>NW_024881282.1:58883892-60305559 GCF_018691265.1 Tyto alba
TTTGCATCAAAAAGTAACATTTAAATAATACAGTAAAACCTTACCTGTTAAATGAATAACACATGCACAATCTAAGTTCATGCAGGATTCAATTAGTTTTGCTTGTTAAAATATGAAACAGCTAAGTGATACACATATATTTGAAAACAAACCGAATTATGTGTGTAGACACACCTTTACTTTCACAGAACATTTCTGAAATCTGCTTCATTAACATTATGGATTTACGGCACCTTTAGACACTGAAACATAAGATGTCAGATACTGGGAAGCCAATATCAAAATACTCTGGTGTGAAGGACACAAATCACTTTTTGACACAGCAAAAAGCTGTTCATTGTAGGGTACTGTGTCTTACTGCTGACATCCTCGTTAGACAACAGTACTTTTCACAGATATAATGCTCACATCTATGAAAAGAAGTGCTTCTCTCTTCAGCATCATGCAATTAGCCACTTCTTTGTTCATACCTTAATTCTTTGTTCTCCAATTATACTTGGTATGAATGGACATATATGTCAGTATTTTTGTTTGCCTAATATTAATGAAAAACAGATTTTAATGGTTTTAAGAGTGTAATAGTGCAGATACAAAGAGGATGGTCCTCAAAGGCACGAAATTAGTTTTTAATAAAAATGCCCCATTCAGTTTTGCCACTGACATTTCTACCTTGCTAAAAATACACATTGTCAAAAACAACTTCAAAAATACTTCCCAAAAAACATGAAACATCTGAGATAAAAACTTAGTCTCAGTAAAGACAAATGGCAGAATTCCAATGGCTTCACCCACACCAGAAGATTAAATGGGCAAAAGCCTGTTCCCAAGGCAAGAAGTGCTACACAGATTTTATCTATGTACTTAAATTATTTTCTCCTCAAAACAGGTTGGCTTTGTCCATATGGCTGACTGGAAAAAGTTCCAAATTAGTTTCAAAGAGAAAATGGCTTACTTTGGCATAGTAAAATAAAAAAATCTGTATACAAGCCCCTAGCACAGACTAAATAATATGAGTACCATGTCTAGAAAACTATGGTTTCTGAGTCTTTTTTAAAAAATACCTAATTCATGCAGATTTCATCAATTCTCCTGAAAATGTATTCTCATGGTTACAGATTTTCACAATATCAGCCTTTTTTATCCCTATACTTGCATCAAATTTTTCTTCTTAACACTATTCCAGTAGTACTCATTCCACTCTTCAATCTGCATTAAACTAATTACTCCCACATTTGATGTCTTTGTAGGTAAACTGTGCTTATATATGTTTATATATCATTTCTTTCACCAACCAAAAATAATAAAGAATATATTTTTTAAATAATAAAGAATGTTTTTATTTGTTGGCTAAAACCACCTGAAAAAATCAAATAGAAAGCACTAGATTTAAAAAAAGCCATCTAGGTTGCTAAATCATCAACAAAACCTCTATGATACCAAAACCAGAGCTGCCTGTGGGAAATCTATCATGTAACCATAGACACTATAGTAATGCACAGGGATTAGATTCTGCTTCTCTGTGACACTTGAAGGTAGCAAGAGGAAAGAATAGCAGGCTCTAAATTTAGAAAGGTGCAGTCTGAGATTTCAGACAGGATATATAGACTTTCTTCTGTATTTGTACACAGGAACAGGTGTTTGTTACAATCAGCATCTAAGCATTTGTTCTGTGCCAAAAAAACAACTGGTTTGTATTCCAAATACAATTTTTGTTTGTTTCATCAAATCGTATTTTCTTGAACTTGTATTTTCCTGGATTTTGCTTTTCCACAAAAGGTGTCTAATTAGCAGCACAATTGTATGATTGATATTTGTCACCAATGTTAAAGACAGAAGAAACTCTTAGCAATAATCTGTTTCAAACTCCTGCAAACAGATGCCATAAAATCATCCTTAACTTCTCCCTCCTCATGTCTGAGCACTCAGGGATGAATGAAATTCTCTCATCTTGTGTGAAAGACTCCAGATGACAGGCAGCTGTTGTAACACTAAGCAAATTCCATAATCACCTTTCCTGCAAAATCTCCGTCTTATCTTGTGTTTTGTTTGTTGTTGTTGTTGTTGTTGTTGTTGTTTTTCCACCTCCAATGTCCAGTTTCTGAACTGATTAAAGAGTTGCCTGCTAGATTAAAGACCTGGTATCTGGTAAACATCTTTCTATTCATATGACTGTGTACAACAATTAAGTTGGCTCTGAAAATTACCTTAATTTCCTTGGCATCTTAATTTCTAAATCCTCTCAAGTGACTGATTTATGCTTACATTTATCAGATGTACTCTTATCTAATTCTTACCAATACCTGTTTGTATAGATTTATCCATGTGTTCTATTTGGTCTGATTTAAGTTCTGGGCTTTTTTTCCTACTGAATACAGCGCACCAAGAAATTTGTTCAGTAGCACATTTATTTCAAAAATCATTATTTTTCCAACTCTTCCTCTTTTTCACTACTGCTTGATCTAATTTTCCAGCAGGCTTGGAAAGTTTTAGTTAAGTCTGTTAAATATGCCTTATTTGCAACATGCATACACACATGAGAAGATAAAAGATGGCTGATGGATCCTGAGGTGATGAAAGCCTGGAGTCAAAGCGGTTACAACATTTAAAACTTGACTCCAATCTACCCAGACTCTTGTCTTCTCAAACAGCACACCTCTAATAATAATTAACCTCTTAGTTCTTCAATATGTTTCCCAGCACAAATGCAGAATGTGTAACTGTCAGTTGGCAGAAACTCTCAGCGTGTTCAAGCACCAGTTGGTAAAAAGGGGGAGCAGAAAGCTTTGTCATAAGGGAGAAGGAGTTTCAGTAGCGGAGCTCTGAGCTCCCTTGATCTGCAAACATGCACAATGCTGGGCAGCAGCGCTGACAAAAGCACTGCCCTAAATCTCATGGGAATGGATTGTTAATAAATTACAGTTTTTATACAGACCAACTCTTATTCAGCCGCCTCCAGTAAATTAAGCTCTTTTATTCATGGTACAGTATGATGCAAAATTTAGTTGGCACTTCTGAGTATGGTTTCATTCCTGTAGTGAGATATGGTATAAAAGCACTTGACAACTGTTGAAAAAGAAGCCTAGGCTTCAAGTAAAATTTTCGTTTCTCCTCAGAGTAATTCCAGGGCTTTTTTAGTGGAGTTTTTTGTAGAGTTGTATTCAATCTTCCAGCCTTTCAGGAACACAGTTCCTCCAAATAACACAGTTACACCTGGGCTGCAGATTTGATAGAATTTAATAAGATGTGACATGAGATATGAATGGATTTTAATAACAGAATAGGTATTCTCCCTCAAGATTTAGTTCAGCAGAACAGTGAATTAAATAATCCCCCAAGTGACTAAACTTTAGGAATTTTCATGGGATTTACCTGATCTCCAGGAAAAAATGGTAGGTAAGCAACAAGCATACATTTGAAGATTGGTGTCAAATGGAAAAAAAAAAAAAAAAAAAAGCAGTATATCATAGACAATTAGTTAAAATGCATATATAAAGAGAAAAATAAATTCAAAAGAAAAAAATCCCAAGCGCACACACAAGAAAAGATGAAGGAAAAACGTAATAGATTCTGCCAGAGCCTGTAAGACACAGAGAAGGGTTTTGATTTTGTTTGCTTTTTAACCTACAGCTTTTACAGTACAAAATTCAAGCCTTAGTACAACAGCAGGAGTGAATTCCCTTTCTGGCAGCGAGAGATGGGCATTAGTCACTTCTAAGATTATTTAGGCCACTGCAAGAGCATTCCTGTAGCGCAAAAAATACAGAAAACAAAATGAAAATGGAAGAAATCATTTCACTGATAGGCATTTAGCATGGCGTGGACTTTGCATGACATTTATGAAGCAAAAGGTATTTGCAGGAATTTTTGCACTGCAACAATCATAATCTTCTCTAGTCTAGCATGCAAAGCATCATCATTGTTCCCAGTAGACTAAAACAAGGACAAAACAATGGCTCTGTGTAGCCTGCTGTACTGACAGAATCACATAGCTATATCATGGAGGAGTTCACAGTGAGAGAGTGCCTGAAGAAGCAGTACAAAAATACTATAATCATTTGAAAAAGAAAAAGCAGCTTGAAGTTGCTAGCAAAAATATGGAGACATTATGTGAAATGATTCAAAGAGGGAGGAAAAGCAGATGGTGGGCAGAGAAAATGATTTGAACAGCATTTTGTATGGAACAAAGAAAACTGAGATGATCCTATCTTCTACAAAGAGATCAGAAATAAGAACTCAGTTGAGAATAATTTCTAGCCTACAGTGAAGAGCTACATGCTGGAGATTCAGTCAGAAAAAAAGAATAGTTTCAAAACCAGAGGTTAGACTACTTGTTTTTCCCCCTTGCAACAGAAGTATTTCTGTCAATAATACCTGAGGATGTGAAGTTCACATGAAGAAGGCAACCACGTTGACAGGAAGTGTTAGCTTCAATTAAAGGTAACTGTGATCTCACAACCTTATTTTAATTACAGTTTAGGACTGCCAGTTACCAGTGTCTGCATACATGCAGACTACAAGACCTTGCTTTCAAATAAAAACGTTGACTAAATCAGAAAGAAACTGAAAAGTGAAACAATAAGGCTTGTGAAATGAGACTGACATATCATGCCATGACTCTTTACAGTTCAGCTTACAAAAAACAATAACGAATCCCTGTGACTGTTTATTTTAAGCAGCAACTTTCATTTCTACTACTGGTCAAATGGGTATTCTCTTCCTTCCTCTATAGACCAGTTATTTAAAACTTCTAATGGAAAAGAGTAGAAAAGACTTGACTCTAGTGGTCGCCTGAGTCATTTTCCAGCTGCTACTATAATTATTTTACATGTAATCAGGTTCTTATTTCCCAGTTTTTCTCATACCTCTGTTACCTCATGCCTGCCATTGGATCTCAATACATAAATGGCAATATCAATGCATACTGCTCATCTAATATTGGGTACAATACATTATGTTTTACATATGCAGTTTTCAGACACATTTAGAATACAGGTTGCTAAGAAGAAAAGCAATTATTTTTTCTTTGTAGTGCCATAATTTGATCAAATTTAAGTCATTCATAACATCACAGTATTAGAAAGGAAAAAAGATAGTGCAAGTCAAATAGGAATATCAACCATAACAGGATAGCTTGCCCATCTAGTAAAATAATATGTCTCATGATTTACTCATGTGTGCTTGTGAGAATCACATGGATCTCCTATGCTATGTTTCCTTTAGAGTAGAAAAAAACCCCTCAATTCTTGTAATTTCTGCTGTTTGATGCAATGGCACTGTTTAACTAAATAACTTTTTTATTAGGAATGGTGCCTGTATTACAGGGATAAAAAAATTTCCTCCTTATACTGCCCTCCATTTGAATAGAGCTTCTAAGTTCTACTCAAGTTACAGAAAAAAAAAAGATTCCTTTATCTAAATCCCTTAGCCTTGACCTAGTATTTCATGTTTTCATCTAAAGCTGTTATTTTACCTTATGGGAAAAATGCACAAAACTTGCTTCTCTACTTATTGGTCTAGAATATACTGGGTATCTTTACTTAACACCAGTACAGTCATTCTAATCAGACAGATTCATTTGGGACAAACACTAAAAGTGTCAAGAGCAGCAGTGAGCAAACTGTGGTTATTTTCATTGTTTCTAAAATAATGGAAGACAATGAAGGGCCAACTCCTGTCTAAAAAGATGGCAAAAGACAAATGGTGCCAAGGGACATGGAATGGATTT
The DNA here is from genome assembly GCF_018691265.1 of Tyto alba. Taxonomy (NCBI): domain Eukaryota; kingdom Metazoa; phylum Chordata; class Aves; order Strigiformes; family Tytonidae; genus Tyto; species Tyto alba. The sequence continues at coordinate 58,889,618 of NW_024881282.1, forward strand.
CAGAACTACAATAAAAATATTGGGACTCGCGTAAGATCCTTAGATTTAATGTAGCAATGTTTCCTTCTGCATTTGAATATGAAGTGAAATACGTCCCAAGTTGAACAGGTCGCCCAGGTTTAGATGATTTGAATTCCTCCAGGACCTTGTGTCTAATGTTTCTGACTGGCCAAGCTGAAGGTCTTCGGGGGCAGCTAGACAGTAGAAAACACCCAAGTACAGAAATTTCAGTACAATTTAGGCTGGCTGAATATGGGACCTGTTGTCTCCTTAACTTCCAAGATGAATGTGCTCAAATTGAAAGAGAAAGGATAATCACATTTTTCTGGTCAGTTTCTGCCCTTCAAAATGAAAAACCGAGATGGTTTTGATCACAAAAAAGTTGAGAATAGCTAAATTTCACCTTCTCCTTGGTTTGGCTTTGGGTCCACATTAGTAAACACTATATATACATATAGGCCCTCCTGCACTTAACGGAGGAGTAAGAATTCACCACTGGGTATGGCTTCTTCTTGAGTGGGCTGAGTATTTCTATCTTTCAAATTCACCCACTTATGAGACCAAATAATTTGGCAATTGATCTTGATAATATGATCCTCCTTTTCCTTCCTCATAGTCTCTGATCAGTAGCGAAACAGTTAATCATGTTAATGTAAGTAATCACCGAGAACGTTCATCTCAGACCTGCAGCAACTCAGATGTCCTAACAGATGTCATGGCTTTATTTCCATCCTGTTCGCAGTTCCAAATTTTCCTTTGCAATTGTAAGAGCTAGATGCTACAGGAATATGTGAAAACTTTGAAACCATAAACGACATGGAACAAAACGAAGACATCTGCTTAGTTTTCAGAGAATCTGAGATGACAGCTCTGAAATGTGAGCTGCTCCAGCTGATCTTACAAATAAGATGCTTTCTGCTAGCCACAGACTGTGATACAACTATAATTAGAACTCAGTTTCACACAGAGAATCCAGTTTTCCTTGCATGAGTGTTTATAGTCAGCTATAAATAATGAGAACTTAATTTACATTTCTGCTGTTACTGTCCAGGACTACAAGCCAGTTTGATTGTTCCAATCTGTGCTGACTTCTCAGCTACAATTAGACTAAAAAACAGTGAGAAAAATTTTTCATTAAAATAAATCCACAACTCCATACACTTACCGGAAATGCATCTAATATTAGAATACACTTATATATACATTTATATATTATATATGCACAAATGCATGCACACATACATATATATACATCATCTACTTTATACCAGACTGAGTGAATGAAGTTCTTTTTTATGTCTATTATCATTCAAAACACCTGATAATCAAGTGGAAAGAAAATATATGTAAAACAATTTATGCTGTCTCTTCCAAGTTTGTAAAAAATGTTGGATATTTCATGTACAGATTTTGATTTGGGATATTTACGGTCTTATAATCTGAAGCACAGATGTTCATTGGTACTAATGACACCTCTGTGATGAAATGACACATGCATACAGAGACATCTTTCTAACTTATAGCTACCTACCAGTCCTCAGGACAATCTTTGCTTCTGACAGTAAAGGTATCAAAATTCATAAAAACCGTGTGCAAAAATGCGAAGAACACCACGTTTGACAGAATAACTGCATCATAAAGAACTAAATATTACTGAATTCAAGAATAAGGATGATAATTGGTTCCACTCACTGAAATACCCTCAAGTACTCACTGACAAGATCTGTGAACCTAAGACAGCACGAAGCTATTTGCCTATATATATTCAATCTGATACTTGAACTGAGAAAAATACAGAGGGTATTGTCAGTCATCTGTCTCCTATGCACAGTTGGCTTTCAAGTGAAATAAATGTGATCAAATGGGTAGCATTAATCAGCAGTGAGAAAAAGAACACACCTACTTTTTAAAAACAAAAAATGCACATGGCACAGGCAGTAAAAAACCCCTTCCTTTGAAAAAGTGCTGTTTTTGTTATTCCAGCTAATCAGTGCTAGTGCACCTGGATCCTGAATGTTTATGACAGTGACATACATCTGTTAAATGTTCAGAAATAATTAGACCTTGCTGAAGCAAAGCTAACGAATTCCCCTGGAACTCTGTGGCAAAATAAACAGATGAAAGGTATTAATAAACTTTAAAAAAAAAAAAAAAAAACCAAAACCAAAACAACAAAACCCACAAATGTTTTCTTCCAGCACTGATTAATACTTTGTATAGCAATGTGTAGTCCAAGATTTTCTGTCCTTACCACTGCAATTTACCCATTTGCAACACTGCAAAATCCACACATTAACAAGTCATGCAGTTTCATTTTACCTTTGCCTGCACCTACAGCAGGACGAAGAATACCAGCTTTAATGGAGGAAAACAAGAATAGGAACACTATATAATTAGATACAACACCAAAAGGAACATACATATATAATTTCATTATAAGTCAGAAAAGCATGCAGACTAGATAAAATGTATTAATTGAAATAAATAAGAAACAATCCACTTATGCTGAACATTGATAGACCATTACAAGACAAAAATTAATACACATGCATTTACAAAATTTTATTGCTCATGCCTGTCAAGATTAATGATTTAAAATAAATGTAGTTTATATGCAACCTTAATACACTATTAGAGAAACTGCATTGCATACCAACTCATCTACAGCAATTCAAATAAACTATAATTTTATTAAGCACAAAAATATGTGAAAAGATGGTATCAAAATAGACTTTTAATAGTAAGATGTGCAAAATCGTAAAATACTTCCCTCTCAAATTTCCCCTTTGCTTTAAATTACTTTCTTATGCTTTTATATTTAAATAAATAACATATTCAACAGAAGAACTGCCAAAATCAGAGATCCAGAATGGCCATAAACATAAAAATCAATAATGACAGGATTGAACAATATACTTAAGCTTTTAAATATCATACAATGTCACCAGTTACTCGGGGCCACAGATTACTAATTTATTTCTGCAGCTTTTTTGAAGTTACAGTTTTTACCAGCTCTGTGAAAAAAGTTTAGACCTCACAGAAGCTGTTGCATGCTTCGGAAGACAAATAATTTCCTCCACCACAAAGCTGCACCATTTCAGTATTGTTCTCTGTGACCAGAGCAGGTCAGTGAAGCAGAATAGGTGAATGGAGGAAGACCACTTGAAGTGTAAAGTTACACAAAACTTTGAAGCACAGAGAAGCCAAAGTCTTAGAACTTGTAAGTTTATATCAAAAGGGTAGGCTTTACACTTCTTTCAGGGCTTCTACTACACTAGAAAACCTTCACACATCTTTTCTTAAAAACTGTTTAAAATCTTTTATCAGTGTATGAAACAGCTAAGAAAGCTCTAGGAAAAAAAAAAAATACTAGGGGCTATTTCCTTAATGGAAGGAAGTAGTAGTAAAATTTTTAATAATATTTGTAGTGGTTTTTAAACTCAGTCGTTTTTCTTTATACATACCCATCTTACCTTCATCCATAATTGTTACTGCTTCCTCAGTTATCTGACTTCCTGATCCAACTGAAGTTTGTGCATTAAAGTAAAACTTGTACCGTGTGCTGTAATTTAAATTTTTTAATATCAAGCTGCTCTCATTGGCAGGAATTCTTATCTCTACCAAGGGACCCAATTCATGTGTGTTGTTAACTGTTACAAGAAAAAAAAAAGGAAAGAGCTAGTTAGGAAAATTGTCTACATTATCGGTGTATTAAAACAGGCTTTTTTGTTTGTATTTATTTGTTTTGTTTGTCTGCTGCATTGTTCATTTCAGGTTATATGAATGACAATCTATAGTTTCAAAAGAAAAGTCACCTTTGTGTAAACAGAATCTATGTGAAGTGCCAAAATTCAACGGAGATGGGAAACACCTACAAGTTTTTTAAGTTCAAGATCCATTCCTGTACATATCTGAATCCAAGGCAACTAAGTCCACATCAAATCATCTGAATTTACACACATTTTAAACACTGATCGTTAAAAAATTCTGAAACTCTAAACTAGCTGCCTCATAATAAAATCAGTATGCTTAGGAAAAAAAATACTGAAGTGACTTGTATCTAATGCCAAGGAACAGTGGAAGTTGGTAAGTGGATGAAAACAAACTTCCTTAATCTGTTACATACACACGAAACTCTTTAATTTCCCGTGTCACTGCTGACAAATTTCTGGGCCAGGAGGCAGTGCCATGGGGATCCTAAGGAAGTGATTTTAGCTCTGATATGAGTAAATGGTGCACTTGTGAATTTTTCATTTTAAAATTAAAATACCATGAAAATTGAAGCAGACAACAATATAATTGGATCTATTTTGATCTACTTCTAATGATATTTTCTCTGCAGTTAGAATATAGGATTTGTAAGTCATAGCATCTTGCTTGTAACTTGGCTGTCAATTATATGTAGGACTTTACCTCAATTTTTCTGTTAAGCATGGTTTGAAGAAAGAAAAGTAATGGAAAAATTATAACCTTGTACTTGAGCAAGAGAAGTTTTCCAAATAGAGTCGTCTATGTTGTCAAAATACACGAATCTTTTTCAAACTTGACATCTACAGTGTAATCATATCTTTTCTACATTATAAATTTAGCATAACTTTTTCTTAATAAATGGATTGCTATTTGGTATACATACTGGCTAAGTTAGAGTTATATATTCATAATTAACTTACTTGGCTGAAACTTCAGTATATAGGATGTCAAAACACCATTTGGATGGGTAGGTAAACCCCACTCCAGAGTCAGAGAGTCCAATGTTGGGTTAGTAATCTTCAAAAAAGAGGGTGAGCTAGGAACTTTTAAGAAGAATATACCATAAATACAAAGCAGATTAACTTTAAACAGCTCATAAATTATGAATTCTTAAGAATACTACTGTATTGAGCCAGATTATTATTTTATGATGTTCAAGTTGCAAATTCAGCAATTAGACCCTGTGCTGGTTTTGGCTGGGACAGAGTTAATTTTCTTCACAGTAGCTAGTATGGGGCTATGTTTTGGATCTGTGCTGAAAACAGTGTTGATAACACAGTGCCAAGGCCTTTTCTGCCCCTCACCCCACCCCACCAGCGAGCAGGCTGGGGTGCACAAGGAGCTGGGAGGGGGCACAGCCGGGACAACTGACCCCAACTGCCCAAAGGGATATTCCAGAGCACGTAACTTCACGCTCAGCATATAAAGCTGGGGGAAGAAGAAGGAAGAGGTGACTTTCGAGGTGATGGTGTTTGTCTTCCCAAATCACTGTGACATGTGCTGGAGCCCAGATGTCCTGGAGGTGGCTCCTGCCTGCCCATAGGAAGTGGTGAATGAACTCCTTGTTTTGCTTTGCGTGAGTGCACGGCTTTGGCTTTACCTGTTAAACTGTCCTTACCTCGACCCACGAGTTTTCTGATTTTTACCTGTCTGATTCTCTACTCTAGCCTACTTGTGGGGGAGAGTGAGTGAGCAGCTGTGGGGTGCTTAGTTGCCTGGGTTAAACCCCAGTTGGCTGGAATTAAACCATGACACACCCTTAGTGTTCTGTTTCCGAATATACCAGATTTAAGTTTATTCTCTAGCTTTCTTATTTCATACCTCCTTCCGGGGTCTTAAATACTTTGTCTGGGCTTGCTGGTCCTTCTCCTTTACCATTAACAACTCTAACATTCAGCTTGTAAGAACTATAGGGCTCCAGCCCTGGCAACATTCCAAAAGTCTTGTTTCCCCTGAAAGTCAAGATCTTTTTTTCTACATGCCGCCTACTCCTTCTGGATAAACTCTGTGCCTTCCAGTAGTAAACCTAAAGACAAAAGAAAATCTACAGTGGGTATTCAGGTGTTGTAATTTTACAAACGTTAAGCTTTTACACAAGTATCCATGAATTACAGGTAAGAATAACTGCAATTTTAATAAGCTTAGGTGAGACACAGCATAGAGCTTTCCTGCTCCAGTAACAGACCTTGTCTGGAAACAGTGAGGTCCACACAACTGGATGAAGACTATCACCTGCCAGTTCCCCTAATTCTCAAAGCCAGTTTGACACAAGTTCTGTTTTGGAACTGCATTAGGATGTGATGGTTCTCATGTCATCAAGTCCATCTGAGAGTCAGGACTCATTCATACCATCCATCCTTTCAGTAAGGTGTCTACACAGCTTCCAGAGCAGACTTGCGTTTTGCCACCTTGTGTCATACACCTGACCGTTCTATTCCCTGTGATGTGGAAGCCAAGGAGATATTTTCAAATGGGAAAAAAACAAAAAGATTTGTCTGGGATGGAAAAACACACAAGTTCTGAAAGAACTCTGAAGTTACAGTCATGGAATGATATCCATCTAGGGACAGGAAGACTATTTCTCCCTTTATGTAACCATCAGATCAGACCACAAAGCTGATTCCGGTGTCCACTTTGCTGACTGAGTTTTTAAGAAACTACAGATAAGCATCAGAATTACCTTGACTGCACTCTCCTTACTACACAGTCTCTCTGCCATGATATCTGGAAAGATATTAACAGCTGTCTCTACAAAGACTTGTGTCACTCCTAGGAGTGTCACCTTCAAATACATAATTGCTCATTTTTCACAGCCTAATTTTCATGCATGTATGATCACACACTAAAACTGAACTAAATTCACATGAATTCAAAAAAGAGAACTGTTAAGACTTACAAAGCCCAGATAGATCTCTGATAAAGCAATGTTACACTAACACCAGCTTTCTATTGCTAACAGACCATTTCACTCTAATCACTGTTAAATGCAACTGTGTTTTACATGGCTTGAGTTAATGTTTTTCAATACCACCAGCTGTCATCCTGTAGCTCTCATTCTACCAACTAGCGTAGAAAGTGATTTAGAAGCTAGCAAAAGCTTGAAGTGTTGATACTATTAGTACCGAAACTCATAAGGTATAGTTCATGATATTTTAAGAACTGTTAGCTAGTAACATTTCACAAAACACATTATTATAGTTGGGTCATCACTTGTCACTAGCCAGACTGAAATTACAAGAGAGCTTTAATACGCTGGGTTTGATGAGCAGTGATATGGAAGTGGAATATGACAGTAAAAGAGACTGCATCATGTTTTTCACATACTGTATGGAATAACCACTGAATTCATAAGAATAAGAGGAAAAAATGGCAGCAGTAACAGTGAAAATAATTATTTTTAGAATTCTTTCTTAGGTTTGAAATGCTTTACAGTACCACAGTATATCAAGTATATCAAGGGTGAGAACTTAACACCCATGTATGACAGAAGTTTGTGTCTATGGATTTTTTTGTATTACTGATGATCTTTAACAGAAATTTGGTGATCTGGATTATGAGCGTTAGTGCTGCTGTAACTCGATTAATAATAAGCATTAACTTCACTAAATTCTAACTCTTTAATCCTCACAAAATGGACGTTTTCTTTTGGTTGCCCATTTGTGTGTGTGAAATACCAGGCTAATGAGACTGTCATCTAACAGATAAACATTCAACAGATTAGTAAATGCTGTTTCTCAGCCAAGTTTATTAGCTAGGGTAAAGCACCACATTAACTACAGATACTTATGCTAGCTCATCCAGAACTAGCTTAAGTCTGTCTAGATGGTGGTATTTCGTGCCACGTAAGTGACATCCACATACCAAGAACTCACACTCATGTGGTCATCAGCTGTAACGCACCAAAGTTCAATTTCAATGCTCTTGAATGCTAGTTCTCCATTTTATAAGTATGATGTACATTTATTCTCCTCCAAATATTCTTTACTCTTTTAATTTTTCAAGTATTTCTTTTTCCTCCTTTCATTTAAACAGTAGTTCAAATTAGTCTGTCTTCCGAAATAAGCTAGTTTGGGCTGTGTAACTAGTCTGTTTTGTCAGAACATATTTATTAGTATAATTGCAGAGAAGCAAAGCAGTAATTATTTTTTATTTCTTCTGTAGGAGGTCAGTATATCCTCTCATTCCGCTCTTCCCTCCACAACCAGTCTACCACGCTTCTCCAGTTTCCACTCTTGAGTTTCCTATGATGGGCTTCTTCTACTGCAACCTCTGAAGCAACTTTTGCCATCAGATTTTCCCTGTCCTCCACCAGTTCCCCTGGTTTCTAACCATGAAGTCCTTCTGTCTCCCATTCTCTATTAATTGCAGTCTTTTGTCACCAACACAGCTTTCTCAGTTATCATCAAAGCCAGCACATTATCTTACACTAAGGTTCCTTCAATTATATGTACACTCCAAATCTGCCATTTCCAATCTCCTTAAATTGAGCTTTTAAACTGCGCTTTTTCCTGGCGTCCAAAAAGACACAGCACCCAGCATAAGCTAGCAAGTGGTCAGTTACTCAAAATTAAAGATGTGATAAATCATATTATGGCAGAAAATGAGTAATCTTAGCATTAGACCTAGAAGGGACTCCTACAGAAACTATTTCTCCTCATCCTCTAAATATCCTTTTGGAATAAGGTCTGTAAAACTATTATAATTTTTTAAAATCTATATAATGTGTGCAAACTTAATTGTGAACAAATTCTATTTTTCTTCAAGGACAACGTCATAGGAAGTTAGTGCTAAAAGGCTGGGACATTGATGAACTTTAAATTAATTGTATCAGTGCTGTTACTCTTGTCAGCAAAACTTGTGAGCTCACTAAAAAGCAAGACTCCTCTTATATGTCAGTTATTTCAATCTGGATACAATTTCATACAGGAAGAGTGATCTATTTTAATAAATAAGAAACATAATGCTTTTGACTATACTCACTTTGTACCCTTGAAGGTGTCCTCGCACAGATTTTAGTGGAACTGGGTCCCAATGCACCTTTGCTAATGTGCTGTTAATAACATGAACCTGCACGTTGCCCGGAGCAACCATTGGCACTGTGTGGAAAGGATGCAACAAGTACCTAGTTACAATGAGAAACCACATGGACATACTCACTCAGAACGAATATTTGCATTGCACTCAAGGAGTAGGTTCCTATGTTAAAAAGCTGACCTCAGGATTAAAACTAGAGTATTATGAAGCCTTATTATCTCCAAATTACTTAATTTTAATAAAAAAACCCCTACTATCCCGCTTTTCCAATATTTTAGTATTTTAAATATCCATTTAGCTTATAAATTTAGTTACTTGTAATTAGTACAATTGAGTCAAACCACAAAACTTACAGTCTTCGCCTGAATGTCCAATCACCTCTGATGGCTCTGGTGCATATCCCAGGTCATTCAAAGCTTGTACTTTTATTTCATAGGGAACAAAAGTTGGTGTACCAGACACAATATATTTAGACACATTTGCAACTATAACAGATGTCCATTCATCATCAACATCCTTCTGACGCCAGCTGACTTTGTACTGAAGCCCAGGTCCATTAGACTGAAAACCTTTTAAAGACTGAAATGAAAAGAAATATCTTAAAAAATATTATGAAGCATCTGAAAAATCCAAAGTAACAAAGGAAATATACTGATTCTTCTTTAGAATTTTACTGAAAATTTACCACTGTGTTCTGTGACAGAGAAGCACTGTTGAAATTTCCGAGCTATGCAATTTAGCATCTTACAGTAGGTCAGTTCAGTTGCTTTTCATTCATTAATAAAAATCACACTGAATGGTGATCTTAGCTAATTCTCATGCAACCATACACTGTGATTTCTGTACACATATTTTATTTTAAAATATTTCTTAAGAAGTGGAAGAGGGAAAAACAGACTTACACCAACTCCCTATAAACAATGTTTCCTAGACAATGTTTCTTGCCTGCGATGGGAAATTGTTTTTACATGGCTCTCCTTGAGCTCCATGTCATGACAGTAAGGACATGATAGAAGGTTTCCACAAAAGTTTTTTAGTGGAAGAGTGCACAATAATTCAGTTTAGCACAGAAGTGGATGGTAGAATTAGGATTCACATTAGAATTCATGCTAAAAATAAGACTCTACTTGAGATAAACCTCAATTTACATTTTTAAGTTTTCCTAAATTTGCAGCAAAACATCTTGTATTACCAAATTAATTGCTTATCTTGAGAAATCACTCAAGGAAAATACGGCACCTTAATTTTAATTGTGGGTTTTTTTTTTTTTTCCATAATGCATGCAGTGTTTCCCTGAAAATGAAGACAGGGAAGTGTCTGGATTTCACTCTTTTTCAAGAATGTTTTAAGCAAGCAACGCATTGGGCGTTCTCATAGCATGTTTAGTTAGATCATTATTATTTCTCAAAAAAAAAAAAAAAGCTACTTACAGACCTGAAAACAAACAAATGAAACCTCGAATAAACAAACTTACCTCCCATGTTATTACCAAATTATCAGGTTCTGAGCCTATCCCTTGTACATTAGAAGGATTTTCATCAGGGTCTAAAAATAAAATATTTACATGTAAACAAGAATGACTGCTGTTTGTATTCCAAGCAAATTCAATGCCATTCATAGTATAAAGCAATCACTGGTAAGCAGGAATAGTTATTTACTTGCAGATTTTGTCAGGTACTGCTCAGATGGTTCACTGGGTTGACTTCTGCCAATCTCATTGACAGCTATCACACGGAATGAGTAGTTGACGTATGGAGATAACTTCAGCTGTACTGTTGTCTGAGTTCCAGGAACTTCCGTCTGGTAATGCCATACCCCTGGTTCATGCAGCCCATCCTCATATTCAATCACAAAGTCTGTAAACAGAAATTGACTCCAACTTTATGTCAAAACTTGCAATGCCTTCCTAGATCAGTGTAGGCATTTCTGAATGAGCTAGTCAGAAGGAAGTGGTCCAGTCAACATTTTTAAAAATCATGGAAATTGAAATGTAAGTACATAACCCAGAACACAGATCTATAATGTGAATCTCAAAAGTACTGCCTAGGTAGAAATATAATAGAAACACTCTTACTTTTACTATTTGGTATTCTCACTAATGCAGGTACCTGTCAGGTGACATGTTATTACAAGAGCTCTCTCTCAGCTACCGGATTTTAACGTAACAGGAAACCTTGAACTATCACAGCAAGGAAGTAGGACAAGACTGGAATTTTGATGTAAAAGTAGTATTTGGCTGACAAATACATTGGTCTTAGTTGTATCCAGCTGACAGTAAGTAGTACCTGTACAGTATTAAAACTCTCTGAGTATTCCATTTCCCCCAGTGAGATTGGCCTAGTGAAGAACTTTTTAAAGTCAAGAACCAATACTTGAGGAAGGTTTTCAAGAGCACTTTTCAGTATCTTCAAATTAAGTCAAGGAATGTATGCTAAATTTCTTGAGAGTTCTCTGTATGAACATTACAATGATTACTGTTAAGACCCTACAGAGTATATAACCTCAGGGATACACAGGTTTGTAGAATTCCAAAAAGAAAATTGTATTCATTATCAAAGGCAAAAGGACATTTTTTTCAGCTGCGAACCAGCCAAAAAAGCTTCCTGCTTTTAGGTACAAAAGAGAAATTTTGAAACATTTAAGAGGAATTGTTAGGATAAAGTACATAAGTCAGACAAGAACGTGTATTCTGAGTACATTTCATCATAGATGAGGACAAGAGGCCAGAATAGGACTCCCAACACACCCTGCTTGCGCTAGTAAAGAAATTCTGAGGGGCACCTAGAAATTGTTTTTAGAAGAATGCTTACAGTACAACATAGAAATAATGCACAACAGTTTGAGGAGTCAAGATGTTCAAGAAGTAAAATAGATAAGTAGTACTAATCATACCCTTCTGGACTTAAGGCATGCAGATTTCCTCCTGACATGAGTAATAAGAAAGAGGGAGATCTGCTCCCAAATTACTGCATGAGTTATAGCTGGTATTGTGTGCTCAGAGATAAAGGTCTTGGGATGGAATATTTTCTGGACCAAAGTCTTTGCTGAAAAATTGAGAATATTGCATGGCATAAAAAAAACACCCACAAAATTTTCACTACTGCTTTTTGCTTCCCTAGTAACTAGCATTCTGCCTGAAACTCTTGTAGAACAATTTATATGAGACTTCAAGGAAAAAAAAATCTATTTGAGCTTTCAAAGAGATTCTAGCATGCCAGTCATATTATTTGTGTAAAAGGATCACTCATAATGAAGTGCTATTCTCGAGTCTTGATCCGCACTTTGAAATGACAGCAGCAGCAGCAGCGATAATGGGCTTACTTATGAAGCAAATGCCGTATTTTGCAGGCTCTCAGGGGACCACACAGCAATATAAATTATATCATAATTAAAACCAGCATTATTTAGTCAGGAGAGTTCAATTTCCAATATCAGAGTGTATGCAATAACTTGCTTCTAGAAAAACTCTGACATGAGGCAACACCATCTAGTATCATCTCTTTTGAAACACTGTGATCTCATTCCTATAGAAAAGCAAGACTTGGATCTTCTGGTCTGGAAAAAAATGAAAATACTGATACAAGAGTATATGAATAAGCCATAACTCTAATAGAATTAAATTATTTGCATTAAACTTCTATATATTACTTTTTAAAAAGTATATTACTAGTCGATATACATTAGATAAGTCTGAAAGTGTAAAACATCAGCAAAATCCCTTGGTGTTTCAATAAAATGCAGTAAGAATCCCTGATGTGTTCTGAAATCTGTGAAATTCTGTTTCTACTAAAATTCTTTTCCAGATGCCTGATCCTTATGGTTTGTGTTCAATATTGTTACTGACCACCATCAGACTCTGGAGAGCAACACTTGATAAATCAGCCTAGTTCATTCATTCATTCCAAATATAACATGTACACTGGTCTTGGTAACTTGTGGCAGTTATTAACTAAAAATATAATGCATAAATAATTAAATAATTACATTAAGTTGCTCACAATGAAAAAGTTGCCCCAGCAAATCTTTCTGATCCTATAATTTTTTGGAAAACAAACAGTAATATCCTTATTCCTAAATTCCCCCTCCATCCTCTCTGCTCAATATAAGCAAGAGTATCTTTCATCATGTTCTACTGGGAGAAACAATGGCATTTAAGATCAATTTCCTGTCTCAAAAGTTTATAGATGTTTATTTTCTCTGTCTTATGGACATGCTTTATTCCTTCAACTGTCGGGACTAGAAAAAACCAGAAAAACTATCTGCCTTATATTTTCATGAAATATAAGCTTCTGTTATCAGTAGTGATGAATAATCCCTAAAGATATTGGTACTGATGCTATTTCAAAATTCATGGGAATTACAAAAGAGTTAATGCAAGATATTAGAAGCTCTCCCCTTCAGAAGCTTACAACTAATGAACATGTCTACTCTCTACATATTCATAAGACTGGACCTTGTCAGATAGGGCTCATATCAGTATCAAATTCTGTGTTAACTAACACAGGTTTTTGGATCAAAAGCCCCCTTTAGGGCAGTAAATAAGTCTTTCTGCTTGGCTGTACAGTAGATGACATCCAGTGAATTTCTGTTATGTAAATAAATGGCAACTGTAGCAAATTATTTTACCTTCTTCCAAGGTGCACACAATATTTATCTCAGAACTCTTCGGAATCTGAAAGCAATTAGTGTAGTACAATATATACAAACATACTTGTAATGGGACTGTTATTTTCGTCTCCTGGTATCCATGAGAGTTCAACGCTTCTTTCCAGCTGACCTGTCAATTCCAAGTCAAAGGGTGGATTTGGCCGAGCTGTAAATCAAATGAACACAAAGTAAATAATCACAGCAGAATATGTAGTTTCATCTTCGAAAAAATCCTTGAATTCCAATAAAAAGAATTCCACAAATACAGCAGGGCAGATCTACTCACTTACATAAGCATGACTTAACGACCATTAGCATGCAATTGTTACAAAACAGAGATAAAATGGAGAACTGATGTATCTGGAAACTTCTATACATTAACAAGAATCTATATTTGATTTAATCTACGTCTGTTTGCACTGCGATATAAAAATGTAATGAGATGCAAAGAGTCATGAAAAGCATGTTTAGCTTTGAATGATTATGGGTGGTTATCTATTGTAACTAGAAATATTTAATAAAGCATGGAAAATAAAGGAGCATTCACATCAAAGAAGCTTTTGTAGAATCACTACAAATATTTTGCATGTGAATTCAAAACAAGTATAGTTCAAATAGAAATTAATTGCAAGTTACTGTCATTTATTTTTCGCCATACTTTTAAAAAATCCTGAAATACCATGCAAGCTGTTAATATACATCCTTGTAGTGCATAAAGATGTCTGAAAATAATGCACTATGTGATTTGTTACATAAAAATCAAGACTAATGAGTAGGCTCATTTAGAATACATAAGTATTTTCACTGAATGTAATAGGATTTATATAAAAGTGCTTAAGATGCTCGTACTTACAAGTGTCTTAGGCATATTATATTGCATTTTAAAACCCAAATTCGGAAAAATGCTACCAAATTAAAGGCTGTATACTGTAAAATTTAAGACTGTACCTGACTGACAGGTTTTGGGGGGAATTTCATCTTCAATTTTAAAATCCTTATTAACAATTTCATCAATCATAAACCAAACTGATATGGTCCTATCCACTTTATGAGCTAATTAAAATTATGACAAACTATGCAATGAAGTACAGCAGGCCTACAAAGCTGTCATCAAAAGCAATGTAAAAAAAATCCCATCATTTGGTTCGTGCAAGTGAATAGTGAATTAGCTTTCAATGAACCGTTGGATTTACCTTTTAGATCTTTCATTTATTATATTAATTTGCATTATAGTGTTCTCTGTGAGAAAAACATTCTAACACTGTAACCAATCTTAATGAAAGATAATTTATCTCTGAAAATCATTTATTTCCTAAAATACAAAGCAGCCTGCACTGTAAAATTCCGAAGTCCAGTACTCCAGTAATGAAGCAGTTGGTAAAATGGGATGAAACCACACACGCACACACAGAAGAAAAACGGAAAAAAAAAAAGAAAAGATGTTGCATTTTGCAATAGGCAAATGAGAAATATATATGGCAGATGATGTAGAAAGAGAACTTCATATTAGTTTACCGTAAATGATAGCTGGAGTTGGGGGAGCAGCTGAAAAGAACATTAATATAAAGGATTTGATCAGTTAGTAGCCAAAGAAACATAATATTGTAGGTAGTTAAAGACTAATTATTAGAGACAAAGAAAAGTTAACTTATTTAGAGTAAATGGTTGATTTTAAATAACACATTGATAATTTTGACTGAAAAGTTATATAAGTATTCTTGAATATTTCATAAATTTTTTGGATAAAGATAGATAAAATAAATAAAGTAAGCAATGTTATAAAAACTTATAAATAAGTACTAGGTGTTTGGTGTATGTCATTCCTGGATAGGCATAAGATTACAACACAGTTTTAAAACACAAGTATACTTGACTTTGAATCTCAGCTTGAACTCGGGTAAGAATCAGTCAGGACATCTACTTAAAAATTTCTTACAAATTGGGAGAAGGGGCAAAGTAATATATTTTACAACAACTTGCAATCATAGAAACTTAACAGACAACTGATTTCAAAATAAAATCCTTGAGAAGTCATACAACCAAGCATGCTCAGTCTTTCTGAAGCATAATTTAGCTGCAAAAGAGATTCCTGAGATAATATGTTCAAATACTCTGTAATATGTAATCTACTGTGTTAGCTCAGATGTGATCCAAATAAAAACCTATACAGCATGAGACTGAATGTGTCCTGTAGCTACTGGACCCTTCTGTAATTAGCTGATTCCAAGGCAAACTTTAGGATAAAACTACACTTTTTTAAAAATTAAACACATTTACAAATAGGTGACATTTCCTTTGTCCTGTCCTAAAAAGCATAACTACGTTTGTGCTTTTCATTTTAAATCTAATGCCGTTTACATACTTAACAGTAATTAAACACAGTTCTGCTATCATAAAGTTTGAGAGTATTCTTACCAACAACAGTAAGCACAGCACTTGCTGAAACACTGTCCAGAGTAGTATTAACTATGCAAGTGTATGTTCCATCATCTTTATCAGTTACATTCATAATGGTCAAGTTGTCTTTACCAACTAGAAACCTGCAAATACAATACATTCAGCCACTGATTTTTCAATAACTGGTACTGTTATAAAAAACTTGCATGAGA
Source organism: Tyto alba (assembly GCF_018691265.1). Lineage (NCBI taxonomy): Eukaryota > Metazoa > Chordata > Aves > Strigiformes > Tytonidae > Tyto > Tyto alba. The sequence continues at coordinate 58,905,658 of NW_024881282.1, forward strand.
CATTACCAAATCCCATATACTTGTGTATTCCAGCAAATACCTAGACAGCAATGTAAGCTGTGGGACTCTGTCAGCCTTTTCTACACTGTTCTTGACCATCTTCCCACTGCAACTGTCTATCCTAATGCATTTTTATTTCCAAATATACTCAAACAACTTTTAATTATCTGTGATCTAGAGCAAAATAGTCTTCCATAATATGTTTGGTTTCTTATGCCAAATATATTCTCCTTACAACTGATACACATGGTCTGTGTGTACAATTACAAATTTTTACATCTCATTTTATTTTAAATTCTATCTTAATATTTTCACCATAATATGTAAGTCCTTTAGTCACCAAATATGGGTTAGTAATGATATTTATCAATCGTCTTTGGAAAATGTCAATAGGTCAATACATTCCTTTCAAAGATCAGGAAAAGAAGCAGACAAAAGAAACTAGAAAGTTATATAGAAAGGAAAATTATTTTGTCTGTACCTTTCATCATCTGGCAGTTCATCATTGTCCTTCAACCATATAACTGTTGGTAATAAGGTAGAATCATGTTTTATTATACACTCAAATGACACTTGGCCATATCTCTGAATCACTTTGTATTCTGGTTGTTTAATTATCATTGTTGGATCTGAAATTTAAAATTACTATTAGATATTTAGAAAGTCTGAAATTCTATACCAACCTGTGATGAAAGAATGATTAATTTCTTACCTTTAACTTCCAATTGCACCTCATTTTGTACCTTTCCTAATTCATTTCTTGCTACACATGTGTATGTACCAGTACTATCCTTTTGAGCCACCGGAATTTCCAAGGTTCCATTATCATGGAAAACGTATTCATTTCCACGCAAGATGCTACCTTTCACTCCCTTAAACCTTTATACAAAAAGTAACATCATTATCCAACATCATAGTTAAATTCTGTCGTATTTTATTATCAGCAAATGCAAACTTGGGACTGCCACATTAGAAAATACAGACAATCACATAATGAAATTTGAACATTACTCTCTAGGGATAACTTAACTGTTGCTACTTCAAGTATATGTAATACTGCATTAGTGTGTTGTAATCAACATATATTTTAAAATACGCTATTTTTGAATTGTAAATAGAGTAAAAATAGTTTTAAAGCTTTAAATGTTTGTTTCTATAGATATAACTGGCACTTTTTACATAACTTAAGCACAACAACTACAGCTTACCATTCAATTTCAGGCTTAGGTGAACCAAAATAAGCGCAGTCTAGCAATGCAGGGCTATCTGCGATGACTTGATACAGTTTATTGGCAGGAGTTAGAACTCTTGGTGGTTCAGCTGAAAAGACAAAGATACCTGGATATAGATACAAAGATGCAAAAGCAAAATACCAAGACATTGAGAATGGCCTGAAGAACTGTATGTTAACATCCTTCTCTGAAGTGTTTTCTGGTCTCAGTCTAGAACTTTTGAGTTCTACTGCTAGTAGCCTGAGGAAACATTAAGGTAGGAGAATAATCTTGTGAAAAACAAATGCTTCTTCCCTGTTTACAAGTAATAGGGATAGGCATCAAAGGCAATGAATTCAACTGGAAAACTTAAATCAGAACATACTTCAATCTGTTTAGTAGCAGGAGACAACTGAATACTCAAGAAAACCAAGAAATATAAAATCTGTTACTTACCCAGAACATTCACAAATGCATTTGCTAGCAAGTATCCATATTCATTAGAAGCATTGCACTGATAGACAGCACTTGACCTTTCTTGTACACGTGAGAAAATAATGGTATCACCGTCTACCCTTCTGCTAGAATCTTCTGGGGCAACTGTTGGTGTAAGGAAAAAAAAATAATTGCTTTTCCATCTAACTGCTGTTGGATGATATGTTTCATACTTCTGAAAAGAAAAAACATTTTGAAAGACCAATATTCCCCTTCTATTTTCATGGGTGATTGTTCACTGGTTAAGATGTAAATTTCAATACAATTAAGGAAGTTCTTCCACTTCTACAAATATTTAATGCAGGATGGTAGAGTTCCCATTTTTGGAGGGTTTTTTTTTGCTTGTTTTTCAAAGAAGTGAAGCTGAGATCAAAATTTGAATGCAATACAGAGGAAAAATACTGATATGACAATATTCAGGCAAATACAGACAATAGAAAAATAAAGAAATGTTTCTGATTGTCAAAAGAAAATGCTGTTATAATGACACAGTCCTCTGTGACTTAAAAGTTTCAGCTTTTCAAATCGATTGCTATACCATAAATAATTATCCAAATATAAAAAAAGTCTTATTCAGTTGAAAACTATCTCAGAGTAAAGCATAAGCAATTCTTTCACACAAAATCAAGAAAGTCTTCACAAGAGCAGTGACAGTAATTCAGTAGGTGGCACTCTTTCCCTTATCTAAGAATTACACAGTGCCATTTCCTCAACTGTTCTGTAGTAGCCTGAGCTGTCAAACAGCTCATGCATCCTAGAAGAATCGAGAATATAACTGAAAATAAAATTCTAAGATATTACCAAAGAATAACAGCTGTCAGTTCTTATAAAACTGGATGGAATTAGAGAGGTACAATGGAGAAAAAACTTAGCTTGTAACACTGCACTGCATAAAAATGCACAAACTATAGTTTAATACTTTAAGAAAATACTAAATGAAAAGATATCAATGTGTTATTAATATTGAAACGTAACGATACAATTATTTATATACTAATATGAAAAATAAATGCATATATGCATAAATAAATGCATCACAGTTTGGTTGCATCATCAAAATTGACACTCTCATATTTTATTTGAGCTTGAGAAAATGAGTACATTTGTGGAAGACTTTCATATAAAATAATTTCTCATTTCTCTGGATTCATAGAAAAGATCAACTAACTAAACCAATGTCAATTTTCTGTAAGTGACAAAACCTTCTGATTCAGACAATACCTCAGTATTTATCTGTAAAGAAAATGGAGTAATTTCTCCTACATTTTGTCAAATCTACTGAAGTACCTATTGCTGAATTCTCTAAGAGAGTAGAAACCAGATGGAGGGGATCACAGTTCTTTGCTCCTGCTTAAGGGTGTTTCCGTCTTTGGTGAACTCTAAGGCCACTTTGCATGTAAAGTAACTACATCAATTTCCAAACATATACCTCAAGAACAGTTTTCAACTCTGTTTTTAACTCTTATCTTCCATCACTCTGAGTTCAAATCACAAATTCAAAAATTTTAGAAAGGAAGAAAAAAGTACAACTGGAATTTTAAATGCTTATTCTCTGGTCTTCTGGATTGCTGGCACTTATTTTTCTCCTCTTTTGCTTTACTTCCTATTGTGTTCCATGTTCCACATTGCTTGCTAGTCTATGTAAATGTCATTTTCATTAAAAGATTCATGGGCTGAAAATAGATGAGCAGGTGAGTAGCCCAGCAGGCAGGCCAGTCAGCTCTGAGAAGTGGTCTGTTTCTGCATACAAATCACTATTAAATGGAAAATATGCACAACCACCCTCCCAGGAGGCAGGAGATCTGCTCATGGCAGTTCTAATCATGACTGCTTCCTGCCCTGGGCTCTGGGCTTCCCTCAACTCATGCTCTCTGAATCCTGCAGCATTTTCTGCACATAGATAGTTCTTTAATGGGGGCACAGATTCCCCTCCTCACACCCATTCCCATCCATAATACCCTACAGGCTGATAGTAGGGCTCCTTCAGAGAGATGGAAACCATTAGTTCAATCCTCTATGACTGAAGAAGGAACTGGATCTTAAAAAGAATGATCTAACCATTAAATTATCATATAAAGAGAAAGACTGCATCTTCCCTTCCCACGGCTGTGTTTAAGGAAAAAAAAGAGATACCCTTCTTCAGTTATTTGAAGGAAAGGACGTAGGTGTCTGTTCTCAGAAAAGGTCTTCAAGCTGTAGGTCCCAAGAGGAAGAAAAAAACAAAGTGAGGAAAGTGTCAGGTTAGTCGGTGCTTCCTTTTGACTGGTCTAGCCACCTGATTGCTGAAGGGCACCAATTTTAGAAAGCTCCCTGTTGAGACTGGCACCTATTCAACAGTCTGTCTTCTGACGTGCCTCATCCTCCCACGCAACACCAACAGAACCCACACGCCTTTGCCCATGTACTACACTGTGTTTTGCAGAGCCAGGCCCTAAAAGTTAGATGCTGTATCATCTACCTGCTTTAATGATCTTAAGCGCACACTGCTGCACTCACACACACAGAATCAGTGAGGCTGGAAGGGACCTCTGGAGGTCATTTGGTCTAACCCCCTGCTCAAGCAGGGCCATGTAGAGCCAGTGGTCCAGGACGCTGTCCAGACGGGGGAAGGATTACTTCCCTCGACCTGCTGGCAATATATCTGTCTAATGTAGGCCAGAATAACATTAGCCTCTTTGCCACAGGGGCATATTGCTGGCTCCACCAGGATGCCCAAGTCCTTTTCTGCTAAGCTACTCTTCAGCTGGGTGGCCCTGGCATGTAATGGTGCATGGGGTTGTTCCTCCCCAGGTGCAGGACTTTGCACTTCTCCTTGCTGAACTTCATGAGGTTTTTGTCAGCCCCTTTCTCCAGCCTGTCGAGGACCCTCTGGATGATAAGAAGACCCTCTGGTGTACCATCCATTTCTCCCAGTTTTGTGCCATCAGCAAACTTGCTGCAGCTACACTCTGCCTCACCATCCAGATCATTAATGAAGATTTTGAACAGGACTGGATCCACTATTGATCCCTGGGGTACACCACTAGCCACTGGCCTCCAACTAGACATTGCACTGCTGATCACCACCATCTGTGCCTGGCTGTTCACTCTCAGTCCACCCTGCTGTCTGCTCATCCAGTCCGTGTACACATGAACACCTTGTCTATGAGGATCTTACTGGTCAAAAAGCCTTACTGAAGTCCAGGTAGACAATATTCACTGCTCTTCCCTTGTCTACCAGGCCAGTCTTTTCATCGTAGAAGTTTCTCAAGTTGGTCAAACATGAATTCCCATTGTTGAAGCCATTCTAATTACTCCTGAAGGTCCCTGATTCCTGAAGGTCAGTCTTGCTAGTAAAAACTGAGGCAAATGTGGCACACAGTAGTTCAGCCCTCCCTATGTCCTTTTCTTCTTTTTCTGGGGAAAGAGAGCGATGGCAGAGCCACTCAAGCACTGCTTGTCTGCCTTCACAAGGATTCTGGACACATTACAGAACAGCTACAGAAAAAAGAGAAAATGCTTTTGACACATTTGACAAATCTGAATTTGGCACTGATAGGCAAAACAGCAAATAATTACATACAATCTGGATAATGAATGCTGAGGATTTGCTATAGGAGTTCTGATGCTGTAACAGACAGCTGAGCATGTGCCCTGTAACAGCCAACTTACTCCCAATAGCATCAAGTTTCAGCTGATGAATGTGCTTATGTCATTTCTGGACAAAGACCTGATTCCCCAGTTTCACCCAATTTTTTCTATCACTTTGTATCCTAAGACAGCTTCTTGACTATAGCCATGTACAGCATATTCCTGTAGAGAGAAGGTATTGCCTCCATCAGATACTTTTCTCATAGTTAGTCATCAGCACCCTGAATATCTTCTGTTCATCAGCACGCACGGTTCCATCCGTTTAATGAATTTCAGACAGCCCAAGCAATTACTTCTGTTAGTATTTTTAAATAACCACTATGGCACCATTATTACTATTTTTCCTGGAAAAAAAAGACAGAATGAAATGTGTTCTCTGAACAGAAGCAGTTAAAACACACTATTATGCCTAAAACTGGAAGGAAAAAAATCCAGATTTTATTGAGATGTTTTACCCTTTTCTGTTGAACTATTTCACTTTCCTGATCAATTTTAATTTCCGGTCAATGTGCATTTATGCAAATTCATGAAGCAAAACACAATGAAGAACAGAACAGCTGTCAACTGATGATGAAGTATAAAATGTAATGCTAGCAGTCCAAATAAATGATACAAACTTTACCCTGATCTGGAAGAAAGATATGTATTTTGGACAGAAAATTATTAAGACATTAAATTGGCCTACCAACTTTAAATTCTTTAGCTCAGTTCTTTAAGCTCTGTATAAAAGTGGGGAAAAAAAATTACATTGCTTGGAATCATGGGGTTTTTGAACTTAAGCATAAAAAAAATTTTTTATTGGGAGGGTGGTCAGACCCTGAAACAGGATGCCCAAGGAGGTGATGGAGTCTCTGTCCTTGGAGATAATCAAAGTCTTTCTGGACACAGTCCTGACCAACCAGACACAGGTTAACACGTAAGCAGGCAGGTTGGATGAGATGTTCCGTTCACCCCCAACTATGCTGTGATACTGTGGTTTTAAAATAACCACCGTTTTGGAACTAGTTCACTGGGTTTTGAAAAGAATTCACTGGAAAGGAAGTATATACTTTTGATTGTGATTCTGTAATTTGTTATTGTGTGAAAAAGCTAATAATGTGAAAATCACAATTTCTAAAATCAGAGTTCCTTATATTGTTACCACATTCTGAAATACAGCAAAGTGAGTATGAGATCCAGATGACATCAGAAGCTCTCAGCTCAGCTAACTTAGACTCCAGGTCCCAGAGGGCACTGAACTAGGGTGTTTTTTGTTGTCTGAGAAGTATGCTATAACCTAAGGTAGTATATATTTTTTTCCAGAAGTATGTTGTGGGTTACAATCATAGTTTGTAGGATATGTGATTACTAACTATAGTGAAAATGCTGATGTCATCCTCAGATGTTGTACTAGAGATTCTTTCTGGCTGAAAACAAGCTGGAAAAGAAAGCGACAAAATTACTTGACTGCTTCTCCGTGTATCATGAAAACACATACAACTTTGGCATGTGTAAAAGCTAATCTTACCTAAATTTGTAAAATGTCACAAAAAAACACAGTGAAAGCAGAAAATAGTTTCTCTTTAGAAAAGAGCAGAAATATTCATTACTGTCTTTAGATGCCTGCAAATTCTTTAGCAAATCAAAGTTATGAATCGAAAGTAATCAGTCCTGCTATGCATTCACAGTGACTATATATGAATGTTGAAAAATTAATGTAATAACATAAAGTTTGTTGTTTAATTGTATGTAGTGCTTAGTCACTCATCTCTGTAATAGAGCTGAGCTATCATTTTGCATCAATAGGAGAATATTAGTTTCTCAGAGAAGCTGAGACAATTATTTGATTTATATTTTGTGATGGATTCACTTCTGTTTGAACTAACTGAACTTTGGTCCAGGCACATGCCTAGCAAGTAGGCCTAATCAAAGTTCATCCTATTGTGTGAGGCTATCAGTGAGGACTCAGCACCAAACCCAGAAAAACGGTTTGGCTAGAGACTGGGCTGATAAGCCACAGAAGCTGCATTAACACGGCAGGAAATCTGACTACAAATCAACCTCTTTACACTGTAAATATCTACAGCCATTAAGGCCACCTGAGCTCTCCCTCTATAGCAGCTGGCTATCTGGTGGTGATCCCCCCTTGAGTAGGGACGCCTCTCAAGGCTACCCCTCAAGGCTGAGAGATCCCTTACCTGACAGCAGACATCAATGGGTTGGTAAGTGACATTTTTTTGCATGCATGCAACATTTAAGACACTTATAGTAAACTTACATGATAATCTTTGTATCCCTACTGACTCTAAGTGTAGTATTGACCACCAATCCATCTGTACTTACTAAATGCTTTACATACCTAAGTTTACTCACTAGAACTCAATAAACTAACTACTATATCAGCTCTGTCTGAGTGATCTCTGACTCTTCTCCTGCGACAGATTTTTATACTAAACATTTGTTGTTGCATTCTACTATTACTAAATTCTGTCTTTAAGTTTATGAAGAAATACTATTGAATGTAAATGTGAGCATGAGATCAATACTGACCCTTAAGCCATGATTTTCAACAACTCTAACCTCAGAGATAGTTTGAAAACCCTGTTATTGTGGAAATACATGAAGAAAGCCAAGACAGAAGGTTAGGTGCTTTTTTTCTGATACGAATGTAGAAACATATGGTCCTTGTATAGTGATGCTCATGTACGCTTTTCAAGTTCTGACAGGATCAGAGGATCATTTGTATTATAGTAACTAGAAGTATCCTATCATTTTTCATGACCTACATATTATTCCAAAACCTCATATTTATAAGTAATTTATGAATATAGTAACCATTTTCAAAACTAGAAAAGTCTTTCTGTGGTTAAAACTAACTACAATTGAATGACTGAAATGGGATTTTTTAAGAATTATTTGTATAATTTTGGACACCTATTTTCAGATAGATTAGCTACGACAACAGGAGAACGTGACAGAACCAGGACTTAACATTTTCAACCAACCAGCCAAGAAAACTGGGAGGAACATATAGTGTGTAGTCATTGAGGTGGCTTGATAAGAAGATATGTCCCTTATGGAGGGTCCTCCTGGTTTTCTGTAGATTAGAAACCATGTGGTCTATGAATGAGCAGCCAGTTAACGTTCCTCTGGATGTAGCTGACTTTACTCATAATATCTGAATGCCCAGATCAAGGGTTATTATGAAAGAAAGACCCATTCTCTCACATCTCTGACCATATTGCCTAAATACTTTATTATGTATTTAGAGAATGTTACATGACTAGAATCCTCTTTTGTTCTTTTTTGAGGGGACAGGGCTGGAAGCTGTGCTTTCAGAGTTGAACACAAAACTGCTGGTGAAATAGGAAGGGTGGGCAGTACAGTGCATCAGACACTTGAAAACCTGTAGGGTCAAACCAAGACTGAACCGAAGCAAGAAACCCAAGGAAATTTAAGCAATCCAGTTTTGCCTTACTCTATCCCTTGCAGTGAATTGACAAAGACTTAATTCTGGAAGAGATGGTACACGGAGGAAGATGCCCTTTTCCTCTTCTTACCAATCTCACTTGCTCCTCAGCAAAATATTTTCCTGTGATGACTGAAATCCTTGTTTCCGAGTTTCTCATTCTGGTAGCACTATTACCTCCACAGGGTTATTACTTGCACTAGCCACAACTGTCCTTTGGCTATTTTGTGCAGAATAAAAAAACCTGATTATTAAAGGTTTTCATATCTGCTGCAGTTCCTAGGCCAGACGCACAGTTCCAACACAATGACAGCACAAGCAGTGGATAAATGGCTGCTCTCTCCTCGCCTCTCAGAGACTGAACTCCTCGGGGCATCAGAGTCCAGCAGATTTCTCCTCATCCTCCCATGGCTGCAGCAAACAGCTTCTGTGTGTACTCACAGGGAACACGATGGATGACGAATCTCTGAGCCAGGGATTACCAAGGCCTTTCATGAAGGAAATCTAAGGGCTAATGTTTCTCCCTTAAATTCAGTGTGATTACTAATGGAGACTAACTAAAACCTAAGATTCAATGTGAAATGTGATATAAACAAGTGAAGAACATGTTGAAAGAAGATAAACAGTGCCTTTCAGTGCACTACTTTGTATAAATCAAAGTGTGTGTATTTAATATTTAATAGCTCATCATGAACTATAAACCACTGAACCAACAAATTAGTCTTTTGTGCAGTATTTGCAATGCCTTTCTGAAGTCCAATTATGAAAGTGCTTCCCCTTCTCAATTAATCTGGGTTGTTACTTTCTTAAAAGTTGAGACACTTTATGCATGGTTTCCCTTCTGTAAAACCATGCTGAATATCTAAGCAGTAAAACACAACGGATTATGCAGCGGTATAAATAATGCAGATCTTGAGTGTTAATTGAGGCACAAGGCAAGGCAGAGTCATGGCCTGAACTTTCAATTGCTACTTGCCAAAGTAATTCTAATTGACCTCAGCGGGACTGTGCACGTGAGTTCAAATTACTCCTGTGAGTAAACATTAGGAGGTTAGGTCCTTATCACTCCAGCATGTCTGAAGCAGCTTTCTTTTCAGACATGCTGGAGTTTTTCTTTTAAGTTTTATTGTTGAAGAAAATTAATTAAAATATTTCAAAGAATCCTAAAATCTTCCCTTAAAAATCTCTTTTTACTCTGATTAATACAATCTGGAACAAAATTTACACCATTTTTTTTTTCATAGGTACTTAAGACACACTTCATTTATCTTAATTCTTCTTTTCCCTATTGATACTTAAGCCTCACCCTCTGACTGAGATATGGACGAATGGTTCTTTCTTCATCATTCCCCCCTCCTTGTCTGACTCTATTATGAAAAAACAAAACTGGAAGAATTAAGCATCTCCCAGTTGTGCTTTCCAATAGAAAATTAAAGTATTGCAAACAGATTACTGGGCCACAGGAGGCACATTGTGGGATATATGATGACAGCAGGGCTTTGAAATTCAAATGTAGCTCTTTTTCTTTGAAATCCTGCCATGGGTGTAGCTCTCTCAGCACTGCCCTGAAGCTGAAACAGCTGCTTTAGTTTCCTTTTACAGTGATTTACTAATCATTCAGTTGGAAGAAGAGGGGCTCAGTTCTGTAATTTAGTAGCAAGTGAACAAAACAGCACACTGTACTTGGTAGTTTCCAGACCAGCTTTTGATAACTCAGAATAATACAAAATCACAAGTATCTTAAGAACTGCACTTTCTGTGATCTTGATGCTTCTTTCTTTAGAGGCCCTGATAGACTTAATGTACTGGAGCATCCAACTAACTTGTACTTAAATATTTAAGGTGGATAAAATTTCAGCTTTTCTCAGCAGTGAAAGTGACTTTTAACATAAGCCTGAGGTACCCAGTTATTTATTTCCTCTGGTTTTTTGTTTTTTTTTTTTTCCCTACTGAGGTTGGAGTGGGTAATTTAATTAGTCTCTTAATTTTTACTGAGTTTCCTTCATTAAGACTCTGTACTGATTCCTCAATGTCATCCAGCAAATATATGCTGTACTTTTATTTGGGAAATTCGGTGTCACTCTGTAGCTGCTTCTGAAAACTCTGTTTCTTAATGTTTTGCTGCTACCCTGCAAGAATGCAGAACACATCACTGCTTTTCTGGAAAATGTACTTGTCTGTCATTTGAACAGCATGTCCTACAGCTTTGACAACGAAGCAGTGTGAGGCAAAGGTGAATCTCATAGACAGTTGAAAAAGATTTTACTAGTCAGTAGGCCTGAAAAGAGAAGCTAAACTAGCAGAATAGCAGGATAAAAATCTCAAAGCAAACAAAAAAACATTAATGGTAACCATATAGAAAACAGTAAGGAAGATGAGACCACCGAAAACCCAGAAAAGAAAGAGCAGGACAGGTACCAAACTTTGATTACAAAGCATGCATTATGATATAATTATGTACAACATATACAATATAAAATTTCATTGATATACTCCTATTTTCCTAATACCACTGTTTGATGAGGTCATTAGTCAGCTTATACATAACCTATTTAACCAATGGAAACTTCTCATTTTATATCTCAGGCTAGAGATCTCAATTTATATTTATTTAGGATCCCTGAAACAGGTTCTTTGCTAAATACTTCTGTTTCAATATATACCTTTACTTTTTGCCCCAAAGTTGCATAATTTTCCCTCCAGTTCAGTTTAATCTCTCATATCCCAAATATTTTGAATATATCTAATCAGAGTTCTCATTCACCTGTTGCTATTTCCTAGATTCTCACTGCATTCTCCTCCACGTCCCAAACTCCATGTCGTTTACTTCATTAACAGACTTAAACATTTCCTGAAACTCACAATGTCATACTTTCAATGGGTCAGCACAGACTAATATTTTAGAGCACATTATCTCTTACGAGTTAACAGAGTAGGTTGTAGGTTTTTATAATTTCATTTTGTGAAAGAGGAAGGATAAAGGTAGAAGAACCAAGTGTGATTTTATGGTACAGGCTACACTGAGTGAAAACTCAACTGACAAAACACTGCAGTGTCCTCCAGCAAGTTCTTCCCAAACAAAGTTGTGCTATATATAACAGCTATCTTGTGCCTGCCCTGCAAAAGTGCTCTGTACATCCACAGATGTGAAGACTTGACTTTCTATGTCATCTTTATGACTCCTAGACAAAATTTGTGTTGCAGTGGGGCAGCAAAGGAGAGATCTAGCAACACGACTGCCACGCAACACAATGGTAAACATTACACCCCGGCAATATCCCTGTAAAAAGGGCATGGTGCAGCCTTGTTACTATGGACTCATCTTCACAAGGATACTACCAGCAGAACACCAGACAGAATAACCAGTAGTAGTGTCACAGGTTTTTCAAGCACATTAGAGGCACATATTGTTGTTCCACTTCAATGAACCACAGCATTTTTATCACCTTATTTATAATTTAGTATTACTTGTCAGGAAAAAAACTACTCAAATACACACTCTTCACTTATATTTCAAAAAAACACCCTGATGTTCTTCATGTTCTCTTACTCAATCTCCCATACCGTAATAAAGAATCTTACTTGCTATGGGAACGCCATTTGCAAACCAGCTTATATTAGGCTTTGGGTTGCCGTTAGCTCTGCAGATCAATGTCCCATCTTCTCCAGGAGACAAGACCAAGTTTCTGGGTGCTGTTATCCAGTACGGGGCAGCTGGGGTTAAGAAAAGAAACACAGCAATTGTTTTCCAAAGTTATGTACAGAAAATCATAAGGCACAGTCATGGTAATCAGAAACTAATTCAAACAAGGTATGTATAGATATAGACTTACACTGTTAATTTTTTTTTTTTAATATATAGATGCATATATGTGGTACTCAATGATTAACTGGTAGATTATACTTTGGCTAAACTCAGCTATTGGCTACCTGCTGCATATAAGATTGGAGATAAGCAACAAGAGGTTCTTTATTTCATTTAGGGTTGTCTGCTTTGAATCTAATTTGCCTTTCCTAAAGAAAGCAAAATTTATCTGAGCATGGCATCTGCAGAGACTAGTGGTCTTTTGATTAATTTCAGAAATATCACAATAGCTAGGTTGTTAGAAATGAATTTAGGTTTGATTACATAAAAAGATTAAATTTCAAGGGTGAAATTTAGAAATGGCAAAATCTTCAGTCTCGCTGAATTCACTGGGTGACTGCAGTGGGGCAAGATGTTTACCTGAGACAGCTGAAAACAGAGAGATCAAAATGGATGGAACACTGTCCTTACCGAAAGATATTCATCTATGTCTCCATCTCTTTTATAACAAATAACCACAAATAGCATATGTTATCACATCGTGCAATTAAATTTCGTATTTTGGATTGATGGACAGATGCAAACAGAAGATTAAACTTCTGCTCTTTAAAATGAGGTTGACTGTTATTATAAGATGATGGTGGTCTACAACAAAATAAGTGACTATTTAGCATGCAAAGTAAGGAGCACAGCTGATTATTTCAATGACTAATTAGCTGTCATTCCATTTTTCTTTTTGTTTCATGGTATTCAAAACCTATTTACAATTCTTATTTGGACAAATATACTGTAAGTGTTTTTAGAACTATTAAGACATCATCTAGGGTAAAAAACATGAAGAAGATAGAAAACCAGAAAAATCATTTAAGAGAGAAAAAAGAATATAAGAATATAAGACCATAAGACAATAGTAAAATAGAGAAGCAAAGAGAAGGAATCTGGGCTATACGAATGGAGAGCAGAAAAGATGGAGAAAATAAGAAAGAGATATAGAGAGATGGGGAGGAAGATACAAAACCAAGGGAAAGAAGCAGTTTAATGACAGATAATCAAAGGATCTAAAATAAACGTAGCACTGGTACAAGCTAAGAAATTATTTTACTACTGTTACAGTACAATCTCAATTTAGCCTGATGCTTTACAAAATAACATTAAAAAAAGAAAAAGAGATTAGGAGACAGTGAAGTCCTTCCAGAAGTAGAATTCAGTCAGTGGCTGAATCTAAAGATTACTTCCTCAGAGGTTTTTTTACTATTATCATTGATCCTTTCAGCTATATTTTATCCTAGGAATCTTACTTCAGTCTTGCATTCTGGACAGTGACAATATTACATTAAGTATTATTTTAGTATTACCTTTCACAGTTACTGAAATGACGTGATGAGCAGAACCTAATATATTTCTTGCTATACATTTGTAGTTCCCAGAGTCAGCTTCAGAAACATCTATAATCTTCAGAGTTTTCTTAAAGTTTTCAAAAAATGTTCTGTTGGCTGGCAGCTCCCCACCCTCTTTAATCCAGCGGATTACTGGTGTGGGTCTAGAGAAGCAAAAGCACAGATTGAATTAAGGGACTGGAGAAAAGGAAGATGAGAGTTCAATACATTATTTTTTTGAACATATATTTTACAAATAATTATTTTAAGAGCCTTTATCCAGATTCTGGGGCATGTCCAGCAAATGTGCAAAATCTGCCAGCATTTGTTTCTAGGAAATGACAAGTCTCACTAACACTGTCAGTGGCCATCTGTTCATAGGCTTAATAATTATAGAACGCATTTGTCTGCTGATTAATCTAAAACCCCTGATGGTTAATAAATGAATACAAGTGTATTTCAAATCTTATTGCCCTTTTAAATTGATGCTCATGGTGCTTTAAAAGTTAGCTTCTATATAATAAGTTTATAATTGTCCTTCATGTGAGTAATATCCTAATGCTTCACAAATGTTATACATTTAAAACAGCAGAGCTGTAAGGAAACAGAAATATTTCCTGTGAGAAATCAAGAAAAAACCATCAGTGCTGAGTCAAGTATAGCTACTTGTCACTGCACCATGTCTAAATCTTGGCTGTGCTCCATGTTGTCCACTGAAGTTGCAAATTGTTCAAACACATGAAGATATACTTTTAAAATTACAAGAAATTACAAGGTGTTGCTTACTGAGTAGAATGTCCTCTCTCAAATAGTAATGACTCAAGGAAAATATTCGCTTAGCAGTCTAATATCAGATATTTTATAACAGAGACACCTAACCAAATTGACTTTTAATTATGGTATCAGTAATTAGGAATAGTTGTTTTAAATCAAATCTGAAGCTGGTCCTTTGTGGACAACTATGTAAGCTTCCCTCATTGAATTATTTAAAAACCAAAAAAAATAGATGATGGCTAAAGACACAAAGCCATATAATGTAAAGTAGCCATCTTTTCCCCTGTTTTTATCCAGCCATTTTACTGGAGTTTGGATCACTGAATATTTTTATTGCGTGGTTGTCAAAAAGCACGTATCTATATTGCAGATGAAGATTACGTGAGCTGATGCTACTCCCACTCGTAGGCGTGGTTTTGCTATTGGTGCTGATGGAAACACCTGAGCAGACCATAGCTGAGACAGAAACACTGCACTGATGCTTGTATCAAGCTGTGTCAAGCTGTGCATGAACTCCATGTTACGGAGCTTATGCAAGTGAACACACGTGCATGATGCTGTGCTGCACCCCTTGCAATTATTTGCTTTCCTCATGGCTGCCTCACAGCACTCTGCATTATATGCTTTTGTGCATTGTAAACATGTTTACAGTTCCTGAAATAGGTACTAAAGATTTTCCGCTTCTGCACTAACCAATCTATTCTCGGATTTCTTCCTGAGAATGAAACTGATTTAAGATCAAACTAATTCATTAAGCTAAATTGCTCTTTAGTCATTTTCTACTTGCACAATAACCAGCAGAAGCAAACTTGCATTACATCGAAGAAACAAGTACCAATTAAACTCAATTACAATGAGAAATTGGATGTAAGGAGCTGAAGGTATGTTCTAACTCCCACCTAGCTGATCTACTAAGTAATTATTAGCATATGTAAGCAGCTTTTTCAGATTACACCAGTAGATTCTTATCTATTTTTATATAATTTGAGAGCCTAATGATTGTAAATTTAGGACAAAACCAGAGATTGATTCCTGAGTGCAATTCTGCAGATGTGTGTCCCAGTTTACCCCATGGCATTTCTTGTTTGTGTCCTTCAAAAAAAAATGGTACAACCTGATTTCCTATGCGTAGGACTTGGGCACATGAGAAGGCAGAGACCATATCCTTGTTCCCACTCAGTTTTAAAATCTGCTGATGACCAAGTAAATGATAGACTTCCTTAAAAGAGCTCTTTCCATTTTACATTTCTGTTTCCCTGAAATACTTAAGCTTATACAGTAGTAACATTTTAAGCATCTCTGAAATGTTTCCCTCTGCTCCTGTACTTTTATTTAGAAAAACTGTCTGAAGAGTAACTCACAATCCTGCTGCAATGCACTCCAAAAAAAGTACATTTCCTCTGAGTTCCACTTTGGTACTTGTGCTACCTGTTGGTGTTAGAAGAATTGGCTGTCTCTCTGTAACTGGCTTCGCTGGAACAAGAAAAAAGAAAATAATTCATTTCTGAATTTTCTTTTAATATTGACCAAATGCATACATGCTTTCTCACATTTTGGACAGAGACTTTGCTCCACATTAGCCATCTAATTAAAAATCAATGTGTTACACAACTACACAGCTCAACAAAGTAGGTTTTTGACAGACATATCATATCTCAACCTGTTAAATGCTATCATTTTGAACACATACATGAAAAATATTATTAAAGCTGGGAGCAACTGATACATAGTTTTTACACAGGCAACTATGCAGCCTGATGGATGGATGGTGAGTCTTAATCCTAAGTACCCCCTACTTACTTCAGAACTATTAAGAAGGGTAAGAGGTCACTGATGTGAGTAACAGTGCAAGACTGAAAGTTACCAAAAATTTCTGGGCTTCCATCAAAACACAAATAAAGCAAAGTTGTTGTATTCAGAATTATAAACCAAGGGGATATAAGATACACTCCACTTTGCAATACGCTTTGCTCAATATTTTCTAGATGATGTGAGAAGTCTTTTCAGAAGTTAAGCCTTGCATTCTCTTCTTACTATATATTTAACTTTAATTCAAGCTGTTCCCCAGTCTGGTAATAAAGAACTATTGATTAACCCACAAGAAATAACCGCAGTAAACAGACAGCTATAAATATAAGACCCATTTCTGACATTATACTGTGTTGGCTTTTGAAGTATTATGGAATTTTATGTGCCTTCATGGAAGTCAGAATAAGAGTGCTTTCTGTAATGTTCTTTTATAGCAATTTTAAAATATAGGAATAAATTGCTCTAAAGTGCAGTAGTAGTCTGAATTACTATGGTAAATTACTGTATTTTTTAAAAATGTGAGCAGAAACATAATGAACTTTTTTTAATTAGGGTACAGGATTTATGGATAGATTAACATAAATAAAACACTTAATTTAAATACAGTATGTGCTATGAATTCCTTAAAAACTAGTACACTAACAACTTAAAGTTGAGAGAAAATGGCAGTCTAGAGTCAAGAAGGCAGCTGACAGTCACATGGAATAATTAACCTACCCTGTTTTGGCACTGCTAAGGACTGCTGACTCATTTTGCAAGACTATGAAAATCCAGAAGAATTACCTCTGTTATTTCTGAGTTGTGAACCAACCAAATGGTGTTTTCCTCACTAACTGTAGCTAATATATCATTCTCTGTTCAGGTACATATTTCTTGTTTGTTCCTGAATGACATTTTTATGCAGAGAATTAAAATATTCTGTGCCCGTTTTATTTTAGATTGCCATAAATTATGGTTTAACATGTACAAACCCTCATTCAACAAGGAAAAAGACCAAAATAGAATAAATAGAATGTATTTTCTATCTCACACAATATCAAGCGGAGAATCTAGAACCTCAAGTGTTACAGTATCAGTGTTGCTCCAAAGTCAGCCTTGCTAAACACACATACACCCGTTTGGGAGGATTTAATTCACAATATACAAAACACCTTTCAACACAGATTAACGTAAAGATCAGCTTAAACACCACACAAGCAAAACTCATCTTTCCGCTATAAAGTTATTTATACATATAGTATTAAGCTGTTTAGATTTTAATTAATTCCAGTTTTACACTCATGAGATATGTTAAAAATTAATGGTACATTCAATAAGCTATTAAATGTGAACTGCATCTGTTAAATGCTTAACTGTTGTTATTTATTATGCAGCATGTGATACTGAATAGTCCTAGTGATAATAAACATATCAAACTACTAGGTAAATTGGAAGAAAAATATAAAAAAGCAACACAGTATAGAAGGCATCAAATAGACAATTTTTAAAATCTGCCCCAGTGTGAAAGGACTCATTTATTGTAGAGTTTATACTTTTTATGAGCCATAAATTACCAAAACATTGAAACATTAAATATATGAAAGGATCACACTGTGCAGTCCCTTTCTAAAGTATGTATTATCACCAGCACTAATAGATACCTTTATTAGAAACTGAAAAGGGAGCAAAAGGTTAAGTAGCCATGGAGGTGAAGTTAGTTAACTAAATGCTACTGTGAAACAGGGAGTATCAGTGGGGACCAGTATAACTCACCACCATAAATATCAGTGTCACTCAAATTAGCAGCTATAGTGTCATTCAATGAATCCACTGAAATAAACAGAATATCATGAAGAATGCATACAAGAGGGATAAATCAAAGTACCGGGAATCAAAAGATGATGATATGGCCACAGCGAGTTAATCAAATGATTGATTAATTTGTTTCAATAGTTACAATAATAACTTGATATTCTTGGACATGAAAACCACCTGAAAACTATTATGTTTTTCACTGTATTTTTTCAATTTTCAAATTTTACAAAATATTTTTTCAAAAGACAAACCCTTACAAAGGGAAAAAATTACAGCTTTTATAATTAATTATATGTCAGGAAAAACTGCATTTTAAGTTTATACAGTATGTAATTTCTTAAACAGAGTTAAAATGACAAAGTTCCCTAGTGTAACACTACTTAACTTTGACAAATACCTTGAGAATTCTGGATAAATACTACATAAGTATGTAAATAGGTAATGTAATACCTACTTGAAAAAACTTTTACAGAAATGGGTTGTTTCTGCTGTATAGTTTGTGTATGATTAAATCTTGCATAGCAGATATAGTCCTCCCGGCTATCTTCTGGTTGTACATTAGAAAAATATAGGTCTCCATTTAGACCTTGGGAAACTCTTTCACTTTGAGGCAATCTTTGGAAAGCTAAGGGAAAACAAGAACACATTTATCTCAATTATAATACAAACTCCATTATTACCATCTGTAGACTCCACATTTGCTCAATTTCACTGTTTGTGGGTTTCTAAATATATAGATCTTTCTAAGTTTCTTCTCGAGCTCCCTTGTCTTCCCATTCTTCCCCAGTGGGTTAATCTAAAACCTACATTAAGATCTTCAGCTTCTTCTGGCTTCGTGGTTTTGGGCTGCATGACTGTTTGTTTCTTCATTTCTACAGAAATGGAAATTATTTGAATTTTAACTTAGAGGGAAACTCCACAATCTGTGGTCTTGGTAAGCAATGATCAAGTATGTAGAAAAACTGTGAAAAGTAAACTAACTCTGCATAAAAACCAAACTCACCATTATCCATCCAAAATATTATAGGTGGTGGTAAGCCAACAGGAGGTCTGCAGTGTAGTACTAGTGAATCACCTTCTCGAACCTGATTTGGTTCTAGTTTTTCTTTTGTCCACAAAGGAGATCCTATAGAAAATAATTTTAACACACATACAAACTGTGGATTGACAAAAATTCCAGAATTTAAGCGAGAAATGCACATAATATTCCAGAAAAACAGAACTACATGCATCAGGTTGTTAAGTCTTTTTAAGTTTACTAAGGATTTACTTTTTGTTCTTTTTTATGTTTTCTTGGGAGAGAAGTAGGTTTTCATGAAAACATACTGTTCAGCAATGATTTGCTGAAAGTATAATCAACTGATTCAAATGATTCCAGCTACTCACTTAAGGTTCTATAACAGTATCTTGAAAAATATTTAACTATGGTAATGCAAAAAAAAAAAAAAAAAAAAGTGATGCACTAGATTAGAAAAAAACGTAGACCTTTCTGAAACAGTATCACACACACAGTTTTATTAAAACATGTGAAAACATCGCTTTTAAGTTGAGAAGCTTGAAAAACTAATCTGAGATAAAAATCACACAAAAAGCTGTAGAAACAGTTTACCATTAATCAAATTTTTTTAGTTTTATCTTCTCTTTGGTCCCAATCTGTTCCATATTAAAGCTATTATAAAAACTATGGAATACATGCATCAGAAAGAGAATAAAAATTGTCCTCATCAGTGATGCGCACTAAAAAATTAAACATTTTATTCTAATTGTAGCATCATCTAGGTAACTAATTTTTAAACATGATAGGTCATCCAGATGAACCAAAAAAATCAGGAAAGCATTTTTGTTATTAAATTATCTAAGGAATATTGGAAAGAACATGCAATACATTATTAAATCTGAATATCTGAAACTACGCAATACCTTCACTTTCATGATTAAATTTTTAAGACAGGAAAAAAAAAAAAAAAGCAAAACATTAATAAGAAAATATCCAAACCAAAGTGTTTCACATTTTATGAATATTAAGAACTTCACTTACTAGATGGCCTTATAACGATATTGTTGGAAATGGCTGCTCCTCGTTCATTCCTTGCTGTACACTGGTATACTCCTTCATATGCTTCTGCCTTCCCACCATTCATAATATTTATGACAAGGGTCCCTGAATTTGGTTTCATGGTTACCTGTGCATCTTTATCTATATCAAAGTGAGTTCCATTGCGTGTCCAGGAGAAACTAAAATAATAAAAACAAAAATAAAAGTTTTTTCTTCAGTTGCCTTTTGTAGATTTTGTGGAGAGAAAGAAGAAAAAAGTAATTTTCAATAATACATGATATTTTTTCTTTGGCAGATAAGTAAGACTTGTGCCCAAACTAAATTAACTAATAAAGTAATAGAGCTCTTTTTAGTATAAGAAATCTAGCAATCCTTTAAGATAAAAGGCTTGGCTGAACTTCTTAACAGGAGCCATTTCAAGTCTGTATTTTTTTTTTTTTTTAAATTACATTAAAAGATTCTGAAGTTAATCAGAAATGGAAAAGAACTGATTTTCTTTCTAACACAGATGATACAGTAACATCTGCAAGAACTGATATTGCTAAAGCCGCATTAGCATTTCCATTATAAAACCTATTGTTGAAAGGGTTTATAAACCTGCCTTTGAAAACTTGCTCTGGGCTGAAACACGTCATCTCAGGTCCCTGCAGGAGATCATTTCTTTTAATTGGTTTGGCCATTTTAAAGTTATGCAAGTGAATTAAAGACTGTGTGGTGAGTTTGATTTTTTTTCGCTACTCATAACACAACCAACCATGGTTCTTTAAATGAAATGTTGCAGTTTGATAGCCCATAATTAATCTAGTAAATTTATGCAGATGCTACTCAAAGCAAGAGATGTTTTGAAAAGTAGTTACTAAAAATGAAGACTATTAGAACTCATTAAAAAAATGTAAAAAAGCAGAGATTCACCGTCTGTGACTCATACTACTGTAAACACCGATTTCTTACTTATGCGTTGTTAATGGTCAAAAGTACAGTTGGAAAGAGCTAGACCAGCACCTGTGAAGTGCTGAGAGCTCACAGGTTCAAATGCTGTGAACAACAGTTCTCATAATTGTTACTTTTCAGCTTCATAATCTTAAACACTATATATGCTTACTGGTTAGAAAGCTTCCTAAAAGCATCAAATTACATGGCACTGGCGAAGCTCCAATTCTAAGTACCTCGCATTGTGTGCTGACCTCCTGCAGCAGGAGGGCAGGACTGGAGATGCTCTTTGCACTCGGGGGTGGGGGACTGCAGAAAAACTGGGCCTGACCAGCAGCACTGCCCCACAGCGCAGTGCTTGTGGGGGGACTAGTGTGCGGAGCGAACCGACAGTGAACCTGCTTCTTACAGCCTTGCAGGTGAAGCTGCAGAGCGTGGGGATTCTGTAATCCTCTGCTACCAATAACACTGAAAGATACAGGGAACTGTAATGTAGCTTCAAATGAGAAGTGGTAGATGGGGTACAAAACTCTGAATTTGAGATACATGAAAGTCAGAATCTTTGCTGCTCAAGCCATAGGTAGCGACACATCCATAAACCGTTATGTCAATAAAAGGTTACCCTGTTTTAACAAACAATCCATACACCGGCCTGAGAAAGTTCATCATCAACTTCAGAGCTCTGAAGCAACTCAAGTTCCAATATGCATTTGCAGGTCATCAAGACTGATGGACCAGACTAACTAATGAAACAAATTATTTGGATGTCATTTCTTTAAAAATAAGCAAAACTAAGCATAAGCTTATAAAACTCATTGGAAAATTCTGCACTTAAATACTGTTACTTCCTCTGTAGCAGCGGAACAAAGTGAGACACAGGTTTGATGGGGAAGATGAGGCTGTACAGCAGAAAGTCCTGGCACATGACTCAGATATGTCAGTCTCACAGATAGTGCTCTTGTTTTCTCAGGTAAATCCAACCCAAAAAAAGACATTCAAGAGAATCTTCCGCAGAAGCAGTATAGTTGTCCCAAAGCGCAGAGTAATCATCTGATCCTCCAGGTCTACACCCAGACTCTTGAGGCATTGTGCCCGTTAAAGTAAAATGCTGGTAAACGCAGCAGCTTTATGGCACCCCTACCATTAACTGAACACTAGAAAGGGTGACAGTGTCACAGATAACCTCCCCATCTTCTCCATTCTGCTGCACAGCATGATAGTGACCATGATTCCAAGAAAACCAGAAGGAACAATGTAGAAGAAACCCTGGTTATTCAGAAGAAGTACATTTAATGAGGTCTGTGTGTCTGAGTGAACAATTACAGACTGATCTTGCTAGTAAATTGTAGCATAACACTACTGAGAGCAGAGATGCACATTTCTCTTCATAGTCTCTGATATCAGAAGCAGTTGCTAGCAATGCCAGAATGCATCATGGCTACTGCTGTTTCCAGTGCAAGTACTCAGTATCTTGAAACAAGTAGTTTTCAAATATTTCAAGATACTGAAACAAAGCCTTAAAATGGAAGATGATCAGGAATCTGATCTACTGACAGGGTTACCATTTTTTCCAAAATCAAAACTTAAGGCTATTAAAATAGACTTGGTAAATCAAAGCTACTGATCGTTAAAGTTGATACACATTACATAACTTCCAACAAAATGCTCATGTATTTCAATATGAGCCTTGGGAAATGGAATGATTTACAAAACAATAAATTTGTATTTATTAGTGTTACTCTGAATTTATTCAACACCCATTCTCCTTACACACTATGCCTAAATCTGTAATGTGATCCAGTTCACGGTACAGCATGCCTCTTAGTGCTTTCCATGGACATTTACCCATCTGCTTTTGTAATAATCAAGTATTACTTTATTGTTAGAGCTTTGAGGAGAAAAAAAATACTACAGTTGTCTGATGACTAGAGAAAAGTTTAAATGTCAAGTATGAGAAGAGTCAAATTTATGCCACTATCTGGTAGCTCTTTAAATTCCAAAGGTAGGAGTACACGCATGTTTCAGGGTGTGCAAGCACATACACATGCACATACTTGTTAGTTAACAAACATTACATTATTTTATCCTAATTTTCCTATGCTGTCAGGCCAACAAAAGCAAAACAAAATGCTACTAACCTAGGAGGTGGCTTTCCTTTTGCTTCACACTGTATTACAATATTCTCTCGAGGGTCAACGATGTAATCTTTTGGAGACTGCTGAGTTATCGTAGGAGGTTGTGACACTTCATTATGGAATTTAAGAAACAGAGAGGAATTTAACAATATTTTCAAAGTATCAGTGAGACAGTTTTGTAAGCAGAGAAAGCAGAATTGTAATTAGCAACCAAATCATCAACAGAAGACTGGGATTAAAAGTACCCTTTGTATTAGGAGACTGAAGCCCTCTACTCTTGTAATTCAGTGTAGCTATATTAACTTCCAACTGAGCTATGCTGATTTACAGTGGATGAATTTCTTGGCTAAAAAGTTTAATGAATATCATTTCTGTATGTCAGATTTCAACAGATTTTCACAAAAGCAAAGGAAACCTGAATTCTAAATCCAACATACCCTGAATGAAGAGTTGTAAGACACATACCCACACAAAATGCTTTTTACCACACGGAAGAAAAAGAAACACATTGCTTTGCATTTCTAAACATCTTATGTATTTCCAAATTCTCTATAAGTGCAAACTTTTCACACATTTATTGTGCTCAACATACTGAATTAATCTACAAAGCAAGCTTTTTAGGAGCTACTTTTCAGGAGTAAAAAATGTGCTATAAATAAAACACTGTAAAAAATGACAAAAATAGTAACTAGTTTTCAAATAGAGTAAACATGCAGGAAAAGTCTAGTATTGTTTCTCCTTAAAAAAAAAACAACAAAAATATAGTCAATCTTATGAATTGACCCAGGAGAAACAAACATTTAACATTTATGATTTATCAAGTACTCTAGAATGAGTATCACAGAACAGCATTTAGTCACCTGACCAAGTAGTTGATGCCTACCTATTTAAAGTAATTTATAATGTTACCATCATTTATGCCCATTTTTGCATTAAAAAAATCCTGTTCATGATATTAAGAGTGAGAACAGTGTCTTCCTCAACATTATTCATCTGTTTATACTTTAGTGTCAGCTAAAGGAACCAGCTTAATAACATGCCCATGAACATCCTTGTCTAAATGTTGAAAATTGTCTGTCCACCAATACACTTTGCTAGTACTTTGGGGTAATTTATAGCCACCTTAGAAAAATATTTAAATCATTAGAGTTAGCTGTGTTGCCATGCCTCACACTAGTCAGTTAAAATTGTAGAACTGAAATTTTTATTTTAAGTCTCCCCTACCATTATATATTAAGTACTCTATTGCACAGAAAGGGATAGCTGTCTGTAAAGCCTTACCAACAAGAAATAGCCAGGGAAAAAAAAAAAAAATCAGATTATGTAATCATAATGAAATACAGCAGCTAAGCAGAAGAGGACAGGCCATGCAGAGGTGATTTTTGCTCCTCTTCCTCACTGCAGAGAGGGGAGTGCTTAAAAGAGGAAGGCAAGGCGACATTTTTACATGATGATGACTTTTTGTGTATTTCTTTAGAGAGGCACTTTGAAGACAGTACTTTTCCCTCTCAGAGGCAGTTCTTGGGCGTCAGTACATGTCAGATGCTTGCTTGGAAAAAGCAAGCACACTCTGAAAAGGCACATGACATGAACACTGCCCAACATGCAGGATATTCCATCTGATGCACACCACAGACTTGAAGTCTTCGCTCCTGTGCTATGCACTGTACTTGAAACTTATTAAATTAACCATGACACTAGAGCTGTGTTAGGAGATCCCATAAAAGATGAGGTCTACTTTAAATAGCTGAATCCACTGTTTTTTAAGGATATAAAAGTATCTCCAACTTGGACATGTAAAATAGTATATAAGTACATATATTCCAATTAATTTATTTTTTATCAAATATATTTACTCCTGAAAGTAGTAATAAAACACTGCTCATGCTGATATTAAGACTTTAATGTTCAGATAGCAAACAATCAAAAATCACACAATTAATTTGTTCAAAATATCAGAACACTGATATATATATATACAGTAGCATTTTTTGAACACTACATGCACAAAGTATCTAGCTACAGCAAACCAATTTATCAACAAAATGTCAGAATCACACATTTTTGGACTGCAAATTCAATTTGCAACACAATCAGTATTAATTTTCAGCAGCACACAGCCTAGTTTTTGTGGACAGGAACTTACATTCTTCTAGAAGTTTTGCTTTTATTCCCCCATCAGAATCAGCAGTTGAATGGACAAATGGAGATTAAAGAGAAACATTTGTTAGTTAAAGGAAAATTAGCATTTTTTGAGAGGGAAGATAAGTATCTCTGACAAGTACATTGGTCACCATTAAAATGAAAACATTTATCACTGTAACCCATGCATCAACGCCTGAATTTCCAGCCACGTTTTTCATTCTGTCAGATATTATTACATTTATCTCAAAGTTCATGGCATGAGAAACTTTTCTGAAGTGTTGACTTTTTAAGAGCAACTGTGTTATGTGATTTTGGCCTTGCAAGGACACAAAACACTGATACTGAGGAGACAACAAATCAGAATTAATGGAGTGCAGTACCCTCATGCTGCAGTCAAAATCGATCCACCCATATGGTCATATGGAAGAACAAAGAGAATGCTTCAGGCTAGAATTGCTCTTACAAAGACAAAAGCATCTAATTCTACTCAACAGACATGCAATCCCTTTTGGTTTGAAATATGACTAAACAAAAAAAAAAATCATCTTAGTTGTCACGTCTTTATTGCTTACTTCAAATATTTTGCATACATGCCTCCTTATCAATAATGTTTTAGAGCAAGTCAAATTGCTTTTGACCAGTTACATTGTCAGTCATCCCTTACCTACTCTGAGACACTGATGAGCATAGGAACTGTGAACCTGGATGAAACCTCAAGGTTCAACTAACCAAGTATGTTCTCCCCACCAGGTCTCTCTGGTGGATAGGTAGGGAAGACCCACAGAAAATGTCCTTTCCTGGTGGTGCTCTCCCAGAGCCCATTCTAACCATTATTTATGAAAGCAGTAACAGCATTATAGATGTAATTTTGGGTTTTGGATTAAAATTCAAGTATGTGATCTTATCAGACCTAACAAAGTTATTAAAAATTATGTAGTAGGGATCAAGTTAATTGAGAGTTAATGTGATAAATCTAAAAGAGCTAGTCATTTTTGTCTGTTGATGCATTTCTGATTAATTTAACTTGAAGTGTTGTTCTGTGCAAAAGATATTAGAGTGGTGCACAATTTACATTAGCTCCTAAACTACAAGATAGGTTTAAGATGCTATTTCTAGCCTGCAAAAATATTTCAGGAGGAAAATTAAATTTAGAAAATAAGACATTAATTCATCAAACTTTTAAAGACCTCTTTAAGCCACAGTTTATTGCTCTAAAGGCATTCACAGCACAAGTTGTCTGATGTGATTCATATATATTGACCTTGTTACAGAAATACAGGTCATTGGTTTGAGAGGCTTGTAAATATGCACGGGTAAAAAAAACACCAAAGCAGTTGAAATTTATGTCAATGATTATTAAAGAAAAACATGCATTTATGAAAGGCAGGAAGGTATCAAAAACATGGGAGTAAAGAAAGCCATGCGGATTAGAATAATAGGCAAATTTACTGATG
Organism: Tyto alba; assembly: GCF_018691265.1. Taxonomy (NCBI): domain Eukaryota; kingdom Metazoa; phylum Chordata; class Aves; order Strigiformes; family Tytonidae; genus Tyto; species Tyto alba. The sequence continues at coordinate 58,932,720 of NW_024881282.1, forward strand.
TATTAATCCATCAACTTAACACCAGTCCTAATGTTCTCTTCTCTGGTAATTAGTTTAACAAATGAATAGTCACTGTGAGGTGCAGCATGGTTCACTGAATTCTGAAAATGTGATCATGCTTATCTTAAGAAGAAAATAACAACCTGAAGCATGAATAATTTCATAAAATTAGCTATTAGGGCTATAAAATGCAGCAGTTACCATTGCTTCCTTTTCAGCATGGACTGCTACCTTCAAGGTTCCCCACTAACACAGTTATACTAGACAAGAATTTCAGATCTTTGGATTTTCCCTCTTCTGGTTAATGCTAGAGTTCCCTGCTCAGCACACATCCTGTTAACTTAAAGTTAGGTACTTAACTGTTTTTATGCACTGCTTAGGAAATTTGAGAGCCTAACTTACTCTTCCAGATCAAAACCAAAGATGCTTCCAGTGTCTGAATTTTAGGTATTTGAATATTTTACTAGATCTCATATCAGCTCCTGGAAACCTCTTAGACAACAATAAGGGTGATTGTTTACATCAACTAGGAATTGTCCTCGTTTTCAGCAAATTGCCAATATTATCTTAATTTCACAAATAATTAGCATTTAACTGGGCTTCTCTGACCATTTTATTTTCATCAAATAAAGTGTTCAGTAAAGGCATACTGAACTATTTGCAAGAACCCTGTTAACCCTTCTCAAGTGAACAATGTAAGCAATTTTATATGCACAGTTTTTTAAAATCTTCAGTAAAGTAGTGTAAGTATTCATAAACATAATGTCCTGGCTGAAGTGAGCACACTCCATGCTTAGCTCCATGATGGAGTTATCTTCATCTTCCTATACAGAAATTATTTAACTAATCTTCCATTATTCTGCACTTATTTACCAGGTTAATACTTACAGTCAAGAGGTACATCCAATGCAGAAATCATTTGGCACAGAAAGAGGATCAAGGAAGCTTTGCTTGCAGATATGCTCTTCTTTTTCATCATGATTTTAGGCTGTATTGAGTAAATCACACTTGAATAATGAAGTTCAAATTCATCAGACTAGGTAGCTTGGAATAGTTATGTAGATATAGACAAGAAACCTGGCAAATAAGAGAACAACAATATGTAGATACTATGGAGAGCTGAATGATCACATCTTAATAATATTATGAAATACCAGCAGTCTACATACTATATCCAGGGATAATAGTTACACCATGTGCTCTAATGAAATCCAAGCAGAGATCCAGAAGTTCCTAGGACATCTAGATCATAACACTTTCCTAAGGAAGCTAGTGAACAACTCCTATAACCTTGTTAAAAGGCAATACAAATGTCTCTCCTAAGAAGGATAAAGCATCAGTCCAGTTGGTTAATAAACAGTATATACTAACCGTTACTGTTCTCTGAAGGACATTAAAGTTCTGAATGTCCACCTAGTCTCTTTCAAACACCCTGCACAATTGTTTGGAAGAGTTATTTCAGGCATCTACTTCAATGAAAACATGTCTGGCCATAAATTTGCTAAGTAAACTGTGGGTTCTTCCTGTAGCTTTGATTTAGCTATCTTAGCTTCTCCCTGCTTTGGGAAGCTTTCTAATAGACAGCTGTAGACTGAATACAGAAGACTTCACATGCTCAGGTGCTAGCTCATGTGCAGTATAGGAACCTAGGCTCTTATTCCTGGATTCCTGATTCCACCCAAAATATATAACATCAAAATACTTTGTCATCTCTAGCCAGAAACCAAAATCTAATTAACTGGTAGCACACTATCAAACTCTCTTCTCCTCCTTTCCTGTGTGAAGAGATGGCAGAAATTAAATTTAAGGGAAATCTGTTCTTTGAAATGTGCAAGATTTTCCCCCTCAACCAAGCATGAGAGATCGTATTAGCCATGGCAAAATTATTCTAGCCCTCTCTCCTTATTTTTACCACATTCAGGGCCAAGCTGTAACTTAGAAGAATGCTGAAGGAGTGAAAACTAGCTGCCTGCATGTCCCATCATCACTACTTACAAAGAGCTATAAGAATACAACCTTAGAAATCCAAATTGTGCTTATACAGTGCATTCTCAGTAAATGAACATCAGATGAGAAAGTGCTACCTACCCTGATGCCAGACTGATCAGAAAGTTCACAGTGATCAACATTAATTTACCTTGAAGACAGCACATCCTCTGTTATGTCTAAAGATGTGAAACACAATGCTACTGAGTCCAAAAAGAGGAGCTAAAGTTGCAAAGAAGCAGCTACCTTACAAATATTAAATAAAGAGTTATTTGTGCTTCCCAAAGTTACCTAAACTAGTCCATGCTGAAAATTTCTCTCAATCTTCAAGTTACAAAAGAAATGATGTATCTTAATTGCTGCTGTAAGTGGTCTTTTTCTTTGTATAGTCTTCTGAGCAGAGACTGGAATTGGAAACCAGAACTGAGGTGTAGAGCTCAACCTCTCATCCTAACCTAGCACATCAAAGTCCCTGATTCTTACTGTCACTACCTATAACACAAATGTTGGTTTCAAAATCAAAATATCCCAGCAGGTTAGGCTCCTAGAGACATACTGTTCCTTGGAGCTCTTGGGAACTGGGGCACCATGTGAGAAGGCAAGTTGCTTATGCACATTCAAAACTATCTACAGTGCTGCACACCAGAAGTATTTGTTACGGCAGATTAGAAAGATTGCAAAACTCATGAGAAAAGAAAACACCTGAGTTCTAGTGTTTGCATTATTTATACAAACTGGAACTGCAGAAGCAGACTAGGTGGCAACCCTAACTCCAAAATACCCAGTAAGTAGTTAAGGCATATAGCAGGGAAGCATGACAAGTACTCAGACTTTCCAAGAAAAATACACTGAACTTTCCTACATTTTAAATGAGAATCCTAAAGTGCTGGGGGTTTAGATGGGGAAGGGGGAGAAGTGTTTCTTCCATTCTACTTTTGGCACATATAGTTTCCTATGCTCCTGCTGCAGTGAGTAAGGGGAAGGAGAAAGGCTTCTCCTGAGAACGCCTGAGAGCACCCCAGAGTGTTTCCTGCGATGAAGTACTCTCCAGAAGAGCTGATTTTGTTCCACCGACTACAGCTGTCTGCTCTTCTCCAGTTAAACTGGGTTCTCACACACTATTCTCCTGACCTTTACATCATCTCCTTATTACAGCAGCACTGCAATTAACAAGGTGCCCGCTCTGTACAATGTGTTTGACCCAGGGTTTACAGGATACTCTTTGACGTATTCTGCAAGTGAACCTTGACTTTTATTGTTTCTTCTCCAAGCAAAATTTCAGTTCTCCTCACAAAACTCTGAGAATCTAATTATCCAATTTATTGTCTTGTTCTTTCACAGTGTAAAATGAGTATTGCAGTGATTTGAGAGTATTTTAAAATTAAATTACATTCCCTTTGAACAAGTACAAATGAATACGCAAGCATGGTGAATCAAGCATGTGCAATTAAAATGATTGTGAAAGTAATACCCTTGAGAAAATGCCTCACACTGTCTACTTCTGCTACTGCAACGTTCCAGCAGGATACCTATTGAGTCAGTCTTCTGCTGGGATGTTTGGATATAATATGGGAATTCAACAGGCAGTAGGAATTATAAAGCTGAACTAGCACACCGACTTTGTCATTCTTCAGAGAGGCAATGTGTCCAAATGGTTTGTGATGGAACATATTTAACTGAAAATGATTTTATGTTTGTCAGCACAACTGCGTGCTCTTGTTGAATATATTGAAGATTAAATCTGACATAATTTAGTATGAATACAACAGCTGCTGAGGAGACCTAAACATTGCTTTGACATAATATTATCTGCTAACAAATAAAGCCAGGCCTCTAAGTGCAGATAGTGTAAAGGCTTCAATTTTGAAACTTGAAATATATATACAGCATATTGCTTTTTCCTCCAGATAATTTAAGATCTCTCATAACTCACATTTTGTTCCTCCCTTTTCATTGGGAAACACATATATTTTGAGAACTCATTCAGGAGTCTATTCATTGATTTGTACAAAATAATATTCTCTATACCTACATACCTCTTATGTACATAACAAAATAACACTTTTTATATCTTCTGTACTTCTTGCCAAGATGCTGATTGTGAGTAAAAACACGGGCTAAAAGTTGAAGCTATGGCATATAGCAAACAGGAGTCAAGGTAAATATGAATGCATAAGCAAAGCATAATAATATTTTATCACAAAGTATAATATCATATTTCCAAGAGAGGACTTTTATTTATGACAAAAGAGCAAGAATCAAATAAGAGACATGGATTTAAAAAAAAAAAAAAAAAACCAACTTTTTTTTTTTAAAAAAAAAAGATATTACTACTTTTACAGATGAGCTACAGAAAGACATGACTGGAAGAATGAAAGCACCAGTGAGCCTGAGGTAGACTATCTGGCAGGAGTACAAAACACAGTTTGGTGCCAGTGATCTCTTCACTGTGACTCACAAGTCTGGATAGTTTTGGCCATAAACAACAAAAACAGATACTTTGAAAACACTGAAGGAGCTAGGAAAAACAAAATGCATATGGAAGGGATCATTTGGGAGGCAGAATCCAAGATTCCTTTTCACACTATAAGTCAAATGGGACAGGGACCTTCTCCTTTATTTTAAAAGCTTAAGAGAAAATGAATCACAGAATCCCAAAATCACTACATTGGAAAAGACCCTTAAGATCACTGAGTCTACTGCCAACTCCACCACTAAACCATGTCCCCTAAGCACCCTGTATATGTCATTTAAATACCTCCATGGATGGTGACCCAATCACTTCCCTAGGCAGCCTGTTCCAGTGCTTGACAAACCTTTCAGGGAAGAAATTTTCCCTAATATCCAATCCAAACCTCTCCTGGCACAACTTGAGGCCATTCCTCTCATCCTACCATTTGTTACTTGGGAAAAGAAACCGACACAGCATGGCTTACATCCGTTCCCTCTGAAGGAAGTCACCACACTACTTATGCACTGTCCTACTCCATGAATCATGTCCAGGCATCATCTGGGAAAACTATGGTTGGCATGGGTCAAAATCTGCCAGGGAAAGTGATAACAATGGAACAGTACACATAATTGCAGAACGCATACAGTATAGTGTATTGTACTATACTAGTACTGAGTATTATTAACTCCTAACTAGGAGATTAATACAGACAGAAACAATCTCGGTGGACATTTCAAAGGTTTATCAATTAAGGCTCCACTTGACAGAAGTAACATGCTTTTGTTCTAGCTATCTTCAACATATGCACATGGCATCTTTGATTTCCTTGTAAGTGCTGCTGCAATATTTCTTTAATAGGGCGTAAGAGGTATAAGGGAGTGTGTTTACTGAAATTCCGCCTAGTGCAAAGTTAAAGAAAGCATTTTCTAAATGTAATAGTGTTCCACAGAGTTCTGAGACATCAGCTGATTGTACATTCCAACTTAATTACATTAAAACAAAAAGGTCTCTCTGAACATGACTTGAAATCAAGGTCAACGTTAATCATGTGAAAGTGTTATAAAACTGCAAGAAAGAACAACTGGAGTATTTCATGCACATTTGGAAAAAAGAGCATTCTCTTCTATACAGTAATGATTAAACTAATGGTAAACAAGTTAGACACTGCAAATGAGAGAAAAATTATTACTGAGCAAAAAACTCTGATTCATTTGTCTGATACCTATATTTTTTCTCACAGTGAAAGACACATATAATTAGCAAATAGGAAAAATAAACAGTTTTCAAGGAAATCTGTTTCAAAGCAACTTTATATAAAGCTCCACAGAAACATGAAAAGCAATTTCAAATGAGGTAAATGGATTTCATTACTTGTACCTAAAAATGAGTGTTGATAATATACACATTTTATTTTCTATTTTTAATAGATAAAAAGCACAAAATGCTTGCTTTTGAGGACAAACAAAATACCCTTATCACTTAATGACCGATCTTTATAGGGTTTATGTGTTTTATGCAACTGTGCTAACTATTCAAGTATCAGTAAGACAGTTTAAAATATTATTGAACAACTTGTTTAAAATTTCACACTTTTTTAGGTTATCTAGCATTTACAGTAATAGGTAACATTAAAATCTCTGATTGGAAACAATTATTTCAATTTAAGTCTTTCAAATAGAAACAGGTATTAGTGTTATACTACCTAAGTGGCAGGGATACAGTACCAATAGAAACAATAATGCTATTTAGATATTGCATGTGTCAGCAGACCTGAGTCCTATTCAAAATGCTGCTCTTGAATAATCATGTAGTGAGTTCAACCCCCCACTGGTTTGCTTTCCTCATCTATCTCTTACCCATTAGATGTAAATTGTCCAAGGCATGGTTTATTTAAAGATGAGTGGTGTTAATCTACTTACCACAGGTCACATAGCTCTGGGGTGGGTGCACACAGGTGTACATGAGAAGAAATTATTTTTAAAACCTTCCAAAATACACTGAATTAGAACTATTTCTAATCTTCTAGAACTCTGGAAAACACCACACTGCTATCCTCCAAATTATTAATTTGTCACAGTCTACTATGATATATCATTTAAAGTCATCAGGGAATACTAAATCATCTTCTCTGACCTCCTGTTTATGAAGCTTAAGACATTGCTTTGGTTTTGGCTACATCGTGTGTGCTATGGGTCATCCACGTAAAGAAGACTGGATCAAGAATAAACTATGCAGACAGAACTCCCAAACTCAACAAAGAACTCCTCAGCACTAACTCAGATGCTGCAGGGACTTACTAGTGTTAGATGGTTATATGTACATTAGCCATTTTTAAGCTTTTTCGACAAAGGCAGGCAGCAAAGCTGTGTGCCGCACTATATACATTCTTGGCAGTTCTATATACAGCAAAAAAACATCAGCCTGGTCGTGCTCCTGGACTCCCCCTACACACAGCATTACCCTTTGGGCTCTGAGACCGTACTTCGGCATTCACACTGGCCTCCTTCCTTCCCACCGCCCAGACACAACAACTTCCAGTCTCTCTACTCTCATCCTCTATTTTCCTCTACAGGAAAACCACTTAGTCCTTGAAACTCCTTTACTGACAATCCTCTATTAAGACCTGCTAGTTCGTTTGTTATTCATTATAATCTGGTCTGTTTCATTATATAGTTCAATTTATGTTTTTATTAATTGGCTTCACATGGCAATAAATCAAATGCTTTTCAAAGTCACTGACAGAATAATCTTATCAAACTTGTAATTTTATCAAATATTGTAATATTAAAATCAAGTTTTTGTCAATCATTTGTTTTACAAGCCCTGCTTTTCATAAAACTATGTTGAGTAGAATTAATTTTATTCATGGCCTTTAATTCCCTATAAGCTGAATCCCCAATCAGCTTTTTTCCATATGTTCACTGTGATTTATATCAGGCTATATTTACCCCGCTCAATCTGCTTGTCTACTCTGAATCTGGGGAGAACACCAGCTTTCTTCCTGTCTTAAGGAACATATTAAAAATTAAAACCTGTGAACCAGAAATGTCCCCCACCGGATCCTCTAGAACTCACAGGTAGACTCATCACACCTAGGCCTGCTGACTAAAAATACGTATCTTCAACACTTGTTATTTAATATCTATTAATGGCTACTATGACTAAAAAAGCTCTCTCCATCCTAACATGATGCATCATGCTTTTTCTTCCAATTCAGCATGCTACTTGCAATAATAAATCAACAGCAAGAGAAGAAAATGATCGTGAAGTAGCTCACAAAGCAATGCTAATCCTGTTTCTGTCCTTAAGACTTGATCCTATAAAAATAAACCAAATATTTGTCTGCTTGTCTCCTCCATGGCAGTGGCCAACACATCTGCCATGAGAACCGAAGCTCTTTCACACAAGTACCAGCGCTGACTGCGCATCTGCACAGCCCCAGCACAATGACATCCCATCACTTCTAGCCTGACTTCAGTATCAACTGCTGAACTAGCAATGTAAAACAGCTTCATTATCCACCCGTTTTGTATTACTACTCAAATTCACTTGTACCAGGTCATCTGACACCCACCCAAAGCCGATGCAGCCTTCCACGAGGTTGGTCTCTGGCACAGCCAGGATTGAGCAGGGTCCTACACGTGCATGAATGCTCAGGGTCTACCTAAGCATAGTCAACATCAGATCAGTCCTTCAACAGTGTTTTAGCAGGGCAGGTGGGAGTATAAATTAAGACGTCTGTTCATGTAATGCTGTAAGACATTTTCCTCCATCAGCCACTTGCCCATTGAATGGGAGACAGGAGGAAACCCCTGGGTTCCAGGTCAGCTTTGATCTTTTCCACATTGATAAGACGTAGGCAATCTGGCTTGTGTCTTGTTTACTTGTTTCTGTTTTCTTAAAAAAAAATTTCTTCTCTCAAAATATTTTCCCCTTTTTATTTTGTGAGTGTTTAGTGTTGTTCTTCCCTGAACACTGTAAAATTTTATAGCTGCTAACTGCAGCTCACTGGTAAATCACTATGAACACTAGGATAGGATACACCTGAAAAAGCAAGGATATAGGTCCTTAAAAATTCCACTCAGCAAAGTCTTATTTCAACTGTCTGAAGTACAAGTGACACAATCTAGAAGTGCCCAAAAGTGCACATAAAAGAAAATAACTAAGCAGAGAGTCCAAATGTCTAAATAAGGGCTGAAGGTAAGCCTGTAAGATCAGTCATGATCGAATCTTGAGAGCAGCCACTTAAGAGTTCATTTTTAAAATACTGGAGCAGGGCTTATCTGTCCTTTTACAGTTGTCTTACATAGCCCCTGAGGACCTATACTGGATTTGGCCCTTCTAAGCATTTAAACAGAGGAGCACTTACTTTCTAGATCCTGCTCAGATTAAATTCTAAACTGCTTTGGCTAGGGAGATTACATACGTTGCAGAGTAAAGCAGTGGATAGCCTTAAACAGGGAGGCAAGCCTAGTAAACCTGGCAAGTTTAGATGCCTCCAGTGTCAAATCAGCAGCTGAACAGCATTTTTGCAAATTTAAACCCAGATGTCTCAATCTTACTTGTGTGCTTTCTGGTGTCCCAAATTCTTGACTGGATTCAGTCATTTTCACCTTTTTTACCTCCTCGCTTACAACAGAAGATGGAATGGAGCAAAAAAAATAATGGTTTAGTGTAATTTATTTCAGTAGTCTTTTAGAGTCATTACAGCCTGAACAAATATGCTTCATCTCTTATGCATACATGCATACTTCCTTGTCTTTCAAAGATTTAGCTGAAGTGCTTGAATTGACTGCTACTTTGCAAATCCATTGAAGATTACAGGTTTACACACGTGGGAGTAAAAACATAACTTGCATAGGTTTAGAGAGATACAGTTTGGCTTGAAGCGAATCACTAAATATGGTGATCAAGGAGAGTAAATAATTCAGCTTGATTATTAAATTTGTCTGTGAATTAGAAATCATGTGGTTTGTGAGAGAAAACAAATTAACAAAACACATTTTTACAGCACCTGAATGTTCAAAACAGGTACCCACATGATGGTATTGTTAGGATAGCTTCTCATGATAGGCTTTGATGTTTTTAGAAACACACAAATGGTCTAGTCGCTCATTAAGGCCACTTTCAGAAGATCTAATTCAGACTGAACTTCAGCAAAACAAAGGTTTTCAAGTAGCCCACCTCTTTCTCTCTGAAAGGTTTTGCAATAGAGAAAAACGGTGCTTATGAGAAAAAATATCTATGAATCATCAGACTGCTATGACAGCCATATTGCACTGTGCAAACAGAACCAGAAGGAAAACTGCAGAGTGGGCAGAAGGAAAATGCACCATCACTCTGAGTAAAGACTCCCAATTCAACGACTACTGTTAGTTCCTTGTCAATATGCAGAAGAGATGCTCAGCTGAAATGCTCCCTGAAATGTTAATTTATTTACCCAGGAGATATGATGAAAGGGATTTTTTCCCCTTTTTTTCTTTTTTTCTTTTTTTTGTTTTCCTTATTTTTATTTTTTTTTAACCCACCAGAATTCAGAGCAGGTGGTTCAGAGAGCTCATTTAGGAGAAGGTATTACAATTTGTATTACTCTGGTTAATTAGCTTCTCTGCACCCCTACAGCTAACCCCAAAAGCACTATCTGTCCAGAAATATTCCTGCAGACTGGGAGCTACTCTTATGAAAAGCACACTGTGGAAAAGGGCAGAATCTGATTCAAAGACAGGGAACTCCTCCCTTTGGGAAGTAGAGCAGAAACCACTAATATTAGCATGAAATGCCAGAATAGTTATGCTAGGGAGGACGTCACTCGGAATAGGGAGAGTGCCAGAAACTGAGGAATAAGGCATTCTGTTAGATATAAAACCCTAACAAGTACAGGAACAAAGGAGGCTAAACAGTGCTGAGGGAACAAACTGTACAAACTCCAGCTAGCTGCCTTGGGTAGATTTTTTTGGAGATGGGGGTTGGGGACTGGCCACCTACGTGTAACATCTATTTAACAGGCAAAAGTTAGCATGTTTGCTGGTTTAATTTTAATTAATTCTGTTAAAGGAGTGCAATTACATCTGTTAGTTTGCAATCTCTGCTCACCATTAAAAACTGAAATGAATGAAGAGCTCAGATACAAGCACTTCTATGCTTTAGTAACATCCCTGCCTTTCTTACTACAAGTGCTGATAATGCTTATTTTGATTATAGACGTGTAAATCAGGTCTGTCTCTGCTATAAACAACACTGATTCAGGCTGCCACTGTTCCCAACAGAATGATGTGAAACTTAAGCAAACAAACCAACTCCTTAAAATTTGTTTGCAAGGTATCACCAGTGTTGAGCTACATTTCATAACCAGGTCACCATTCTCAGGTATTCCACTGAGGATCATATATGCAGAGATGACTAGTGCCCTAACAGTGGTCAGTAAGAACCTGCCACTTTCAAGATTTTCTGACTTTATCACTTCACTATATGATCATTTGTAGTCCCCCATCACTCTCAAATAATTCATAACAACATGCAAAGTGCTAACTAGCTTCGTCATCTTCATAAAACCTGCCTGCTGCAGCTGGCCACCTCAACTCTATAGATAAAGGAAAGCAGGGAAGGTTGGCATTCCAAGTTTCCTTTTTATCCTGCTGCCTTTCCTTTGCCTTTTTTTTTTTTTTTTTTGTCTTCTGTTTTTGTGTTTTTGTTTTGTTTTGTTTTGTTTTTTAATATTAACTTATAGAGCTTCCATCTCCCCTGAATAGACAGGCTCTTGAGGACACTGTGGAAGGTTGTGCAAGGCCTGGCAGGGCGCGCACCGCCGCGCTCTGAACACCACCACAACCTCACTGCCTGTCACCCTCATGAGGAGCTGACTTTCTCGGCTGGCACCCGAGGAAGCCAACGAGATTTGGTGTCTGCCCTCAGGAGCTCACAGAGGGAGCTCGCTGCCACAGCACAGGTAAATGTCCATGAGTAGGCTACTGAGCGGTCTGGAGGCGCTCCCTTCAGCCTACAGATATTAGCGATAATGTCAGTCCTCCCTCAGGTGGCAGATTGACCCAAAGAGAGGACGGGGCAGGCGCGTCTCTGAGCTTGGAGTTGAGGGGAGGGGAGGGTGAAGGAGTGGGGCAGGCAAGCACTGAAGCAAAACGCTGGGGTGGGATTGAGAAGACAGCAGATAAATAGTGCCCTTTGGGTTTTGTTAGGTGGAGGGGAAAAGCAAGAAGGAAAGAAAACGTGCACATATTTAAAGGTATTATGGCTGGTACTACATGTTAAAAATTTATATACATATAGCCAGATGTAGAGAAATTGAAAGTATTCAACATGATATTAACATGACAACATAAAAATAATTTCCCAGCACTGTTGAAAGCCACAATCAGGAAGATGATGGGGAAAAAAACAGACCCTGTAACAGCCTAGCAGTTTGCACATGAATATTTGCTACAGCTCTGCCCCCTTGTACAGTGAATTGACAGTGACGGATTATCTCAGCATAGATTACACCTTTAAACAAGGGCTACAAGAGCATTACAGGTATTTCACAGGAAGAAACAAGGGAAAGGTGAAAAAACAATGTTGCAGCAATTACGCAATATTTAAAAGCATTAAGGCCTAAAGGCTTCAGACACATTGTGGATCCACTGAGGACTGTAAGGCAAACTCCAGAAAATCTGAAATATACAGAGATCTTTCAGCAGAGACCTCTGTGACTCTGTCACCACCTCAACCTCTCATTGTGAAATACAAATCACGGGTATCCTCCTCCTCATACAGCTTTTACTTTAGTCAATTCTATTGTCAGCTGGACACAAAAGTGAATGCTTTTAGTTCAGAGCAGGAAAAGCGCCTTGGATAAAACCATCGGAAGGAAAGATGACATTTGGATGAAGCAGCATTTCACCTGTTATTACCTCCCCCTGGAGCCTACTGTTATCCACAACTAGCACATTCATTCCATTTATTACTGTATTTCACTTGTTATAAACAAACTGTGTGATTTTAGCCAGTTTTACTGCCACTGACTGTTAAACCTCATTTGTCTAAATACAAAAATGAATAGACCCAATTTTGTTATGTTATTTTTGTGGGACAACTTCAAATAACAGATAGTATGTACTAAAATTCATATTTTTAGGATTAATCCTTCATCTTGCTGGTGTTATTCAACCAAATCTGCCACTGGCTTCATTTGAACTTGTCTTGATTAAAACTCTTAAGATTTGTTCTATAATCTTTATTGCAGCTGATTCTGTTAAATCTCTATTCCCTAGACATTTCTTTGTATCTGCTTTATCAAAGACCAAAAAAAAAAAAGTAATTAAAAAAAAAGGAAGTAATTCAAAAGGGCTTATTTTTATGTATTTCAAGTTTATGTTAATGTGGAAAATTTCTCTGTTACTATGATGTTAAAGGATTAATATGGCTTTTTAATTGAATGTATTTTTTTATTTTAATGTATAAAAAATAAACCCCTGCAATTTAATTCTCACAATAAGTCTTGCACTTCTAATAGAGCTTTAAAACACCAATGACAAAGCAAAATCTTCTAAATGATATGTACTAACCTACATAAATGATATGTGCAACCATGGTGTTGCCCTTTCATTTGGAATATATTTTATACATGAAGTATATTTTACATTTTCAGTTTGAAATAATCAGGGAAGGAACTTAACACCACTAAAATAGCATAATTCTAGGTTCAATCTAAGCAAGCAGCAATAGGACAAAGCCAGTAACTAGAGCTTGACTGAGCTTTTTTTATACAAATCATTAATTCAAACCCTTAGGGCAAAAAAAAAAACATTTATTCATCAAGAATTTAATCCAGTTTGTTCCCTAACTGGGAAATAGCTTTCCCTGCATTTTTTCTCTACGTGTACGCTATTCATTAATGGAACAAAAAATCTTACCCAGAACTTCAAATCTATTATGTAAGTAAACATTACACTTTGATGTAAAAATTTACATTGTTCACAGATTCACATTACCACTGAGGAGATAAAAGAAATTTCTTTCATACTGCCATGTTTACTACTGTTTTCTTTGGCTTGGAACAACTAATTTATCCTTTAAATCAAGATTTCAAATGCAAATAACACACATTGCAAGAATAGTAATTTTTTTTTTGGTGTTTAAACTAAGCTCAGTGGAGTTCTGCACGGCTGCACCAATGGATGAGGAAAAACTTTTTTCCATCCTACGTACTCTTTCAAATAGTCTGTCTTGTCATCATATGAGTACTATTCTAAGCACATATGATATCCTTCTACAGATTTAATAATAAATATTGAATTAAAGAAAGATTCTTCAAGGTAAATGAAAAAAATAGCATTGAAAGAAGAAAACATATTACAAAATCTCAAAATAACTACAAAAAAATTCTGAAATTTTGCTGACAGTACTGAGAAAGCACTTTACTAAATAACTTGTACTCCAGACTGCATGTTGGTACTAGCAGACTGATAAGAGTATTACTTTATCCACACTAGAGACTGACTACCTTTAATAATTCAAAAAGAAAAATAGCTTATTAACATATTTACATATATAATATTGGTACCACACAATGAGGCATCCAAAGAAACATCAGCTGTTTATGACAATACATCTAGGCTCAGAAACAAGGCAGCATGGCTTTACCCCACAACGTAATTCTTATTCTCAAGAAAAGACACTGTTTCATAATTCTGCATCCGTTTTATTTCCAAACTATCTTTTTTTTATTCCTTAAGACATGCTATTTGCTAAATTTCCAGATATGCACAAAAAATGAAAGATTTCTCACCAGTAATATAGGTACAATCAACAATAATTTCTCACAGCACAATTAGAAATTATTTCAATAAATTCTGCCAGTTATAACATCTAATGCACATTTTTCATACAAATAAATTTCAATATAAAATCTGAACATTTCAGAAAGAAAAACTTCAAGAAACTACAAAAACTAAGGCAAGACATTTAAAAAGTGAAAATAAATAATATTCCTCATTAGTTTTGACTACTTCAAACACTTGTCTATGCTTTACAGTTTTTATAAATTCTCTTACTCTTTGAGGCAATTTTCAATCAATCCAGTCATAGCTAGAATATCAGTGTATCAAAGCAGTTTGTCAGTCAGATCCCTCTCCTTTGCACATCTTGAAATATTGATCCTTCAAAGAAAATACAAAGGACTGCTCACTTGACTCAAGCAACACCTGCAGGTGATACAGCTGTATTAGCATAATACTCCTCTGGATTTCAACATGTAAAGAATGCAAAATTGCTATAAATCAACATTAAAGGCTAAAATTATTTTCTCAGCTATGCTAATTTGAATTGAGAGAGATGCTGTTGTCCAAGGATTTTTAATTTTACATTAAATTACCTTGCTGCTTATACACCAGAGAAACCATAATATAACTAAGACCAGAAAGTACTCTTTAATCTTTAATATAAAATTAAAGTTTGCTGGTTTTTCAATTTATCCAGAGACTTTGTGCCATTTAAAACTGTGCTTTTCTGTATTCATTTTAATCAAATGTTATTTTAATTGGGTCTGTAAGGACATGTAGAAACTACTGCACCATTGGGAAGAAACTAATTTTTGATCTCCTGTTCTTACATCTCTGAAACCCGCCTGATTCTCAGTCTCACCTTTAACTTCCCTTCAGGCATTATTCCCTGGGGTTCCACAGCGTCAACTCCTAATTCAGATCTGCTCAGAAGAATAATGTATTTCAAACCAGTGCTTCTGGAAAGCAAGACCTGTGGAAATGGGGATGTCTTACCGAATTTTCCATTTGGGCTATGAGAGTAGTAGGGCTCCTGGGAAACACTTCACCAGGCACAGGGACGGAGCAAAAGGAAATGGCAACTCTCTCCAGCATGTAGTTTCATGATGTTTATGAGGGTTGCCACTGCGTGCGTACGCTACAAAATTAGTCCGCCTCCTTACAGAAGGGAGCAAGAAATCAAGGCAGGACCTCAGACAACCAGTTGTAAATGTACTACATCTCTCTCTCCTTCACCCTGATCTCTCCTAAGCATCCTTCCTTCTTGGAGACAGCCAGATGCTGCCTTTTCCTCCTGCCTAAAAGCTGTACACTAGCCGAGCACCACCAGGCTGGTGGAAGAGCTGCTCTCCATACTGCTGAGAGAGTAGCTATCTATGAAGCAGAAGGGTTACCAGAAATGAAGTCCATCAAGGAAAAAAAAACCTCAGTCAGACTTTGAATAAGAACAATCTACCTCATACTGAGGTAGAGGGTTTGAGATACGGCTTTTACTACTGACAGAACACTGCAAAGATTTGGTAAGTAGTTCACCATATTCTAGCCTAAATTACAAGTTAAATTCATAACTATATTCCACAATTAAGTCAGGTTCAATTTGTCCAGACAACATTTAAAATGAAACTAACAGCTTCACTCCCTGTCCAGAGTAAAATTTAAATTAGCAAATCTACTTTCATCTCTAACTGCATGAAAACAATGTTTTTCATATCAAGCCAGATAGTAAAGGTCTTAAGGATGAGGTGGTTTTGTTGTTTTATTTTGCTTTGGATTTTTAAAGTTTTTGTGGGTTTTTGGTTTTTTCATCATTTGAGAACCTGAAGCCAACTTTTTGCATTATATTTCAGATGGAAATGGATCAAATTAATGAAAGGGGTTATGTCATGTTGGTTGTCTGTGAAGCAGTCACCAGACAACAATGACCTTTGCAAGCTTCCTCTTCCAGAAGGAAAAAGCAGGAAACAGGCATCTTAAGGCTTGTCAGTAGGGCACGGGAATACTTTTCTTATAACCCTGAATAGCAGAAAAGGGAAAGAGTTCATGTCTCCTTTAAGATTCACGTCTTAATGAGTTGTGTTTTTCTTATGTTTGAACAGAATGGAACACAAAGGCAACTGACCTGTTTGCACCCTTTATAATTTATTTTTAAATGTTACAGGTTTTCACAGTTCATCATAGGGATCTCTGCATTCACACTCGTGTCTTGTGTTCAACTTTGTAATTTATTCTGTAACAGAAGCTGGTTGCTGTAAAAAGGAGTCACCTGGTAAAGATGAAGTAAGACGACTTCTCACTCTTCTTTAGTCCTGATAGTAGGTTCCCAGCATCAGGCTAGGTCCAACAAATTACATGGATTCTGATATATAATGCTTGCTGCTGGGTAGTTGCCAGGTAAGATAATAAAATTTCTGCTTAATTAAACCACATTCCTTTTTTCCACAAAGGCTGACAATCTTGGCTATTTTTAACACTGCAAGATGTATTCACTTCAGTATATGCTGGGAAAAGTGTGATATACCTTTTGTTTAATAACAAAAACCAGAATTTCCAGACATAAAGCCAACACCTGGCATGACTGAGTCACTCTGAACTTCACACATACACTTTCTCACATGTTTAATCAGAGAAAGTTTACCTAAGTCACTGCACTGGTTTAGCAGAGATATTGAATGAGAAAAAGAGAAAGAGGAAGGAAAGACTCAAAGATTGAAAAAAGGATGGAGGTATAGTTAAAATACTGTTTTAAACAAAATGAACCACTTCTAATGTATTTGGGTCAAGGCAGCTGCACCAAAAAACGCACCCAAAGAAATCTGAGTTGAGAAAACAAAATCAAACCTGAACTAACTTGACTGCTGAATAGAAATGAAGTTAGCCATACAATTGCCTTGGCTACTATAAAAGCATTAAAGGCCAGGTTAGAAAAGTTGTTTCCTCTTTTTTACCAGCAATCAATGTAGTCTCTTGGTCATCAAAGCACTTTATTAGAGGGTACATTTCAGTACTTAATCTTCCGTATATCGTAAACAACTGCAGGTATGAAAAAGGAGGTTCATGGAGATTAGAACAACCACTTTTCTTCTTTGTTTTGCTGGGTGGAGTCACTGAATTAGGCAGCTAATTTATTTCCACAAATTAAAATAGTACCTGGTTGGAGACGGTGAGAGGGAGTGGAATCAGGGCTATCTATTCACTGAGCATACTCCCTTTTTTTGCAAGAGTGGTCCTTACAGTTCTCTCCAGCATTGCCTTTCATTTGAGTGAAAAAGTTGGCACTTTATTTAGGGATTGATTTTCACACTAGGGTTTGCTCTGATCTAACGACAAGTAGCTGTCAAGAAGACATGGAGAGGTCCTGAGTTGTTCTATTCTTCACTGCAAGCTCCTGCCCTCTCTCCTTGCATTTCAGAATTGTAGTATCACCAGTGAGCTACTTCAGTTCACTGATCCGAGAAAAAAACAAACCTATGCAAGAAAAGATTAGGTTGTCACATAACAGAGATTTCCCAAACTACCTCTTTTGGATGACAGCCTGAAATTAAACAAAGTAAAGCATCATGTGAAACTGCAACCCCAGCCTAAGTCTTCATGGATCTGAGCTGAGTGACGGCCATACTGAAGTATTCCCATCACTCTAAGTTGACTCTGTTCCACCCTACCGAACCACTGGTGAGGAATATTCTGTGAAGCCAAGGAAAACTGTTTCAGAACAGAGTCAAACATCTGAAAATAGGTATTTATGCACAGTTTTTTTAAAAATATTAAAAAAAAAAAAAGAATCAAAGAAAGATTCTAGTATCTCTGACTTACTCCAGTTGACTCAATGAATTACTCAGTAAACAACATCCATCATGACTTTTCAAATCTCTACAAAAGGTTAAAACATGTTATTGAAAGACAGCCTTCCCAGACGGGCTTTCTTTTCACCTACTTCACTATGGGAAAAAATTAACTTCTCAGAATTGCAGATCTACTGCATTTCCCAAGGAATTCTGTCATGTTGCTGTCACAGTATTCAAATTTCAATTATACTTAGCTTTTCCATTCAGATTATTGGTTGCTCAGCATGACCATTCTTTTCCATGGCCTTCAGCAAGGACCCCATTTCTTCATGTCCCTGTGATTCACAGCCATTAAACTACTTTTCACTTTATCATCCCATTTGCTGACTTTAATAGTCTTCTACCATTCAATCGTTTAATGATTATAGTTACGGAAAAACAAGAGCTTCATTTTATTTTGAGGTAACTTGTCTCATGTTCATCGACTTCAAAATACGCACAAACAGCTTCTATCATTTTTTCACATGTTCAGGACAAGACGTTGAAAAAACATGACATGGGGCTAGACTGTAAGCAGCAGGCTACCAATACATTAACTTAGCAATGGGATGGGATGCTAAACTTCTCTCTACCTACTGTACATTTTATTAGGTCCAGAATAGGCTTTGATAGCCTCAGATCATGTAAGTAACGATTCAGAACTGATCTACTTCATCTTAAACCTCATCTTACCTCTCAATTCCTCTTGTCTTCTTTCATGAATACCAACGGAGATGTGGCCTTAACATCCAAAGGCTTTGGGACTGTTACCTCCTTTCCTTCATAAAGGGAAGCACTTTGGATATATCCAGTTTTCTTCTAGATAGTAACACTTTCAGGTTTAAATACACTCAACAGCAGATTGCAATAAGCAAACAATCCTATAGTCCTCCTCTTATTAATAATCCTGTACTAAAATTTCCACGTCATAGAAAAATAGAAAAATTATTCTAGATGTAACAATCTGGCTAACAAGAATGCTAACTTGAACTGAGTTCTACTTTATTTACAGGCATAGAACTGCACTAACCTCCGTGGAATTACTCCTGATGCACATGTGGAAGAAGAAAACAGAAACAGATCTCCTGCCCTCACAGGCTTTCCTCTGACACATCTGTATCACAATAGCTCAGTAGCCTGTAAAGCCCACACTCTTCTTTCACCATGTCTCAAACACATTTCGTAAGATGACAGATGCATTCATAAATTTCCCTGCATATTTCCATTAAAAAAACTGGCAGTGACATTTAATTTTTACTATCTTTATGATTCAAAGTATGTCCTTGTATTTCCTCCTAATGAGTTGCAGGGTTGTTCCTAGTGTAGTCTCTTAAAGAAGTGAATTTTTGATTCTGAAGAGAAGCACAATATTCTGCAAACTCCGTAAGTCATGTAAAAATGAAAGTCAAAACTTTACTGGATCTTTATTGGATTTCCCTCTACTTTTATATCCACCAACACTTGGCACTAATTTATTCAAATAAGATTTATTTGGTTTATTTGAAATAAAAGAGTTCAAAAAAGTGTAGTCAACTACCATACATCAATGTATGCAGTCTCCTGCAAAATAATTCTAACATAGCACCATCCATCGCATATATTTATCAGGATGCATTTTATAAATACTGAAAATTCTATATTTGAAGGCTTTTATTTCTGAATATATGAAAATTAGTTGTATATGTAAGTTATATAAATATTTCAATTACATAGTTTTATAATTAGCAATATACATGTGTGTGTATAAATATATACATGCACATATACGTATGAAAATGGCATTTAGTCTGCCCTGTGACAAATTAGAACTGTATTTCTCAACTTAATCAGCACCTGCTGCTTAGATGAGTACCCTCCTTTTAAAAAGTACCCTGACTGTGCAGTTCCTTTGCCCACCTACATCTTAAATACGTCTCGAACAAGAGAGTTTTTTCATTTGCACACCGGTTTGCAAATGATATAGGAATCATGAAGTTATCTAAAAGTCAATGAAGCCATTAAAAAGGAAACTGGAAAGTCATATTTAAGGTATTTATGGAAAAGGGGTACAGACAAAGACAGGTACTTGACAGGGCATTTGTTAGGTTAATATAGCACTCTGGAATGTGACACAGAGGGAGAATTAATCCAAGATTCTATCAAATCTTTTTTTTTGCAACAGTTAAATAGTGTGCCATGTTAAAGAAAAGCTCATAGGGGAATGAAGGTGTGTGAGAGGTTCTGGCTACTAATTTAAGTTCAACTGTTGGTACACTTTTAGTAAGAAATTAAAAATAATAATAATTCTCAAAATACTATCAATACAGTAAAATAAAAGAAATACTGCGTTTGACATGAATGCTGGCCAAGAGGCAGCTTGGTATGTAGGTTATG
The DNA here is from genome assembly GCF_018691265.1 of Tyto alba. NCBI lineage: Eukaryota > Metazoa > Chordata > Aves > Strigiformes > Tytonidae > Tyto > Tyto alba. The sequence goes on from NW_024881282.1 coordinate 58,953,125, forward strand.
ACAAAATGGAGATTTTTAAAACACATTCCATTCATCTATGAAAGACTAACGTGACACTCTCTCAAAAATAAACCAGATGCTGGTTTTGTGCTCAAAGCTCCGTGGCATTTTCAGGCAGCACCCTGATGGAGCAGCTCACTACCTCCGCTTCTGCCCAGGCCACCCACTGACACTTCGTAGGCTGTGTGGAAGCTTCTCCTTCCCTTTCAGCGTGCTGTTGCCTTCAACAGATTTCATTCTTACCTGTGTGAGTGAGCACACACGTGTAAACTATCCCTTTCTCACATCTGTAGAAATCCTTTATTTGTTTGAGGTTTTCTAAGTGAAAAGATGATTCTGAGTGGAAAGGCATTTAGTTCCGTTCAGCTTTGTCACAACAAACAGGAGTAGCTAAGTATCAGCATCAAGAAGCTTTATCTGATGGCAACAAATAACCATTTATTTTGTACTCTAGTCAGGTACTTTAAAGATGAAGTACCAACTATGTTACTAACAATCGTAGATGGATGTTGATAGGCACAAGAACTTTCTCAGGAACTCTCCTACTAAACTAGATGCAGTTTTAAAGATGATCTACTCAGAAATTCATAATTAATTTACACACAACCTTACTCAGTGAAAAACACATTAAGTTTCTTGTTGAAAGAAAGTATACTTTTTTAATAGAGGTGGATGCACTCCTCTGGTAGCGAGAGTAGGTAGAGCCCTTCTTTTTGCCGCTTGACTGAGATAGAGTACCGCAGTAGGTGGTCACAAAAGGGACTTTCTACTGTTCCCAGAGAGCCTGTCCATCCTTTTTCCAGGCTGTCATGACTTGCTTTAAAGGAATTTGAAAACAAGGCAGGGATAAAAGCATTTTGTGAATAATCAACAGATTCAATTTTTATTGTGTTTTGCCAGGCAGAATATTTAATTTCTTCTGTTATTTCACCACTAGAGTAGGTCAGTAATTTACTTATAATAATCTAGTATAAATTTTAACATGAGAAGGATATATCCTCTTTCAAAACAACTTTTTTTCCTTTTTAATTCATGGCTGCTTTGGTGGCATTTTAAAAACTAATGAATAAACTGACCGATGACTGGATGACAGGTTTCAAAGAAATGTTTTTGCTTACTGTGGCTAAACATTTGACAGTTGTCTTGCAGAAATGTGTTTCCTGAATAACACTTTATAGAAATTCAACAAAACCGATTTATTCTCCAAAGTTATAAAAGCCAAAACCACATGAACTGTAATTATTTTGGAAACTAAGTGGCCATCAACACTTGTATATCCCGTCTTTGTTGTTTTGTTCTAGCACTGTACACTGTCATTATCTGTTCTTTCAGCAGTATTAAAAGGCTTTACAAACTGCTGATACTCAGTCATTTACTCTTCAGTGAAGCCAGAGGGCTTTACAATATTACCGGACCACCTCACATATCAAAAGACACTTAGCTACTGCAAAAGAGGGCTCCTGATGCCAGACAGATGACATTATTGAGCTATTACAGTACTCACATCTGCTGATTTTTAGAAGACCCGTGAGAGTTCATGAATCTCAAAACAAAACCAAAAGCCTCTGTGGAATAAATATGAGATTACGTATTCTTCAGCATGCATTATTTAACATCTCTGCTTTGAATTCCACAAATACTATACAGATTAATCATTTAATAAAAGATTGAAAATGTTGATGTCCCATAGATGCTTTTCCGAATGTAATATTTTTTCTCTTTCACAAAGGACTTACAAGGGTTGCAAAATAGGCATCACCAGAGAATTTTCATATCACAAATTTTATATTTCACCTTTTGCAACAGAGGAAATGCAATCCATGGTGTTTAATTAAAAGTCTGAAATCACCTGCTACATTTTATTATTCCAATACTGACTGCAACTGAATGCAAAGAGATACTGTAAGCACTTTTTCCCCCTCCAATGATAGCGCCCACACAGCCCAATCCAGTACTTTACTGATCACATTATAGGGCCAGAGAGATTTTAGCTCAGCTCTGTTCAGAACTGAGGTTATTCTTCCTGCCTCTTCCCAATAAGTTTAGGGTTAAAACTCGTAGTTCTCTATCCTTATGCTAGATTAGGTTCCACAAATCCACCTGACAAAACCAGAGCCGCTATCCCTAACTCTTCACCAAGTTATACTGTCTTCTGGTCCATCACTATAGCTGTGTGCCCAATTTAATTTCATCACGAGCATCCTATGGGTTCTGTAAGGGTACAAACAAATGTCCTCTTCCAGCTGGATCAATTAACAAAGGAATTAACAAGATTTAAACAGGTAAAATATCAAATGAGTGATTTAGCTGGCTCTCATAGGAAGGCAATACCCAACAGCAGGGAGAAAGTCGGGCAAGCTGACAGGCTGTAGGATCTTTTGCTGTCTCAGCCGTTCGAACAACCTGTCTACATGCTAAGTTGAGAAGTCACAACGTTAGAAAACAGATTACATTGACACAGGCTGGTGTGCTCCTTCAGCCATCTTCTATTGTGAATGAATGGTGAAGAATTATGGTGTCATAAAAAGCAACGGCTTCATAACTACTGTTCAGTGATAAAGGCCAAGTGTATTAGCTGTATGAAATGTCACATACTGTGCCACAGAAAAATTTTCATGTCCTGCCATGGCCACTCTCCTCTCAAATTAACTACACTGAAAAAAGCATAGACATCGTTATATGGATCTTTCTACCTGTGTAGACTAGTACAGATGAAAAGAACCTGACAAAAATCAACTAGAAAAGTAAATTATGAATGCAATCTCACCACAGACACCTAATGATAACAAATGATATCCTAACTTAGTAATGTCAATAGGAATTCTGCTGCTAAATTCAATTAGACGATTGCTTTCAAACATTCTCCTCAAATCAAACAACGTTATTATCTGGTTGAGTACAAGTACCAAAGGAGCTACACGCCCTAGTACATAGAGGGTGCTTCCTAGAAAAAAAAAAATGGATATTATCCTGAACTAGTATGCTTTAAATTCAGGAGAGGAGTACAGGTCAAGTAATCTGCTTTCCTGAGGTCTGTGAGAAGAGAGCAGGGTGCAACAGAGCGCCTGAGAGCACAGGTGCTGTGCAAACCACATCTGCCAGGCTCCACAGAGAAGCTACTGACAGACACAACACACCAAAAGCAGTTACTGCACTAACAAGACAAAAAAGGTAACTGCACGCGTAACAGAGATAAGTGCTGGCATCTGTCAAGGTGTAAATGCACATACCAGATATTGCCCTTACAGTCTGTTTGTGTCCTAGGCCTGTGTTCTCTGTAACCTTTTTCTCATGAGTTCACTTCCCTGTGCAACATCTCCTCTTCTGGAAGGTTCCCTGCAATCCTGAAGGCAACATCTACAGGCTACAGCAGAGACCTCGACTGAACAACAGGTATAGGAGAAGAGGTGAAGCTTTGTAAGAAGAGATGTGCTGCAGCTGCAAGAAGAATCATGGGTGCAGGAATATTTATTGTCACAATCTGCAACTCAGTGTTCATAGTATTTGTTTATTTGTATCTTTCCAGGGAAGAAAACCTTGTTCTTGACTGGTTAGCTCATTCATTGCTGGATGCTATGCAACTTGGGGATATTCAATAGCTCGATGATGAAAACCTGAGAATATGAAATACTGTATGTGCAAGCCACAAGATACTACTTGAACACCTTGGCCCCAAACCAGGAACAACAGACACAGGCTTCCCAGCACTGAACAGCATAAGGACATAAGCATCTAGCTCCAGAGAAGAATTCACATCGTTAGTTTGGGCATCTACGTTCCCCATTACATTGAACACAAAAAGAGACAGATGTTTGTGCACAGCATTCATAACAGCTACCAACCTCAGTGAGGAAATGCCTATCACGGCCAACAGAAACTACTGAAAAACTTTAAATTCTGTCTTTCTCCCAAGAGTTCCGAGTACTGTTATATAAACGTGAGACCAGAAATCAGAGCTGAAAACCTGTTGTGCAGTCATGAGACCACACCATGACTATGAGTACGGAAGAAGGATGCAGCAGTGCTTTGCACAGCAGTGTGGTAATGCAGCTGTGGCGTAGGAGGAAAGTTGTATGCTAGGCTTTTTCCAGTTCAGGTCTAAGCTAGAAAAAGGCCATAACCACAAGACTCTTAGGAGCTTGCATTACTCCTGAAGCTGGGCCACTGTGCAGTCAAGAAAACATAAGTAACTTTTCCTACAGAATATATACATTGAAAGAAGTAATAGCAGTCTGCTATCTTCCAAAATCTAGATGTCTTCTTGTGTAGGGCTGCCCTCTAAAAGAAACCCAATACTCTGATGCCCTAATTGCTGTTTTGTAGGAGCTGTTTCTGATCCTTAAGAGTGTTCAGCCCCACTTGGAAAAGAGTAGACCCTGCTACAGCGTATTTTTGAGAAGAATAAAACTAAGCATCCTCCTTGGATCTTTAAATAAAACTGTCAGTTACATCAGTGAAAACTATCTTTTTTCAGTTTGGTACGGCACAATAAACATTCAGAAGTTTAAGAAAGTTTTTTTTGTGGCTCTTCCGCTTTCAAGTACTAAAGTTCTTTATATCAAAATGCAATTATTTAAATCCTCTCCAACTTCACCATTCCTCCCAGCTCCTTGAAAGATACCGCTTTAAATTAACAAATGGATCTCATTTCAGTTTCAAAATGCATTATCTAGATGTTGAAGAAATGCTGGCAAAACACAAGGATAGTGATGACTTTTTCAGTCAGTATAATACATTTGTTTCTGGTAAATCTCTAATATGATTGTTTCAATATAATATATGGGCCAAACACGCTTCCCAGTTTTACTTCCTACTACCAGTATTCCTGCAACTTCATACAGGTTACCTGCATGAATTTTGTAACAGGAGTATCAAGAGTCAATCTCTCAAAATCCTTTTCCTATCTTACTTCTGGGATACCAGTGAATAAGTGTCAAACACCTTCAAAGGACTACTTTGGTTTTAAAAAGAACAGGTGAGGATCCAGTTTCCTTATAGTTTAGGCATGAGCTACTAATCACTTCTGCATCAGTGTCAAAAAATGGGTCAAGCAAAATGTCCTATCAGCTTTTCTAAACTTGTGTTAATTTTTAACTGACTAAACAAAGCATACACCTGTAGTGAGCAAACTGATTTTACAAAAGCTTCAAATTGAAAAGCTTACTTATAAAGTAAGTTAAAAATTGATAGCAGCATACATGTGAAGACATAGAGAATCACACTTGGATTTCACACCAGATAACATTTTGGGGGGAACTGTGTAAGAAAAGAAACAAGGTTCAATTGTTCGATTGTTAACACAGAAAAATAACTCTTTTATGCCTCCCATTAAATCCCACAGCCACTTTTAACATCTGCGGGCTGCAGGAATATTTTGTGTCTTTCCAGTGTTTTATATCAACTAACTGAATTAACGAACAGTTCACTAACCAGAGATACAAAGTGCTGCATCTAAAACACTTATACTTTTCCACATCCCTCAACCATCTCTTTATTCTGGAAAAGATCCCAAAGGCCCCAAAAGAACAAAATACTGTCTTTACTCTTTCAACAGAAAATACTGTCCTAGCTGAATTAAGACATGGAGAAGTACAGTGAAAAAAAAAGTTAAAATACACTGTAAGAAGCGTAATTCATTTGCTTTGCATGAACTGAAGTTGTCCGATTCTCCAGGGCTCTGCAAACAGTTCAAGGCAACTAATACCATCCTCTAAGTACGTGACAAATTTGGAAGGACGGTTGCCGTATGTTATTCCATATCACCATTCAAGATACAGCGATCTCATGACTTTTACAACTGCTTGAGAGACATTAACGGGTGGAAGCATGCTATCCTTCTGTATGTAGTCTGCAGTTCTAGATGCGAAGGGGCTTCAATACCTTCAAAACCTGTGTAGCTAGAGAACCACCATTTCACATAGAGGACTGGAGAGACTTGTCTGAACAAACTTAAAATAGTAGGAAGATACGATAGTTGGTGGTAGGTTATTTAAAAAATACCTGCAGGGTTTAAATCTTTCTTGCAACATATTTCTCTTCTCTCTGTCTGGAAAACATCCATTCCTGCCAGCCAAACATCCATTTTCCTTTGAAGTACTTCCTGAGAATTTAATTGCCCAGTAAATTGCCAACAAAACTTTCAAGTTGTAGACCAGCCCTGAGAGAGACACCACAGGGAACAGCAGCCTGTAATACTTAATTCATCTTCCCACAGTCAGTGAGGAGAGCAGAGTTGCTCTACAGGCCTCCAGCAATAAAAATCAATTTTTGACTGGACAAAGTTCACTGAGCTAAATACAGCCGCATGCAGGAGACAGCAGTTCTCAGCAAAGACAATGTGAAGTTCCATTGGAGCAATGCTTTTCAGAACTAGGATAGTTATTCAAAGAATTAGTGGATCTAGCCAGAGAAACACTACAACTCAAATTTGGAAATGCTTCATATTTGAAAATGTGTTTCTTAGACAATTTAAACTTCTACAGTTATTTAGCCTCTCTTACGCAGTGCTTCCATTCTTGGCAGGTCCTCCAAATTGACTACATAACATATATGTCAAGTTGGCAGTGTTCAAATGAAGACAGAACATATAAAATACAGTGGAGAGGAACACTAAATTGTTAAAATATTTTTTTATTAACTGAAACAATTTTAGATTCTCAGTTTCAAACCTCTCAAAGTAAATAATTTTCCATAATAAAGCAGAAGGACTCACATTTCTTGCAAGACAGGAAATATGACAATTAAACAGAGTAATTTCTTTTTAAAGAAAATGCCAAATAACTGTAGCAAAAATACTAAAAGTGCTGACATCACAATACTGTAAACTATGTACCTCATGCAGTTCTGGAAACTCTTTTATCTGTCAGAAAAACATAAACGGAGGTAACACTGAATTGCAGTAATGCCTAGGGTGGTATGAATAATCTTTTTTTTTTTTCTTGTTTGAAAACAACTGGTTCACAAAAAAATGTTTATGCTAGAACACAGGCTGTTAATCATTCGTGACACATTTTTTTATGAATATTTTACTGAGTACTTTTTAAATTGTCAATTCAGAAAAATCAAGATTTGTAAACACTAGATACTCAGGCCTGCTAAGGGTGTTGGAATACATTATCACAAGGGTCTAAGATTAACTGCATTATTTAATTTTTAATTAAAGATAAGCTTTTTGCATACAAAATCATACTAAAGACATTACTTCAAAAGCTCAGCTATTATTTCTTATATTTTATTTCAGGATCTTCATACCATTTATTTTCTACTGCTTTTCCCACTTCACTGAAAAGCTTCGCCCATTAGGTACATTGTAACCTTTCCATCTACTTAAGCATGGCCTAGCAACACAGCAGCTAGCAAAGCACAGAAGAAATAGAGCAGTGGATGAGCAGCAGACATTAAAGGATTTGTGAAGTGGTTAAATTATTTACAAGAAACAATGAAAATGAAAAATATTTTGGAAGCTCCAATCTGTGTAGCTCTATATTCCCCAGATCTTTGTACCTGAATTCTCTATAATTTAAAAAAAAAACTGAAATATATGTACACTTGTAGGATAAAGAAGAACAGAGATCAAAAAGGGGTCTCAAGTCACAGCCTGAAAAAAAAGTATCATTTACCTTAAAAATTATGACACCATTGAAAGCTGCATTAAAAACAAACAAACAAACAAACAAACAAACACTGAATTCAACTGTATTTTAAATTTCAAATTGTTACCCAATTCTCACTTAGTCTTCCACCCAGAAGTGGACTCACACTAACGTAACAGTTACATGACCTGATGGCCCATTAGGACACATCCACTTTTAATCCCAGGGCACCATCCGGTGTCTGCTTGGGTTTCTGAGAGTAAAACTAAGCAATGTAACTTAAGTTTGTAAGTTATGGTTTTTAATTATCCTCCAAGAGGCGTTAATTTAAAGAATCAGTTTTCTTATATGGTTTCTGTATTTTAACTTCAGTTAATATCTCTGAAAAAAAGAAAACCATTCTTTGTGTAGAACAATACAGCCCCTTCCTTCATTAACATCTATGGCCTTTCTTGTGTTCTCTACATTTATCTCTGTACCTCTCTCACAATAATTTCCTAACATAGCATGTAGTTTTCCTTTTAACACACTACTTGGATATTTTCTGGTCACCATGAATGCGCCAATGACAGAGTCAGTATTGCCTACAAAGTTGGTGATGTCTCTTGTGTACTGTTGAACCAGCCTGAAAGAATCACTGGAGTAAAACAGATACAGAATATTAGAGTTGAGAGGGTGGAAGGTGTGGCAAGCTTTTGATGATGTCTGATGACGTGAAACCAATGAGATCTGGAAGTATATGTCCAAAGTCAAACAGGATTAGAAAATGGCTCAGAAATGGTCTCATTTTGAGAACAAGACAGGATGATATTCGCTGAGAGTTATCAAACATGTACAGTGTCTGTTCACCCAAAGGACACTCACTGTAGGCCTACAAAGGCAAGAAGCACCTCCTATGTCAGGTAAAGTCAGTCAGGAAGGAGAGGCAGGAAGAGAGACACAGAAAGAACATGGAAGTCAGAGAGGTCCTCTGATCCATTACTGATTGGGCTTTTGATTTTCCACTGGTACCCAGAAGGGAGAAACTGTGTTATATTCATGGAAATCTTGTGGTTTCAAGATTATATCTCTTTCACACACACATGCACAGTGAAATGTGTGCTGTTCACAGTGAAGAGGTTTAATAAACTGCAGTTTTCTTGCAGGAAAAAAAATTGGCATCTATCTCTCCTTGAAGGCATAAAGTTCATTAAGAAGAATCTCTGTGTTAGACTTGTCTTGAATGGAAAACAGAACCATACACATTGAACACATCACCACTTCTTCTTTATCTGAAATCTACAGGTCTATGTACTATGCCAGAACTCATATGTAATATAGCATGGGTCAGAAATCAAAGACATCGCATTTCCTGAGATACAAAATGAAATTACTAAAATATACTTTTTAAAATAGTCAAAGAACTAAGGACGAGTATTTATTTAATTTAATGGCAAAAAAAAATATGAATTAAAAAATGTGGCACCTGTTTATTAGAAAAAAAGCCTGTGGTCTGCCGCTAGGCTTATTTTTAATCTTAATCATCAATTGATGAGCACCTCTGACTAGTTTCCTTTCCTGTGTGTCTTCAATCGGATTCTTGTACTATTATATGCAGCACCATGGGGTAGCAAGATATAAAAGGCCCCAAGAGTGTCTTGGGCCAGGCTTCAAAGGAGGGAAAGAAAACTCTACTGCAAATAATGCAGACATTTGAGAGACTGTACAAGGAAAGAGAGAAAGGAACCCTTGCTAGTAAAAAATAAAATTAAAATCTGGAAATAGAAAAATCAGCTTTCTACCAGGAGCAACCAAGAAAAGGGTCGGGATTACTGGTCACAGGACTCAAATATGCAACAAAGTCTAAACAGCTCATATACCTGCTAGCAGCAAAAAGCTGAACATTATTTATCTGTCCAACCTTCCATCCACAGACAATATCTGTGTTGCTGGGACTAAATTCCCCATTTTTGGAAATTTTCAGAAAGTAGACTAAGTTATGAGAACCCTGGTAAAGCTAAATTGTTATGTTAAAGTTTGATCTGACCTCCTTGCAGAGGCACATGTGATACAGGCAGCAGGGAAGGAATAGGTGTACACCAGCAGCGCTCCTTCTGATCACAAAAAGGAGGAAGAGATACTAACGCTGCTTCTTCTCTGTCCCTGCTGAGCCTCTTAATTGCAAACAGACCAGATTCCTTCAGCAAAGTGCCACGTGGACAACTGTCCTGAGATCAGGCACCAGCCTTGTCCTCTTCTGAAGGCAGTAGGTGTAGATGAGGAGTTCATTCTGGGTGAGGTACATACAGCATTGTGTTGGGAGCAGTGCAGAGCCGGAGAAATAAATACAAGGAATAAACACCTTGTTACTCTTAACACTTCTGTAAGTTTCAGAAGACTATCTTCATTTTACTCAGGACAACTGAGGCTCAGAAAGTGTAAGTGATTCAGACCCTAGTGAATGGACTGGTATTTTTTGCTAGAAATAGCACAACAAAATACTATTCAGCATTTGAAGACTGCAGCAAAGTCAATGGTGCAATTACTATTGTTTTCAGCAGTAAATGACCTTCTATCCATTTTGTGCCTTCCCCTGGTGTTACTATATGCTTCTGATATAGGGGAACTAACTGACAGATATTTCTGGGGAGAAAAAGAGAAGGAGGAAGTTAATTACAACCCACTACTTGCCTTTATTCTTTCAATCTTAAGCACAAATCTAGATCTGTTAGCCCATTACATCCCCAGCTTCTTCGAAATAAATCTATATATTCCAGATACCTCTTCATGTACTACCGATTTGTAATACTGATAACAGAAACTTTTTGTTTCAGAGATGAATGTGTAGCTCAATCAATAACACACAAAAGACTCTGCTGTCTTAAAACTTTTACAATATGTCTTCCTTTAAACAAATAGTACAAAATTAAAATGAAGTGTTACACTGTATCAATCAATTAAATATTCATATGCATTTAGACATAATACGCTCCTGTTGCAAAACACGAGAAAAATATTCAGATAATTAAGGGTTATCTACACTCCTCTGCAAAAGAACACTGGCCTTCAACAAAGGCTGAAGCCCTCCAGATATTAAAATGCATCACATTTACTGCCTTTATTACATCCATTACATTTCATTGACGCATAAATCTGTTCAGAACATCCAGTAATATTATGTCTCTTCATTACATTTACTAATTCTTCTATAAATTTATAAAACCAAGAAATTGCATATTCTTTTCTCCTTTTATTATAGACAGTAATAAAAAACAGTGACTTAAAAAACAATTTAGCCCTCTCCATGTTGAACTTTTACCCTTTGTCCTTTATATCCTGCTGTGATCTATTCCAGTGGTCTTTTCCTAACTGATTTTGTAAACTGATCTTTTGTGTCGTACAGTATCACAAGCTTTTTTGAAATCTTGATTACGTCCTTTGTTTCAGCTTCTTCGTTTACTACTACACACTCCTGAAAAACATGAGCATGAGCTTACAAGCTGGCAAACCATTCTACAAAAAATTCAGCATTTCCAAGCATTCCACATGACAGACTCAGAGAAAAAAAGTATGTATTCTGCAATTTCATTATGAAAGGTCTTGGTAAAATGCTGTAGTCTTTTTTAGTACTGTTTCTTTGCCCATTTCACGTGTTAACATGCTCCATAAAATATTTAGTAAAATTAGACTTTAAACAAGTAAGTGTAATGCTTCAACAGTATCTTAGTATTTTATAAAGTACTGAGCCAGGTGAGTGCTAAGGCTTTTGTACATCCCCAGTGCCAACCCCTAAAGTCACAGTGGAAGGGGAGCTGCAGAAAACACCCAGCCAGACTTCTTCAAGGTGCACTGCAAAAAGCCAAGAGGTGGTAGTCACAAGATACATCAAGGAAAAATTCAGTCAGACTTAAATAAAAAATTCTCTAAGGAGAGCAGTTAAGGACAGACTAGGTTGCCCGAGGAGGCTGTAGAATCTCCACCCTTGGAGATTTTAAAACCTGAACGGGACAAAGCCCTGAACAATCTGCTCTGAGTCTAAAATTTGCCTTGCTTTGAACAGGAGGTTGGACTGGATAACTTCCAGGCCCAGCAGACTACCTCAAAACCTAAATTATTTTATTATTTTACTAACTGCATAGAATTATGAGTCTTTGAAGATCAAATTATATATATTTGCCATACAGAGCAGCGGCAATAAGTAAAAGCATGTGTATAAGTTTAATCTAAGCTTCCACTGAGGCACCATTATTTTATGGGGGGAAAAGTTATTAACAAAACTATATAAACCCCACTGTCTTCCAAACTGCAGGAGGACTTAAATCACAACTGAAAGTTACATGCACTCACATAAAAAAATTCTTCAGTTGGAGCTTAAAAATTTTATTTAATATTTGTCAACTTAAGCATTTGCTTTATTCTGTCAGATTTGTAAAAACAGTTTATGGTAACGTATACTCTTTCATTACCTCTCCCCTATCTGCCCCTTTACGTTTCTTCATAAAACAAAGATGCACAAGCTGGTGTTAATGTATTAACTGAGAGAAAAGTAGATGGAATCTAGTAGTTGTTCCATAATTAAATCAGGATCAGCTACAGAAATACTGTCAACCATTGGGAAACTTTCAACTAAAAAAACAAAATAGCATTTGTGTTAGAGAGTGCCTTACCTTGGCTTTTGTTTCTATTTCTGTCTAGTGACGTACATAGAAGATGTTTGATTGTACCAGTTTAAAAGTATGTAACTGACTTCACCAACGTTTAAAATGGTTTAAGTTGTTCCTCTTACTGATCCAGAAAATACTTCCCAAGTTTCCAATAAATAAATTTTGAGTGGTAAAGTGTTTCCAAGATCAGCAAGGCTTTCTTACTACTGCAACAGGCCCAAGTGTTTGACAACATCTGGCACGTGGGATTTTTTTCCCAGTTTATACACTCAACAGTGTCATATTTTTAAATAAAATTCTTGAACTACAAGCACTCCTAAAAGCTAGCTTTGAAAGACAGAGAAGGTGCAGTCACGGATCTCTGGAAAGCAAAGCTTTGAGATCATTCAGGTGTACTAAGATCACTCAGGCACAAACAAACTGAAAACCAGTTTCCCTGAACATCAGGAAACACTTGTTTACTGTGGGGGCAACCGAGCACTGGCACAGGTTGCCCAGGGAGGTTGCAGAGCCTCCCTCCTTGGAGATATTCAACAGCCACCTGGACATGGTCCTGGTCAACCAGCCTGAGCAGAAGCACTGGACCAGATGACCTCCAGAGGTGCCTTCCAACCTCAACCCTTCTGTGATCCTATAACCATGCATTTGGTTATGACTCAAAACATTTGGAAATAAATATCACTAACTGAAAAGCTATTTTCATGGTGCATATACATATTTTATTCTGATAAAAGAATCCTGTATGGTAACAGCAAGGTATGTTAACTTAATTTTAAAGACTATCAGCTTTTTGAAGTAGCTTCAATATCAAGAAGCAACAGTAACATAATATTTCTCCTAAAGCTGTCCACTTGATACTATCAACAGTATATTTAAAAATGGACAACAGTGTGAATGGGTGCAACAACAGTTTCAAAGGAGGTATAATAATCCTAACTTGGTTAAAAGAATCAGAAAAAAAGAACAGCTGAAAGAAGCAGTGAAACTCATAGGTTGAAGTTCCCCAAACAAATATTTCTGCAGCAGCTCACTGACCTCCTATTCACCCCCATTTCTACTTACTACTGCCTTCCCTGCTCCTTGTTAGCACTTAACACCAACTCTTTTTTGTGCTTGCACATGTTTGAATGGACATATAGGTAGGCAGGGGAGGTAAATTTAAAAACAATTAAAATTGCCTATCAAAAACTGTGTTCCCCCATAACTGGATCAATTCCCACTCATTAAACAACTATGCTGTTAATTTAACTGAGGTATCCAAGCACCTAAAATGAGGTGGAATAAATTAACGTCTTAATATTTGCGGTTGCTGCCTTCTATGTTTCACAGTCAGTTGGGATACTAGTAAATGCATAAGCAGCAAGGAGCAAAAATATGGCACTCAAATATATCCCCAAGATCTTTCACCATTGCTTCTCTTGCAGGAAGTTGAAATCTCAGAAAGCTTTCAAAGACGCAGAAAAAACAGAACAAAGACTCGTTTAATGTTTCTTTTCCTTCCTTCCTTCCTTCCTTTCTCTCCCCCCCCCCCAATTATGTTAAAAAAAAGTTATAAAATTTTCATTTACGGTATTTTTGGTTGTACTCATGATTACCACAGGAACCAACTCGAATTTGCAATCACGCATGTAGCATGCATGACATATCCTAAGTCATCACCAAGAGTTCTTGTGAAAATACATCAGTAACTGAGCAACTGAAGATTATGTATTTTCCTTACATGGTGTCTTTTTTTAGCAGATTGAAAAAACACGCTGCAGAAGAGCTAAAAAAGGAACATCTGAGGAAGGAGGTCCTTTTAATATTTACAATCTTAAATTTACATACAATGAAATTTACATTTACATATTTTACATATGAAGAAATTAGAGATTGTAAAGTAAGAAAAAAAGCTGGGCAAAACCTAACATTTTACATGAACACTACAATTATCCTAGAAATCATACACTTACTACATTTGGGCAGGCTCTAGATGACCTAGAGTGGCTGGGATCCCTAAATAAGTTACAACTACTTCTGTTCAAAACTGTTTATCTGTAAATGAATTTATGAAACACATCAGATTATTATCACTAAATAAAACTGTGGGAGATGTTTTTAACTTACACTCACTCATGCTTTTCCACAAAAAAAACCTAGCAGCATTCCCTTTCTATAGCCCTCCATTTTCCAATCCATTAAAAATATCTCTGATTTCTAGAGGGAAAATCGGTCACTTAAAAATACTTACACTTACATTCTTGAATAAGAAACACTTTTCATCTTCTCTTTGCTAGTGTAAAGAAACTATGCATTACTGAAATATGCTTCTCTTTTCCAGATGATTTCTCCTGTCAAGTTTCCTAAATTTAACTAGATGATATGCCAGTCCTGTTAGAATGAGGACATTTTTCACAAAGTTTTACAAGGAATAATGTAAATTTGAAAAATTGTACTTCTGTGACTCTTATTATTACAAATAATTTCTCAGATTCCTACCAATTAAAAGCTTCCTTTCTTCAGTCTGTTTTCTTATAGCAAACAGCTGTAAGACACTGTGTCAAACTTTTTTTTGTCTTTATTTTTCACCTCTGGCAGCAGGTCTTTTTATTAGCCAGGGTAGCAAGGTAGAAACATAAACAGTTGCTATATAAACAATGTTGACAATAGCTATGTTGATGACTTCACCCCACTTTAGAATACTCTGGAACCTGACAGCGTTTAATGACTACTCTTCACACCTTTAAATACACACCATTAAAAAAGCATTATTTTAGAAACACATGCAAGTCAGCCAAAGCAAAACTGACAATATTCTTTTAAACAAACCTTGAATTGGGGAGACACTGATTCCATGGAGCAACCCTGACAGCAGCACCTGCTGGGATTGACACTCCAAGCAGAACAGACCAGCTAATGGCTGGCTCGGTGGATGACAGGAGCGCAGCAGATGTTGTTTATCTTGACTTTTTCAAGGCTTTTGACACTGTCATCCGAACTGACTAGACAAATGGACAGTGAGATGGGCTGAAATCTGGCTGAACTGTCGAGCTCAAATGGTTGTGATCAGCACGAAATCGAGCCGGAGGAAAGTCACTGCTAGTGTACCCCAGGCATCAATGCCAGGGCCAGTACCATTTAACCACTTGTTTAATGACCTGTACGATGGGAAAGACTGCACCCTCAGCAAGTCTGCTGATGACACAAACTGGGAGGAGTTTGTGAACACCAGCTGGTTGCACTGGCATTCAGAGAGACCTCAAAAAGCTGAGCAATAAGCCAACAGGAATCTCATGAAGTTCAACAAAAGGAAATAAAAAATCCTGCACCTGGGAAGGAATAATTCCAGGCACCAGTACAAGATGGGAGATGACCAGCTGGAAAGCAGCTCTGCAGAAAACACCTAGGGGTCCTGGTGGACTCCAAATAGACCATGAGCCAGCAGTGCACCCTTGCAGAAAGGAAGGCAAATAGCATCTTGGCTTGAGTTAGGAAAAATGTTGCCAGCAGGTGAGGGGAGATGATCCTTCCCCTCTACTCAGCACTGCTAAGACATGTCTGGAGTGCTGCATGCACTTGTGGGCATTAGAGAAGCATCCTACAGTGAGTCTAGTGATGGACTGCGAAGATGATTAGGGGATTGGAGCATCTGACATATGTGGTGAGGCTGAAGGAGCTGGGACTCTAGCCTGGGGAAGAAAAGGCTCAGGGAGATCTTATCAATGTATATAAATACCCAATGGGGGCAGGGGTAAACACCACTTCTTGGTGGTGCCCCACGACAGGGCAAGAGGCAACGGGCACAAACAAAAACAGATGAAATTCCATCTGAACAAAAGAAAGCACTTTTCTGCTGTAAGGGTAGTCAAGCACTTGTATCAGTTGTCTGAACAGCAAGCTGCTCCAGCTGACCCTGCTTTGAGCAGGTGGGGTGTTGGACTAGATCTCCAGACCCCCTTTCCAACCCAAGGTATTCTATGGTTCTTTGAGGAAGAGACAAAAGGAGAGCAACTACATTTGAGTAATATGGACTATGGACTTAATGTCAGTTGTTTTCTCTGCACAGACCAAGCTTTCAGTAAGATAAAAAGGTTCCCTTGCACACCAGTTGCCTATATCTGACTGCATGCTATGAAGGAAAGCTGTTTAGATTTAGGAAATGCCTCATTGTGCAGATACAAGAAAACAAGTTCTTTTTCTCTACCATACACTTCCTGATGCCCAAGCCTCTAGGTCTAACTAGTATGAGAACCAGCTAACATAGAGATTAAGACAATGTATTTGTTTTCACCAAATAAATCACTTTATTTTCTATTACAATGCCCATTTTAATGGATTTCTTTGCCTCCCCTCCAGTCAGCACTCAAGCAGTAAAGCTAGTGTAATCAAAACACACCTTCTTCTTCCGTAATGCCTGCTCTCTCACATCAACGTCTCGACAGTTTGGTTTTACAGCTTGTAGGAAAAATGAGAAGAACCAAGAGAACATCACAGAGCAAAGCTAGAACATCTCACTCGTGAGGAGCAGGCACCTGTGCACTGACCCAATTAGACATTCAAACACTTGTCAATTTGGAGCTGGCTGGTTGTCACTCATCCAAGTAGCCCCAGGGGACCTATTGTACGGTGGCATTCCCTGACAGAACAACTGCAGCTACGGAGGCAATGAGGGCACAGTGGTAGGGTGCCAGGATCCTGGTGAGCAAGAGCAACCAGCAGCACAGCCAAAGAACCTCAGAGCTTCCTTAACTTGGTTACCATCCAAAAAGCCTTTCAGAGTCTTCAATGGTTATCTTTTTTTCAGCGCAGTCTAGTTTAAAAACCTTACAGTAACAGTCCTCTTTATCCAAAGCTACATTTAACTCTTGAGTGACTAACACAAGAACCATTTCAGAAGAGATCCCTGAAAGATTAAAAAAAACAAAATCTTCTTTGCAGGCAGAGGATGCACTGAGTGTTACTTTTAGTAACACCACCAGCATATAGTTCAGAAGTCAAAACATTTCAGTGCCCATCTTGTCCCTTCCCTGTTTTAAAAATATTATTGATGCTTTCAGATGCGCTGTCTTCTGGAACACATAAATGAGCAATAAAACACTGTGCAGCTATCCACGCCTACACACTATAAAAAGATAGAAAAGGTCTGTTCTACTAGACTATATACAATACCGTATTCAAGACCCCCAAATCAGATTTTTCATTAAAAAAAAAAATCAGATATTAAAACACAGATGACTATTCAGCAGCTAATACTGACTTCAAGTAAGGCCATCTCTGTTCTTATGCTGAAAGATTTATGCAGTTCAAATACAAGAGCAGGGACGGGTTGGAGGAGGAGGGATGAAAAAAGAAAAATCAAAGCTTACTTCAAAACTTCCAAAACAGGCATTTTAACCTTAGGACCTAAACTGTGAGAGAGAAGATTTCTGAATGTCACCATCACCAAATCTGTCATCTATGATAGAAGAAAAAACTTCTATTCTTTTGGTACCAAAATATTTCGAGTTCCTTCTAAGTCCATTTTTCCAAACACACTTTTTTTACTAGCGGACTTGTCCCCTTGTTCTCTCCAGCAAGGAACATCAGAGATGATTAAGCCTACCTTCAGTTATGTGAAGCTATGAAATACTTTTAGCTGTTTTTCTAGTTAACATATTTGATATGAGCCCTTCAGTTGAAAGCTGAGCTGCCATTTTAAAAATTGTATTAATCACAAACTGCTAAGTCAAACAAAAATGGAAATGCAGGTAAATGCAGAACATATTATATGATTACCCTGATAGTACTTAATAGAAACTGAATAGAAAGATAGAAACTTAATGCCAGTAGCTTTTTTTCTTCCCTAGTTAGCATGGGAAAATAAAATTTAGAGGGAAAAAAAATTATCTTACCTTGGTATAAATAGCTTCAGAGCAAGATGGTCTATCTCTTTACTTTTCCTTCTTCCTTAACCCCTGTATGACAGGTCTTTATGTTACTGCCTTGCCTGAAAAGATATTATACAACCTGAAATATTTATAGAGGCAAATAAATACATTCACTGTTAACCTACAACACATAAATCACATATTTCTTGATCTAGCTGCAATGCTAATTAATAATGCCAGTTAAATCAAGTGGAATGGTATTTTAATAGGAACTAATTTATATATGTTGGGCTGAAGAAAAATATAAGCGTAAGGAACGAAAGAAGCTCCCTAGGTTTCAAAATCATGTTTTGCATTTAGGTCTCCAAAACAATATTGTCTGTCACGTCAGATCAGACCACTCACATAGTTATCCAGGTTTGCTGTATCATCAGTGAAAAACACTCAGTTGGAAAGTCTAACCACATCTTTCTAACATTCAGTAACCTAACTTAAGGCCCACCAGGTACCTCTGCCTCCTCAGGACCAAACACTTCAGTTCTCATTGGGATACAGATGCCCAGGCTTCTAAAAAGACATCTGCTGAAAGAGGTTGCAGGGGCTGACAGCAAGCTTCTACTGCAGGAAACACCTTTGGTCACAGTACTTGCCCAGAAAGAGAGAGATCTGGGCTTGACAGTCAATTTGTAAACTGTCTGATCTCCCACTTTCTAGGAGAATATCCTAAGACCTGGTTGAGGGATGGGACAGGCAACCCCTTCCCAACCCCCCAAAATAAAAGCATAATGCAAAAAGAAGGAAACAGTGGGGGAGGTTTTGTTTTGAATTCAGCTGCTGCCTTCTTCATTTATTCACAAGAGTTATGCACCCAGTTCCTCTTTTCTCTAACTCTTTTTGTTACTTGAAACCCCTATTTTAAACAGATTTGAGGTTCTGCAGAGGAGGTTGCTTATTTTTCCATGGTAATGCATGTGTGGAGTTGAACTTTCAAGCAAGTGAGGTTCGAGTAGGATCATGAATTTTGAAAGTGAGCTTCAAAAAATTTCTGAGTATTTCCCTTATGGTCTTTTAATTTTACAGTACATGTTGCTTATCTGCAAACTCAGCTATGCTTGCCACTATATGTAGTCCTTATATCAGTGAACTGGTGATGAAGTGAAGCTAATAGCAACAGATTAGCATCACTGCAGCACCTGTTATTTTATATAATGTGCATAAAAGCATATATTTTATCTGTAGAAAAGTAAAGTTCATCATTTACCCATAACTGCAGATTAGCACTATTTTGTAAGGTAAAACAGGAGACACTGAAAAACCTCAACTTACGACAGTGATAGAGTAAGATCAGTTTAACTTCCCACCAGATTGATAATGCAATCGTACAGTTTCTTTCAGTATACTTTTTAAAGCCTTTTTACTGTTAAATCGGCCTGCCAACTGGCAAAACCCTAACTGTTGACCAGAACTCTCTTGTAGCTGTTTCTTCCAGTAACAAATAGCACTTGTCATAAATTGCTCTTTATCATGCTCTTTCAAATCAACTTGTTGCTTTTACATAATAAAGCACTGGAAAGAATACATTATCTTTGTAACTTTGAAAGTTTGGCATATATAATTTATTTCACTGGGGTGAAATTAAACTTAGGTAATTCACTTCACTGCCTTCATCTTTATTCAGGCACTCAAATCCCTTCCTACCCCCTGCCTCTATATTCAGCTGGAACAGCTGCCTGCAAACCAACAGGATCTTGATGAGCCAAAGTCAACACAGAACTCGCAGTCAGAACTGCTACATGCATGCAACTCTTAATTGACCAAAACACTCGAGTACAACCATGATCACACATATTCTATTACGTAAAGGTAGTGGCTACATCTTCCTTGACATTCACAATGCTTCCCGGCTGCTTCAGTCCACCAACTCACTGTCTCCAAGACAAAACCAGAGCACACTTTAAGGAACGCTCCAGCCCCAGGGACCCTTCCAAAGGCCGGTATGGGTAAAACCGCCTAAGTTTTGATTCTCCACTCCACACAGCCCCGCAGTTCTCCCATGCAAGGCACGGCATCCCCAGTTGCATGCTCCACCTGCCTTCACGCAACATTTTGGAGCACGCACCATGGATTTGCAATATTAAGCTGCAAAATCATCACTTTGATAGGCTGCAACACAGCTCTCACTATTTCAGATATTCTGAACTAAAAGCACTAACTAGGAGCGTATTGAGGCTGCAGGAACATGACAGTACTCAGATGAAATTCAGATTAATTTGGGCAAATATGGTCTATTTTATAATAGGCTAATTTTCTAGCTTATTGAAACAGAGGCAGACCAGTCCTTGCCAATTAGCCTACCTTGATGACAGGAATTTCTTCCTATCTTGCTGTTGTTACCAGTAAAGAAGAGCTGTAGCCTCGAGGGCTATGTCTAAAAGTTAGGCAAGATCTTAAACCCAGAGACAGCTTGTGTAAGACCTCACATACAGCAGAAAACCATACGTCTGCTGACACTGCGGGTCACCTTTCCCAGTCTTCTAACACTCATTAAAAGAAGGGAAAAA
This sequence comes from Tyto alba, assembly GCF_018691265.1. NCBI lineage: Eukaryota > Metazoa > Chordata > Aves > Strigiformes > Tytonidae > Tyto > Tyto alba. The sequence continues at coordinate 58,973,767 of NW_024881282.1, forward strand.
ACCCTCAGCACTTGGTTCCCCTTACTCTTTTGAAGTAAACATGGTTATGTAATAACATATATGGCTTGGGACATACTATAATGAATTACAATTTTCAGTGTTTTATTGGGAGAAAAGAACCTGTACTACAGTCAAACTGTTTTCAATTGCTGGGTAAGAAATGGTCAGAATATCAATCTCTTCAGATGCCTGGACTACACACATGCTGCTCCAAAAATAAATATTTGCTATAGTTCTTCTCGACATCTGTGGCTTTAACCTATTTACAGTTCATGATCAGATTCTTTCACGGCAACTTTCTTTTCTCTGATAATTTCTTAGAAGTGAGCTTAACAAAAGCTCAGAACTCCAAAGAAATCACACCTATGAGGACTTCTGTAAACAATGTACAGAAGAGCACCTGAACATCCCAAAATCAACTCAGATGGAATAAAGAAATAAAGAAGCAATCTCAGGTGTGTTTTAAGTTTGCATCCTTATTCACAATCCTAAATGCAAATTACTAACTAGATATCTGATTTTGAAAGCGAGAGGAACATTTGTACCCTTACAGAAAGATTATAAGTGAGATAATATGAATTAAAAACAAAAAAATCAAGGAGAAGGGCAAAAAAGATGGTTTAAAAAAAGTCTCTATATTAGATGAAACATGTTTTAAAATTTATTAGAAGTATTTGAGGTCATGTAATTTCTGGTTCTCCATGTATGAGTTTGACCACTAGCATATTGTGTAAATATAAAGCACACTTTTTACTTTTCCACATCTGACACTATGCTTATTGTGCACTTAATTTAAAAATTTGTGAAAGAACTAGAAATGACGTAGTATTGTCGCTCTACAAACTTTTCTACTAATAGTGTTGATAGACTTCAGACAAATAAAATTTAAAATGAAAGATACATAGATTGTAATACATAACTATGCAAAAGTTCAAATGTAAAAAATGCAAATTACAGAAATTCCATTTTTATTTTATAATCTGATTGGCCAATTGGCTTTACACAAAACATATTAAAAATCTTAATTAAAAAGTTAAAACACTTAAATGTTCTTAACGTAACCTTAAAAAGAACAGAATGAGACAATATGCAGATTTCTCTTAAAATTAATAACATATCTATATACACACATATATAATTCAGTTTCCTTTTAATTTATAATACTGAAGAAAGTTATTTAATACAAAACATTTTCAGAGGACGTGGAAAAATATTTGCTATCTGACATATAGAATTTATTTAGCATATTTAAGCACAGTTATATGCAAGTGAACCCTGCAGAGCTCCATTATTCACCCTCATGTCATTTCTTCTTTCAGAAGGAAGGAGTGATGAAGAGCCCTCAGAAAAGCAGAAACTACCCTGTTGGTTGATGAGGACAGCGATCCATCTTTCTGTCATACCTATGTTATTCCTGATAGTGCTCAACCCCAGACTATTCTGGCAAAGTAATAATGTAAAAGAATATCCTAGAAATACACCAAAAATAACTGTTTGGGTTTTCATTTCTCATACACACATCCTCAAGAAGACTTCCTAAAGCAAGAAGTCCAGTCTAGATTATATTAACATCCATAAGAACAATGCATTAATTTCACACATATTATAATAATCAAAACAGCATATAAACTTAATCTGTTCTTTAACATGTTGCAAAGTCATGCCTGTCCTCCATGGATTCAAGTTGTAACTGCACTGATGTCAATTCCTAGACTGTTAACCAAAGTCAAATATTTTAGTAAATTACATAAAAGACATTTATTCTCCTCTTCAGAGGTAGAAACTCCATTTCCTCGTGTTACTTCATTCCAATAAATCAAACTAACTAATACTAAGGTACACAAATATCAACTATGTCAGTAATTGAGAAGAATCGGAATAGAAAAAGGAAATCAGCCATTACCTTGTGCATATCACTACACAGTCCTCATCCCTTTTTGGTTCGGTTGGTTTTTTTTCCCTTTCTTTTTGTTAGTGAGAGGTAAGAATTTGTACCATGCTCCCCTTCATGTTGTAATCTTGACAAAACTCTGCTGTTAAGCCCCGCTGTTGCTGGACTGTGTGCAGAAGCACGTACAAGAGGAGCCGTTTCCAGCAGCCCGTCGCTTTGTCCTCTGCCCTCCCAAGCTTCTGTGTGATCAGCACAGGCTTTGTGACCATACAATAGGGGTTAAACATTTCCCTGTATTTATCTAAAAGCAGAGCTAAATCTGCTTAGCTGCATGAACCTTTTAGTAAAATGATGCCCACTGTATTAGGGTATTTTCCCATTTGTTTGTTTAAGAGTAATCGACTTCTATCAATGAAAAGAAAAAAAGAATTATGGTTCCTTTCCATCATACACAGTGCATAAACAATGCAGCCAGTAAAATCAACGATTTTTGTATCTACAATTTCCCCCTAAGCAACTACTTGTGACTTGCCTCTCAACTTAGAGCTCTAGTTTCATTTCTCCTTTATGTTCATTCTACTTGATAACTTGTCAATGGGGCAACCCTCTGGTCTCCATCAACAGTGTCTGAGAGGCAGATTATTGCAAAAGCTACTATTTGTGCTGAGTGATGAAATTCCAGTACAAGTAAGAAAACTTAAATATGCTGAGAAATATCTGAAAACATTTTAGAAGAGTTGAATTTGCTTGCTCACAGTATTAAAGCCACCAATTTCACACAGCACCTCTGGATCACTTTTGCTTTCCAAGAAACTACCTTGAAGTGACACTGGTACAGAATAGTGGCTTTTTTCAACTCCACCCTATTCAAAACTTTTAATTTCTGTTCTGCCACAAATCCAGACTTTTTTACTTTTTATTTTTTTGTAACTGCAGTTAAAATGTTTCTAACTTTAGGGGGTTTGCAGATTCTTATAGGTAGCAGTCCAATAATTCTGTCAGCATTTATTAGCACCAGCATTAGTTCAGAACAATAACTTTGTCTGCTCCTTTAAAACCTATTCTGTTCTTGAGGCTTATTAGAACAATGTTTTTCTTCACAAAGGCACAATCTCTATTTAAGAAGCTGCTTCAAAGCAGATTGCCAGTGAGGTTCAGTAATGGCTGCATCCACCTGACCTCTTAAACATGCCGAAATAGAACCAGAGTATCTTAATTGAGCTCCCACTTCACACATGCACCACGCTTCTAGAGCTGCAAAGGACTTAGCTGAGAAGGGTAAAAAATTCAGAAAAACAGAAGTTACAATTACAGGCAATTTATTTTTGATGTGAAGATTTACCATCAAATAATATAATGTTGATTAGGCAAAACCTCTGCCATTCAAAGTTAGTGCTTTTTAATTGCACATTTACAACTGTATATTCTAATGACAACAGCTGATACGAAACTGTAAATAAGAAGCTACTTACCATGCCACAAACGTCGCACAATATTAAACTAGCATTTGCATTTAGTAACATTTAATTCTTATAAAAGCCCAATTCTCAAAATCACCACATTCATGGTTTTGATCATCCCTTCCAAAATTAAGTCCCAGATGAAAAAGGCAATTTTGCCAATACAGTAGCTTAACCATTTGCTCCCCACTGCCTTTGACAGCATATTATATCAAGAAATTAGCTAAAAAATAACTGATTGAACAGATTTTTTTTTTTAACTGGGTTTAAGCAGAAATTGTTCTCTGAATTTTAGAGCTGCATGACAGGAGGGGCAGGGCTCATTTTGTCATCTGATTGACCAAGCCTAATCAGAATTACTTCTGCACACTGCTTCACTACAGCTGCAGATCCATTAAATGCTAAATGCTCCAGCGGCCCGTTCCCCTTCAGCTTCCCACTGTGACTCCTACTTTTCAGCTGGTAGCTACTCAGTGGGCTACTCAAAACATTCAAAACATGGAGGTGCTATATTTAATGGGCAGCTCAAAACCCATAGCAAAATCTGTCGCTTGACTGTCAGGATGGCAGCTATTATAATAAAACAGACTCTTTGTGATGAAGACTTTAAAAGAAGCCTTTGATCCAGTTCTCTTACCTCCCAACACATTTTTGTTAGGAGAAGGTTTTCAGTCATAGCAGCTATGTTTTTCTTTAACAGAAATAACCATGGCTGCCTCTGAAAATATTCAGATATGCACAATTTTTTTTGTAATCACAATACTACTCATGGTATCTTCTTTTAAATCTTACTACCATTTTAGCCTCAGGAAGACTTTAAACTAATATAACCATTAGAAATGTTTTACTGCCCAATTTACATATTAACAAAACTACTTTGTAACCTATTGAACTGTTTAAGCTGAAAGTAACTGTGACACGCACATGTAGTGCAGAATTCCTTCTTTCAAGATCTGCTCGTTAGAAAAGATGAAAAACATTCTGAAAAACATCTAGAAATTGCTTGATGATACTGCTTATTTATCCATCTCTTCTTTCATGCATTTTTGGCTTCCCTTTCCAAATGTCAACTCTTTCCAGACCTATGATAATACTCAGGAAAAGCCACAAATCATTTATGCTTTCTAAGGTCAAAGTCATTATCCTTTAGTTAGTGTAAATCGTCAGAATTTACCTAGTCTAATACTCAGCTGAGATCTTCAAGCAGCTCAATAGCTAACCTCGTTGCAGAGTTTAACCCCAGACGATGGTAGGTCGGATTGGGCAAACAGGTATGGGACCTGTAACTCTAGACAGACAGCATGGTTCACAAGGACTCAGGGACAAGGCACAGAAAGACACAAACCCAAGATAAAAGTTGCTCGTGTAGTTAGATCAGCGCAGGAAAGAATACAGAGGGCTCACTCTCATAGTACTATAATAAAATGGGCTGGTTGTTTCACTTGTTGTTTTAGACACAATGTTTTAAAAGCTTCTGTATGCTTAACAACTACAACTGAAGTCACATAAATATTAATCTTTTTAGAGGAAAGACTTATGTATTGAAAGGTATGACTAGGTATATCATTACCTCCATTAAATCTTCTCCCATGTCCACCTGACTAGGACAGTATTTCATTTTGATGATCACATAAGGACCAAGAGTAGGTATACTAACTAAGCATCTAGAGGGTTTTTTATTACTACTACTAATAATAATAATAATTACTGTTTCTTTGTTTGAAAAGCGAGAGGGAAAATACTTCCATTTCCTAAAAGGGAATTTAGGGAATGCGTAGCCTTGATTTATTTTGCTCCTTGCAGGTGTTTTGATAGAGTCACCTATCACTATTTTTTACATTTTTGCATAAGCAAACTGAATTTTTTCATTTTCTAGCTTCAATTTCCTTTACTTCACCAGTAAAGTTTTGCAGAATCATAATTTTGAGTGCAAAAGTAAGATCCCTATATTTTCCAGTTTTTTTATGAAAAATGCCTTTAGGACTAAGGAGTCTGAAAAGACTTTAAAATGCAGGTGATGTTCAAAAAGATAGTTTCGCAGGCATATCAAGATATACAAGATGATTATTCACTGTCACCTGTGTATCTTCCTCCTAAAACGTCATTACAAATATTTGGGTTGGGAGGTAAATTTTAAAGAGTAGCTGCTAAATTAAGTGCTACTGTGAAGTGGAAATTGTGAAGATCAGGATCCTCTGAGGATTTAAAAATTTATTTATTTACTTTAAAACATCATCATAGCCACTTCTACTGGCTTGAGCTGTTACCACTGAAATTTCATGGACTTGCCTGAATTAAATCCATTGCTGTTGCTTCCTCAGTAATGATTTATTCCTTTTGTTTTTTTCCTAAAAACTTACATAAGGATGTTCTATACCAGAACAGAGCCCATTATTCCTTACTACATGCACCAACTTACGGTAGGCAAAGCAAGTTAAGCAATTTTAAACTAGACCTAAATAACCTATTATTTTTGTTCCAGAATCATTGTAGTACATATGTCCTGATTATCATTCTTGGAATTCTGTCTCCTTTCTACATTTTCTTGATGTTCATTGTACCAGCCAAAGCAGGCTAGCTGCCAGCTACAGAAAACCACTTCTTGAACAATTTGGGGATGCAGACTCATACTAGTTCCGTTTCTCCGAACTTCTTAGAGGGAGAGACTGTTATCACACAAGGCATATAAGCTGTTTATCACACAGAGAGGTTGTCAGGGAGAGTGAGGTTTCCTAGAAGTGACCCCAGCATGACAGACTGAGAAGAGTCCGCTTCAAATAATTCAAGGTTCATTCACTTTATTATTTTACTAGCCACACCATATACAGCTTAGTATTGCCACAGACTCAAGTACATGGGCTTTCTCCTTTCATGTTACATTTTGATGAGGAAGATATGATAATAAGATTCACAACATTAACTTTAATTATACTAAGATTTTCTCTAGTACTGTTCTCCATCCTTTTTCATAAAGGAACAAATGATTTGCTCTTCCTCTTCGTGCACAATGAGTATCCTTGACTGCTGGATGCCTAAAGCAGTTGAAATACATGGGGCAAAGAGATGCAGTGTAAGTGTAAATAATGGGTATTTCCTAACCCCAGGTTGAGGAGATTTATCAGCAGCTAGAAAACCAATTGCATCTTCAGGAATAAAACAGATTTGCTGATGCTGCACTGCCTGTAGATAACTAGGGAAGTAGTTAGGAGGTTTTTAGTTTCAGTAAACACATCTAGTGCACAGTCTAAATGAATTTATATCAACTACACAAAAAGAGTTTGAACAGAACCAAGCCTGAAGGAGAAAGGGAAGAGAATAAAAGGAAGAAGATTGCAGCTATAGGGAGGTTAGAATCTTGATTCTGGTAAAAAAACAAAACCAAACAAACAAGAAAACAAAACCAAACACAACCAACTATCCAAACAAGGAAACAAAAAACCCCGAAACAGAATCCAGATTGACATACGCAGTTTTCAATCCACGCTCAAGGGGAAGGGGAAAAAATTACAGTAAGTCATCTTTGTTTGCACAAATCTTTTCGCAATGCTTCAGCTGCCCAAAAGTTTTCTTTTTCTCGGTAAGGCGTGTGTTGTTTGAACTTCTGCCTGTGATATACACACTATACCTGAGGCTGCACTACCTCAGGTATAGGATCTGGCTAGAACGGGGCCTCATTCCACTCCCAGTGTTCCTCTCTCCAGCTTTATCTGCCATCACACCTACAAGCACCCAAACTGATCAGTGTCTTAAACTTTACTCAAAGGCTGTCTAACTATCTACTATTCTTTCTCTGTAACAGTTTGAAAGACTTTAGCAGTGCTCTGTTTGAATCGTGCCAGCATCTTGACTGACAACTTGAAACTGATTTTATCCATCTGAAACTGCTAAAGGGCTGTTTTCAGTAGGTACACACAGAGCATGCCTAGCACACAAGAGGACTGAGCTCCCCAAAGCACTGGCACAGCTGTGATTTTCTTTAAAATGACAGCCAGACAAAGTGCTGTATGGCAGCGCTTTCTCCTTTACACAGAGCAGGACTGGCTGTGGCTCACCCCTGCATTTTGCCCTCAGCAGCACAGCTTCTGTAAAGAGACAGAGAAAACACTCCCTTCCCCCTCAGAACATATGTGAGGAATTTGAAGTTAAAAAAAAAAAAAAAAAAAAAAAAGACAACTGTCTTTTCTGCCCCTTTGGCCTTGCTGTCCAAAGATCCTACCACATGATGAACAGGGATTTTCCTCAGAGATAAAAGATGCAGGCTTGGTTCTACTTTGAAAAGGGATGTATTTTATCTCAAGTCTTTCCTCCAGCAAATATTACAATGTCACAGCTGATTGTTGGAAAAGGCACAGATCTGTAATAATCCTCCCAATAAGTTCCCAACTTAAGAGCTTCACTCAAAAAGCCAGCACCTGGCAGTAAAGCAGAGTCTAAATAGAAAAACAGTTGGAGACACCTCCTGATTCTGTCTCAGTCTCCTACAGCCCAGCTCTTCACAGCTACACGCTGCTGGTCCCAGAGAAGGACCCTGAAGGCACCACCTGCATTAGCAACTGGTGCAGTGCAGGGGGGGGTTATAAACTGAGCAGCTACACGTGATACCTGCGTGCATCCACACACCCCCAGACTTGGCAGAGTTGCTGTGATGCAGAAAACCCTCATTTTGCTGTATTTGCCCGTTTTTAAAGGGAAAAGTTGCGCACTATACATGAATGCATTTCTCGGCAGCATCTTCCCCAAACTTTCACTTCAAACCTGGTTTCTATTTCTGAGGCTAAACCATAAACAACTATGCTTTGTCACACATGAAACTCCCTTCAGGTTTAAGTTCTTTAAGCACTGCAAGTGTGCCACTATGGCAGATCCCTTTCATACTGTATGATTAACCCTTTAAGATGTCAATTTTAAAAAGCATTTTTGTCAATCGTCTGATAAGTAAATTAATTTTGATGACTACTGATCTAGAAGGAACTTTAACTGTTGACCTGGAGATGAAAAAAAAAAAAAATTCAAAAGCTTTAAACCATTCATTCCTGCAGTCTATTAAGAATTGCATTTGATTTTAAATACGCTTGAATAATTTGGCATTACTTGCAGAAAGAGGACATTTGATATTTTTCTTTGTAATTCTACTCCTGATTTTAAAGTACTGTCTCTCAAAGTGCTATTCACATCTACACAAGACTGTATGTTATTAATATTTTGTAAGGTGCCAATTGACTCATTGTAGCAACTAACTTCTCAGAACTTGTGTTGCATGAATAAATATTTCATTTTTAGGATAGACACTGAAAGAATGTTAAGCAGTAGACACACAAGCATAATTGCTTCTTCACCTCTACAACCACAAAAAATTGAACTATTTATATTTTCTTAAAAGACAGTAGAACTATATGGCAATAGAGGTGAACTGAACAATAAAAATCACACACTCAAAAAGTAGTTCTAGCAAGACGGAGAAAAAGTAGTAGGTATACAAAAAGACAGAAAAGGTAGGTATGATTCATGTACAGATAAAGCCTTTATTTTAATATAAAATTTTCATTAAAATAATTAACATCAGATTCATTATAGCTCAGGTTTTGATTTGCATGCACCGCATGATTTTGTGTTCTACATAGTAAGAGATAAAATATTCATACACATACAAAAATGGGCTTTATCACTGTTTAACCTCAGAGAAGTTGTGCCCTTGAAAGTTTTCTCCTTACTTCAAACATTTGTCAAATTAATTCCTATAGGCTTAAAAAACAAACAAACAAACAAAAAAAGTAGCCTAGGAGTATCCATAAGAACCTGACCTTTGCAGAAGCCTGTTTTGCTGGTATCAAACAGCCTGATGAGCAGCAGATGTACCTCTCTTCTTTCCTAGCATCCTGAGAGGAAAGGTGTTTGGAGTAATTTCTGCACCTAGGAGACTGAGTTGCCAACTGTCCAGTTCAGTTGTTTACTATTTGCCTTCTGTACAGCAAATCTGGTTTGGATTAGCCTCAGCTGGAACTGTTGCAGAGACAGATCTGGAGCAGCTGGAAAAATGGCACAGCAGTAACTGTGACACCAACAGGTACAGCTTGTTAGATTAACTCCTGATGCCAGGTGGTCCCTCTGCAATAACAGTCTCCTCCTTTCATTAGAAGCATATGACACAAGTCCAAAGGCATTATTGTGGGGGACTCAAATTATTTTACTTTTCAACTGGAGGAGGAGGAATATAATTTACATATAATTTCTATATTTATCCATAATCCATTTTAAGCACTTTTTGCTTACCAAATTGTATGCCATATGTAGAATAGTAAAACAGCTACCTCCTTTACAAACTTGGTGAAGATCTCCATCCCTAGGACTGGTTTTACTTGTACAAGAGCCTGCAGCGCTGGATGGCTGTCGTGGTTTGAGTCTGGTCGGCAACCAAACACCACACAGCCACTCTCTCTCCCTTCTCTTCCAGAAATAAGAAGGGACAGAGAGCCAGGCTTGGGGTTCGAGATAGGACTGGGATGGGGAAAAAAATCACCCTTTATGGGCATGAGCAAAAGGCAGACTCTTGAGGGGAAGAAAAAAAGAACATACATTTATTACAGACACTAACAACACATAACAGAGTAGGACAGTGAGAAGCATTGCCACACCTTGAAAACACCTTCCCCCCACCCCTCCCTTCTTCCCGGGCTCAGCTCTGCTCCCAATATCTCTACCTCCTCCCCCAGCAGTGCAGGGGCAGGGAACGAGGGGTGCAGTCAGTGCTGCCACTTCTCTTCGGTGAGGGGAGTTTCTGGAACTTGTTCCCCCTGCTCCATCATGGTCCCCCTCTCACAGGAGACAGTCCTCCACAAACTTTCTCCAACATGAATTCCTCCCATGGGCCACAGCATTCCCCACACTGCTCCGTCATGGGTAACCCACGCCATCGAAATGACTGGAGCCTAAATCCAGGCTATGGCCAGAAATCAATGCATTCCCAGCAGGTGGCTGAGGTAAATGTGCTGCATTCCCCTCAAAAAGTGCAGATAACACATGCACATAACAAATGTAGCCTCAAGACTCAAAGTACGATGAGTTTACAACATATATAGTAATCAAATGTGATCTTAGAAAGCGAGGGCTTTGCCTTTTTGGTATTCCTAAGGACTTGACTAAAATTGATGTTATTTCATTGAGTATACTAGCATCAGTCACTATTTTCATACACAAAGAAAATCATGGTATAGAAGAAATCTGTGAATACCCTGTTAAAACTTTAATATCCACTTATTTCATGGTTTCCTAATTTACTTTTCCATCTGTACTGAACACCTCTGCATATTAAAGCCCCCAGTTCCAATAAGTTACACTTGCCCCTTCTTCCCAACAACCGTAACATCTTTCCCTAACTTAATTATTTACTGGAAAAGTCAGTCTTGGAAATGTAATTGAAGCTATTTATTTCACTTATACTATACGGTCTGTGGATATCAATATATACTAATTCATCTTTCCTGAAAGTATACCCTGATAAATAGAGATGTTACCTCATATTCAGAGCAGGGATATTTTAGTTAAGGAGCTGTGATGGGTGAAATGCCAAGTTATGACAATCCCAAGTCTTACTAGAATTCCACAAAACATATTTAGAAACTACCTTTATAAGTATAGCCTATAACAAATAATGAATTAGCCTTAAAAAACTGAAAACATTTCCTTGTGATCTTAAGACAGACATTATTCAAGTAGGCCACCTCTTGACTTGGTAAAATAAGCTTCTAGTAACTCTTTTCTACAAATACAGAAATAAAGATCTGTTTTCACTTTGCTAAGCTTTAGCGTTTTTTTTGTTTGAAAATATACTTAAACATAAAACTAACCAGTTTAGATATTAATTATTTTGGCTACTATTTAATTTTTCTTTAAAGAACAGTAAAGTTTATTATGAAGAACATAAAAGCAATAAATACCTAAAGGATGATTATGTAAAAGCAAAGATGGGGACTTGAAGGCATTCTATAGTAATCCAGTAAATAAAATCAAAAGTATATTTCATTCCAGTGTTGCTGTGAAACTGTTTTCCAAGTGCAAATCAAATTTTTTTTTCTGCTGTTACCATGGTGTTGTAGTCTGTCTAAAATAAGCCATCAGCACAGACAGTGTTGGTATGTGTGCACAGTTCTCCCTTACCAGAAAAATAATAATACTCAAAGATCACAAGTAGCAAACAATTTTAAAAGCATACTTTTACTCTCAAAATGATACAAACAGTAAAAAATTAAATGTACACTATTAACAAAGCCAAATCCAATATGGCAACTGGCGTTCAGATAGTTTAAAGGAAGGAAAAAAAAAAAAAAAAGTAGCCTAAGACAAAAATTAGCCACTGCACGTTCCTTGAAAGGATTTCTAGATATATATTGAGGTTAACAGAGTGCTACCAACTCACTTTGAAGTACTGAGATAGCTATTAAAACACACAGCAAGTTAAAGCTGTGGTGTTATTAATGTTTAATGTTAGTCTGACTTTAAACACTGACAAGATACCTATGTTATCAAAATAAAAAAATCCATTAAAGAACACCTGAACTTTTTTGAGATAGAGATTCAAGTTGAAAGCATGCAGTGTAAGACTTTCGGCTTCCAGTTCCTGAATACATTTGAAGAATTGTGCCTTCACAACAGTGACAACACTACCAACTCAATGAAGATATCTGCATTAAAAAAAAAAAAAAAAAAGTGTAAGTCAAAATCAAAACATAATTTGTAAAAACTATCTTGAGAAAATAATTACAGCCTTTGATAACTTAAGAATGTATTTCTGGTTTTATGTTTAAACTGAAGGAGAACACACTGAAACCTCACACTGAAGGCAGGCCTGTTAAAAAAGCTCACACTATTCTGCCAGCTTTATAAAGGCCTGACCTCCTCAATGTAACCAGATGAACGATGCTGAACTTGGATTAAATTAGGTGACAGTAGAGTAACAGTATCTGTCAGCTGAGGAAAGCGTATGTTCCCTCATCCCTCCTGTGTTAGTATGCAAGTTAACACAATTAAGATGTGCACGTATAAAGTCCAAGTACCTTAATTTATTTGAAAAATGAAAATTAAAAAATCTTTTTTACATAAATAAGACTATTTTACAGAGTACTCTACAAGCTTCAAATCACCACTTAACATGGCACAGTCAAATGGTAGCTCTTATTTTACACATCCTACGGAGAGCTGAAGACATGAATTAGGGCTACAGAGCAGATGATATGCTGCAGTATGACAATCATACGAGCTTCAAAAGATAAAAAAACTTAGGTGATGATAAGATCACAATAACAGATACTAGTCCTTCACTCTGTTCTGCATGGTCTTACCAGGCTTATTTGGTTCTCCTTTGTCTCACTCTCCAGCTATCAGGACTCCACAACCTCTCCCCAGCCTGATTCTTCCAACCCCAGTTCCCAATCCACCATTCAAATGGGGCAGTTATTTAAGCACCAGCATTGGCCAGAACCTCCACATACAAATCATGTCCCTTTTTTAGCAAACGCTGCAATGTACCTGTGTTAGGTGTACTTTCTGCTAAACCTGTCTGACAGTCTAAATCAGCCTCTCATTCCAATAAACTCTGCTGCATCCACTGAAATCACTGTGGAGTACTTCCCCTTTTTACATATCAGAGGGAAGCAACCAAAGCAGCTGGATTTATGCAACTACTTCAGGCACCTGGATATTGAAATACTGCAAAAACAGCTAGACTGACTGACTGATAACAACACAGTCTACAGTATTATCTGTGTAAAATGACAGTAAGAGATTTTAATTTTGCATCAAGTACATCTATTGATAACACCTGTCAAAGCTACAGGGCATCAAAATAATTTTCACCTCCTGTTGAGAAGGTGAGCAATCTACAGAAACCACCTGGCTTCCCTAATAAGCAGCAAAAACTTGAGATAATGAAGAAAATAAACCCCCCTATTTCTTCCCTTACAATGCCTAGGGATTGCTTTTGCCCCAAGAGGAGGGGTGAGGAACACTAACAAAACCAGACTTCCACAAGAGATTATTTTGATCTTGGATACAAGGTTGGAAAACCCCTCATGTTTTTGTGAGCTGGCAGGTGATGAAAGCTGCCAAGCTCTGTGCTCTCCTGAAGGGCAGCAGGAACTGACTGGGGTTTTGTGCTCTGCAAACCCCCACTGACTGGCAGGAAAAGAGCTGACAGAGCATCCGTCAGCACCACAATGACGGCGCTGTCACTAAGCCTGGAAGCTGGGGGTTCAGCGATGCTGCAAACACTAACTCTGGGAGATGAGAGTGAGAAAAAGACTCACAAGACTATCAGGAGGTATCTGAAAATAGAAGAGTCGAGTAATCCATGCTAGAACGGATAGAGAATTCAGTCCTAAGGAATGGGGGAGTATCTGCAAAGTGTTTCTCCAGAAGATTTTGATATTTAACACTCTGGGATTGACTGTCGTTTCTTTCTATGTGCGCTTCCCCCACCATCCAATTCCACATATACTTCATAAACAGCATATAGCAGGAAGAACTGCTATCTTTACGCTGATCTCTATACCCATATCAATAAGTAAATCAAATTTTCCAGCAGCTATTTCATCCCCGCCCCTTATATAAGCATATAGTTTATTACATCAACTTCAGCATGCTGTTATCATGTAATGATCATAATGCACATGTATTATGAGACTAAACCTCTAGCACACTTGCAAATATATTCTAATGTTTCTGTTGAGTGCTTGATTTTGAAGGTTTTCTGAATTCTTGCAACAAAACCTTCATATGAGATTTTCAGAGAAAATTTTGGAGATAGAAATTCTATCAGACAGCATCATTATAAATAATGACATAGCTTAAAAGCAGAGTTGGGAACTTTAGGTCTGTTACAAGTGATCTAAACACTGACCTTACCTATGCACAAGTGATCTAAAGAGAAGACACATCAAAAAGTAAACTCCTCTTTGCAAAACACCACCAGTGCAAGAGACAACTTACACTTTTGCAGTGGATTACACCACAGTAGATGACCCCAAAATTCTGGGGTCAGTCTTTGAAGCTGTGCAATGGATACTGTTCAGAAGCACATTTCAGTCTAGATGAACTCTGCATATATGTGTCCCATCTCTTCTTTTACTACTCCTCCTTAACTTTGTCTCATGCTCTCTGCTCATCAAGCTTCAGCTTCTCCAGCTCCTTAGGGTTTCTACTCTCCTCCCAGCTCTTAATGTTACCTACTCCACTCAACCTTCAACCTTCCCATCCTCTAAATCCATGTGCATAAAGAAGCTTCCAGTCCCTTTAGGCCAATCCTTTTCTACCCCTCCCCCAACTTCACAGGCCTAATCGCTTTGTCAAATTCATCATGTCAAACATATGCTCACAGAAACGGCACATGCAGGAGCTTAAGCACTGAGCTGCTCAACCATTGATACTGTTTGGTCCCTCCAGCCAGCTTTCTAAAATATTACCTCACCTGAGGGCTGTCGGCCATAGACATCATTCATAAGACAGCATTACTTCTATTTCATTCAACAGCGCTCCAACACCATCCTAGGCAGTTCCCATCACACATACGCTCTTATGTTCCCCAGGACACAACGTACATAACCAAGTCCATACCATAAAAAAAAAAAAAAAAGAACATCCTGCTGAGCTGCAGCAGAGTCCTGACATTACACCAGACACTTTGAACTGAACCTTCCAAAACCATCAATTGATTTAAGGCACAGGATTATCATGTAGGACTTGGAGGAGACCCAGCACCAAATGCCACACGGTGTAGAAGTGGCCAGGCTACAGCCCTTACCAGTGCTGAGTCAGCCGCTTCACCCCGATTGCCTACAGGCACGGATCCCCTTCTTGCCTAGCAATTCCCAGTCCCAGTTTCGTCAGCTCCACAGTTCCTCACAGACTCCAGGCCTACCCATTCACCCTCTTTCTAACTCTTCTTGCTCCTCCACATTGCCAGCTATTCATCCCTCTAAATTACTGACAAGCAACATTATTAACCAAAGGGAAAATTTCCTCTGCCCTCTAAACCACCAGTTCTTTTGCCAAGCCCTGGGCTGGGCCAGCACCCAAAAGCTTATTACTATAATTACAAAGAAAGCCTTTTCAGGCACCTGCAGGTATGATCTGGGATGCACTCAGTGTAGATACAGTATTTGTTACAGTTTATGCATTGCTACAGAAAATACCGATCTTGGATAGAAAGGGAAAGGTTTCTAAATAAAAGGTGGGGGGGTTTTTTAATAACTTCTATTCTGTCATCATCTTCAAATGTGGTTGAATTTCTTTGGCTGAAGTTTTTCAAAAAAATTTAGCTTGCAGCAAACACTAGTGTCAAGCGCCTTTAAAAACAGACAGGACTAACAATCCCTCTCCTAATAATAAAGGGTGAGACATGATCAACTGTTACAAGTTATATTTATTTAATGCAATTTAATATCACTGTGCCTGTATGAATTAAAATAACTTAAAATAGGAATGAACACATAACAAAAACTAATCTTCAGGTTTCAAGAGAGCTCTAATTTTAGCTCAGTATTGTGTAACAGTTTCTTCAGGTATAATTTTCTTCAAAGTGTTTCAGTATTAAAGTATGAAAGTTGTTCTCAACTACTTTTAAAAACCACTGGAGGAAAGGCTGCATCCAGAACTGGTGCAGCACAAAGCTTACTCGGATGGCTCAGCAGCATCCACTCAGCTCAGAGTAATACTTGACTTTCAGCTCGGTGTTCCCACATTCTTAGGAACCTACTTTGGATTCAGGGCTGAGGCAAGCATAAGCATCAAGCAGCAGTTATCCTTTACGATATACAAACAAGTCATCCACTAAAATGACTGGGGAAGCAGCTGGGATCCTTAGAGCCCGAACTTAGAAGTCGCTCACTGCACCTCTGGGTTCTGGCAGCCTACGGTGCAAGGCACAGGCCTCAGAGAAGCCCAGCACCAAGGGGCAACCCTGAGCAGCTAAAGAAGATCTTTCCTGCCTGTAATGTAACAGGGCCTGTATGAAGAGCTTTTGTCGTGGTTTGGGCCTGATTGGCAGCCAACCACAATGCAGCAGCTCTCTCTCCCTTCCCCTCCGGCAATGAGAAGGGACAGAGAGCCAGGCTTGGGGTTCGACATAGGACTGGGAGGGGGAAAAATTCCCCTTTATGATCACGAGCAAAAGGCAGACTCGTTAGGGGAATTAAAAAAACATACATTTATTACAGACACTAACAACACATAACAGAGTAGGACAGTGAGAAGCATTGCCACATCTTGAGAACACCTTCCCCCCACCCCTCCCTTCTTCCCGGGCTCAGCTCTGCTCCCGATATCTCTACCTCCTCCCCCAGTGGCTGCCAACCAGGCCCAAACCATGACAGCTTTCAACTCAAAAGCAGCACACTGGAAGTAAAATTAGCTCAAAGTGCTGGATCGTGACTTGGCATCTAATCACTGCACCATCCTACATGATTCACCAAATTGAGATCTCCCAAGTGGCTGACCTTAACAAAAGCAAACCTCCACCATATACCTACAGTATGATATTTTTAAGGATAAGGAACTCTGCAATACACACTGTTCAGCACAATCATACAATTCAGACAGTTGTGCACATGCTGTGTGAGCTCATTTTACATTAAATGAAATAGATCAAGAATCAGAAACAAAAGCACACGATTCTCTCAATTATGCAGTAAGCCTTTAAAAAAGGCACTTGAATAGTTGATGGATTAAGCATGGTGGGCAGAGGTTTGTATGTTAAATAAATGTTGCTAAATTCCTCCCCCCCTTCCTAGCTCAATAGGAAATTCACAGTGTGGGGGCTAAGAACCCAGTCTAGATAAAGAAGCGTCTCAATCCAAACAAGAACTATTTTTCCATTTTAAAACATTAAACCCCTAAAAGAGAACACTGAGTAACCAGGTGCTTTAAAACTGATACTTAAGCTTTCCTATAGAGCATACAGAACATTTTTCACATTAAGAAGCCAAAGACCTAAAATTAAAAAGCTCTGAGCACGAGGACAAGCACACTGACTGCTGAATTCAAGTTCTCTTGTTTAGATGAGTAAGAGTTTTAAAAGTCACACGTCCGGTCCTGCACAGACCCTCCTGTTTTCTTGGTTTGTTTTGCTTTCTAATCCTTCTGCTAGCTTGCCTTCTCTGCAGAGATACTTTTCTGTACCTATTCATGGACCACACATCTACCAACTCCTTGTGTAAAGGGTTAGATTCAAACCAAGTGATGGGGGGAAGGTGGTCTTCCAGGGATTTTGAGTGGACAGTTTCCTCCACCAGTCATCTGCAGATTACACACCATGACCAAGACTATATGACAGAGTTTAAGTAATTCATACGAAGTGAATTGCTGCATGTGCAAATATGTGCCACATAATACATTCTTATAATGAATCGTTTAATCAATGCAGTAAGCACACAGAATTAAAATACTCTTAATGTTAACCTTTTTAAAAAGTCCTGTATAGATATACATCATTTTCACCAAGTACAGAGTTGAGTTTAAGTAATTTTTCTAGTTCTCAAATATCACTGACAGATGCTAAGCTTGTATATGCGCAAACAATATATTAAAGTAAGCATTTGATCATATTTATTTCAGAAATAGATGGCAATAATTGTCTTTTTCCACTCCACAAAGAGATATTATGAAGACTTCTAGTGCACTGGAAAGATTCATGAAGTATTTTTGACTAGTTTACAGTAATGAAAGTCATACTGTTGACACCTCAAAAATAATAAGGAAGAAACCTCTCAAAATTAATGGAATTAACAGAATAAAGCCATATAGGTCTCAAATCCAATCATTAGACAGATACTCTGAGGAAGTCTCTTAAAATATTTATTAAATACTGAAATCAGCCTAGGTTTTGGAGGTTATTATGGCCTTCTTAAAAACTACTGTTAGGAAAATACTTGCACTGAATTAGCCATCGTCCTATCCAGTTTCACAAATTATCTGCTGACATAAAGATATTTACTTTAAGAAAGCTAAATAATTAGAAACTGCAAAACTACTTATTTATTGACATTTAAATAACCAAACTGAAAAGCAATATAGAAATGAGAAGAACAGACAACAGTAATCTGCTTTCCTTTAAAGTCTGTACTTTCAGAAGTGTAAATAAATGTTGTATTTCACATGATGCTCATTTGAGAAAAAGCTTCTTAGTCAAGTATTAGTGGTTTGAACAGCAAAATGGCTTTTAAGTTAAAAAAAAAATATTCCCTATTACATCACTTCTTGCATTTTTCACTTTTCTGTATTATCATTTTCTAGTGACATCTGAAGAATATTCGTACCACCCAGTGTAAATTCATCCTATGAAAAATGTGAAAAGGCAAAATATTTTCTCCAGTAAAAACTCTACAAGTATGCTGTGTAAAAAAGAAACTGGGTGTGCTTCTCCTTACACCTTGACTGAACTCTTCTTTTCACTCTGCTCAAAAAAAATAATTTATGAGTCCAGTGCTAGAAGGCAACACAGCTTGAAAGCTCCTTGAGAGGCCATCTGGGGAAATGTACTTAAGTTTGTCAAACAACATCTGACAATTGGCTAGATAGCCCTGATTGCTAGAAAATATAATAAACTGAATTACAATCCTGTTGCAGGAAGAAAGAATATAATTGAAGACAGAGAGCTAATGAGGAAAAAGAAACCTTCCAAAGCAAGACATGCTAGCAGGGCACAGAGGGATCAAGTCAAATTTAACAGCTATTAAATCAATAGAAAATGATGTCAGGAAAGCATAGAATTTTTAATACAGCACATTCTCACAAATAATGATTAACTCAGAAAAATTACCTGATCTGCAAGTTATTGTCATCACTCTCCTTCACACTAAAAAATATGCTGAAACCAGTAATCAGATGTTATGGGTGATCTTCTTCCCTGAGTTGGAATATAAATAAATAAAAACTACACCATTTCACATTACATCACTTAGCAGAGTACAGCAAGAAAAAAAAAAAAAAAAAAGGCTCCAACAGTGATGCAAGTCTACTGAAATCCTGCCAGTTAAAAATATCAACCTTTATGTTCAGGTTTCACTAAAGAAGACACTAAAGATATTCCCAAGGTTTCATTCATGCCTTGCATCATCTATCCAGCAATACACAGAAGTTGTTCCAAGGTCCTTATTGTTAGGGCCAGGAAATTAAATGAGGCAATACATTTACCCAGAGAAGGGAAAGCAGAGACAAACTCAAGAACTGTCTCAAGCCACTTTAATACTTTAAATGAAATGTACAGTAACAAATATTTCTCACAATTGTGTTTGTACTTGCAGAAAATGTTTCTCTGCATTCTGAAATTAAACTTAGAAAAGTCTCACTTGAAATCATCCCATTTCAGTATTCTATTAATCACCCCATATGCACCTTTGCTTTTTACAGCCCAACCACTGCCATACCACACTGACAGGCCACCCTTAGGATTACAAAGAACACTCTAACAAAGAGGGATCACCCACTGTTTTCTATAAATCATGTTGAACCTCACTGATTATTTTAACAAAGGTAGTTCAGATACACATGCATCTTTGGCTGCCTTGCACAGAAAAGAGGAAGAATCGGAAACCATGACAATACTACTCCCTAGAATTCAATACAGGACAATAATGACAACTTATTGTAATAGGCTGAAAAAGATAAAGTTATTTAGATGTCCCTAACAAGTAGAATATGAAATGCAGCAGAGAAAAAAAGGATATTTTTTAGTCACTCGTGATTATTTACTGAATAAATTAGAATGCCTATCAAGCACACTGATCAGAACCCAATGCTGACGTTATACGGAAGCATAACAAGATCCTTCTCTTGATTTAGGAGAGATTAAGCAGGAGGGAAACATGAAAGGAAGTCATAAGAATCCCTGCTGAGCCTGACACCCAAGTTCTGCTTTCCATACTTCAATAAACATGTAATTAAAGTTTTGCATTTCTGTTAGGCAAAAGAGCCCACTGAAACACCACATCTTTTTCTCTAATTTAAAAGTATTCCACTGTTCAATCTTCACCTACAAATGTGTATTTTGAAGTATTCTACCACACGTCCCAACCACTTTTCTCCATCTAAAGCAAACCTTTCTTTCTTGAAGCTTTTAGTTTCTTGGACCTGGGAGCTTGAACAAAAAAACCATTACATTGCAACTACTGCTCTTAAAGCTTAGTAGAATGGGTAGATCTAGACAAACTTATCCTTTGGTTTGAACTGCAAAAAGCAACTGGGTTTTCTCTCTCTCCCTATTTCATCTAGGCAAACATTTAGCCAAGCATTTAAATGTCAGGACTTCTGACTTAACTGAAATTTAAAACCCTAAATTCCACAAAGCAGTCCAGAGAAAAAGCTTCTGTCCTAGATTTCAGGTAACCACTTCCCAAGGAGGGGAAGAGTCTTCTTACTTCACATGCCTAGTAAGGTTATCATTTCAGATTGAGTTGGCATTCAACAGTGGGGTGGCAGGTAGTCATCTGGGATCCAAACATGGTGGAGATTGCGGTTATCTTATGCATATTAACACCACCACATTCCTGGTTCAACAGTCACTCCTCCCTGACAGAGCATAACCCATCTGTTCCCATACCCAGGGCACTGGCCTAAGCCACAGGTAGCTATTACTCTTTGAGAGTACTTTCAATGCCTCTTGCTGTAGCTGGGTCACTGCATGCTTTAGCACAGGCATCAGATACTCCTCCTTAGGGCATTCAGAAGGTCTAGGTGGTCTCATTTATTCCTGCTTAGGACACTGAGCTGGGCTGAGATATCTGTCTTGGAAGACAGACCACATGGTTTAGCCCCCAAGTCATTTCTATCAAATTATTATCAACAAGAAAGACACAGAAACAGTCCAGGGTTCACAAACAGGAAACCTCACTAGTCCCATCCCCTCCTCCCTTGCTAGAAAAACTTCTCTCTCTCATAAGCAAAGACGCACTTTTGACACGCTTTCTCCTGTTTTCTCATCTCTCATTTCTTAGACCCCATCCCCATTCATTGCAAGCTCTCTGTACTCACTTTCGTCCTTAATATTAAAACTGAGGCAGTGTTCAGCCTCTGACTGCCTCAACTGCTTTACCTCTGACCATGTGTCTCCACAGACAACACGGCACAACATAGCTGCACCTGAAGCAGCTCACGTGCTAGAAACCTCCCACCTCCAGGGCAGCGTGGGACCAGGCGTTGATTCCCACAGCAGCAACAGAGATAACCTGGCCTCTTCTGAGGTCCGTGCTGATGCTACCCCTATTAGAGCCAGAGCAGCAAAGGTGTGCTCAGCATCATTACAGCCAGGTAAAGCAGCTCTCTATCAAAATTTGTGTATAACCAGACTTTCAGATACCCCATGAGGAACAGCATGCCTAGTCAGGTTCTCTGTGCTGGTGATGGGCTAGTAAATCCTGTCAGGCCTGGGGAGGCTGTGAGCACTCGGACTAGGTCTCTGAACCTCACGCTGAGATCTCAGGCTGCTTACCTGGAAAGAGCTTAGCCACATCCAGCACCCTGAACTCCAAGAGAGCTTGTTAGCTTGCACATTTAATGCATGAATGCCTGGCTTGGATCTACTACTGAACCTAAGCCAAACTCCTCCTGGCACCTGCTGAGGATTGCAGAGTGGAAACATCCCATCTGGAGCCAGCAGGAGCAAGCTCAAGTACAGGCAGGGCCAGAGCTGAGACTGAGAGGGAACCCTTTGCACCGCTGCAGCCTCTCTGACAGCCTTCCACCTTGAATGGGCATTTCAGCCTCTCCACTGTCTGCACTAAGAAGAGTGATTGCACAGGCACACCGTAGTAGTGAGGGTAGATTAAAACCAACAGCACAGAGGCTGGCATGATCAGAAGGGATGGCCTGGGAGGAGCCGGAGCACGCTGGTATCAGAGTCACAGGATCTTCTGGGGGCACAGAAAGGGAGACGGGGTTGAACAAATCACAGGATCTGTGCCAGTTACACCTCAAATTGGAGTATGATTTTCAGTACCTTGGACATAGTGTAAAACGTCTTTCGTGCCAGCTGGAGGACTTGACAGTAACTGGGACAGATTTCACAACACACAAGTGCTCACACGCATGTGGTCAGATACTTGGGCATGTACAGACAACAGAAACACTTGTCCACTCTAGCAGTTTGTTATGATCTTATAAACAAAAAATACCAAAGTGTGAAATGTTTTCAGGCAGTAGGAAACTCTGGCCATTAAGGAGTACTAAGATTTTACTATAAAAGAACAGACAGATACTTTAGTTTTACATTGTAAATGACAGATAGCAGGTTTTTCCAGTAAAATATTAGGAGCAGTAGAATTATTTCCTGGTGATTAGCACCTTCCTAGATAAAAACATTTACTTTTTTCCTAGACTAATGATTAATTAAACAACAAGCTTAAAAACAAGACATTTAGTTTTATTTTGAAACACGATATTACAAGAGCAAAATTGAGCCTCACTAAAATTAAGCCCCAAGACACAAAAGCCTACAGCAGTACGTTCATAAGTCACCAAACTACAGTCATACTCCCAAATATCACTACTGGTCGTAGATTTCTGTATGAAACATCAAACCAAAATAGTATAGATAGGCTACATACTGATAATCAAATGTTTTCAGTACCAAATTGAAATAAATTTTCTGGCAAAGTAAATGGTGATTAAATTCCCACTCTGTGTGAGTAACAGTATGAAATAACACACACACACCCTTAAGTCTAAGAGCAAGTTCACAGAGTTTCAGAATCCAGTGGATCATGGGCGAGTATAGATCACAGTTTGTCAGTTATCTTTATTCCAGCCAAATTGCCTTTTTTTATAGATTAAGAGTATCTTATTTTCAAACCTAAATAAAACTCAAATTATTAACTTAACATTAAATTCATCTTAATGCAGAGTGTAACAACAGACTTCTATAACTAACTATTGTTCCTGGCATTTCAACCGTGACTGTTGACTCTGTGGAAGTAGGAATTTCATAACAAGCGTAAGGACTGGTAATGGACTAAGTATGAATGGACATGTCTTTACATGCAAGCACCTAGGGACATAAACAAAAATCTTGATGCTGGTGAGTATGTTCATATGGAGAGCACATGAGACTGAAATCTGAGGGAATTTGTGAGAATGACTGAACTCAGCTTAAAATAAGTATCACCTTCCCCTTCTGTGAGCTCCACCAAGCTTTGATGAATTCCCACGTAAAAGTTTTTGTGCATTCGGGTCTCTATTTTCAATACCCAGACTATAAAGCCTCTAACTACCTTCGGAAACAGGAATTCAGTTTTTATTACAGTCAAAAGAGCAAATACAAAAGCACAAATAAGTAACACACCTTTCAAAAAATAAATTACAAATAAAGCTAGGAGAAATTAGAAAGCAGGCAGAGAAGAGACAAACCCACTACACAAACTTGGAAATCTTTCAATAATATTGTCAAAGCCCTTTAAAAAAAAACCTAAATAATCAGTAAGTAAAAGGAAAGGCAAACACCTGGATAAGAGATTGAAGGGAAAGCCCAAAAAGACAGACTAAAAATCAAGCAGTTAAATTTTCACACTGGGAAAGGTCAGAGTGCCCATGCAGACCTCCCAGAGATAAGGATGTTTGGACTTCACCTGAAACAAGGAGGACGAGGTAGATGCAAGGTGAGGCACGGGGCTGAGGACACTGCTCAGAGGCACAGGGACAATGGCCAACATGGACAACTGCAGGGCAGCTGTGAGACAGATCATCTGGGCGATACAACAGCAAACCAAGTCCAGCACAGGAAGACCACACTGGAACACATCCTGTGAACAGATTCAGTAACAAGTTCCAGGGGGACTGTTACCAAAAGGATAATTTTGGCAGTTAGCAACAATGTCAGTTCAATGCCCAGGCAATCAAAAAAAGCAAGCCAGAAGTTGGGAATTGGTAGGAATTAGACAGAGGGACAGAGAAATACTTCATTACCAGACAGTATATTCCACAGTATCCCCATATCCTAAGTGACAGCATCATTCTCACCTCCCCAGCTCAGAACAAGGTAACTGTTCAAACTGGTTTAGAAGTGATCAGCAGGGATGATTATGACTACTAAATAATTTCTGAAAAGAAAACATCTATTTGCACTTAATCTTCAGGCCATCAAAAAAAGGTGCCTAGAGTGGTAAGGACTAGAAAAGGTAAGATAATAAATGGCATAAAATGGCTTTGTAATGTTTTTGGTTTTGTTTTTTGTTTTTTGTTTGTTTGTTTGTTTTGTTTTTGGTTTTTTTTTTTTTTTTTTTTTTTTTTAGTGCAGGATATAGTGAACATTAAATGGAAGTTATATACTAGACTTAGATATAAAATCTGCAATAAACCCTCCAAATGATGAGTGACTCATCACAAAGTGTAAGTAAGCCAGGACACAGGATGCTGTGAACAGAAGTCTGCATGGGTTCACAAAGGAATAAGACAAATTAAGTGAATAAAAGTATTGAAGCATATTAAAAAACAAACTAGCCCCCCCCCAAAAAAAAAAAAAAAAAAACACACACACACAGCAAAAGAGAAAAGAACAAAACAAAACAAACAAACAAAACAAAACCAAAAACAAACAAAAACCAACCACCAACCAAACCAACTTCAATTCAGAAAGCTACCAAGATGAAAAACGGCTGGAGTGTGCTACATATTCTTGTAGACTCTCACTTATGTCCTCTTGGACATCAAGGGTCAGACTGCAGACACTGTGGCAGTGAGACCTTTGGTCTGATCCAGTATGCTGGCTCTTACCTTACCAGTGGAAGCAGGACTAAATTCTGGGTGTAGGTATCTGCACTAGTGCAGAAGACCCATGGTAGAGAGGTTTACCACCACATTCTTCACACCTACATTGAAATGAATTAGTACTAAATAGGCACTACCATGGAAGTGCTTGTTCTTAAAAGCTCACTTTAACTAAAAATTAATAGCCCAGTCAACAGAAATCAATGAAGATAGGTAGGTATCCCACCAGGAAAGGGATAGAGAAGGACTTGTTTGCTTGCTAGCCCCTATGGTGTTAACCGTTATCCACTATTCTTCTGCAGATCTAATGTTCTCCAACTCAAGTCTGGGTGTCTCACTGCCCATCTCAGACTCACATGAGCTCTGCTGCACTACACCACAGGCCAAGCAGAGGGAATGTGGCCCTGCAGTTACAGAACAGGTAGGGACTTGAGGAGTTTTTATTCAAGCTTGCTTCTTTCACAGCAGACCCGACGACGGCTCACAGATGGCAAATTAGTGCTCTGTCTGATAAAATGTCTTGTCTGACCTAAATGTGTGATGCAACACAAAATGTAGGTGAGAACCCATGGAGTGTAGGAAAGCAGTAAAGGGGAAGGCCCATAAGCCTGTTTTCTGGGGCAGAACCAAAAGAAAACATTGTTTCTTCATGCCTGAACTTATGCATCTCCAGGCAGGACAATCTCAGTTCCTTTCTGTTCAGAGATGCTTTCCAGAAAGAGTTCTGCACCCATCCCTGTCTCATGCATTTATGACTTTTCAGGAGCTAACTGGTATGATAAATTAATGCCTTTGACTAAAATAGGCTTGTGTGTCCATCAAATCAACACAAAAATTTCCTATCATTGCAAGAGTGTAAGATCGATCTTAAAGATAAACTGTGGATTCAAGATTATTTCTAACTGCACTCGAGACATCTCAATTCAGAAGAGAAACATTATACACAGTCTGACTTAAAAAACAATGTACAAAATTCTGTTCTAACAGACATAAATCAACTACAATAATTAAGATTTTTAAATCTTCTGAAACATAAAAAAAATCTTATAAAAATCTTAAGAAATCAAGATTTAGTTAGAACATAATTGCTCTCAAATACAAATAAAATATAAATTATAATGATCAAGTAACACCTAGGGGTATCGTGAATTTAAGAGTTCATCTTCTAATCAGGTTTGTCTTATAAGTTTTGTTCTATTTCTTTTTAATCATATTTTAATTATATTTGCAATACAGCCTAGTAAGACTGAAATAGATTACTCTGCTGAGAAGAACTGCCTCAGGGAAAGTGGGAAAAAGACCTGGGACAGACTCCTCTTCAGCAGTGCATCGCACTGCCTTCATCTGTCAGCTCTACTCTCCACCAGCATGTCTGTGATCACAGAGACGGTGCTACAACAGCCTGTTACACATTTAACGAATCCAGCCCAGGAGAAGAATATGGGAGAACTTTCCTTTTTGTTTTAATTGCATATTTCTTTGATAAGAAAAAGAGAGAGGTAAAAACCTTTCACACACGAGGCTATTGCCCTAGAGACACTGCGGAGTCTTTACATTTACTTTCAAAGTATATAAACAAGAGCCTGACAGTAACAATGTAACAGGGAGTAAAAGAAGCCATAGGAGCAACACTAGAAAATTTCAAAGCAAATTAAGATACAAATGTATATTAAACCGATCATTCTTGATCCACCCTAACTCATATTTTCCTTGTACAAACCTCCTGTTGATATTAACTAGAATAAAAATCAGAATACACAGCAATAATGGGCATGCTTTCTATATTTATATGGGGATGACTGACTAATTTAAAAGCTGACCCATCACTAAAGCAATGAAAAGATACTACTGATGCTAGCTTCATGAAAATGAAGAAAAGAGCTGAACAAATGGGTCTGATACAGATAGAAGAGATGAGATAGCAAGAACCAACAGATAAACAATTAGCACTGTTAATTTGCGGGGGGGGGGGGGGGGGTGAAAAAAAAAAAATGAATACAGCTTGCTCCTCTCCCTTCATCCAAAGGCAATTTTAATCTCAATTAGCTTTATTAAAGCAAGGACCAATGCTTTTCTACAAACTATGCACAACGTGATCCCAACCTCTGGCAGACGACAGAGGGCTCAGGAAGGCCATGCCCACACCAGGGATTTTAAGCACAGGTTGAAGTCTTTGACTTAACAGGGACAACTAACATTTTAGGAGCAGCTGACGGTGCCCAGCTTGGCCTTGGACTGGAACAAGGTTCTCCAGGCTAGTCTTGCCCACTGTTTTCTTTTTAAGGTGTTCTCCATCACCTATCCCTGGCCCAGCTGGAGAACTGAACTCATGTTCATCCAATTCCACAAAGTAACTGGGGGTGTGGGGTGAGTGGGGGGGTCAGGGAGAAATCAGGCTGGATCCCTGAGGCCTCGTTTCCTCTGCAACTGACCACGGCAGCTCAGATCTCAAGCATATCTAGAGCACTAACACTCTCAGTAAAAACACTGGCTGCCCTGGTTAATAAGAAAATTACAATAGAGGGTTAAGAACAAGTAGGTCATCTGTTGATAAGAGTAAATTAATTGAGATACAGTATTATATAGTCTTAGAGCAAACAAGTGAGGAAAAAAGGGAAAGTTCTATCTACAAAAAGTGTTTTCAGACAAGATATACTATCCAAAGCAATATCCAATCTCAGCCTTATCCATTATCTCCAACACCATTTCTTATCAATATGAACTCTCTCTGCAAACCTGCCTAACCCCAGTACTCACACTTTCCCAGCCTTTTTCCAGATGCTGACAAGGGCATTTTAATTCAAGCTTTGGGCACTATTTAAGCACCTTTTCATGTCATTTAGATGTCTAAATGCACTAAACCAACTGATTCATATTCTCTTGGCCGCCTCTTCTTAAATACAAACTACCCCTTTGTCTTTGTAATCTTAACTCCAGACATAGCTAAACTGAAACTCCCTCCACCTACTGCACTTTGATTAGGCTATGGCTTTGCTTCTCCTTATACGTTTAGATATATGTTAGTCTATAACGACAAATGAAAGAACTGAAAGTGCCGTTTCATCCTGTCTTTCTATACAGAATTTGCACATTCAAGAGTCCACTTCAATAAGAAGGAATATAAACACAGCTATGCACATGCTCTGTTCCCAAAGTTGATCTTCAATAACTTATATGAAAGTTTAGGTTATCAGGTAAGTATATTGAAATGTTACAGTACAAAGGTATTTTCTTTTTCTCATTTTAAATGTTGTCCTTAAGACAACCTAATTCTCTCATTGTGGTTTTCCTCTCATTTTTTCCAGTTTTCTTATCTGCAGACTGCTTTTCTCAATACAGCTGAAAACATTTTTAGTTCTCTGCTTCTTCCACACAACTCTTTGAAAGAAACCTTTTGTTATCTTACCATTACCAATCACCATCCCTTGAGAACTCTGAGGTTTCACTTTCTGATCTCCTCCAACTGTCTGTTCTTTCTTACTGTCCTGCCCAGTGAAACGCTTACGCTTACACTGACTAACAAAACGAGGGGCAAAATAAAGAACAAAGATGCCTGTTTGTAATTTACTGGAAACTTGAATCACAGCAAATACAAGCCCAAAAGACTACATTATAGCAATGAATTACTGCCAGTCCAACTCAGCACATAACAACCAACGCACTGCAAAACCAGATGAGTCTCTACACATGTAACTATTTAAAAAGAAGTCTGAATCAGTCAGCGTTCTCAACATGACTACACAGAATGGCGATGTTGTCAGCCTGCCCTGAAGCTCCAGCTATTTTAATACAAGAAAAGGATGGAAATGCGTTTAAAAGTCAAGCATGCTCACTGAGAGCACTGACTCAAACCATCTTGTCGTCCCTGGTGGGAAGCTTTGCCCCGCAGCCTGAGCTGTCGCTTTCCCCACCCCTACAGCCTGGTTTTGGGAGCTGGTAGCTGCTCACACACCCGAAACGATACACCATCACTCTGCAGATGTGGGATTTTGCCAGGCCATTTTGCAAGTTTGACACATTTTAGTTTTTCTGCTTTTATGATGCAAAGGCAAGTAATATTAGATAAAAGAACTGAGCATAGAGTGATGTCATCTTCAACTATTGGCATGTATTAAATCAAACAACTGAAGTGGAACAAGTATCTGTATAAAAAAAATTACACAAAAATGTAACTATCATTAAATGATTACATCTCTGAGGGAGAGAAATCACATGCTTTTGAATTGTGCATTTATGCCGTAAGTAATTAAAACAATAACTGTAAGCCAGTCTGGGTATGCATTTCCATGTTACAACAAGGTTGTTTTAAAATGTGAATCAAGCATTAGAGATGCTTTGCCATCAAAAAAGATGAAAAAAATCAGCTATCAGACTTTGAACTACTTTATCAAAAATAATTTGAAAACCCTAATGTATAATATAGTATTAGACCTTGAAAAAGACATTGATTTGTACATAGCTATGAATTTCCTCCCAACTATTTTCAATAAGCTACTACATAGAACAGATCCCATCCGTGGAATTCCTTATGCACTCTTCTCCCTGTTCCAGGTTTCAGCAGCTTAGAGTTACTGGTGCCTAACTGCTTTAGTCCGTAGTTTAGAACACCAAAGCAAGTTAAAACAACAGCAACCAGGAGACTGAGAAAGTACCCAACAGCAGTTATTGTTACTGAACACTGGTTGCTCAAAGCAGACCAGGCATTAAGTGATGGAGAGTAAAAAGTACAATGTTGGAGCCTTCATTACTGACTCTCATTACTATCTGTAGCTTTAAAATTCTAATGAGTAATCATGTCATAAGAGGAAGGGAGGCCATCCTGAGTACTGTAAGGATCCATGCTCAAGCTTATGATGCTCAAGGTATATGATTTTCCCTCATGTATAGAAATTGTTGTTTTTCTTACTAGAAATAACACAGTATAATCTTAATAGGTGATTTTTTTTAATAAACGAACAGAGGTCTACAAAACTGGCTTTAGGATACAAATACTTTCTCACTAAGACTCACCAAAAAACATGATGAACTAATAGAATCCAACTTCTCTCTTCTCAAAATGATTATGGAAGAGATCATATTAAAGACACAACTTGCTGCTGGGGAAAAAAAAAAAAATCTGCTAAATATTCCCTCTCTTGCAATACATTTAGCACTTCTGTTATGCAGAGATACTAGTTTTTCCTCATATCTCTGACAAAGGAACTGGAGTAAGCAGTGATCTGCGGAGCCGCGGAGGAACGACACGCCGAGACAGACTCAATGTGGGTGACAGAGCATCATATATCGTACCTCTTTATTAGTCCAGGGTACATATATGTATACAGACAACGATAATTATTATGCCTACTAGTCACTAGCTGATTGGCTTAAGCTCTAAAGGTCGTATTCTCACGGTCCACCTACTTGCAGTTAGCTAACAGCACAAGCTTCTCATAACACTGAGTTTCTCAGGCCACTATTTCTAATTTTTGTTAACTTGTTTTCGATACACAACGGTACACAAGGCTGAAGCGTCCTTGACATTCGTCATGTATCAGCAGCTGCAGGCAAACCCTAGTGAGGCCCAGCATCAGCCCCTAGAACAGGCTCTGATCGTACAACTGCTCGGTGGGCTCAGGACCCTTGTCTCTGAGCCATTCTCCAACAGTGATCTGCAAATTAATTTATAGTAGCTTGTTACTAACCACGAGCTCGGACATAAAGACTGCTAAACATGCTTGTGCAGAGACTTCCTAAATGCAAGAGAGACCATCAGCTAGATGCACACTTGTCATTTCAGACTCACCATAGCAGTAGCTCTACTAATCACAGAGATTAAAGGATATGCAGTCTGTCAGAAAAGGGAACAAAGACCTGTGGCTACAGGAAAAAAGCTCCCTGCTCACTGGGTTAGGATGCTTCATTTGCATTATTCGAAGCAAAACAGCTCGTCAGGAGGTTTTTGACCACCCATTCTCTTTCATTTCACAGTGGAATTAGGTGACATTATCTGTAGCTAATTGTTTGAATCCTTAGAACAGGCTGAGTAAGCAGTAACGTAGGCTGGGCCACACTGGTTTAATACAGCTTTGGAAAACAGAAGACTAGGTCATCACCGTACTCACATCCGCAGCATAAAACAAACCTGTGACCTTTTGGTCAGAGAGCCATGTCAGCCTCTCCAAGGAAAGACTGCATTCAGAAAAATTAAATAGGAGATGAGGGGGGGATGTCACCCTCTACGTCAATGATGAGCTGAAGTGCACAGAGCTCTGCCTGGGGATGAATGAGGAGCTGAGAGTTTATGGGATGAGCAACTGAGAGTTTATGGGTCAGGATTAGAGGGAGGGCAGGGTCTGCTAGCAGCCACCCAACCAGGAAGACCAAGTTGATGAGGCCATCTAGAGACAGACAGGAGCAGCCTCAAATTCACAAGCCCTGGTCCTCATGGGGGACTTCAACCACCCTGATATCTGTTGGAGGGACAACAGAGCAGGGCATAACCAACCCAGGAGGTTCCTGGAATGCACTGATGATAACTTCCTTTTCCAAGCGACAGCAGAGCCAATGAGGAAAAGTGTTGTGCTGGACCTTGTTCTCAGCAGCAAGGAGGAGCTGGTGGGGAATGTGAAGCTCAAAGGCAGCCTTGGCTGCAGAGCCCATGAAAAGCTGGAACTGAAGATCCTTAGGGCAGTGAGGAGGGCACACAGCAAGCTTGCTACCCTGGACTTCAGGAGAGCAGACTTCGGCCTCTTCAGGGATCTGCTCGGCGGTATACCATAGGATGAAGGCCTGGAGGGAAGCGGGGGCCAAGAAAGCTGGTTAATATTTAAGGACCATCTCCTCCAAAATCAGGAGTGATTCATCCTGACAAAGAAGTCAGGTAAGAATGCCAGGAGGCCTGCATGGATGAACAAGGTGCTCCTGGACAAGGTCAGACACAAAAATGAAGCCTATGGAGGGTAGAAGCAAGGACAGGTAGACTGGGAGGAATACAGAGAAATTGTCTGAGCAGCCAGGGATCAGGTTAGGAAGGCCAATACCCTGATAGAAATAAATCTGGCCGGGGATGTCCGAGGCAACAAGAATAGCTTCTATAGGTATGTTCGTGATAAAACGCATGGTCCATAACTCTAGTACAGGAAACAAGGACAGACATGGATCTTGGTTAGCCTATATTACATGCAAGTTTAAGACATGTCAAAACTGTCACACTGAAATACAATTTTAAGCACTTATTTTAATAGCATTTTTTATATAACCTAGTAGGAGAAATTTTTTTGCTCAAATACCTTTAAGTAAGTGCATGAAAAATATGTGGGGTTAGCATGGGAGCATAGGAGAGGTAAGGAAAAAAAACAACCTTACAGTTTCTTTTTGTTTGGGAGGACTTAGTTACTGAAATATGTTCAGTCACCGCTGAATAATCCCGTTTCAATGGGAATACCCACACTTCATTTTCATCCAAAGGAAATGACTGCATCTCTACTGCCTGGAGCAAGCTGCCAAATGACTTTATAGAGATTTCATTCTCCCCTTCCAAATACTGTCCCTCTTCTGTTTCAGCACTTCAGAAGGCACACCATGAGCACAGCAAGAAAGCATTACCCCACTAGTCCCATATATTCAACAGCAGAGATGTGAAAGCCATGCAAATCACAGGTATGTCCTTGATCATACTGTCATTTAAGAGCTGAGCACACAGTGTTTCCAGGACTAATTCCTGCCTACTTGAAACGGATGAATACAGGGAGAGCTGAGCTTAGCAGGAAGCCATGGGCTTTCTCAGCTGCCTCCTCAGTATTTAAGGAACATCAAACTTCATACCCCATTGTATTTTTATCTCTTTGAACATAAATTGTACATAATCACCTAAAAGGAACTTTTCGTAAGGTGCCTTCCAGCCGATTTTTACCAGAAATTGTCACCAATGAAAAGTTCTGAAAGTCAGCATACCACTTCTCAGGTCTCTCAGAAATAATTGTCATCTCCCTGTGGAGCATATCAGTATCCATCTGATTACTACCTAGAAATGGCAGACTGAGAATATTACAGGAATTTATCTTCTAAAAGAATAGGCTCTGCTTGTCTCCATAAAATTCAAACTCCTTATGGCTTGTAGCATTTGGGAGCTGTATTTTGGTACTCATAGAACAGAGCTCTGCAGAAATGAAAACTAAGCCAGTGTGAAAACTATCTAGCTGTAATAAAAGATATGAACACAAGTCACAGAATACAAGAAAACCTTTATTCTTTAAAATAGAATGAAGAGAAACTATCTACATACAAGCTATAGGTTGGGGTTTTTTTGCTTGCATATTTATATGCAGTACTGACATATCACAAGTGCTTAAATCCTTTTTTCCCTCTTGAGTTTCTATTTTTTCTTCCTTGGCCTGTATATAATAAGTGCACCTTGTAATGCAGGAAATGCTGCCAAATGTTTCTCTAAGAAAAACACCGGGGTAATAAAAGTTTGGAAGAAATCTGGTGCTCAGACCAGAAGGTGTCAACATATTTGACTGAAACTGGGCACAAGTCACAGTGAAATACAAAAACTGAAACTAGTATGGGGGGACAAAAAAGCATGCTTCCAGTTAAGTTTTTTAATAAGGAACCTTGGCTGATGAGTACATCAAACATTTGAGCTTTCCAAAAGGAAACATTACCTTTGTAAGAGAGTTTCTTTCTCATGTCTGTCTAGTAGGGAGTGGCACATTTCAGGCATTCAGAGCATAAAGCAATGACAACAATGCAGAGTCACATGAAGCTGTTCTGTGCCAGCTGTGTAAGCTTCCTGAAATTTCATTCACTAAAAGGTCAAGAACTTGTAGTACTGTACATATGAGGCCTTTTAGAAATTATTTGGGGTTCAATTGCCTTTAAGATTTTTCTTGTGGTTCAGTACAAAACTAACATTTCACTGATTTACTTGGCAATGGAACATGTTGTCCACATATGTTCCGCTGTGCAGGGAATGCATTTGGTCTTTTATGTTGCTTTTGGAACCAAGTGGCTCTCTGCCTTAGGTAAAAAGTTATAGTAGCTATGACGGACAACAGCAATTTCCAGTTTTACTTATGTAAATCATGATCCTAAACAAAGAAGCTATCCACCTTGAAAGCTATTAAAAATATAACCACAATTCAGATTTTAAGTTCATAATTTTAAATTAAAAAAAAAAAAAATGAAATAATCTAGCCTGAAAATACCAAGGATTTGGAAAATGCTATTCTGCTGAGCCTAATCCTAATGTGCTCAGTTATAAACAAACATACATAACTGCAAAACATAGCCTCCAGCTTGAAAACAATCCTGTATTAAAGCCATAGGTAATCTGTCTTACATAATGTTATTTGCATTTTGTAATCCTGTTAAAAATACTTGTGACATCAAATCAATGTCTTCTATTCACAAATGCAGCATCCAAACCAGGAGTTGCACTCACAGTAGAACAGCCTTTGGGCTTTTTCTTTATTTTATGAGTAGACCTTTTGTAGCATTTGTGGTATACATAGTTCACACTGTTCAGTCTTTTAGTACAAATATAAATTAGAGAACTATCACCACTTGTCCTAGGAAATTAAACTAGACTCTGTTGTTCCAGTTTGGTGAATTATTCACATCCATGGGGGACAGGATGTTAACACAAGGTTTTGCCATTAATAAGCAGATTATAACTTTAGGGCAGGAAGTTAATATTAAACCTTATGCTAATTCACCTTATCTCACTTAAATTCTGAACAGCAATCCAGTAGGTAACGTAAAAAAGTCCCAGGATGTAGGTAGATACCCAAATACACTACACAAGTCCCAATTCCGTCTTAGAATTTTGTAGAGTTGACTTAATTCATGCCCCTGTGCACAGAAGCACATGTTCTGGGTCGATAAGCACTTATCTTCTGTGTACTACTGTACAGCTCTCTAAGCAGATGTGATCAAGCACCTGATGTCTATAAGAGTTCTCTGGGAGAAGTGGAGAAGTCAGATGTGATGAGCATCACATCTGAGAAGCAGAAATGGTGATAACTCCTGCTCACTTTCTCCTCAGCCAGGTGGTTAGAGCACATACGTAAGGATGGGAAATCTAACTTCAAGCCCCATGTGAGAAGAGCTGGTTGAGCAGGGCTGATGATGATCTACTACAGAACAGAGGCTCATCAGAGAGCATGATCTGGCATATCAGCTCTCCCAGTCGTTCCTTGTTACACAGTGGCTCAGTGCAGATAGAAACTTTCATTTATCATACCCTGGGTCCTGGCAGCTGGGACACAGAACAGAAGTGACTGAGACCCTGTGAAGACCAGCAAAAGAACAGAACCAAGATTTCCCATTTCTTCTGTGCCCTGATCACTGGAAAAAGTGTTCTTCCCTCCAATACTTCTGAAATGTCTACCCATGGAAGAACTACAGACAGACTTGTTCTGAAATGGAAAGAGGATATATATCACAGAATCAGAGAGTAGTTAAGGTTGGAAGGGACTTCTGGAAGTCACCTGGTTTATACACTTGCCTCCCACTCTGTTCAGCACAAGAACAAATTCAAAGTTAGGTATAATATCCTAATGATTCTTTAATGTTTTTAATGAAAGACAGACAAACACGTCATTGAACTGGTCTTCAGAGAGTTCTTATTTCTCATCATGAGGCAAAATGCTAAAAACAAAGTTGTATTGGGCAGGCTGGCTTGCTACCCTATACCAAATAGTTAAAATTCTGGCACAGCTGAGTTTAAGTTAGGAGGACAGGATTTCACTTTTAGGATGTATACACACACAGAGAAAGCCATGTTTACAGATATGTTGAATTATTACACTGATATTTCTCAGAAAGAGATCCTACAGTCTAGTAGGTTTCCAAGCCCTGAGCTGGTTTAATTTTAAACATATTTGCAAATTTAAAGAGAATATCAGACAAGTGCTGCACGTCCTACCAAGTCTGGCATTCATTTAGCATAATTACAAAGATCCACCTAGCCCAAGGTCTCATCTGACAGCAGCTAAAAGCAAATGCCCAAGGGAGAAGGATACATTTGTGGCAATACTCTCCCAGCCTTCATCAAATGAAAGCTGAGATGCTTGCTGCAATTTCCCATTGCTCAACTCTACTGTTATACTGCCTTGATGAAGTACTATCATTTTTACACCATTGCTGTCGTCAGAATAAAGACCTCCAATTTCAGAAGCTATAGCATGCTATTAGAAACATTGCATGCTGATAATGGCAATGGCTGTAAAGTTAGCAATAAACACCAGTATAGAAGCTACACTGAAGATATACTGTGCTCCCTGAAAAAAAGGCAAAACATCGTAAAGTTTTTCCAGAAGCTTTTTAAAGTGTGTATCAATTCGTTTATCTTGATTTTACTATCAAATTATGGTCTAAAACATTATAAACTATATTGTGGCAAGGTCTACAGAATTTAAAATTGCTGAGAAAAAAAAAAAAAAAAAACACAAACCAAAACAAAGCACATTAAATTCAAGTGCATCCTATAGTTAGAGTCCTAGGTATAAGGCCCGTGTCTGTGTGCATATCCAGCACACTTATTCACCAGCTCCCAGCATGGTCCAGGAACTGTCCAGCTGAAATCTCTCCAATCAATCCTTGTGCCCCCCGTGCAGCATGGTGACTGACTGAACTCCCACCCACCTTTACACAAGGCAGCTGACCAACAGGACTCTCCAGCTGAGGAGTTTCCCCAGGATGTTCACAGGCCAACTGATAGGAGCTGCTTGTATGCTTAAATGTATGAATAGCATCCCAGGTCAAAAGACTTCCCAAGGCAGCTGAAACTGTTTCTGGTTATGTAGCAGTGTCCTGAATAAGTGCAAGACAGTGAGGAAAACATTTCATACAGAGTTTAATGTAACCAAGAGAAACAGATCAGCAGCAAGCACTTTGTGGAGTCTCATCTAAACCAGCTGAAGAGACTCATCATCATCATCCAGTAAAGGACCATCAGACCCTATTGAGAGATTAGATTCCCCAGATGAGCATTACCCAACACAACAGAAACCAGTCAGTTACTTGTCCCATCCACCCTTTAAACAAACAACTGACTATGCAACAATATCAGGAAAGTTATTTGGAGACAAAGGATTACATTGTCTTCTTCAAGGAAAACACTATAGTCACTTTCCAACATTTGCCATCATGTTAAGCCTACTTCATTTGCATCTGTGGTGCTTCCTTAATGGTTTACAGATGGAAGTTTTTGGCATAATACCTAGAAATATTTGTTTTATCAGTTGCACTGAACTAAATGACGGAAAGTGATCAAAAACACAATTCAAGCTTCAGATTAATCCTAGAGGCATTACTCCCATTTTACATAGACAGCAGACCAGAAAGAGCTCTAAAGGATGAGACATTTTCATGTTATCTTAAATTAATTACACCAGATGGAAAAATAAAACCCCACACATTTCCCAAACACTTGAAGTAAATTCAATGCATCGCCAGTGTTCCCACAAGTACTATAAAATACTACCCAGAGAGGATCAGAACAGTGTTTCCTGAGTAAAGGTTGCTTCTACCACTTACACTACAAGTTCTCAGATCAGTCCAAGTGCAATTAGCTTCACAACTCTGGTTTCTCAAAACACCCGTAACACCCAAGTTTGCTTATATGTTTATTTCTTTATACACACCATTAAGAAATTCCAACAGTTTTCTTTATATATGACCTTTATACCACAACTGTCTTGAATTAGTAGCAATGGGTGGCAGTGTATCTTACACACAGGTTACACCTTAGGACCAGCCGGGACCTGGTGACAACGTGCAACATAGTCATCACCTCATAAGGTGTCATTCCCACCTTCATTTCCCTCCTGCTCACCTTAAGCAGCACAGTTAATTTTCAGTTATCCGAGGCAGTAAAGAGGTCAGATAATCAAGGAAAAAAAAAAAAAAACAAAACAAAAAAAACACACAGCAATAATACTTGTGTACATGCATTAAGTTACAGAAGAACACTCAACAGGATAACTGATGCCAAAGAGGTCAGTTATACTGTTGACTATGAACGGACACAAATCCCTTGACTAATAGTGACCTCAAATCAGACAGCATCGCACGACAGTATCTCCTGTTCTCTGACCTAAGTTTCCTCACAGGAAGCCAATTTGAGCATTTCTAGATTTACAGTACAATTGATACATAACCTGAAAAATAAATACAAATATATTAACCTTCGCAGAAACCACAGCTTGGAGAATAAACAGAAGTACATATAATGGAAAGCCTTTTATTTAAAGCTACTGTATGATACTTCTAATGATTACAAATTGCCAGTGTGACATTAAAACGCTTATCAATTCTCAGGACAGTTGACTGGATGTGTAAGGAAAGCCCCACCTCTCCCTCAATATAATGAAATAAAGTTTCAAAACTCATCACCTTTCTGTCATCAAGTTTTGTGTTTGTTAATCTAATTAATAATTTGATTACAACAGAATATCATCCATTCATGTTGAAGATCAAGTCAGGGAGGATAATCTGGCCATGCTGGTTCCCCAAACTCTATAATGGTGCCAACTCCCTGAGCCATCTGCAGGATATTATATTTTCTTTACAATATAGTTGTTAGCCTTCCAGTACTGAAGCACTACTTAAAATTAAACTAGCTGGATATAAATCCAAGTTTTTCTTTCCATGTCCCCAATAAGGCTAAGGACCTCAAATCCAGCTTCATTAATAGCAAAGAAAACTTCTGACAAATGAAGCACGCTATATGAAATGTTTCTAAAAGTAGAATACATACACTAAACGTGTGCTTTCACATACTGTTTTTAAACTGGTTCTGAACAGTATAACAATTTTTTTTTTCTGATGAGTATGTATATATTTAGTGGAGTAAGCTTTAATATTCTTCAAAAATGTAAGAGCTAAAAAAACTGTACTACACAGTACTCATTAATTGTGTCTAGGAGTTGTAATCATAAATTCCAATCTCATTAGGACTGACAGTGTATGGACAGATAGCCTCAAAGAACATACAGAAATTTGCAAAATAATTTTGTATGAAAACTCAGAAGTCATTATACAGCAAACAAAGGTTTTAAGATACTGACTTCAAAGTCTGACTGTCTAATTATATTTAAGTATGTAAGCCTACTTAAAAGGAACCTTTACATTTTGTTTTACAGTTCTGTACCTCCTATTACACAACTGCACTCAAAGTAAAATTTACATACTAATTACTTGCCTGTGTCTGAATAGCAGGTATTTAAAAATCTATCATCTCATGATAGAAACGGCAATGAAGGGATAGAGACAACAAGGGAACTAAAAAACGTTGCTCTTCTGGGTCCTACTTACAGACTTGCAAGTGTTTCATTTTGGACTCTGCACAAGTCTTTGTCTGAGGATTAGTGTTCAGAAATTTAATTACATTACCAAGGTTGAGTTACATTTTGTGTACTATCAGAAAAGTGATGGGTTGTTTTTTCCAGCAATATTTAATGTTAAAAATGATCAATAGCTGTAATTTTGATAGATAATATTTAATGTTAAATGGCAATAATTTTAAAAGTACATAAAATATTTTCATCTCCAAGCCAGATTTCACAGCAATGCCAACACAGTATCAATTTAGTTCCTTTTCTTGTTAATTATAAAAATAATATTGAAACTGGGGGAAAATTAATCTAATTATAATCAAGTAATTATGAAACACAAATCCATAGTTCCACTAATCTGAATTGTTTTTGAAAAATAACAGATATTAGTCAAAGTAGTGCATTAGCTCACCATAGTGAATTATAAATTGTGAATTATAAATTATTTCCCACAACCACAGATAAAACCTCCCACTAATGAAAGCAAACATTTAGCTATTATTCAGAAACAGATGTCTCACTCTATCCTTTCCCATCCAGGATAAGTCAATTTTAGGGATCAGCATTATTCTGCATCTTCAGAGAAACATGTGCTTGTACTAACTTGGAATTTCATTTCAGCAATCTGTCACAACCCAGATCATGTGTTGTAGTGTGCAGAATAATCACTGGAGCCTAGATCAAAACACCATCAGTGAAAGGTCATTTTTCTACTTGTGAGCAGCAAGACAAGGAACAGATGTACAGTCTTTACAAGAAGAATCTTAAAGCAATTCTTCTTTGCACTTTAAAAACAAACAAACAAAAAAAAAAAAAAAACACACAAAAAACACCCCTTAATTCTTTGCCAATTCAGACAATATTTTATACTTATGAGCATCAGTCATTAAAACGGTAGCTTGGCGTTTTGTTTTAGTAAACAATAAGTCACAGCTGTATTCTGTTAGTAGCTATTTGTATGTACTTAGACCTCTGATCCCTCTTCCCTCACTTTGTTATCTTCCACACTTTCTTCTCATTTCAGCACTTTCCTTCTTTTATCTCTTACATTCCAATTAATATGTCTTTTTATGAGCAGCTAAACCAGGAAGCTACGTATTAGTTTGTAATTTGAACTTTCTCATCTAAGATAATAAAAGTACTGGTATTTAATTTAGTTTGCTGTGTGAAACGTCTTTGTCATAAGTATGGTTAGTAACTGAAAAACTCAGACATCCTTGACTCTTAGGACAGCTTTACCTCTTGAGAGAAAAGAAACATGCGTAAGTGTCTATATAACATAATGAACATAAAGGCTAATCTTCCTACTAATGCTAACTTTTGCATTAGTGGTGGCACCATTTAACTTCCAATAGATTACAGCTATTGCATATGTTCTCGGCAATAGTGTTTCTGTTACTGTATTTAAGGGACAGAATTCAGCCCTTGTAGAGAGTTGTCAAGTCTCATAACTTTAACTGAATTTTTCAAAAACCCAGATGCAAAAATCAACGAATCATTAAGAGCAACTCAGGTTTATTTTTAGATGTTTCTAGGCTTATAGACAGAGAAAAAAAAAATAAAGCTAGGCCACATTAGCCAAGCGAACTATGAAGATACAAATCTTAATAAATCATTAACTCCTATGATACTCTTGAGTGTCTGATGCTGTCAGTTCTGCCAGTACATTTCCACAGATGCAGTGAGAAACCTACTCCCATACTTCAACGCTGAGGGGGTGAGAAGGTTGTGAAAAAGTACATAAATCTTTAGAAGTCACTTGGAGAAATTCCTCCAGATGAAGTTTTGAGGACAATATCTGCAAACCATCTTACAAAGAACCTCTCCAGAAATCCTGCTGTTAAGGAAACTGTGTCTGCTGGAAATGACAGTGGGGAAATTGGAAATCTGGGGCACCATATAAGGCTATTCTGATGATGCTTCACTCCAGTGCAGATAGTAGAACTGAGACCCCAAGAGAGCAACCAAAGCTCTTTAAGACTTGCCTCTAAAGAATACTGTGACTTTGAAACAATGAGATAAAGACTTTGCTTTCCTTACAAAAACTGTCTAGGTTTTAGAGGAAAATAATTCAAAGACAAGACACTACCGCTGTAACTTGAGACAGTGCATTAGCAGTAAAAGCCAACACATGAGATGCTTTTATCACCTACATTTCTAACAAGAAAGCTAAATAGAAATTACTGAACAACATCTTTCACTAACAACTACAGTACAGCATTCCTAAGAAAGGCTACTTTATTGAAGTATTTCATTTTAGGCCCATAATGTTAAACCTTTTCCATGATACTCTAGAGAGCAAAGTTACACACTTTAAAGCACATAAATATGAATAGTAAAAATTAAAAGAAGAATATGCAAATATTGGGGGATCTTTGTGAAAACATTAACTTTAATTCAGACAGAATTAAATTACTCCTTAACTTCAAGAGAGGATCTATGGAGAAACGAGTCTATTTTTCATTTTCAAATAAAGATGGACATGGTCCTGGAAAACATGCTTGAATTAAAATTACTGGACTCAATATAAAGGTAAATGGGTTATGTATAACAACTTATTATTTACAGGTCAAACTACATGATCTGATGAACAGTTCTGACTTCCACTGTAGGAATACCAAACCACAGGCGAGTTCTAAGTAGATGTATTTGCTTTCATCTTACAGTGACAAAATATAATACTATTTAATGTTTATTAAATTCTCTGCATATATACTGTGTTATTTATTCAGTCACTTTACTGTATTTTTACTGGCATAGGCACTCTCCAGTCTAAGGATTTTGGTTTGGAGTCATTAAACAATCTGTCTGCCCTCTGGTGGTCACACTCACCTTTATAAGTTCCCACATTTTTTTCTTTTTTTAAGTTGAAAATGCACTTTATACAACTACCACCTACACGGTCTAACAGATAATTTAGCTTTTAATCACCCTGGGCTCGCTTGATTTTCAGTTATGTAATTACTTATATTTCAACTTAACCATGTAGAAATAGCCAGTACATAATTTAAGATGTTCCTTGTTTCATCCATACCTAAAACCAAAACACCCATTTTTAAAGCAGTCAAACTACAGGAAAGCAGAAAAATTGCAAAATTTCTCAGGATGACACCTGAAATATCTTTTATACTGCCTGGGAGAAGATGTTACACCTTGCAACACATTGAAATGTTGGCTATTAGACTCCAAGGTGCATAAATACATGAAACGCTTCTGACAGGGAAAATGGATATTCAAAAGACTATTTGCACATTAAAGGTGTCCGAGTTGTACCATACAGAAGCTTCTATGAATTTGTATATTATGCAAGATCTATATGGACAAAAACATTCAATAAGGAACTATCAGGGTCTGTAGTCCAGTCATCAGCACTGCTTCTCCAACAGCCACATGCTAGTTCATGTGACAGGAGAGCAGTCATGCAGCTTCCTTACTCACTTTGTATTACCCAGGAATATCCAGGAAAAAGTTAGAGAAAACTGAAACTGTTTCCCAGCTCTAAGCCTGCACCATCAGAGAAGCAGTAGGTGGAATCCTCTTTCCCTCATTATTTGATTCTTTTAAAGACATTAAATGATGTAAAAACCACCCAAACTTCAGAAGGATCCAAAATACACTTGGTATGTAGAACACTGACAGCAGACTTGTTAGTTGTTTTGGATGTCTAACCAAAAACCAGCTCACGAGCAGACAAAAGCAAGGCAAACAATACAGAAGGTACATACAGCTCCAATATGAAGGGTGGGCTCCTTGACATCCCCACAATGTCCCAAACAACCTTGTGGTATTACCTGGATGGGGTGGCAGTAATAGTGATAATAGTTCTTATTGGCCCCTATGTCCTAACCAAACCTATGCCTAGGGAATAATAGTAATACCTGCAACAGAAAGAAGCTCAGAAGACTGTAAATTCTCTGCAATAGTACCAAGAACATATGCTCTCCCTTCCATCTTCACCACCAAAACAGTCCCTACCTAAGGGTGTCTCTGAACTTCACTAACTGAACAATAAATAAATATGGTGGTAGATGGAAGTGGGAATATTTTACATCTGGTGA
The DNA here is from genome assembly GCF_018691265.1 of Tyto alba. Classification (NCBI taxonomy): domain Eukaryota; kingdom Metazoa; phylum Chordata; class Aves; order Strigiformes; family Tytonidae; genus Tyto; species Tyto alba. The sequence continues at coordinate 59,017,241 of NW_024881282.1, forward strand.
AAAGACTGTATCCTGTCCAACATCTCCGGTCACAAGGGATCTTGTCTTCACGATTTACATACTTGATTACTGCCATACTGTAATGATTTTCCCACACTCCGGAGAAGGCAACAACTTCCTGAAAGCATGACAGGACTCAGCAAGCATCATGATGCAGACTTGGGTTTTCAGTGTTATTCAGAACTCAATTCACAATGTGGAAAATGGGTTGCCATTATGTCCTGAACTAACTTAACAACAACAACAAAAGCTGATTACACTAGAACCATTAAATTGCTCATAACAGAAAATGCTCACCATCCATGGAGAACAGAACTCTTCATAGCAGCCGGAACCAGCTTACTACTCCAACGCTCAAGAAAAACTAGAGGCCTCAGTCTATACAACATTACATGCAAAAACTTCATTTCTGTTCTTTTGCCTTTTAATGCAGAGCTAGCCTGTTGTAAACCTACTCAAGTCCTGTACAATTCTGAAAGGATGAGAAAGGAAAATTAATATATCTCCCTTTTCTGAGCTTCAGTAAGAAATACCAAGTCAGAACAGATTAAAAAACAGTAAAATGGCTAGCACAGCCCATTAACATCTCATCCCACCCAAAGCAAGAACCAGATTTTGATTGTATGTGGCCACGTAATGCAACAAAATTACCAAATTCAGCTGAGCTGAGAACAGAAAAAATACCTTCCATTTCCAAGCAGAGCAGCAACTCAAGAGGGCTAAACTTCCTGCTGTATGCTTGGTTTGTCCAGACACCACAGCACTGGTCTACAGGTGGGGAGGCTTAATGGAATGACCCACAGATTCCAGCTTGCTTGAAGTGGCAGTAAGCAAGTCACTAAACCTGTTTATCCCACGGTCCTGGTTGGGGCTGGACTAGAGCTCCTGTTGGTTTGGCAGCGGGAGGAGCTGCAGCACCCTGAGACCCCAGAGGCTCCCCAGGTCCCAGTGCCCTCACCTGTGTGCGGGGGCGGGGGGAGCACAGCTGGAGGGCTGGGCCCCGATTGGCCAATAGTCCATGTCATGTGACATCATGCTCACTATATAAAGGCAGGAGTGGGCTGGGAGGGGCTCTCACTTCCGGGGGTGTGGCTGTGGGGCCTTTGTGTTGGGGATCACTGGCCAGGAGCAGGTGGGTGGTGAGCAGCTGTATTGTACATTACCCATTGGTGCTGCTGTCAGTGTATTATTCTGTTACTGTTATTAAACTGTTTTTATCTCAACCTGCGAGTCTCCCTTTGCCCCTCCGATTCCCTCCCTATTCCCAAGTGGAGGGAGGGTGGGTGAGCGGCTGTGTGGCATTTAGCTGCTGACCAGGCTCAAACCACAACACCCACCCAAAAAACAGCCATGACCAAGTTTACCTCTTCCTGATATCACCTGAAAATTGTAACACGGAAGGCACATCGAGCACCTCCTGCATTTTAATTCCCTTAGAGATGTGAACAGCAGCGGAGTAGGAAACCCACTTTTTAGTCCTTCTAAACACTGGAGGAGTAGTAAAGAGGACTATCTATCCTGTTACAAAGGGTAACTTGTGGTGTACAAGCCTACTGATGAACAACATTCAATTCTTAAATACTCTTGAAAAGCCCTTTAAATGGCAAGAAATATGCCATGAAGATAACAGGGGTATGTAATGTTTTCCTCCAAATTTCTTGATTTGACACTTCCTAACCAAAAAACCTCCAACCCTTCACCAATAGTAAGACAAATTCTTGTTTTCTTCTGCTGCTCCCCTTTAAGTAATTCATTTCCCTGTGTTTGACATGCTCTTCAAAATTCTTCCCTCGCACAGGACTGGTTGCACTTCCCACTTCACACCCAGGAGCTATCCCCTGCTTCATCCCACACACTTTTATACACGAGTTGTACATACATTCCCTCTCAATCTATTCTACTCAGAGCTCCCAAGACTGCTGCCTTTTCCCTTTAAGATTTCCGGTGAATTTTATTCCCCACTCCCTCACTTCTACCACTTCTTTCTAATGTAAAAGTCAATAATACATTTTGTCCTTTATCCTTCTCCTCATACAGCAGTCCTCCTCATGGATTTCCTCCCCCTTCCCTCTATAATTCATCATCTTCAGCCTCTTTCTTTCAACGTTGTTCATTTCTACTACCCTGCCCATGCTACAATATTTAGCAGGAACACTTCCCTTGAATAGTGCCTATGCGCTGTTCAGTTAACTCCATGGTATTCTCCACCAGCAAAACTGTTTCCTGACTCCAAATACTGTACAATAGGTGGCTTTTGCACTAATTGACTACATACAATGCCTTTGCACACACACAGAGACAGAGCCCTACAGTGTTGTGACATTGTAACGGAAACTCCTTTGCATGAACCCTCAGAATCAAGGTGGACAAACTTGACGCCTGAAAACACAGAAAAGGGGAAATTAGAAGCAAGAAGCACAGTTCAGAAAGACAAGGAAAATCTGTACTCATGTATAAACACTGTCAGCTCATCATTTAGGTAACAGTCTAAAGGAAAATGGGATGCTGATATTTTGGGTGGCTGTCTGGAAATGCCTAACTAGCAACAAAGACTAACTTGTACAACTAAGAAGTTATGGACCAACTTTTGTTTTCTTCAAACAGGCTATTAAACTGTAACAATTACATACCTTAAACCAGAAGGCATTAAAAGGTTATATACACCTCGTGGTGCAGATATATTAGGACAACTCTATTCCCACTAGGACACATCCAAATTCAGCAGACTTACATGAATATTTACAGAGACTACATTTGTACTAACTGTCTGATTTTGTCGTCAATTTAGACAGCTAGTTCCTTTCTAATGGGGCTGTTTTTTAAAGTTACCACGTCCTCGTAAGTTGAACTGGCCTTTTTTTCCTCACTTGGCTATTTTTGTGCATCCGAGATGCTCTGCACGAAATACTGCTTTTTATATAAAGTTTGGTTGCTTAAAGTAGAATGGAGGTACTGTGAGCTCTTACAGAAACATTTTATAATTCAAGCTGTTATGCTTCCATACTAAAAAGTTAACAAGGGGAAAGCTGTAATCACATTATGAATTGAGCCATTTCAAAACCGAAACAGTGTAGGAAAACAGTGTATTCACAAAATGAATACTAAGATAGATTTATCCTGATTCATACAGCAAAACAAAAAAAATGAAAGCTTCTTACAACAGTTAATTGAGGATCCAGATGAACATTTCTGTACTTATTCAACATTTACTAGAAGGGAGAAGCTAAAGAGCAATCCAGAGGAGTATTTGCAATGCAATTAGGCTAGACAAGTAAGCCTGAATGTATGCCAGCTGCAGGGGCCTGCCCTTAATTCACACAATCAAATGTCTAGTGTGTCGCACAGTGTCTAGCATCAGTATCTCCTGTATTAAAAGTCTCATCAGATATGTACTTGTTTACAGAGCATCTTAATTGGGGTCTGAACACATATCTAGCAGTATCTTCTAGCAGTCTATATGCCAGTCCATCACCATCTGCCAGTTAAAGCTTCCACAGATGAAAAAAAAAAAAAAAATCAATTCAAACAAACGCATTCGGCACTCAAACTAAGCTATCATTCACATTTCAATATAAGACTTGAATTCCTTTTCAGTGTTCTTCAACTTTGACCCAGCTCTACCCCCTCCTTCACTGAAAAGGGCAAAGACAACAGCCCAGCAAGTGGGACAGGCAAAACAGACCTCCTTTGTTCACTTTTTCCCTTTCAGTTTTCTATTGAGGTAAATAACTGAAAGCTCAGCCAGCCTCCAGTAGCTCAGAAGAAAGCAATATATCTAGCTTGCAACTATCCTTTCCTGGCTAACAAACAGTAGGACAAAACTTATGGTGCATCATGTTAATCTTATTATTGGAGATTAACTCTTTACAAATTCCCTTAATATTATATTTACAAGACAACATTCATAAATGCAGAAGTAACAACATCTTTAATACTAAACTGAATAGGCAATACACAATACGTACCAATTTAAAATGCAACAAATTATCACTGCAGAGAAAGTATAACTGAATTTTTTGAATACTATCAGCCCACTCAGGAAGGCAAAATCAAATTCATTGCATATTGCCCAGCAGACAACCTCCTACATTATTGCCTCAGCTTACATTACCGAAATATACTTTCTCTGTATGGCTTTGCATTTTACCAACTCTGTTCATAAAACATAACAAACTGAACATGTCCAGTGAAAACTGAATAGAACAGTTTTGCTGTACTATTCCAATACAATGGAAGGTAAGTAATCACAATTCAGGGTGATTTGGGACAAATTAATAAAACTACAGTCTAACAGCAATTCCACAGCCGTAGGCAAAACAGATGTAATTTTTAGGCTGATTGAGCTGTGCAATAATCTATTAACAAAAACCCAAACCCTTAGTGTATTCAGTATGTTTTATGTCCAGATACCACAGAGAGTCATTTCCCTACAGCAGGAAGAATGGGGAGACCAGCATTACCTTTTTCCTGACTTGAAATTGGAATCCTCAAACCAATAAAATCTGTCAATTAGAGCGACATCTCATTAACCCCAAGAAATCTAACTTGGTTACAAAAGCTTCTGCTGTCTCCTTTTTGAGCACCAGAGAGAAATACCAAAGCAAAACACACTGACAGGAGGTATCAGTAAGCATCCACTGAATTTGTTGTTTTATTTCATTTCCTGAAAATAAAGACCATTTTTAAAAAACGAATTTTCTTATTACAAACCTTCTTAGCAAGCAAACTGTGACATATGCGATAAATATTATGCTTTCTGCAAGAAGATAAGGAATGATAACTAATGTTCAGATTCTGGTGAGCTCATTCACCTTGAACATTCTTACTTTTGAGTATTTTTACCATGGCCAGTAAGACTAATTACAGAAGTAAGATACCAATACGAGTATGATTGATTGTGGTTTTATTCTGTGAGTTGTGAAGAGGGTTTTAGCTCCATCATTAGCACCAGCTGGTTCACACTACCCCATCATCCAATGTGGTCACACAGCTGCATAGTCTTCCTTAAGCTACACCACCTTTACACATTCCAGAATGTGAGTTCATGCAATGGATACTGAGTTCCGTCAACATCAAGCAGCTTTCTAGTTTTGCTTCTTTGCATTCAGTATTCTCATTCTCAGAACACAACACTTTACCAATTCTGTACTGATACAGTCTGACAGCTAATTTTAGACACCCCAGAGATTTTTACAGTACTTTGAAATTCAGATAAGTAACTTTTACAGACCTCACTATCAAACGCTCCAGCAACTCTGGTCAGTTGCTTTGCGATTTCTATTCAAAACTAAGGACGACCATCAACTAAACAAATACCTGAGGTGTATTCATACAAATGGTAATATCAAACAGATTAGACAAATATTAAAAATACGCTTCACCTGCAAGTCAGTTTTCTGACTTCTAGGTCCTTTGAGCAAGCATACAACACTCTAGTATCCTTCCCTTTCCAGCTGATATCCTTTGCCCGCAAGATGCATCTCTTGGTATATGCACTGCTCTCAAACTCAAAATGAAGTCCAGATGCCTTCTGATGTTGTACCTATTCTATGAGCAGTCCCATATAATTGATATCCATAAATTATCACGCCCATTACGTTTAATTATGGAAGAAGGTGAAATGACTGATAATGCACCTGTTAGATGCAACGAAGTTTTCAGGTTTCATCAACCTTTTCCATAATATACTTAATTAAGAATCAAAATGTATTTGAACACTTAAAAACAGAGAAAGAAATAAGCAAAGATAGAGAGCATTAGAAAAACGAAACCCAGGTGGTTAATACTGGCTTCTTGACACAGTAGGAGGTTGTTTTGAATAACAGTGAAAGGCTGAACCTTTAAGGATAACAGAATGTCTTATCACAATCTATAGGTTCTACTGCGCAGTCACATATCACATTTTCCATTGTTTTATCTAACTATACAGACAGCTAAGAAATAGTATTCCTTTCACAAGTACTTGTCGATATGGAACAGCCTTATTGACTGGGCTGAAGCATGCTATGATCTTTAAATATTTAAACAGCTTGGCATTATTAATCAGGTACTGTTTACACTTAGACTCTGAAGCCTTGGTTTAAATACATTTCAGACTTCCAAACTAACACATCTATGCTGAAGAGTTCAGCGGATGCTGAAGGTCTAGTTAATTATTACTTTTTAACCAAAGAGCATTTGCTGCCCAGACTTCGCTGCAATTTTCTGCGTTAAACGCCATCAAGAGAGAGGAAAGCAAAGCAAGGGCAAATAGGAAAAGCTCAGGGTCCGGGTGTTTTATACCTAAATAAAAACCCAGCGTTGCTACCCGCTGCAAGAAGCGTAAATAAATCAATTTAAAAAAAAAAAAAAATAGCGGAGAAATGAGCGCGTAGAAGCCGAAACGCGGATCCCGGCACTTCAGCACAGACAGCTCCTTCTTCCCCCGCCACCGCCCCCGCCGGGCCCTCGCCCCCGCCGGCCAGCGCACGAAATGGCGACCTACCCACCGAGGGATGTGGGCGCGTCGCAGTCGCGGAGCGTCTCCGCCCGGCCCGGCCGGGCCGGGCGGAGACGCTCCGCGGCTGCGACCCGCCGAGTCCGCCCGCCCGTCAGGTCCCCCCCGGCCGCCGCCACAAAGCCCCCGCAGCGGGCGGGCTCACCAGGTGCCTCCTCGCAGCCGCTGCCCGCGTCTCCCCTCACAAGGTCTCCGCGCCCCGAGGGGGGGGGGTGTGCGTGGGGCGGGGGGGAGCCGCACCGCGCCCCGCTCTCCCGTCCCCTCCTCAGGGGAGCCCCGGGACACCCCGCGGCGGCCCCGGCCCAGGCGATGCCGTCGGGGGCGGCACCTCCCTGCGCGGTGACAGGGAAGGCCAGGCCGGTACTCACGGGAAGCTGCAGCCCGAGGTCGAGGGGGATCCGCAGCCGCGCTGCTGCTGCTGTTGCTGCTGCTCTTCTTCTTCTTCCTCCTCCTCCTGCCTGCCCGGCAGCCCAGCCACAAGAGCCGAGGCAAGCGCGCTCCCGCGCCTATCACCTCCCTGCCACCCCCGCCCTACCGCGGGGCGCGCTCCCGCTGGGGGGGGGGCGGGGTAGGCGCGCGGCTGCGCGAGCTGCGCCGGGGCGTGCGTGGCGTGGCCGGGCGAGGCGGAGCGGCGGTGGGTGGGGGGTGGGGGGGGGCAGTGCCGGCTCCCTCGCACCTGAGGTGGCGCGGGGCGGCGGCCTCCATCTTGGGCATCGCCCCGCCGCGGGAAGGGAGAGAGCCCCGGCGCTTTTCCCCCTTGTTTGGGGGCGACTGCCGACCCCTCTCCGCCGCCCGGGTGAAAATGAGGGTACACCCGGTCATCGTGGTGTTCTGCGGGCGGACCTGCAGGCGGTGCCAGGTCTCGGCCTTCTCAGACACACACACCCCCCACACACACCCACGCCCTTAAACTTCTGGGGCGTCTCTGGAAGATACCCGACCCGGGCCCCGGGCTGCTCCCCTGCCCTCCCGCCGTCCGGGGAAAGCCAAACGCTCATCGGGGTACCCCCACACCCCACACCCCTCCCCGGCAGCGGTGCGGGCCCTGGCAAAGGCGGCGTTTTAAATAGACGCATTATTTTAGCCCGGCGGTGCCCCTCTAAATAGACGGTTTCAGCTACTTCCCAAACTGGAGACAAGGATATTACTTTACACTCGAGAATAGTCCTATTGAACTTCGTCGTGCAACTCACATGTGTGTAGTTAAACAGGGGTGTTGGCAGGGCTGAAGCCAGTATTTTCGGCTGCTGTGGGTACAATAATACAGTAAATTAAACTGACTTCAGAAAGACAGACGCTTGCAGTGCCGGGTTCTTCTGGGGGGCGGTGGAATCCTCCGCGGCATGCCGGTTGTCCTGGGGACTGCCGCAAATAGCGGAGCCAGCGGCCTGCCCACAGCCCGTACCAGCTCACTCTTCAGTCAGTGCAAAAGTGAATTAGGTTAAATTTCCAGTTCACAAGTTCAGGAAGTCAGACGCTTAAATGCAATCATTTAAAGAGAACCTCTGGATGAGAGCATCTGGAGAAGAGTCTTGGTTGAGGGTTATCTCAAATAAACCTTCCTGCTGAACACACCTCTCAGTCTGGAAGCGCTCACAGTGCTCACCTTCCCTTTCACATCCTGCAATTCATTTAATGCACAGTGCCAGAAAGCATTTTAATATAATTTTGAGACTTCTATGGGCTATGTTCAGTATTGTTCAAAATGAATCCAAGTCTAGGTTTAAGATGTAAATGTGATTACCTGCCGCTGCTGAACTGGCTTTTGGATCTGCCGTTTTAGGAATAGCCTTCTGTGCTTTCCAAGGTGGCAACTTTTATAGCGGTTAACTCTTTATTATACGTCTCAGAAAACAGCTCTCAAGGTGAACTCTGTGGTGATAATAGTGCAAAACACAGTGCCCAAGATGAGCAAAAAGCCCTTACTCTGCATCTCTGCAGAAACCCCATTACAACTCTGGCAAGTTAAATCTGAACAGCTGAGCTACTGAAAAACAACACTCTAGATGAATAACAGATTCTATAAATGATATAGCACATGCATATAAATATCCAAGGGTTAAACAATAAGTCAGACACTACTTCTTCAGACTTTGGAGATATTTAAGCTCCTATCAGTCTGAGGCCAGGATATTATTGTTTGAAACCTGAATGTGCAAAGAAGTTTACATGGATGTGAAGAAAATAATTTTTATAAAGGGAAGTAAGTGCTTGAATTTATTGTGTACCCCTAGATGTACTTTACTTTTGTTTCCTTATTTTTTTCCATACAACTCCTATGTTCCTAATTAATTTATTTAATCTTAAATGCAAAACCACTGCAGTCTAAGTAAACTATCAGCAATGTGTAAAAAGGGGGCAAAAACGTTAGGATATTGCCTGACTTTGTTTCCAAGATACCATGTTCCATAAAGAGAATATGGCTTTGAGAAAATCTGAGTGTAAAATGGTGAGAGAAGGATAATTTCTCAAACAGCTATCATTTTGCGCCCTTGCTGGATTCCCAGGGAAACAAGGTGGCCAAACCTTCAGGAGGTGGACTGAAGAACTGCATAATACTTCAGGGGAAAGACTTGAGTTGAAAGTTTAGCTTCTTGGAATGTGGGAGCAAAAAATCTGGTTAGTATTTGGATGGCAAATGTACCGTTTTTTATAGGCACGAACCAGTGGGCTGTGGCAAACCACTTGGAGCAAGTTAGACCACAGAAACAAATTAAGAGATTTCACTGATTCAGGGAGGGTGTAACAAACAACTCTATATTGATGTATGATTAGGCTGAAACGTTGCAGCTGGTATGATTATACCCTTATCATTCCCCTAAGAATTTAAACTCTGTATTTTTTATATTACGGAGATAAACAAATGCACACATTCAGTAGCATAATGCAGAACATTCCAAATGGTGGCATACACATAATTATCAGCAAACAAGTAAATTCAAAGGTTTATACAGCCCATTACAGAGCTAGGAGCTACTTCTGCTGGTGATGGCATCCACTATTGTGAATGAGTGCCATCCATACTGGCAGTAGGGTGGTGGCACCCAGCAAAAAGAAACAGGTAGGCTTGTTGGCATAAACAGCAGCAGACATTAGGATAAGCAGAGGTTGTGTGGCTGAAGGAATATTAGCTTTCAGAGTTCTTCTCTGCTGCCTTGCATCTTTTCTGTAGTCATCATAATACTTCTTGTAGCATTTCTCCTCACTTTACCATCTGCAATTATATCCATGTATGGGCAGTTCCAAATGCGGTGGTTTAGTCTTCATGTTGCTTTAATATCAGCCTTGATTCACTTAGCTGTCTACTGCTGCCTTCTATATTAACCTGTTAGGGTTTTTTGTAGTTTTTGTTTAGGGAAGCATTGATGAGGTACACGACACATTCATTGAATTGATACACAAACTAGATACACATACACATGATCACAGTATTGTGACACAGCAAAAACTATCAAAAACCTGTCTGTGATGAGTATCAGTCATGATCTGGATATTTGCAAAGTGTTTTTAGAAGGAGGATACCAAATAAAATATTCAGAGGGCTGATACATTGGAAGAGGCTAGAGTTAGCTGAAAACAATCTTTTGACATTTTGTTCCTAGACCAGACATTTTTAAGGGATATGGAAAGACATCTTGGGTTGTTCATCTCACTTAAGTTTAGATGTCTAGTATGTGAATGTCTGCATCTGAGCTAGTCACTCTCTCCACTGAGTATAAAGGGAACCAGAAATAGGCACATTTAGTGTATGATTCATCTAACCTATTTTAGATGTCTACATTAGGATAAGCTGAGTTGCATCCTAGAAATGCCTGTTTCTCTCCATTGGCTGTAACAGGACCAGCGGGTATCTCATTCAGCTGTAAATGTCTACATTGTAAGAGTCTGCATTTACTCAGCTGAATGCCACCCATGTGATTTTCATATGAGTTACCCCACTGCCCCACTGCCCCACTTGTTTCGAGGTCTTACAATGGTGAATGGAGAATGGTGTAGCATGCAAAGGACTTTACACAAATTAAAATGGTGAGGAATACCCCACTGAATATATTGTAAGCCAATAAAATTTAGTCTGATCATATTCATTAGATTATGGGGCCCTTGCAATGAAAAACTGAACAATTTTTGAGATTAATTTTAATCTAATTTATTTATGGACATTGCAGATTTCTTTTGGAGGATCTCCTGATACTATAATAGCAAAGTAAACGTACTTACTGCTGGACTAGTACTTTTCGGAAGCTAGTGTTTATTTTCAACAGCAGCATAAAATGTGAATATTTCTAAGCAGAAAAGAGACCAAAGACAAGATCAAAAGCTTAAGTGATAATGTCTAATGTTAAAAGCAGTACTGCTTGGTATACAGTAACAAAATCAGCTTTCACAGAGAACCAAGCAGAGGATGTGTTTTGATTTAAAATATGTTGAGAACAAGGCTAGCGAGAGAATCGTACAGGAAAGACACTGCACAGAAGTGGTCTGATACGCTGTCAATAATCGAAAATAGTAATTTAAGGCTTCAGAACTATTTTCTCAAAAGACAGTTTGTGACTACTGTTAGGTACTGCCATGCCTGATAGATAAACTATCACCTAGGCTTCCCTTACAAGAAATCAGAGTTCTTCTAGCACCTAGGAAGGCTAGCAGGCTAAGCAAAGAGCCGGTTAGTGACAGCCGCATGGAAATACTGTGGTTTTAATCTTGCCTTTTTAGGAGTTCAGATATTCCAAGCTGCTGGGAGACACTGCCAGAGATTCACAGGGCTGAAACTTCCTTCAGGCATTAGATGTCTGAATGCAAATTGGAAGGAGAGGATCCTGTTCTTTGAGGAGCAAATGGAGAGGAGGAGCTGTTGGTGCTATCACCTGTCCCATCTTCCACTTGCTTGATCATTAGGGTTCTGAGAAAGGAAGTGAGAGGTCTGGGTTCAGCTGTTTCCTTTGCCTAATGAACTTTAACTTCTCAGGGCACAAACCCTACAACAGCATCTAAGAGCATCTGAGGATGAAGACAGAGTTTTCAGTCCACCCTACTGACGCTCCTCCACCTTGTATAGGATAGTTAAACACTGAGAGAAAGTAAGATAACACACATAAAGTATATCAAACACAGAGAAACTCTGTAATTGATACATTTGCCTGTGTAAAAACTTGAGTTCTAACTCTTCTCCCCAATATCTTGACTATCTAGACTAATGATTAGAGTATTCTCTCTTATGCTTATGAGTATTTAATTCCATGCAAAGTGCCTTCCAAATGCCTTTGGAAGGAGAAATGGCTGCACCATTTTCTTTTGGAATACTCCATTTCTTAGCTGCTAGTTTGCAAAGGCTGAAAAAGGAGTTAAACATACATCTCATGCACCCTGGACAATTCTAATCACACCAAGAAATTACCATCAGCTTGGTTTTGTGTCAAGTTTAATCAATCAGATGGATGTGCTCTGAGAATGCTTAAGAGATCAAGTTTTTCAGGTAAAAGAGAGAGGTGAACTTTTTAAAATACCTACAGATACCAAAGTATGCAGACCGTGGTACTTTTGACCATGCTCAGAAGGTCATCTCAAGGAACATAAAGGACGATTGGAACTTGTCAGAAACATGAGAGAGAAAGGATTATATAAAATATGTATCTAATGTGATCCATGGCATATTGCAGAAACTACGTCTATTTTTGACAGCTGTACTCTACAGGGTGAAATGGCTCAAGTCAATGGAAATTTGATACATATTTCGACAGGACCAATGTTTTATCTGGTATAGAAATAAAGAAAGGAAGTCCTTCACACACAGCGGATTAAACTGTCTGCAAACACCAAAGACGTTTTGTGTGCATGATTAGAGTTCGTATTTTCCATTAGAAGAGATTGGCTGAGACAGTTAAAAATCTCTTAGAAGTCTAATTCGTGGTTCAGGGTTCTTGAAAAACTGCTCCACAAACATCAGGAGTCTACAGACACCAGGCAGTTTATCCAAGGGACTTCTAAAGTGCTGAATACTAAGCATCTCCATTTTCAAAAACAGGAGCTTAAAGTCAAGCTTGACCTTATGATTTAACCTGTTACATCTTCCATCTAAGCATCTCACAGGTTAAGCGAGTTTGTCTTCAGTGGGGAGTTTCCCATTATGGAAATGAGCAAAGAAGCAACTGCAAGATCCTGGAAAATGCCTAAAAAGAACTATTAAAGCTATAACTCTTGCTTTAGTGAAACTTTATTCTGATCCACCAAATATTCATGCACTTTTTTATTGTGCATATACATAATGTGAATGGACTTAATGATTCACACACAAACAAATTAAGCATGTACTTAAGTCTTTTCAGATGGGAAAAAGAGCAAAACTGGTGAAGGAGTAAGGTCTGCTCCCTTTCCCAACACATGAATATGAATTTCAATCACATGCAGTAAGGCTTAGAATGAAGGAGAGGTTTTTGTCTGGGAAACTGAGACGAAGGAGAGGAAAACTGTTGAAAAATTACATTAGTTAAGTCCATTTGAAGATATCCTTTGGTCTTGAACTACAAAAATGCCCAAAGGGCTTTTCTAGTCAGCTTCCTAAAGGTACATCTTGTTTTCTAAGTCTGTTGGACCTTCTAAGGATGAGATTAGTTTTAAATTACAAACACACTATTGCCATAATGGCTTATGTTTGAATTTCTTGAAGCACTTTAAGTGAGACAATCTCTGGATAAATTGACTGGCTCTACTAGGTTCCCAGAGGAAAGAGATCAGTTCATGGTCCTTGTAGCTTTCTAAAGCAGACAGCAGTGAACAGTCAGCTTCATTTTTTTCTACGTAACTAAACGCGTTTCCAAGATTCTCTTGTATTGGTCACCATATCATGATAATTATGTATTTTTAAAGGTCCAGAAAATTATAGTTACTTTAAGTGGAAGGTTTTGCACTTCATTTTTTTATTATTTATATTAGCCCAAAATACCAACAAAAAATATTTCTGACCCTGAAAATGCACAATTCACACAGGCAGAACACCCAGGATAGGACAAAAAGCAGTACCTGCACAGCTCATCACGTCAGTAATAATGCATACTGTAATGTGGGATGTGAGTATGCTCAGCTTTAACTGGCAGTGAGGTTATTTAATAGTTTGTAGGGTCTGTCATAGCCCAGGCACCAAATGGTGTTTAGAAGATGTGACTGATGATCAACACAATAACTAACCACTAGCCCTTTGGGAAGCCTGGAAGAGGAGCTGAGGTCCCCTGGGAATGTTCTGGTTGTGATGACATCTAGGTATGAATTGGGAATTTAGAAGAGTTCAAGAGGTCTGCCCCAGATGCATCAAATACTTAGAAGGAGTCAGGAAAAGATTCACTGAAAACATTTAATGTGGAACACAACAAAGGAATTAAAAATAATGCATTTCTGCATCACAAGAAATGTAATATATGCACATTTAACAAAAAAAAAAAAAAAAAAAAAAAAAAAAAAGAATTTTAAAATTAAAAGATGCTGTGATATTCCAAATGCTGACAGGTGACATCCTGTTGGAAATAATTCTCCCAATGCTTTTGAGATTAAATTGAGGTGTAGTGAATTTGCAAAGGTCCTGTTGCATGTGCTGGTGGGACCCTCAGCATAAACAGAAGGAATACCTTTCTTTTATCCCCTCGTTCCTAATAGAGAATTGCACTGATACATAAACAGCAAGCAGATCTATTTAGTTTTATCATTCTGTCTCTAGAAGATGAGTTTCTGCCTGTGTTTTTCTATTTTGTTTGATCATTTTCAACTCATGGTGTACCAGCACAGCACTTCTCAGTAAAGGAACCGAATGCTTCACTATGTCCTCCCCTGCTTCATCTCCCCTAGTCCCTGCCCTTTGCTGCATAGTTCCTGAGGTTCATTATTTTCCTTTCTTTTCTGGCAAGAGTATATAATTTTCCTTTCACAAACTGAAGGAAAGTGACACAATTTCTGAGAAGAATACTGGAAATGGGTCTTCTCTGTCTCTCTATTTACACTTTGCTGAAAGAGCTAGTATCACATACAGCAATTATCATGAAGTTTGGGCATCTTCCATCTATGTGCTGCGTTACCACTCAAATACGTGAAAAACCTTAATCAGTGGTGTATGATCCTGGTGTTCACACTTTCCTCTCACTGGAAGTGAGCTCTTTTCCAGTTTGCACTCCTAAGAGTGTTAGTCTTTCATTCTGTAACTACCTTTGCTCCTTCCGAAGTGCTCAGGCAGGGCTCAAATTTAAAGGATAATCACTCACCTCCTCCAGTGCTGGAACTTGCTTCCCTGCTTGCTGTGGTGCTGACTGCTACAAGAGTCCAGCAGTTTCCTCAGCTCAGGAGTTCCCTTAAATATTTTGAAAACTTGTAGAAGCAAATTAGTTTAGCTGCCAGCTATAAGCCCTCAGATCAGATGGCTGAGGTGACAGAGCACAGACTATGCCATATTTTGTCATCAACAGTGGTGCAAAGAAGTTTTCCTGGTTTACTCAAACTGACTAATACCGACTGAAGTTTTCATTTCTTTAATTATAAAGGCAGAGTGAGAGCAAGCCTAAAAAGGTAAAGCATGCAGTTTTATTGCTCCTTGGTGCAGTAAATCCCAGCTGGTGACAAGCGATGTGGTCCCTAGGCTGGCACTAGCCTTCACAAGTGCGGCTGGTGGACTCTGATGCCCACAGCTGGAGGC
This sequence comes from Tyto alba, assembly GCF_018691265.1. NCBI lineage: Eukaryota > Metazoa > Chordata > Aves > Strigiformes > Tytonidae > Tyto > Tyto alba. Next base: position 59,032,408 of record NW_024881282.1, read on the forward strand.
AAGGTGGGTCGACCAACCCTAGGAGAGGCAGTGGAAGTCTCTGGATCTATAGGACTGCTTCCTTGACTTTTTAATTTAATACGGTCCCTAAAATGGATCCAGGAGCACACCTGTACTCCTAAAAGGGAACTTTTAGCTGGGCATGGATACATCCAAATTTTTTCTGTATGTACACATACACCTGCTCACTATTTTCGACTACCATGGATCACAGGAACAGCTTTAAGTCTGAGTTCCCTCAGATGTTTACATATGCTAAATAACCATTTTAGTTAGCACATTCAATAGGAATTTGCATATTTGATATATGAATATCTGTAATCAATACACAAATGAAGTTGTGGCTTACTGTTTCAATGTGTGCCTTCAAGCCAAATAAATTCATCGGTCATCTAGGTTTCTTTCCAAAAACAAGTATATATATTACCTTTGACAGCAAAGTCAAAGGTTGGTTTTTTCTTCTAACCTCCACTTATGTTCTGAAGTTATATTTTGTTGTTGTGATTGGGGAGAAACCTTCTACAGCACCCAAAATCAGTCCCTTGGCACCATCTATGGTCTTTTGTTATTTTAGGCATGTAATAGCAATTTTCTCATTTCTCCAATCATCTGTTGTTCTGAGAAACATTTGTGCTCTGCTCCAAGGTTTAGAAATGCTGTAACACTGACATTTTTGAGCAGGAGAGACAAGGCTATTCCTTTTTTTCACTGTAACGCTTTTATCATTCTTTGTTCTATGGCACAAATTCAAGAAGTAACATGAAGAGAGCTGTCTTAGGCAAGTACACTCTTGTCCAGAAATAAACGGAGAAGTAGATGAGCACAAAGACTGCGCTATAAGCCCTTTAACAGTTGTTTATAACAGCAGCATTAGGTATCAATATTAGGCATGTGATCATTAAAGACAGTACTTTAAAACACATTAGAGGTACAGGGGTGTCAGAAGTCAAACCAGGCATAGACAAGTCCACAGGGCAGAGCTAAAAAAATTGAGGTCTTCATAATGTGGAACAATGTCATAGGAAAAAAAATAATCTTTTCTGGGAAAGGGAAAGGGAAGATCTTGAATCATTAGTCAGGTAGGAACTGACATAGAAATGCTATCATGCCTTCTGTCCCTAGAGAAGTAAAACTAGATCTTGATTCACAACAGCTATTGTTCTAGACCTTGAAAGCAAGATGAAAATAAGGCAAGATTACTTGTCTGAGCAAAACTATGAAATCCTAGACATCTTCACAGAGATGTGGAAGAGCAGAAGCGTCTGAGTGCAAGGGTGACTACTTGCCACCATCTACTGTGACATCTTGTTTTATTAACAATAGAGACATACATGTAGATATTAGAGATATACAGCTCTGGCATGTATACCTGAATAAAAGCTCAAAGATGTAAGATATTAACATTGAGCTTTCTGTGATCTGATCTGTTGACCTTCACAGTAGGTGACTGCAGACAAGAGGCTAACACTAAAATAGAAACTGCAGCAGGTATTGTTTAATTCAAGCTAAATGAAGGCTGCAATGCTGTATCTCTGTAGAGCTATTTGATCATGTCTGCATCAGATTAGAAAATCAACTACATTCAATAATTTTCTGATCTGCTGTTTACTGTTGTGGAGAAGGGGTTTATGAGATGCAATGTGTTTTTACAAATGCAGTCTGATGGGGTGACTTACCTTCTGAAGAAGCTTTTTGTTCTTGTTTCTTTTTGGGCAACTAGGGAAGAAAAGCTGTCTAGGAACCGTCATGATAAAAAAGTACATACTTCTGAGCACCTAATTAGAAGTTCTGCATGCTACTTCATACAGGTTTTGGATCTGCTTTAAGTAGTTTCAGCTTCCTTTGTTGACTTCCCCTAGCATGCCTCTGGCAGCATTCATTATGCTTTGGGGCTCCGGAGAAAGACCCAGCTGATGTCAGTGGGCCATGTTCCTCAAGGAACAGGACTCTTACCCTACCATTCAGATCATCTCCTCATGTGGTCTGCAGTGGTTTGAGACTGCCAGCACATATTCCAGGCCACCTCCACGATGCATGCTTTTGCCCACATAGATAGCACATCGCTGCAAAAGCATGGCAGCCCAGGCACATATTGGGATCGGTTATGTTTTTCCACCACCAAAGGACGAGTGCCCTCTCACACGATAGAAAACTTGACATTTGGACTAGCAGGCTGCCTATCCCCATGTCTCCCCGTGAGGACAACCAAAATTCATCAAGCGGCTTGTTGGGTGAGCAGAGCAGCATCCATGCTCATCCTTTGGCTTACTCAGGAAACATGCTCCCTTCCTCCCACACCTGAAAACCTGCTCTAACGCCCCTCAGCCCAACACCAAATCTAGCTTGGGAACTTCGTCGTTTCATTGTACGGTAGATTTCTCCGGGACAGAAGGTTGGCAAGGGAGTCTTCTTTCGAGGAACTGTCCCAGGCAGAAAGGAGAAGGCTTGGCACCAGCTTCCTGCTAAGAATAACTCTCTGTCCATTTCACAAACATCTCTGTATGTCAGCTGGGCAGTTGATACCAGGTCTGTCAGGATGTTCTTGATAGGAAATGTTACCGGAACGAGGTATGTACTGTCAGCTGGAGTTTATTTGTTCTGGGGACTCCACACCTCTGAAGTGCTTTTGCAATGGGGAACTTACCGTGGGGACATTCTGCAGAGGGACCTCTTGACACTGCCAGTCTGTCACAATACCTTTAGGGCTTGGCAGTTTAAGCCCAGTGGGAAATCGGCCATTTCAAAGTATTTTGGGGACCAGAGAAATAGCCCTTTCCAGTGCTTTTAGTGACTTTGAGCTGACTATGGGCTATTGTGACCATGGACTATTGTTTTCTGAGCCCTGGCTGCAAGAGCTTCTTCTTTACAAGTAGCTATTGTGAGAGGGAAAAGCAAAGATATTGTGTCCTCAACAGTAATAATGATCTAAGTCTTCTTCCTCATTATCTCCAGAAGGAAAGAGAAGTATCTTTTTCTGTGTGGTTTGATTTTGCAAAGGCCTGGCTGGTCAGGGTGGCTACTAATGTGAAGTGGCTGCAACTCTAACGTGGAGGAAGAGACCGGCTGCTGAGTAACTGACGGCTGCCTGTGTGCGGCTGCCGCGGTGTGCCGTGGCATCAGGGCCATCTGCAGAGCGACCGAGAGCCCCGGCAGCCGGAACCACACGCAAGTAATGCAACTTGCTGGGTGTGCCACAGTGACAGTACCCTCCAACCGACTCCTGCCAGTTGCTGACAAAAGATGGTAGCAACACTTCAGTTTCAATCTCGCACGTTGTGGATATAGTCAGTTCTGAAAACGAATCTCTTTGTTAACAGTATTTGTTTTAAGTTGAATTATGGTGCACCCGCTGTAACTGTATCAGTCTGAAAAGAGACGTTGTTTACCTGAGGTGCTGCAGTGCTGAGCTCTGCATAATAGATGAGGAAAAGCTTTCCTTTTCTCAAAGACAATCTGAAATGAATGTACTCTACAGGCTAGACATAAAATATATAGGAACAGCATCACGCTGGAAGCATTTTGTCTTGCTTTTTTCTTTACTATCTCTAACATACACAACCATTTATATATATATGAACCCACGCAATAAACAGCTGTCCAGAGCACACTTGCTTCTTGACAATCTCATCTAAGCTTTCCTTACTGATCTGTAGCACTTTCCAAGGATTTATGACATATCTAGTGCAAATTATTTAAAACTCAGTCTGCTACAGAAATATGGTTGTCTTTCCTGCTGTATTCATACACAAATTTGCCTAAGTATTTTTCAGGCCTGCTTGGTGATGGCTTTAAATCTAATATTTAGCAAGGAATAAACCAGATAGAATGGACACAACGCTCAAGTTTTGAAATTATGACTTGCTTATGTCTTAGTAGACTCTGTAAAGTAATGCGTTGAAGTAAGATCTAGTAGTGCCAATGTTTTTGTCCTTTGACTGCATTTTAAGCAGTGCCTGAGATATCTGCCTTTCCTTGTAGGAGGATAGAAATATGCCCTACTGTATTGGCTTTAGCATGGCAAGGTTTTGGCAGTGGGGGAACTACAGGGATGGCTTGTGTGAGAAGCTGCTAGAAGCTTCCCCCATGCCTCATATAGCCAATGCCAACCAGCTCCAAGATGGACCCACTGCGGGCCAAGGCCAAGCCCATCAGCAACAGTGGTGGTACCTCTGGGGTAACGTATTTAAGAAGGGAAAAAAAAAAAAACCTGTGCAATTGTAGCTTGAGAGAGGAGTGGGATGTGAGAGAAACAACCCTGCAGCCACCAAGGTCAGTGAAGAAGGAGAGGGAGGAGGGAGGAGATGCTCTGGGAGCCAGAGCAGATATTTCCCTGCAGCCCGTGGTGAAGCCCACGGCGAGGCAGGCTGTGCCCCTGCAGCCCATGGAGGTCCATGGTGGAGCAGATCTCCACCTGCAGCCCGGGGAGGACCCCACGCCGGAGCAGGTGGATGTGCCCAAAGGAGGCTGTGACCCCGTGGGAAGCCCACGCTGGAGCAGGCTCCTGGCAGGACCTGTGGCTCCATGGAGAGAGGAGCCCAGGCTGGAGCAGGTTTGCTGGCAGGACTTGTGACCCCGTGGGGTCTGTTGCTGAAGGACTGCACCCCGTGGAAAGGACCCACACTGGAGCAGTTGTGAAGAGCAGCAGCCTGTGGGAAAGAGTCACGTTGGAGAAGTTCATGGAGAACTGTTTCCTGTGGGAGGGACCCCACACTGGAGCAGAGGAAGAGTGTGAGGAGTCCTCCCCCTGAGGAGGGAGGAGCAGCAGAAACAAGATGTGAGGAACTGATCACAACCCTCCCATTCCCCACCTCCTGCGCCACTTGGAGGGGAGAAGGTAGAGCAAATCAGGAGTCAAGTTAAGCCCAGGAAGAAGGGAGGGGTGGGGGGAAGGTGTTTTTAAGAATTTTTTTTTTTTCTGATTATCTTACTGTGATTTGATTGGTAGCAAATTAAACTAATTTCCCCAAGCTGAACATGTTTTGCTCATGAAGGTAATTGTTGAGTGATCTCTCCCTGTCCTTATCTTGACCTACGAGCCTTTCGTTGTATTTTCTCTCCCCTGCCCAGCTGAGGAGGGGGAGTGATAAAGTGGCTTTGGTGTGCACTTGGTATCCAGCCAGGGTCAGCCCACCACACCTACTTGGCTTTTAAACTCTCCAATGTTTCTTCTTTTTTTCTTTACAATATAGATCTTGTTGTTTCATTGTTAGAAGTGTTCCATGACTGCCCAACTTGCCTGCCTGAAAATATATTAAAATGAGGTGTACAAAAGGACAGGATAGGACCGTATTTCTGATTTCTGTAGTGCAGCCAGTGAGGAAGCAGGGAACAGCAGCTTTGATAAGATTATGACCAAGAGTGGCTACAGACCAGGTTTTTAAGAAATTACTTTGGGGGGTTTGATATCAAAATTTTGAGACATTCCAGAAGATTGTTTCCCTGCCATATTATTGTGATGATTATTGTCTTATTCAATTTTAAAATAATGGTGTGAGTACAAAAAGATATTCCTTTTCCACTTTACAATTTTTTGAAAGTGAAAAAAAGCTTTTAAATGCTAAAATAATAAATTTGCTGAACTCAGCATTGCAACTTAATGGTATTAATAATCTGTCCAGGTTGTCTCTGTGTTTCTTCATGAAAATGCTCCATTATAGCTTCTTCTTGAAAGGTAAGGATTTCAAAATGCTACTGTGTATTTTTTATGCTACTTCAAGTATATGGTGAAATAGCTGTTGATGATATTGTTATGAGAAACCAATAAATTAAATGAAATCATAAATAAAAAGCAAAATTGTATTGCTACTAAAGATTAAACACGCATCACCAGAGTTACTAAGTAATGGAGAGTTTCAGTGCTTGTTTGATTTTTATATTATGCTGAAAATTGTTAATGGTTCCCCCTTACTGATGTCTGCCAATTTTATTAAAATAAATAATAGAATTGTCCTTGTTAAATCTTGAAGTACGAACAATTTAAAAAAAAAAAAAAAAAGTTCTTGTTATATAAGTAGCTGAAAACAGTGAAGGCCATCAGCAAAGTGTTGGACTAGGTGGCCCACTGGAATTAACTGGTCTGTACCGGGAGCGTGTGTGGCTGCAGGTCTGGGGATGAGGAGTCCAGGAGTGAGGAGGCTGAGCAGCGAACAGGGGAAGGAATCTGAGCAGCAGCCCCTTGAGTTCACAGCCCAGTGATGTGCGGCTGGAGCAAGGAAAGAGCCTTCTCATCTTGCTCCTGCGGAGCTTGAGGAAGAGGCATTTGGCATGATTATTTTTCTTTGCAAACTAATACGATTACACTAAGAATTTACCTTGCTTCTAGCATCAAACTGTCATTCAAATGGAACAGTTCTGCAAGGTCTGAAAATTTGACTCACGTTTTAGGCAACAGTGCCAAAAAAAAAAAAATGGTTTTACCTACTTCCCTTATGTAGTTAAGTGTAAAAGACTATGGGGTCTATATTACAGCTGTGCCTGGGAGTGCAGTCCTTAAGCAAAAAGAAGAGCCCTTAACATGGCTTCTCCTGCAGCAGATTATGTTTGTATTTAATACTTGTCATTTTGAGCATAGTCTTTTAATAGGAAAAAATCAGCACTATTTATTGACCCAGCAGCATATAAGTATTTTAATTTCTCATGAAAAATTAATGGTGCCAACGAGTAGTAGGCACACACCAGATTTTTCCTTCACCTGTCATGTGTCTTGTATTACTTCAGCCTCTATCAGCTCCCTTTACCAGCTAGCCAAGGAAAGCAAAATAAATGAAATGCTCTGTAAGTGTGGGATCAAAGACAAGACGTAATCCTTATCTGTTAGGCCTAATAAGAAAGAGCTGTTAGAAGCTTCCATAAGCCTATGGATTCTGTTATATATAAGGGGTTAACAAGTTCTTACCTGCTGCATAGAAGGAATTCAGTTGGCCATGGAGACTGGTAGCCGTTCTCATAGCGCATTACAGAGCCTCATTCATGAGCTCAGTTTCTAAAATTAGACTAAATCAGTTTCTTTTGCTTTGTCAATTCTCTGTATGGCTATTCTGTAATCTTGCTCCTTGGGGCTTTAGTACCTTTTTACTTTCTGGCTAAATATATTTCTGGTCAGCTCGAGCACCTTTGGTTTTAGGCAAGTGTTGTCCTCTAGCTTACTATCTTTTCCTGCTTGAAGTATTTTTAAACAAGAGCAAGTACCCTCCTCCCAGCCCTTGTTTTGTTACATGAAACAAACCATGCCCTCTTAATCTTTCCGTTGGCAGCCCTTCTTTGCATCTGTTTTAGTCTGAATATTTCTTTCTCTAATAGCAGTGACCAAAACTATAATTATATTAAACTGCTGCTGCCCGTGCCTTGTGTAATAGAATCAGTATCTTCATATCCCTGCTGGAATGGACACTGACAGGAAATATCCTAAAAACAGTGATCACACTTCAACATTGAAAAGTTTTGTTTTCTTTCCTTTGGTGATGAAACCTCCTTCAATTAAGATCTTCTGCATTGATAATTAGAAGCTAAGAGATGACCTAGAGGCTTTTTCTCTTTCTGACTGCATAAATGGAGATTATTTTATGTCTATACCTTTTAATTTCCTGGTCCGGACTCTTTCTTCCTGCCTTTCAAAATCAGATCAAGGACATTATGTTAATTTTGTAAAGATTCAACATTATCACTTTCTGAACTAAAGCATGAACTTCCTGATTTTCTTTCCAGGATGCAAACCTGTTACATTTTCAAGTGGGAACACTCATCCGGGCAAACAAACCTTGTCTTCTGTCAATTCATGAGTAACCTGGAATATTTACCTACTATCTTCCTGAGATTTCTTATTCTAGATTCAGAATTCATATTGGTATCTCATGTTTTCCTGGCCAAGGAATTCTCTGGTGATGGTTACACAGTTATTTTTGTAGCTGTGACTGCTGACTCAATTTCAGTTTGTTAACTGGATAATCACACAGCAATCCCAAGGGTACTTCTTCAGAGCAAGATTCCTTTAACGCGATGTTCTGCATTAGAGTATTTCTTCTCCCATTGTTAATTTTACATTTTTATTCTTCAGAGGCACTTTTTCATTCTAGCCTATTTTCTTCTCAAATCCATGGTGCGCTGAAATCCTATTGTTCAAAATATTCATGATCCCTCCTAGATTCACCTGTGAATTATCTTCAATCCATCCAAATGGTTCGTTAAAATATGCTAGTATTTGACCCAGCACTAATCCCTTTGCTCCCTATCAATAATCCCCCTTAATTTAAAATTCTTTTTTCTTATTTAGCCAGTCCCGATTCCTCTACAATTCTTCTTATTCCATTTTCTTGTATTAAAGTGTCATGTGGGATTCCACATCCAGTGCCTCAATAAACTTCCTGAAAATAGTTTTACTTTGTATACAGTGCTATAGGAACACATCCATAATTACATGAAAACTGCTAATATTTTTTTTTTAAGTAACTAAAACCTAATTACAGCTAGAATGATAAAACTGTTGCACTTGCACATTTTAAAGTGGTTTAGAGGGAAGAGCGAACTCCTAATTAGTGCCTGATAGTGCAGCACTTGCAACACTTTGGATCAAAGAGTTTAGTTTGAAAGGATTCAATACATGCATCTTGTGAATTTAAAAACACAGTGGCCTAAAAAAGTCTGAATTAATTACTCGATAGCTCAACTCCATTTCATGTTGTGCTGTTTGTGTGGTGGGGTTTTTGGTAGCGGGGGAGGGGGCTACAGCAGTGGCCCCAGTGAGAAGCTTCTGGAAGCTCCCCTGGCTCTAAGTCACACCCACCTCTGGCCAGGGCCAAGCTGATCAGCGACGGTGGCTGCACCCCTGCGAGAACGTATTTAAGAAGGGGAACCTGGGAGGAGGGGGACACCTATGCGAATACCGAGGCCAGTGGAAGAAAGGAGGAGGAAGCAGTAGGAGATGTGATGGAGCAGAGACTCCCCTTGTCCCACGGTGAGAGGGCAGAGTCCCCCCCCGCCACCCATGGAGGTGCGTGGTGGAGCAGACACCGTCCTGTGGCCTGTGGAGGAGCCCACGCTGGAGCACCCGAAGGAGCCCAGGACTTTGTGGGAAGAAGCCCCCACTGTTATAGTTCAGCACTGGGAGGACTGCAACACGTGGGGTGATCCATGCAGGGGCAGCGTGGGAATGGCTGCATCCTGTGGGGAGGACTTGTGACGAGGCAAGTGCATGAAGGACTGTCTCCAGTGAGAGGGACACCGTGCTGAAGCAGGGGAGAATGTGAGGAGCCCTCCTCCTGAAGAGGAAGGAGGGGCAGGACTGACTGCACTCCCCCATTCCCTGCCCCCTGTGCTGCTGGAGGGGAGGAGGTAGAGAAATCAGGAACAAAACTGAGCACTGGAAGAAGGGAGGGGTGAGGGAAGGTGTTTTTAAGATGTGGTAATGCTTCTCACTGTCCTACTCTGTCTGTTAAGTATTGTTGTTAGTGTTTGAATTAAAATGATGTTCTTTTTCTTCCCCTAAGGAGTCTGTCTTTTGCCTGTGACCGTAATGGATGAGTCACCCCTGCCTGTCCTTATCTCGATTCTGGAACCTTCTACTTTATTTTCTCCTTCCCATTCCTGAGGGAGGAGGGGTGAGTGAACCGCTGAGTGGTGCTCAGTTGCCTTCTGTACTCAAACCATGACACATGTACTTTCAAAAACCACACCTAAGAAAAAATACTGTTACAGCAATAAAGAGGAAAAAGAATGAAGATAGTAGCTTCCAGCAAAAACTGTAATCACAAATCCAGATCTTGCCCTAACTGAAATAAACTGCTCCCTTCCTCTCCTCAAGACAGCAATGTAAACAATTAGCAGTAAACTAAATCAGAATCTTTACACAGAATGAACTTGATTTAAATATAGCCTTTTCTTGTTGCTCTTTATGTAGCCTTGACCTCATCAGTTTAAGAGCTACGGTATTTTTACCCTCTCTAGGCACAAGAGTGAACTGGTGTTTCATGAGAGGTTTACATAGTGTTGTTGCTATTGTATATCTTTACATGCATGTGCTCTATCTCAAATATTAATATTTAGGCAACTCAGAACCAGATTTCCTTTAGTGCAAACTAAAAATTACAGTCAAGCTTTACAGAGGTCTAACGTGAAGCCCATGCACTTCTCATGTCACTTTGTGAGCTGAAGCTAGACACTGGGAATTTGCAGAAAGCAACCAGCTGCAACTATCATTTTAGAAGTACCCCTTTGAAGGCAAAATGATACTTGCCTTCACTCTTGTGAGCTAATTAAATGCATTTATGTAAATCCATTTGGAAAGGCCACATCTAGTAACATGGAGACAACATAGATGTCTTAGCAAGTACACTGTAACTCCTTAAATACGGGTTCTCAACAGTCAGCCAAATAGCTGCACAGATCAGCCTAGAATATGTTTAATGTAGTCTTCTGGAAGGCAGATTAGGAAAACTGAGGCTCTGTACAAAATGACTGTTTTTTCAACAGAGCTGTAGTGGCAGCTTTGCAGGCAGCTTGTAAAGAACTAGAAATAACCTCATATTTAAATAAAGCTAATTTGAGATATTCTGTACTCATTCAAAAGACAGGTAGCTCTCCATTCTCTAATCAACTCCTAGTATAATGTTAAATTCACCCATGAGAGGAGTACATTGTACTCTCAGAACTTCTTGATGAAGACAAATTCTTGCATTATAGCAAGCAGAAATAACATTATACCTGCAAACCCAAGCTCACTATATGCACTTACCCCACTGTCTGAACATTAGTAACTCACAGGTTTTATTTGTATAAAAATTAACTGTAAATGTTATAATTTTGTTCACTACAGGTAAGCATTTTTTAAACTAAATGCTTACCCCAAAAAGCTATGACTGGAAACTTAGGAGTTCAGAATAATGCCTCTGATAGCCTTATGCATGATGCCGTAACTTTGCTCTTTGCCAGGGGAAGAAGTGTATTGTGTATGTTGTTACCTGAGACTATCCTATTGTCTGTTCTGATTCAGGATGCTGGCAGCACAGCTTAACTCTATACAAGGTGCCTCGATCAGAACAAAGTATATAAAAAAGAAATGTCAGCAATATCACACCAATGGGAAAGGCTTGATCTTGTTCTTTTACTCAGAACTTAGTAACTGGAATGAAGAAGGGAAGTTATATGAAGTTGCACCAAGATGATAAAATTTTCCTTCTTAGTATTCTTTTTGCCCTATTCAAGGAACTAGTTTTGGTGTTCATGGCTGAAAAAAAAAAAAGGGGGGGGGTGGGGAACAAGCAACATACATCCTTTCACTTCTTATCTTTAAATCACTGTTGTTTTTTAACTTTTTTTTTTCTGTTTCTCCTCTTTTCCCTTCATCACATACTGGATGACAAAGGCTTCTTTAGTACTTATACACCTAGAATTTGTTTGCATTGGGAACAATTCAAAAAACATGAAGGCTACAGCTTACGCACTAACGACACTTACTAGCTTCACTGGCAAAAACAAGCTGGAGAACTGAGGGAGCACCAGAAAAGAACGGCTTTCTGAGTAAAATGGCACATGTAAAAATTAAAAATATTTCACTTTAAAAAAAGAACAGACCAAATCAAATGTTTTCCTGTACAGTCACAGAATACTATGTAGCAACTTGTAAGATACCAAGGGACCTCAGCTGTCTTTCTCACAAGTCCCTTTCTTAAAGGCAGCCTTGTAACATTTTCAATGTTTTAAGAGAAGTACGGGAGGTGACTATCAAAGTAAGTGCCGGTTTTAGTAGATAATACAGTGGCAGGTGATTAGTCTCAAAAGGCAGAGCGACACATACACTGGTTTTTGGCGAAACTGGACATTTTATCTACTGCATAAAGCATCCGCTTTTACCTAGTAAATATTTTCATGTACTGTAGCTGTCGCCTAAGAGGCAAAAGCTCACCCAGAAACCTGTCAAGTCATCTTATGAATGTGTCCATGCCCAGTGTGTGACAGCAGCTGTGCCTAACGCAAATTCCACTGCAGTCATACTGTTGCAAAGAACCCACAGGTACCTTCCCATTGTTGAAAACAGTGTTTTGTTGACATACTATATAGTCATAGCTTACTGCACCACCCTTGCTGACATAAGCAGAAAGCTGCAAAGGAATGAGCAAGAAGATTGGGGTAAGCGCTACATGTTACCTTCACCACGGGAAGGGAGCTTCAAGAGGATGCGTATATGAAAGAAGACAAAAAGAAACGCATAATTTATTATTTCATGTATCAACTGCTAATTTTCTTCCTGACTAGAGACACCTGAAGTTTGATATCCAAAACTGAAGCTTCTATAACAAGCTTCTCACTCACGTGAGCTAGTTCAAGATTTTATTTCCTTTATCATGTGACAGGAAGAGCTGCTCAAGTGAGGTTTTGGGGCTTGGGGTTATTTTCAAATACTGGGTGAACCACACTGAAGTTATCCCAATAAAAACAAGCAGCAAGCCCAAAAAATATCAGTTAATTTTGATAATTTAATATGCCATTTATAGTCATCCAAACATTTTACTCAATACTGTTATGTACAAAACCCACTGAAAATAAAAAAAGAATTTAAATGTTACCTTTCAAATGTAAAAGTGCAATTAATACAGGCAATGTTTTTGTAGGAACATTTCTGTTAAATTCACTGGCTACACAAGAGCCTAACAGGTATACTGCCTACGCTAAAGTGAAGGAGGATTTTATTTTTTGTTAATATTGAGTAAGCCTGGTAGTCGATAAAGTTTTACTGCCACCATAATTATGGTACATACATCTAAAAAAGCAAACCACATTTGTTTTCATAATTTTCAGTTTTACAGACTTACGAGACTTAAGTAGAGCAACAGTAAGATCTGTAAAGTTCAAAAAATAATTAACACCATAAAACATTGCATCAAGTAAGTGTACGCAAACCAGCCATCCTGAATTGCTTTCTCCAGAGTTCTGATAGCTTTCCAAAGATGTTACTTACCCTCAACAAACATTCTTCCCTTACAGTACTGAACGGATTTTCTGGAACAAGATTTACATTTATCATCTTTCATGCATTACATATTCACAATTTGGAAAGAAATGGAAGGCCTTCATACATGTCAGCCTTTAATCTTATCCAGTCCTGAAGTCTCTGCAAAGTTGTTTTTTCTTGTGTTAATGTTTTTGCAGCTTTTCTCAGTTTTTCTTCATTTCGTTCTAAATAACGAATTCCATCTGTCTGCAGCTGATTGAGTTTCTCTTTACGACTTTCATCCAGCGGTATGTCCTCATTCATAAGAGGGTTAAATCTGAAATAAGTATCTGGAGGTAACAGTGCATCCAGCATGGTGTGAACTTCTGTATTGAGAACAAATGAACAAAACAGTTACATTTACATGAGACAGAAAACAGTCCTACAGTCTCTGAACAACAAGTGCTCTGGAGTGACCTAATACGTGTAAATATGTGCTGCTTTGCTGAGTAAATGTTTTTCCACCATTGCCATATCAAAACCCCTTTCTCATTAGAAGGTTTGCAGACGACCCTATAGCTCTGTTTACTCAGCATAAAAAATGAAGCTTTTCCAAAGACAACTTCACTGGTGTGACAATTAAGGAGGCTTTGCAGCTATCCAGATTTTTAATTACACGTAAATTGTGTTCCTTTACAAGTGAGAGTGCACTGAAGAGCAGGAATGTAGGATACACAACTCACATTCAGGATACCCACGATTTGTTACACTCAGTACTAACGGGAGTAGGCATTATGAAAACAACAGTTATATATTCCTCTCTAATCTCAAAGACTGCAGTAAAAAATACATAGCTTTAAAGCTTTCTTTCGTTTGCAACTAATTCATTTTTTATATATTACTACAGATTCTGGGTTTGAATTCAACATTCATTTAATTTGAAATGTTAAAGTTCAATTGTAACAGTTCAGTTAACTAGTACAATAATAAACTGGCTATGTAATCTATCTGTATGCTCCTCTCTTTTAAAACTTGTTCTCTCCTTTTTAGATCTCTCTTCTTTTCATTGGCTGCCTTAAAATTACATTTCCATGACCCCCTTCATCTTTCATTCTCTTTTATTTCCATCTTCTTCACATTCTTACCATGCTCCTCCATACACCTACTGTTATAGAAAAAATTTAAAGTGAAAAAAATATCATGGGTGAGACTACAGCAAAAGATTTTTGTCAACCTGAAACCTTCTCAGTTGGGTCCCTCCTCCTGCAAATTACTCAGCTGTGTCTGTTCTTCTGTCACCACATCCAGTCTTTCTTGCTCTAATACTCTCCCCTTTTTCCTTCATAATATAACTTCCCATCTGCTCAAATCTGTTCTCCCCTCTTTCCATTTCCTCTCCTTTGGTCTCCACAATGAACTTCCCTTTTCTCCTCTTCCCCATCACATTTCTTGCCTGATTTTTCAGCTGCAGTTATAAACCTTTTGTTCCCCTGGTAGAAAGTGGACAGCACTTCTTTCTTTCCCACAATTCCCCCTGCCTTTCCATGATTGTGCAAAAATCAAAGGCGGCCCAATATCCAGTTTTTTCTTACTATGACAGTCAGCTGACAGAGATCATGCAGCAAGGGATCTAGGCCATAAGAGTATTTAATGCTCCCTAGCTTTTTACAGCATCAGTTTCCTTTGTGAGGGGGGAAGCATCTGCATATCAGTATTTCCCGTTTATAGAAACAAAACAGATGTAAACTGCTAGTGATAGAGTTCCAGTGTACTCCTGTCCTAGGAACAGAGTTTATTTTGGAAAAATATATGCTTGGCTCCTCCTGACAGCAATGGAAGTCACGACCACTGGCAGATACAGTCTAGTCCTTGGAAAAGCACATGTAGAAAAGAACAGAACTAAAATGTATCTTATGAAGTGTTGAAAACCAATCAATGTCCTCTATTAACTATTAAGCAGTTCTGTTTACGGGAAAAACAAATCAAATATAAGAAAATATGATCTGTCTATTGAGATGAATTCCTGAGTATGCCTTTATCCTGAAACACAAGCAAAAACATATCACTTTGTATAAATCCTGTTGGATTGTCATTCTGATGAACTTTAAGCTATCTTTTATCTTTGGAATACCTTTGTCATCGAACTCATGTTAACAGTTGAGAACTCAGAGAGCTTAGCAACAACGTAGTGAAGATGAAGATTCATTGAGATAGGGCTAAGAAACGCATTTGTATTATCATCTTCAGAAAACCTGTAATACTGGTACTAAAAAAACAACTATACATGAGTTATGAAGAGGAGTGTTTTGAGTAGTTTCAATGGGGTGGGTAGAGAGAAGGGGAAAGACAAAGGGTTGCCGATTACTCTCTGAATCAGAACTACAATTCTAAGAAAAAAAAAAAAAAAAACAAAACTGAAAATAGTCACAATACAAATGTATCTTAAGACACCAACCTTCTGTATCAGTTGCGCTACTGATAACATTTGTGAGTTTGGCTTTCAGACTGGTGTGTGTGACACTGGTCTTTCCCTCGCTTTCATATCGACCAGTGCCTAGTGATACTAGACACTGCAATGGAACATTTGGCCAAAGACACTTGCACTCATGAACTGCCAGTGCAGAAGGATTATTCAGAAGCAGACCTCCATCCTGTAAATTAAAATTAAATAAAAATGTTAGTACTATCCATAACAGTCATAAAAGAAACTGCAACTAAAGTAGCACATCACCAATATACAAAATCAATTAATTCAAACAAGCATTAATTTCCATCTTTTGCACAGCTGTTCTGTTTGTGCTGCGCAGCAGCTGTGTAGCTAGGCTTCCTGGGCTTATGGACACTGCGAGAGCAGCTCCCAGGTCTGTGGTCAGTTCTGGTGTTACGCAGAAGTTATGACTTCATCTTCTGAGGACCTTTTAGGCAAGGCAGATACGCATACTGACAATAGCCGAAACAATTAAAAGTCTGCATCTCAAAATGTTTATTACCAGTATTACAAGGATATATTCTGTAACAAAATCCAAATCACTACGTGCAGATTCTAAAATAAAAATTAAAAAAAAAAAAAAAAAATCAGCTAAGCTTGGCCAAAGCTATTTTATAAGCACAGTCATTACGTAGGATGCTATAGCCTGGATTTAAGACTTGAAAAAAATCACAGAATCACTAAGGTTGGAAGGGGACTATTGAGCTCATCTGTTCCACCCCACTGGTCAAGCAAGTTCAGCTAGAGCATGCTGCCCAAGGCCATGTCTAGTCCAGTTTTGAGTATCTTCATAAATGAGACTCCAGAATCTCTCTGGGCAACCTGTTCCAGTGTTTGACCACCATCACAGTAAAAAAATTTCTTGCTTTCAGATGGAATTTCATGTGTTCTCATTTGTGCCACTGTCTTTTGTCCTGTCGGTGAGTACTGGGAAGAGTATGGCTCCCTCATCTTCATTCCCTCCCATTCTTTATTCGTACAGATTGATAAGATCTCTGAGCCTTCTCTTCTCCAGGCTGAAGAGTCCCAGCTCTCTCAGTCTCTCCTCACATGAGATGCTTCTGTCCCTTAATCATCTTTGTGGCTCTGCACTGGACTTACTCCAGTACGCTCCTGTCTCTCTTGTAATAGGGAACTGGACACAGATGGGGCCTCAGTTGTGCAGAGAGGAAGGATCATCTCCCTTGACCTGCTGGCCACACTGTTCTTAAGGCAGCCCAGGATGCTGTTGGCCTTTTTTGCCACAAGGGTGCATTGCTGGCTCATGTTCAGTTTGCTGCCCATCAGGACCCCAAGGTCCTTCTCTGCCAAGCTGATTTACAACCAGTCAGTCCCCAGTGTGTGTTTGTGCATGGCGTTATTCCTCCTCAGATGCAGAACTCTGCCTTTCCCCTTGCTGAAGTTCACAAGAATTCTCCAGCCTGTCAATGTCCCTCTGAGTGGTGGTCCAACCACCTCATGTACCAGCCATTCCTCCCAGGTTTGTACTATCTGCAAACTTCCTGCAGGTGACCTCCATCCCATCATCCAGATCATTGATGAAGATTTAAAATAGTATTTGCTCCAGTAGTGACCCGTGGATTACACCTCTAGTGACTTGCTTCCAACTGGACTTTGTAACACTGATCCTAGCACTCTGGGCCTGGTCATTCAGCTAATTTGCAATCCACCTCACTGTCTACTTATCTAACCCACGCTTTGTCAGCTTGTCTATGATATTATGGGAGATAAGTGTCAAAGGCTTTACTAAATTTGAGGTAAACAACATCCACTGCTCTCTACTTGTCTACCAAGCTAGTCAACTCATTGCAGAAGGCTACCAGGTTCATCAATCATGAGTTCCCCTTTGTAAATCCATGCTAAGTCCTCATGATCACCTTCTTGTCCTTCATGACTTCGGAAATCCTTTCCAGGAAGATTTCCTCCATCACCTCCCAAGGGATTGGGCTGAGGCCAACTAGCCTGTAGTTCACCAGAGCTTTTTTCTTGCCCTTCATGAAGACACAAGTGGTATTTGCTCTCCCAACCTGTCCCAATCACCATGATCATTTAAAGATCATCAGGAGTCACCTTGCAACGGCATCAGCCAGCTCCATCAGCACTCACAGGTGTAACCCATCAGGCCTAATTAATTTATGCATGTCCAGTTTAACCGCTCCCTAACCTGGTTTTCTTCCACCAAGTGTAAGTCCTCCTTGCAGCAGACTTTCCCTCTAGCTTCAGGGGCCTGGGATTCTTGAAAGCCATTTTTACTGGTGAAGACTGGGACAAAGGCAGCATTAAGCATCATGGTCTTTTCCATGTCATCTGTCACCAGCTCTCCTGCTCCATTCAGTAGTGGGCCCACATTTTCCCTAGGCTTCCTTTTGCTGTTTATATACTTGTAGAATCCTTTGTTGCTGCCCTTCACATCCCTCTCCAGATTCAACTCCAGGCCAGCTTCTGCTTTCCTAGCCCCATCTCTGCAGGACTGAACAGGCACTCTATACTCCTTCTGGGTCACCTGCCCCTGTTTCCACCTTTGGTACGCTTCCTTTTCATGTCTGAGTTTAGTTAGGACCTCCTTGCTCACCCACACCTTCGTTCGATTTCCTACTTGTTGGGATGAACCTTTCTTGAGATGGGAGGACGTGGTCACTGATTATCAGGCAGCAATCCTGGACCCCTCTCTCTTTTCAAGAATCCATGGGATTCTTCCAAACAGAGCTTTGAAGAGAATGAAGTCGAGAGCTGTAGTCCTGGTTTCTTTTACCCTGCTCCCTTCTCTTAGGATCTTGAACCCCATCATCTCATGGTCACTGGACCAATGCTGGTCCCTGACCAGTTCTTTGTTCTTCATAAGCATCAGGTCCAGCAAAGCACCATTCCTTGTTGGTTCCTCCATCAACTGTGCCAGGAAGCTGTCATCAATGCACTTGAGAAATCTCCTAGGTTGCTTGAGCTCTTCTGTATTGCCCTCTCATCAGGTATCAGGATGATTCAAGTCCCCTCTGAGGATCATGCCCTGGGAACATGAGGCTTCTTTAAGTTGTCTGAAGATCAGAATGCAGCCCAAGGCTAACAGGAACAAAGGCTACTCTGCTAAGGACAGACATCTTTTGCTAGCAGCATGCCAAAAGCATAGGTGATGAGGCTGGGATAAGAATCGGTATGACTGACAATAGTCTGAGAAGCATTCAGATTTTGATCCAGCAAATCTCAAAAGGTATGTTCAGCACTTCTTGGAAGTAAAAAGATCTTCACTCCAACTAAGAAATAATTTCTTTGGACTTTGAATTCAGTAGTACTTTCTATATTGGGAATACCTTAAAAAAAGGCAGCTGTAAAGGCAAAACTTAAACTGAAAACATTATCAATAGCAGAGATTAAGAACTTTATAGCCATTCAAAATCTATACACAGAAAACACACAAACTACAAAAGAAACACAATATTGACTACAATAAACACTATGCAAAATCTCCCTATATCCTAAACCTTCCTGAACTCCCTATATCCCATACCTGACCATCAAAAGAACAACAAAAAAAAGCAACTCTACTCAGGAATAGCTTGGAATGAAATATGTTTTGCAGTTGATAAACATTTTACAGAAACTCCTTTTAACTACAGCTGTGCTAGATAAGTAAAAACAGGATTGCTGAGTTTATTTATTTATTTATTCATTAAGCTTTCATTTCAACCTACAAAAAGCTCTTTGAACGTCTTCTGGATATGGTCCGCTTTGCTCAAAACACTGTTAAAATGAATGGTCTCTTCAATGCCTATTATCCTTTGCTTATGTTTAAAATCGCTTCTACACAGAAAACTAAATACAAGGATGGTTTTGTTCCTGATATAATTCCCCATGAATCTTAATCTAAAAATCTTAATTATCTTTGTGGTGCTTGCTTTTTTTCTTTAAATCCGCATTAAAAACATACTTACCAAATAATTTCCACTAATCTTGTCAATATAATTAAACATGATTGCTTCGGCATAGGAAAATCAGTGTTATCAAAATTTAGGGGGTACGTGATGCTAGAATACAATATTTTTGTAATATTGACAAATAAATTTCAAAGGAAAGTAAAGTACACATACCAAATGGGTATTGTGATGATATATAACAGTTTCGTGCAGTAAGTTCCATTTTTAAATGTTATTAAATTTAGGTTTATTGAAATGACAGTAAACATCCTTTCCTATTAATTTTCACTTTAGACACCTTTAATGTAACTTCTAGCATTTGTATAGATGTGTGTCATTTCTGGAAAGTTAGAAGTAGGACTCAATAAGGCAGGCAACTGATTTTTTTTTTTTTCTTCCCCTCCAAACAGATTATGGTTGATAATGACCACATCCCAATCAATACTGTGCTTCAAATCAACTTAGTCTGTTAAACAAAGATGTTCATCATATTGCTCTTTTGCTTACAATGATCAACTACTGAAGCAGTAAATAACATATTAGTTGAACTGGGCTACTAAGGATTCAATGAAGGAAACACTGCAATAATTTGTATCATTCTGCAGCTCCAGAAACCCTAATTATGTCAAATGCTGAAATTCTTGTGGAAAAATGTTTCACAGGTTTTAAAATTAGTTGCAATGATTTCACATGTATGTTGCTTGCAGTTTTCTCAGAATTCACAAAGAATTTTCCAGTTCTAAGATTAAAAAAATAGAAACTAACCTCTCTGATTCTGAATAATTCCTCTATCTTCATAAAACTGGACAAAGAGTCCTTCCTGAGAAATATATTAAACTAGAAATACAGAAATATGACAGCCAGGTCTAAATATTTAAAAAATTAACTTTATTAAATCATGATATATCTTCCCTAATGCTTCTCCTTGAGACACTGGAATACAGTTCTAAGTGATTGCAGTTTTGTACATAAGGTATGCTGAGATCACAACAATCTTCACTGATGCTTGCTCTGAACTCCTATGTATTTAGCATCTCAATTTGTTCTGGACAACTGCTAAATTTGGTATCTTAATTTTTACAATTCTGTTGAAGTTATTCTATAATTATATAATATTATAAAAACTAATCTAAATTATTTATAACTTACCAATTAAAATATTTTTATTGTAAGGACTCAGCTTTTAAAATATGTTTATAAAAAGACACTAACCAAAATGCAGTATAACCAAAAGACTGAATGACTGCTAGTAGTATGGAACATCTTGGCGACTAACACAATAGCTTCTTCTTCCATGTTAGTTCCTATGAGCTTCCATGCCACTTTGAGGTTTTATGCAGTTAAACAACTGGAAGAAAACAAGGCAAATTATTCTGATCTATGGGTACAGAGATGCCTGATGGCCAAAATCTGATTTCTTGTTTGTCTCTATTTTCAGAAGTAGTAATTAATTTTATGAGTTCATTCAATTTCAAATGTTCTGTTTTCTTGGTACAATCTCTTGTCTTTGATCCACCTATACCTCAATTTTAAGTTTAAATTTTTCAGTTAGTATGATGATAGAATTAGGATCTTCCCAGCATGCTTCTTCAAGAGGGAAGAATGACAAACCAAGAATAGTAATCCAGAAGCAGAAAGTTTAACACAAACAATTAAATTTATTGATTTGGGCCATGGACTGAAAGACATTCATGGCTGGGGAACAAAATAAAAGCAAACACCAGTAAAATACTACTTAAAAATACAGCGAAGTGGATAGTTGTGATGTCATATTTTTCCCCCTAGCACAATGGCTGAAAAGATTACAGAAACTGTGTATACTAGTGACAACCTGTGCTGCACACTTCATGGAATGACGTGGCAAAGTTCTATGTGTCTGACTTTCAATGAATGTAATTGTATTTACACAATAATGCATTTTAGAATGATTCTAAGTAGAGTGATCAGCAAACGCCAACATAGCAAGATGTACAAAATGCATTGACAGAATGCAACCTTCAAAGTGTAAGAATATTGTTGCTATCTTTGTGCCCATTATCTATTTTATAGATTATGTTTTTAGAACATAATTTATAACTGAAAAACATGTATTTAATGAACCCATACTAGCATCACACAATTCTGATCTCCTAAAGCCTTCATATAAACAAAATTATACAAACAAAAAAAAGATCTTTATACCACATACAATGGTTTAAAAATCTTGTTGGTATAAAGTAGTATTTTAAATTATACTGCCAGGTTTAGATACAATTCAAATTCTACACAGCAATGTTGACTTTATGTGCAGCCTACAGCTCTTCAGTTCCTAATAAATATATCGGTTCCTTTTGGACAGACTGGAATGTCTTCGAATGTTCCTCCTTTCATCTATATTAGATATATTGCTATGGTATGGAACTGTCAGTGTTCACACAGAAAAAGAGACAATATGAACAATATGTTAGATAAACTAATAGATTATCAACATACACTGGGGCTAAAGCAAAACCAGTAGGTCAAGTGAAGCCATTACTCCTTTTGTTCAGTACTCATGAGGTCAAACTGGGAGAATTGTACAGATTTGGACACTCAATTACAAGGTACTGAAAAACTGGAAGATGCATAGTAAAGAACCACTAAAATGGTTTGAGGGCTGAAGCACATAACGCATAGGAAGAGATGCAGGGAACTGGGTTTACTTAACTTGGAAAAAGAGAAAGCCAAGGAGGACTCTGTTCACAATCTTCCACCATCTAAAGGGTGAGAGGACACTGTCAGACTCCTTCAAAACAGTGCAGAATAAGAGCCAGAGAAGCTGTGGAATCTCCATCCTTGGTTATTTTCAAAATTCAGCTGGGCAAGGCCTTGAGCAATGTGACCTAACTTTGATGTTTATCCTGCTCTGAACAGGAGGCTGGACCAGATGACCTCCTGAGGCCCTGTCCTCCCCCAGTCTTCCTGAAGTTCTACTCTATTTAAAGAAATACTATATGAATCACAGATGCACCTTATTTTAGCTGTAAAATGAAATTACATTTTGAAAGCCATTCTTACTAGAAATTGAACTTTGTCAGTCCAGTTTGTCTTGTGGAAAATGCAAACATGCATTTTCCATGTGCAACTCATTCCTCAGAATCCGTAACTGAAAGGGTAACTTACAGGAACTCTTTCAAATGACTAAACTGCTGACCAACATCCACAAAAATGTGCAATTGTCCCGAGTTTTGACTCAGGACTCAGTGTTGGGCAAACAGCCAGAGTAGGCCCCTCATTCTGTTCTCCCATTCTTAGATTGTCTGGCCTTCCCTACATTTCACCATCTCTTCTCATTTAGCTAGTTTTCGATCCAATTGCAAACTCTCTTTTTCTCTTACCAAACATATGAGTCAGGCCTTCCCCTTTTTACATTCTTCTGTGCTGCTACGGTCAGTGCACTGGCAAGTACTAGCCATTTCTTCATATGATGAACTTTGTAAAACCACTCCACACTTGAGTCAACTTAATTTGCTGGCAGTACACTGAACACAAAGTGCCTCAGCAGGAATGTTAATGCAAGTAAGTGCTAAAAAAGGGCATATAACTCTCCTAATGTCATCATACAGAAGGCTTTTTCAAAATTTCTAATAAAAATAAAAATAATGGAAGTAATAAAATAAATTAATCTTATAACAGAGCTTAATACATATAAGACCAAGCTTGTTAGTGATAGCAAAACAGTGATCTCAGGGACTGGGACATTACTCTTAGTCTTTTGCCAAAGGCTTTCCAAGTGGTAAACATGCAATTGTTATGTTTTGTTTAATATTTTATCAGCTAATTCCCAAGTGAACTCAATGAAATTTGTTTTCATACAGATTAAAAAAAAAAAAAATCCCCCTGTGTAACTGTAACCGTATTTTTAGGGCTTGCTGGTCATTAGCCAGAAGTCTAAAGCTGTAGCTAGTATTTTCTTTAATTTTTTTGATAGTTGTAAAATAGTCAGGGAAGGATCCTTCATGATTTGACTACCAGATCATAAATTATTTAAAGCAGGAAAGATGCACCTTTTGTAGGCATATGCTCCAATAAAAACTCTCTGGTGAAGGTACCCTGCTTGCCCAGTTTAGGGATAAAGGAAGGCCTGGTTAAACAGTCTGAAACAGATGAGGACAAAATCTACAATCAGAAGGAAAATACACCAGGAAGTCTCAAAGAAAGTACTCCAGACCACTTGGGATCTTAGTAGCATAGGACCTTCTGAAAATCTTGTCCCATTTAAATAATTACGGTGAATGAGGATAAAGTCACCACTCACATATTTAAGTTAACACTTTGGAAACAGTTACTTGAAATTAAGATATTAGAATAAAAAAAACCCAGTTTGAATCATACTTTAACACGTGCAGTTGTTTCTAACAAGTTCAGAATATTCTGTGCATAGGCTATCATTGCATTTTTAAATTTTGTAAGACTCGTACTTTGTAATCTTTCTGGATAACATCCTATGTGCTGCACAGTTTCATTTGAATGATGCTAAACTTTGTGAAGAAATAATCTAGCACCGGATGAGGGATACATAACTTAAGAAAGCCAAGTGTGATATTTGGAAGCTGAGTTTGTTGGCTCCATAGTAACCACTTCACCTCACTGCCTATGCAGACATGCTTTGCATTTTAGTTCACTTTTTACAGACTTGCTCTGTTGTTTACTTCCATTGTTTTTGTGGAAAAAGTGGAGACAGAATTAGTACAAAGCTATCATAGGCTAGAAAAAAGATAAGTTAAGATTCTGAATGAACTTTTGAAAAGTATTTTTTAAAATTCTGTGTTTAAAGTCAACATAATAAATACACAGATTAAGGATAAGGCTACTTGCTTCATATGAGGAGTTTGAAGAATTACTGCACTGTAACAAGAGGTTACTAAGAAAAATTAAAATAACTACTGTAAAAACACTCTAGTTTCCATAAATAAAATGGGTATGCCTTGCTGAATCGTTCTGTAAAATCAGCTCAATACATTTACATAAGTAACAGCAAATGTCCTCAGAGTAGAAGACAGGAATGAGAAACAGCAACGTTCTTTTACTACCTGTCAGGTCTATTCATACAGATAGTTTCAAGATTCACATCCCAACCTAGTCCTCTCATGGCACTGAGCACCCAGGGCCATTAGGAGAATGTTAGTGTATCCACATATAAGACTTTAAGGCTTGCCGAGACGAGCATTACTGGGCTACCAAGTTATAGTTTTTAACATATGCTTTGTGAAAAAGGAATCCATACATTCAGATTTAACTGTACAATAAACTAGCCCCTATAGTGTTCAGCACAAAAATACTCCCCTTAATACAAAGGTTACATGATTATCATGTTCTATTAAAAATGTAAAAAATGTTTCAGATGTACAATAATTACGGTTCTCCTCTTGTGAGTAATTAGTCAGTCTGGTCACAGTGCTACTGAGGATGAAACTGCTGAAGACGACCTCCCAGCAAGTACAGGAAATCTTTATGTCCCTGCACAAACTATTTTGACCCTATAAAATATATAATGTTTTATAAACATGAAACAGTACAGAAGCAGAATTGTTTCCTCTATCTCAGTGACAAGCAGTGGCTGGTGGCGCCAATATTTCTAACAAATCTCTGTCTAAAATGTACAGTGCCCTAGAACAATTTGTTTTAGATTCATTCTAAAGATAGGTCTGATCCACTTCGCTGTATGAAAAATTAGTGAGAAAATATATTTTAATAAATCAGATAATTTTCTATAAAGCATACAGTGACCTACAGTTATCTCTTTATACAAATATTTCATGCAATATATTTAGAAAGATTCACCCTTGCTTCATAATTATGCTAATAGGGATACTATTGGGTCAACTACATACAATTTATAACTTATTCTGCATTATGCTGATTCCCAACAGAGGCCGTAATTGGTGAAAGATATTAAGGCAATCCTCCTATACATCTGATTTCTAACAATTTCAGAATGAATCGATTCCATTACTTAAGAAGCAGCAGAGATGCTCCTTCAAACTCTTGAAATAAACATCCTGTGCTCATTACTTTGCAGGGCTATCAAAATTACTATTTCTCTTCAGAAATTAGAAAAGCAAAAACTCTAGAACTGTGACAAGTAACTGTTCAAGTGTGCACTGAAAAAGGGGTTCCTCTTGAACTGGCTAAAAGGAATATTCCTTAGAAAATGTTTGTATAGAAGATGAAAATTACATGTGTTTGTATTTATATTACTGAATGACACTAATATTAAAATTTCCATTACTTCTGTCTTAAAAAAAAAAATCAGAAGGTACATTTGTACTTCTACTACACCAGCTGCAAAACCAGAATGTTTTATACTGAGATCACATTACATAAAATAAAAAAAAGAATTAATAAAGTTTGAACTTTACTGTAAAGCTTCATTTTCAGAACTGTTTGTCCATACAATATCTTTTTCCCCCAAAATTAGCAACACCTACACTGTTTGCATACACACAAATGTCATGTTAAATGTTTCTGAGAGCTATCAGTACTATTGCTATTATAAGCTAAACATTTAATAATATATTTTACATTATTTTACCCTACATTAGCCATGTTTGCTCTTGACATTTCTTTAGAAAAAATGGTTGGCTGAGGTAGACAGATAGGTGATTATCTTAAAAAATTAACTCATCCCAGTGAGTCATTAACTCACAGAAAACCATCAACTGCTCTGAAGGCATTACTGAATTAATGGTTTTATGTCAGATATGGAAAAAGTACTATTATACTGTACTGATGAATATTTTCTAAATATTAGCAGATATCAAAAGAAATAATTATTTATTAATAATGAAATATCTGAAAATATATTTTAAAAGCATAAGCTGTGCAGCACAAATTTAATTAAATGAATTCTGCAGTGAACAACAGGACACATCACCAAAATAGTATGTATTTTAACTGTGGTTTCCAAATGATAAATTGCTTGTAATATTACAAGCAAGGATCATAGTGTGTAACGTAAGAAAAAAGCCTCACCTGTGGCTGAATCTACACTGGTCCCAAACTGAGACCCAAACTCAGGTTCTCCATATGATGTTTGTGAAGCACAGGCAAGGTTCAAGAGTACAGTTTAAAAAACCAGCAAACATACAAAAAAACCCCAGAACTCATGGATCTCAGTAAAATCTTTCGGATTCAGATGACACTTGAGTGCTCAAATCTAGATTTGTCCTTTCTGATCACATTTAACTTAGGAAGTGTATAAAAACTTCACTTGCTATGACAGTGTGTATCAGACTAATGAGAGCGTTCTAAAAGTTACACAAAAGAATCACATTAATATAGGAGCTCCACAAGTGAGGCAAGAAATCCCAGATCCAGAGATATCCTAATCCTTGTGAAAGCTGTGTTAGATTTTCAAAATTTCAAAATTCTTTAAATTTAATTTCCCAAGCTAACAATAGAAATATTAAGACTCAATGTATTTTTACATCAAAAATGTGATTAATCTTATTGATATTAGTTTTGCTAACTGGTCTATATTTTTAGCTACCAGTTTATGAAGTAATAGTAAAATGTTAGAAAATTCTAAGTGTTTTGAAAGAAAGGCAGAAGAGTATGAAGACTAGTAGTGATCCACAGGAAATCCACATGAGTCATATTATTAGATATATCACTGACAAATGCTATTCAAAACTTGCTGGTCATTCACCTGTTTAAAACTGTACAATAATCATAATGTTGTAAGCTAACTTTACAGACCACTCCTAAAACTAAACGTATTACAGATTCCACAGATTTTTGTCTTTCATATTGTAATTTCAAACTAAAATTTCATTTCCCATAAAAACACTGTATTTATAAAACTATGCAAGCTACTTAATAAAATTGTATTAGGAAGTTTTTTTTCTTGACTCAAAACATTATATTTCATTTCACTGAAACTGAATCTCTTAAAACGGACAAAATTTAAGAAATAAAGTGAGCTAATTACTGGAGACAATTGATGTGAAAGGTTCAAAATTTAGACATGAACTTCCTATTATTTGTATCCACAGTGGGGGGCAGAGGAACAGGGAGAAAGAACTGAAGGAAAAGTTCTGCATTTTCACGAGTCCTCTAAATTAAGAAGTACATGACTCAATAACAAAAGACAAGATGGGTTTAATTAAAGACAGACAGAAATTGAAACAGAAATTTTTAGGTTAAGAAAAATCTGGATTTATAAAGCTCTTTACATACCACAGCACTGGAAACAATGAAAGATACTATATTGGAGAAAGAACTGGCTAATGAGATGGGACAGCAGTCTGTATTGAACAGGGAACTCTTTGGCTGGGTCTGTTTTCTATCAGAGCTACTCAACGGCTGGTTTGGGGCTCATGCTCTTTATTATTATTTTCTCAAAAGCATGCAACTACTAGTGAAATTTGTTACTATAAAGTTAGAGGCTTTGCAAATACAAAGGCCTTACTATAAATACAGAACAACTCAAAGGAAGCACAAAGGAGATGACATATAGCCAAGCAAAGTGCCCATAAACACTTTGCTCTTCAGAACTAAGTTGGAATCAGACCAAGCATGAAAAAGATCCAAGTAGAGCACTGTCACAGAATGATTCAAACCACCTATATATGAAGTGACTGTTGAAAAGGCAACTGTAATTCTAAACTGTACCTTCCTCTGAAAAGGGAATTACATGACACAGCTAAGACATCATCTAGAATACAGTGTTCCAACATGATCAAATCAACTCCTCTGACTTTTGCTTCTAATTTAGAAACGCTAATTTGGAATCCGTATATCATTCAACTTTTCACGATACATCTTGGGTCATGCCAAAACACACTGAATAGTCCAGTTTCAAGAAATTACTCAAACTGCAGCAGGTATAATGAAGGATCATTGGGATGATCAAGAGAACACAGAGTCTATTTTGCAAGACTGAGATGGACTGACATATTTAGAGTCACAAAATCAAAAAGGATATGAGTGCTTTTCATATACACATCAGAAGGGTAAATACTACAAGAAAAGTTCATTAAACCAGAGAACAGTACTGGCACAAGGAGAATTTGTATCCATTAGCTAGGAACAGACTTAAAAATTAAAATGAGAAATTTTCTGTCCATAAGAAACATGAACAAATAGCTTCTCGAAATAGCCTTCTACAAGGGTAGCAACAGCAAAACCAGCTTGACATGTTTATGAGCTACAGTTTATGCCCATAACAGAGGGCTGTATTTGACCTGAGGGAAACTGTTCATTCTATACTCCCTCGATTTTTTTTCCTAAGAAAATGCCAGGTGAAATAATTCTAAATTCTGTAGCCAAATCTAAAATATATCTGCTACTAAAAATAAGAGTGTAAATATACCTCCAGTAAAGAAAACATTGCAAGGTAAAGCATCTTTGAAGAGATTGCCAGCTGATTTGGGATTTGTAAAATTAACACTATAGATTAATCCTTGCATTGGAAGAGAAACTCAGTGCAGGAAATGGGGCTTAGGCATTGTGCCCCATTTGACTAATGGGAACGCACTGGGTATTGAACTAAATGCACATTTTGTATACCTGGTGAAAATTTTTCCTGTCATAGTACGAAGACCTGTATCTACAACAAGAAGAGGGCAGTTTCCTAAACTACAAAATGGAAGGCAAATTAGGGGCTGGATGGTAGCTGACAAAGTACAAAGTGATTGTTTGAATTATGCACCAGACCACTATATATCGTAAACAAGCTTTCCTGAAGGGAAGAGGTAAAACTGTATCAATAGTCCCACTATGTTCTTAGGCTTTTATTCACAATGAATATCACAAGGCTATTTCATATGGAAAT
Organism: Tyto alba; assembly: GCF_018691265.1. NCBI lineage: Eukaryota > Metazoa > Chordata > Aves > Strigiformes > Tytonidae > Tyto > Tyto alba. Next base: position 59,061,522 of record NW_024881282.1, read on the forward strand.
ATGACCCCATTCCAGTCATTATTAGACACATATATAACCTGGGAAAATAAAAATTACAAGCTATTGAGCACTGACAGCATATGGTTCTTTCTGATCTAAGAAATGGTGGCTGGTAACATCACAACCTAGAATGTCTGTACAGACATTACTGAATTGACTCAGTTCTGAATTTTTCACTGTACCAGCCTCCTCTGATTTGACAAGATTTATTTTATAGTAAATATTAGCTGGTAAATAGTGTCACTAAAAATATACGGACTCAGAAGTCTAAGAAAAAAAAAATAGTTAAATATAACACAGCTCATTTAAGAGTAAGGTTTGTTTTTTGTTTTTTTTTTTTTTTTAAATAAGCACTCTGAAAATTACATTAGTAAAGCATCACTCTCAATTACTGGAAATAAAAATTGTAATGTTTCCAGGTTAAATGCCTAAACAAAATATACTCTCAATTTCATTTCACTGAACAAATCTTCTAATAACACCTCACTTAACAAGTCCCTGCAGGGAATCTTGCAAGCAGTCTGCTCTGCAAAATACCACAGCAATTTCACGAAGGCTGGTAAACTGCATCATGTCTGTCCGTGTTAAGAGCTGCTAACCAAACCTCTAGAATACATAAGAGAAAAAGAAATGCACATATCCACACAGCTAACACACTCTGGTAAATTCCCTCTTCCTTAAACAGCAGGCGACATTGCCTTGAAGGCTGTAGGAAAATGTGTATAGCAACAAGTAGACAGAGAAACAAAGAAATATTTGTTTCCATCATTGTGAGAACAAGATACACCTATTAAACTGCAGTCTGTATAAGCTCTGGTGCATACTGATCACCGTGGCATATCCTAAGAATGAAAAGAACTTCAATGTGACCTATATTCTATGTCTTCTTAGAGCCTGGGAAGCACCCTTGAATCTAATTTTAAAAGCTACCGTGTAAAACCAATTAGGGTAGGAGCCACTAAGCGAATCACTTTTGAAGGCTGCTCCTATAACAAGCCACAAAGATGAAATGGCTTTACAGATTTACTGCCTAGTAAGAGGACCGGAAGAGTTGGAAAAATATGAAGAAACTGTGTATTAACTTTTTTTAACAAAGGTGAGTCTTGAAATTTTAGTTACATCATATTATTATACTCTTTTTTTTTTTTTTTTTTTTTTTTTAATTTCTAGGTTGTATTCTCACCACACATCCTGCTACACCTGCATTATTAAAACCCCATTAATAGACTAGCTGCCAATGTAACTGTTTTACTATCTCATCTTGCTCAAAGAAAATATGATTATGGGAACACTATAACAATATAAGTCAACACCAGCATTTTAATAAATGGAATTGTAATTCAGCAATGAAATCATGGGAAGCTATCAAGAAAAAGGTGATCAAGTCCTTTGTATTAAATTGAGTATATTTTATTTTGAGAAAAAAATCTGTAGCTTTGTTAAACCTACCATTACCACACACACACCACACACTCACAGACAATCCCTGCTGCCCTTTTAATTAATCCTGTGGGACCAATTTAGTTTTTACTGCAAAACCTAGTAAATGAAGTGTGTATAATGATTTTGTTAAATCTTAAATTGCTCTTTTAATTAATTGGTAATTTCCTCAGCATACTGTACTGCCTACTGAAGTGACATTATTGAGCATCCCAAATGCCTGTCACAGTACAGGAAAAAAAAAAAAAAAAGAGGAATAGATATAAGAAACAACACCCCTCCGTGGGAAGTAGGAAAAAAACAACATCACTGGCTGTAACCAGGCTGGATAGAGGTTAAGAGCCCTCAGTGCTTCATAAATAGATTTTAAAATAAAAAAAAGATGACATGTGGCAATACAGCTTCTATATTGTAACATCATGACTTGGTCTCTCTTGACTTGCACAGTTCCTGGAGAAGCATGTTACAGGGATTAAATCCCTTTGAATGTTAATGTGTTCCTCTTTTGAACCACAAAGAGTATTAATCCTCCTCCCCTCATCTACCAACAGCTGCACTATTTTTTCCTACTTGACAGAGTGGAACAAGATAGCATGGCATGATTGACCTTATTGTAAATATTGCTATTTGGTTTGGACTGGTTACTTTTTGCAGAAATTTAACAGACCTGGTATCAGTTTATCTGCAGCACAAACAGAAATAACTGTCCAGGCACCCAGAAATGTCTTTCTAAACTATTACATCAGAAGAACTGTAAAAATAATTCATTACCCTATTAAAAAAATTAACACACTTTATAATCCCTTCAACAGTGACTAGTACAGGAAGTCAGACTGGAATGTTCCCAGAGAAAGGGCATGAATGTGTGTATACAAATACACATGTGTATATAAATATATAGATTATGGAAAAGCGAGTGTTAAAGAGAACACCGACAGTCCAGTTCAGGCATGATTCCAGCATATATATCTAGAGTCATACATAAAATCTTTATGAATTAATCTCAACCCTACACATAACTCTCATTCAACTACTTCATACAGTTTGCGAAAGGACTCCAATTTCAACAAAAGCTAGATAACATAAGGCAGGAATATGCAGGCTGACAATAAAACAAATCCACTAAATTTCCGTTGTCAAAAATAAATATTTTCACACATTCAGAAAGTCCTAAATCAGACCAACTGCCAGAGTACTTTTCATTCAGATTTAAATGTACAACTGACTGATAAGATAATATAAAACCTGGTGTCTATATATAGTCCTTTAGAGTCCCTAACTTCAAAGCCAGGAAACAAATCTCATTATATTTACTATTCTGAATTTTCAGAGACATTTTACAATCATTTTCACATTTTGGCTATCTCTATTATTTGAATTATTTAGAAATCTCAACATTGATGAAGCAGATTACATATAAATTAATAGGAAACTAGCATAGTTTAAGTTCAGAAAAGAGATTATGCTGACTAATTAATAGAAGTTTCAAATCCATTAAAAAAAATCCTCAAAAGACTATAACCTTTCTGACACCGTACTACAATCTTGAAGCCTTTGGCATAAGTTATGATTTACAATTAACATGTACTGCGCTCATGCGCTTTTCAAAAATCATGGCACTATTGAGAATGTCTAAATATGTTATGCTTCATTTACTTCTGTAGTTCAAAAGCAGCCCAACCTGTTAGATAGTGTACAGGCTTAAAATGATAAGACAGAAAAAAGCAAGTATTGCCATATAAACTACAAATTCTAGTATCATACATGACGTGGCCAAGGAACTTAAGGTGGCAATTACAGTGCACTTTTAGAATAAAAATCATTAACAAAAATCTACTATCTAATATTTATTATATGAACTATCACTAAAGACTAAGAGTTATTAACACACTTTAAAATAGCTTTGTGATTATTTTTAAACAGGAATATGATTTAGGATTTTATGCATTTAGGGTTCTATGTATTTTAAAACATATTATGCATATGTATTCTTTTCAATTCATCTTGGATACTTTAATAGAGATAAAACTCTTGATTACCTTGCATTTTCCACTGAGGTGCTGTTACACCCAAGAACATACGGGTAACCGTCTGCTACATGCACGGAGGTTCTCACCCCAGGGTTAAAACAGGGTAATTCAAGGCAGTTTGAGTGCGTGTTGTGGATTTATAATCCAAGATAGAAATCTGCATGAAGATTGTGTAGCATTTGTCATGTAGCACCTTGCTAGCTGTCTGTCCATAAAAAAACCCTAAGCACATCCCACACAGAATAGATAATTATGGAAATAGAGATGTAAGGAAAGTATAATCTGGGGAAAGTAAAGCATGAAAGACATGGAAAATGAGAACCTTTGGATTCTAAAAGGATTCAAATGTGTTTAAATATCATGCCTGCGTAGAATAGAGATTTTTCCAGTTATATGAAAGTTTAAGTCAGAAAATTTAGCATCTAGTTCTACTTCAATAAACCATTTTAGTACCAGAAACATATTTAGTTCCTTATGGCTTGCAAAGGTGAGCCACACCCTACGGTCTTGCTTTCTAGTAATTAAAATACATCAACTAGAAAAGAATGGGAAGTTTGTGAAATGGTGTTGGTAAAATCATATGGAACGGCTTTGACCAAAGGCTCTGGAGTAGGAAAAAAATGAACTAGATTTCATTCTAGCTCTGTGTGTCTGAGAATACTGGATCTGATCTCTATTAACCCTAATCGTACATTCTCTAGTCTGGTAAATTGGACTTAAAAATTAATATAGATTAAATGAATAACCCACCTTATTGCATTTCATACAAGTCTGGCAATTCAGAAATGATCTTAAGACAAATAATTGTCTAAGCACTGCAGAGAAGTTAAAAATCATGTTGTTTATTTAGCTATTCTTCATACAGAAGCACAGACAGACTTTGATGTATTCTCAATTCAAGGGAAGAAGGAGTGGAAAGGTAAGAAGAGGAAGAAAAGTGCTTCACATAGTTTAACACTGACCCATTCAAGCAGTTAAGGAGCAGCTTGGAACAGCTCCAAAGGCTAAAGCAGCTCCCTTTCCAGTTTTGCTTGGCCAGATGGTAGATGAACACGTTTCAGGATTTCAAGCAGTGCTTAGGCTTTGAGGATCAGATGTGTCACTCCATTTTTAGCTTTAGAAAAAACCCAAAATCGTATTTGCTTATTTCAGGTAATATTTGATTGAAGTGTTTTGGGGATAATACGATGTACCATACTGGGGTGATGGGGGGGTGGGGAGGGGAAAGATCCTACACAAAAAGGGAAAACAGAAAAAAATGGAAGAACTCTCACAATCCGGTTGATGTAGTTGCACCATCCTGCCCTCCACGGAGACCTTTCCCCTTCACCCTTCAACTTATGTAGAGCTTTTATGTAGCTGAATATAATTATTCCATCTCCCTGTAAATGTTAATTTAAAATATGGAAGTATGCTGGGGTTTTTTCAGATGAAATTCTAGCTGTTTATCTGTATCAGTGCCTCTGTTTATTATCTCTTAATCTAATGAATTTTTCACTATTTAATCCTATACTCACTTATCTGTTAGTCTTTAAACTTCAGTATTACTTATGCACATTATAATGCTAATGACATTACACAGCCTTTTAATGGACACCAAGATAAATTCTGCATGTGATCCAGGTACATCTTATTACTGAAGATATGCTATTACTGCTTCCTACTAGTTAAGGCTAATGCCAACATATGAATTAATATGACAAGTGTAATAGATGCTTTATTTTAAGTGTCTTTGTTGAAGGTCTCTGGTTCAGTCACCCTTCGTAGTCTTTGTCACAGATCTGCATCAGATCTTTTTAAAAATAAATACTATCAGTTTTAAATTAATATGTACTGTAAAAGGATTCTTTTAAAACTCAAAGAACTGCAGAACAATAAAGGGGCACTGGAGGACAAGAACACAATAGTTAAAAAAACTACTAAAGAAATTAATTTGCCTTGCTCTTTACTAATCAGGGTCAGCACTAGAAGCTATAATACAATAAAATAGCATATACTGTTGATAGGAGACATTGCTTTATCCTCAAGGGAATTTCTTTTGCAGTTGTTCTCGGAGTTTAATCTTACTGCCGTGGCATCTCTTATTTTTTTTTTACTAGCTCAGAAACAGGGTAGAACTTAATAAGCTATCAGTGAAAATAATTAAAAGTAGACTGTAAACTGAAATTACACAGTAATAAAAGGAACACTGAAATAATTTTTTCACACTTTACAGTATTGTTAAAGTCATGCCATCTGTTTAGTGAAATAATGCTCAATGAAATACCTGTTGTAAGCAGGAAGTCAGAGGCAATTTACAACTCATATAAGGTTTCCTTCCAGGTAGAGAAGAAAGGAACAGCAGAAGAGATTAAGTTTTTTAGGACTAAGATTTTTAAAGCCTATGCCCTTTCTAGTTTTGTAAAGGCTAGACAAGTACAAAATTTCCTTTCTTACCCCTATCTGTCCTAGATTTCCTTTCTGCTACCAACTTATTTGGCTTAGTTCTGATTCAGAAATTCAGACAACTTTTTTCTCAGATATAATATTGGAAAGTACTTACTAAAGGAGAAGATTTCAACTTACCTGATGAAGATCGTTACCCAAAACATATTCCTGGAAGTAACCTGGTGCAGCAGATGATGCTCTAATGGCCTGCCACAGTTTATACTGACAGCCTCCGATATAATGAGACTTAACACCAGGAAAGTGATTATAGTTTCTAAAAACAAATGCTTTCAGTGGTGTTCCTCTGTTTACAATGGTGCTTACTGCAGCTACCTAGTGAGATAGGAAGAAAAAACCCAGTTATATATGATGATGATAATAACAGTACGAGAATGACAGCTTCCCACAATATCAAATTCAATTTATACATTAAATGCATCTCTGGAATCCTACTCAGTTCATTATTTATTTATTTTTTTATAATGCCTACATTTAAAAAAGTGAAAATAAAAAAAAATAACCCAAATAAAATCATAAACTCCCTAAAGAAAATGCTGGTTTTATCCTGAAATTAATTGTTTCCACTGGCTATTGTATCTACTGATATCCATCCATTGATATTTAATAAAAAAGCTGGTGTCATCTGTAGGATTTAAAAGTATTTTGCCTTTATGAATAGTAATTTGTTCTCAAACCTCTGTAACCAGCAATGCCACAACGGTATTAAATATGAATGTCAGAAACATCAATCAATTTCTTTCTCCAAGAACATGATTGCTTAATATTGCAACCAGAGTTAAAGGATTGCAGGAACAATCTCTCCCAAAGAAAAATGAAAAGAATCAAACATAAGTCTTTCAAGCTTTTTTGTAAGGATGCTCAAACGTCATTAACAGAAGCCACATATATAAATCTAAGTGAAAAGCCAAAATGCTGTTTTCATAAAAGGAAACATATGACTGCAAAAAAATTACATCTTACAAATATAATCACATGAAGTGAAAGCACCTATAGTTATGGGTGAGTGTTAAAATGTGCAAGACCTTTTAGTGATTATGCACCCAGCCTGGCTGGCACTGTCAGAACAATACTCTTCAGCAGCCAAGTGGGTGTTCAATTTTATTTTGTTTACTATTTTAGAGAGTATGGTACTTTTGTGAAACATTACTTAACAGCACTAGCAGGTGATGCTGTGATATCACTGCATTCATTTCCATTCTTCAGCTACGTAAGTTAAATAATTTAACTCACAGTAAGTCCATCCTTACAGAAAAGCAAACAATAGAAGCATAACTTCTATATGACAGTGCAGAAGCAAAATGTGTGCACGATTTATACTCCATCATTCGATGGAAGAAAACTTTCCTGGTTTTGGAAAAAGTAAGGTTTGGTTCTAAACACTGCTAGAAGTAGAAAGAAAAAAAACTTTGGAAAAATTCAATATAAAACTTATCAAACAAATGCTCGATTTTTTTTTTTTTTGTAATATCCATACATGCTTCCACTTCATGATGCAGTCTAAGCTGTAAAGTGCTGAGTACCTTCTGTAAAAATCTATCTTGCCATGAATTTAACAGCAGCAGAGCACACAACTGTATGCTTTAGTTTGATTTTGCTGTGCCTTGTAACGAGTGACACCACTGCCAGCACTACAAAGAGGTTCCTGGGAATAGCTAGTTTCAACTCTATTTATATTCACATTTTATCACTGAAGAAGATGGAAGAAAGCCAAAGATCCTGGTTCAAAGATAACTTTCAAGTCAACGTAGGATAGCTTCTGTCTCAGAAAGCAACATAGCACTCCAGCCTTTTCATGTCCTTGTTTTAGACATGGACTAGGAACGCAGTCAGTCAAGCACATGTTTCTATGTTTAGAAAAATGAGAATATCTTCCATTTAACAGTAAAGCATTGAATATAGCGCTATGACACCAAAACACCTGTTAATTACAGATTGTTCCAAAATATGTGCTATTATGTTTCTCCTCTTTCTTCACACCCTAACCTTCCCCAAAAATAAAATACCCATGCTTTCTCATCTTTCACTCTCTGCTGCTGCTGTATATAACACCCCTCCAATTAATTGATGCCCTTTGTGTCATACAGGAAGAGTAGAGAACTCAGGGCCTACAAATGTTACTGGAGAAAACCTGGCAATCCAGATAAGAGTGAGGAGAAACCCTGTTCTCTCACTACACAGTAACACAGATCACAGCTGACATGACAGGATCTCCAGATACTAGAATTCTCTTATATGAAGAAACAAACTGCACAATTTCAAGAAGTTGACCTAGTACTTCTCTGCTTATACGCCTTTTAACATCTCTGAAATGTACTTTAAGGTACTGAATAAAAATATTAGAAATTGCTACAGAAGTTTAAGCATCTAATGAATTTTTATCCTTTAAAAGCATGGGTTATCGTATATGGAAGCTTGAAGAGTTTATCAACACTCATGCTGTTTATCCAATATTCTTCTAGGGATAGTACTGCTACTCAGAAATACTTGTGGAATACTAATTGTGTATTTACCTTAGAAAACTACTTACCTTTGGACATTTGGAATTTCTTGCAGTTTCAATCATAAGATTTGAGCCCATTTTTTCTCTACAAATAAGTGTAAAAAATTGAAAATGCTCCATCAGTTTAGCATGAACAGGACACAATTTTATCATCCTTAATTCTGAGAACTTTGCATTTAAAAACAGCAATGCTTGGATTTCACTTTAATAATTGGATTTCTATGGTTGACTTCAATGGACCAGTATTTCAAACCTTCTAGGCTGTGGAAAATAAGTCTGAAGAGTAATTGAGGTCTTGATTCAGTTACTCACTTCACATACTTAACCATAAATCATCAGGATTACTCAACTACTTTGTGAGAGGAGAATGAACTAATTTGCTACATTTAAGAATCAAAAAAATCAACATCTTTATTAAGCACTTTTACAGTAATTAAAATTACTCTCCTGAACTGTTACAAAAACAAAAGCTAAGGAAAGACAGACACCATTCTACATGATTTAGAAGACAGTGAAAACATTTACACATAATCTTCCATAACAGAAATTCCATATGCATTTAACATGCCTTTTTGAGGTAGAATTTTTTCATATGCATATATTTTTATAAATCTGACAGTGAAATCACACGAATGGTCAGCATTGTTATTTACCATACCATCAGCGTTAGGGTCAGTATTCTAATTATTAACTAGAAGGCAGCCTTCCTGCATAGTGCAGGAGACTGAAGGATATCAGCATGCTAGCCAATAATCTCGTATCAGCATCTATTTCAACTTGGATTTGCTTACAGTTGAGGTATAAAGCTCTACAGAGTGGGCGCTCATCCAAAACGATTCCAAACAGGCTTTTATTTAAATCAGCAAGTTTTCTTCCTCCCCTTGAACTTAGCCCACACAAACACAGGTGGTGCATCTACCTTATTCTGCAAAGATGGTTTTCAGTATCACCACATTTTTTAAGTAAGGTGATTCCATCTGTTTTTCAGAGGTTGCCCATCTATAGCTCACACTACTGCGACAGCAGGTAGTAGTGACTCCACTGTTAAAAACCAACACCTTTATCACTCTAATCAGGTCACAAGCTAAAAGAAGCTTTATATGTTACAATAGCAGTAGTCCTCAATGTAGGCTGTAAACTGTATTTGAAGATAGAACAATTAACTGTTCCACTAGTGGATATCTGTGCCCGAACAATGGCTGTGTACGTGTCCTTGAGAGGGAGGAATAAAGGGAGACAGTTTCTAGTCCTATGATTGAAGACTGCTGCTGACAATTCTTACATCAATAGTGCTGGTTTATTTTTCCCAATAAATGCATTAATTCCAGTCTCTCAGTCACCAGCGAGAAGGGGAGGAGTGCCATCTGCACTTACTAATCGATTACAGGAGACGAAGGCACACAGAACCATGAAATAGGAATATACAAAAATAAAAGATGAGACTGACAGAGGTGAGATATGAAAGACATCTACTGATTTGTATCACTTTCATCTACTTCTTCCTAAACATCTGTATTAGATATTTTTTCCCAAACCCCGAATACAAAGATTAAAAAAACTGTACAGCAATATCCACTGCTTTAGTACAGGAACTGTCAGACTGAATCATTATTTTCTCATGTTTCTTAGGAAGTCCAGGAACTGATGCTTCAGAGTAGGTACAAGAAATCCATTAACTATTATGCAGCTTTAGGCATTAAGGTCTAAAGAGAAAAGTTTACTATCACCTCCAAATTTATTTTAGTTTTGCTGCTAGCATTGATACTGTGATTGCATATTATATAAATGTCTTTTTCAAGCGTTACTGTTCAATTATTTTCTTTACTGAAGTCACAACACAGTTCCAGAGTTAATTCACATACTGTGTTAAAAGAGAAAGTCTCCTAATTCTAATTTTATTCAATAGTCACTTGTTCTTGAAAAGATGAGAATGGTAATTCTCAAGATATCTTATTATCTCAAATTACTGCTTTAACTTGTTTGCTTTTTTTAACAGTGAAGAGTCCTAATTCCTTTGTGTCAGTCATCTTTACATCACTGCCTATTTTTTACCAATCTTGCAACAGAAACATCATCTAAAAGGGGGTAACCGGGACTGTAAATAGTATTTTAAATTAAACTGTATTATGGATTAATATAATGCCATTATAGTATTTTCTGTATTTTCAGTCCCAACTGTCACACACTAAATTATCTCGTTTGACCACAAGCATACAGATGTTTCATTAAACTGTCCATGACAACACCCAAATCACTTCTGATATTAAAGGTAGCTTAAATGCTGTAAGCGTTTTACATTTTCCCAATCATGGGTTATTACTTTACACATAATTTTATTTGTTATCGTATTTTTCCCATGTATCTGCTTTGTTTGTATCTGTCTGTGACCTGTCCTCTAGACATGACCTACCTAAACAACACCTCTCCTTTACAAATGTTGCTCTTTCACTGCTTCAAGTCACTAATATTGCAACACTGTTTTCAGCAGTGCTATGAAAAACATATCGCCCACCGGATACTTAAAGGAACATTCTTATGGGCTACAGCCAGGGTGCAATCAAATAGTCTGGAGAAAGAGCATTCAATTTGGAAGGCAAAACTGTAACTTTTAGCCCCTTCCAACAACAACAAAAGTTCCAGGAAACTATCACATTTTTACGAAACCCACAGGAGAAACTTTTATTTCACATTTCATAAGGATACAGAACATTTCACTGATAACGCTGCAAAATCTGTTAAGTGTGTCTGGAGTGACTAACTAGTACAGAACGTGTTGTCTGCCTAGTCACTGGAGAGCAGTCACAATTTATACTTCAATATACACAACAAATACTGGTCTGCAGTATTATTACTTGTAATCCCAAACACATGCATTATCCATTTTCCTACCAACAGAGAACGCGTAACTTCTACCCTACCCTCTATAAGGTGCTTGACTGACTCTCAAGATTACTAACTCCCAGTATGGCATTGTAGTTAGCTTGTGAAAACCCCTAGCTGCTCACCAAATTTCTCCAGTAGTTTCTAAGAACTTATGAAAGAATAAAATTGTATATGTAAACTACAGTTGAAAGAAAACAGAAAACTTGGAACTGTAAGCTAGGTTCTTCTTACAAATGCACTTCAATATAGCATTATATAGACCGATGTATGGTAAATATACTTTTCTGCACAAAGTAATAAAAGTAACTGATTAAAAGCAGCCGTCAAATTGTATTTCAAGGAATACATAAGAAGAGTTAAAATAAACATACACATAAAAAATAAAAATCAATTCCCTACAGCACTGAGAATAAAAAGTTACTTAATCAAAATTAGTTGCATTTTTCTGAAATGGAATTTATAGTATGCCTCATGAATGCACACAACATTAGCCTAATGCAACATTAGCTTAATTATTTTCAATAAGAATACTTTCTGTCAAAGTAATACCATCAATATTGTGGTAGGTCTAAATGTATATTGCATGCCTGTATACTGCAAACAGATACTCTATTTTAAGGAAGACTGACAAGTCTAATACCATTTAAACAACCAAAAAAAAATAATCCATCCAGCACAAGGCTTTTAAATTTAAAACAAAATACAGTTTTCCCCTGCAATGACTGAAAGTTAGACCTGACCTTCTTATTGCCATAAAGAGATGCTATATAACCTTTCAATTCCCTTCTTAGTTGTAGGCTTCCATGCCACAAGGAAGCCTGCAGGAATCCCTGTTTCAGTAAAATGTTGTGTAGGCATAGCTTCAACACTGCAGAATTAGGTCAACAAAAAGTAATTTGTTCATCAGTAAACTTAAGTTTTTATTTAATCTACAGATAATATAGTAATTGCCTGGTTTCTATTCACTGCACAGGAGTGCTTTACCTCCCTAATGCATTTCGTGTAGCTGCAAAGAATAACAGTATTTTAAAGGCATGTAAAATACTTTCACATGAGGTAATTCTGATTTTCACAAGACTTCTCTTAGTTGGGCAGGGAAGGAAAAGAAGGACAGCAGAGAAAAAAATCTCTTTTCTAAAAGAAGAGGAACTCCAGATATCTGAGAAGAAAAACTTATGATACTAATTTGATAAACACACTTATTCCTGAAAACATCCAGGAGCACACAGGAGCTCTTGGAAGCCTCTCCACTTCAGCAAAAGAGTGAGATGCTCAAAACTCAGGCAGAACAGGTATTCCCACTATAACGTCCAGAAAAACTCTTTCAATCCTATAACACACATTAATCGTGTTCCCAGAGGAACTTTTAATTACTTGTCCAAAGAAACTTTTTACCATTTTGCATTTGCTTTCAGAGAAGGTTGTTTCAGTTCTTTCAGTAGCAGTGCCAGCTCACATTGTTTGGGAAACTATGACATTAGTTTGCTAAATATTACAAACAACAGAACGATCAATACAAGTACAGATAAATAAAACTAAGTAATAAAACTTGTAATATAATAATTTCTTCCAGTTACTTTTCTCAAATAGCCATTAATGCATTTGTATACATATCTATGAAGAAATACTATTTCACAGGCAACTCTGACACTGCAGATAGCTTTTCATTGCAATCCTTACAGCTCATTTTTCTTTTCAAAGAATGGTGCAAAGGACAAATCCCTTCAATATAGCAGCTACGATTAAAAATCCCTACTACAGCACATCATTTCTCATCATGTCTCCTATAAGAAAAAAGGCACAGCAGGTGGCTAGTAAAATTTGTAGCAGATCTATAATGAGTCAGATCAAGCAGAGCTGGCAAGCATACAGGAATATAATCAGAAATCAGTGCAATAAAGCTCACTTTATTCTCCAGAAACAGAAATCATTACATTAAAGGCTTTAAATGTTTTGGTAAACATGAAAACAGCTATTTCAAAAGATAAGAGTATATGCTAATCCTTTCTAGTTGTTTTAAGAATTTTCTTAACAGTGAAACATTAACAAAGCTGAAGGCTCTCACACATTATGCTAATTATTTTTCACCTGATCATTTTTTACTTACTTGAGCAGTTTTTCCCATATATCACTATCATAAAAGGCATGGCTCCAACCCATTTTGACTGTTCCAACAATGACATTCTGCTTAAAAACATCTGATCCTAATTTGCGATACAGTTCTTCACAATCATCCAGAGGGATATGGAACAAACCCAACATAAAAGCTAATATAGCTCCTGAAAAAGAAATATTTTGAAATGTAAATTATAGCCTGGAGTAAAATTATCAAGATGGATTACCATTTAGTGTAGTTCATAGGTTAGCAAAATATCTGTCTTGAAAAGGGAAGATTAACTGACATTTATATCACTAAATTCCTGTTCAGAGATCACAAGCTACGTTTTAAAAGGACATATAGAAGATAGAAAGAGTCTACTTTCAAAACCAGAACTAAATTGAAAAATGACATTATTTCACTTTTTGCAGATTTAATCCCTGCAAACAAGGATATGGCAGAAAGCAAATTAAATCCACTGCTTTATCTGAAAAGAGAAATGAATAAGACAAATCTATTTAAAAATGTATTTGGAGCATTACTTGCTATCTGGTTAAGTGAGTCGGTAAAGGAAGATTCTAGGAAAATTCTGTAAAAAGAAGAGAGTTCTGACTACTTCGGAATAAATTTGGTTGCAACCATTTACAATTAGTCACTCATACATGCTGCCATCTAGTGTGTGCCTAAAAAAATTATGACCTATCCTTGTAGGAACAAAACAACAGTATCCAAAAAGCATGGTTGCAGAATACCATTCAAAAGACTGTGGAAAAATATGATTGATGTATCACTACAATTCTTAGATATATTAAACTGAAAGGGACATATACAACCTTTATATCTAATTGTGCAATACTATGAGGACATGTAATTAAGTATTAGGAATAATTACGACACATTGATTTTTCCCAATTTGGAAATGAATGCAATAGGTTTGAATAAGATTAATTTGAAAAGCAGTAAATTCTTGAAACATAGTAAGAATAAAACACATATGCAGGAAGAAATACATAAAGAAAGTTACAGATGGCTTTAAAGGAAACATGACTTCCAAGCTTCCCTCAGTCTCACAAACCCCACCATGATAGCTTAGTGTCAGTGGATTGATGGTCTCAAATTTTTTAAAATGCAGCACACATGCTTAGTATAACCTGGGCCTACTTGACACATCAAGGTTTCATCAAGAGAAATTTACTCAACCATCAAATCACCAAACACCTGTTTTCAGCACAGACCAAAAATCCAGCAGCAGAGAAATGCCATTTTCCTGAGTCATGCAAATCCTTTGCTACCTTCTTTTCTTCTTAACTCTCCAGCACCAATTCTACAATACCATGCATTTGCTATTTTGGTGAACAGTTTCAAAGATGAAGAGCCAAAATTCATACCAAATGCACACTCATTTTCACTTCACCTCCTAAGAAAGAACACCAAAAACCACAGTCTGCATCGACACACAAGTGGCAGTAGATAATATCAGAGTCAAGGTACACACTAAAGGGCTTGGCTGAAACCTGCTGAATGGTAACAAGACACTCGCAGGAGAGTAAGGCCCAAATCAAATATATAGTGCAGGCTCTATCAGACAGTCCAGTGAAAATAGTTTCTGATGCTTCTATCACCTCCTGCTCTGTATCACAGACCTCTACACTCCAGACACCATCTCAGCCTCGACAGCCAACACTTCAGGAGGAAAAAATACCTAAACAAACTCTGGGAGTCAAAGTAGCATATCTTGAAGAACACAGGGATACAGCTGTCTACTAAGACACAAGATAGGCAAGAATATAACCTGAAAGACAAAAGTATTCCCTTCTTTATCAGTACTAGTCAGACTTCAGCTGAAGTGCTATACCTCAACCTGAATGACATTCTTCAAAAAAGACATGGACCAATTGAGAAAAAGAAAAATCACACAAAAACATCCTCCCAAAACAATCACAGGTCAAGGAAATCAGTCTGTAAAGGCTATGACAAAAGCCTTTAAACGCACAGAAGGCTGCTGCAAAGAGAACAGAAAGAATGTGTTATCTATGTTCATGGGGAGTCAGGACAAGGGGAAACAAATTTGAACTGCAACAGGAAGATCCACATTAAACATCTGGATTTTTTCACCAAATGGAAAGAGAGCAAAGCACTAGCACAGATTTTTCTGAAAAGGTCTGACATGATTCAAAATCTTAGAAAATTGTCAATAGTGGAATACACACAGCTGCTCCTTCTGTTGGGAAATGAGATAACCTCCTAAGGATGCTTCCAGCTCTACAATACAATGACTTGACTTATTCATGAGTCCTCCTGAAAAAAATACTTCTTCCATCAGAAAGATTTTCAAAATGCATTTCAAAACTGGAAAGACATCATAAGCAAAAAAAATCAACAGGAGGAGATGCCAGCTTTGTTTAAGGAGGCTCCTCATCTGCACATTACTGAAAGCACTAGCTCTATGCTGTTCTTAACAAACTGGGATGAATATTTTGGGAGAATATCCTTATGTGAAGTCCTTATGCAAACTTCACATACATCCAAAACTATATGATCAAAGAGACCTGTACAATTCAGATGTCTTTGTAGTACATTGCACTGGAAAACAGTATGCTTAGAGCACGTTTGATCACAGTATGTCAATGATCAAATCCCTCATACGATGCATCTGAATGTCACTAATTACTAGCTCAGTACAGAAATTTGAGAAAAAAATGTATTTTTAAAATTCTTGGAGCAGGCCAGCATATTTGAAAATGTGGTAGTATGCACTTTGCTGATCACATACTCTTGATGTTATAAACTGCTCCCTGTGACTGAATTGTAAGTGCACCACTATTGAAAAGTACCTTTGATGTACTGGGAGATGACATGAGCAGTGAAAAGAACTTACAAGCCACATCCACAGCATATCTGCAGAGAAGTTGTCCACAGTGGGTTAAGTGCTCTGGGCATATATGAAAGCATGTCATACTCTAGAGAAGTGACAATCACCCTCACTTACAGAACTCCCAGCAGCTCAGTTCATGGGGCAATGGCACCTCCTCCTCTCAACTGCCTTGTTTTCATCTTTGGATTTTTGCACAGAACAGGCACAAACCCAATACAGAACTTACATTAACTTGGTTCCCCATAAAAAAAGTTCAATGGCCATCACTGTATTGTATGTGCTTGCAGATCTTCTGGTGCTTCCATGCCCAGGTATTGTGCTCAGCAACTGGCAAGTGACCCAAGTATGCTGAGCTCATTACAGCATCATTATAGTGATCTTTCTCTGTGACTGCCTACATTTACACCCTATGAGGACCAGTGAAGAGAAGTACAGGGAAGCTAACTACAAAGACAGACTCTGTGATTCTGAATTCACAGCAAACTGATTATTGCTAAACCTCAAAGGCAAAACAGCTAAACAAGAGATATGAAAAGCATATCAGGGAAAAAAAAAAAAAAAAAGAAAAAAAAAAGAGAATCGTAATGGACAAGAGGCATTCTTCCTATCATTTGATGCATCAGTCCAGCTTCTGCAAACTGAACACAAACTGAAATGGTAAAGCACACTGCTAGCACACACTGACAGGTATGTATAACCTCTCCCAGCCATGTCTTGTTACCCTTTATTGCAAGCTGGACTACTGCAGACAACAGCTCGATAGCATAAACAAAGCTTAAAAGAGCAGGTTAAGTACTTACTACCAGTTACAAAATCTGGTGAAGAATAAAGTTAGTTCTAATCAGAGTAGTGGGATCGAATTAAGAACACCAGGCCTTTCAATCAAAGATAAAATACCTTTATTAAGGCTGACAGAGACATTAGAGAAGTGTTTTGTAGTGAAACTATCTTCCAAAGAAACAACCACTTCTAAATTAACTAACAAAGGATTCTTTTCAAAGACTATTAAAAATGTAAAGCAGGGAACTATATTGTGCCCACAAACAAATTCTTTCTGGTAGACCTAAACATTCTCCTCTTCTCTACTATTTTGAGCCTATTAAGCAGATCTCTGGAAACATGAACATTATACCTACTCATGGTGATCTGCATTTAATGTTATTTCTGAATTAAACCGTATGGAATAGAAGTATAGTGCAAAAAAAAAATTGAAGAATGTGCGTGTCTAAAGGAAACTGAACTACAACGTATCTCTTATGTCAGAAATCAGCATTATGCTGCTACTGCTCTAGCATCATTTCTGAAAGAGATGACTGTCTTTCTAAAAGAAACTTACGCTTTAGTGTTTCCTGCTTCCTAGGGAGGAGTAACATCATTGAGTCACAAGAGTAATTAAGGCTGGGAGGAACCTCTAGAGGTCATCTAGTCCAACCTCTAGTTAAAACAGGTTCAATTAGAACAAGTTACTCAGGACCTGTTTGGTTGAGTTGAGTATCTCCAGGGATGGAGATTCCACAGCCTGTTCAGGCAACTCCTTTCCACTGTCTGACCATCATTGCAAGGAAAACATGATTCCTTATACCCAATTGTAACTTCCTGTATTCCAACTTCTCTGTTGGCTTTTCTCCTATCATAATGCACACTCAGGAAGAGTCTAGCTCCATCTTCTCTGTATTTTCCCATTACTTGAAACAGCAATAAGGCTTCTCCTTAACCTTCTCCAGGCTGAATAAACCCAGTTTTTGCACTCTCTCCCTATATATGTCATGAGCTCCAGTCCCCTGAACATCTCTTGGCCCTGTGCCAGATGCACTCAGCATATATGAAAACATATCCAACAGATTAAGGGTTTACTGAGGAGTTTGAAACTAGACAAAAACTGGCCAAACAGAGGCCCGTAATCTGTTGGGTATGTTCTTGTGCATACAAGCCAGTATGCGGTCAGCTTGCTTTGCTGCAGGGGTACACTGATGATTCATGTTCAACAAGACCACGTCTTTTTCTGCACAGCTGGTTTCTAGCCAGTCAGCCCACCTCAGATGAAGGGCTTTGTATGTGGCTTTATTCAACCTTAGGTGGTTCCTGTCAAGCCATTTCTCCAGCCTGTACAGGCCAATCCAAACAGAGGGCACCTCTGTACTGACCACTTCCTCTAATTTAGATCATCCAAGACCTTGCTGCAGGCACACTCTGTCACACTGTGCAGGTCATTAATAAAGACAGAAAAACTTACTGGCCCAGTATCAGTCCCTGAAGGATGTTACCTTAGTTTTCTGTAATGCCCCATAAAAGTCTAAGAGATTTGTATCTGGGTGCAAAATGAAGGTTTCACATTCACTGAAAAAATGACAAATTAGTTTTAAGTTAAAAGCATATCATGAATCACCCAAAGTTCTTACTCAGAAGAAAAAAGACTTTAGAAATCATACCTGTACTTTCCCAGATTATACTCAAAGTAAAAAAACAGCAAGTTCTACAAAATCTACATTTATTCTCAGACTTTGTTTACTATATTGATAGCAAAATTCCAACTTATGTTTTAACAATTACCTGTGCTTACACCACATATGTAGTCAAAAAGTTGATGAACAGGCTTTCCAGTTAGTTCTTCCAGTTTCCGTAAAGTCTGAAGTGCAACTAAACCCCTGAAACACAAGAATTCCCTTTACATACAATGGCAGTCTTATCTTACATAGCTCTAATTAAGCCCATCTTTGCTTAATTATAACTAATTATAATCACGTAACTACAACAGTAAGAATCCTGAATACTTCAAGGAATGAAAGAATAGCAGAATACAAAAATGGAATGATCAATACTAAATATAACTGACATACTCAGGTATATCAAAAATAGTACTCAACAGCTGCAGCCATACTGTTGTTTTGTAGGAAAGGCTCAGGGACGATCATCTTCTGTGGCTGTAGACTCAGGACAGATTTTAGCTGCATCTATACCACTCAGCACTTAAAGTTTGGGTTTAACATGGCTATATAATGCCCCTTGGGGCACAGTAGTTTTTTGTCTGTGTTTTTTTTTTTTTTTTTGCCTCAATTCAATGTGCCTGAAGTAATGGGAGAGATGCATTCCACATCACCAAACTTAGGCTTCTATAGCATGAAACACAGTATCCGGCACGCAGAGGCAGTGACTCTGCTGGGCTAGAGCTAGAGAACTGCATGTGACAAAAGAAGCACCAAACCATCTTGCCAACACATTCTGCTGAGCACGGCACCACCCGCATGGTGCATCCAAATCTGTCCCAGCTTGTGCGAAGAGGAGTTGCCAACCCAGGCCAAAACTATAACCAGCTGAACACCACCAATTAAGTGGCACAGCAGCCAGTAGTCAGTACGCAGGCTTACTCTCTGGACTTGCTTCATTTAGTGTCATAGATAGAGATACTGCTTTCTAAAGGTAAGGTGTCTTATGATGTTATTCCCCTAGAAATCTAACAAGAAAAATTAACACACTTTATTTATACATACAGGCATCATGCCATCATCTGTGAAACATCCTCCTTTCTACTTTGTAAAATCTTTATGGTTTACCATGAACTTTTGGAAATACAAACGTTGAAGTTGTAACATACACTTACTCATTGAAGGCAACGTACTTTGATGCAAGTAAAGAAATACTATGGGGAAACAACAAGTTTGTGAAACTGTATTCCTGCAATGACTTCATACTTGACTTTCTACCAATAAAGATTTGTAAATCAGTAAATATTTACCAACAAGATTTCTTCAAATATGTCTGAAAACACAGCTTTTAGTAAACATCAGACTTCAAATTTAATGAATAGGCTTTTGCTACTACTCTTTACAAATTATGGTAGGTGCATAAATTCACGTAGAACTAGAGGACGTGTAATTAAGGACATGTGGTGCACAAATTAAATAAAAAAAAAAGCATTAGTTGTATAAGAAATAAAAATCAACAGCATGGATAGCTTTCACCACTAGCCTATTCATTCTTTCATATGAGACTAGTCCTGCTAAGGCAGGTCACCCTCCATAGAAGTACAAGACAACACAATCGTAACAGTATAAACTATTTCTAGCATTTCACAATAATTTTGTATTTCTGAGATTAAACTTGTGAGCACATTAACTCAACTAACCATTTAATTTACTTCCAAAAGGCGAATGAGACAATCCAAGCGCTTAAGTGTGTAACCAACTTTAAATGGGTAATTTCAGTGTCATAGGACTATAAATGCATAGAAATTTAAGCACAAATGCATACAAAAATAATACCCATCACTTGGACAGTCAAATGTAACACAACTGTAAATCATAAATTGCATCTTTGGGCATAAGCTTATCAAAGAGAAACAAAAATTTTGAGTTACAGTATGGAAAAGGCTACAAGTATATAAATAAACCAGAGGTTTTACCTTGTTCCTCCTCCATCAATAGCAAGGACTCGAATTCCCCAGCCTTTCACAGGGTCTGTATATCCAATTATAGCTAAAGTCTCTCTAACGGCAGCCTGAAGACTTTCGTCATTTGCCTGTCTCAGTCGCAATAGGCACGGGATTAATTTTTCCTATTGATAAATACAAAGATACTTAATTCTAGATATATGTTTATACCAAAATAATCCATGCTTAAATTTACTGGTCTGGCATTTAAGTATACAAGTAATATATTAGTTAAACTCAGAGGAAAACTTCCTTAAATCTGTATTCACCCATCTCTCTCTCTCTAACAAGGGAAAGGACGGACTCCAATATTATATTGTACACATCTTGCTAAAGTAGCTACCTATCAGAATTAAACAATCAAGGTGAAACGTAAAACTTACAAATAGCTAGAAAAGCTGTGTTTACCAGCAGTTTGGTTTTACTGACTTTTACTATCTCATTGGCCAAATATAAACTCAAGTATGGAGCACACCAAGTACAGCTAAAAGCCCACATTTTGCAGAATAAGTATCACACTGCTTCAAAACAGGAAATGTCTTCCACGTACACTAATATTAAAACAAAACAAAAATTCAGATTCTTCCTCACACTGAATAATTTTAAAATGTACAATTATTATCACAAATATACAGAGTATTATAATCAAGATGAGAATAGTGAGTGTACCCTTTCATAATAAAGTAATTCACATCTATTTATGTGGATGCCTGACTTGTACCCCGCCCGGATGATTCATCTGGCCTGCACTCCATTCCCAAAGATCTCTTTTCCAGAAATCCTACAATCTACGTCACACCTCTGTCACATCTTATGGAAAAAGGCACAAGACTAAAAATGCTGTGATTTGGCTAGTAATGCTAGAATAGTCTACCACCCACCTCCTGTCCCCTCACTGCAGGAAAGAGAATAAGACTAATTACATGAACTTATTTGATGGTTATACTCCACTCGTCATCTCTCCTCGAAGGAAGCATGCAAACAAGCATAAAAACTGTTGTGCACATGCAGATCAACTGTACCGTACACTCCCAACTGGTCGATTGCGACAGAGGACACAGTGTACGACCTTTGTCTACCACTAGAACAAGCTATACTATCTATCCACATGACAATGCTGTGGGCTTCTAAATTAAACACTGCAATCTTAAGAGCCTTTAGCTAAACTACTGATCGTTTGGCGTATGAATTTGCTTGAACCAGCTAAAAAAATAGCTATAAAAAGAAACATTCACATTGTAATCTTTACAAATAGAAAATATGACTGGCCCACAAAAGCACAGAAGAAACTTTTATGCTATTCCGTGTCAAATATCTGTCAGTTATTTTTTGTCTAAGCATAAAGACTGCACCTTAATTGCAACTCCTCTGCTCTCTGGAAATTCTAGAAGATGATAGGTCAGCTCTTCAACCCTGCTGATACAGACTCTTCGATTAGAGGATCTTCGCAGGGCTTGCACTAAAGCTCGAGTCCTGTTATCAATACTTACTCTTGCAATAATCTAAAAAAAGACAGAGTTATACAAATAACATAAAAATTACTGTAAGAAATGTGTAAGACTTATCAAGACTATTCCAAACTTATTTTAAGATTTCTCAGAAGTAATGAACAGCATGTTGTAACAGAGATCTGCTACAGGCTCCAAGTAAGCATTGCTTAAACGTAAACAGGCAACTTTTTTATTCTTTGTTTACTAGAAAAATACATAAAGGCAGCTCGCAGCAATAACACACCGAACAAACACGTATCAGCATGTACTCATGTATTTTCAGAGCAACTCTGAAATGACAGTATTTGGACCATAAGGTTACTATAACTACAACCAAAACAAAGCAACTGGATCTCTCTATATTTATGTACTCTTTCCACATGTATGTGAACTAAATATATGTATATACTACACACACACATATGTGTATATACATATATATACTTTATACATAAACTTATATTTACATATTACAAGAAGTATATATACGTATGCATATATACTTATGTATATAATATATACTTATATAAGTATGTATATACATACTTATATACATTTACACACGTCACATATGCATATACATACTTATATAGACACATATATAAATATACACTTATACATGTATAATATATACTTATATATGTGTAAGTGTATGTATGTAAGTACATATATGCACTTACAAGTGTATATGTATGTATATATACTTAAAGTACATAAACTATATATGTACATAGTTTCTATATATGTGCATATAAGTATATACTTATATGTATGTACATATGTAAATGTATGTGTACATATATGTACTTATATGTATGTAAATACACACATAGGTATATAGTTATTCATGTAAGTATGTGCATATATATGCATATGTAAGTTTACTTGTAGGTACATACACACATATATACACGCAGAAATAATATAGAGAGGTAGCACTACACAAAGACTTACCTTTTCTCTCTGAAGAGACAAATGCTTTTCCCGCTCTTCTGTGGTCTTAGCCTCTTTCACTTTGTCCTCTTCATCCTTCTCAAGCACTTCTGGCTCTTTACTCTTTTCTTGTGAAACAACTTTTGTATCGGATCTTAACTTGGGAACCAACCCACCAATGTAACTGTCTACAAAAGCTTGTACACTGTTACTGGGAGATGAAAGAAAGTTTGCAATGCTTTTTTTAGTGGAAATAGGAAGAGCAGTATTTGTCTTTTCAGCACCCAGATTCTCTGCTTCATGAGCTAGAGCAGCTGCTGAATCCGCTGTCTTTTCTTCACTCATTACAGTATCTTCTGATGAATCAAGCTTATCTCTCTCTTCACTTTTAGAGTCCTGTAATAAAGCATTCCTTTTTTTCTCTTGATCCATAACAGACTTATTATTAAAGTACCAGTTGATATGATCAGCTATGAAGTTGTAAGTCTCTCCAAAATTTGTAGAAAAGTAGCTTACATGAAAAAGGTAGTTTTCAGTAGACGCTGAATCTTCTGGAGAATCTTGATAAGTGCCACTTGAGCTTACCAACATAGAGTCCAAGTTCTTATTTGCACACGTGGATTTCTTTGCAGCTGGGCCTCTGTCGCAATCCTCCCAAGTTCTGGCATCTGTGACTTGTTTATCATTTTCTAGATTTGCATTGGTGTTACTTGCATCTGCATTACTTTTATTTGCTTTTCCCAGAGTACCTGAGTGTGACTTTAATTGAGCTATCCGTGAAACCAGTTCACTGTGAGTGCCAGACACTGCCTTTGAAACAGATTCTAGAGTATTCCTAATTCGTGACATGCGATTGCTCACTTTTGTAAGTCCTTTGGAAGAAGAAGTTAATAGTTTAGAAACTCTGTAGTATAAAAAGTCATGGCTGTAAATGTATTTATTATACCAAAATGTTCTGCTTCTGGCCCATTTACACCGAGGCTCACTTGTATGAAAAACTCTCGGGTGAACGGCATGATTTATCCTCCAGCAAACTTTAGGTCTATACAAATACAGGTATTTGTTTCTTTGCTTCCACCAAAGACTTTTTGGGTTAATCACAAAGAACAAATATGCGTCTAAAGATAAATGAACTGTCATTACTTATAAATAATTACACCTTTTCTATGTTGCTTGCCTACTTCATTGCAGAAAATATTTCAATAAATAAGTCTTGTACCACGGTGCTATCTGAAAAAGAAAAAACACAACATTGGAAACGCCAAACCAGTAACAAGTTAAACTAAAATCACAGAGATGCCTAAAGCAGATGCAGCTTATTTATTCTCCCAGTGAAGACAGATGAACACTCAAATCAAATAATCTCATAGGGATATTTACTGCTCAGCACATTTGGTGGTGTCATCCATCCCAACATTTTCATTTCAACATATTATTCCTTAAAGGCCAGTTTAAGTCTACCTTGAGCAATATGTGACACTTGTCCAAAGCATTTAATGACACATAGAAAACTGCTTGCCAAATAAGAGAACATTGTATCTCTTTAGCAGACTATCTAGTAGAGACTGAATTTCAAATTAAACTATCATTACATTACCATCCCCCTGCAGAACTCCTCCCAGAGGAGAAAGGCCACCAATTCTTTGAGCAAAGCTTCTCTATAAAGCCACAAGCTCACTGAAACGTTGCTACCCTAAAAGCTGAAGGGCAGTATATAATCCTTATTCCGCAAACAAAGATGTTTCTGGGGTAGATCACAGTTTGATACAACATACAAGGAGCTGTGCTGCGACCGCGGGAGCGGTTCCATTATCTGGTTAAATGGGTCGCTCAGACCCCCCCCCCGGCTGCTGTGCCAAGTGCCGAAGGAGGCCAGGCCAGGCGGGCAGGCTGACACCTGCGCGGGCCGACGCCGCAGCGACAGCGGAGGCAACGCCGCCGCAGGCACCGGTGTCGTTACTTACGGGTCCCTCAGCGGATGCTCGAACCTGCGCCCCGACTCCCGCTGGGCGGCGGGGGGCTCCGGGCCGGTATATAGGCGAGCCCCCGGGGTGGGGGGGGGGGGGGGGGGCGAGTGGGGGAGCGGGGTCTGTTCCGGCCTTGCGCCATTTCGCAGAAACGATTTCGAGAGCGGCCGCGTAAACAAGCGGCGAGGCCCGGCCCGGCCTGTACCACCTGTTCCCCTCTGCCCCCGGCCCTGCCAGGCGGCGGCGGCTCCACGTCACGCGACCGCATCCACCCACCCACCCACCCCGCGTCACGCGCGCCAGTCCCGCGTGCCTGGCACGCGCTCACCACCTCCCCTCCCCGCACACCCCCCTCCCAGTGTAACGCGGCCCACCCCGGCAGCGGGTACCTGCAGGGCAGCGGCGCCCGGCTCCTCCGGCTCCTCCGGCTCCCAAGGCCGGGCC
Source organism: Tyto alba (assembly GCF_018691265.1). Lineage (NCBI taxonomy): Eukaryota > Metazoa > Chordata > Aves > Strigiformes > Tytonidae > Tyto > Tyto alba. Next base: position 59,087,056 of record NW_024881282.1, read on the forward strand.
GGCCGCCCTCAGGAGCGGGGCGGCCGCGACCCGCGCGGTGCCGCCGCGGCGGAGCGGGCAGGAGGGCGGCAGCGGCAGTGGCGGGAGGTGGGGGGGGGGGGGGCAACGCCGGCAGCGCGGAGCAGCGCTACTGCGCCTGCGCCGCCGTCCGGCCACGCCGGAAACAGCTGAGAGACGCTCCGCCTCTCCGGGCGTGGGGCGGGGCAAAGTCCCCGCCGGGGTGGTGGCGGTGGCTGTTGCGCCTGCGCGCGAGCCGGCGGCTGGCGGGGGCGGGGCGGTGACGTGCGGAGAGGCACGCGGGGGCGGGGCGTGGCTCGGCCTCCCTTAGGGGCGGGCGGGGCGTCAACAGCGTGGGGCTGGTGGGAGGAGGAGAAGGAGAAGGAGTAGGAGTAGGAGTAGGAGTAGGAGTAGGAGTAGGAGTAGGAGTAGGAGAAGGAGTAGGAGAAGGAGTAGGAGAAGGAGTAGGAGAAGGAGTAGGAGTAGGAGAAGGAGTAGGAGAAGGAGAAGGAGAAGGAGAACCCCTGCTCAGGCTGGTTCCTCCAGCCGCTCAGTGCGGGCACCGCATGTGTTTCCCCCTCAGTACTTGGGGAAAGGTGACAAAGAGTGTGTCGTGTCGTTAATCAGTTTGACAGGGTACAGCAGGCACCTTGGCATTACCCAGCCAGACTGAGGAGCAGCAGCAGGCCTCTGAGCTTCCCGCCTATGCGGCCAGGCTAAATAACAGTTTTTATGAAGCTGCCTAAACACATGGTGACGATGGCAAAAGATAGTGAATGCGCAAGCCTGCCTCGGTAGGCTGATGAACGCCTTGCCTTGCATATTAGGAGGGTAATGGTTCATTTGTAGTTTCAGATTCCAGTCATCTGCTCCTGTTCTTTCTCATAAATTAAAAAGTAAAATTAATTTTATTACCTGGTATTTCCTTCCCCAAAGGAAAATTTATATCCATTGCATGTTGTAATTATTACCATGTATTTTTTATAAATTGGACAGATTGAACTTTCTACATCTCCCAATGCAAGACATTCTTCAGATTTTTAATATTTTATGTATATTAACTGAATAATTTGTGGTTCTTTTTTTGCCTCCTATCAAGGTGGTGGGTTGGCCCTGGGTGGCTGCCACATGCCCACCAAGCCGCTCTATCGCTCCCACTTCATCAGTAGGACAGGGAGAAAATAATGATGAAAAGCTCATGGATCGAGATAAGGACAGGGAGATCACTCACAAAGTACCGTCATCAGCAAAATAGACTCATCTTAGGGAAATTAAAATTTCTTGCCAATTAATAAGAGTAGAATAGTGAGAAATAAACCCCAAATCTTAAAACCACCTTCCCTCCACCCCTCCCTTTTTCCCAGGCTTAACTTCACACCTGATTTTCGATCCCTCCTCCCCCTGGGCGGCTCAGGGGGGATGGGGAATGGAGGTTGTCATGACTTCATCACACCTTGCCTCTGTCACTCCTTTGTCAGGGGAAAGATTCCTCACATTCTTCCCCTCCTCCACCGTGTGATCCCTCCCACAAGAGACAGTCCTCCATGGACCTCTCCAACATGAGTCCTTCCCACAGGTTGCAGTTCTTCACAAACTGCTCCAGTGTGGGTCCATTCCATGGGATGTAGTCCTTCAGGAACAGGCTGCTCCAGCGTGGGTCCCCCACAGGGTCACGAGTCCTGCCAGCAAACCTGCTCCAGCCTGGGCTCCTCTCTCCACGGGGCCACAGGTCCTGCCAGGAGCCTGCTCCAGCGTGGGCTTCCCACGGGGTCACAGCCTCCTTTGGGCACATCCACCTGCTCCGGCGTGGGGTCCTCCCCGGGCTGCAGGTGGAGATCTGCTCCACCATGGACCTCCATGGGCTGCAGGGGCACAGCCTGCCTCGCCGTGGTCTTCACCACAGGCTGCAGGGAAATATCTGCTCTGGCACCCAGAGCACCTCCTCCTCCTCCTTCTTCACTGACCTTGGTGGCTGCAGGGTTGTTTCTCTCATCTATTTGCAATCTTCTCTCCTGGCTGCTGTTGCGCGGCAGTTTTTGCCCTTTCTTAAATATGTTGGCTCAGCTTTGGCTAGCGGCAGGTTCATCTTGGAGCTGGTTGGAACTTGCTCCTTCCAACATAGGGGAGCTTCTGATGTCTTCTCACAGAAGCCACCCCTGCAGTCCCCCCATTACCAAAACTTTGCCACATAAACCCAATGCAATGACAGTTTTGCACTCTTAAGAGAGTATCAAGGTAGAACTTAAAGGCAGTAGTCCAGTATCATTTCCTCAGTGAAGTACTCAGCAGCCACAAATAGCTCATGAGCCACCTATTACCTAGGATCTTTTTGCACAGGGCAGTGGTGGCCCACACCCAGATGCTCATCTGCTCTCTTCAATGCTTTCAAAGTTTCTGCTTTCTGGATTACAGTGGCCTGTTCTGCAGATATCATCTGTCAGCCTCAGCTGTAGATGACTACACATCTGGCTGTATTATCTAGTGATGGTTTTCTCCTGGCTACTATTTTTAAGACGTTTGTGTTATTCTTTAATTTATTGGGAGATTTCATTATACATGGTTAAGCTGACTTTTAAACCCAATAGCTCAAACAGGAGTGGCGTCTGTCTTAAGGGCCATATGTAGCTAAGCATGGAGTTTTTTCTGCCCGTTGCTGTATGAGTTTCTTCAGATGAAGGCCACTTACTGTTGTGAGAGTGACACAGTACTGGTACGTTTTTGACTACGATAGCAGTGTTAGCTTAAGCAGCTTCTCCAGCTGTGCCTACCCTTGTGCAAGCCCCAGGACTCCTGTGGCAATGTGGTAAACTGTGTTGGATCTCATCAGATGCCTTAAGAAGGAGTGGCCCATCTGACGCCACAGTCTGAGCTGGCTTTAAACAGGCTACCTTGGATTCTTAGGACAACAAAGGGTTAGGCAGGACAAGACCTACAACTTCAGTAAGAAGGAACTTTGGTGTGTTAAACTTCATGCTGCTAGGGCACACCCTGCCTTTCTTTGACTGGCAAATTGGAGGTAGGTGACAACTGATCCCTTTTAGCTACACATTGCTCCTTCCTAAACATTTACACTTTTTCCCATAATCTTGTAAATTTCTGTGCCTGCTCAGGCATTCATCTCACCACTGGGATAGGTACAACGGTATGCCAATTCACACCTTTCCTAAGTAAAAGATTCCAGGATCTCACATTGCATGTCTAATCACAAACCCATGTGTTCTTGCCACATGGCTCTCCCTGAGGATGAACAGACCTGTCTGATCTGACACGTTCAGAGGCCCGTGATTCATCAGCTTCTCAAAACAACCACTCAACTCTCTGAAAGTACTAAAAAACACTGGAGAAAGAAAACATAAATTTATTTATTCCTAGGCACAAATTCTGCATCCACACCTTCTCAATCATTCTGCGAGTTTAGTCTTTTTTTTACTGCAGATATTAAGAAGAAATCAGCTCAAATTGATTCATTTAAAAGATAGACACTTCAACTAAGCTAATACTGTAAGCTCTCTTAATAGTCAAAGATGAGTTGATTCATCCCATTTGACTAAACACCTACTTTTTAGATGAGAGATGAATCCACCTGTGCTGTGCATTGACACTTTAAAAAATACTTTCAATGCTTTTCATGGGAAGTCTCAAGCAAGAATTGGTTGTGATTATTGATTTTTTTTTTTGCTAATCTCTGTTAGGTTGCATACCCAGTGCTCAAGCTTTGTCAGAGTAGTCCCTTAAAATGGGATAGTTTCCAGTTTATGGCAACACTGAAAGTGGTTTGATTTTAATGAGTGCTATCCCTGTAATTTAATTAAAAGATCAAAGGCTTTTGAAGCATTTTCTCAATGTACATGTTCAAGCATGCTTTTGTAGGTAAGATGCAAATTTTTGTAAATCAAGTTACAGATCAAAAATTGTGGTAAATCTTCCTACTTTAACGGAAGAGAGTTATTTGGTGTACGTGATTTTTGTCAAGTTATAGCCAAAGTATTGTGATGTCCATACTACAGGTGAGTTATCTGTGTTCATTTATATGTATGCTATACTTTTAAATGCCATTAAATGTTTCTAGCATTCACATTTATATGTTTGTCTTGGACTGCTACTTGGAGAGAAAGTCATAATGCATTATGAGGCAGTTTGATAAAAATTAGATATTTACCAGAGATAATTGTTCCAAAATTTGTCTTCCTATGGTTCTCTCTCTTGATCTATGAAATATGAAATTTTTATATTTTCTTATGCTCTCCCTCTCTATAGAAGGTGACACAAACACCCTGAAATTATTTAATTCTGAAACGCTTTACAAAATTAAACCTTACTCTTTATTGTTATTCCAGTTGCAGAGTGAGGTGGTTTCAGCTTAGATGACTTAAACCTGAATAGAACAACTTCAGGGGGTGACATGTTAATACTGAGAAAATAGTTTTGCATATACTTTCACTGTACATTTGATACAAAGGTATTATATGAATAGCACTTGAGTATATACAAGAAGGGGTTTTGATTTTGTTTGCCATATTGATTATGGATGTATCCTGGAAACACAACACTGTCATGTAAGAAAATGAAATTAAAAAACCCCGAGTATTTCAAAACACTATGACAAATTAACATACATTGGTAGGGTAGTATTCTGCTAATAATGGTATCTAGAGATAGATGCTTAAATCTAACATCTTCAATTAAGCCTTAGGGAAAATGCTGCTTTCTATTTTCACGAACATAGTAAGACAAGCAGAAGCTTAGTAGTGCTCCCAAGTATTTTAAGCTTTGTAAATGCAGAACACGGCTATTCAGCCTCTTAACACTAGATGGCAGACAAAAATGGGAAAACATTTCCTTGGTTTCAGAGATGGAACATTGAAAAAATAATTTGCGACTTGAATGAGCATTCACTGAAAGTTCTCAAAATAACAAGAATGAAGGCCATTGGACACAAGCACAAGATATCATGCTTATGATAGCATGGATACTTTCTGCAGCCTTTCATTTGCCTGCGGTTTTTGGCAGAAACACTGCAAATAATCAAGTGGAACATTTCTACATTATTTTCTTATTGCTTTTTTATCTCTGTTACTTCCCTTCAATATTTTGCTCATGTCAAGGAAGAACTGAAAATTCTTGAAGCCTTAGAGAGTCTTAAACAACTCAAATAGAAGAGAAACTTTCAGGGAAAACTGTAATTTCTGGGTAGTTGCATGGTTGTGAAATACCCTTCCATAAATCCAAAAAGCAGGCAATATAAGACTTACATTGCAACTGCTTAGTATCTTTGTCTTACATCAGTTACTGAAAGTAATTAGGATGCTTTTCTCCTTATTGTCATTGAATCTTAGAAAATAATACAGAAGGAACAAGTTTGCTAAGAAGGCAACTCATTTTCATAGAATATTATAAATTGTTGTACTAAATATTATGCAATCAGTTCACCTAGCAGCCAGTGAATATTTTGGGTTGTTATTCCATTCCTCTCCCAGACACATCTTCCAAAAGAAGTGTAGCAGGAGGGTCAGAATCCCTAAGGGCACATCCGCACTGAATCACACTTTAAAATGAAAGTTCATCCAGCTGTCGCACCACAGTGATGTGACTGCTTGCAGGATTTGAGCTCCTGTCTGCACCGTGGACAAGGCAGTTGCTTTTTGTGTATGCACAAAGTGCTGTTAGTTAACAAGACAGTCTGGGATCACTATACAAAAACCTGCTTTACATTGCTTGTCATGTATAGATGTGTAGTGCGTTTATGGGACTGATAACCAGCACAGACTTCATTGCTATTAAACTGTGATGTGCATATACAGTACTAGAACGGTAACAGATCCCACCAAATCCCACCTGATCTTTCCCTCTGTGTGCTGCTGCCATGGCTGCACGGACTCCAAACCAGCCTGGCTATCTTCAGTGCCGCATGGGACAGTGCTGTCAGCCTTATGACCTGTAATCAGAAAAGACCAAATTTATTCCCATGATGTTTTTCCTGATAGGGTTATTCCAAATGAGAAAAGTAAGTGTACTGGAACAGAAGGGTAAGTGCAAAAGTAAGTATAACTTTACTGCCTCATGGTTAGGAAGTCATTTACAATGATGGCCATAGCTTCTGGTCTTGATTCCTCAGATTATTCTCATTACACAATAACTTCTGGTATAAAATGTATATATAGGAGCAGACACCAGACTGTGGTGTTCCCTTTTCCATTGGAGTGCTTTAGCCACAAAGATATAGAACTACATCCCTTTTTCCGGGATTTCTTCTTGTTCCATGAATATTCCATTCTTTTGTGTGTAGTCACCTAGTTTCAACAAGAAGAGAAAGCATTTTCCATTCTGCCTTGCCAATAAGTTGGTGAAAAGGAAATTCTCTTAGGGAACCAGAGATGTGTATTTAAATCTTCTCAGGCTGAAAATAGCACAGACCCCATTTTCTTGCATCACCTGGGCAAATACTCCATTGAGAATAGTGTTATACTGGATATTGTCTTGTTCCTGTTCTTCCCTCCTATTCCTGCTATTTCTCCTCTCCCCACCCAGGTACCTCCATTTTCTCACCCCATTTGAAAGAACTGGACAAGTCCCAGCCTGTTCCTTGAAGAAATGGTTGTAAAGTTCCTTTAGAAGTTATGAGCTCTGCATTTTGAATAAGTAGAGGTACCTGGCTCTCATTCAGAGTTAAGACTCTAGATTAGACTCTGGATCTGGGATTTAGCTACACCCCACACTGTTCATTTTCCTGCTTTGCTAAATCCAGCCAGTTTCCTGCTTCCCACCCAATGTAGAGGTGCTTGGACCCCCAAAACAGGGTTTTGGATCCCTAAATCAGGGTTTTGGATTCTGCTCAGGGAATTGGTACCTGAAGTCTTTTACTCAGCTAGCCTGTATTGCCTCTACAGCTCGTAGTCAATGGTCGCTGGCCTTGATCAGTGGTTCTGAGCATTCTAGAAAACTAACTGATAAAAACAAGAGCGTACTAATCAAATAATTATATAGTAGTTATGAATAGTGCAGTTGATTACTTAGAATTTGAAATTCAGACTCATGCTAGAGGTCATATTACAATTCATTTTCAGCCCACTGTGATCACTAAAATAATCATTCTGTTATCTTTCAGCACTCGGGAACCGGTGCGAGTTTTGTTACTGCAGCATCTGTTTGGGAGTGTGATTGTGCAAGTGCCAGACAAAGTTACTGGCATGAATGGAAGGAGGTCAAAGCACTGCCTCTATAGGTCCACTGGAATTAATTCACTGTCCACATTGTTTGCAATTGCTTATTCAGAGTCGTCAGAGAAACTGAGTCATTGCTATTTACTTTGTCTTTTAATTAAAACATTGAAATTTGTCTGACCTTTGCACCAGACCTTGAGGTATTATACTAAGTTCCATCTTAGCATTTTTCCCTTTATTAAAAAACTCTGTTTATAATGTCTCATCTGTGGAAAAAATACTTTGTCATTCTTCTTCAAAACCAGTCCATCATAGTTCCTTCTACTGAAGTTACACATTATTTCTCTATTTTTTTTTGCTCTGGCCAGTATTGGTGAGGGTCCTTATCTGTCAGTTTTTTTCCACAGCCCTGATGGCAGGTGAGCTGGCAGGCCATTTAGTGTCCTAATAGAGAATCCAGACTGTCTGGAATGCTGCAGATGAAAAAGATACTTTTTGACAGAAGCCTATGTACCTGATTTGTAATGATTTATTTCTATCTCAACCTAAAGTAACCTGATGAAAGTTGTAGAAGTACCAGTAAAAGCTCAGTACTGTATGGGTAAGTGCTATTTATTAAAGTTGCACAAACTTTTACAGCAGCAGTGGGAGAAAAAATGTTATTTAGAGAATGGTTTGCAAACTGTGGACAATAATTCTACCACCATAATTCAAGTAGATGAATTAAGCAAGCCAGTTCCGGGCTTTGGGCTGAGTGGGACTCTCACTTACTGCTGTTAGTAATGTCTGTGAAATCAGAAACAGCCAGAGAAATGAGGTCAGCACTGGTGAATAATAAAGCTTTTACTGAAACAGGTTAAAAAATTATTCTTTCAGACATAATCTCCTTAGGGATTAAAAAGAGATGCGTAGTAAAGTACGCAGTTAGTGGTACAGTTTTATGGTGAGTACCTGGGATGTGCCTAGTTACGAGTCACAGGAGGCCCATACACATTGTTTTTTCTCTGGCTTTAATGCCTGTGGCTAATTCCTACTAAAGGATGCACTTAATTTAGAAGAGTCTTGTTCCAAAATATTGCCTAACAGTAATTATAGTAGTTTGATGTGTTGCAGTCCTAGGTTTTAAGGCAATAAAGCTGGATTTGTTGTTATGCAGCTTTTAATCATACTAAAGTAACATCCCCTTTTTTTTAAATACACAGTTAACTTACTCATCTGGGAAGTGAACATAGTTTCATGGAAAGTGAAAGGTATCCAGATCTTATGTGTGTGTGTGTGTGTGTGTGTGTGTGTGTGTGTGTGTATGTGTGTATCTGTCTGTAGGAGAGCAGTGTTTGCTCACAACTAAGTCCACCTTGAAGGGATTAAATTCCACTTTTGGTATATAAACAGGGTTAGAAGGACAGATTATTGTCCTATGGTCATTATAATGTTAATTTGAAAACTTAAGAGTATGTAGTGGTTTGAGCTCAGAGGGCAACTGAGCACCACACAGCTGCTCACTCCTCCCTTCCCTCACAGCGATGAGAAGGGAAAAATAAGCCACGCTTGGGATTCAGGATAGGACTGGGAGGGACAAATTACCCATTATGCTCATGGGGAAAAGGCAGACTTGTTAGGGGAATTAAAAAAGAACATAGATTTATTACAGATACTACCAACAACACTTAACAGAGTAGGACAGTGAGAAGCACTGCCATATCTTGAGAACAGCTTCCCTCCACCCCTCCCTTCTTCCTGGGATCAGCTCTGCTCCTGATATTGGGATGGGGGGGTGCAGTCAGTGCTGCCACTTTCTCCATCTTCGGTGGAGACAGTGTCTGGAACTTCTTCCCCCTGATCCAGCGTGGTCCCCCTCTCACAGGAGACAGTCTTCCACAAACTTTCTTGACATGAGTCCCCTCCACAGGCCGCAGCGTTTCCCTACATTGCTCCAGCATGGGACACCAATTTTCTCCAACTGGAGTCCCTCCCATGGGCTGCAGCCCTTCCCAAGTTGCTCTGGTGTGGGACACCCCCACGTGCTGGAATCCTCCCAGTGCTGAAGTACAACCGTGGGACTACCTTTTCCCACAAGGTCCTGTCCTTCTTTGGGCAAAGTCACCTTGGTTGGTTACGAGAGGCCCCTCACAGGCCATAAATCAATGTCTGCTCCACCGTAGATCTTCATGGGTGGCGTGGGGGGGGCCACCCTGCTGTCTCACCACAGGATACAGGGGGGTCTTTGCTCCAGCACACCTCCTCTCCTTTTTTCCTCCATTCCTCAACTGACCTTGGTGTTCACACAGATGTTGCAACTCCTTCTCACAAGTCTGACTCCTCACCAGGTCCCTTCTTATCATTATGGCAGAGGTTCAGCTGATTGGCTCAGCCTTGGTGCAGAGGTAGTGCCGGATTGGAGCTGGGGGAGCTTCGAGAATCTTCTCACAGGGGGCCACCACTGTAGCCCCTCCCCTGCCACCAAAAAAAAGAACCCACACCTCAGTCAAACCTGGGACAAGGTAGTTTATAGTGTGTCTGGACTGGAAATGGATGAGATTTTGGGTTGTCCTGCTATTTTCCAGTACTCTTTTGGCTTCACTAAAAGTTCTCCTTCCTACCCAAAAGAGCTTCTGTCCAAATCAAAGCTTAACTCTGAAGAATTGAGTTATTGACACTACGCATTATTTAGTGTCTTCTCATGTCATGACAACAGCATTAGTAGCTTCCTACATTGCATGATTGTACACTGCCTGCAGTAGTGTCTGCAATACATATTTCTCTATCTTTTGTTGGTGCATTGGCTTTAGCTGTTGTGTTTGAGGCTGCTTTGGTTCCATAGACCTTCTCCAGTAACTTTCTAACTATATAGGGTTGGAGTGAATCATTAAACCTGGTCCAAATAACCATGTATGTTAATATAACTATTGAATTATCAGTAGGATTTTTTTTTTTAGAAAAAAACCCAGAACTATAGGAAGTTGTACCAGTACAGCAGCAAAAAGGTGTACATAATTTTAGTCCAGTAAAGATAACTTACAGTGGAGGGGTTTATCCACTGCATTCTGGAAATAAGCAATATTTTAATTACTTTGCTGTAAATGCTTCCGTGATACAGGCTAAATCCTTGAACAGTACTCATGTGTAACTTTGGCTAATCTCCTATATGAAAGAATTCATTTGCTAGCCATTACAGTACTTCCAAAAGGAGTTCTGATTACATTTCATGCTACTGGTATGTATTTACATGACTTAATACATCTCCTCAAATGTATTCTGTATCACTAGGGCATTTTCAATTGAATACCATGTTAACTCTTTTTATCCACCCTAGAATATCTTACTAAGTAAAAGTTTTATATAAAAATATATTAAGAAGTAGGAGTTTCTACCCTCTTCTTGATAACTGAATCTTTTACTGCACATTGTAGTCCTTTCCACCATATAAGGTCTATGGTAGCTGGTTTTTACATTTTAATGTTTGAAAAGAAATAGAATCGCATCAGCGCTAAGGAAGTAATTTTTGATTTCTCTAAAATCCTCTAGAGATGTAGCCAACCGTGTGAAAATTTGCTTTTCTTAATTAATTGGTTTTCATGACTTGACAAGTGCAGTAGCAATAATCTACTAACTCTTCAGATCTACAGAATCTCACAGAGAAAAGAGGCAGACCTGAGTTTCTTAAATCAAAAGCAGACAGCAGCATTTTCCACTTGATCTTTTCTTAAATAGGGACTTTTTATAACTTATTTCTGCATTCCAAAGTAAAAGAATGCAAGCCTATTATCTTCACAAGTGGTATTCAATAAGTAATGTCTGTCATGAGATGAAATAGTTGCTGTTTTTTAGAAGTTGGTGGGGGGCTTTTAACACTAAAATGCACATATCTCTGCTTCAGCATATATTCCTTGTCTGGCTTGGTAAAAACTTCTGCAATGCACTGCAATTCATGCAGATTTGGAACACAAAGATTGTTTAGTCTGGCAAAGGTTTGGTTAAGGAGTAATCTAACACCAGCCTATAAGTACTTTGAGGGCAGAAACAGAGTTGAGGGTACTAAATTCTCAGTGGTGCCAGGTGATCTAATAGATGGCAGTGGCCACTGTGGGCGGTTCTGAAAGTGGATTAAGAAGTAATTCTTCACCAAGAGCACTGGAACAGGCTGCCCAGAGAAGTGGAATTTCCATACATGAAGGATTTCAAGTCCCGGCTGGACGAAGCTATGTCTGACCTGATCTAGTGATAGTGATAGTCCCACTTCAATAAGCAGTTATGCTCTGGAGGAACACCTCAAGATGTCTTTTCTAACCAATATTTCTATGATTCAGTGATTCTATGATTAAGGTACTCAGGCTAGTATAGTCAGTATTGTTGCCACAGGAGAAATTATGGCTGAGATTTGTTGAAATCCTAGCTTTGAAAATATCTCCTTGAACAACAAAGTGACTTGGAATGATTACCCAGCTATAGGTACAGAAAAAATGCTTACCCAAATTACATCTTGTATAGCCTCAGTAAATTCAAATGAATTACTTGATGTTACTGCAGATTTGAAGTATCAAATGCCAGAGGAAGGATGAAAGAATTATTATTTGGATAATGTTGGAATTTTGAGAATTGTAGCAATAACAACAAACTAGGCAATATCTCATCTTCCAAGAATATTAGGAAAAAAAATACACTGAGGAATCTACATGGATTTTAGAAAGTTAAATTGTTCCACAATCCTAATGCGATGACAGGGTAAAGCCTATGCTAAATGAGTCTTGGATCATCTCATTATGCCTGAGGTCAATTCAAACAGTACTCTGCACCTGCATTTAGGCACTGAACTGGAGCCTTGATTCCCTTTGGATGTGATGGGAGTTGACACACAAATCACATGTAATCCATAGGTCAAGGGAAGTAGTTATTCCCTTCTATGAAGCACTCATTACACCACATCTGGAATGCTGCCTCTGGTTGTGGAGCCCCTGCACAGGAAAGGTGTTGATGAGCTTGAATGATCTTAGCATAGGGCCGGGAAGATGATGGAAGGGCTGGAAGATGTAACCTGGTGTGGGAGGCTGAGTGAGCCAGGCTTGTGCTCTGCACCAGTGGGGTGCAACAATAAAGGGTGTGGCAAAATAGCTGTTTTCATAAGGTAGGGTAGAACCAGAAATACAGATAGGGAGGAAATCTTAGGTTGCTTCCAATGCTGGGAACCCTGCTTTTGTGCATCATCAGGCAGACATCAGATGGATCCTCCCCCAGCGCACTGCACAGATGCCGTCTGTGGAGGGGTTCCTCCTCCCTCCCACACTGTGGAGCCTTTTATTTTGTGTAGCAAACAATCATGTAACTTCTCCCGACAGTCTGGGATGTCATCTCTGTCATAACATTCACCAGTGCCAGCACAGGCTTTAAGTACAAGGCTCAGTAGAGCAGACATGTCCTTGTCAAGCTCACTAACTTCTCAAATACAACATTTTCTGTAAGGCTCCCAGTACAGCTTGTTCATCCTGGAGGAGAGATGGCTTCAGAGTGCTTCCCGGTACCTACGGGGAGGCAGGCAAGAAGTCTGAGCCAGGGTGTTACTGAGGTCATGGCACAAGAATGAGAGAAGATGCTCAGAATCAGGGGAGGGTCTGGTGGCATATAAGGAAAGCTTTTTCAAAATGAAAATAATTAAATATTCTCAACCAATTACTCAAGGAGGTTTTGGGGTCTAAGCTCTTAGAGGTTTTCAAGACTTGACTGGACAAACCCTAAGTAAACTGGTCTGAATTCGGTGTTGTTTCTGCCATAAGCAGCTGAGTGATTCTGTAATTCTAAGCAGACACCTGAATTTAAGTCTTAATCCATGAGCTGAATCCCTCCCTACTAGCTAACCAACAAAAATTAGATGAGAGCCCTCACTGAGAAATTCAGCAGAAGTAAATTAAAATGTGCCTTCCCACACTACTGAAAGTCAGTAATTTAGGAAAATAATTTAACTTGGACAGATATGGCTTGGAATGGAGCAAAGCCGGCCAGTAGGAGAAGGACACTATTCGGGTAAAAGAACAGCTAAGACTACTTAAGCATTTTCATCTGTTATCCTGTTTTAATTTTCTCAGCAAGTTATATTCCCAGAGTGGATTCAATTTCATGTCTGCTAGCATGGATGAAAAAGATGGAAAGGGCAGGGTTATAAAGTTATGAAACCATTAACATATATTGAACTGATTATATGCAAGATGGAGTAGAGTCTTACATCACTAGGGCAATTTGTACAAGGAGGGCCACCTTCCATTTTAGAAACATGGCAAAGGCTACTTGTTGCACAGTGTGCTTGCCCTTTACCTACATCCACATGCTGGGCCTGACATCTATTATAACATGTCTGCAGCCTAGACAATACGTGCTGTGTACATGTGTAGGCCTAGGAAGAGTTGCATGTTCCCAGGGATCTTGTTGGACTGTTCTCGGTATAGGTGATAAACCACATTTGACTGAAATAGATGTCTACCCACACATTATGCATTGTGAAAATCTTGCAAATATGGGCTTCTGGTACTATATTCTGGTTAGTCTCCCAATAGTATTCCAGAAGTGACTTGTGTTGCATATTCTGGTCTTTTTACATATAATTCCTTGATCATCTTTCAGATCATGAAATGTAAGCTTATTTTTATCTTTTATGCCTGATCCTGGGCTTAGTTTTCTATTCAACATGTTCCTGTTTCAACCCACTTAGTCCTTCCTCTGCCTAGATTACTCTGTATCCTGCTAGAAGAATAACGATGCCACCTGTCTTTTTGTTAACTCATAGAGTGAGGATGGTCAAGGTAAATGATTTTGGAACTCCTGAAATTTTGTCTCCATCTGAAGGCAGAACTCGAGATCAGCCAGTCTACTCTACAACACAGTTTTTGCCATCAGCAGATTGCCAGGGGTTCGTGGTCTGTGACCAGTTCAGTTACTCTTCTGCAAGTTGCTGGGTGAAGGGAGAGTGAGGGTAGACACAAACCCATTTATTCCGTTATGGTCTTCCCATGCTGTTTCCTACTAATCAAGATAGATTCCAAACTGGGGGCAAAACTAAAAGGAAACAACCTCAGGAATCCAAGTTTCCCATAAACAGGCTTCTATTTAGGAAAAAATTATCAGGTATATTAGATTAAGTTGTTATTTCATACTCTTTGCAACATGGTCTTAGAGAAAAGCTGTTGTAGGCTCAGGCAGCTGCAGCAGTGTTCAGCCAAATCTGGATTATGGATACTTACAGCTGCTGTCAGCGGCAAAGATTCCTGAGATTGTTCAACTTGTCTGTTGTCTGTTCTCATAGTCTTACCCTCTCCTGAGGTATTAACATCAGTCTCATGATGGGATGGAAGGGGGAAAGAGGGAGAGGAAAGAGGTCATGCTGGTTTCATAAACTGTTGCAGTCTACCTCAGCATCCTGTTTATGAATTTTGCCCTGCCCCTGTCCGTTGATACATGACAACATTTAGTGCCAAAGAGATGGTAGTTTGTTCATGAGATTCCTGAGCTAGTTTTATAACATAGTCATGATCACAGTGATTAATCAGTGTAGGTGCAGTATTGTGTACTATACATGCAGCATGGACATACTTTTAACTTTACCGGTTTCCTTTTCAGAAAAACTTCAAATTACCAGTCTCCTGACTGTAGCCAAAAGGATATGAGTGCTCTAGCTTCAAACAAGATTGCATACATATATGTGTTATCTTTCATATTAAATTGATTCATTTTATTAAATCTCTCTTTTGTGATTAAGAGGGCAGACTGAGGGAGAGTAAATGAAATTAAATCAAAATTGTATTTCTTATCTGCCACTAACAATATGCAACAGTCATACTGGAAGGTCAAGGAGCAATGAAATTCTTGTGGTCATGATACAATTTACTCCACAAACATAAAAAAGATTAGGTACTGAAAAATGACCTCCCAGCCTTTAGCACTATAGTAGAATAAGGACTCCTGGAAATTGTTTCATTGTAGAGACCTTTTCCTTAGCTGGATTTCCCACTGAATTTTCACTTATTTTTCTATTACATTCTCAGTAGACTCACAGTCCCTTTAAAAGTAATTTATTTCACATGTGTTATTTTTCATTTTGCTGAGAAAAAAACTCTGAATCTTGACCCTGTCTTGAAATGAAAAGATTATTTTTAGGACAGTTCAAATATTTTTTTTTGTTTATTTGTTTGTTTGTTTTGTTTTGTTTAGAATCAGGTGACTCCAAAGAAAGAGAAGGGAAAAAAAAGAGCTATGGAAAAATGCATTTCTTTGTCTCTGCTGCATTTAGGATGTGGTCATGCCCGAGTAGCCTAGAGAATTGCCATCACATTGTGCCTGAGCTCAGGGGCCCAACTTTCCGTCTACGTATAAACATTCCTCTGCTTCAGCCGCAGCATGCACTTCTGGTTTGTGTAAAAAAAGATGTGCAAGAACTCTCCTGAGTAAGATCATTTAAGTATGATTTTGGCCACAGCTATTTACAAGTTCGGGTTTTGACTGAAGTGAGTAATTGAATTACATTGAGCCTCTGAATTTTGCCTTTTATTTATGTATTTCCCCCAATTGTGTGGCTCAGTCTGCCATTGGCTGTGGTCCCTGCAGCCTACCCGAGGGCTCTGCAGTTACATAAGGCTCTGTCTGCTGGGAGCCTATATAAAGCCTTTTTGCATGCCAGCAAGAGACAGAATTTTATCAAGATCCAGGTCCCACTGCTTTAGTTCACACAAGCAGGAGGAGATTTGCTTGAAGATACACCGAAACCCGAACCCAGGGCTGGTTTGTTTGCTAGCCACTACTTCACAGCTGTCAACCTGAGTCGCAAGTAGCAGCTACTGTAAGTAGCTTCTGTGCACTATGAAGAATTTTTCATTTCCTATGCAGGATAACACACATCAGACCGAGAGTCCTTCTCCTCACAGATTCCTGAGTTTGACAAATCAGTCAGATCCTGTTGGAAGACCAGAAAGAAATGAGCAATTAGCTCAAGTAGAGATTGCTGTACTGGGGGTCATATTTCTGGCAGCATCTGTGGGCAATTTTATTCTCATACTGGTGCTGTGGCAAAGAAGAAAGAAGCTCTCTAGGATGTACGTGTTCATGCTTCACCTCAGCATCGCTGACTTAGTGGTAGCCTTTTTTCAAGTGCTGCCTCAACTTATATGGGATATTACAGACATTTTCATAGGGCCAGATTTTTTGTGCAGAATTATCAAGTATCTACAATTGCTGGGCATGTTTGCCTCTACTTATATGATAGTGGTCATGACAGTGGACAGATATCAAGCAGTTTGCTACCCTATGGTCACTTTCCAAAAGAAGAGAGCTCTCTGGAACATCCCCATTTGCACCAGCTGGTTTATATCACTGATTCTTAGCCTACCACAGGTATTTATCTTTTCTAAGACTGAAATATCTCCAGGTGTTTTTGAATGTTGGGGTGAATTTATTCAGCCATGGGGCCCCAGGACATATGTGACTTGGATTTTTGTAGTTATATTCTTCATTCCCTCAGCCATCCTTATCACATGCCAGGTTAAGATTTGCAAAATAATCAAAAGAAATATTTATGTGAAAAAACAGAATGAATATGAAGTAACAAATCAGAAGCAAGTCCTGCCATCCCGAGCAAGCAGTGTGAACTGTATTTCAAAGGCTATGATCAAGACTGTAAAAATGACAGTGGTGACAGTTGTTGCATATGTTCTCTGTTGGTCACCTTTCTTCATTGCACAGCTGTGGTCTGTGTGGTTCCCCAGTGTCGTGACCGAAGGTAAGATACTCTCCATCCTCACTCATAACTTCATATCAGGCTAGCACATTGCTGTATTGCTTTATATTTGCACTTTGCTTTTGTGTAAAAGTTACATATGATCATTTGAGTATGATTAAAAAGAAAATCCTGGGTTGATTATCTATAGTATTTAATTAGTTACAGAGAATTTGATGTGTTATGTGATCAAAACATCATATCAGTGTGTGTATTGTGTGTGTGTTTTGAGTGATTAATGATTTAAAGATTAATGAACAGCTCAGTGAAAACTATCATCTACTCTAGCAAGGTTTTAGACTTTTAGAGGTTTTAGATATTATAGTAGCAGTATTTTGGGTTCTTGAGGTGAAAATGAGTAATTAACTATCAGTAATATCATAAATATTACTTATTTACTGGATGGAACAGTGATGTTATAAGACATCTGATTTTTTTTTTTTGTGAATATAAAATCATATTGATGAAATCTCTTTAGTATACCATAAAACAATTAGAAGTTGTGAAACAAATGTTTATAAAGCAAAAAAGCAAGCCTGAGAGAGGTATCAAAGAACACACTGTGGTAAACAAGATTAATTTTGTCAGACTTATACTATTGCCTCTTTGTGAAAGGCAGACTCTGTATGTGACTTTATTTAAGTTCACCTATTCTAAACTCAAAGGTATAAGACAAAGGAAAAAAAGGTGATAGCTCCGTCTGATGAGAAAAAAAAATCTTCTGATCTTTGCTTTAAGAATTCTTCCTGTCAGTGTGAATTTAAGTCTTATTCTACATACATTTATATTAATATATAAATCTGCATTTGTCTGTATCTGCGTAGCAGGTTAGTAATTGCTTTTAAATTTAATCTAAGCTACATCAAAAAAAAAAGCTATATGGAAGTATTTACCTCTGAAATGCATACAATATAGTGTGCTTCATACCTTCAGAAATTACAGATTTAATTGAATAAATGGGAATTTCCTACTATTAGATTAACTTTAATATATGAACAGGTATACCAGAAAGCAGCAGACTGTGCAAATGTTACTTATTTATATGAGTGCTTTATTTACTCTGTTATTCATTTAACTATTTCATTCTAGGTTCGGCATTCACCATTATCATGCTCCTTGGCAATTTAAATAGTTGCACCAACCCATGGATTTACATGTATTTTTGTGGCCACATTCCATATTGCTCAAATAAGCAGCTGGAGAACACCTCGACTCAAGAGGAATCGGTGATCACAGGGAGCATTCATCTTGTAGACAGAGACCCTGAGGAAAACAGTACTTCTGCATGAATGTTGAATGCTTTTTGCTGTTTTGTTACATTTTTTATGTTCAGAAAACTATTGATATTTTACCAGCATCTCTTGTTTTGTGGATAAGGAAGCTGGAAAACCGTCTTACGTTGTATAAATATATTTCTTAGTTATGTAGCAATTTCTGTGTTGTGCAAGCCTGACTCGGTACTTCCATTACCTGTGTTACCAGAATGAATTCTTGTAGAGACTGACAAAGATATGTAAAAGTATCTTAGGTATTTTGTGTCCTAAAGTACTTTCTGTTTTGTGATTCTGGATTTCAAAGTAGTAAAATTTTACAACTAACTAGTCCAACAAATTGAAACATAACTGGAAAGGAATCTAACATAATTAGACTTGAATATGTTTTCAAACTGAACCATGAATTGTTCATCATTCTGGTGTGATTGAGGGACAGTCTAGAAAACCTTGAGAAGACAGCAGAAAGTCAGAAACATAATTTGACAGATATTATTAATACCTGATTTAAATTAACTCCTCATACATTTATAAAACGCCAAGCAGCTTAATATAATTTTTTAAAACAGAATTCAGTGTCCCTGTGACACTGAACATCTACTTCAGTCTCAATTGCCATTCTGGATCTCTGGTAGCAGCAGCATAGTAGCAGTCCAGCTTTGTGACATGACACCATGGGATGTGATCTTCCATGCGTTCCCTGATGTGCAAGCAGTTAACTGACCCTCTCCCCTCCACCTCCCCACCCCCCCCCCCATACACACATGTATATATACTTTAAATAAAAACGGGTGCTAGGAATGTACACTTTCATTTGGTATTCAGACCTACTTCTTCTGGCATGCAATTTATTTACAGAGTGTGCTTAGAACCTCTTCGGGCTCAATTTCAATTATCTCCCCTTCATGATAAAAATAAATCTGCGTATCTTTATCCTAAAATGCCATTTGCTTGCTAGTTTGTGGGTGTTTTGTGCAGGTAGCTATTTATTTCCCTTTCAGTGTCTGCAAACTAATCAGAGGAATGTGGAAGGAATATCAGCAAGGATCTTCCAGCTGAGAATAGAGCTGCATTCATGGAGGTACTTGGTAATACTTGTGTATCATCTGCCTACATTATACAACGTTTCATCAGTGCTATTCACATTTCGTTTTTATAGGTGCTAACAATCTCAGAATTCAATGGAAAAGCTATAAAAGTGGGTTTTTTCAAGTAGTCTTTAAATTGTACTGAAAGAAATATTGATTTAAACTAAATACTGATTGGCTTGTGAGAAGTGCTTGTGAGAATAGTTACGCTTCAAGTTAATGTGTGCTGATATGACTGAATATTCTATGATTTCTATTCCCTGTATAGTTAGACCAGGGGTTGAACCAAATATCACTGTTCTTTATGATGGGAAAAGCTGGTGTCCCAGTCCAGCTAGCAAGAACAGGTCTCCAGCAAGTAGGAAGAAGAAGAAGGTGGATGAAGATAGTATCAGAGCCAGACAGAAATGGGAAGAGTCTGTATGAAATGATGAAGTCTCTTACTATAATTGCAGTTGATACTTTTTTCTTGCTGTTTTGTTTGTTTGTTTGTTTGTTTTTTTTCTCCTCTATTTAATTAATAGTTATTAATTCTACCCCACAACATGTTCCCTGTTAGAGCATTTCTGTAACTCAAATTACAGTGTCCTTATCTGAGGTACGAACATCCAAGATACAATCCAGACTATTGATAAGATATTTGTTATATTCAACCACTGACTTTCAGTCAAATTATCTCTCAGTTAGGTTCTCCCTTATGGCTTAATCCAGCAGTAAGTGGTGGGGCTTTTTGTCTTTCTGCTTCCTTTGATTGCAGTTAGTTACAAAGTAAAATATGCAGTGTTGAAAGGAACTGTAAATAGAAACGCTTCAACAGTACAATAGAAACGCTGTCATTGTACTGATGGATTTGTAGCCAAACACACGGAAAGCCTCAAAAGGTATGCATTTGCAAGGAAAACAGGCATTCAAATTGCATGCAGTAGTCATCCAGATCCAGAACTGACGTAAGTCACAGTACTGCTCAGAGACTGCAGTGCTGTTGTGCCATTTTACACCACCTGATCTGGCCTCTGATATTTAAAAAGTATAACTTCTACTACTTACATTTCTCAATTGCTCTTATATTTGTTACTGGCTCTATAAGTAATTATGTAGAGCTTGATTTTTCAAGTAACAGTGGCTCAATGTGTTCTGTAGAAGTCTGAGAGCAATATTAACTGTCATATTTCAGATATTTTGATCATGTAATGAATGAAATGCCAGAACTTCTAAAGTTTGATAATGAATGCTCACTGTCTGTAATGTTCAAAACAATGATATCTTAGTCTCTTAAGTGCTTTCTTTCTGATTTTTTCATTTTCTTTCCCCTGAGATCTGTCCTGCTGTTAAGAAGAAAAATAAAGGTTACTGTAATACGGTGTCAAACTACAAGCTATGGACACTTTTCGTTTCAGTCCATCAGGAGGTAATAGAACACTGGTATGCGTGCTTTTTTTCCTAGCAAAGTGAATTGGGCTGCATTTTCCAGATATAAGACATTATCCCATGTGGTCTGCCCCTATGAGGAGCACTGACTCCTGGCAAACACTCAAAGGGGAGTTTGGTTCTGGTCCACAATTTTCTGTCAAGTAATGGAAAATTAGTTTTGATAACTCCTTTTTTTTTTTTTCTTTCCTTCCCTAATAAACTGTCCTTCACAGGACTTTTCTTATTTCTTAAAGAAAAAGACATTTATCATAGAATCATAGACTACCAGGTTGGAAGGGACCTCAGGGATCACCTGATCCAACATTTCTGTCAAAAGCATGGTCTAGACAAGATGGCCCAGCACCTTGTCCAGCTGAATCTTAGAAGTGTCCAATGCTGGAGAATTGGCCAATTCCCTGAGGAGATTCTTCCAGTGGCTGTTTTTTCTCATTGTGAAAAATTTTCTTCTTGTGTCCATTCCAAATCTCCCCAGGAGTGACTTGTACCTATTACCCCTCGTCTTTTCCATGTGACTCCTTGTAAAAAGGGAGTCTCCACCTTCTTTGCAGCCAAACTTTAAATAGTGAAACATAGTGATAAGGCCTCCCCTAAACATTCTCTTCTCAAGGCTGTACAAACCCAATTCTCTCAGCCTTTCCTCATACGTCAGGCTTCCCAGTTCCTTGTTCATCTTTTTGGCCCTTCTCTGGACCCTCTCCTGCCTGTCCACATCTTCTATGTATAGCAGAAAAAAACAAAACTAAACACAGTATTTCAGGTGTGGCCTGACAAGCACTGCGTAGAGAGTGATAATGACTTCTTTGTCCCTGCTGCTGATGCCCTTGTTCATGCAACCCAGCGTCCTGTTGACTTTCTTTCCCACTGCAGCACACTGGTCACTCATGTTGGGCTTGTTGTCCATGAGGACCCCCCAGGTCCCTTCCCACACAGCTACTCTCCAGCCAGCTAGATCCCAGTCTGTGCTGCACTCCTGGATTATGTTTTCACAGGTGAAATTTAAAAATATAATGAAATTTTTCTCTGTAAATTTGGCCATCAGTTTTCCTGGGAGTTGTAGTTTGAACATCTCATGCCTTTGTATTCTTCTATATTTTGATTCTTCAGCTGGACTGTATCTTTTCCAGTTCACTGTCGCTTAGGTTTACAATAGGCATTGTAGTGTCTCATTAAGAGAGATGACTGTGAGACATTGCTGTAGTCTGGCCAGAGTGTTTAATCCATATGGGAGCATAATAAACTCAAATGTACAAGTCCCTGAAGGCACTGTGGAAGCATTTGCAAATAAAAAAATCCAATTATCATATGAAAGCCTTCCTCATCAATGCCTAATTCCTGTTTTCTCACACAAATCATTTCTGAGCAGAAAATTACACAGCATACAAGTTCACACTCTCAAAGTGGATGGCTATGTTCTTGATACTGGCACTGCAGTAGTTTCTGGCTATCTGGGAGGGTGGTGTGTGTGGTATGTGTGTGTATTGACTTACCAGGGTTTTCTTACCATTTGGGAAAGGCACAGTTCAGTAAAAGAAATTAAATTATTTCTTAAAAATTATTGGTCTGTGTTTTGCAGTACAGATAAGAAGAATCAGATACAATATAAATCCATGAATTCTGTATAGTTTTATTACATAAAAAAACCCCACCACAAAACCCTAGTAGAATGAAAGGAAAATCCCAATATGTGTTTTGCATTCTTTACAGTGTATTTTGATAATTCTGTTATTATACAGAGCTGCTGCTGTATTTTCATAGCCAGTCCCAATTCAGATACTTGTAAATGGTGAATACTGAAGCCAGAGGTGTCAGGTGATAATCTCATCTTTCAATGAAATTATATTGCTAACTTTTAAAGACAGTGCCAAACTAATGTCCTGACAACTTCACTTTGATCACTTAGTTCTTAAAATGGTAACCAGTTCTTGGGTCAAATAAAATACTCCTGTCTCTGCATTGTTGGGGGAAGAATGTCAATGTGATGTGGAGCCCCAAATTGGAAATGGCAGAGTTTATTATGTGAGGCAGACATGGCATGCAGACATGGCTGTATTGTCTAGTTCACAAACACATGGCCAGGATAAAAGTATCCTCAAGAGCTTGTGAATGTTAGCAATTCTTGGATGAAGAGTATCATGAGCAGACAAAGGCAAAGCAATATGATCCAGCTACTCAGTTCTCTCAGTCAAATCCAGCCTCGGTTTCCTTAGAGAAAAATAAAAAAAAATACAAAAATTCTGTCTTCATAAGGTAGGGATTTGTCCCTGAGTGCCCTGGGTATCTACAGGAAACATCCATGATTGTGAACCAGATGACTTATACGTGCAGCGAAACATGATTGCAAACAGTAATTGCAATACAGTTCCCAAACTCTACCCGCTCATATCTCTTGCAGAGGTACCCCGAGTTTTTCTTCAATTTGCCTCTCTGGAACGAAAGGATAGAAGCTGGGTCTTTTTCTTGGGCTTATATGATCCTCCTACTATTGCCACTTGAAGACTTTCTGAGGGTCATCTCATTAAGAAGGCAAATTCTGGGCATCTTTATAAGCAGTCTGTAACATTTCCATTACTTTGCACTTCACTTGTTCAGGAACGGAAGAAAGAATGGGCTTTGAGTGAAACTAAGTAGGCCACTCATTCTTGCTTCCTTTTCTTGCCAACACAGCAGACCAAAGCATATGCTTTCCACCAGCAGGTCACAGCAACTAATTTAACTAACCTATTCTATCATCCTGCTCCATAATGAACTTTGGAGGTAATGAAACTCTAACCAAAGGCTTCTTGAATTTCCATTCAAAAGTTGCCCTAGAGATGCAGGGCAAACATATTCAAATGCTATTTTATTAATAATACTTTTTTCGATCATGACTGACACTCTGAAGGACCTTCAGAATTGTGGATTTATGTTTCTTGCATCCATTGCAGTATACTTACCAAAAATTATTCAAATTGTGTATTACCAAATTTTAGCAACAAGTCTCCTAAATTCTGAGTTAATAACACAGGAATCAGTAAGACCTGGTGGAGGAGACATTTCAATACTATCTGGGAAAGAAGTTTGAAAAAATGCCAAACCAACCCATTTGACCTTGAAGATATATGGAAGTTATGGCTGAGGAGTTGGATACAACTAGACAGACATCACCTTACCTCCCAGTAACTACGTTTCAAAAGAATTAATGCAGTAACAGATACTAAAACCAGATACAAGACAGACTTGATATTTTTGTCATTATTGTCATCATAACCATTATCATTATTTAAATTAAATCAGCATATAACGTACAATAAATTTTAAAACAAAACATTAACTTAGCGCAGTGCAACATATGTAGACCAGTTCTGAAGGTAAAATAATATAAAAGACATGATTTCAATCACAAATGCAACTTTTATCTCTGTTGTTGCTATTTTACTTAGTTAAAATATCCAGCTATGTTCTTTGGTTTCAAGATTATTGTTCTGTGCATTGAATTCAGTGAAGCTACCTAAAGACAAATTTTGTCACAAAACATTAAAAATTTGATTCATGTTTATACATTTTGTAGTGTATACATTAAACCAAAAATGTTGCTTTAGGATGCTTATCTTTTATTCTTTAGTTTATTCTTGAGTTCATTTATTATCTATATCACCACCTTTGAAGAGATACTAGGAATAAATTATCTGCTAGCTATCACAGTATATTGGAAATGTTTGCCCATGTCTCTAACTGTGTTAATAGATGTCTGGCCTCAAATGATTTAATGCTGAGTGGCTCCAGCTTTTGACTTACTGATGGGAAAAATTGTACTTCATCACAGAGAATACAAGCCTTCTGGCAAGCACAGTCATGATGTGAACACACTGCTTATTGATACATTTAATACAAATTCCAGCCTGCTGGCAACGTGATTCATATTCCCGATCCTCTGTTGACAAGACTGATGCAATTTCATGTTCTGAGATGGTTTGTGTTCAGCTGTAACTACCTGTTCACAAAAAATATGTGAGCAAAACCTCATGAAAGAAATCCTTATTTTCTCCTCAGCACCTGGGTGTCTTAGAGTTTAATGCATCTGCTGTGAAAGAAAAGATTAAAAGCTCCACTGTAGCATTTGGGCTTGATTTGTGTTTCCATTCACACAGAGGGGTAATACTGGATTGTATGACACTTACACGTAGACTGTATCAAAGGAATGATGTGATGGGAAGTCAAACACTTAGAGCTCCAAAAGTGATTCAGTGTCAGTATGCGTGCGCTTAGTACACTAGTTAATGACATGGAGCTGTTGTAGGGCTGCTCTGCTGCTGCTTCTGCAGATCCTGGGTGGAGCATGCCCAGCATACGCACAGTCTTTGGGAAATTTCCCCACCAAAGGCTCTCTGATGAGGATGGGGAAGATCAAATAGGAGTAAGATGTCATATAAAAGGTCCCTCAGAGTGCACATGCACTAAAGGTGCATACTAGATGGCTAAAGCATATTGTGTGTATTTAGTTTGCGAACAGTGATGACAACAGATGGCAAGAACTGGGCCACAAGGCTGCCTGCCATGGACATCTGCACACAAACAGGCAAAGTGATCAAGAAGTATCTCAGGTGATGTCCATATTGGAGGCACTAGCACAGGCATGTCCTTAGCTGCTACTTGTGGGTTTTCTTGTGATGAAACAGTGCACTAAATATCCAACTGGACATGAACACAATAAAGTGAGCAACTAGTGTGTAGAAGTTGACACCATTGCGTAGCATATACAGATGACTATGCAGGCAAGTCCTACTAGGTTGCCACTGGCCATTTCGGGAGCCCGGGGGGCAAAGGTGCTCTGCCCAACACTCCCCCCATCTCCACCTCTTCCTCATTCCATGGGGCTAAAAGGAGGAGATGACATGTGGTTGCATCTCTGCAACATATATATGTGTAAACACTGTTATCCTTTTACTCCTTCTCCCCACAATGTCATCTTAGCCTGATACTTTTGGTAGGAACTTAATGCTTCTGCAAGAGAAGGGGGATGCCCTATGATAGAGGTTTTGTTCTGCTGAGAAGAGACAGTTAAGCTCATTTTACTCGCAATTTAAGCGAGGACTGTCTCTAACCCACAATCTGTTGAATTTTGTATTTAATTAGCTGAGGAAACTATAAAAAACACATTTTCAGTCACTGAAATGGAGGAACCAGACTGAATAACTGACTCATGTATTAATTCAGTAAGTTCAGGTATTCCTTTAATCAAAATTATTTTCTATAAATCAAAGCAGATTAGAAAAATATAATAAACGTAAAATTAGGCTAATCCAACTGAATTTTAAGATGTGTGGAGGCTGCAAGATAGAATTAATACATTGATCTAAGATAAAGAGTTAATTTCAGACCTTGATCAAAAAAAAACCCCAGTATTTTATGTGCATTATCTGTAAAATATCTGGTGCACAAAAGGACTATCCTTAGAATGCTATCAAATGCTGCTGTATAAATCAATTTCTAAGGTAAATTAATCATTTTGCAGTAAAAACTTCCATGTCAGAAACAGATGTGTTTATATGTTAATATTTAATCCTGTGATCTGATACAAACTGCTTAAGTTATAATACTTGGTGGGGTTTTTTTGTTTTTTGTTTTTTTTTGTTTTTTTGTTTGTTTGTTTGGTTTTTTTCTATATTGCTCTCCAAAGCTGAAATATTATTTCTGCCTTCAGGTTAAGAAATCAGTTACAAGTTTATAAATGCATTTGTGTCCTGGAGGGAAATGTAGAGTTGATTCAGACAAACATCTCAGAAATGAACTACATTCAAGTTGTTTATCAACCTCTCTACATTTGTAAGAGAAATAAATTGTGCAAACAGTATTATTTTTCCTAGAAATTTCAACATTTCTGTTAACACTGACCATTATGAAAATATATTGTGAGTATGCTATGTAGCTGAAAAGTGTCACAATATAGTAGTGTAGAAATATACTTTACCTTCAAAGTTAATGTATTAGCACTGTATAATTTCACATTGTTACCAAATCATGATTTAACTTGTAATAATAAGAATGGGAAAATAGGACTGAAAATATCTCTTTGAACTCTACTCTGAAAATTCTTTTAAACTCTGTTTCTTTGCATTCTACCCTTCACAGAATGCCACAGAACTCTAAAAATGAATAAGTTAGTTTCATTAATGCAAATTATTTCAAAATGTCTCACCCCTCTGATGTAAAAGGTGATGCAAATTAGATGACTGTTCATTGGCACAAACTTTCACAGTTCATTGTTGTGATGGGTTGACCCTGGCCGGATGCCAGGTACCCACCAAAGCTGCTCTATCATTCCCCTGCTTAACTGGACATAGGGCAGAGAAAAATATACCGAAAGGCTCGTCAGTGAAGATAAGGACAGGGAGAACTCGCTCACCAATTACCATCACAGGCAAAACAGACTCGACTCAGGGAAATTTGTTTATGACTGATTAAATCAGAGTAGGATAATGAGAAATAAACCCAAATCTTAAAAACATACCCCTCCCTTCTTCCCAGGTTTAACTTCAGTCCTGATCTTCTCTACCTCCTCCCCCACAGCAACACAGGGAGATGGAGAATGGGGGTTGTGGTGCGTTCCTTGCATCTTATCTCTGCTGCTCCTTCCTCTTCAGGGGGAGGACTCCTCACACTCTTCCCCTGCTCCAGTGTGGGGTCCCTCCCATGAGACATAGTCCTTCATGAACTGCTCTAGCATGGATCCCTTCCACGGAGTGCAGTTCTTCAGGAACAGACTGTTCCAGCACGGGTCCCCCAACAGTGTCACAAGTCCTGCCAGCAAACCTGCTCCAGCCTGGGCTCCTCTCTCCACGGGGCCACAGGTCCTGCCAGGAGCCTGCTCCAGCGTGGGCTTCCCACGGGGTCACAGCCTCCTTTGGGCACATCCACCTGCTCCGGCGTGGGGTCCTCCCCGGGCTGCAGGTGGAGATCTGCTCCACCATGGACCTCCATGGGCTGCAGGGGCACAGCCTGCCTCGCCGTGGGCTTCACCACGGGCTGTGGGGGAATCTCTGAGCTCCTCCTTCCCCTCCTTCTTCACTGATCTTGGTGGCTGTGGAGTTGTTTCTCTCATATAGTCTCACTCTTCTCTCCAGCTGCAACTGCCGTTTGTTCAGTTTTCCCCTGCTTTTCAAACATCTTATCTCAGAGGTGCTACCCCTGTTACTGATGGATTTGGCCTTGATCAGCAGTGGGTCTGCCTTGGAGCTGGCTGGCATTGGCTGTGTCAGATATAGGGGGAAGCTGCCCTTGTAGTGCCCACCCCTACCCAAACCTTGCCACACAAACCAAATACAGCTGTGCTCCCCCAGGTGTGCTGCATGCTCAGAATGTGAGTGATCACCTGGAGACGAAAGTGCTTAATGTATCACATGTGATGAACAAGATAAATCAGAAAGTTGGCTTGGTTCAAAACCAGAAAAATATTACCTGAACCAAGGTTTGAGATCAAGTGCATATTAACCTGCAAACATAGAAACAAATTCTGCATTTAACATAAAGACAACTCAGAGGAAATGTTACTTAAAAAGCTTTTTCATGTCCTAGGCTATTTAGGACTAGACCACTCACTACAAGAATAAAAATACAGTAAAGTGCAAACATGATTATTGACCAATCCTACAACATCCCTATCAATGACAAGTTTGTTGCATCTATGTGTTTTAAAGCACTGTTTGGCAAAAGGCTACATCACATGAAAACCTGTGGTCTCCTTTGCAGTCTCTGGAGAAAATGGGATTATTTCTCCCTGGGTAGGCTTTAAAACAATATTGTCAAACACCTTAATGTGTCACATGCAGAACTATGCTTATGAACCATTTCTGTGCTATGCAACATTACCCAGTGGTCTTGTGTGCTGCCAGTTGTTCGATTGCTGTGTAATTGAGTGGAACATTTGCAGCCTGCCTCAATACCAAGCAAATACATTTAAAGAAACATAGACTATAGAAACCAGGCAGTTACCAAGCAAGCCTTCTGAAGCACACACTTTACAGAACAGCAAATTGTAACAGAGAGATGAATATATAGGTTTCAGGGTCAGTGACCAATGCCAATTTGTATGATACAATTACAGAAGCATTTGTGCTAATTTTTTCTTAACCCCTGAGAACATACAGACTACATAATAACTATTAAAGTTTCCAGTTTGTTCCTTGGCAGATGAATAGTTCAAGTTTTAAGCTGCTTGTATGACTTTTTTTTTTTTTTTTTTTTTTAATATCTGTGGTTTGAAATTGATTGCTGCTTGAACAATCTGGCACCTCTTTCTTCCCAAGCCTTGTTTTTTTTTTTTTTTTCTGAAGTTAGCGAGTGTTCTGTTTGAGATTAAAGTTTCAACAACTGAATCACAATCTCAAAGCCAATGAGTATCTAGTGGGTGACAACAACTTGTCACCTTTTGGGCCTCCTTCTGGCTGAAGACATCAGCATTCAAAGTAGTGCAAGAGTCTGGAAGAACACTTCTGCACTGTCCTCAGGGGATGCCCTGGTCCCTGGCATGCTCTGCATAATAACTGGAGGAAGGGATGATATACATCTTATTCTTATGCAAGGGGTAAGTGGCCATATAAATAGATTTCTGATCCTTACTGATTTGTTTGATGGACAGAGAGAGAATATTATATAAACCAGTTATTCTCTTCATTGTGCCTTTATCAATTACACTATGAAAAAGAGCTTTAAAACAGTCTTTTAAAGATGATTATACTGAGTGCTATATGAACAGATAAAAACTATTTCTTTCATAAAACAGTCACCACTTTATTTAAGAATAAATGCAACATTATCAAGAGGCCGAAGATAGAAATTGTGATTCCTTTTGAGTTGGACAGTAATCTGAAAGTGTGAATATTTTCCTAACATAGCTTGTTTTAATTTAAAACTGTACATCAGCTGATGAACACAGACGCTTCCAGATTGTCTCGTCCTTCGGCAGTCACAGCCCAGATACCAAAATATGACTCCCAAAGAGCAACACTGCACCGGGAATTAATGCTATCAGGTAAATGGGAGTGCATCTCTTTCTGCCTTCATCAGTCACCTATGGTACTGTGAAGGTTTGCTATACCTTCCAGTCGGAATGTAGTGTGGTATACAATGTATATTTTAGATAACCACAGTTGTGTGGTTAAAGAAAGAGGACAAGATATATGCAATCACAGCAAAAAGCAGCCTTTGAAGTGTAAGCCTTTGAAAGAACAACTTGTTTATTGAAGAACAGCAATTAATTACAGGTATAATTTTAAATACAAATCAGTTATACTATATTCTCATTCTTAGAGCTACTTGTGTTTGTCTTCTTGAATATGAAGATTGTGAGATTGAAAAGGGTAAGAAAAGAAAGAAGTGAGACAGGGTGAAAGGAGTGAGAGCTTTAACAGTTTGCTTTAAATAAAGATGATAATACGATGATCATGGAGAATAAATAGGAATGGATACCAGTGAGTGCACTTCCTCAGAAGTTGAATCTAGCTTAATAGATTCAGACACAAGCTTTATTGTAAATCTCATTATTTTTGTATATGGCTACTTGGAAAAGCGTGTTGGGTGGCTTATTCTGAGAAATTTATCATATGGCAACAACACTAATTCTTTTATAAAGTGTTCTTAAATGGGAACCACAGCAAGTTTTATGAGTGTGAAGCCTGTAAGGTTGTCTCAGTTCTAATTTTAATATTCTAACAAGTCAGCCTACGTCAAAGAAACTGGGTGTTAAATAAAAGTGCCAATATATCATCCTTATTTTCATTAAGCATGCCATACTTGTCTCTTTGAATGTCAATTAAATGGACAGAGGCTTCTAAAACTAATAAGGATCCAATTACACGTCTTGTGTAATTCAATTGAAGGCTTGTCTCTGACTTTAGCTTGAAGGAAGTGAACTGCGAAAAGTAGTTTTATCTCTGAATTTGATTGTGAATGTTCTTGATTGGTTTTGGTAGCAATGCAGTAGATTGCTAGTGGTATTTGCCCCAGTTTAACCGCCAAGGAGAGCTGCAAGTGGGCAGAAGAAATAGTGCTGGAAATTAGAAGCCGGCTCAGGCACTAGACACCATGGAGGAGAGACACTGAGGCTTGGCTGCAGACAGTCAGGATGACAGGTCCAAACAGGACCTGCAGCAGGACTGAATATTTGCTGTGGATTTGTGGTCAAGTGCCTGATTACTTGAGGAAAATGGGCAGGCTTGAGTGAGCATTCATGAGGCCAGAGCAGCTGTCTTCCATCCTCCATACTGGGTTATTCCTCAGATTTGGGGTAAAGATTACTGTTAACTTTCCTTTAAACATTGCCAGAGAAATTTGTATAAAATATTTAATTCTTTTATGGTTTGCAACTGTCATAATAAAGGAATTTATGTGAGTTCCTGGGAATCCCTCATTTCACACTCTAGAGGAAGATGAATATGGGCTTTGTTTGCTGGTTTTGTCTGAGAGAATCAGATCACTTGGAGAATTTGGTTCGTTAGGTGAAAGGTTTCTGCAAAAGATGCGTAAGAAAAAAATACAAATATTATTTAATAAAACAAATATTTAATAATATTTTCTATAATTTAAAAATTATAAATTTATGAAAAAGTAAATTATGATCAATCTGCAAAATGAAAGATTATTTGTTTTCAATTTTCTGTTTCAATAAATTAGAATATTCTCTCCATTTTTAATAGATCTCAATTTAATATTGTTGTCAATGTCCTAGCTTTAAAAATGTGCATTATTTAAGCAGCTCTGTCTATGGGAGAATAGCTGGTCCAATGTGCTACCAAATATGAAAGGACTGGGTATGCCACAGATTTCAGAAGAATGCTCTGAGATCACTGTCTGGATAGTCACTGCTCAGCTCTCATACTATCTCTTGAAATGACTACAAAGATGAACGGGGACTCAGCAAATGCAGGTAGTGTTATAACCCCTCTCAAACTGTATGTCTATGTCAATTGTGTGTCTTCTTTATGTTTTTACAGCCAAGTGAGCTTCTGAAGAATATTTCTGCCAGATATACTACTCTTCTGAATAGCTATTAAAACCTGCACTATGTGAAAAAAGAATTATGAGCTAAAACTTCTTGGACTTCAAATACAAATGAACAAGGAGTTAATAATCAGGCAACATGATTGAATCATAGATCTTTCATGGAATAATAATATAAAAAACTTGCATGTATAAATAATGCCTTTATGTTTTTGAAATTCGTCATACCAAGTGGCAGGCTAACAATATGAACTGAGGGTTCCAGCAATTTTTAGCACACAGTTACTTCACAGTATAATAAAGAAAATTACTTGATATTCTTCCCACAGGAAATACATCCTACAGGAGACAGCATAGTTCACTAAAAAGGCACCTCATTGAGAGGTAAGTCCTACATTGCAACATGCAATCATTTCCTCCAGAAATTTGTTCAAATACTTCATTTGACGCTGCTCCTTTATGAAGAATATGCCCATCAAAAATTGAGAATTTCTGCTAATTTATAGTAAGTTTAACTTTAAATTAAAAATGTCTAGGTATTGTATCATAGAATTATACAATTATCTAGGTTAGTAAGAACCTCTGGAAGAGATGGAATCCAACCCCTTGCTTGAAACAGGTCTAATTAGTTCAGGTTGCTCAGGGACTTATCCAGCAGAGTATGCTGCATAAATTATAAACTTGATCAATTCTGTTTTTGTCTCAAAGCCCTGTGTTTGTAACTAGGCAAGACCTACCGATGGAGAATTTAAAGAAGCTCAATTATTCTATTTTTCACAGTCAACTTTCTAAGACCATAATACTAGTGTATTTTATTTCCCAAGTACACTTGAGTTATGCCAATATACATACAGTCAAGAAGCTGTGTGCTGTACTGGATTTCATCATGACTTAATCTTTACTTTTGCATCTGAACTTGAATTATGTGAAGTAGTTTTTGGAATACTGCAAAGTTCTGACAGTGTAGTGGAAAACCTTTTACGGATTCTTCAGACCTCTTGAGCCTTGGCTTTTTTGTTTTGTTTTGTTCTCAGATTGCAAATTATGCTATTTCCATTTATTTCTAATTTTTGGCAGCAAGGATTTTAACAGGATGAGAGGATTTGTCTGGATGGATTCTCAGAGCTAGTTCATCACTGCTGAAGACCTGTTACTAGCACACTGCTAGAATGGAGGTTTAGTGAATAAAGTGAAAATTACCGCTCAACTGTGTGGAGTCAGTCTTTGTGTCTGATTGTCTGAACCTGACCCATGAAAGTCCATGCTGCTTTTCTCTTGGTATGTATTTTGGAAGCCAACATCTAATTTAGGCCACAGCTCTACTCTTGAACCTGAGAGCGCTTGATTTTGGTTTTACTCTTTAGTTCAGGTATGAGTTTATCTCTAGAAAGCCTGGGTTTATCACTTTCCTCCTTCAAATATCATTTAAAACTCTTTCAATGAGCCTTGCTAACTCCTGTGCAAAGATCTTTTTCCCTCTTTGAGGCAGGTGTACCCCATCTGCTGCCGGCAGGCCTGTTGTATAAACTGACCCATGATCAAAAATCCCCAAATTCTGCTAGTGACACCAGGCTCGGAGCCAGGTATTAATCTGCTGGCTCCTTCTGTTTCTTCCCTCATCATTCCTTGCAACTGTAAGGATAGAGGAGAATGCTGCTTGTGCTCCTGATTCCTTAACCAGTTGTCCCAAGGCCCTGAAGTCTCTCTTGTTTGCCCTTAGACTTATAGTTACAGCTTCATCACTGCCTACCTGAAAAATCAATAATGGCTAATAATCTGAGGGCTGTACCAGAGTAGGAAGTTTTCTCCTCACATCTTTAATCCAGGCCCCAGGGAGGCAGCAGACTTCTCTAAGAAGTGAGTCCAGTCTGCATATTGGGCTTTCTCTTCCCTTCAGAAGGGAGACTCCTATGACAATGACCCATCTTTTTTTCTTTAAGGAAGCAGTTTTGATGCAGGGTGTAGGCTGACTTAACCTCGTCAATATTTCCAAGCTAGATGAACCATTGTCATTGTTCGGTTCTACTTGCAGAGCCTCATACCTGTTGTGCAAGGATATCTGAGAAGGTGGGGCAGCCACCTAGGAGACGCTCCTGCTGCACCAGGCAGGAACGTGTCACCATTGCCCCCGACCTCTTGAGTGACCGTCTTGAGCCAGATGGAGAGAGGATAGGGAATCCTCCCTCTCATGTGTCCTGTCTGTCAGTTGGGCCTGTCCCAAGGAAGGTAGGGAGGGATTCCAGTAGTCTATCTCTCCGTCTCACTCCCTGATACATCTCAACCTACATGCCTTGTTAAGACCTTGCCATTTCAAACCATTTCCTTTTTCTAGTACTTTGAGGAAATGAAACAAAGATCGTAACTTTATGGACTCTTAGATAAAGATTACTCAGGGAACTTTTAGAACTTCTTATTTTGACAGTAATGCACCAACAATCATTTTGAACTACTTCTTCATTTATTTATGATATTTCTACAGTATCTGCTACATAAAGTGCCAAAGACTGATTGCAGTGAAGTCTGGTAATAAAATAGCTTTCTGGTGTGTTTGAAGCAAACAGCTCAATGAACTTGACAACTGACCTTTGCAGATATCTTAAAAACAAGCAAGCAGAAAACAGTGGGTTTCTTTTGTGTTTATTGCTTGAGAAAGCTGCTGGAAGTGGCTCTGCAGCTATAGCCGGTAGCTCTGTCTTCTTTGCTCAGAGTTGTGTCCCCGGGAATCTATGTGATGAAGGGTTTAGCTAGACACCCTGGGGATGAACCCAGTACCCCGATGTTTTGACTAAGGTTGTGGAGCACTGCTTTGCCTGCATCTGGGGCTCAGTTTTCGCAAGGAACATGAGGTATCTTCCCACAGATTTTACTGGCATTTTCACAGAAGTTTCCCTGAAGCTGATTATTAGGCTGTCATATGCTTGTTGAGGATGATCTGGCAGCTCAGGCTCTGTGTCAGTAGCATTTTCAGGGATGCCTGCACAGCCCACCCTTGGCAGGATGGCCTGAATAACAATTGCTGTTGGATAGGAATGTGAGTGTACTTGGGGTGTGCGAATAAGATACCCCAAACTGTATGACAGGGTGTCTGCCCAACTGACAGTTCTAAAGAGGAGAACAAATATTGGCCAGATTAAACAGGAACCAGGGACTTCTGAAGAGACTTGAGACAAAAGGGTCAGACTGAGAAGCAATATAAACATGAGAATTTGTAACAGTGGGGAGAGACCTTGGAGTGGGAATGGAGCAGTAGTGTAAATCTGGTTTGACACTACCAGAGGCTGCCTCACCAGCCTCATGAACTCTGCATCTGCCTGATGGCATGTCCTACCCTTTGGATGTGATGGTCAGCCTGCATCCATTGGCTGGATTGACAATGTGGGGTACACCAAGCAAAGACCCATCCTGGAGCATGATTAGATGACCTTGTTGGATGATCTCTCACCAGCTTTGAATTAAGGGGCTGTAGGGAGCCGTGTGGGGTGTGGAGCACCCACATATGAAACAGAAGGGATGTGCAAATGGGGGAACCAGTGCATATAATGCACATGGGTGAGGGCACATGAGATATTTGTGCACCCAAGCATGTTTGAGTGCTGCTGTGCATCAGAGAGAGTAGAACTTTTTAGTATTAGTCATAGAGGGATGTTTGGAAACTTGTAGGTATATGTTAACATTTTTTAAGTGTCTGATTTTGGTGGTATATCTGTTGTATTGCTAGTATTAATTCTGAGTGGCATTGATCCTGAACTTGCTGACTAGCAGTTAATTATGTGTAGCTTTGATCTTGATTTGATTTAAACTATGTGAGTTGAACATCTTTTCCCCATGACAAGTGTCTGCCAAGATATAACATCGTCACTGTACAGTAGTTGAGCAGAGTTCAGAGCTGATGTGATTTCAGAAGGGATCCTCCAGAAAGTTGAGGGTGTCTGTTTACAGCTAATGCTGTATTAATCATACCTCCTTGGTGAGGCTGGGAAGGGAAAACTATGCAACGGCTACCTACAGGGCTGTGGTATCCAGCTTGGGGGCCTCCCCCTCAGTCAGCTAATGTTTCTTTAGAAGAATGAGGCTGCTCTGCTTATTGTTTTCATTTGTTCCTTCCATTCACAATTTCTTAAATTTATTAGCTTAAAGTCAACCTACTTACAATCAGTTTCTTCCATGTCTTTGACTGCTTTTTACCATATTCTTGTCTTCCTTCTAATTCTCAGTGTGAGTCTAGCTTCTAAACCTAAAACATCTCCAGAAAGATCTTCTGTCTTTCAGATCTATTTTCTTAGTTTGTATCCTTCCTCTCTTCTCCCAATCAATCTACAGCATACATAAGAAGATGCTTACTTCATTTCACTATCAACGTTACATGAAAACTTCACTGGGATTTATGTGGACACAGATGTGGGTCGTATTCCAAGCAGAAATGTCTTTTATGGATTGCAGGCTTGACTGAGAGGAAAGGGTGAAACTGGGTGATTGAACAGCCAAAATAGATGTCAAACTTTCTAGTGATTTCAAGTCTATTGCATGTATGTCTACTTTAAGTCTCTTATATAGGCATAGATGTGTGAGGGACAGTCTGGCTGGCTTGGGGCCTCTTTGGCATTCAGTATTTCTGAGATGGCCAGAGAAGAGGCTGGAGTGGCCAAGCATGCGGCTAGTGTGCGACTGTGTAGTCTGAAGTCTGCCTATGCCTGCAATTTGGACAATGGTAATACCCTGCAAAGAGAGCATTTCCTAGAGACCATTTTCAGTGAAAGCAGTGTGGAGAATTTGCCCGTGGTGTCCTACAAATCTAAAATAGCTGACCATGACATTTAGAAAATTCAGTCAGTAGAGCAATTTGAGCAGTTTACAGGGCCCATGTCTGGGTAACTATATAAGGATAAACTGTTCAGCCTGTATATTACCCAAAACATTTACTTACTGTCCTGTAAATGGATTATATGATATTCTACAGAGTAATACAAATAAATCCATCTCAGACAAAGACATGCTGAGCTGGCTGCTTGTTGAAAGCTAGAGAGTGCACAAGCATAGAGACATAGGCATATACACATATGCTATTTTAAATGCTTATAAAAAAGAAGCTATATTAAATTCCAGGGAGTCTTTTAGGAATCTGTTCAGGGTAGGATTTACAGAGCTCTTTCATGGCTTTGAATACTCAGCTTCTATTAAAATGGATGGGAACTGAGCATCCACACCCCTTACGAAGTTAAAAAAAATATGATTAATCACTTGATGCCTCAGTTTTCCTTTTAAGAATGGGG
Source organism: Tyto alba (assembly GCF_018691265.1). Taxonomy (NCBI): domain Eukaryota; kingdom Metazoa; phylum Chordata; class Aves; order Strigiformes; family Tytonidae; genus Tyto; species Tyto alba. The sequence goes on from NW_024881282.1 coordinate 59,123,998, forward strand.
AATAATCACTTTCCTTTCTTTCACTTCTCATCTCTCATAGGTATTTTGAAGCTAGGGTTATCTCTTTAGGTAGGTACAACATCTAGCAGAGTGAGGTCCTGATCTCAGACAGAGCTTAAGCAGGACAGTAAGGTAAATGTTTAAAAATAACACTAAATCTTTGAAGTCAGAAACATTTTAAATGGGTGATTCTGTGCATAAATGTGCTCCTCCTGAAGTAGAAGTATTGCACATGGCCAGGTTTTTCTTAGAGTACAATTGTCAAGTTAACTTAACAGATTGTTCTGTTGAGAAGAGCAGTTCCTTTCCATAGCTGCTCATGATGTTACATCCTCAGCCTCTCCCTTGTGCTGACACTGACTCTGATGGGAGCTGGGTTGGGGAATTAAATTGAGAAAACCGGTCCATGACTTTCACTGATTCCTAGCTGTTTGTATCCTTTCCTGCCTTGTGTTGGATATAGCATTCATAGTCACCAACTGATCTCATTAAAAAAAGTCTTCAGGAGTAATGGACACATTTTGGGGGGGGGGGGTGTTAGCTTTCTGTCAGATTAGCTCAATGATTGGATTAATCTCACCATTCTAGGAAAGCAGGAGTAGCTTTAGTAGTACTCTAGGAAAGTATCAGTAGTGGTGGGAGGTTGGAGAAAAGGCTGTCTGAACATGACTTCAGTCGACAAGCTGAGTCTTGTGAAGAAAAGGAATTTCCATGTCCTCTTGACAACTCAGTAGTATAAAAACATCATAGTGATACAGCTAATACGTCAGTACAGGAAAAAATATGAGTAGCCTACTGATCATTCAGTCAGTATTCAGACTGAAAAACAGAGACTGAAAACCTAATCTATTAAATAATACAGCCAGGATTCTGTATTATCTACTCAACACTCATTTTGCATCTAATATCTGTCTAGAGCTGCCCATTTAGAAGTCTTCACTAAGCTTCCTTGAATGTATAGTGTGTGCCTTTTTGAATAAAGCACTTCAGTGTCATGTAGAATGACTTCTATGTGGAATTTCTCTGGAGTCATCCTAGGGCTAAGGCAAGACTGACCAGCCTATGGTTCCCAAAATCATTTTTCTTGCCATTTTTGGAAGATAGGTGTAGCATTTGCCTTTTTCTAGTCATCAGTCCAGTCATTATCTGGCTCAGTTTAGGAATTTAGGAATTTCTTGTCTAGTCAAGCTGGCCTTCTGCTCTGCCTGCCCATTTTCATATAAACTGGAATGAACCGTACTTACATATCATGGAGATTGTCCTTGGAGATCAGCCAAATCCCCTGGGCACTTTTGCCTGTGAGAACAGCCTCCCAGGAGGACCAATTTAACAATTCTCTGAACAAACCTAACACCACTTTCCCGAAGTCCAGGGTCTTTAGTCATAGTTTTTGAATAATTTAGGTTGGAAGGGACCTCTGGAGGTCATCTGGTCATGTTCCACATCCAGAGCAGGTCCAACCTGACTTGGGTTTCTCAGGACCAATGACACAGGTTCCACACAATTCCGAGGCCATCTCTTCAGGTGTTTGACTACCTTCAGGGTTAAAAAAAATTCTAACTACTCAGAATTTTCCTTAGTTTAACTCATGACCCTTGCCTCACTGAGCACCTTGAAGAAGAGTTTGGCTTCATCTTCCTTATGCCCTTGCACTAGGTACTCTGCTACTTACCTTTCTCGCTTCCCTCAATCCCACTTTGCAGTCAGTGCAGCCAAAGCCGCCCTCATCAAACTGTCACATCCCCAACGAGTTCTTCCTTGTTTTTGAGTAAAAGATCCAACAGAATACCTCCCATGGACAGCATGTGTGAAAAAAAAACCCTCAAAGCATTCCATGAATATATCCATTGCATGGGTGATGAATGGCTGAAAAAGTTAACTTTTTATGTTTAACTAGAAACTGAATGACTAAAACTTGAGTAAGTTTCTAGGTTAGCCAAAGCAATGAACACCCCAAAAGTACACTATTTATTAGCCTGGCACTGACATGAATGACATAGTTATGATATATAATTAGTCATAAATTAACAGCAGTGTGCAGCTCCAGTTATAACCTGAAAGTATTTCCTGTCTGATAGGTATTGACATGGAGAATACTGAAGTCTATTTGTGTAAAGGATTGTTATTAGAAAGTTCTCATTAGAAGCCATTGATAGTGTAAGTAAGATAACACAAGTAGATCTTTTTTACATTGTGATTGTTAGTCTCAAAAAGGGCAGAAAGTCCTACTTGTTTAATCACAGTTCTGCAGTCAATCATTTAAAGCAATAAAAATAATTTCATTACTGACTATTGTCTTGCAAAATCTAAAATCCTGATGAATACCACCTATTGATGGTTTTAGAAGTGTTCACAGATATTCCCATTTGTTTTAGATGATTTGCTGTTTAGCTGGTTAATTAGGATGTAGGAAATCAGATGAAATGTAAGACTTAAGATTTTCATGTAACACATGAATATGCATCATTATAAACTTATCTCATTTTCTCACCAGTCTTTAGTGAGACCATATATGAGACATCGCTCACTAGAAGTTCTGCAGGAAAGCACTGCAGTCAAATACAGCTCTCTGGCAATATTTCAAAACTTATGTCTATTTTTAATAATTTCCCAACTAGAACACAGTGGGAAACACAGGACAAAAGTATATTTGGATATATTTAGGCAAGAGATTTACAACTGTTAGGAAACTCCAAATAGTACACAACGTGACCATGTGTTCCTCAGCAACACAGGCTACTATGGGCACTTTTGATCTGCAGTCAGCTCTTCACACTAGCTTGCCACAGCTAAGATCAGGGTTTCAGTTCTTATATCATTACATTTGAAAGTCTAAATACAGATAATCTGAAATATCATCAAAAGCTTGAGAATAAAATCAGCTTTCCCTCTTTGTATGCTATGGTATAAAAAGGAGTGTGTTGTATATTTTATAGATACAAATTTCTACATAAGGATAAATAACTGAAAAATCAAGTAAAGTGCAAATCTAACTGGGCTCTGAAAATTAGTGTCTATTTCTAGTCTTGTTCTCCTCGTGCCTGAGCTTCACATCTGTAGAGTAAGGCTCATAACACCCACTATCTCAACAGGATGCTGTGAAAACGCATTTATATGTATACAATGCTCAGATATTGGAAAGACAAATAGAGGGATTCCCATGTTCAATGCAAAGTTTCATTGGCATACAACACCTAAAGCATTAAGCTGATCATCAAACAATAAGAGAAAGTTTTGAAGTCTGTCTATGTGCTGAGTGACACAAAGATCTCAGAAAAAAATAGCAGCAATTTAATCCCTATTATAGACACAGGGAAGATACAGGCTTCTACATTGTCTACAGATGTATGTGACATGGTGTGCATCATGATTATCTGGGTTAGCATATGATTGACGCAAGTCCATTTAACCACTTGATTTTGAAGCCCTATTATTCTTGTAATCTAGTGTTCATGCCTGTGTGTATATGTGTATAGTGGAATAAAATTTAGGTCATTGTACATAAGTGACTATATGCAGATGAGATGTTCTTCTGCATGTTTGCAACTTGCCTCAAGATTTTCCTCATCTTTACCAGAATCCCAGGCCAAATATGGCTCAGTCTTCAAAGGACTGTATTCACAGACTGATGATTTTCTGCCTGTTTCTATTTTATCTATTTTTTTAATCTTTTCTGTTATCAGCTACGGATCCTTCATTTATATTTAGCCCAATTATTATTGCTGTAACAAAGATTTTTTGTAGGATATCTCCCACTCACTAGATTAAAAAAATGCCATATCATGAGTATTGAGATATTACTTACTGTAGCCTCTTTTGGAGATATTATTTCTGGTCAAATATGGTCAATTCCAAGCCACTGAGACTGTAGTGACCGTTCTCACAGGGCACAGAAGGACCTATCAGTAAAGTATTCACTGATGCTGACAGAAAATATGTACCTGTATTTATGTGCTCTTACTTGAAAATGTCCTCTGTAGGTGGGGGAAATGGCATGAATGAAACTGGAACTTAAGATCTGTAATGAAGGGGTCAAATGCCTCTCTGTTTGGGTGTGTTTCATCCTGAAAAGATGTAGAAATCTTTTCACATTCATGCCTGTCAAGAATGGAACAGCATTTTCTTGGTTTTCTGACACTGGAACTGCGAAAATCTAAGATGTTGCTTTGCTTCTGCCACTGTGTCATTAATGCAATCATTTATCCATCTGGGTGTCAATGCACTGGGTGCTGTTTGCTGGTGACCTTGAAAATGTAGAGTGGTATTATGTTTTCTTTTTTGAGTATATTTCAGGAGTACCATTTACGGGGAAACAAATCAATCCCATCTGCCTAACACTACTGCAATTACAACCCATATCTCTTACCATTCATTTGTGGAGATAAAAGCTTAATTATATTCATATCTCTTAGTTGCACATTTGTCCTGGATCTGCATCTGTTTATTTTTATGATATTTAAGGTATTGTTCATGGTGTCCCAGAAACAAAATAAACTCTGTGCTGCCTGAAACTGTCATTTTAGCCAGACATGAAAATTATTTTCCCTTGAAATCTCTCTGAAGGAAAGATCATGTCACAGCAACTTATTATTGAATTAGTTCTTGTAGCATTAATCAATTTAATTTGGCTTCTGCTTGACCCTAGCTCTGAATACAGTATGATTTAAGAAGAGTTCTGTGTTATTCTTCACAGACAGGAGTTTTGATAACATTCATCATTGCTGAAGGGGAATGCGAAATTTGCTCTGACCTCCTTGGCAGTATTCTCCCCTTCCAGACCCAGACGTGGCAGTCAGGGAAGCCTGCGGTCTGTGTCTGAAGAGGGATATGCTTGGGGGCAAAACGTGGCTACAGAGCAAAGTGAGAACTATGGTTCTTTGACAGCAACATGGTTGCCCGAAGCAGATAGTATGAGCATGGCAGGTAAGGCAGGAAAAATGTCAGGCTATACAAAAGCACTTTTTTCTGTCAATGTTCTTAGCTTGTTTCCAAGGTGAAAAGCCTATGCATGGCTGGAGGCTTGTTATTATATGTTTAAATGGAAATACAGGTTTTGTATAGGACAAGTGATAACCTTTCACACAGAAATTAATTCCTTATGAATAACAGGGCCCCAGAGACTCAAGTGTAGTAACGTGTTAGCATGGATACGTGTTGCTGCTGACAGAGAGAGGAAGTGACCCCTTCTTCAGCTTTGATGTTAGCTGCTTTCCTTTGTTGCTCTTTTATAGACTTTTATACCAGTACATTTTTTTTTCCACTGTGTTTCACACAGCAAAAGCTTTTAGGCACTTTCAGTGTGTAAAACTTCTGCATATAAAATTTACTGCATGGAACAGTTTATAGAGGGGGATATTACCTCTGCTGCTAATCTTGTGGGAATCTCATTTGAGCACTCAGCGACTGTGTCTATAACAACAAGCAGTTCTGTAGGAATGAGGGAACAATTTTTTACATTTTTTTTTACTGTCAGAGTAATTTTTCTTTTGAAATCTTTGTCTGTGGACTCATTTTGACTGTATTTTAGTTGAACTTCTTGATATATTTTGCAGGGCTTGACTAAAGATTCCCAGTACTGATTTCCCAAGTCACTAAAATCTGTCAAATCTCGGTGCAATGGTTTATTTAAAAAATGTCTTCTCTCTCTCAGTGTACGAATACTGGAACTGTGGAGGAACATATATTACAAGACCTTCAGTAATTTGATACATTTTGCTTTCATATGCAAACTTGACATTTTTATAACCCTAACTTGTTTTATTGCTAGACTGAAATTTTCTGAAGATTCCCTTCATCCTTCGGCAGCTGCTGCTGAGATTCTTTATAAATATTAATGATTGCTTCTCATAGACACTATTAAATCTGCATCACTCCACAGATGTATGACAGTCAGTTCATTTATTATTACTTTTTGCTTGTTTTTTGTTTTAACCATCAGAGAAGAAAAGATTTGGTTCAGGGGTGTTTGCTGACTTAATATTTGTATTCCAGGGCTGTGTTCGTGATATTAAGTGAGACTTTCTCACAGAAGAAATTGGAAAACAATTGTCTCTCTGCTAATCCTGTTCTGCTTTGAAAATGGTCAGTATCACAGCCCTGTCACATAGTGCCTTAGGTGACTTCTTATCTCAACCTTACTGATGCAATCTCTCCCCGAAGGTGCTGTGGCACTGTTTCTCCAGAGTCACTGTTACAGTATTTTCCCCATGTGTTATTCTGGTGCCTTTGGTTTTATGACCTTGTGCCTGCAAACCTCTGTAGTATCGTTAGGGTGGGTTCTTGTGGGAGGTGACTACCACTAGAGTGATAATTGCACCCTTTCCCCCTCTTTCTTTCACCTCCTGTTTTGCAGATTTTATATTTTTTAGCAGAGAAAAGGCAAACACAGACCACAGCAAAGTAAATAACAGTCTTTTAAATATGGGATAAATATCCAGTAACACGTGCACAGGAACTTAAAAGTCAATGGATATGCAGTACTTACACTTAATTAGCATATTCCAATCAGTGCTAACAACATCATAAACTCGAAAAAGTACCAGGGACTTTGAGCAAATCACAAGGGAATGTACTGAGGGGAAAAGCATGATGGAAATCATTGTCCTTGGCATCTTCAGTGTTGCTACCTGTTGCACTTGAGAGACTATCCAGAGGACTGATGCTGCTCTTCCTGGCTATGAGAGACAGCTTCTTTCCCTCTCGTCCCTCTCTCCATCCTTTACCTTATCCCTCCTCTTTTCTTTCTCTCTCTCTCTCTTCCTTTTAGTTTTCACTTTCTCTGAGAAGTAAATTGCATTCTTATAATTGATGTATGCTACCAGCTGTGGACCACTCTAATAAATCTTTGTGCATATGAAACTGTCTCAACATCATTTGTGCAATAGCACCATTCAACGATAAGGTGCCTTAAATGCGAACCTCCACAGCTTTAAAGCTCAATTTGATGTGCTTTACAACAATAAAGGCATGATCACTTAGGAAACAGCTGTGGGATTTGAAAATATCACATCTTTCTCCCAAACTCCAGCTGTTTATTACTGAGAAGTGCTGGGGCGGATGGATATCTGGGAGTGCTGCTCATCATAAACCCTACTTTGTGCAGTTCACACCCTCCAAGTGATGTTACAAGGCTGTTTCATTGTTGAGCTTCACCTTCATCCTTTGTAGCAGCTTTTGGCTCCAGGAATAGCACCTTTAAGCTGGAAAGTATTTCCCAACTAACACAAGACTTTATTAGAGACAACATCAGCACACCTGATCTATTCCAGTGATGTTAAGTCACTGCTGAAGATGATTCAAACTAAACATGCACATTTCATTGAGCGTGCACTAAAGTAGATCCACCCTACATCCCAGTGCCCTCCTGTAGGGGCTGTAATCTCCAGTTCAAGGACAGAAATGAGTATCTAGGGACAGACACTCCTCAGACTGCTGTAATTTAATTGAAAGAGCTCCTGTGATCTCACCTATAAATTCTAACAAGTTAGTTGTGGCAGTTTCTACATGTGAGAAGTTTGATCCTCCACAGTGTAGTACAAAGCTCACTAATACCAGGGCTTTTACACAGTCCTGAAAGGCTAGCTGATTTAAGGAAGCAATCCAGAAAATCCAACCATTGATCCAGGAACTGATTCCAGCCTGCTACTAAAAGTTGGTCAGGCACATGTGAAATGCTGCAGCTGCTGGGAACATTCTTCCTCTTTCCAAAACTTGTTTACAATGTCCAGTGAGAGACCCAGTGTTATTGGAAGTACTATGTTTAAATAGTACTATTTAATTTTCTAAAAGATTGGTCCCTTCAGTGGACTTTTGGGAAACTAGTAGGATTTTGGTGGAGATTATGTGCTGTGTTGTGTGTCCTCAACCAAAGCAGTTCTGGACATTTGCACAGGGCTGAACCTCAACCCCAGGCAACAAGACAACATTTAGACAAAGAAGATGCCAATCATCAAAGGATCTATTTTAAGTATGCATAGAGAGACACATTCCTCTTTCATGTGTTTAATGCTGTGATATGTAGACTCCAAGTCAGAACATATTGAACCAGATTCCTTTTAGTCCCTCTTTCACCCCGTGGACACCTCCAAAAGGCAGTTCATCTCATCATTAAGTTAGCATCTACAATGGGTTATTCAAAACCCTCTCTGGAAGTTTCTGTTATTATAAAGTGATTATAATGTGAGCCTAAGATGGCTAGTTTAGACTTACTTATGTAAAGATGGGTTGAAATGAATCCCAGACACCACAGTTTTTTATGCTTCTTGGGTTTGTGTTTTTTTGTTTTTTTTTTTTTTTTTGTTTGTTTTTTTTTTGTTTTGTTTTGTTTTTTGTTTTGGTTTTTTTTTTTTTTTTTTGCATGCAGCCTTCCCTTCTATTGCATCTAAAATCTGTCTTTGAACGTACTTCTGAGGAGATATTATAAGGTATGCCAGCATTGACCACTATTTGTGGAAAGCAGAAATCAAAGAAAATTAAATGTATATAAGAGGCAGTTCTTCAGAAATTTGCACTTCACATTATATTCAGCTACATTATTGTCACAGTGCTCTGCACAGGTATAACTTTGGAGGCACAGCCAATGGTGAACCATGCAGCTGTTAATTTAGATTAAAAATGAAGAACTGCTTTTATTTGTACCAACTGTTCCTGATGCCTAAGGTCTGGGGCTTTTTAATTTAAGCTCCCCAAAATTACACATAGAAAAGTTAAAATTGAGATTTTTAGCTACCCAAAGTTTAAGTGGTTTATCCACGATTTTGGTTATGGGATACCAATAATTTACATTCTCATAAGCCTTTGATAACTTCTTTCTATCACAGTCCATGTTTACACGATTATTTGAATGCCTCTCACATTAATCTAATTTCTGTTAAGCAAAGAAACATTCAGGAGATATAAAAAAAAATATTTATTTTTCAAATTCATATGTGATGATGGTAGCTGTTGAAAAGATTAGATTGCTGGTTTATTTACAGCTTTGACAAGCTTGGTCTATTACCACTGATTGCCATGTTCTTCTAAAACTTGTAATGCTATTATGACAACTTAGATAAGGAATTAAATTAGGAGGAAATTTGTTGATTTGAAAGAAAAATAATTTAATCACTCTGATTACAAGAAACCTGCGACAAAGATTTAGCCATCAAAATTATTTTGAATGTACTTTTGTGGGCATATTGTGCTGCTCAGTTCATGAAGGATATCTTTCACATATATGATTTCTTCTCCTTGGAGAGAATTGTATTGGGCACTAACAGCACCTTTTTAAGCAGTATTTTGTTCTATCACATCATCTGGGTCATGACTACATTGTAAAATTGGAAACATTGGTTTGGCTGCTTATTATTACAGTTTTGATTTGTGCAAAGAAACACTCTTACACTCAGTAAGCCACATATGCAGTCAGATGTGACAGAGTAAATATTCCTGTTACAAGTAAAGTAATATCTGTCTGCAGCAATAACAGCATCATGGGACAAAAGGTTTCCTGAGTATGTGAAACGCATATATAGATGGCATTCTGCTCCCTTCTCTTTTTGGTCACTACTTCTGTGAGCCAACAAATGAGTTGGCAAACTTCTTTCTCTGAGAAAGCATTTTGTTCAACTGCAATACCTTGCCTACTTGAGGCCATGGCAGCCCAAAGAATGTATATATTCTTCAGCACAGTTCCTAATCTGATGTTTGATTATTTCTTCTGGAATAAAGGAAGGACACTCCAGTATTTTGGTTTAGTTAGACTGAATCATGATCAAATGAGACCTCACAGGTGACAATATCTTTTTTTTTGTTGTTGTTGTATGTACAAACACATAGCTAAAGGCTAAAACTGATATCTGATGTCTTCAACCAAAGTAATAAGAGGAGTTCTAATGTAAACTTATATTTTCCTAGAATCATAGGACATTCCAACTTGGGAAGGACCTCAAAGTATCATCTGGTACAACCTTTTATGGGAAAGGGAGCCTAGATGAGATTATCTAGCACCCTGTCCAATTGCATCTTGAAAACCCCCAGTGATGGGGACTCTACCACGTCCTTGGGAAGGTTGTTCCAGTGAATGATTGTTCTCACTGTAAAACATTTCTTTCCTATATTGAGATGAAACCTCTACTGGTGCAACTTGTATGCATTACACCTTGTCTTCTCCATGTGGCTCCTTGTGAAGAGGGAGCCTTCATCCTCTTTGCAACTGCCCTTGTGATGGGTCTGTGTGAGTGGAGGGGTTTTCTGTAGATGGAGGGTGCTACAGCGGTGGCCCCTGTGAGAAGCTCCTCTGGCTCCAAGGCAGACCCACCTCTGTCCAAGGCTGATCCACTTAGTGACAGTGGCTGTGCCTCTGCGATAACGTATTTAAGAAGGGGAACCTGGGAGGAGTAGTTGGAGTTGTGAAGAGTTGTGAGGAGAACATCTGTGAGAACAATGAAGTTAGTGGGAGAAGGGAGGAGAAGGGAGGGGAGGTGTGCTGGTACAGAGTCCCCCGGCAGCCCATGGTGAGACATCAGACTGCATCCCTGCCACCCACGGAGGTCTACAGTGGAGCAGGTGCCGACCTGCAGCCTGTGGAGGAGCCCAAGCTAAAGCGGGTGATTGTGCCTGAAGAAGGCCAGGGGTCTGTGGGAAGAAGCAGCCCCCACTATTGTAATTTGGTGCTGGGAGTACTGCAACGCGTGGGCGTGACCGATGGTGGAGCAGCTCAGAGAGCTGCTGTGGGAAGGACTCATGGCTGATCAAGTTTGGGGAGGACAGTCTCCTGTGAGAGGGGAACCATGCTGGAGCAGGGGAAGAATGCAAGAATTTCCCCTCTACCCCTCCTGAGGAGGAAGGAGCAGTGGGACTGACTGTAGCCCCTATTCCCTACCCCCTGCACTGCTGGCAGGGAGGAGGTAGAGAAATTGGGAGAAAAGCTGAGCCTGGGAAGAAGGAAGAGGTGATGGGAAGGTGTTTTAAAGATGCGGCTACACTTCTTACTGTCCTACTCTGTCTGTTAAGTGTTATTGTTAGTGTCTGAATTAAATTTACATTCTTTTTTCTTCCTCTAACAAGTCTGTCTTTTTCCTGTGACTAATGGGTGAGTCATCCCTCTTTGTCCTTATCCCAATTCCTGAGCCTTTTGCTTCATTTTCTCCTTCCCAACGCTGGGGTGGAAAAGGGAAGTGAGTGGCTGCGTGGTGTTCAGTTGCCTTCTGAGCTCAAACCATGACAGTCCTTGAAGTACTGGAATGCTGTGATGAGGTCCCACAGAACCTTCTCTTTTCTGGGGAAATGAGACTTAACTCCTTCAGTCTTTCCTCGTAGGGAAGGTTCTCCAGACCTTTGATCATCTTTGTGGCCCTCCTTTGGACCCTCTCCAATCTCTCTGTGTCTTTCTTGGATTGTGGGGGTCCATAAATGGGCACAGTACTCCAGCTGCAGCCTGACAGGAGCTGACGAGAGTGGGATGATAACATCTCAGTCTCTGCCTGAAATTTTTTAGAGCTACTGAGGTTGTTATTGCCAAATTAATTACTGCATCGGTTTTCCTGGAAGAGGATTTTGACATGAGCACCTTGGAAAATACTTAGAAGAAACACAAAGTCTTGTTTCTTTCTAGTTCTCTTGTTTCTTCCACCTCTGGTAATCACTATCTTGTAGGAGGGTTCTGCTTTTGTAGCAAAATACAGGAAGATTTCTAGCTCAGATAGCTGTATGAAGGGCAATCAGTTAAGTAACAGAAACATCTTTGCTCAGTTAGGGATTATGCTGCCTTCTGCCTGGGAAGCAGAACTGTGGGGGAGTGGGAGCATTGAGAAGCTGAAGGGATCTGTACTACGCTAAGAGTGAAGAGATCTCCAATTCAGGTTTTTTATATCTTTTAACTGGGAAGAGCTGTCTTTTCTGAGAAGAAACCCCAATTAATCTTGAGCTCTTTCTGGCGTAGATTTCATCTAGGCCCTATTAAAGAGGAAAAAAATCCAGTAAGTCACATCAAAGGATCATTCACTTCTTCAAATCTTCCAACACATTGGTTTCTTTTGTGGTAATTTTTTGTCCTCTCAGGTTTTCTGGTACTGTATGAACTTTCTCTTTCTTGTATTATTTTCCAGGGTAAGGCACAGTCTGCTGAGAGCTAGACAGTGTCATTTTCTTGGTAGTTTGCCTTATTAATTTGATTTTTTAAATATTATTTTTAAAAATAAGTACTCAGTTTAACATTTTTAATGTGTTCTGAGGCTGTGGTTTTCATTCTCATTTTTAAAATGTCATACCATTTCATTGTGACATTTTCAAAATGCTGCTTATTCACTTCAGAGCAATAACTTTATTTAACGTTGACCTAGTTTTGGAAGCCTTCCTGATTAGAGCATGTGAACTATCCGTGTCTGTCATGGAAATAACTTCTGGTTGGCCAAACCTGAAAGCAGGACAGAGTCTTCTATGTTTCATGAAAGGCCGTAGCTTGGCAAAGGAGAGAGATCCTTCTGGTGACCTGATGGATAGGCTGTGGAGAATCCATGGTTGAGATCACCCTTAAGGTACAAATCTGTAGGATACCAGACTTCATTGGTACCACAACTTCTGTAGTTTTGGCTTCATTTTCTGATCTTTTCCTCTTCTGGTTCATCAGCTAGACCAAAATACTCTTTATTTGTTCAAAATACCTTATTCTCAGTGACAGAAATCCATCACCACCCTGCACATGCCTGGGATTTGTGCAAGTATCCTTTTGAAACAGGCCGTTGTGGTATTCCTCATCGTGACAGGGAAAATCTGCTCTTTTAGTCATACAGGACTGTACAACTCCGTCCACTATCCACTTCCATCATCACTCGGTTCTCCAGACCATAACAGTCAAAACCTTGTAAGGCATTGAACATATGCTCACTTTTACTGACTTGTACTTATGTGGAACAATCTGAAGAAGTGGGAACATAAGTCTGTCCATAAGATTTCAGTATAGCCTCTGAGTTGACCTCCCTGAATAATCCCTCAAATTCATATCAGATCTCTTCTGAGGTGTTTCTTTCCATCAGGAAGATAAGAAAACAGATACAGAATTTGTAATATATGGAAGTTTCCCATTTTGAAATATTTTAGAGACTTACATCTTAGTCTGGAACAGACTAAGCAGCAACTGCCTTTATCCTATTTAGTGGAAATAACTGTATTTTTGTAATCTGTAAAAGCCTGCTACCTAATTTTGCTGTTGTTTGCTATGTTTTTTCTATCTGTTTATTCAGGCAACACCTGTGAACTACATTTCATAAAAGCAGTAATGTATTTAAAGAGCAGTGAGGGAGATTTAGGTTGGATAGTGGGGATATTTAGACATGGGATTAGGTTGCCTAGGGAGGTGAAAGAATCTCCAACACTAGAAACTTGCAGACTCTTGTTTGACAAATGTCTGCCAGGAGTTATATAGTTAATCCTGCCTTGTATATACAGATAAGTAATATGACTTTTAAATTATTTTCCAGTTCTGTTTCTTATTTTTGCTGAGAAAGAAACAGCATATATGAATTAGGAAACAGGAACACTCATGCCACATCCCAGATTCTGTAACAAACTTAAAAATAGGGCTGTGTATCAGAGAATAAAACATTCATATTCCTGAAGCCTCAAGGTGCTCTACAATAATCATGTGTGCTTTAGAATACAGAGGAAGTATCATCATTAAATACAGAAGTTAAATGTATTTTTAGACACATAAAAGGACATATTGTTAGTAGCTTAGCAACAGGCTCGTCATCCAACATTGTAGTGCATTTAGAGACACACAGATGTGCTTGAATGAATACTTTATAGATAGAAAAAGTAAAAATAAACTGGAAGGTCTCCTGCTTACTCATCACCATCAGCATCAGCAGCATCAACTGCAAAAAGTTGCTGTAGGGTGTGTTCTTCTTTTCATGTCAGCCAGGGAGACTTGCTGATTTCCAGAGGTGTACTTGGATGTGGCAGGATAATGCCAGTAGTGAGGATACAATGGACTAACTGGAAAAATGAGTTCTGATAAATAAGAACCTGAAGCTAAGGCCTGGAATGACTCATTTAGTCCCTTAACTGAGTAGCTGGGTTTTCCCAAGTGGTCAGCACAAAGCAACTACCATTTTTTTTTATTATTATTTTTTTTGAAAATCTGATTGTTGATGTTCAAAGAAAGAGGGAAAAAGAAAATTAAGGAAATAAATAAATAAGATAGATAAATAAATAGAGGAAGGAAGGAAGGGAGTGGGGGAGGAAAGAAGGGAGGGAGGGAGAGAGTGGAAAAGGGAGGGAGGGAGGGAGGGAGGAGGGAAGGGAGGAAGAAAAAAAGAAAAGAAAAGAAAAGAAAAGAAAAGAAAAGAAAAGAAAAGAAAAGAAAAGAAAAGAAAAGAAAAGAAAAGAAAAGAAAAGAAAAGAAAAGAAAAGAAAAGAAAAGAAAAGAAAAGAAAAGAAAAGAAAAGAAAAGAAAAGAAAAGAAAAGAAAAGAAAAGAAAAGAAAAGAAAAGAAAAGAAAAGAAAAGAAAAGAAAAGAAAAGAAAAGAAAAGAAAAGAAAAGAAAAGAAAAGAAAAGAAAAGAAAAGAAAGAAAAGAAAAGAAAAGAAAAGAAAAGAAAAGAAAAGAAAAGAAAAGAAAAGAAAAGAAAAGAAAAGAAAAGAAAAGAAAAGAAAAGAAAAGAAAAGAAAAGAAAAGAAAAGAAAAGAAAAGAAAAGAAAAGAAAAGAAAAGAAAAGAAAAGAAAAGAAAAGAAAAGAAAAGAAAAGAAAAGAAAAGAAAAGAAAAGAAAAGAAAAGAAAAAAAAAAAGAAAAGAAATAAAAAATAAAAGAGGTGCCCTGACACAGACTCTTGGCATGAGTAAGCCATTTTGTTTTTAATAAACAGTGACATACAGTGAGGTTCAGATCATTCTCAAATAGTTGTGTCCAGTTTGCAGTAAAGAAGAATAAGCTTGTTTTGCTGTGGAGGACTATAACAATATCCCTGAACAAAGCTTTGTAGCAGGTCTGATGATAGGCTGTATAATTTTCGCAACATCCTTTGTGGAAAATAAATAATATTTTGGATAAGTTAATGTTAGGAGTGAATGAAGGAAAAGAATGTAGTCTTTTGAGTTTGGAGGATTTTTAAAGCATTTAAAAGGTTGTGGAGGAGCTGGACCAAGAAACAAATAACCACTTCCTTCTTTGCCACTTATTCTAACACACAATTAAGGAAAATAAACCAGCATTGGTTGTGATATCTGTGACAAATGCAAGATAATCTCCCTAGATGAATGAAACTAAAACAACCTCTCTAGCCAGAGAGAGGAAGAGGATGGGAATGCTGAACAGAAGACAAGTTGTTCCTTCCTTCAGTCACTGTGCAGTGTATGTCCATCTATAGTCAAGACATGACTCGCTGCATTTACAAAGCAGGTTTAATGAAAGATACCAGGAGGCAGGACTGATAGGGAACCATCAGTGTTCTTCAAAGGGGGTTGCACCTTTGAGCACAGAGGGAAATTCTGCTTGAGATGTTACACTTATCTCATTTGACAACAGATCAAATCATAGCTTGACTACAGCATTAGCTGGAAGCTTTGTTAGCAACATGTTATTGTGTAATGACAGTTGGTGATCTCAAGCTGGAAAACCTCTCCTTACAGCTTCAGTTTTGAAACAAATAAAATTAGTGCTGGACCACTTTTAATTCAAGGCAGAATTTATGTATTCTGAGTTTAGCTCTCCCTTGGTTGGGATAGCTGTCAGAGCCAATTTGATTGCTGTCCTAAATGAACTGGGATCATAGAGGCCTGATCTTAAAAAGCCAGTTGCCCACCCCAGGCATAGGATGTTTCAAAGAACAGTGAAAACCGGAAATTTCTCCCAGGGTGGGGAACAGGGCCTAATTATATTGATTTAAGAACAAGTATATTCAAAGTTATATATAAAACAATACAGACAAGGTTATATGTCCTTCAGCGTAGCTAAAGGTATACCAGGACAAAACTGCTTACACAAAAACAAGTAAACTATACCACAGTGTCCTGGGTTGAGTAAGTGATAGAGTTTTTTTGGTTGCAGGGGAGGGGGCTATAGGGGCGGCCCCCTGTGAGAAGCTTCTCGAAGCTCCCCCAGCTCCAAGTCAGCTCCGCCTCTGTTTGGAAACAGCCAGTCAGCTGCGCCTCTGCGATAACGTATTTAAGAAAGGATGTGGTGAGCAGTCAGACTTGTGAGACTTGTTGCTGCAGCTGCGTGAACACCAAGGTCAGTGGAGGAACGGATGAAGAAAGGAGGGGGGAGGTGTGCCGGAGCAGAGACCCCCCTGTATCCTGTGGTGAGACGGCAGGGCGGCCCCCCCCGCCACCCATGAAGATCTATGGTGGAGCAGACATTGATTTATGGCCTGTGGCTTCTGCTTGGAATAATCAAGGTTCTGTGCCCAAAGAAGGCCGGGGTCTCATGGCAAAAGGTAGCCCCGCTGCTGTAATTCAGTGCTGGGAGGATTGCAGCATGCGGGGGAGTCCCCCGCCGGAGCAGCTCGGGAAGGGCTGCAGCCCGTGGGAGGGAATCCAGTCAGAGGAAGTTAGTGACCCATGACGGAGCAGTGTGGGGAAAGCTGCGGCCCATGGGAGGGACTTATGTCAGAGAAAATTTGTGGAAGACTGTCTCCTGTGAGAGGGGGACCACGATGGAGCAGGGGGAAGAAGTTCCAGAAGCTCCCCCCACTGAAGATGGACAAAGAGGCAGCACTGACTGCACCCCCCATTCCCTGCCCCTGCGCCACTGGGGGAGGAGGTAGAGATATCGGGAGCAGAGCTGAGCCCGGGAAGAAGGGAGGGGTGGGGGGAAGGTGTTCTCAAGATGTGGCAATGCTTCTCACTGTCCTACTCTGTTATGTGTTGTTAGTGTCTGTAATAAATGTATGTTCTTTTTTTTTTTCTTCCCCTAACGAGTCTGCCTTTTGCTTGTGCCCATAAAGGGGGATTTTTTCCCCATCCCAGTCCTATCTCGAACCTCAAGCCTGGCTCTCTGTCCCTTCTTATTGCCGGAAGAGAAGGGGGAGAGAGAGGCTGCGTGGTGGTTGGCTGCTGACCAGCCTTAAACCATGACACACAGCTTGATTTTTACTTCCAGCTACTTTCCTTCACAGCTTCTGCCATATATGTGCGTAAATGACATGCTGGAAAAGCTGTGTGACAATGAGACTGTGTTATACTACACATTCAGTCTGGGTCAGGGTTATTTGTAGGAAATTTTCCGTGGGTTCAGTAGGAAAATGTGGGACAGACTGACAACTCTTGCATGCTTTGGAGATAAGACATAGATCTGAGAGTGTTGTTGTGATATACCACATGGCCTACTGAGTAGAGGGGGAGCAGTAGTTTCGCAAGTATAGGCAACATAGGCTTTTCAATGATACACAGACTTTATACTGCCTGTGAAGAGTCAAATATAAATGAACCAAAATAGTCTCCCTTTTAACTCCTGGTGACATTTCAAATGTGACACATTTTAGTTCTGCAGTATATCTTCCTTCCATTACATAGAACTAAAGAGCCATCTCTGACCATGCCATGTGTTTCATTAGAAGAGGAATCCTGCTTGTTGTCATTAGCATGTTCTTCTATTAGTTTATAGCTTTGTTTACAGGAAATTTAACCTACATATATCTCCTTTGAAGAGAAATCCCATGTGCAATCCTTGCAGATAAATTGAGTCCTTCTAGAAGGGATTAAATGGTATCATTAGATGATATTTTTACTAGACAGATGATATTTTTGCAAGACAGATGATATACAAAGATGTAAATGTAGTCTTTCCCATTGGAATGATCTGGTTAGATTCATTAGGGACCTGCAGACTGAAGCTAATGGGTACAGTCAGCAGCACTCCTTGGGACCTGATGTGTTTTCTTGTATTTCAGAAGAGGGTGATACCTGCCCCATTACACAGCAACAGAGTATGAGTATGCCTCTGGTCACAATTTGTTTGGCAAAAAATGAAAGAGTCAAGTTTGGACATGAGAGCAAGCTCAAGCCAACTCTAGAAATGTGGTGGACATCCTGCCCAATGCTGAAATGCACCCTAGGAACAGTAATTAATTTGAATTCGTCTGTTCCTCTGTTCAGGATGCGAATTCATTCACAGGTACCAAAGGATTTAACTGCACAATGTACATAATTTTGTTTTTACATTAACTTCAACTCTTTGTAAACTTTGTTGTCATTCTGACAACTGTCTTATAGTTAGGTCTTTTAGTATCCATTAGATGGTAAGTGTCCTTATCTAAAAAGTCTTTTGTCGTCTAGACCAAATGGTATAATTCATTTATGTTATGAATGGTTTTAAATGTGGACAGTAGAAAGTAAAGACATGACAAATATACAGAAGGATGGCTGGAAAAAATCATATATAACTAAATGGTTCCAGGAAGATCAGATATGTCATTTCTGTACTTTATGTCAGCAGGGATTACTGCAATTTCATTGTCTAGTTGCTTTTTTATGGCTGTATAAATGCACTAGAGTCAGTGAGTTGAATATACAAAAAGAGCACTCATTTTAACAAGTGGAGTTACAAGTAAGAGCAAGATCCATTGAGGGACTTTGAGGGCTTTACCATGAGTTAGGTGGTTGGAAGAATCCTGGACCCTAGAGCACCAGTATGAGGTGGTTATGCACCCAGTAGACTGCAAAGGACAGGTGTCAAGGCCCACACAAGCCAACAAGCAATTACTCAAGAATGAGGTAGACCTAAAATTCTTTTGTTCTATAATTTTGTCTCCAAATCTGAGTCTTCTGTTGGAGATAGTGCTCTTTTTTTTTTTTTTTTCTCTTTTTCTTTTTTTTTTTTTTTTTTTTTAATTTTTTATTTTTATTTTAGTTTTCCTTTTAATTTTTTCTTTTGTTTTCCTCCAGAAAATGGAAAAGAGGTAATATTTAGTTTGTTTTCTTTGTAAATATACCAAAGGCTGTCTTATCTGGTGGGTCATTAGTGGTGTCTGGTTCTAAAATTATAGTCTTAATGGTGAGAATACTTGCCTGGGAAGAGGGACACTTAGGTTCAGTTTTCTGCTCTGAGGCTTCAAACTCACAAATCACACAGCATTGAAGAGTTACCCTGTACACAGTAGAGTCCATTTATTCCTGCTGAATGTTGTAGTGAATGTACTCAAAATTTTCCTACAGTGTTCAGCAATATAAGTAGCAGGTCCGCAAAGGTCCATTTCTAATGCATATGTGTATGTGTGAACTGTTATTATTTGAACAGGAAAATAAGGCAGTAGAAATGTTTCTAGTTACTAGTACTATTGCCAGCACTAGGTTTGTACAGGGGAAAAACTGCAGTTCATTCCACTGAAGGATGCAAGTATTTTCCACTGAAGAAAAAATAAGGAATTACTGTTCAACTTAATAAGCAATTAATCTATTCATCTTGTCTTCTAACTCTGCTTTAGGGCAGGTAGGATGAAACATAGCTCATGGGCTCTTTCAGCTTTACTCTGTGCTTTGTTGAGAATACTTCAACTGCTGCTGAAGAACTGCTCTTTAAGACACATCTTGAATCTTGTTCTGGTTGTTCCCCTGCCTTATGTTTTTACTGAAATACCAGGTGTAACACGAATACTGATGACATCACAACCCCAACCTCCCACCTCAGCCTACTCGAGGCCCAGGCACTGTTGTCACATACAACGCCACGTGTCAAACTCCTCAGATATACAAGAATTAGTGTTTAGTTCCTCGTGTCTGATTGAATGAAGAATGGCTAAAACTTCACTGGCTTCTCAGGCACTTTTAATGTCTTTTTTTTTTTTTTTTTTAATGTATCTTGAAGTCCTCTTTCAATGCCTTCAGTATACTATAAAGCTTCACTTCTGCAGAGGCTTTACTTGTTCTAGCTTTCCACTTAGAGAATTATCTTGATTTTATTCCTGTTATATCATAGACCTGACATTCCTGAAGGTCTGACACTCCTGATCATGGGTTCAGTGATTTCTAATAGCCAAAGGTTGAACAGAATTACAGTTCATTCAATGGCCTTAACTCACTTGAATACTTTCTACAGGAGTCTTTTAAAGGTACAGCTCCCCATTGAGGCCATATTTAATTCACTTCCTGTATTTATTTGCAGCAGCAATTTCTTCACTTGATTGTAATTGGCTTAGCCAAGACAACTGATTTATTGGGGTGTTTTCCAAGTGAGACCAATTTAATCTACTGATACTTAATCTTTAGCAATAATACCATTTAACAAACATTCACTTACTCTAGCCCAGGCTGTTGGGCAATTTTAATAATTGAAAGAGAATGCAGTCAAGAGCACTTTTACTAAATTTAGTTTCATATTTGTTCAGATGTCTATGAATTTCTCCTGTTAGTTAGACAGAGAATTTAATAGGAGAGACAGGACACCTGCAAGGGTCTCAGATTAGTGAGAACTTGCTGAAAACCTCCATCCAAAAAATGCACTAAAACTCTTCACTGGTCAAGCAATAGCTTCCATAGTTCCTTTCTGGCTAGGCTTCTGGTTTTGCCTAGTTCCCATTCAAAACCATAGTGGAAGTGTGATCTATGACTTCATGCAAAGAGAAGATTAGGACTACTCAGTCTAGAGGCATGTCCCTGTTAACCCTAATGAGACAGATACTTCAGGGATCCTGGGAAAGTCTGACTAAGAAGATAAGTAAACAGGTCTCCTGCCCAGCCAGCTTCCAGCATTCACTTCTTCCTTGTATCCTCGTGACCGAGACCTCCAAAGCCAGGCTTGATGTGGTTGCACAGCTGCTTGCACACCCCATAACCATGTCCTGAAGGTATGATAAGACTGAAAGTCTTCCTGAATTTTCTTCATAAATAATGAGGAGCCAAACATCAGCCTCGATGTTTCCTTCTGCCCCATTTTGCAAGTCTGAGGAGGGTATACTGCTGAAGGGGTCTGCTTTAGAAATTTTTTTGCTACTGATTTACTTCACTGTTTATAGAGATGTAGCAGTCATAATGCTGCCAGCTTAAAACATGAACAGGATCACAAATTTCTTCTAAAGCAATGAAGCATGATTTTAGGCCAATAAGCAAATATATGTTGGGGTGGTGGAGTTGCTTGGATTTGTTTTAAATATTTAGTGCATACTTGAGTCATTTTATCATGCTTTTTAGTGAAAATATGATAACTAGAAACTTACTTGAGGCTCTCATACAATGTTTTAAATACAGTAGCCTGGGCTTTAATATCTTATTTATTGCTAGACTTTCAAGAAAGTTGCAGAGGCTGGAAATAACATTTTCATAGAGGTCTTTCTCTATGTGTATGTTGAAATTGGAAAAAAAAAAAAGAATGCCAAAGGGCAGTTAGAAAGTCACACTTCATACATTGAAGTATGGAGTGGGTATCTGAAAATCCTAAAATGTGAATTTCAAGGTCAACTGTCCTAACATTCCTCCTCAGCTTCCTCACCACCTCTTCCTCAAACCCTGCCATTTTTAATCTTTTTCAAAACCAAACAATATGCTTCTTGAAAGTATATTGAGAGATTTAGGGATAAGACCTTTCTAGCAAAAATGGGGGTTTGTGCAAGTGAAATCAACAACCTTGACTATTCCCTGATGAGTGGTTTGATGCCTGTAGCTCACACCTTCTTTTGTTTTCTTGCCTTGCCTATTGGAATAAAGATGAAAATGTCTTTTTTGTCTCTCAAAGAGAATTTGAGGGGGAAAACCAGCATCCATATATCTGTCACTTCTTTTATTTTTGTGAAGAGGCTTAAGGGAAGGGATTTTCTAAAGAAGCTTAATAGCTGCCATAGAAGCCCTACAGATACACTACCAAATAAGAAGGGCAAACTAATGATAGAAACAGAAATAATCTATAACAAAGGAAGAAAACACAGCTGATAGATATATATCTAAGCAGAGTGGAAAGAACTGAAATAGAAGAATGTGAGAGAAGGAAATGTATTTTCTCCAAAGCACAATGGATCTTATTTAGTTAAACAACTATCATAGTTTATTTAACGAAGCAATTATTTTTACTTTCTCTCTTTTGTTTGACAAATCTAGCTCTCAGGGCAGATATCTAAATGGGGGAAGTTGAACATTCATGGTAAGCAGTAACAGCTGGTAAGATAATCAGCTGAGTCAATGTTTCTGGTAAAGATGCCCTACATATGCATTAGCTATCTATAAATATATATAACAGGAAACCAAGTTTCACTGGCTGGGAGAGGTAGCAAGTAAAAGTTAGAAGTGATATATCTAAACTATGAGTTACAATTAGGAAAAATATCCAAAGTAGATTTAAAATAGTAGTCTGTAACTGGGAAGGGATTCTTGTCCCATTAAAACCAATGGAAGAAATCAGGAGGAGGATTTTGCTTTTACTCTTGGGGGCTTCAGGAAACATAACACTGTAACACTGCTGTGCCATTGATTAAGAAGGTGAATTATGCATTTTTTTTTTTTTTTTTTTTAATCTAGGTTTCTCTGATGGCTTGGGTTTATAGTCCCCCTTTCTAGAAATCAGTTCCCCAGGAGCAATGGCTCAATGACATTCTTGTGCATATGAATCATCAGTGGTATTAAGGAAGGAGACAGGTGGATGGATTGTTACATGTGTGTTCACTGGGTCACAAAAGTAGGATGAAGAGACAATTTCTGTAGAAAATTTATTCCTGTCTTCTGACTTTAAGCTTCATCCAAATCCTACTAAAGTTACTGGAAATACTTGGGACTGGAGGACTTAGATGTAAATATCCATTGCATAAGAAGATTGGCTTGGAGGAGAATATAGAAATCAACTCACATTCAGGAACAAGATCTGGCCTATATTTAAAAATGCCTTTGTAAAAATCAAGATATTTTTCTGTTACAGTCCTGTACATGACAAAGAAAGGTTTAACACCTTGAAGGTTTGAAAGAAAATAAAGCTTTAAAAAAATCAGATTGCTCTAATTAAAAACTAAAAAGCCTTAATTACAATTAGAGCTATTGTGGGACAATAGCATATGTGTGTGAGTGAATATTTTTCTATATTTTAACAGTTTACTATAAACTTTACAGACCCTGTTTTACAGCTTTTATCTGGGATTATAAATATAGATTATATCTAAACAAATTATACCTGAATAATTGAAAAGGGCAAATGTTTGCAAATAGAGAAGATATGCACTGTTATATTACACTGTGAATATTAATGTGTATTAATCAAGAGGGAAGCAAAGATATAAATAGATTCCCAGTGCTCTAAAGACACTTATTCTTGCCATCCTTGTTAATTTTTATGTGAATTGAAGTGGATTTGTTGTCACAGGAGTTTGTTTTTATCAAAGGTTTCTATGAATTAGCATTTTTCAATATAAAGAAAAAAACTTCCTAGGGAGCTTACAGTTGAAATCATCTAAGTACAAGAGGAAAAAAAAGGCTGAAAATGTGCAGAAGCACTATGTTGCTCCTTCTTGGGTATTTTGAAATTCTAATGGAGTGAAATACACGTTCACCAGATCCAGATGAGAGGATTCTGATTTTGAACTGTTGTCTGCTGGCTACGTGTCTCCCTGCACCTTCCTTTAAAAAAATATGACTGTGGCAGGTCTTCGAGACAGGCTGTTGATCTGATTGAGCTGATCTGGTCTCCACAAATAAGGCAGTGACTGTATTATTTCAGATTTAGCCGTGGGGTGAGCATCTTCACCCTTGCATTCCCTAGGCAGGAGTTATGGGAGACATACCATGCTTCCCCTCTAGAGCTGTTCATGCTATTTCTGCCCCAGACCTGCTTTATGAGGTGACTCGGAGGCAGAGTTGAGGCTTCACCCTTTCCAGACCCACATATCCAGGCAATAGCTCCTCCTCTGGCCCTGGCTGGTGTCCTGAAAGCCATACCGATCCAACAGGATTAAACTGAGGATCTGTCTTTTATAAGGCATTTCTCTAAGACTGAAGCCATTACAGGCTTTGTGAGCATTAGTACATTAACAAGAGCGGGGCTGAGCTCTGGTATGTGCTCACTGTCTGCTAAAATGTTTGCACAGACTTTGGCCTAGTTCTGGCCTCAGTCAGCTAGTGCTTCCCAAACAGTCTCTGGGCTTGGGGTGGTTAGCGCAAGCCAGAGACCATTCCCAAACAGCCATATTAAGTTTTATGCATAATGTTAATATTAGCATATTGATTCACTATATAGAATATAATTAATTAAAAGTTGTTTATACAGTGCATAAACATATCTGTTTACTAGATATTAATGCAATAATATATTGATATTATTAATAATTACTATATATAAGAGAATGTATATTCTAGATAGATATATTGTGATTATAATTTCTATAAAATATAATAATGTATTGATATGTTGACAGTGGTTATAGATAATAATATTATAATGTATTAATATTACTCTCTATATAATACTAAAATAGCTGCTTTGTTTAGGAGGAATCAGAGTTTGTATACTGTATCATAGCTGTATACCTGCACTATGCCATACTCTTTGTGTCAGAATCGAGGATCAGCTCTGCTCCATTTTACTTACTGATACAGATGTGACCACAAAGTCCATCACCTGGTCTGTAAGCAGAGCAGTGGTTTCTAAACTTCTGCAGGTTATATGAGCTTCTAAAGGCATCTGCCACAAACCAGATCTGGAAGCTAGAGATAACTGTGGTCAATTTATGACAAAAACATGAAGTCTGCCATTACCCGACTGTAGCCAGCAGTAGGTTTTGGGGTCACTGGGGGCCTCAGGAGCCTGTGCTCACCTGATTAGTTTTTTTCTATTAGGATGCTTTTTCAGATGGCTTATGCTTTCTTTATGTTATCATCAACATTCTTAGGAGTGCAAATAATAGGCAGTGTTTCCATCTACAGAAAAGAAATTCAGCCTTGTCAGCAGCTCTGTAATGGTCAAAATTTACATGTGTGTGCAACACTGCTAAGAATCACACTGGATCTTTCTCAGATTCATAATCCACCGGAAAAGCAGGACCAGAGGCTGGTAAAACAATACTTGTTCTGTTGGTTTTCCTAAAACACGCTTTAATCATTTTCCTTTATCAGGCCTATGCAGACCTCATTTGCTAAGAGAAATTAACTGCAACTAATTTACAAGCAATGAGTAATAAGCAATTTATCTAGAAGCTTACAACTGTTGCCTGGATACAAATCTGTTCAATGGTTTTATATATAAAATGCTTTTAGGGTATTTGCAGCAATTTGTTTTGATGAGAAATTGTCAAACTGAAATTGAGGGCAAATGGCATTACTGCCTTAACCTCCTATGTGACACAAAGTACTGTTCCTATGCTGCTACCAAATAGGTGTCATAAGGAATAGTATCTTGTTGAGTCCTGTTTGGTAAGAGAATCCACATGACCTTTGAATGTGGTTCTTGATTTGCCTCTAGAGGATTAGAGATCTGAGAGTGCAAAGAGCAGAATTTTGTTTAATCAGCTGGCTACTTTTCTTAGCAGCTGCTGCTATTTTGCAAGGTAAAACATTGGAGAAAACTATGATAAAAAAAAAAAAACAATCCCCATTGAAATGCACTGAGTTAATAAAGGGCACTCACTATATCTCTTAAATGTTGAACTGTTAGAATTGATTGCAAGGATGTTAAAAATCTGTGAGTGGGGACAAGAAATTGCAAACCAGATTATTATACAGTCTGGAGAGGTGTTTTGAACCAGCTTTTCTTCTCATTCTAATATGTGCATGTGCATTGCCAAAATCAGCCTGTGTAGAGATACATGCAAATCAAATATTGGAATTCCCAGGGTGAATGCTAAGCTGCATCCACATGTCCAGCCACTGAGCTGTGTCCCAGAAATACAAGAATCTAGTGGGAAACAAGGAAATCTCCTTTGCAGAGATTTGCTGCTCACTCCAATTAGACCCACACTCTGCTTTTGGTAGAATGAGTAGTTTGATATAACTGTAACATATCAGGTTTTTAGCTAGAAGATGTGTTCTTTTTTGGCAGAAAAAGAAAACAAAGTGGAAAACAAAAGGAGGAGTAAAGTAACTCAGGCATGAGGATAGCTGTGAAGTTTCTGTTGCATTTTTTCCTTTTGATCTACCGCCCTCTATTTTTGAGCTTCATCAAAGGATGGACACCAGCATGTCCTTTAAGAGTCTAGGACTTCTGGGTGAGGAACTTACTTTTGGTAATTTGTAATATTGCTCAGGGTCCGCTTCCCTGGCAGCTTCCCATGCAGAATATGCACAGACTGGGTAGAGCAAGCTGGTTCCCATGCCTAAAATCTGCATACTACTGCAGCTAAAGATAATTTATGGCAATTTATCAAGGGGGTTTTTGTTTTGTTTTGATTTTTAAATAAAACTTTCCCTATTAAAAACCATACTTAACATTTTTACAAACTTCAAGCAAGCAAGGAAACAAATGCACAGGATGAAGTCATCTTTACCCACTGTATTAGATTGCTTCCCTCTGTCATCTTTGGCCTTTGTCTGCTTGGTATACCTTTCCTCTGAGTCTAAAAGATTAGGGCAGTTACATTGTTAAGATAATCACTACCAAATCACTTTGATCATATCAATGTAAAAATAGGAGAAATTAAAAGATAGGTCAGGCATATGTTGTGCTCCCAATACTTTGAATTCGCATTTGAGTTTTGCTATCTCATTTTCCTGTTGATGTTTGCAGATATATTATGTACAGTTTTATCATTAACACATCAAGTTAACATGGCACTTCTGTGTTGTGTTGAACATACCCTTGTCAGGATGTTCTGAGGAGGAAAATTACTATGCTGTAAAGATCAATACAGCCATGTAAATACTGCCTCTCTGTTTCCTCACAGAGTAAATAAACTTTTTTGGTGATGGTTAGAAGCAAACTCCCAGTGATCTCCCTTCTTGCAAAATGTAGTCAGCTCTGCATGACTGATAAAAGAGCTGCCACTTGGCACAAACTATTCAGGGCCTTGCTAGCAAGGTTTTCCTGGGAAGATAAATTCCTGAAAGATTCAAGTATTTAGTTAGCACAACGCTCTTTATCTACAGAAGTGCAGTCAGCAGTGCCTTTTCCACAACACAGATGGAGGAAGCAGCAGGAGGCAGTTTTCTGTGTTGTTTTTCAATCCCATAGAAACAACTTTACTTGCTTGTCTCACCTTTGATTTTGCTAAATAAAGCTAGTTTGTCAATCACTTGGGTGGTAACTGCTAGTGTTTAATTACTGACTGAACAAAGAGTAACTTTCTTATTTTAACTTGAATAAGAAGTGGCTGCTGTGCCACTCTTTTAAGGATGGTGGATCAAAGGCAGCACCTGTCATCACTTCAGATCATCAAAGAAATTGTTCATTGAAACAACAACCTTTGGCCATATCTCTTTAAGATACAATATGGTTTCCACAGCTTGAAATGAAGACTCACCTCAAAGATGAAAAATACTTATCCAGACTTCTAAACACAATAACAGAGGACATTTTATTAAAAGATTACACGTTATGGCCAAAGTAAATTATTCAAAAAGTATCTCCAAGATCCTTTAAAGTTGTATAAACCAATGGCTAAAAATTTATAGATGAGATATTAAGATGCAAAGCAAAAGCCCATTTCCCTGCAAATGGCAAAAACTGCTAGTGGGTGATCCGACAGTAAAATGAAAAGAATAATACATCAAGAAAAAGCATTACTGCTTTTATTTTTTACTTTGTTCCAATTTTCTAAAGCCCTTTAAATCTATTTTTAAAATAAAGAATGGGGAAGAGAAGTTTAACCAAGTATGGGAGAGACATAAACTGCAGCTGAGACTCACTGAGAGTTTAAATGCAGGCGGCTGGGAGGGTCTGCGGGGGGGGGGCTGGTGCCTTTGCACCCTTTCCCAGCGCTACGCTGCCTCGCCGTACCACGTCCTGCAGCTAATGGACGTGGGAAGAGACCCACAGGCACAGGGGAGCGGGACCCTTTGCTGCTGAAAGATGAGGAAGGTTGTACGGAGGTGATGAAGGCATTCAGGAACAGAGAGGGCTCAGGAGGGAATTCAGCACAGTGCCAGTTGCCTTCGTGCCCAGCATAGCTATGGGGGGAGGTGGGTGTTCGAGCAATGCTTACTGGTGATGGTGCAAACTTTTCTTTTTGTTTTTTTGGGGCTGGGGTTGGAAGGTAAAAATAGGTGATGGTCCCATTCTTATGAGAATCGATTCACTTCCTTCATGTCTGTAATTGATTGCCTCAAGATTATTGTCAGCATAGAATGAACATTAAGAAAAGGAATCAGCTAAAGCAGATTTTAGGGGCTACCTTATTCCATGAGAATGACTAATTTGTGGTCTGTATTAGCTGTTTCAGGTTTGGGAAGAAAGGGTAAGATTTTGTCCTTGGGAAACTGAATCTTTTAATAGAAATACTTTTGATTAGCTAGAAGTGTTTAATATCTTCCAGTCTCATGACAGACTGTATCTGCAAAGGGTAGTAAAACCACAACTTGGAATTTACAAGTGACTATAGGAAACTCAAAATGACACTTCAATTCGCTGTTTGCTCCCTGAAAGCAAAGTACAAATGGAAAATTGACAAGAGTGTATCCTATGGGAGAGAGAAAACCTTAATCTTAGTAGATGCACATTTGTTAAAGTTACGTGGGAAGTGCTGAAGCCAGCTACATAGATATGAGCTTATTAATGTTCAATTTCACGGCATCATTTTTTTTTCTCTGACTGTAGTTTGATTCAAGTTTCAAGAGATATTTGTTTGGCAGTTTGAAGAGACTTTATGACAATAGAATGGGTTTAGTTCTGCACACACAAACCTCTTTTCCTGTATTCTGAAGCATGCTAGACCAAGACTGAATTTTAATTTCTGCAGAAAAGAAAGCTATGTTTTATGGCTCCTTAATAAAGCAGCTTCAGAATTATTGCTATCAATCACACACACTTATAAAGCAAGGTTATTTTTTTCTCAGTAAAAAACATGGAAGACATGGCAAATGCCCCAAAGTTTTGTCCTGCAAATGTTCTTTCAGTGGTTGTATGTATTGTCACAAACGGTTCCACTGAAATCATGCTTAAATGTAATTAACAAAGCATTATTAATAATCATTAATATCAATGTATGTAAAGTACTTTCAAATGCCTTACATCTGAATAATAATTTAAAAGTTGCCATAATAATGAGCATAAATTAATGTCAAAACGTTGCATGATGGTAGCAGGTCAGGCCAAAGGTCCACTTAGCCTGGCATTCTGCCTCCAACAGTGGTCATAAGTGCAAGAACATGGCAAATATATATGACACTTCCCTTCTACTCTCCTGGATGCATTTTGCTTACTTAGTGAGTCTAAGCAGTAGAAAGGTGCCCAGCTGGTGTCTTTCCCATTCCTCATCAGACTCCTCTTGAGCCAGGTAGACTAGTTGCACCCAATGTCCTCTGGCCGAGTTTCGTGAAACTCTGTTTTAAAAAAGTTCTACCCATTGCATGAAACGATATCTCCTTTTGATTAGCTCAGACATTTGTGAGATATAGAAAGGAATGCCTGCTCTACAGAAAATTCAATAAAAAAATGTCTGTAATCTCCTGTTTTCCTCCATAGTATGTGTCTATGTATTTGGCTGTTGTAATCTGTCTTGATAGCATGACACCTGTAAGATTGAAACCTACCATACACTGCAAATTTGTCAACCAATCCAATATGTATCTTCATGGCCAATATAATACCTGAGCAGCTCCTGATTTTTAGAAGGAGAAACAAATGATCCAGGTTAAACTAAAGAGCAAGGCTTAATCCATGTGGAAATAACCCATATGGCTTATTACACCACCCGAAGCAAGTCTCCATTGGTGGTCTTCTCCCTTCCTTGTGCAGATGACAAGGGCTTGATCCCTCTGGCTTCTGTCTTGAATGTGCTGCTGCCAGCAAGTGCTGTGGCTGTTCACGGGTGAACAGCAGGTTCGGAAAACTTGAGTGCTGGAACTAATAGAAAAACTTATAAAATGCTACAAAACACCCTCTTTCTGAGTGGATAGCACTGTAGATCTACAAACTCTCATTTCAGAAAGTTGTTGTTCTTTGGCCGTGAGATTCAGATGCGGGAGGAAGGACTTGGCAGCCCGTGGAGCTGTACTGGGAAATTACAAAGCAAGCAGCAGACATCCTGGCACACACATGTTCTTCTGAAGGTGGCAGCTGCTCTAGTCTGATTAGCAGCCATGAAACTGTTTGGTTGTAAGCCAAACTGATAAATAAAGTAAGTCTTTCAATACTAAAACTGCCTTTAGATGTTAGAATGAAAATATATTAAATAAACTGTTGTTTATTTTCTGGTCCTACAGCACATGTGTTACCCTAAAACATGAGCAAGGTCCCATAATGCTGAAAAGTGCTATCTGAATGTAGTGGATTTTTTTTTTTTTTAGGAACTCTGAGACAAATAAGTAAATTAGTTCAGATTGTTGAATGACATAAGAATGACCTCTGTCCAGTTAGTCAAAAGGGGTCCTCATTTCCCCTCGGTTCTGAAAAATATTGCTGGCTGTCAGCAGTGTTCAAAACTGTTTTCATTTTGGCCTTTCCAGCTAATCTGGGCTGCTGAACAGCATGTTTGATCCCCAGAACAGAATTAACATGATCCTAGCTACAGTGGTCAGCTAGAACTATCTAGGTTGCCTATAAGAGCTGCAAAAGCTGAGCATGCTGAAGAGTGGCTCCCCTAAGCTTTGGCACACAAAGGATTTTATGAAGGGATAACACTGACTTCAGAGATAAGCAAGTTGCTACGAAAATTAAATCCCATTGAGTATGACGACAGCTGGGGAAACCAAATAAGAAGATTAGTTGAAAATGTAGTAGTCATAAGATTTAGCAATTCGGCAACTCCTATTTGATCCTAGAAAGCATTTTTGAGATGGTGGAAAAAATAGCATCCCGAGAATATTCCCTAGGTGCCCTCTGTCATGGTCTAAACTTGATTTGCACTTAAATATTGATGGCAAGGAATAGAGGCAAACACTAGAAAACAAGTGAAAGTTTACAAAAGGAGACAAGATACCTGCAAGGCAATTTTTTCTCATAGAGAATTCAAACCAAAGGAGATCATATAATTAGTGCCCACTGAAACACCATTTCCCGAGGTTTGCAAGTTATCAAAAGCTAAACCCTAGCCACATCAACCCGGTACAGATCCCTTAGTTTGCTGGAGGTGGTAAGCTCCTGTCTGTTCCTTATGCCTGAGTATTACCATGTCTTGTTGATGAGCTTCGCAGCTGCTCACTTGGAAATTGTGTTGTGCTTCTGGTGGTGATGTCTGAGGAGAGCTGCTCAAGTGGAAAGACTCTTTGTGTGGAAAACAGTGTCTATTTGCAGCCTACCAGACTTTGTAAGGTAGCTCAGGCTGTCAAACAAGACAGCTTGCGTATTATAACATCCGTGCTGCTAAAATCAGAGGTTTCCTTTAAAACCAAGTGTTCAAAGTTATTAATAGTTGAGGGTGTGTGACCCAATGAAATAATTGAAATGGCATATGGGAAATAAGAGGATTTATCAATGACAGTGTCTTTCTCTCTCTTTCCATCATTTAAGTTCTCCAGTATGTTTCAGTTATTTCTGGGCAAATACTGTGCTAATTAGTTTCAATTTCCCTGGGGAAAGGATCTGACCTTTTTTTTTTTTTTCTTCTCCTGAGAACATGTTTTCACACTTTTAATCAGAATATGCTGAGACTGCCTCAAATCACAGCAGTATGTCAAGATACATAATAAAGTCTGGAAAGTGGTAGAGGCAGGTTGGGTTTTTTGCCTTATATTTCTTGGAATTTTTACTTTTTAGGAAACAAACTTCAACCTGTACATGAATATATATTTAGATATACTTACAAATCATCTGTGGAGATTTTGGCGATTGATTTCTGAGCCTGAATTAGGAAATGGGCAGATAAATGCAAGGTTTAGAGGGAACGGGCAGCCCTGGGGGATGCTATCAGAACTAGGAATGACACCAAAGAACATAAACTGATATTCAAGCCCCTTTTTACTTTCATATTGATATTTCTCTTCAAGATTAGCAGTGTGACCTGAAAACAAAGCAGGTCTTAGTATGGGAGGATTAAGCTGTTCCACTGCCACTGATTCAAATGGATGTTCCTTGTTTTCCCTTAATCATACTGGGATGACTCTAATGCCATCGTAACTTCAAAGTCTGCAAGAGACTCTGCTTCCCCCTTGTTCTCCAGTCTTTCACCTACTTTGCATTCTTTTTCTTGCTAAATATGGCAATAAGAAGGTTTACAAAAGATTTGTAAAAAAATACCACAGTATGTATGTTAGCAAGAATAAACTGCTACTGCCAAAGAATTTGTACCAATTCTAGAGAAGCTGGGTCAAAGAATAGAACACATTTCCTCTTTGCATTTTCCCCTAACTGGATCAGGTACAGGACAATGCATGGGCATCCTTCCATCAATTCTGGTGCGTTTTGCATCATTGTGATGCTCTCCTCATCCAGCAGAGACAAAGCTCTGCATGCCATCTTAAAATCAAAATGACATTTTTGCAGCCTTAAAGTAGTAGAGAAGGGACATGGATGGAAACCATTGTTATTCTTGTTCCACATTGTTTTCTTTTTTCATGATGACAAATTTTCACCAGTAGCAAAAACAGAGGATGTTAAAAGTAATTTAAAAGTCCTCCACCCCCCAAAAATAATTGCCGGGTATATACACTCTTGTGTGAAGACAAACATGTCTTTGTGCCAATATTATATTAAGAAATTATAACCAGGAACACCTGCCTTTTGTTTTATGCAGTGCTTTTCTGTAGAACAGAGAGTTTCCGTGTGGTGCCGTGGGCCACACCAGTACCCTGGGGCCCTGGCCCTCCTCCCTCTGCTCCCGGCTGGGAGCTGCCCAGCTCAGAGAGTCCCATGGCATCGGGGCTGCAGTGGTAGGAGGGAGCAGAGCTGCTTTGGCAGGGAAGCCACATTAAGTGACCTCCAGAGGCATGGTAGAACTAACATTTCTGGGATTCTGTGGTTTTGTGATTAGTGGCTGAGATACTAGACTGGCATTTGGAAGCTCTGGAGTCTTTTCCCAACTTTCCCAAGGGCATTCGCTTCCCTGTGTGGTTCTAGATCTATAGAATAGGTGTGATAAAATCATCTTTCTTCTACTTGCTAGTTGATTCTTCTATTAGATTCATTACTGGATGTGTTTGCAGGGCCCACCACCCCTGAGACATATGTTCCCTGCATGATAGTAATGAAAATGAAGCCAGCGGGCAGTTGTGGTGCGGTTGTGATGGGTCATGGGAGATGGAATTTGGATCAAAGTTTGATATTTTGTGTTACTTTGGCTCTCATTCTCTCTTAAACCACTTTCAAAGTATTTTTATAGCACGTTTTATAGTCCCTTCAGGATCACGAGTTAGTTCCCCTTCTCTTACTTTTTTCATATTAGATTTATGTTTTGGCTCAAGTCTTAAATAGATGTTTACAGTTACAATGTTTTTCATCAGTTTTAAGAGTATTGTTTCCTTCTGCATCAAACATTTAGAACAGAAATGTGATATGCATGGAAAATCATCTGAATATTTATTATTAATGATTACATGTAGAAGGAAAATATTACCCATTTAGGAGTTTTTAAAAAAGACAAAGTGCAGTGTCAACAAGCATGTTGTATATGTGTTTTTGTGGAGCTGTTGGCAATAAGGGAATAACATAGCTTGTAAATGGTGCAAAACTTGCGGGTTATCTTTGCCAGGATTCCTGTTCTTACAGAGCTGCATTTTGCATATGGTATTTGTGGTAGGTTACTGTTCTCACTTTTCAAATGACTAAAATGTTTTCACTCTGGAAGGGAAGGTTTGCATTTCTTCCTTTAGGAGCTACTTTGCAGTGACTTATTTCAACAGCAGATGTGACACCAAACTCAGGAGAGTGCAAATATTTGTCCTTCATTGGGGTTGCTGCGAAGCCCTTTGCAACAAGCACGGATCACAATTGGCTGGGAGGCAGCTTCTGGCGCATTGGGACTTCACCAGGAATTTTGTTTCATGCAGGCTCTGATATATTTGCAGAGAGAAGAGTGAGTAGCATTTTTTCAGAGGAAGCACTGAATATATTGAGGCCAGTTTTGTTATTTCAGATCTATGTGAGGCATTTTCATGAGTATAGTGCTCGAATGCTTTGATACTACATCGTGTCAGGTGACAAAGGTACTAGCTCTCTCTTTTAGCATTTGTAGCATCTTCCCAGCCCGGAGGCTGTATAAATTGTGTTTATACAACTGTAGCAACAGCTATTGCTCTCCCTTTCTATGGGGCTGGTTGCAGGGGGAAGGTGTGCCTGGGGTGGCTGCTGTGGCTCTAGGCCACCAGCACAGACCACCAGCCTTGGCACACCACTCCCTGCCTCCAGCCAAGCATCTTGGATCTGCTGAGAATAAAAAAGATTAGCAGCAATACTGGTAAAGGCAGTGTGATGTGTAACACCTAAATACCTTTAAAAATGCAACCTTTAGTCTTTAGCTTCTTCTTAGGAAAGATAAATACTTGAGGAAAGGGCAACAGAATGAAAAACTGGATGTTTGGCATCACCTACATCTTACTCTGTATGAGGGAGCTGGGGAAAAGGGCAGGGGAAATCTGTAGTCCTTATTTTTCATAAAGGAGATGATACAGGGCCATGCATTAGGAAGAGCAGTGGTAAGTTTCATACATCTGCCTGCTGAACCTGGCTCAGGGAATTTCTTTCACAACAGAAATGGACTTTTGCTGTAAAGGACAGGAGCTGGTCTGTGTGGTGAACAAAGAATATCAGAGTTCATTTAAATATTAAATATTCATGACTCCGCTTTTGTTTATAGTCTTCACTCACATCCCTTGAAAATCACAAATATTCTGGGAAGAAAAGCAAAATGAACAGAAACTTAATGCTTTTGATGTCTCTGCAATTCTTAAATATTATTGGCTTCTGCTTTTTCTCTAGAGAGCTTTGGAAATATGGACTGTTGAGCAGCTGTCAATATTAATTTCAAACTGGCCATTCCCAGATATAGCTTGTCTGAAAGATAACTTGTTTCTGTTTCAAAAGCCGTCAATTTGCTCATTACAATGCAGTAAGGGAAATTTCCCAGAAGGCTATTGATTCTGTCAAATGTTGAGGTAAAATAAAATAGTGTTTTCAAACATTGCACAATGTTAGAGACTGTCCTGCAGGAAAAGGCAGGACATATTATTCTGTCTTATAACATTTTGTTATGGCTTCATGTTCCATTGTTAAAAATTGTTACAGTAATAATAAAATGCATTTTTACCATAAATGTTGAGAAGCAAGAATGTGTTGGTTTTTTGCTTAGAGGGAGAAGATGGTAATATATCTGGGACATGTTCTAGCAACGTTATTTCAAAATTTTCTTAGTTTTAAGGCAAGTATAGTATCTTGAGTGTTTTGGGGGTGTGCATGTGTGTGAGAGAGTAAAATCCCCTGCTTCCCTACCACATCACATCACTTCAGCATTGTGTTCATATCAATGTGTGACACTCACTGCATCACTTCACCTGCAATGAAACCTGTGTTATACACTCATACTTCCAATCTTTCTTAAACATACTTATTTAAAACCCAAAGCAAAATTTTCATGGCTAGCCAAGACATAATTTGGGAAGCTTACTATATTTCTTTAACTGTCAGATTATTTTTTGCTGGAGTACGTAACTAGCAACTAGAAAATTAAACAAACTTGCAGGTGAGAACAGGAAGTTCTCACAGTGACACCCAAAAGCTTTCCAGCTTTTATGTCTCTTATGCTGGGGACTAGACCAATGATTTCCACAATTATATGATATATGTACCTGTTGAGGAAGAAGGGAAATATGTCAAATTTCTAAAATCTGTATTTGACAAAGAACCAGATCAAATAACTATAAAATATCCATAGCTGTGTTTTTAGTTTTTATTCTTTGACTTTTATTCGTCCATTTCCATATATTATCTGCCATAAACAATGTGGGAGCTGGAGCTGCAGACCCCACAGGGGTGGATTATTATTAGCAAAATCCTTTCAGACATAATGGAGAATTTCTTTTAAATGAAGTAGGTTAAAAAGATACCCTGTTCATTAAAAAAGAAGACACTTAACATATTTACATTAGCTGGTGGATGATGATTCACCTTACCAAGCAAGGTTCAGTCAAAGGAAGCTGAGGATTTCAGTGTAACAAGCTATGTGCATGTCCGTACCCCATAATTTTAATGTGTGAGCTTGGGGTAAGACAAAGAGACATAGGCTGAAAGCAATGCCTGTTACAAGCAGCAGGCACCAGGCAGTTTGGCAAGGGATTTTGTAATAGGAAGCTACGTTCCTGAAGTCCTGTAATGAGATTTGTGTAAAAGGTTAAGAAAATCCCAAACAAACAAATAAAGGTGAGCAAAGAGTGTCCGTAATCCCTCAGTATGCACCAAAAACTGTGGATAAAGCTGTAAATTAATTTCAGATGCTAAATACAGAATAAAATATCTGAAGCTATGCAAATAAAAAAAGTATAAATATTTTTATTGAAATCTCACAAAATGGATATTTGAAGAAGTAAATTGATGGTTTTAATGCAAAAAATGTAAATTACAATTTTATTTGGATTTATGACTGTGATCTCATTATGGTGAATTATGTGTTTAAAAATTGTGAAATTAGTCATGTCAAATACAACTGTGGCTGAGCTCATGTTTCTGTAGCAACTCTCAGATAAGTTTCAGTCTCTAATATATTTTTAATTAAAAATCTATTTGGGATTTGTTATTGCTTCTAATTAATCTCCATAAATGAAATGTAGTTTTGTGCTCATTATCTGTATCTTCTTCTAGCAGCATTTCCTACCCCAGTAAGTCTCAGGAGCTTGGTTTATTGGTCCCTCTCTCATTACACTAAGGGGGAAGAACACTGGGATAAAAGCCAGCATCAGTCCACGTTTTGGTTCTTTGTTGAGTCCCTGCTGGAGGCCTGAGCTGTGATTCAGCTCAAAGCTGATGTCCTCTGTGCCAGCCAAACCTTGACTATCTGCTCTTCTCGCAGTGGGAAAACGCAGTGTTTCTCTACCAGGTGGGGAGCTGAGCCCCTGGGGGGTGAGCCCCCCACCTTTTAAGGGACTACACAGATAACTGAGATGTGGAGAGGGGCTGCTGTGCCGTTAGTGAGGTACGCATGCCTTGGAAAGAGAGTCTGCTGTTGTACTCACCCTTATCTAGTGGCAGCAGAACACCCCCTGTTTCCCCAAAACACCCAGTGGGACTGTGGGAGCCAGCCCTGGGGAGGCTCCTCCAGTTCTGTGAGAGTGTCAGGGTTGTCAGGAGGTGCTGAGGCAATATGGGGTTGATACTCCACAGCTGCCCTCCAGCCAAAGCCAGCTTTAGATGGTACAGGATTTCTCATCACATAAAACACTGAATAAAGAGCTCTGATGTAAGTTTAATAACATCTGCTGGTAAGTATAAGGTCTAAAGGGCTTGATGTATTGTGCGTGATGTGAAACTCTCTCTCCCACATCTTTACTATCCCCCTTCTCCAAACAGTAGCTATTCCAGTCACTGAGAGCTCCTGAAGCCTATTCTTATGTGGACTCATAGCCTATTGACTCAGACTGAAGGTCAGACTGCTGGTATTTATGATCTATAATGTACTTACCCAGGCAGACATGGCTGAAAAAGACCTCTTTGTGATGTGTGCTACTACTCCAGAGCGAAGCTATAACAGCCACAACGTTGTTTTCTGTTCTAAGGGACTATAAGAGGTCAAATATGTCTGACTACAACCAGCTTATGCTATTTGTGAAGCAGTGCAGAACTCTTATGTCTGATGCGCACCTTGTGAGGGTGTTCTGCAGCACTGAGAGTTGTGCCTAGGATGTACTCTGCCTAAGCCAGACACCCGGTAAATCAGTTTTCCTACTTGTCCAAATTTCTTACAGAGATAGAGATATCTTTCAAAATCTTCAGAAACAAACAAACAAACAAACAAACAAACAAACAAAAAAAAAAAACACAAAACAAAAGGCTGTAACTATATAAATGAAATATCTGAGCAGAATCCCCTCTACAGCTTTGAAAGGTCTTCATCTTGTTACTGGCCATACAGGAAGATAAGGCACAATTTGGAAAGACTGCTGTACCAAACTCCTTTATATTAGCCTTTTGTCTTCCTAACTTGTCCCTGTCTTAGAACTAGAAGTGATTTACCCTTTGAAACACAAGGTGAGACTCACTTTAGGTAATTTCAAGTATTTATAAAATACTTATATAGACCTGAAATATCTGTCTAGAACACTCCCTGGCCATAGTCAGTAGGTAAAAAGGCTTCTCCTCAGTTCATTTCTTCTTCTTCATACCAAAAATTGCTTAACTGTGGTGCACTTCATGATGGAGATATCCAGAGGCGGGTGAGACAACTTCTTTCACGAGGCTGTGATGGAGTGACTGCACACCACTTCCTGTGTACCCAAGGAAGCTGCAACATCTGAACCCTCTGGCCCTGAACCTCATTTATGCCTCTGAAGCCAGCATTTACCTTGACACGCGTGTTTTCACAATCTGGTTTTGCAATGCTACCATTTCACAGCCCTGTTGCATTCACCCAGAAAATCACATGGATATATCTAGCCTGTACAGTAACTCCCTATTATCTGTTGTATTTTGAAAGTAACACTGGAATAAGCAAGAAGAAACTTGCTTGAATGTGAAGGATCAGCATTTCCCTATTCCAACGTTGTTCGTATCATCTGAAATTGTGTATGCTTAGAGCAAAGTTTGTCCCACAGCATTTTAAGAGGGGATTATACCACGCACAAAGCTGTTGTGCATATATCTTCCCAGATTCAAAAACATGGCTGCAGTACTTGAGTAGCAAACCAGACACCCTTGATGAAGGGTGTGATTAAACACTCACACTATTACCCTGATTAATATGCAAATAAGCAATGCTAAACTGTTTGCAGGATTCAAATTTTAATCACTGACCCACTTCAACAAATGAGGAATGAAATCATGCTCCACATAAGGACAGTGAATACATCTTCTTTTACCACTCACTTGATAAGGCTCCCGAATTTCATGTTTTATGCTCAGAATACAAATGAGTTTCTTGCCTGAAGCTTTATTTTTGTAAGATTGAAGACAGTTAGTCATATTGTTTTGTTTAGATACTACCCTTCTTTATTAAAGATACATCTGAAATACAAGGAAAAAAAGAAACCTGCATAATTAATCTGTTTGCATACGTTTCAACAACAGAATAAAAATGGAACGCAGATCTTTGGTCTGACTTCTCCCGCGCGGTCCAGTAGCACCACCTGCTGTTTATAGGTAGCACTGCTGTTTTAGAGATATGCAATATATATATATATTTATACATAAAAGTATATATTCCAAAAATATCTATACAGTTTAACGTTTTTGAATGGATGTAACACAGGGTTCTAAATTGCTTTTATGCTTTCAGAAACGCCATTCTAAGTGTCCTTTGCAAGAAAGGCAGATATTTAAACAGTAAGAGTTTTTGCATTGTATCCCATAAAATTTAATAATGCCATGATATATATTTACTGGAAAAGTCTATTTAGAGGTCTTATTCTTATTGTTTTATTTGTAGAACATATTTTGGTAGAAACTCACATGATCTGTGCAGCAGTAAATGGCCTGGTAAATTAGAAAGCCATTATACTAACTTCAGTGAAGGAGAAAATAAAGCAGTGATATTTTTATATGATCTAGTGTGAATAAAATTCTAATGCATTTCCAGAGATCCACTTGAGGTTGCAGAAATGTAAATTATCTTGTGTTAAGAAGTCATAAAATTCTCTGGTAAAGGAGCAAAGAAAAAAATATTTTTGTCCAAATCGAAGTTCATTTTTAAGTTATTAGTGAGCATTTAATTTTTCCTTTTCTCTTTCTCTGCTTCTTTTATCTCTTGCCCTGATGCTGGTAACTCATGCCTTTTCAGTACATTACGGGGTTTTCCCTGTAGCTTTGAGGTCTGCCTGGCGTGAGGGATCCCAAAAAAGGAGCAACACCTACAACTGGTGCTGCATTGGCAGCACAGAGGTGCCCCACAGGAAGGCACTTTTGCCAGGCAGCAACTTGAAAAGCCAAAACCCCACTTCTCCCTCCCTGTCCCCTGAGCAGCTCCCATGTCCTTGAGCGTCTCTCACAAGGCCCCAGCGTGCAGGCGCTGTCTCCCCTCCAGCCTTCCAACAGGGCACGAGGCCTCCTGCTTGTGGGCTTTATGGGAGAGGAAAAGGCCTAAATCACTCGCCGCCAACCTTCCCTCAAGGCTGGACGTGGCCTTTGTCTAGTGCTGCCTCGTTGGTTAAAAGATTATCAGCCTGCTGCTCACAGCTTCTCCTGGGTTTGCCAAGAAAGCAGGTGGGTCTTTCCTGGTATCTTACTGGGCAGATAATTTCTCACAAAAGCAAGCTCCGGGTTTCATTGCCCTACTGTTATTACGAAGTTCAACATAGCTAAGAGTAAAAGAATTCCAGCACTTACCTCGGTGGGTTTAGAAGCAGTAAATCCTGCTGAGCAGAGTCTATCACTGTCATTGACACAATTAACTAATGATGGCTGTAGGAACCCACAGCGTGCGGGCATCCCCTGCCAGCATGAGCCCTCTCCTGGGGACGTGGCGGGGTCCCTGGGCTTTCCACCATCTCACTGCGACACGGCAGGGCTGGGTTAGGCTGTGCCTAGTGCTTTGCTAAGCCAGCACTGGGTACAGGCTCAAGTGCAGGAGTGAGGATTTGCATGTATGACATGTGAAGCATCATTATCAAGTGACGGGAGGCATTGAGCTGTACATAAGGCAGTTCGGACCGAAACACAGCTGTGTATGAAGGAAATCAATCTATTACAGAAGAAGTTAGGAGATGGAGGGAAGTATAATTTTTAAAATGCAGCAGGTACCTTCAAGTTTACTGACGAGAAGACAGAATCTTCCATGACTTTATGAACTGTGTCATTAGAGCTCAACGGCAATGCAGTCAGACAGGGGATCGCTTCAGAGTAGGGTGACTGCCCCATGGCTGAGGTGGGCACAACTGGACCCCAAGGCACCCCACCTCATGGACTGGCTTGGGAAAAACAGAAGAGGACAGAGAAAATGAATTATTAACATAGATGGCATTTTGAGTGAGCCCACATCTGCTGATGATTTTTCTAATATAGGAGCAAAGACTCAAAATAGGAGAGGGTTTAAGTATAAAGGAATAATAATTATAGCTCCGCTGCGGTAAAGGAGAATGAAAAGATATCAAAGCCATCTACTGACTGATCTAGACAGACTTCTCATGAGTGCTTATGAAGCACGTGAGACTGCTGTCAATACTTCTACCACTGATGTAAAAAAGTACAGAAGAGAAGCCCTGAATACTTCTTAGTCTCATAGAAAGAAAAAATCCCCTGTAGCTGGCACTGCATTCAGAGTGAGTTAAATAAAATTTCATGCTCCACCTTGTAAAGCAGATGGAAAACCAGGGGAAATGGGCACCATTTTTTTCTAGATGGAACTACACTGCTTGTGGATAAGTTTAATAGAATTGGTGGAATTTAACTGAAGATCTAGGAGAAAGCCAGATGCCAAATTCCTACAGTAGCTAATGGACAATGGAAAAGAAATACAGCTTAACATTTAAGAGGTGAATTAAGGAAACAGCCCATATCTGTTAAATCTGTAGTGTTGAAATAATTATTTATATAATTGGAAATATTCAGGAAAAATTTTAAAAATGTTGACGCAAACACAAAATTATTGAAAAGATAAATAAGAACATTTACTTTCAATTAAGATACACCTGATATATTACAGGAGAAATGATCATTCCATGTGCTAGTTTGTTGCTGGGCTGCAACTGCACAGATCCGGTTTCCATTGGATCTCAGGGAATAAAGTAGCACCTTCGAGAGTTCGTAAGCTTAGTGAAATGAAATTGTGTGCAAAGGCTGCACAGCTTTATGGTTAGGAAACACTGAAAATAGCACATACATGTACCATCTAATTCAGGGGTGTGTGG
Source organism: Tyto alba (assembly GCF_018691265.1). Classification (NCBI taxonomy): domain Eukaryota; kingdom Metazoa; phylum Chordata; class Aves; order Strigiformes; family Tytonidae; genus Tyto; species Tyto alba. Next base: position 59,165,948 of record NW_024881282.1, read on the forward strand.
CAATTTCCAATGTGGTGGCTTTCCTTCCTCATAATGATATATTAATTTGGTGTCAGCATATCATTGAAGCAAACGACCTAGCTGTTATTTTCCTGTAAACAACAATAGCCAGCCACAATAGTAAATATTCTAAAATTAATCCAGAAGGTGTCTGCCCAAAATATTTTATACAAATCAATTTGCAAGTCACCTACAAAACACAGCATTGATTCTGGTCTACCTTCAAACTGCTTTGTGGAGTTTCACCCTCTTCATTGCTACAAGACTGATCCTGAGAAAGGCTACATACAAAATCATCTTGTTTTCAGGCAACCTCTGGCTTTTTTTGAAGTTGGTGATGCTGTCCTCTGCAGAAACCACGAACCTGGATGGGATGGACACACAGTGATGTGACACACTGAGAGCAATCACATGTCAAATTTAGCATTAAGGGAAACTGGTATTTTTAAACCTAAAGCTGTAAAGCTCTACTTGAACACACCAGGTTAATAAACTGTCATATTATTTAACATCTTTTGTTAGACACCTTTGCCTAACAGCTGTAATACCTTGCTTAGTAAGAGAGCAGGGGTTAGTTTAGACAGCAGTTAGGTAATAGGCTTAGGTGAGAAGAGTTAATTGTAGTCCTTAATAATGACCTATCTGGCACAAAAAACTGTGTGTGAAGAAGAAAGGCAGAGGGCCTGCTATGTCCACTCTATGCCCATGGGCCCAAATCACCCTGTAGGAGTGTGGTCCAGTCGCAGACCGAACTGGTGGTGGTGGTTGGGACACACTTTTGAATAAAGGAAAATACATCCAAGTCCCTCAAATAATCTAATAATTGTAGAATAAAATAGACTAGAATAGCTCAGTTGGAAGAGACTTACAATGATTATCTAGGCCAACTGCAGTGTACAGCTGGACTAGATGATCTAGTACACTGTATGTGCTGGTTTTGGCTGGGATAGTTAATCTTCTTTGTAGTAGCTAGTGTGGGGTTATGTTTTGGATTTCTGCTGAAAAGAGTGTTGACGACTGTGGAATAATTACTAAAATGACCAAAGTACACCACTGCTCATGCATTAAGGTATAAGATCAAAAGGCTTCTAGGGTAGAATACAGCTGCAGCTGGTATGTGAAGAATTCACCACATCATCTGCGATTCCCAGGACAATACTGTTTGCAAAGCAACAGAGGGGGTGAAGTGGACTGAAGAGTTCATGGTCTCTCCCTGTGATGATACAGCAGATACAGGAACGAGATGGTACTACAGACTGATAAGCTGCATACTTGCCACCCTGAGCCAACCTCCGGTCGGATCTTGATGAAATGCTGTCCTTTGTGTGAACTTTACTTATTGTAATGTCATTATAATACTAAAACACACCTCCATCCCAAAGGCTACCCACCTCCAAGGTGCAACCACTCCTCTTTGAGTCTGTGCCCTGAGTTTTTTGTAATCTATACCTTTATATGTGAGGCGAGAGAATTTTACACCAATCATAACAAAGTTATTTATGACTAAAGTCACTCAGACTCCACCTTGAAGGTAAAAAATAATATAAAAATAGCCCAAGGAAGAGGGTGCAAGGGGGGAAGATACCATCATGTTGACTTCTGGAACCAGTGGACGGGCTGAGCCTCTTTTTCTCCCCCCATAGGGACGCCTTTGGGTAAGACTTAGGAACTTAGAAATCTCTCTGGAGAGTCTCTTTTCCATATTATAGCCAGGCTGTACTGTTTACAACTTTATTGTGCGCTTTGTGTATACTCTTATTTGCAGGTGCTTTTCAGACAGTGTATCTACCACCGGCAATTGCAAGTACCTCTCTATCTGTTGCTTAAATAAACTGTGCTGTTTAAGTAGCTACTCATTTCAGTTTCTCATTGAACGTGACCAAGGAGTGGCCATGCTAGTTCATGAACACAACTAGACTGAAGGTGCAGCCCACTATTAGTGTATCCAAATCGTAAGTTTAATATGTTAAATTTGATTGGACTAATAGTGGTGACTTGGATATCACTCAGAATTTAAACCTAGCTGCACCAAACCACACACAACAGTGAGGAGTGTTGAAGTGCAGGGGGGTTTATTTTCTGCCACAACCATTTCACATGACAATAACACAGGGATGTTCTAGCTATTGCTGATCTGGGCTTACACAGCGCCAAGGCCTTTTCTGCCGCTGACCCCACCCCACCTGCGAGCAGGCTGGGGGTGCACAAGGAGTCAGGAGCGGGCACAGCAGGCCCCAACTGCCCAAAGGGATGTTCTATACAATATGTTGTCACACTCAGCATATAAAACTGGAGGAAGGAAGGGGGGAACATTCGGAGTGATGGCATTTGTCTTCCCAAGTCACCGTTACCCGTGCTGGAGCCCGGCTGTCCTGGGGATGGCTGAGCCCCTGCCTGCCCAGTGGTGAATTCCTCATTTTGCTGTGTTCTGTGCATGGCTTTTGCTTTACCTATTAAACTGTCCTTACCTCAACCCATGAGTTTTCTCACTTTTACCCTTCCAATTCTCTCCCCTATCCCACCTGGAGGGGAGTGAGCAGCTGTGGGGTGTGGTGTTGTCAGCCAGAGTTAAACCACGACACTGTATAGATTGTACAGCGAACTCTAGATCCAAGGGGTGGCACACAGACAGAATAAACAGAAAGTATTTAAGCAAATAAATTTCTCCTACTGTGCACTAGAAACAGTTGATAAAATCAATAGAGAGGACCGGATTTCTAGTCTTGTAATTCCAGTTCCTGAAGAGTAAGATATAGAAAAATAATGAGCCAGATTCTGCTAATTTCACTAGCAATTTGCTCTGCAAAGCATTGTTTTCTTCAGTGTATTATTAAGGGTATATGCATTACTCAGCTATAGACTGTAAGAGGATCAATGCTGAGCAGATAGCACTCACTGAAGAGTTAAGAGCTTTCCTTTTTATTAACCAGCAAAAATATCACCAAGATGGTTCTTTCCATTTGAGCTGAATCATCCAAAAAAAGAGACGCACCTGTTCACTGTAACAATATTCTTAAAGAATTTTGTTTCTAGAACTAAATGAAAGGAAACACTGTTGCAGAAACAATTTTAATATGGTCAAAGTGCACAAAAAACTATCAGAACAAATGTTAGATGAACAGAAGGTTAAAGAGTAATTGTGACCTCACTGGACAATGTATTACATACCTCCTTACTCATTTGAAAGAGAATTGGGACACTTTTTTTATACAACAGTTTTATAACTGTCCATTCTACTGCTGCCCCAAACGCAGGAGTTGCATGTTTTAGAAGAGCCTGCAGCTAGAAAGGTTTAATTTATCTTTATTGATTCCATTCATATACTTTGTAACGAAACTTTAACAGGTTTTATTTTCTTCTAAAGCTTACTTGCAAGTCATGTTTTACAGGCAATATTCTACAACTTCGCTTTGGTAGTGGTTGATGTAACATTTTAAAGAATATTTGCTATTCACACAATTTGCAGTAGATGCTTAAAATACCATGACTGAAACAAAAGTTAATTTGTCCAAAAGGACAGTCAAAGAGGCCAGAAAGAAATTTTTGAACAATCATCGAAAGCCTTTACTGTATCATAGTCACTTCAAGTGTTGTAAAGCAGTTTTCTACAATCTTCAGCTTTTCTTCAGAAATCAGGTTTTCTTGCTTCAGTTGTCCAATAAGAGCTTCCAAGGACCTGAGTCTCCCCAAAGTTTTTATCTCCTGCATTTCAAGTAGAGTTATCTTAGAGTGGAGCTTTGAAATTTTTTGCCAAAGGTGATCTCTGTCTATGTCTTGCTTGCAATATGAATGCTCAGTTTGTAATACTTCACCTCCACCATATGCACTCATATACACAGATTTATCTGTTTCTCTCTCCTCTGTGTCAAGAAACTCTTGCTTAATAGGCAGGAAAGAACTATTTACTATTTCAGGCTCTTCTGGACTCTCGGCTGGCACAATAATAGCAATGACAGATTCTTCATTTCCACCAAACTGTTCGATAGTTTGTGTGACTGTACTCAGTAAAACTGCATTTTCACTTGTTGGCTGTACTTCAACAGAGCAGCCTACAACAGAGTCAGGATTTTCAAGTGCGTAGTCAGTAACTGAACCTAAAGCATTTGCCAGCTTCAGAGATGAATTCAAGTAGTCAGGGTCTGTAAATTGCAAGACTGCAGCTGTACAACCTACTGCATCCTCTGCAGAAGTACGAACACTGGTAGCTTCCATGCTCTGGACTGCTGCTGTCACTAGAACAGGATTAGGTTGATGTATATGCTGCTTAAGTGAACTATCAAGAATGACACTGTCTGCCTGAAAACCTCCATTCTGAAGTTGCAGCTTTTGAATTTGTAAAGGTTTACTCAATGCAGGTGAGCAAACTACTTCTGCTTTTTCACCTGCATTTTTTGCCATTACAAGATTTTTCTTTGGTGTACAATGTTCAAGTGATACAGGTGCTTTTTCTGACACTACATTTATATTTGTTTTTTCTGGGTCTTCTCTCTTTCTCTCCTGTGGGCTGTTCTGAGAAGAATCTTTTCCCTGGAGAAAAACAAACAAACACAAACAAACAAAAAACTACAAAACCAACCACCTTGTAACTGGGAAATCACTTGAGCATGAAAAAAAACTGGGCAAACCTCATTCTATAGCACAGTAGTGCATAAGGAGTGATTTAGATAAGCACTGTTTAAAATTTACACCAGAGACCTGAAAATTCATATAAGCAACTTCCATAACTTTGCTTCAGGTCCTAAATGTTAAAATACTATTTTAAAGCTCTAAAGGCAATAACACTTTTTTTTTTCTTTTTCAAACTCTGAGGAATTTTACTGATTTATGAGTCATCATAATTTTAAAAGCACTTGAGGAAAACACAAATCTGTCTGACAAAGACTGGCTAGCATCTCCTATTACCACCTGAAACACTGTATTAAATGTATGTATATTAAATGTACACAGTACAATATTTTTGCATTAAAGATGCAACAAAGCTGCATTTGAAGCCTATCCTTTTTTAGCCATCTTCTTTTCCCCTCCTCCACATAAGCTACATCATCACATGATTAAAGATCAGTATTGAACCAAGCTTTTTATTATGTCACTCAGTGAAATAAAAATACACTAATAGTGAGTGTCTTATTTTTTTCCAGTAGGCTTGATTATGAAGAGCCCAAGCTGCAGAGCTTGCACTCATGTTAGGCCTGTGAACTAAAAACCAAACCCAAAATGCCCAGAACAAACAAAAAGAACAAGAAACAACTTTCAGTTTGCTAACAATATAGGCCAGGCAAAAAAGATGGAGGGCGCAAGGAGGGTGGGTGGGAATCAAAAAGAAGGAAGGGCAGGGAAGAGACCAGGCTGAAAAAACAGATTATGATGGAAAAGATAATTTCAAAGTGTATGTTCATAAAAGTGTGTATGCAGTCTGATACATACGTTGAAGTTTGTAATTTCATTTTATATGAAACATCAGTCTTAAAAAGACTGAAAAACATATACAGAAATAGAATTAATTTGGTTACCTTTATCTTTTCAAAGATGATATGTAACATCACATCAATCTTAGGGATTTTGCGAGAATTAAGTGTTTCCCTTTCTCTGTTCTACCAGCAGCTGAAAAAGGCCTTCTCAGACTAAACCTTTTAACTAGACACATCTCTTATGAAGTAAATTAGGGAAATGTTCTCCAAATCCTTGCCTACCAGAACTGCCATTAAGGCTGAAAGAAAGGCACCAAAAAACCTCTCAGGATAGAGCTACTTGAAGAAAGAATGTTACTTTTATTGAAAAGCTTCCTTGTCCATCTGTCCCTTCCCTTACACTCTTAAAACAGTCTTCAAAATAAAAATCCTTGCAAACTAATGTAGAATGGTTACCAATATTAAAATGCAGGCAACTAACACTGCTCTTGATACACAAACATTATTTACATAGAAGAAATAATACAAAATGTTTCCTGAAGATTCCTTAAGCATATCCTTCCCTTGCTCCATAATACATGAAGCAAGGTGGTGGTGAACAATACGCAAATGTTGCAACTCTTTGGTCTCAGTTTTCCAAACCAAGGGTTTATAGGCAACTGTTGAAAGGCAGCTTTGGACCTCAGCTTCGTTTCTCTATACTAACTCAGGAACATGCTAACAAGGGATTCTCCCCCAGAATAAGGAGAGCTATTTCCCATGTCTTTGTGAATATTCAGTCTATGTGGAAAATCTGGTTTTGGGGCAACTATAGAACCAGTGACCAAGTCAGTGGATATCACTTATTTGCTGTGGTGGTCATGCACAGGATGTTTAGAAAAGTCCAGTCAGAAGCATGAGGTTTTAAAAAAAAATAATGCCAGACAGAGAAGTGAGACCCCCGAGAAGCAAGTTCACAATATCACAGGTAGGAAGAACTGGCATCTCTTTTCTTTTGATAGCAGGGAAGTGACGGATATATTGGAAAGCACAGAATATTATTTTTCCAAACTGGATAAATCTATCTGGGATTTTCCAGGTATATATTGCTGATGCAAAAATAATTTAGAGAAGCCATCGGTATATTCTTGGCAACACCACTGCATAAAAAGTTTGTTACCTTCCTAACTCTACTGTCCACCTTTGTAGGTGTGCTACGACTGGTCTATGGTCACATGCAAAACAAGAGAGAATGAAGAGGCAGGGAAAAGCTGACTTTTCTTTGGGGTGAAATCACACAGTTTATCTGTAATTGCACAGAAGCACAGGGCAGCAAAGTCCATTTCCAAAGCCAGGGCTCCCTGTTACAGTAACAGCACAGGGAAGGGAGGGATATATTGAAGTGGGGTGGCTGGGGGGTTGGAAGGAAAGGTATTTATTGCTAAGATACTACTGCCCTAAATTGCAATATTTTCTATTTTTATATGTGAGAGATTTATCAAGGTTGTCCAGTCTGGACAACACTTGCAGCTATCCAAGAAGACAGAGAATTTCCTGACTAAAAATAAATTGTTTAGCAAAATCAATTAGTGACACAGTTATTTAGCCTTAATTCCAGTTCTTCCATTTCTCCCACGTCAAACATAATGATCCAGAGGTAGAAAGTTATGTACCAGAGGAGAATTAGCATAGATTTGATCAGATTAGGTGCCTATGTAGCATTTTTATGTAACCAATTGTACAATTCTATGAAGGGCAACATGGAATAGTCTTTGTGGAATCTTTAGCAGCCTACACTCCTGAGCTCTGAGGTGTTAGAGAGGTTAGGGACAGGAAAGATAAACCTGTTGTTTCAAACTAATACACTCCAAAGCCAGTATTTATATACAGTTAATAAAAGGCCTTAAAAGAACATTAAAATATTAAGAGTAATTACTCAGAAAAAAATTATTTAGAATCTTCATTTTCTCATAGGAAATTTATTTTCCTATGGGAAATTTCCTATAGGAAATGCTTCTGTAATTTCCAGTTAAAGAAGATACTGAACCTCCAGTCAAAGTATGGCAAGTTGTTCTTCCTTTACATTATGGAATCATATATTTGTTTTGTGTCAGTCTTCCTGCAGACAAAATGTTTTGATGGACAGGAATTCTATTTTTAGAATAAAATATGAATATATTACAGATAATTAGAACATCTATACTACATGAATAGTTGGGCTAGCTTTGTACTACAATTAAAAAAGACAGGAATACATTACCTCATCATCTGGGGAAGAGAAAATCGTTGGTACAGCAGTATGTTTCAAGTATCGTATACCCCATCGCACGTCAAGGGAATCGGGGGTAAAATGATCACTGCATAGGAGCTGGTGCTTACTTGGCATCCATGCATCTCTCTTCATGTTTCGCAACCATTTCTCAAGCCTCTCTTTATCATGAAGTGGAAATCTTTTTAAAGCAGTTGAAAAAAATAAACAAATACACAAACAAAAAAAAATGTTACTTTTTTTCCCCTTTATTTCTTCTTTTTAAGTGAAGAATGTCATTGTTCCTTACAAGGTAGTCTTTCTTTACAAACAGATTAAAATAATCCTTTTTAAAAAGTTTTAAATATTAAATGTTAATCAGGATGTCGCTTATATGTAAACCCAGTAATTATCCAAATTATTTCTAGTTGGCTGCAGAGTTCAGTAGCAGAATTTCTGTTGATTTCTGCCAGCTGAGGGTTTCAGAAACCACAGGTAAGATGTTTTGAAAGGTTCGATCCTGCAACACTTGCTCAGAAAGTAGTTTTGCTGAAGTGAGATTAAATACTCTGACTTAATTTCAAAAAAGTTAGGTCTGGCCCTCATTTTAGAAATAGTATTTGTGGGGCTCTTTTGTCTTACTAGACCTAACTAGTAACAAAACCTTTTGTTACTATTTTTTGTTTTACAGCGTGCCTCTTTATATATGTCACACATTGAATTATCAGATAATTTGGAAATGTAAGTATTTCCAGTGCAGGATTTAAATTTTGTTCAAAAAGTAAATAAACACAAATGTAAAACATGCATATATTTTGTATTTCATCAATTAAGCTTTCTTACAGCATTGAGAACCCCCACAATATTATGTAATCCATAACTAACTTTTCAACTGTCTTACCTACTTGAAAAGGAAAATGCAGAGTATACACATTCATAAAAAAAAAATAAATTGATTTTGAAAATATATGCAAACGTTCAGATAAATTACATGGGAAAGAGAACTAAATTAAAAGAAAGTGGGCAAGGATAAATAATTTACTTACTGAATCGCCATACACAAATTAAAGGCTCATTATGATGCATGTGCAGTCAAGCAGTTATGGTACTGAAAACATGAACATTCAGACCACTCTTGGCTCTCATCTCTTATCAGACAGATATCAGGGTATTGGAAAAGTGCCTACATATTTTTCTGGTGCATATCAAGTTTATTTTAACCCTAGCATATAACCACGTATCATACGTAAACCATAAGTTGAATTCTGAATACTGTTAAATAACTACTCTTGAGAAAACAATATTCTTTAGAATCATAAGCAATTTAAAAAAAAAAAAAATCTACGTTTTCGTGTAGATGAAACTGTAAGAGAGATTCATATGGTCATTAAACCTGACCTGATCATAACTGTAGGATGTAAAGCGTATTAGTTGTTGGCAGTATGATGGACAACAGAAGCATTCAGATGTGAACAAGTGCCTACAGCCTCTTTACAAGAACCATTTTGTTTCACTCGCTAAATAGAAATGGAGCATTTCTAACTCCATTTCTTTTCCCTTAGCTCTTTTTTCCTTTTAATTAACAATCAGTTCTTTTGGTTATGCTTATTACCATACCTTTATGGAACTTCAAGGAACAAAAAATTGGTTTTGCAGTGAGATATTCCCACACAACAGAAGCTGGGGACACAGCCTGAAGTACTGTGTGTCACCCAAATGCTTGTAAAAGGTACCAGTCTGTGATAAATAATAGAAGAATTCTGCTTTCACTAAAAGTAATTAAACAATTGCTTCTTAGGCTAAAGCTATTATTAGTACAATGATCCAAATTTTAAGAAAAATAAAAGACTTTACTACTGGGAAAAGAAAAGGGGGGAATTGATCTGAGGAAACACCAACCCAACAGCCCCCCCTCCTTGGGATGCTCACCAGATGATCCATATCAAAGGGTGGTAACTCCTTTGCAATGGATTGAGAAAGAGCAGAATGGGCCATCTCTGGTATCCCTTGTCCTTGAGATAAGAGAGGAGCTGAAACCACTGAGTCATAAAAGACAAAGGAGCTGCAAATTGGCCCAGACTTGAAGGACAAGGTGTAGGTGACCACAGGACTGAAGAAAGAAGGTAAGATTGTAGAAGAAGCCAGGAGACGTGTCAAAGGTGTTGAAACCGGCAGCTGGGTGGATAAAAGGGGGTTTGAAACTTAAACAATTTGGTGAGCCTGGATGGAGCTGTGACTCCTCGGCCACCCCAGCGCTGCATTTGCTCTCTTACCTTAATAAAGATTCATTAATCCATATTTGGATGTGATTTGCCATAATCTACCTATAACAAGTCAGTCAGGCTACTTTTTGGCAAACTCCCGATCCCACCCTCAAATCCCTGAAGCTACAGGTCTCCTCCAAAAGCCACACACAGCAATGACTGTTACGCAGGCTCACAGTGTTCCAGAACTGCAAACTCAGCTGATTTTGAGAGAAGGACACCTGCCTCTGTGATAACATACTTAAGAAGGGGAACCTGAGAAGAGGAAGAGTTGTGAGGAAGACACCTACACAAACACTGAGGGGTCAGTGGATGAAAGAGGGAGGAGGGTTGGAGGTGTGCTGGAGCAGAGACCCCCCCCTGCAGCCCATGGGTGGAGCAGATGCCAACCTGCAGCCCACGGAGGACCCGGCACTGGAGCAGGAGTCTGCACCTGAAGAAAGCTGGGACTCTGAGGGAAGCCCACGCTGTGGTACTTCATGGCTGGGAGGACTGCGACACGCAAGAGGGATCCATGCTGGAGCGTATGGGAAGAGCTGCAGCCTGGGGGAAGGACTCATGTTGCAGAGAGGCCACGGAGGACTGTCTCCTGTGGGAGAGACCCCACACTGGAGCAGGAAAAGAGTGTGTGGAGTCCTCCACTTGAGGAGGAAGGAGCAGCAGAAAACAAGGGGTGATGATCTGACTGCAACCCTCATTCCCCATCCCCCTGCACTGCTGGGGGAGAAGAGGTAGAGAAATCAGGAGCAAAGCTGAGGCAGGGAAGAAGGGAAGAGTGGGGGGAAGGTGTTTTTAAGGCATGGTAATGCTTCTCATTGTCCTGCTCCATTGTTAAACTAAGTGGTGTTGGTGTTTAGATTAAATTGATGTTCCCTTTCTTCTGCTAATGAGTCTGTCGATTGCTGTCCCTGACCACAATGGGTGAGTCATCCTTCCCTGTTCTTATCTTCATTCCCAAAACTTTTGTTTTAGTTTTTTTTTTTTGTTTGTTTGTTTGTTTGTTTTTTTTCTATTTTTCTTTTTTAATTTATTTTTAATTTAGGAGAGGATGAGTGAGCAAGCAGCTTCCTGATGCTTAGTTGCCCTCTGGGCTCAAACCATAACAATGCCTTCACCCCCCTTCCTCAGTCTTGAATTCCTTGCCATTTAAGTTTTCAAGTTACCAAGGAAACAGAGCAAGATTTTGATGCATCTGCAGGAATGCAAGGAATAATGCTGGTAAGAACACAATCTCTAAAGGACAGGTTAGAGGTTTAGGCTTTTCAAAATGCCTACTTAGATCATGTATGCCCAATAGCAGCATTACATATATTATACAGCATTCCCCCCCATAAGTAACAGAGCTTAGCCTGGGATGGTACTACATAGGTCCAAAAAAGGCTCTCAGTAAAAGGATGGCTTCTTTCAGTTGAGGGTCATGTCACCAAGCACACCCTCTCCAATGTCTTGAAAACATTTGCTTCCGCTGCTGTTACCCTTGCAACACAGCACTCACTACTTTCCCCACAGTCAGACAGCTTCAGATGGGAAACAAAATAATCTGTAGTGAGAGACAATGCCTGATAGTGAAATTTATTATCTTAGCTTAAGGGCTACTATGCCAAAACCTGCTCCTGTTTCAATATGTCATGGTTTAACTCCAGCCAGTAATGAAGCACCTAACAGCCACTCAGTCTCTCCCCCCAGGTGGGATGGGGGAGAGAAGTGGAAGAGTAGAAGTGGGAAAACTCTGTGGGTTGATATAAAGCCAGTTGAATGGGTAAAGCAAAAGCTATGCACGCAAGCAAAGCAAACTAAGGAATTAATTCACCACCCCCCATGGGCAGGCAGGTGCTCAGCCATCTCCAGGAAAACAGGGTTCTGTCACACATAACAGTTACTTGGGGAGACAAATGCCATCACTCCAAATGTCCTCCCCTTCCTCCTTTTCCCCTCAGCTTTTATTGCTGAGCACAACATAGGGTCTGAAATATCCCTTTGGGCAGTTGGGGTCAGCTGTCCTGGCTGTGTCCCTTCCCAACTCCTTGTGCACCCCCGGCCTGCTCGCTGCTGGGGTGGGGTGAGAGGCAGAAAAGGCCTTGGCGCTGTGTAAGCACTGATCAGCAGTAACTAAAACATTCCTGTGTTATCAACTCTGTTTTCAGCACACAATCCAAAACATAGCCCCATACTAGCTATGGTGAAGAAAATTAACTCTATCCCAGCCAAAACCAGTACCTTTACTCATCAAGATAACCTGTTCTCTGTTGTAAACAAGGCATAAGAAAAGGCAAATGGAAAGAGGAAGTGGACAGAATTTATTCAGCAGCTGCTACCACTGCACAGAGAGGTGAAGAAATGAAACAAAGAAGTGCAGTTAGGCCAGCTGAGATTATGTCACCGTTAAAAGTTCAGAAGGGGCTCAGACCCAAAACCACAGAGCAGCAGAGGACTTCTCTGGTGTGGTAGGAGGCAAGGGAGTAAAACTTGCAATTCATGAGTAGTTGTTGCTAACGTAGGGCAAGAAATATCTATAAATTAAATCTCAGCACCCTTTCCACAGGACGATACTCGTAACGCAGCACAATTCAGTGGCTAGATAAAACAGCTGTGTTTTTGCAATCATCTTTATACTGACACCATACGTTTGAATATAAATATGTATCAGCAATCAAACTTGTTTTGATCATTCATATTGCACTCATATTCTCTAAAGCAATATAAATAACTTATTTCCCCTCATTTTTATGACTGCTTTATGATGATTCACATATTAAGAGACATGCTGGGGCAAAAGAACCTTCCTTCAACCTAAACTAAAATCCCTTTCAAATGAGTCTTCCTGTGGGTCTTCCTCCATAGCCTTTCTGATCTTGTAATAACAATGACTACTCAGCAACTGAAACAAAACTTAATCTGAGGTACAAATTTTACCAAAACAGATTTTAAGGGTCGTTGGGAAATTTATTCTTCAAATTTTTCTTAAACACTACAAAATTCCTTCTGTTAACAAATGCTTGTCATACTTTTATTCAACAAAAATGCATTAATATTTAGTTACCTGAAATGTGCTCCTCTCACGGTTAAGAAACACTGTTTTTAACTCACCATTCTGGGAATCAACAGCCACATAACCACAACCGTACAGAGGTTACTGCGGGTCTGGGATGGTGACTAATCAATCAGGTGGCCAGGTAGTACTATGCAGCCACCATAAACTGTGTTTTTTTTTTTTTTTTTTCTGGCAACCGAGCTAGTTAGCTTCCACCTAGCTCAGCTGCCTCCAAACAAACCAGCAATGCCTCTGTTTGCAGCACAGGCAAGATAATAATCCTAGTGAGAATAGTTAATTTTAAGGAATCAATGTATGTTTACTTTCCCACCCTGCTAGGCCCTTCTCTTAGCTTGCAAGCTGTCAGATAACAGGTTACCCAGTTTCTTCCCCATTAAGCCAATGCCTCCCTTCTCGCCTGCCCTGCCGAGACACCCCTTCAGCCACGCTTGAACAAAACGGGGTAAGCAGTGGGACTTAGCTCTAGCAGCCAAACAGCTTCGTGACTATACGATATTTTAGATTTCATTTTTCAGTCGTGTGTGTGTGTGTGTGTGTGATTAAACGCTCTGCCGACCCTTTTTCCCTCCCCTCCCCCAAACCTTCCTCCCCCCCCGCCCTTCCCCGGCCGCTCACGGATAGAAGCTCAGTTTGCGCTGGTCCCTGGCGCTCTGGCCCCCTCGGTTCTTGCAGCAGGACGCGGCGCAGTACCGCGGCATGGCGGCGCGGAACCATCCGCACGGAGGAGGGGGGGGACGGACAACAGCCGGCCGCGCGCCGCCCCGCGCGTCGGGAGGGGGGAAAGCTCCGCCCAGCGCCGCGCCGCGTCACGTGGGGCCCGAGCGGCCAATGGCGCAGCGCTTCGTGTAGGAATCGCTGTCGGGTGCGCGCCGGGGGAGCGAGCGCGCGGGACGCCGAGGGGCAGCGGCCTTAGTGGCGGCGGCGGCGGCGGCGAACGGGGCCGAGGTGAGGGGCGCGGCGCGGCGGGGAGCCGGGCGGCAGCGCCGGGCCTGGGCCCTGGGGGAAGGCAGGCGGAGGGGTGCTGAGGCAGCTGGGGGGAAGGCGGGCGCGGAGGGGCCGGGAAGGAGCGGGCGGCTGGGAGAAGGGGGAGGAGTGGGCCGCGCTGGGACTCGGGTGGGTTTATTTGCTCTTTGGGCCCCTCCGGGCTCTTGTTTCTCGCTAGGCCCGTCTGCTGTGGTCTTTCCCGAGCCTGGCCGGCCTGGAGGTGAGGCGGCGTCGCTGAGTGTCGCTGGTGGCGCCCGGGGGAGACCTGCCCGGGCCTCGCGTTGTGGCACGGCGCTAGCGAGGCTCGTTGGGGTCTGGCTGGGGAGGGTGGTACTAGGGCAGCCTTGGTCTCGTTTCCCTTTTCTCCAGAGCAAGATTCAGTAGCCACCTCGTAGATTTGTTTTACGGTCAGAGTAGGAGAGGCCAAGGAAAGTACAGGTCCTGGAGTTTGACAGACCTTCCTGTAGCTGGCAGTGGACTAGGAGACCTGCTTACTCATCGGGTTAATCGTGATATGAGAACCAATGGAAAATTTTGGTAACTTTTGTCTACTAATAAATTGTTAGCAAAAATAATTATATGACATCAGAATTCTACTGGATAGTGCATCACAATTCGTGTAACTAGAGCAGTAGTGATGCTGTGGATTTTCTGAGTATGTGAGACTTCATGAATGTGGGCATTTACCGAAGATCTTTTCTAATTACTTTCAAAGAGGGATGGAATAGGGCATTTGCATTGCAAGATGGAACTAGCTCCTTATTTTCTGTATGTGACAGATTTTATTCCGGGTATCTCATCCTTAAACATCACTTCATCGTGCAGCTGCTGCTAACTGCTGATGAACTGATAACAAACTGATTGTTATCTCTTCTATAATACTTTTAATAAACATTAGAATATACTTCTTATATCAAGCTTAATAGTAATTGAGATCTGTAACTACTTATCCAATAGAGTTAAATAAACCTTTGTTAATAAAATCTCTAGCTTTATTGCTACATGTAGCCAAATAAAATGTAGTTCCTCATAATTGTTAGGAAGGACTGTTTTGTGGCATGAATTTAGTGTCAAGAAGTATAAAAACCTTAATGAATTCTGGAATGTGTTATAAATAACTGCTGTGCCTGGCCTGGAAAGAGGAACTTATCTGTCGCTTTTCAGTTGGAATACAGAGAGAGAAGAGACATAAGCAGAATAAGTATTTAAAAGAGACATTATTTTGAAAGTGATTCTAAAAGTAGTTAGGGATGGCCGGGCAGAGGTCAGACATTGACCATGTTAGTTAACAGTAGCATCACTGAGGTGCTGACAGCATATAAAATAGGTGTTTTTTAAAAAGTAGGTTCAATAATTGATGGTAGTATCTAAATATAAGACTTACTATGTCTTTGTGATAACCTTAGAAGTTTAAAATGCTGCTTATATTGGAGTTTCATTTGTATTTGATTTTCAAGTATGTTTCATTTTATTCTTATATTTGAGTTCCCCAGAGTTGTTCAAGGGCAGCATTAAATCTGTAAACTTTATTTAAAAAATAATGAAACTTCAGTACTGGGTTTTGTTTGTTTTTTTTTTAATATTGTTTAGAAATCCAGATAAAACTAGGGGCAGTATAGCATAGAACTGCATTACATAAATCCTAATGTAAAACTGTAGAAACAGGAAGACTTAAATGTAATTCATTATTAAGAATAATAGAAGTTGAGGAGATTAGGCAGAGCAGAAAAGTTTAAAGGAGTGACTTGATGTTCTCAGGCTCTGATGAGCTTGGGAGTTATAAAAGAGGGTTTGGCTCTTAATGAAGGACATAAACTGCCCTTGTTAGCTATTTTCAGTGTTTAATAGAAGCAAGGAGGTTAGATGTGAGAATGCAGCGGGTGACTTTATAAGCACAAATGCAGGTGTGGAGAAATGAAGTAAAATAAAAACAATCGCACATGTGAAATGAAGTCTTAAAACTCTATCTGTAAAGCACAAACAGGAAGCAAGCCCCAAAAGTGTGGAAGTATGTGTAGTTCTTAGTGCCCAAGTGGCAGTTTCAGGTTAGTGAACTGGTGAGAGAAAATATGTGGAAAGGCTTGTACTAAAAATATGTCTGGTATCATGCATGAAGAATACTGAAAAGAACTGTACGTTTGATATCTAAGTACACTGATCAAAATACAATTTGTTTCAACTGCTGCTCCCTAACACTTGATATCACGCAGGCTACTAGCCAAAGAAATGCTTAAGAGGGCATGGGCACATTAATCTTATGAGCTTTTTGCTCTTGACTCACAACATTCATTTTAACCCCCTGACTTACCCACTGGAAGTAGTATTTTTTTCCATTTTTGGTGCTTGGGTGTTAATTTTCTTTAGAGGATATGAACTCTCCATTAAAGGCTCAATTTTCTTATATGCCTGATAATCAAAGGCTTTGAACTCTGTGTGACAAAAGTTTGGGCCACATACTGTCTAAAATATTCTAACTTTCATTGTACTTGGACTGTAGGGTCAATTTATTCCACTTTCAGGAAAGTAATGGTGTTCATCTCTTTGAGCTGTACTTACGGTGCACTCAAATCAGTGAAATCGGTGAGAGGAACATGTTAGTTCTGGCATGTCGGGCCTTCTTGTATATCCTGCTGATGAGGTGACAGCCAGCATTCTGTCTTTCAGCATTCGTGACTCTATACTCTGTTTTAAATATAATATGCACAGGCCTCGGAAAATCATTTGACCCCTTCTTCTGGTAGGAGGAGCTCACTCCGTCCTTCATAAAAATCATTAAAGATTATGTTGCTACATGGACCTGGTTTATCCTATGACTTATTTGCGCCACAGCTTTTTCAGTGAGTTCTAGCATCAGTTTGTTTCAGAATGTAACTTTTTGACAAATACGTTACTGAAAAAAGAGTTACAACTTTTAATTACAGTTGAAGCTGCTTGTCTTGTATAGAAGACTTCAGAGTTCAGTTCAGACACCGAGAGTTTCATATAGAAACCTTTATATGCAGTGGTATTTATCAGATGAATTCTTTGATATCAAAGATATAGTAGGTGTTTTTATTTAGAGTACAATCTAATATGAAAGTAGGCTAAGACCAGCCCACTGAAAAGTAAAGGAAAATGTGCTCTACTTGACTGAACTCTGTACTCAGAATGAATGTTTTACTCTTTACTGTGTTCCCAGTAGTTCAGTTAAATGACTGTCTGAAGCTGAGCTTGAGTGTCTGACACTCTTGTCTTCCTGTACCTCACAGTCAGTCTCTAGGCCAGTTGTGTTTTCAGGCTCTTATTGTTTCATACACTAATCAGTGAGTTGGTTTTCCAGTACTGAGTGGATTTTTGCAACTTGTGCTTAATCAACAGCTGCTGTGTTTGTGGTCCTAGAACTCCAGGATTAGTTTAAAGCTAGTTCAGGTGTGCCAGCATGAACTGTTGGATACAGTGAAATGTACTGTATATTTACTTCGACAGCTCTGTGGGATGTACAGTTAAGGAGAGGTGTAAAACAAAGATGAATCACTGAAGCATGCTTGTGATGCATGTGAAATGTGAATTTGCAGTATTTTCATTTACATAGTCTGTTGATTATTAGACTCGAGGAATGGAGTTTGACATGTGTGAAACAATGTGCTTACAGGTCTATGAGTCAGTAACTCCCAAAACATACAGGTCTTCCTCTTCCAGATTATAGTTTTGCCTTTAAGTTGTTGTTGAACCTGCAATAACTTGTTCTTGAAGTATATTTCTTTTTCCTTCTAGGAAGCAGAGAAATGGCAACTACGCAATCTGTCTTCACGTTTGCTCTGTGTATTTTAATGATAACTGAATTAATACTGGCTACAGAGAGCTATTACGATATCTTAGGAGTTCCAAAAAATGCATCTGACCGCCAGATCAAGAAGGCGTTTCACAGACTGGCTATGAAATACCACCCAGACAAAAATAAGAGTCCTGGTGCAGAAGCAAAATTTAGAGAAATTGCTGAAGGTAATATATGCTAACCTTAGTCTTAATAATTTGATACATGGCTTATATCTGTGAGGAAATGTGGTAGCTTAAATATACTCTGTTTTTACTGAGCAAGAGGAAAAAAGATACATTTTTTTTTTCTTCCATTTACTTCTGTCATGTCACATATCCAACATCACTATCTGACTTGTTTCTCTGTCCTTGTGTATAGGCAGATGTTTTACGCAGTTTGTGTTCCTGCTTATTAGGCTTTTGGGCTTATGTTTCTTGCCACAAAAAATACTTGGCAGTAGGACAGCTTTAGCCCTAGGAGGTTAATTCTTATCTTTTGGCATGTCTGGTAAGATCCAGTTTAGGATTACTAGGGCTTCAGGAGGGACCCAACAGCAACCTTTCAGTAACTATGGGGAGATTATCAAGAAAACACAGCAAAGTGCTTCAGTGGTTCATGGTGGGAGTACAAGAGACAATGGATGCAAGAGATTTAGAGTAGTTATAAGGAAAACCTTTTTCCCTTTGTGGATAGGCCAGTGTTGGAACAGGTTGCTTAGAGAGGTTGTGGAATCTCCAACTTGGGAGATTTTTCAGGAATGAGTGGATAAAGCTCCAAGTAACCTAGTCTGATCTTGTAATTGATCCTACTTTGAGCAGGAAGTTATAGTAGAGACCTGAGGTTACTTCCAGCCTGAATTATCCTGTGATCCTAGGAATACACCGTTCAAAGTGTTTAGTGATAAGATAAAATGGTGGAAGGAAGTAATTAAGAATTGAAAAAGGCTTGCTGAAAAATAAGGTATTCCCACTTCTGCCCCCAGTAGACTCTGTTATAACATCCTTCTATTTGTGTACTTCTGACTGAGCTCATAAGAGATTTCTGGGTTTTGCATTCTTGTCTGCAGAGAAGTTCTTTTGAAAAAGAGGAAGTCATTAATACGGTGGAAGGGAGGGACAGTCTTCTTAGATACTGCAATTGTTAGCACCTATTGCAGGAGGAATTAGGAACTCTTAAGTGTTGAAGTATATAGAATAGTTGCAAGCCTTTGACAGATAAGAAAATAGAAGCGTTTAAAATACTTGATATTATCAGAATGGGTATATTAACTGTCAGAGTTTCTACCTTGGAACACCAGTAGCTGTAGTTGTGGACCAAAGGTTGGATGAAAACATAACTCCATTTCAGGTGTCTCTGATCACAAAATCTAGGATTATTGTTGAACTTCTGAAAAATTGAGAATTTGGACATAGAGGATATTAATTCCCTTTATCTCCTTGATGTTTATCTTGTTGCTTAGTTGTAACTGTGGTGTGGCTAGAACTTGCTGGCTGGCTGGCAAGTAGTTTTGCAGACATTGCACTGTGTTTCAGGGTTAGGAATGCAGCAGGCAGTTTGTTTTGTTAGGTAGAGCTAATCCTTTCCTTCAGTCTTTCTGATCACCACACGTCATTGCTGTTTTCTTTCAAATATAAGCACTAATCTTTATTGCTAGTTAAACTGCATTGTATTATGTGAATTTAAAATTCTGAGGATATAATCTGCCCTCAAAGTATAGCCATATTTATTATTATAAGTAATTAACTATTTTGAAAAAGCATATTATGTATTGGAGAAAGTTAAACAAATGTTTGGCTTGATTGGGCTTGTGTGTTGAATGAAAGTCTTGCTTGAAATTTGTCCTGTTGAGGGAGTGGGAGAAAGCCGTTAAGCTGTTGTTCTTTGTATTTATGTATGGTTTTCTTTTTTTTTTTTTTTTTTTTTTTTTTGTAATGGGAATGTAAATAAACCTTTTACTTTTTTTTTTTTTTTTTTAATGGAAATAGCATATGAAACATTATCAGATGAGAATAAACGACGAGAATATGATCAGTTTGGCCGCCATGGAGGGCAAGGAAGTAATGGAAGCCCATTCCATCAGTCATTTAATTTCAACTTTGACGATCTATTCAAAGA
The DNA here is from genome assembly GCF_018691265.1 of Tyto alba. Taxonomy (NCBI): domain Eukaryota; kingdom Metazoa; phylum Chordata; class Aves; order Strigiformes; family Tytonidae; genus Tyto; species Tyto alba. Next base: position 59,185,794 of record NW_024881282.1, read on the forward strand.
CTTTGACCTCTTTAGTCAAAACTCACGGTCCAAAAAGCACTTTGAAAATCACTTCCGAAGTCATCGGGAAGCTCACAATCGGCAGAGACGTTCTTTCCAAGAGTTCTCCTTTGGAGGTGGACTGTTTGATGATGTGTTTGAAAATATGGAAAAAATGTTTTCATTTAGTGACTTTGAAAATGCACACCGGCACGCAGTGCGAACTGACACCAGGTTTCATGGATCCAGCAAGCACTGTAGGACTGTCACTCAGAGACGAGGAAACATGGTTACCACATATACAGACTGTTCTGGACAGTAATGTTTCCTTTCTCTTAATCTCCTTTTCTTCTTCTTAAACATCTTCATAATCTTTCTTGGTTTTGTCCTAACATGGAAAAAATTTTTTGAACTGTTTGTTCTGAACAACACTTAACTACTATAAAAAAATTGTAGATGAAACTAATCTTAAGAATAGAAACAACATGCATTTGGGAAGTAGATGTCTCAGTAACTACTTAGAATGAGAGAGAAGTAATCTTATGTAACAGAAGAAATTATATGTATTTCAGTTTAGTAAATGCTTTACATAAATTTGAACTTCAACACAGTATATATATATTTTTAATTTCAGAAATGTAATATAATTTTTTCATGTATGCCAGGTCAGGATTATGAGTTACTGGTGCATGGCTGCAGCAGAGGAGATACTTTAATTTTGAAATGCTGCTTTTTTAATCACGTCTTTCCAAGATTTCACTTGCCGTTTTTACCTGATACAGACTTATTGTGCAAATTAGATAATTTACACTAAATAGCAGCAGAAATACGACTTACCTGGGTCTTTGTTACTCTATCCAGCATTGCAAATGTATTAATAATAAAACACTTCTTAAGGTTGGAAAATAACAAGAGGGAGGATGTTAAGATTGTGCTTCACCTAGGAGAGTAATAATGGAATCACTTTTATTTCCAAGCAGCCTTTTGTTGGCCTGAAAAAAGTCTTAGGATTTGACTAACCCTTGACTTAAGGGATATTCGTGTATGTAAGTCTGTGTGCACACCAGGCCATTTTTTTCTTCCAAAATACGAATATCTCTTTAACAATGTTTAGAAGAGCATACTGAAAACACTTTTGTTTTATACTTACTATATTACCGTGTGTGCAATGTAGTTACCATAGCTCAGTTTATTGAACTTAAATACTCCGCTGTACTCTTGTAAACTTAAACAAGATAAGCTTGCCTACAGATTCTTAGTGTTTCCGGAAGGGTCTAAATAAAAGATAGATAGATTGTGTTTAGATTGACAGATTTATTGCCTATCAGAAGGAATTTTTCAGCATTGTTATTTGAAAGGTAAATTCTTAGCATAAACATAGAGTAAAACTGAAAATTACTACTGTCGTATTCATTTTATGCCTTGTGGTGCTGGAATCTGCGAGTAAGGACGGTACTAAAGGGTATCAGTTTCAGCACCATATCATGGAAATCCATAACCAGTCTAGACTGTTTACAACTTAAAAGGGGGGAAAAAAAAAAAACCCAAGCAATCAAAAACCCGTGAATATTTTAAGTAATATCAGTCCCAAAGTTCTGGTTTATTTCTTGTCTTGTAATATGGGTTTAATGTATTAAATTGGCTGCCTTTAATAACAATACTGTCACCTACATATTGCTGTTCCTTTAGAATTGAGGTAAGAATTTACCTTTCAGATTGATTGCATGAGCAAATTGAGCATTTTAAGCAGCAGTGTTCTAAATAGGCTTTGTGTTCTTAAAATCTTTATCAAGAGAGTTAAACCTTTGCTTCTCAGATTGAAAGCTGCCTGTTTGCTGAGTAACTTTAGCCTTCCCCTCAAGGTTACGTATTTTTGCTTGTTCAGTTTTCATTCACTAAATACCTGGAATGGATTGTTGCGTTATATTAAGTGCTTTTCCTTTTCCATGTTCTTTATTTATTAATAGACTAATACCTCATATATGGTCTTTATAAAAAGCCAGTAATTTGTGCAACATTATCGGAATGTGCAATATTCTTATAGTAGGAAAAGTGCTGGAGGGAGTGTGTTTGTCAGTTATTTCCACCCTTTTTCTGTGTAAGTAGAGATTTTTTGTTTCTTCTGTATAAGTAATATATGATTCAACCAAAAGTTGTAATTCATGTAGATTTCTACATTTTTTTTTTCTTTAACATACTCCATCAGTCCTGTGCATGAATCAAATTATAGAGGGCATTTCTGTATGCATTTGAGAAGAATTGTTCACACTGATAAGACTTGATGGAAGGATGTGGCCTTTAATAATAAATATAAGAATATTAGTGAATGTCCTTTAAGGATGATTGCTGGGACTTAGAAGTGGGAGGTAAGTCTAGAAGCAGGATGTAAAGATAAAATATTAATGCCTTTCTTAGTCTAGTGAATATTTTCTTGTTTAAAAAAAATAATAATTTGGAAACAGCAGAATGAGCAGTTCTTAAGCGTGGGAGAAGGAATATTTAATGTTCTTACTAGAACCAAACCACTGACTTCTCCAAAGGTAGTTTTTTCCAATTATTAACTTCAGTCAATTCCCTAATCCTGAATTAGAGGAATAAAAGTGAAAATGAGCACTGTAAATTGTAGGAAACAGCCACCCCCAAAATTTAAGTCTGTTTGAAGTGACTATACGAGTTCAACATCTTTCAGGCTAAGCTTTTAGATGAAAATCAGGGGTCCTTGGCTGCTTCTAGGTTAGCTTCCCCTCTTTAAGGATTCTGCAATCTGTATTCATACAAAATTTGCTTGTTTTCCTTAAGTCTTTAAAGTCAAAGTATGAAGCTGATAGTAAAATGATAGGGTTGCTAGTTTTCTAGCTGGTAGTACCTTAAAAAGATTCCTGCCTAGCCTATTTTTACCTGTTCCCCTATTAGTTTTCTTAAGTATTTGTCATAGGAAACCCAAGAAATACTACTTGTTATTCCCGTGGCTTCTCCAAGTGACCTTTCTGCTTGTTTTGGTTGGTGATCCAAGGTAAAATCCAGAGGAGAGCACGTCACTGGTATCGCAGGGCCTTGTGTATTGCTATCTGTAGGACTTTCTGCGATGGGTAGGCTTTGAATAGAGTTTAGCTGAAGAAACTCAGACAGGCTTTCCTCAGCCAGCAATCTTCAGTTCTGTGACTGTTGGAACACAAGTTTGCAAAACATGTGCTGCTCCCTTCTTCAGAGCTCTTGCACATTCTTTCACTATTTATAGTGTTTGCTTCATGGCAGGCTCTCCATCGGAAGTCCCCATATAACCTTATGACACCCCTGACTTCAGAAGTTTAAGTGCCATCTTTGATCTCCATATCTTGTGAGAAGACCCAGCAAAGCCTTTTTTTTTGTTGTTGTGTGAGGGTGAAAAATAGAATTCTTAACAATTTTTGAAAGGCATTTATGCATATATAACTCCAAACAGTTGAGTTTCTGAAACTTTGCGGACAAAGAGTGTTTTTTTCATGTTTGTTTTTTCCCATTACACTTTTGAAACACAGTATCTAGTGGAGGTGAAAGTACTGTAAACTTAATTAGGGTGCCATTACATTAAACATGTGAAAATTGTGTGTGATGTCTTTTTTTCCCCCCTCCCTTAAAGATGTAGATGGAAGCCAGATTCAAGCGGGTTGGCACTTGTGTTTTATGGAACACTGACTGCTCCATTTTCCCTGAATGGGAAGCTGGGGTTGGCAGGGGGAAGGCAGTGGGGTTGAAAGAAATTGACTTACTTTTACATAGTTTGTTTTTTTTTTAGAGATGTTGGGAACGGGTTAGAGTTTAGGGATTATGCCTGTAAACCAAGCAGACCAAAAAAAGCCTCTGCAAAAGGACGCTTTTTTCTGAGAGACTGGCTGTAAGAGCTGAAAGCCTCTGCCTCAACTGTGGGGTCGCCGTCCGCAGCTGCCGAGGCGCAGGGGAGCTGTGCGACCAGTGCTAGTCGGCCTGGATTGATGCTGAGAAGTGCAGATTCTGAAGCCAAGGTTAGGATGCTGTCATGCCGAGTTTAAAGCTGACTGCAAGACTGCATGAAAGCTCTTTTCTGGGTCTGATCCTTAGAAGGTGGAGAGTAGAAAACTGTCAGGATTTGGTATGTCTCATCGGGCCATTTCTCATTAGAACAGTTTTCCCAGGAACCTAAGCAAATCTGCCATCTTAACAATGCAGAACCAAATTTTGACTAAAAGTGTTGGCAACAGTGGAAGACCTATTATATTTTTATGCTGAGGGGTGTGTTGTGTTTTTTTTTAATTATTTGTAAATGGAGAAGTCCCGTCAGAAGTGTGTGTTGGACTTGAAACAAAAGCCTGGTGTGGAGTACCTTGACTGGTGTATGGGTCTCATTTCAGAAGAAAATGCAGTTCAGAGGCTCGCTGGGCTCTGGTGGCCAACGTGGCCGAGCCAAACTGGTCGGCCCTTGGGTAGCGATTCCTACGGCCGTGCTGCTGACTTCTGTAGTGCGGGCCCCTCCTTCCTTAGGGGCTGGGCAGAGAACTGCTTTGTGGAGGTCTCTGAGCCCTTCTAATATCAACCGACTGTCAGTCACTCCTAGCAGAAGTCTGAATCAATTCTAGGTTAAGGCTGTAACTCGTCTTTGATGATTCCAGTTTGAAAAAGAAAAAAACAAAACCCCAAACTGCTTTGAATTGGTGTACTCCAGACCTTAGGCACAGTGGAGACCAACAATTTATATGAGGCACGTTACCTATTAAGCAGTGGCGTTTTGATTCAACAGCATTTATTTTAAGAACTGTGGTAACACTGAAATGAATGCTACTGCTTGTGTCAATCCTCCTGTGGTTGCAGTCACACCAGATGGTGCTGTGGAGGAGCTCATGTCACTAGGGATGGCTGCAGTGTTCTACCAAGACCTTGAGACACTAGCTGGATGGTGGGCCATCTTTTCAAAGCAGTTGTTCTGGGGTGGTCCAGCAAGGAATGAGTGTGCATATGATATCAACGTTATATATATTCACTGGTTTATTGGGGGGGGGGGGGGGGGGCGGGGAGGGGTTTAGAGTCAGGGTTTTTTATTTATTTGTTGTGACTTGTGTTGCAGGTCTGTTGAGCGACTGAGTTGTGAGTTCCTGTAGGCTGGCAAAACCCGATGCACTTCTCAAATGTATCCATGAGGAGAAAGAGGGAGGTGCCTGACCCATCTTTGCTCAGCCAGACCCCCACTCTCCAGCCGCTGTCTGCTCCAGCAGGGATGTGTGCAGTGTTCCCGTTATATGGGACTGGTGCTTGGGCTTTGCAAATACTGCCCCAGGCTCATAGCTTTCAGGTGCAAGTGAGACTAAGATGGGGAATGTTTAGGGAAATGGATCATCATCTTGTGTTTTGGGGGGGGGGGGGGGGTTGGTTTGTGGTGTTTTCTTTTTGTTTGTTTTGGTTTTTGTTTTTTTTTTTTTTTTTGTTTGGTTTGGTTTTTTGTTGTTGTTTTTTGTTTGTTTGGGGTTTTTTGTTGTTTGTTTGGTTTTTGTTTTTGTTTTTGTTTTTAACTGCATGGAGTACTCTGACAAGGAAACCAGAGTGGAGAGAGGGGAATGAGGAAACCAGTAAACCAGTGCTGTCTGAGTTAAGATAGAAAGGACCTCTGTCAATAGCTCATTTCACGAACATGTTGCTTGTGGGGATGAAATGTTCCAAGTTTGAAGCTGAAGAAATGTGGCTAGCATACATCTGAAAGCCAGAAGCACAAGCAGAGACAGTTACGGGCTGGATGTTGAGGAACTGGAGGAAATAATATTTGCAATGATTGCGCTAGTGTTGTGGTTCACCCAGCTCCTTGTGCCTCGCAGCACCCCTTACTGGATGAGGATGGCAACCTCTACCCTGTAACTTCTCCAGGAAATAGTCAGGATGAAAATAAGTGTTTCTGTTTCACTTGCTGGTCAGGACCTACATGAAGTATTCTTGTGGCCCTTTTTTCTCCAGGTATGGCTGCCTGAGTAGAGAGTGGTGGGGAATTGGCCTGGCTCCAGAGAAAGACCAGGAGTTGTGGAAGAACCAGGGGATATAAACACTTGTGGTGTAGCTTGTCTTCCAAAACACGAATCTCCTGCAATGCGAAATGAAGCATGGTTTTAACAATACGAACTGTGGGGCAGGCAGTGTGTGGAGATGCGAGTCCTGGTGTGACTTCAGGGATGTTACAGACGTGCTGCAGGATGGTGTCCTCAGCCCCTTCTGGGGTGTGGAGGGTAGGGTATGGTGTCTGCTATTCAGGGTGGATGAGGTCAACATGCGCCAGAAGAGCAGAATGTCGAGTAGTGGGTGTCAGCTGACCCTGGGCTATACCTCTGTTGCTGTAGTTTGAAACTGTAGCTTCCAGTTTCATAATGAACCCCCTTGTTAGGCACCACTTGTTACACAAATTTTATCTAGACATGAGAGAGAGAGGATACATTTTAGCTGGTTACTTGTTGATATTGCCATTATCTGTTCTTCATCTCCCACTGGCATGGAAGTGAATATGCTAAATGTGAAATAGGAAACATGAAGTGAGCCTTGTCTGAGGGCTCCCACTTGACTTTAATCCATTTCACTTTAGCACCTGGCACTTGCAAGACTTTTAGCCTTGAACGTGCAGGATTTTGGGTAGTGATCTAATGAAAAGTTGTGTATTATGCCCACAGGGCAGGAGTAACATACGTTTCTTTTCTGCCATGCAACAATAGGCACTTTAGAGAACTGAATTAAATTAGAAAGCGGAGCTACAATGCTTGTCCTGGGGCAGTGTTTGCCAGACTCCACCTGGCTGAAGCAGGGGAACCCACTGAACTGCCATGATCCTAAAGCTGAGCTGCAGAGCTCCAGCTGGGGAAGAAGATACTCTCTCCTCCACCCAAATGCCTTAATCCAAACAATGACTTTGATTCAATCTTTCTGCTTTAACATGTAAATTGGTGACATGAAAGTTGTTTTAAAATAATATGGGTGTTTGGCCTGTCAGGCAGCTAACCCACGTTCAGGTTGATGGTTCTGCTACCTCTTGGTAGCTCAAGGTGGGGAGGCAGGGCAGAGAGAGTACTCCATGCATTGCTGCGATCAGTGTGCTAATATTATCACCTGTGTACAAATAAGTGAAATAATTACCTGTGCAGATGGAGCATATATACAGCTTGCTTCTGCTAGGAGCTGAATGCAGTGCTTGTGACTTTTTGGTGAAAGTGTTATTAAAATCAAGAAACACACATCATTATTTCCTTCTCTTCTTACAACCCCTCCTTTTATGATGATGATGATGATGATGTTTGGGGCTCTACTCTGCTCCAGTCCTACTTTTCCCATTTGTCAGTGGTCATAGTCATTATGTTTATACTTGCTTTGCAAGTCCCTGTCAGTTCGTTGTAGTGTGTGCATATGAAACATATTTTGCAACTCAATGACATTTTTTGAAATGGTACAAACCACTTCAGTGCAACCTAATTTCCTCCTGTCTGTCTTTCCCCATACCCTGCTGAGTTAGCCAAGTACACAGCATGGGGTTTTGTAGTGGTTTTCTGCTTTTATTCTGTCTGTGGGAGGACAAATGATACCCAATCTTGCATAAAGCAAGACAGGTGCTGACAGATGATATCTTACATAAAACCTGCTGATATAAATTTAACCTACAAATGTTTTTGGAAAAAAAAAAAATGACCTGGCAGAATGAATTTAAATCTGATCAGCACTTTGCATGATAACCTTGAAGTTTAAAAATAAAAACAAACCCCCAAAATCAAAACAAAAACACCCTACTTTGGTGAGTGTGTAGGCTAACTTGAGATGAGTAACTGTTTTCTCTTACAAAATTTCTTCTGTGTTGAGGGAAACAGAACTTTTTAACACATGATAGATAAACAGGAGTCTGTAAGAGATACTGGGAGGAGGTGGCTGGAGCACTTCGAATTCCACAGGTAGCTTTAAGCTTGCTTAAAACCAATGATTTATTTTAACTTATGGACACTTAAAAAAAGCAACATATGACTGTTCATGAAGTTATCCCCTTGGCAGCTGAGTTTTTATTAACTGTTTCTAAGTGCTGCTTTACATCTTCCCACATCCAAGGTATTTGGATCAATTTACATGTCCTTCACTAGCTATGAGAATGCAAGTAGTTATCCTGAGTTATCACTGCTTAGACCTGCAGTAACTTCTTAGATGCTCATAATTCAGTCATACGTTTGAGCCCTGACCTGAATTACCCATAAATAACCTGAGATAGAGACATGAGGAGAGGCCAGGATTCTTGGCTCCTGCCACTATACCCTTATCATGAGGTTATTCTGACTCCATTCACTCAGGTCCTGCCTCCTGAATCAGTGTCAAATTAACATGCTGTATCAGTAATGTTTTTGGCTGTGTTACAAAACATGTCCTGTGTATGTGGTGCTTCTGTCGAAACATTTTTCTACTGTTGTGTTGAAAGTGGATCAGGAACTACCCTGTTTTATGTTGATAGTAATGTATTTTTTTCATGCATGGATCTTTAGTGGAGAAGACATAGGTGGTTATGTTCACATCTGTGGATTTACTGGTAATTCAGTTGGTTTGTGTATTAAAAAGTATGTGGATGGGAAAAACTACAAATGCAAAAAGACTGCCCATTTGAAAAAGGGTGGATCGTGCCATAAAGAATGGCTAAGCATGGTGAATGGACAATTTGTCATAGAGCGTCACAGCTGCCCAATAAGCGGTCTTGATGTGCCACGGAGGGTGCATTTGAAAGAGGGAATATGACTGCATTATTGTATTTACATGCTGCAGGAATCATGTGGATACACATAATTTATGCCTGTATGTACCATTTCCAGTAGGTGTCTGATTGTCACTTCACACTGACTTAAGTACTATAAAATAACAGCTGTCATACCTCATGAGAACCACAGTCCATTCTAACAATATCATAAATCTGTTTACTTGCTGTCTGTGAAGCCTAAGGACCGCAGAAATGCTACATTGCACAGCAGTACTCCCCTATGAAATAAACAACAAGCCATCCTTCAGTGCATTTTTCTAAGCCATACAGTTATTTTCAAGGCAAATAATATACAAATTAGGTTCAGAAAATATATTAGTCACTTAACACATTCTAGAAATATAGGCTTGTTTCCTCTGAATATGCTTGAAGGTTTTACTCCATTTCAGATCTCAAAACCAGCAAGCAAAACCCCAAAATAGTTACTGGAAGATTGTTCTGCCTTGGAAAGTTGTTTTTTCTTCTTCTTTTTTTTTTTTTTTTTAATTTGTTTTGTTTTGTTGTTGTTGTTGTTTTGTTTATTTGTTTGGTTTTGTTTGCTTTTTGTTTTTCCCCAAAATCTATCAACATTCTGGTCTTTCTATAGACATGTTTCTTCTTGCTGGAACTGTTATAAAGAACTATTGTAAAAGGGGAAAGAAAAAATAGCCTCCAATAATTAGTTGCATTAAAAATGTGAAAGAGCAGCTATAAGACCGATCTCTTCACAGTTATTTTTTTGTATAAATTAGCAATATCAGTGAATAGTTACTTCCTGTGAATATAGCAGTGTCCTAGAGAACAAAACCTGTCATATTTGCTCAACTGATGTGTAGAGTTCTATGAAGCAAAAGTGGTCATAAACCAATATTAAAAACTTGAAAGAGTAAGAACAAGATTTGCTGTTCAAGGCAGATATAGTTGTGGAAAAATTATTTGAGTTGTGTATCTTCCCTGTACAGGGTTCTCAAGTGTATCTTTTATAATACAATGAAACTAATAACATCAGTGACACTGTGTCAGATTTATCTTGTACCTATTACATGGCAAGTAATTCTGATGCTTCACTTCCTATGGGTGTTTTTGAGTAATATTTTAGAACCTTGGATGATTGAACAATAAAGTGGCAAATGGAATTCAAAGTATATGAATGTAAAGCGGTATTTATGGAGTAAAATGAAAAATAATGGGCCTAGATTTGACCATTACCATTAACAAGACCTTATAGTTGTAGGGAACAGGTCCAGGAACACATCAGCTCTGTGCTTAGGAGCAATGAGCAAAGCAAACCAAATTTTAAGAAGGCATAAACAATGAAGAGAAAATACTTACACCACCATATAAATCCATGGTTTACCTACACCTTGTGGCCAGTTCTGATCCCCTTATCTTCAAGACACTATGTTAGAACTGGAAGGGATTTGGAAAATATCAGCAAGGATAATTAGATGGAAGGGCCTGCATATGAGGATTGACTGGGCTGATTAGTGTTCTTCAGCCTTGAGAAGTGTCTATGGGGGGAATATGCAGAGGACTACAGAATTGTCAGTAGTAATGAGCTAATGGATAGAGATTGTTCACTGTCTTCTGGGCTACAAGGACCAGTCAGTTCCAGAAAAATAAAGAAAATAAGCAGTTCTTCGTGCAAGTTATAGTAGACTTACAGAACTTGTGAAAAAATAGGGTGGTAACAAGGGTATGAAACAGATTCTAGGTGAAACTAGGCACATCTTGGAAAAGTTTTCAGTTGGGGTTTAATAAACAGAAATCTCTTCAAGGTCAGGAATTCCCTGAGCAGAAAATATTTGGAGCTGGGGAGAGAAGAAGGGGAAAACTCCAGATGTGCTTACTCTGTGCTAACCTTCCTAGGTGTTCACTTACTAGAATGGTTGGAGACGGAGTACTAGGCTTGAAGGACCTTTAGTTTGAGCTAGTGCAGCCATTCTGATGTTTTAAGACTCTTAAAATCCCATACTATATTTAAGTTTGTTAATCATTCTGTTACTTTTTGTGATCACTTTCCAGCTTGTTATTATGTCGTCTTCTAGCGAGTGTAGTCTTGCAGTTGAGTTACTGGTTAGCTTGATGTGGTGTTCTCTGTGCAGATACAGTTCTATGTCTTCTGACACTGCTAATTCTCTTTCAGTACCATGTTTTTTCAGGATGAATTCTGACTTCTTACTTAGTGTTATTCATTGATGTTATTAACGTTCTTTATTAGAACAACAAAATCTAGTCTTGTTCTCTTTTTCACCCATATTGATAATTTCTTATGACCTAGACTACTGTGCCTGCTCTTCTGAGAGCTATCTTAGAAAATCAATGGATAAGTGTAAGCTATACAGTCTGAATTGTACAGATCAGAATTAAAGGGAGAATTAAGGAATTAGATCAGGATAAAAGAAAAGTAGATATATTTAAAAGAACCATATAAGAAATTTAATATTATTTGCATTCCTCATCTTTTTTTACACTTTTCTGTGAAAATGTTTATGCAGGAGTATAGAAAATCTGGAACAGAGATTTATTACATATCACGTGCTAATTTGACACCCAGCCCTGTCTTGTGAAGTTAGACTGTCACTGAGAAGGTTTGGTCAGTGGACTATTGTTTACATAAAATTATTTTCAGCCAATTTGCAGAGGCCAGCAGTTAAGATGAGCTGCAGCTTCCTTGGTTAGTTAATGTATTAGTAAGGTATTTTCAGAAGTCTTTATCATATGTATCTCTTAGAATTACAGAAATATTGCATTCTCCCTGAAAAGCCAAATATATGAATAAAAAAGCTTCTCAGAAAAAATACCCTGGCTTCAGATCCCCTTTTGTAAATGATCTTCCCTTCTACTTGGCTGGTTTTATAAAGTCTAGGGATTATTCAGAGACATCTGAGATTGTCTCCTCTTTTTTTACTTGTTTTTATACAAACTCACTGTTGTGGTTTGAACCTAGTTGGCAGCTGAACACCACACAGCTGCTCGTCTACCCTCCCCCACCTGGGAATGGAGGAAGAAATTGAAGGGGTAAAGGGAGACTAGGTTGAGATAAAAACAGTTTAATAATTGTAATAAAACAAAACACTAACAATAATAGAAAGTATAAACAGGCAATGCACAAAGCAATTGCTCACCACCCACCAACTGATACCCAGCCTGTTCCTGGCTAGTGATCTCGAAATAACAAGTTCCCACAGTCACAATCTCGGAAGCGAGAGAGAGCCTCCTCCTCTCCAGCCATCTCTCATTTATATGCTGAGCATGATGTTACATGATATGGAATATTTCACTGGCCAGTTTGAGTTTGGTGTTCTGGTTGTGCTCCTTCCCAGCTTCCTGTGCATTTGTGCACGGGCAGGACGTGGGGAGTTGGAGTCCTTGAAATCTCAGCAACAGCTGGAAACATCAGTGTATTATCAGCATTCTTCTCATACCAAATCACATACTGAATTCAAAACACAGCACTATTCTAGCTACTAAGAAGAAACATTAACTCTATTCCAGCCCAAACCAGGTCACTCGTATACACACATGCATACTCACACGGAGTACCTTGTGCTGCTGCATGGTTGCTGTCAGGCCTTCGAGTTACTGTGCAGCATTGTGCTGAGTCTTTAATTCTGTGACGCAGAACTGTAAGCACATACAGCCATGCAATAGCTATGAGATACGGGGAGTGCAGTCAGGTCAAAGGGTGTCCTGTCTTCCTTGCCATCTAGAATTACTGTTTATTTTGAGAGAGTGTCAGAGGAATGGTGAACTGAGTTCTCAGAGACACAGATATGCCCTAACCTGGGAATGCTGGAACAGGGGTGAATTCCCAGCTCCCAGTGCAATAACGCTGTGTCAGGAAGGATTTCTGACAGATTTTTTTTTTTTTTTCAGTTATTTATTACAAGCTGTAATTGTAAGAAGCTAATCTCAAGGCGTAGCAGGGAAGTCAATGTTTACCAACACTGTAGCTAACGAGGTACTAGAAGGGCTCGAAATGTTTTTACTCAGCACGGAACAGCACAGTGACTGCAGTACAGACCTGGAAGACAGACAGCAAACTTTGCTTTAGATATGCAGCCAGCTCCCACAGGGGGAATTCTTTGAAAGTACATTCAAGCTTGCTATTGCTTGATTTTTACTGTGTTTTAAAAAGACTCAACCTCAAAGTCATCATCTGGACTAGGGGAGGAAAAGGTATCAACAATGGCTTCTAGAAGAGTTCTCTAGCAGAGATTAGGAGGTTGACTGGAAAGAGTGATAGTCTTTAGTCTCTGCAGGCTGGGGGTAGGTATATATAAACTCTTCAACTCTACCTATCCTTGAGCATTGAGCTATTTATAAGAATGAGCAAGAGAGATGACCAAGAAACAAAACTAGGCAAGAATCTAGTAATTCATGGTGACTGCCAATTCTTGTGGTTACTCAGAACAAGACTGGTGCTGTTTAAGAAAAGCCCTTCAAGGTTGGTCATAGCACTATAAGTAATGTGGTAGTCTGGAGTCTGTGCAGTCAGAGGTATAGATTGTCCAGTGAAGAAATAGGTGATGGCTGCCTTGTTTTTAATAGATACAGGAAGCTTTCCATTAAAGGACTTCTATGATCTATTTTTTCATTCCTTGGGCAAAGGATACATGAATAATTCCATGTGCTGGACGATTTAAATACAATGACTGACTTATACGAGAGTTTAGGCAGTTCAGGGCCTTTTCTCAAGGGCATTGTAAATTGCCCAGAGTTACTTCTGTGTAAACTATGGTTGAGAACTCTCAGGTCACTGCTGGCTGATGGGGCCAGAAAATTTGTGAGTCACAGGGAGCAAGGTTGGGAACTGGTAAATCATCTGAATATCAGTCAGCCTCTGTCTCATCAACAGGACTGTATACATTTATGAACACTGTAATTGTCTGGAAATGCAAGTATGTGACTGCAAGTATCCCCCTACAGCAAGGTTTTAGGAGAATACATATTTTAAAAAAGATGAATAATGGAGGTGAGGGTAGCAGTAAATGTGATAAGGAAGGTCTAGAGCCTATCATTGCCTCCCACTGGATACAAATTGTTCAGGAAGGAGTCTACATTCTACCTGTACTTGGTGGTAGCGCTCAGATTAATTAATATTTAAATCACTTCCTTGGCAACATGCTTTTCTCCCTGAATGGCAAGGATAGTAATTTTGTCTCCTTTCTGATTGTCTTTTAGTGGAAAAAGAAGTATACTTTTTAGGCAGTACAGTTCATGTGGGGTCCACCTAAATAGCAGTAGGGGCAGGAGCCCCTGTCTAGGGGCAGGCTTGCTCTAGTAGCATGTTGCTGGACTTACTTCCAGAACTTCTCCTGAGCAGAGGAGTGCCCTCATCTGGCTGTTTAAGTTATGCAGGAGACCTTTGGTCCTTTCTGTTTTCATCAGAGCCAGCAAAGACAGCAGATTCCAGCCTGAATGCCTTCCTTGACAATGGAGACTGTGGGTGGGAGGTGTTGTATGTGGGTATACAGCCGGTCAGGAAGAGATAAGGAAAGATCCCAGGGACTTGGAAAAAATTCTTTCAAAAGGTCATGTCTTTTAGAAGAATTGGATTATCTATTTTAAAGAAATCTGTATGAAATAAAAATGAAGATTGTTTAATTCATCATTTTATTATAAACTAATGCTTTTCCTGAGGGAGTTAGATTTCCTTCTATAAAAATTAATAGCTTTCCTTAGTACTTCAGCAATGAAAGGAGAAATATCCTTAGTACTTCCAGATTTGCACTCTGGCCTAATGAGGGATTAAAACTAGATTCCAAGCATTGCACTCCACCATAATGGGAGATTAAAACTAGATTCCAAGCATATTTTCATACATAACTTTATGTGTTCCTAGTAGCTTGCCAATCCTGTTCAGTTTAGAAGGAACGTTTGAATGAATCAAGTTGGTTGATAAGGCCGGAACTGAGGAACTGATCCAAAACAAGGAGGCAGTCCAAACACTCTTGAACTTTCTGGCAAGACTAATTTCAAAAGTTTCTGGAATCAAGGGTATGACCTGGCAGATGATGGGAATAGCAACTGAGCATTCAGCAGCAAACTCTTCAAATGTCTCAGGCACAGCTTTACTGCCAACTCCTTTTATCAACTTCACAGCTATCATACCTTCAAAAGACAACAGGCCATGGATTAAAATGCTGAAAGTTATTGTGAGAAACAAGCCCACGTATATATAAAAAAGTTTTATTGGGGACAAAGTCAGTGGAGCAAAGAATACAGCGCTGGGCGCAATGGCGCGCCCTGGAGCCAAAAGGGGCTCCCTTTTATTGTATAAATGGTTACGTATTCATCTACTCTAATACATATGCATCACTACTTCTAAGGATAGGGAGGGAATATTACAATTAGTTCCGAGAAATCATTAACATATCCCCCCAACCCAAATTCCTCCCGTCGCGCTTGCGCAGTGCTCCCTGGTGGTTGTGGGCAGGGGTCTTCAGATGAAGGCTCGTAGTCTTCTTCACTGTGTTCGCTCGTTGACCCTTATTTCTGCGCAAACTCAGTCTTGTGGTCACGTACACCTTGTCCTTCAAGTCTGGGCTAATTTGTAGCTCCTTTGTCTTTATGGCTCAGTGGTTTCAGTTCCTCTCTTATCTCAAGAACAAGAGATAACAGAGAGGGCCCATCATGTTCTTTCTCATTCCATTGCAAAGGAGTTACCATCCTTTGATATGGACCATCTGGTGAGCATTCCAAAGGAAAAAGGGGGGGCTGTTGGGTTGGTGTTTCCTCTGATCAATCCCCCCTCCCTTCTCTTTTCCCACTAGTAAATTATTTTACTTTTCATAAAATTTGTATCATTGTACTAATAATAGCTTCAGCCTAATTCAGTAAAAGTAATTGTTTAATTACTTTTAGCGAAAGCAAAATTCTTCTATTATTTATCACAATCCACCCCCTTTTTTTTTTTTAATACCATATTTTGCTTGAGCTTATTGACACTTAGTCTCATTCTTTTCTTAATATCATAACTTTGTGGGCACCAGCCACTGCTGTCATCTCAGGGTTTACTGGCATTGCTGTTATTTGCATCCTCTCAATATCATGAGATATTAGCTGTATAAAGCAAGGTATTAAACATGGTAAAAATAGTAAGCCCGCAACGGCACAAAGGAAGGAAAATTCAATCTTTTCCACCAGGAAGCTCCTAATAGATCATCCCACCATTCTGAGTCTAACACTGAGGGTGTTTTATGGTCTTGGTTACCCAGAGCACCATAGGTAAAACAGCTTTTATTCTATCTGCTATGTGCAGTTGTCGCCTTAATGTTTTTGCCGTGTGTTATTTATTTCTTGCTTTGTTCAGTTAATCCAACATGTTGTGACCAACATGCAATTTGCTACTACTGTTTCACCTGTTGGCGTTAAGCAAATTCGAGCTGTGTGCCGAACTGCACAGTCAACCGTACTATCAGACACTCTGTAAACAATAATCAACAATTTATTAGCAAACAAGAACCTGAAATAATTAACTGTATAACAATCCAGCAAAGTCCCACGCGACACAATCAGAAAGAGAAAAAGTAAGAACCAAAGATATCAGCACTGTCCTTTGGATGTTGTCCTTCGATGTCTTGTTACCCTTACTCACGGGGGCGATAGCGATAGAAAGAGTCCAAGAACAACAGTCACGCGCCGCGTGGTAACTCCTCTGATCAATAACATTTTCTTCTTTGAACTATAAGTCTGTTTCCATCACCTCATCAAGGTTTCGAGGGCGTCTTAGCTGTCTTCGTGATCTTGGAGGATTGGGGGGAGGAGGTGATCTCCGACACCAGCCACGAGACATTCCCTCGCATACCGCGATGGCAACGACAGTCACCACCAATATAACGAAAAATCCCAACAGCAGGGCGGTGCACATGGGATCGTCCCCTACTCCCATCTTCCCAAGATTGCAATCCAGTGGGATCAGTAAGATTAGTGGGATAGTCCAGCCCCAGGCTAGCGGCTTGACCGAGGAAGGTCCAAGTGCGCAATGAGCGGAAGTTTCTCTTCCACCCAGAATGCCTGTGCTGCCTAGATCTGGGCGGGCCTGGCAGTTGTTTTTGCCATCCGGGTATAGCCGAACTTTCGAGACCCTCCAACTACACATGCGCTTTGGACTGGGG
Organism: Tyto alba; assembly: GCF_018691265.1. Taxonomy (NCBI): domain Eukaryota; kingdom Metazoa; phylum Chordata; class Aves; order Strigiformes; family Tytonidae; genus Tyto; species Tyto alba. The sequence goes on from NW_024881282.1 coordinate 59,202,636, forward strand.
GCGTGGAAATCCATTTTCCTGCTGCGTATGTGGACCCTGACTCCCAATCCCTACGGACCAGGCGGGTTGACCACTTGCGCTCTCACTCTTGTACCTCCGAAACCACGAAAACAATGGAGCGTGCTTATGTATGGGCAGCAATTTATTATGCAGACTTGATGTTGGTAGCCCTCACTTTGTTTGCCTTTTTACTACATATCTTTTGCCCTTGTAAATGTTCCTCTTTCAAGTGCCCATGTAGTTGTATCTGCTTATGTAAACCACCATCTCCTTTGGTTAACCATGTTGAAAATTCTGTTATAGGTCTCTTCGGCAGTTTTGGTACTGGCTGTTTTACTTCTGTCACATCTTTTACTTGGATTCTCTTCTTCCCACTAAAAATATCTCCATCCACCCTTCTGTCTTTGGGAAAGCAAAGCCACTCTGATGTTGGACATAACAGTAAAGCACTTGCTGCACAAATTTGCCACTATTAAAGCAAACCATACCAGGATGATTAGCAGAGGTCCGGTATAACATATACTCCCACCTCTCATGCCTATGGGGTTGCAGCCCACAGCTGAGATACAAGTCTTCCTGGTGGCGAGCACAGAGGTTAACCCGGTCTTGCCCTCTACTGTTTAACGAATCCGTGTATTAATAGTTAGTCAATTCAAGTGCAGCTCCTTTGTAGCCACTTCCTTTGTTTCTAAGCAAAGCAAAATTTTTGGCACTTCCTGATAGTGTCCTCCCATCGACTCTCAGGGACATCACAAATTCTGGGGACTAACCTCTTTTTCCCCGTAAATCAAGGTTACAGTTCATGCCCCTTCCCTACAGTTATAAGACAATTTTCTCCATCTGCAAGAAATACCACATCCGGTAACACATTTCACATTCACACAAAACCCACGCTTCATGACATCCATACATACACTCGAGATGAAGTATTACCCTATTAGATTGATTTTCTAGCAATGCCTAATTGAATCCAAAATGCTCATAATCTCACATGTCTGTCAGTTAATGCTCGGTAAAAGCCAGCTTTTCCCTGACAGTTTTTTTTTCTTTTGTTTGTTTTTTTTTTGTTTTTTTGTTTTTGTTTCCTTATACAGCAAGTAAGTAAATGAATAAATTTTCACAGTGTTACCTCTGAACCCAGTCAAAAACCCAGTCAAACCACTGGTTAAGAGTCATTCAATCCCCTCCTGATGAATTTACTTAGTCCTTTGAGGGTGACTTGTAGTTGGTCAGTTGATGGTACTACAGTCCACTCCTGAGGCTTTTCCACCGGTCCTTTTCCTCAGGAGGCAAGAGTCCACCCCTTTTCTTTTGTTCGGATCGCTGTCTCGGTGGTCAGCAGCACCTGAAATGGACCTTCCCACTTGGGAGTTAATGATTAATCTTTCCACACTTTTATCAATACCCAATCACCTGGTTTTACATTGTGGATATTAAAATCCAATGGTGGTATTTGAGGCAGAAGTCCTTTCTTTCTTAGTTTCATTAAAGTGTTACCAATTCTTATTACATACTTTCTTACATACTGATCTCCTACTTCAGGGATGACAATATCCCTGTCATTACTCATACATGGTAATCCAAACATCATTTCATAGGGAGAACCTGTCATTACTCATACATGGTAATCCAAACATCATTTCATAGGGAGAAATTCCCAGGTCTGCTTGTGGCTGAGTATTGATCCTTAATAAGGCCAACGGCAGGCATTTAATCCAAGACGTCTGAGTCCCAATCATTAGCTTAGTCAAGGTTTGTTTTAAAGTTTGATTCATTCTTTCTCCTCTTCCAGAACTCTGAGGATGCCATAGGGTGTGCCATGCCCATTCAATCCCTAAGGCTTCAGATAGTTGTTGTATAATTTTTTTTTTTTTTTAAATGAAATGTGTTCCTCCACCCAAGTCTATTCTTTCTATTAATCCATATCTGGGGATAATGTTTTCCAATACCACCTTGGATACCATGCTTGCCATTGCCCTTGGTGTGGGGGATTGCTTCCACCCGATGAGTTAAGTGAGCCACTAATACCAACAAATACTTCCACCCTTGTATTTAAGGTAGCTCTGTTAAGTCTACCTGGAGGCTTTGTATGGCTAGCTCCTGTTCTCCAGCCACCCTTTTTTTTTTCATTACCTTTTTGTTCACTTTTTAACAAATTAAACATCGATCAACTAGTTGTTTAGCTACCGTATATATTCCTATACACCCATATTGTCTAAGAAAATGATCACAAAGTGATTGCGTTCCCCAATGTATTTTCTGATGTATTAATGACAGAATTTCTCATGATCTTGTTTTATTTAACATCTGCCTTCCATCTGCTAAAGTCCATTTTCCTTCTGAATCTTTTCCCCCCCTTATTTTTAAGTATATCCTTTTCTTGTTCTGTGAAATTCGGGGCTAAATTCTCATAATCCCCTGGTGTTACTACCAATAAAACTACCGATGATGATTCTGTAGCTGCTTCTCTGGCTACTTAATCTGCTAAATTATTCCCCCTTATTTCCATCGATGCTCCCCTCTGACGTCCTTTCACATGCACAACTGCAATTTCTGTAGGGAGCTTCAGGGCTTCTAAAACTTCTCTGATCAGCCGCTCATGTACTAGCTCCTTCCCTTTTGTATTTATAAGCCCTCTTTCTTCCCATATTTTCCAAATGTGTGGACCACTCCAAATGCATACTTTGAGTCTGTGTACACTGTCCCTTCCTTATCTCTCAAATATACCAATGTCTGTTTTAGGGCATAGAGTTCACAGACTTGTGCTGACCACCCAGCAGGTAGTTTCCCCTTTTCAAACACTTCCATCTTCTGCCTCTCGATAATTACATAACCCAATATTTTTCCTTCTAGGCATCGAGAGGACCCATCAATAAATAGTTTTTCCCTATAAGGCAAAGGTTCATCTAACAGATCTTTTCTTATTTTCATTTGATAATTTATAAAATCCAAACAGTTATGCTCTGGTTCCTGAATATCCTCCCCGATTCTCCTCCCATAATTCCAGCAATTCAACCACTAGTTTTCCTTCATCCAGCACCACACCTATTCCTAATTGCACTTGTGAATCTCTACCTAGCAAATTACATCCTACCCCTGGCATTAACAACAGATCATTAACAGCATATTGATCTTCCCCTTGTATTAACACATTCTTTATAACTGGGACCGAAAACCCCTTCACCTTTAGCCCCTACAGCCCAAGTTGTAACTTTTACATAATCTTCCTCCTGGGGTCTTAATTTCAAATTTATCAAGGGCTCTTCTGTTGGTATATCCCCCAGGAGGTAGAGCCCCTGACACCCCTAGTGATTACCACCCTCATCCTGTTGGGTTACTTCAAACACCAACAGGTCCCGTATTCTCTGGGAGCATTCTTGTTTATAATGCCCCCCCCTCCCCACAATAAAAACATTCCCTTGTGATTTCCCTAGCCAGTGGTGCCTCTTGGTTCCACCTTCCCTTTCATTCCCTTGCCTGTTTCAAATTTGTGATTTCCTGTCTGAGATTCCTTGTGTTTATTTTTAACAGCTTCTTGTGCAGTTATCATAATTTTAGCTTTAGTTTTAGCCTTTTCTTCATCCTTCCTAATATCTACTTTCTGTGCTTCTCTCAGGAGTTCCTCCAGACTCTTATTATAATGACCTAGAGTCACTCATATCTCTCCTCCGCTCTTGTTCATTCTGATTCCACTGCAGAGGGGTTACAGGGAGTTTCCTTTCCCAGGGTATCCCCTGCTGATTTTCTCTCTCCTATATCCACATTCCAACCGTTCTGATCATCTGTCTTTCTTCAGGAGAGAAAAAAAATTCCCGTAATCGACTGCATCTCCTCCCATGTATATATATACTGGGTCCCAAAAATTGATCAATCTTCTCCGACAGCCCCACAGGGTCCTCTAATAACCTCCTAAATTCATTCTTATACGCCCTCACTTCTACATTAGTGAGCGGCACATCCACAAATCCCATCCCCCCTTGAATTCCTGCTGCTGGGACTTCCCCGCAAGGGATTAACCCTAGCCGCCCCGTGCTCCCTTAAACGATTTCCCCCCCCCCCCCCATTCGTTGCTGCCAGGTTTCAGGTCTGATATTAACAACAGGGGCCTCCTCACCCACATCTTCCTGCTGCACCCCCTGATTTCCTAGGTGTGCCGGGTTATATGGGGGGGGGGGTGTAAATTATCCAAAGGGTCCCATCTCTTTTCCTTCCTTTCCCTTTCACCTTCTTCAACCTGCTCCTCCTGCTTCAATTTAAAAATCCCAAATCTCTGCGACCCCCTCCAACACGAGGCATATTCACTTTCTTCTTGATTAAATGGTTCCTTTGAACTGACATAAATATTAAGAGCTTGACAAATCCAATCCTCTTCTGATCCATATTTTGGCCAATTCACCGAATCTTCCCTGATAGGTCCTTTAGTCCATTCAAACATACAATAATTTGCCATCTTGATCTTACTCTTCCCTCTGGTACATGGGCTATAATCCCAATTTATATATATATATATATATATATATATATATATACATATACACACATACACATATATATATATTTTTTTTTATTTTTTTTTTTATTATTATTTTTTTCCCCCAGCCTTTCCCTAATGGACTGTATGGGAAATGGCAATCTTTGGCTCCCTATTACCCTGGAAACTCAACTATCCAGCTCCTAGTTTCTTGTTCACTCAACTAGACTAACTGAAGTATCTTGTTTCCCAATCCCGGGGAACTCAACTATCTAGCTCCTAGTTTCTTGTTCACTCAACCAGACTAACTGGAGTATCTTGTTTCCCCTTTCCCGGGGGAGCCGTTCACTCCTTTTCCCTCGCTGCGTCTCTTCACCGGCCGTCCCCCTCGCGGGAGCACGGACCCGCGGTTACAAAGACTCCACAATCGCTTCGCCAGTGCGACCTGGCGCCTCGCGTCTCACACACACACACACCTTTCAGTCCTCCCACTATCCCGCCAGCCGGACACTACTTACAGTCCCCTTTTCGTTGCCCGGGTCTTGTGCACAAGGTGTAATGGCTGCCGCGGTCTCCAGGGAGCCCGACCCCCTCTTCGGTCCACGAGTCCCCCGCCGGGATCGTCACCGTCAACCTCCGATGGTGCCGGAGGGAACCGAAGAGACCCCTGAACTCAGCGGGGCGCGCCTTCCCTTCAGGGCCCTCTGGCTCCACGGCGGCGAGGCTTCTGTCCTCCCGGACAAGCCCCCAGTTGTGAGAAACAAGCCCACGTATAGATAAAAAAAAAGTTTTATTGGGGACAAAGTCAGTGGAGCAAAGAATACAGCGCTGGGCGCAATGGCGCGCCCTGGAGCCAAAAGGGGCTCCCTTTTATTGTATAAATGGTTACGTATTCATCTACTCTAATACATATGCATCACTACTTCTAAGGATAGGGAGGGAATATTACAATTAGTTCCGAGAAATCATTAACATATCCCCCCAACCCAAATTCCTCCCGTCGCGCTTGCGCAGTGCTCCCTGGTGGTCGTGGGCAGGGGGCTTCAGATGAAGGCTCGTAGTCTTCTTCACTGTGTTCGCTCTTTGACCCTTATTTCTGCGCAAACTCAGTCTTGTGGTCACGTACACCTTGTCCTTCAAGTCTGGGCTAATTTGTAGCTCCTTTGTCTTTATGGCTCAGTGGTTTCAGTTCCTCTCTTATCTCAAGAACAAGAGATAACAGAGAGGGCCCATCATGTTCTTTCTCATTCCATTGCAAAGGAGTTACCATCCTTTGATATGGACCATCTGGTGAGCATTCCAAAGGAAAAAGGGGGGGCTGTTGGGTTGGTGTTTCCTCTGATCAATCCCCCCTCCCTTCTCTTTTCCCACTAGTAAATTATTTTACTTTTCATAAAATTTGTATCATTGTACTAATAATAGCTTCAGCCTAATTCAGTAAAAGTAATTGTTTAATTACTTTTAGCGAAAGCAAAATTCTTCTATTATTTATCACAGTTAACATTGAAAAAATTGATTTTTCCCAATCCCATACTTCAGCTTCACTCACACTTAGAACATACAGTGCACCTGCACAGGCTTCAGCAGCGTCTTCAGAATATAAAGACCTCCCCAGTCTGAACTGTGCCAGTGCTGCCTTGAGGGTAGTCCAAGGAGATGGGTTAGAAATGGAGTTGCACTGTTTTTCTGCTCCTGGTTTCTGGAGATTAGCCAGACCTTGGCATACTTGAAAGCAATTAGGGAAAACAAAACAAAAAGCAGGTCACTGTAACATTGCTGAGAGCCTGGCACAGGCCACTTATCATCTGAATTAACCTTTCACACCATTTTTGATAAAGTTGCTGTTGCCCTACGGAGACAGCATCATTTTTTGTCTTCTCTGTGAAGAGAATCTGGGACCAAATGTTTGTCTGAGGCCGCCAAAAAGAAAGAGAAGGGGAAACAAGAATGTATTCCTGGAGGGCAAGGTAAGAGTCAAGCTGGGGCATCCTGTCTCTGGAAGACTTAAAGCACAAGCTGCTACAGTGAGCAATAAACCTGGCATGCCTGTGGCTACTGATAGCCGACTCTGACTGTGTTTTGTTCTTTTCTGTCTGTGGCAGCTAATATCAACACGGCATAAGAAAGACGATGAAGCAGGAGCTTAACTAATTACTGAGTCTCTGCTGGTGAAGCTGCATTAGTTCATCTAACCCCGAACTCTCCATAGTGGTGTTCTGCTGCTGCTGCATCTGAAAAAATGTGAACTGCCAGAAGCTCTTTTCTCTTACATTAGCAAAGAGGTTATTGATGTAGCTGTATTAAACTGGAGGAGGAATGGGAGAGGGAGGTGGGTGAGATTCTGCTTGCTTGTCTCCAGACACAGTCATATTGGCAGGAGAGCATCAGCTTTCAAAGTGAAAGCTGAAAACTGAAGGAGGATAAGAATTAAAACACACAGAGCATTTGCTGTTGAGTTTTTTATGATTTTTTTTTTTTTTTGTTACAGATGGAACGGGCATTTTTAGGTTTCATATATGGTCTTTGAATGTCATTATCCAGTTACTAGTTGTGCAATTTAGAATCAGGACATAATGTACTTCATGTTTTGCAAGAAGTCTGGAAAGCTGAAACTCCAAGAAAGCAGCATTTTTAACGTTTGTCCACTGGATGGAGGCAGTGCTCTAAAACCTCTGAATAATTACTAATGGGACTGTAATGAAATCCCTTGAAATAAAGAGATTGAATATATTAGTAGACTGCAGCAACAAACAGTGGAACAACAGCTAGATTTATGGCAGAAAATGTATTGAAGGAACATCCTTTAGATTTGTGCCTGACCTATTTTTACGGTGAAAAAAGAAGAGATTTAGCTTAAAAAAAAAAAAAAATCCACTTCTTGCTGCATACACACGAAGCTGTGATGACACAGACCACCAAGAAACAAGGAAAGATAATGGGAAGCTTTCCAGGATTCTCTTTATTTTTTCCCAACTTGCAGTATATTTCTCCTGACAGGAGGATCCTTCATCTTTGTGGGTCTGGTTTTGAGAGCTTGATGCTGATGGTAGCTGCTGAGGTTGCTCCAGCAATGGTTGCAGTTGATGTCTTGTTTGCTGTGGAGATGCTTCCCTTGCTCAAGGGCAGTGGGGAGGAAGTCCCTGGGTGGGAAGCAGCAGCAGAAGCAATTCCCACCAGCCTGCAGGTTGGTAGGAAGATCTTCAGGGATCACTAGTGTCAGGGGCAAGAGTACAGATGAAGGACAGCCTGCCATATCAGGGTTCATTTCTCTCCTCACATATGTTAAGACATTTTTAAACATTTTCTTCCCTGTTTTCATGTGTGTATGTGTGTATGCATGAGAGAGAGGGAAGGAGGGAAGCCCTGTGGTTGTTTTTAGCCCAGTCCCTTATATAATCACACTGTGCTTCTCTGTTGCCAGCAACAGAGCAACAAATTTGAATTTGTTGAATGAATTAAAGATGAATTAAATGAATTCAAAGATAATTATGTTCTTATAAATTTTGTGGAAATAGGCAGCCAGATAGATGGGAGACTTGAATTGTCCTGACTAAATGAAAGACTGAAGCATGAGCACATGTGTTTGAGAATCCACTCTGAAGAGATCTCTTATAAGTCGTCCTTCACTGGGAGAAGATTTAATCAGAGTTTGCAATCAATCACAAGATAAAAACCCATATGCAAACACACTTCATCTGTTCAATAAACACTAGAACTTTTTAAAAAAGCAACAAACAGAAAAGTTGACCTACTCCATTACCATCTCTCTGCCTCCAGGTCACAGGGTCTGCACAGAGTTTAGAAGCTGAGAATTTTCACAAATAAAAGCAACAACAAATAAAATATTATCCACTGAGGCTGATTTTTCATGTATCTGCTTGTTATACTCAGGAAACGTATTTTCAGACAGCTCTGACATTGCACAGCGGTTAGTGGAGTGAAGATCTTTGGGGAAATGGCATGGGGAAGGGAGGTTGAACATAAAAGTGTGTGACAGCTGCTGATGTATGCCTGTCACTTTTGTTCCCCAAATACAATAATGGTTGGATCAATTATATGCTGATTTACATGAAAATGCCTTCATTTTCTCTGAAACTAAGGTTTCAAGTGTAATTCCTTTGCCTGCAGCCAAGTTTGATATCGATCTTCAAGGCTAGATCCTTAAAGGTATTTAGGTGTCCTACTCCTGGGTGAAATTCTCGGCCTAACTTCACCACCCAGGATCCCTAGGGAGAAGTCTGGTTCTGAGATGATAAAGCTGATCAGTTAGATGAGCAGAGTCCTAAAGTACTACAGAGAAAGGCACAGGCAGTTTTTAGGATTTTTTTGTAGTGACAGACAGATGTTTGCAAGCATGTGCCTTGTTATTTACTTATTCAATTGCTCAACTATTGGATATGTACCCACCTCATCTGTTATTCATCTGGTATGCTATTTTTTGTAGAAAGAGGAGAATACAAAAAGTATCAAACTAGCTTTTCCTATGTTGTGGGAACACTCTGACTTGCAGAAGGCTTAGATTAAAGGGAACCAGACTGTTTTTCTGCCTACCATACTTTTTGCTGCTTTTGAGGAAAGCCCTGATGTGGAGCTAGGAGGGGATATGCCGTTATATGGCCAGTCAGTGTAAAATTATGGACTGTGGCTTTGGTCAGGGGTAATAGACTTTGTTTCAGAGGAGAAGCCCTGTGAGGAAAGAAATATGTCAAAAGCCAAACTTTGCTCTAGGTGCTTGATTTGGAATATTTACTGGATGGAATTAAGAGGCTAGACTTAGACATGAGAAATGGAAAGAGAGGCAGGCCAGGAGCATCAGGAGTACGTGTTTATAGTGGTGATGAGCATAGATGTGCTGTAGATATATTACAAAAATTATGTACAGGATTGTTAGAGGTAATACCCAGGCCAGGGCTCTGAGCAGTGAACAGCACAGGCTCAGCCCGTGGTGATGGTGAGACATGACCTACAAAAGACTCTGGGGAGACCTTACTGCTGCCTTTCAATACTTAAAATGGGCTTACAAGAAAGATGGGAACAGACTTTTTAATAGGGCCTGTAGTGATAGGACAAGGGCTAATAGTTTTAAATTCAGATGAGATACAATGAAGAACCTTTTTATGATGAGGATGGTGAAACACTGGAGCGGGTTGTCCAGAGAGGTGGTAGATGCCCCATCCCCGGACACATGAAAGGTCAGATTGGATAGGGTTCTGAACAACCTGATCTAGTTGAAGATGTCTCTGTTCACTGAAAGAGGACTGGACTAGATGACCCTTAAAGGTCCTTTCCAACCCAAACCATTCACTGATTCTATGAAATAGTGTAGGAGCCTGTGAGTGATTAGCCATGACAGTTAGCATGGATTTGAATGTTCCACTTGTATAATTTTCCCAATCCCTCTTCTCTGATACCATATTGCTTCTGTGATTGTTTTGTGGGTGTATATGACTTGATCAAACAATCTTCCCGTGCTCTCTTCCACTCTGCTTCATGCAGCAGCTTGGAGCTCCACAGGCACCACATAAGGTGCCACAGAGTGATCAAACTTGATGGTTTTGCTATGTGGGCTTCCAGGTGACTGTGGGACAATGTCCTGCATCTCTGAGTGTGCACCTCACCATCACTCCCCAAGTGCCAAAGGGAAAGCTGAATGTTCTCTCAGTTCTCTGCTGTTGGATGTTCCTTCATGATAGGCAAGCATCACAAATCTTCACTCTGACAACTAGCTTTGCAATTGGTTAGCCAGAGCTGAGTAATTCTTTGGGCTAACCAATCTATGTAGAGGAGAACATGTACTTATATACAGATATGGTTTCTTTGCTGATCTATGCCTATGCTGTAGCACTGGTACAAGTGCCTCATATAGGCTTATGAAAGTTTCCCTCCTCATAAGGAAGATCAGAGGCCATGCCTACAAAACAGCAGTAACCTGCCTTTCACTGTTCTTTCTCTTGATGTAAAAATGCTAGCAAATACTTGAGAAGGAGGAATTTCTCACCAGCATCATAATCTCCTTACCCATAATGTGGCATTTCAAATCAACCGTACCTGATTTCTCCTCAGCTTCTGCTTCCTCCAGCCTGGCCCAGATCCATAAGTTGTGAAAAGCTTCCCTGTCTCACCAAATGACCACTCCACATGATTAATTACTCAGTCCACAGCCATAAAGAGATCTGCCAGATCCATAGCTGTCCCATACCTTCTGAACAGTCTCAACCAGGCAGCCTGCCAGACTAAGAGGCTTGCTATGGCAAACAGGAAAATCTCTAATTTTAGTCCTAGGAAAAAAAATTAAAAAAAGAGAAAAACCCAACAAATTTTCATACAGAAAGCTAGCCACAGGATTTCTTAGAGCCCAGGATATATTCACATGTATGGACAGCTAGAATATCATGAGTTTGCAGACAACACTGTAGCATACAGATGCCTGCTAGAGCAGTCATACAAATTACCTTTTCTGTTCGTATCCTCTGTTGGACCTAACTACTTAAGCCCAGTTTTCCTCTCACAAGTAGAAAGGGAGAGACAGAGACCCAGTAATATCTAATAACTTCCTGCTTAAATGAATCCCAAACAGTAGGCTGGATCCTACTGATGGTATCCAGGGAATTTATCTTATTTAAAACCCTCGTGCTTTGCCTTGCACTGGATCTTCATGTCATTTATTAGGCAATGTTACCACTTCAACAGTTTTCTACAGGATGAATGATGAAACCATAGGCTTTTCTGTGCCTGATGGCCCATGTGACATGATAATAGCAGGAAAAGGTTCTTGAGAACCTCCATGACACATTGATAGTGAATATGGATGCCCAAAGAGTATCTGAATACCCCCAGGAATCCAGTTTTACCACACAAGGGGTGAATATACATTTTTGTTTCAATTTGAATCAGGGGTATAGTTTTGATGCACTTGTCAAGCTTATGCTCCTGGCTGAGTTTTAGAGCCATTCCAAATCTTATGTAACATCGGGTTGTCCATGAACCTTCAAAGTGAGATCATCATTGTGCATTGAATTGGATATAGATACTGGAGAGTCTCAAGCTACCAAACCTACATTTTCCTAAACCCACTTTTTCTCTGATTTGAAAGGTTTGAAAAAATATAATTTAATTTTGTTGGTATTTTACATTAAAAGTTTACCTCAAAAGAAGTGATGTCAAATTATGAACACAGTTACATTATATCCTGGGTTTGAGTGAGTTGTGGGTTTTTTTTGGTAGCAGTGGAGGGGGCTACAGGGGTGGCTCCCTGTGAGATGATTCTTGAAACTCCCCTGACTCCAAGTCAGCCTTACCTCTGCACCAAGGCTGATCCAATCATCTGCACCTCTGTGATAACATATTTAAGAACGGACCTGGTGAGGAGGAGTTGGACTTGTGAGGAGGAGTTGTGGCAGCTGCATGAACACCAAGGAAAGGAGTGGGGAGGTTTGCCGGAGCAGAGTCCCCCCTGTATCCTGTGGTGAGATAGCAGGGCATCCCCCCAGCCCCCCCCATGAAGATCTATGGTGGAGCAGACACTGATTTATGGCCTGTGAGGGCCTCTCATGGGTGACCAAGGTGATTGTATCCAAAGAAGGCTGGGATCCCGTGGGAAGAAGCAGCCCCTGCTGTTGTAGTTCAGCATTGGGAGGATTGCAGCATGTGGGGTGTCCCACACTGGAGCAGCTTGGGAAGGGCTGCAGCCAGTGGGAGGGACTCCAGTTGGAGAAAGTTGGTGTCCCACACTAGTGTAGGGAAATGCTGTGGCCCATAGGAGGGACTCACATCAGAGAAAGTTTGTGGAGGACTGTCTCCTGTGAGAGGGGGACCACGCTGGAGCAGAGGGAACAAGTTCCAGAAGCTCCTCCCACCAAAGATGGAAGAAGCAGCATCACTGACTGCACCCCCCATTCCCTGCCCCTGTGCTGCTGTGGGGAAGAGATAGAGGTATCAGGAGCAGAGCTGAGCTTGGGAAGAAGGGAGAAGTGGCAGGAAGGTGTTCTCAATATGTGGCAATGCTTCTCACTGTCCTACTCTGTTAAGTGTTGTTGTTAGTGTCTGTAATAAATCTATGTTCTTTTTTTTCTTCCCCTAATGAGTCTGCCTTTTGCCTGTGACGATAATGGGTGATTTACCCCTCCCAGTCCTATCTTGAATCCCAAGTCTGACTTATTTTTCCCTTCTCATTGCTGGGAGGGAAGGGAGGAGTGAGTGGCTGTGTGGTGCTCAGTTGCCCTCTGAACTCAAACCGTGACACATTCTGAATTTTTTTTTGTAAGGAAGTTACAGTGTTGAAGACTTGTAACCCAAAACAGCAGGTGGGATTTTTTTTTTCCACCCTGGGGTGGTCAATCACCTACCTTAAAATAAAGGATTTAAAATTAAACCAGAGATAAATCTTGAACTGTATCTAGGGAATAGCACATATTAAAAAAGCATAAAGATTACTGTAAAGTGTTTAAATATGGCTCACAGATTCCCATGTTTTTTCATGAATTTATTAAATTATTTAAATTTTTAAATATGCTCCTACTCATATATAAAATGCTAATCACATAGGAGGCTTCCTCTACTTTGATTAAAACTATGAAAAGTACAAATGTGGGCATGTTGTTTTGTGAGATGTAAGATTTCTGCTGACACCTCATTTGCTTACTTTAATGCTGTTCACTGGTTGTCATTGCCTCCTGCTGTTGTGTGGGAAATGCAAGGAAAACAGCAGCCTGTGTGCAGGTGCAATGCATGGGAACAGACCCATCCACAAAGCAGTCGCAAAGCATCTAGCCCTTATAAATAAGAAATAGTTACCTACTAAGAGCTATTTCTGTTCAGTGAAGCTGGGTGTTTAGTAGTATAGTAAGGGAAGAGGTGAGAGGAGTAGGGTGTGCTCAGTACACACACTGCTCTGGGACAGCCAGGAGAGAGATCAGACTGAGCATGACCTTGGCTGCCTTAAAGACCCTTTTTGTGTAGGCTTTCTGCTAACAAGAGGTAATGACAGCTGCTCCCAGGGTAAATGGTGAAGAGTACTTTAGGAATGCAACAGCTATTGAAGGCTATTTTCTGATTAGTTCCATTAAATAACCCAGAGAGATATGTAGCAATATTATTGTTTCCACTTGTCACTCAAAATTACGGCGGTATCATTGCAAAGGAGGAGAAGTTCCTGCTGTATTAGCGACTCATATTTCTACTGCAGGAAGAGGAATTAAACCACCAAGCTCACCAGTCATTCTGCCTCTGCCCAGGCATGTTGGTATTCAGAGTCACAGGATGATAAGATTATCTTTTCAGAGACAGTGACGCCCTCTCCTCTCCTGACAGAGCCCACTCATTATGAAGCCCACTCAGAAGCGAGTCACCAGTTAAAAACTATTTTTAAGTAATCCTCAACTACCATACACAAAGTAAAGCACTCCATTCTGCTAATGTTACAATTAGACAAAGTCAGGTAGATAATCAGTGGGGAGCTACATACAGAGAATACAAATATGGGGAAAGCTTCCTGATGTGCCATACTGACAACAGAAGTAGAACAGAATAGTACTGTAGTGTATTCTGCTGCTTCTCACCTCACCCTGCTCTCTTTTGCACTGTATTTTCCATACATTATCTTGTGAAATGAATCCCTGCATAATGACAATAACACAGCCTTTAATTCAGTGAACTTTCTTTGCAGAATAGGAATTAAGATTCCAAATTGCAAGTGTCAGTCTTAATTTTGTAAAACATAAGTACCCCATTGAGGATTGCAATATACATGGTACCAATAAATTCCCATGGTCTCTCTGGTTCCAATTTAATATTTAAATAAATAAAATTTGCAAAACATTACTTTTCCTATTGGCAGTATTGGGATCCCATTGCATAATATATACGTTAAAAAATGTGTATCTTTATACATCTGGGTGTCTGAACTGTGTGTACACACACACACACACACACATATATATATATACACATGTATATGTGTGTATGTGTATATATACACTTTCTGTCATGCATATATAGTAGCTTCCTCTCCAGAGCTATTATTCTTTAATGGGTCACAGACACACAGAATATAATAATTAGGCATGGAATAAACAATTAGAGAGAGTTCATTCCCTTTGTAACAGGAGGTTATAATCCTCAATGGAGAACGTGTGTGCTATTAAGCTGATACCTTAGAACATGACGGAGTGGTTTCCCACGTGAAGATGTTGACAGAATTATTTGGTTTTATCATTCTGGTTCAGGGCCTAATAATGCAGGGTGGAATAGCTCTCTGGAGAGGAAGTCACAGTTCAGCACAGTTTACTTACTTTTTTTATACTAATTATGCCTATTTTATTTTTGCCTTGTCTTATCTAATTTTCTCTATTCACCTCTTTCTATTATTTATTAAGAATAGAGAAAGATCTCTCTTTTTAAACCTCTGTTGAGGCCCTACGACCATGGAGCTGACATTAGAGCTTTAACCTATGTATTTTCAAAAATTTTCAACAAATTAAGAGCAGGACAAGGCGACATGATCAACACCAGAGTATCACTGAGTTTAGAGTAAGCCTGACTCAAGGGGCAGCTGAGGTCACTCAATGGCACACCTTGTCCTGAAAAGGACAAGTGAGACCTCAAGGGAGAAACTACCACCCCTACCTGTAAGCTACACATGGAGTTTCCCTCACAACAGTTCTCCAGTGTGTATGATATCTGCCAGACAAAAATTTTGGTATGCCAAAATGGCCTGGTTGGGGTCAAGATGGATGGACACTCCTGCTCTCAGATGGAAAGTGGAGAGATATGGTGAGGTGTGCTTCAGGACCTCCTGGGGAGAGAGTTCCCAGGCACTCAACTCAGCAAGAGCCTCTGCTAAAAGCAGAAGAAAGAGGCCAACTTGTCTGAGGCTCCACAGCTTGCAGAGACTTGAGAGAAGTTGATACAAGCACAGAAACAAATGGCACTAAGAAGAAATTAAGTTGTGTTATGTCTCTGGTTGTATTGCTAGTGGAACCAAATGCCACTTTTTTCCTCCTGATACTGTGGTATTGCACGCAAATATTAATTTCTACTCCAACAGTCAAGTGATTTTTTTGCAAAATGTGTTACTTCTAAAATTGTTTGTATCCATTATTCATGCATGCATTTCATTTTCTATTAATTTCTACTCCAAAAATTGTTTGAGAAACCATACCAGGTATCGAGTATAATCTAGGAACAATATTTTATCTAATTTAATATTTACATATGAAATTTTTTTTAAGGTTTCAGTATTTCCATATAAACGCCTTATTATATGTTGTATTATAAATTCAGCCACAGGCTACTTTTGACAACTGTTAGGAACTAAAAAACACTGTTAAGAAGAATAATGTTTGAAATCATACAGATTTAATCATACATGAGCCAACCCCCACCCCCCCAAATTCTGAAAGAAAAACTACACAGATCAAAATCTGATGAATAGGAGGACATAACCTCACTGATATATTTTTATATGTAAAATATGGTCTGTAATTAGAAGGGACTGGTGTAGTAGGCATGCTGCTGTCAGGAAATATACAATTGTCCTTACTCTGAAGCTGTGGAGAATACTATTTTTATTGTAAGTATATTGTCTGTCTTAGAATCGTCAGTCTGTGCAATATACATTGATACACAAATGGTATACATAGCACTGAACATTGTCTGCAGTAAGACAACTGGTCCCATCTGTATTTTTCCAAAACTAAACCACAGGGGATGTTGTTGCATATCTGTAGATTTTGATGTGTTTGGTGTTTACCTATCTGGAGCTGTTACGTGGGGTTCCTAACCAAGTACATTTGCCTAAAACAAAGCATTACCTTGTAAGACAGAAGGCTTTGATAGAAGACTTCCAAACTGGAAAATGTAAATTGCATTCACTGCCAAAGACCTGCACCCCTCCTGGTGTGTTAAAAAAACCCAAATCCCATTCTGAATTACTTCCAGCTGTATGTCTAACATTACATTTTATTCTCTTTGGTGTCTAAGATCATAAGTGCTTGACCAACCTCACAGTACCCGTTTTTTTCTGTGCTTAAATGGAATTTCCTCTATTTTACTTTGTGCCCACCAGGACTCCCAGGTCTTTTTCTGTAAAGTTGCTTTCCAGCTGGTTGGCCCCCAGCCTGTACTGGTGCCCGGGGTTGTTCCTGCCCAGGTAATAGAACTTTGCACTTCCCGTTGTTGAACTTCATGAGATTCCTGTTCGCTCACTTCAAAGGGAAATGCTCAACCTTCACCCTTCTTTCAAGTGGTAAAACTGACAATCAAGGAAAAAGATCCCAGACACCTGAAAATTTGTTGTCCCTGCCAAAGGAGGATTAAAAAATAAATGAGGAAATGCAACCCATCTCTTTAGCTATAATAGGATTTACCACATTTACTTTCCTTCCTAGTATTAGACTTCGTTGAAGTAAATCCCATTATACTTAACCGTTACAGATTAAAGAGCCTTCTAAAAGGGACTGATCAGTATTAAATAACACAACTTGAATACCTTATGTGTATGCTGACTCTGAAAATTGGATAAATAATAAGCACACTTTAAAAGGAATTTTCTGTGATCAGCACTGACCTCAGTGTCTCTGGTTAAAGAAAATATAATTTTTTTCAGTGGAAGCAGAAAAAAGGTTACTGCCTATATTATTTCAAGACCTAGGAAAGAAGGCTGAATAAATAATCCCTGTGGCAAATCAGCTAAAAATATTATTTTGCTGTATGAAAATCTGGGTTATTTTAATTTGTGCAATGTTTTAAGACAGAGTTAGAAGAGGAGGATAACATTGCTAGGTTGAATCACAGGAGACTTCTTATAAGATATGGTTGGAATCACTGTAGAGGACACACAAGTAAAAGTAGCTTGAATGTGTATTTTCATGTAATAAATGTTGGCAGTGCAGCCTATGTAATTCATTGCTGTTGACCTCACTTCTCTTAGTAGTATTCCTACAGCCCCAATGGCTTCAATAACACTTTAGATAGCATTTCAGAAACATCATGCCATTCATCTTTTTGTTTAGCTTTTTCAATTTGACATAACCCTCTTTTTGGTTACACATCCTGAAGTTGTAAATCTTTTTTTCGGTCTACTGATCCAACCTCACTGAAAAGAACTGATACCAGAATTTGGCCCTAGGTATTTTGTACATTTACTCTCATTTTCCATGTTTCATTTGTAACTACAACTTATAGAATTTTCCTTGGTATAATGCTGGTTTATTTCAAATGAAAATCTTACGTCTAAAATCTAAAAAGAATATGTGCAGAGAGGATGCCTTTATCAGGAACCATTGTTTGCCAAAAATTAAACAAAAAAGAGGTGAAATGGAATTACAAGAGTGTCCTATCCTGCAACATCATCTTTTATTCAGGCACTAGTGGACACTAAAGAGATTGCTCACTAAAGAACACATTACGTCTTAAAATGCTTATGTCTGACTCCATGGAAATTGGATACAAAGAAGGCAATAGTGAACTAGGAAGAGATTGTGAATTGATGTAAATTGATTTAGCACTGTGGAAGCCAGTAAGAAATATAACACACTGAGCATCAGCCCCCCCAGCCTCTCAACAGTGTGGGTTTCTGTTCGGGAAACTGAATTTAACATTTTGAGTGACTGTTGTATTAAAGTAGGCACTCATTTTGCATAAGCAAAATTCTCCAGTATTTCTATATAAGTTTGTGTTCTGTTGTTTACAGCAAATGTTAAAAAGCTTATTGGGCTGACATATCTTTAAAATGTATCATAACTGTCACCTTCAATTTCAAATGTAATTTTTATGAATTTACAGTGTAGTTTTCTCATTCAGGGACATTTAGAGGGCTAGAACAGACCAATGAGTGCATGGTGTACAAGCTGGTATCCAGGCAAGTGCAATGCAAAAATTTAATAAAAATAGAGAAGCTAAAATATTGAAAAACTGAACAGAAGGCTTTATTGATGTATGTGCTCAATACCATGTCTCTAGGAAGAGCAGGCATAGAAATCTCAACACATAATTAAAATTATTACTTAATTGGCATAGCAGAGGCTTTAGGGAATAACGCACATGACTGCAATATTGATATACGGGGTATAGCTGGCTCAAGAAGTTTGGGCTCATAAAAGGAGGAAAATATATTACTTTACAGTTAAGAATATATAGAGAAAGAGGAAATAGAGACAGAAACAAACACCAGTGAAAGCCTCTGCTAACAATAAAAGGAGGAGAGAATGAGACAACAGTCCTTGCAAGAGTCAACTGTGATGATAATTTTAAAGAGGTAAAGCAGCTGGTCCTTTTTTTCTAAAACAAACATTTCTCCAAAAAGTAAGAGTTGCACATCTCTTGGTAAAGGACACCACTGGATATGCAGGTTGCTTCTAGTCTGCTAGGCTTCTGGACAGGGTGAGAGCCCAAATTGATTTTGAAGAGGGCAGCTTTCAGACGGCACAGCAAATACTGTTAGGAGAAATTCTGGAGTATCTTTTATCCTTTTCAGACAAAGGAACTTCTCATACTGCATATGTTCTTGCAGTGGTATCAGGTGATGGGTATCATCAGAGAGGCTACCCAGGGCCTAAGGAGCACTGCCAAACAACAGCTAAAAAGACATTCCTGGTTGCCTCCAATGAAATGTGTAATGAGATCAAAAGCTGTAGGAGCACCAGAAACTATCAATCAGCTGACATGTAGATTTAACCAAATCATATGGAAAGCTCTTGCAATATGCTGAAAGCAATTTCTTGACACTGGAACTGAAAGTAATTAAAACTAGTTATTCTTGATTATGAATAACAGGGAAAAATTAAACTGGAATTTAAAGATTTAAAGGCATGGTTCTTTGGAAAGGAAGGAGAAAGGACAAAAGAATAAAGAGAGTGAACAGACTTTAAAAAGTCAGGTCATAACCTTTCTGCTGAAGGAAGGTCAAAGAAAAAGATTTCAGGGAGTTACCAGCCTCAGGAAAGAAAGAAATGTGTGCAATATCTGTGCAAAGGAAGGATAATGCAACAACTTCACTAAATCATGAGTGCTTTCTGGGCCTGAACAAAATGTTGCACTGACAGTCTGGTTATTGAGGATGAGAATACCTTGTATGTACAGCACTGGGAGTGCAAGAACTGAGACACAAGTAGGAGGGGGTGTGAAATGTTACAAGAATATATTTTATCAGTACACTAATAATAAGGCGAAGACCAATAAATAATTAAAAAAACTCAGACAGCTAATTGTAGATTATGCTAAAAAGGTGGAAAGAGTTTGGTATACAGACTGTTGTGGCCATCACATTGGGTGTGTATTGATGAGATAGTTAATACCATCAGTACCAGTTACAGGAAACCCAGAACAGCAGATTGGTGAAATAATATGTTTGAATGTTTGTATGGGTTAGTGTCTTCACACTGAATGGGCTTGAAAGTTCTTCAAGAGTTCTTCAAGTAGAAACAGAAACAATGTCAGAGCCATTAACTATTCTTCTGTAAACTTATTCAGAAAGGATGACATTCCAGAAAGGTCAAACATATTACCTGTCTTTAAGCATAGTGAAAAGGAAAAAGGAAATTACAGACCAGTCAGCTCAACTTTAATGTCTAAAATGGTTGCAGAAGAAATAATCAAAAAGCTTGGAAAATAGCTAAATGACAAATAACATCCAGAACAGATCTGAAAAAAAAAAAAAAAATATGTCACATCAACTAAATTTCTTTCTGTGAAGAATAGCAGGTTTTTCAGATAGAAAAAAAACCAACCAACCAAACAAACCTGACTTCAGTAATCTGGTTGGCTTTCTGTCATATCCTGTTTTCATAAAAAACTCTAGGCAAAACCTGCCTTGATGAAATTACCATGACATGGAAAAGGGGACTGGGGAGCTGTACTGACAAAATACATACAAAAGTTCCTGGTCAAAGTGAGAAAATACTTAAAATTAAGTTCTAAATGGATTTTCCAGTGTCAGTCACTACTTCCATCAATGACATTATTAAAGAGTATATTTATTTCACATGCAGATGGTAAACTGGAAGCTGTTGGAAGAATTATGGTAGACAGTATCTTGAATTCAGAGTAACTGACAAATTGGATACATTGCCTGAAAAATGCTAAAGGTGTGACTTGATGTGGATTATGTAATAAATAAAGGATAGAGCAATAAGAACAGAGAGTGTGGCCTGTGAGGGAAGAATTGAGAAAGCTGAGGAGAGATAGCAGCATGGCAATGCTCCTCAAATATGCAAAGGAGGCTACAGAGAAAAAAGGAATTAATGGTCTCCATGCATGTTAATATGAAGAAGAGAGGTGCTGGTTTTTAAATGGTAGGAAGGGGGTTTCTGGCTGTACATCAGAAAAAAAAAAATCTCTGATTAGCCTTGTTAAACAGTGAACCTGTGTATGAAGATGATATTGGGCACCAAAACTTTTTGATGCAAACTTGAGTTGGAAACATTGAGTACTGTTAATCTTGCCTGTATGCACGCTAGATAACCTCTGGAGGTCTGTTCTGCATCTATTTTGCATTAGAGAGCAATCATTAACTGAGCTGTAATTTTATTCTATTTAAGGGCCAATAGAACTTTTGTAAGACCTGTAAGACTTCAATTTGTTTTTAAAAATGTTCAGTATTGTTTTCTGCATCATTTCTTTGATAACTTTAGCTAACTCAATTCGTCTGATTTTACTTGTAGAAAATGAAGACAGGCAAAATAAAACCTGACAGGTATTTAAAAAAAATCTCTAAAAATATTTAAATATATTTCCCTATATCGGTATTTAGTCACTTCACCTGGGAAAACAAATGCTGTAAGTTGTACTGAAAGGGGAACTGTGTTTTTGGTGGTGTAAAGCTCCTGGATCAACATGTGTATAATGTACTGAACATTAAAAATCTCAGCTGGGGCAGCATGTTTCTTCCTCTATGATCTAAACCTAGTGGATAAATAAGTGCATATATTGACTTGGAATAGGCAGCTGCTCTACTCAGCTGGTGAGAATATGAAGGAAGAGCTCACATGTGGGCAGAAGGTGAAGGACGCAGGGGACTGTGCATCACTTCTCAGGGCATCACGCTATCCAGCTGCAGAGCCCCATGGCAGAGGTCTGTCTCATTTTCACTTTGACTGTACCCTTCAGTGGGGCTTATAGGCACATAGGTGTGACAAGGGACACATGCTGCCCCTCCCTGAGGTCGCAGTGCTGTGGGGTTGCAGTGAGTGCCACCGAAGCTGTGCCCTAAGGAAGAAGTGAGGAGGTAGCTGGAGTGACTACTGGGGTCAGGTAACAGGGTGTTAGCAAGAAGAATGCAGGGAGAAGTTTAGAGGGCAGAGGATAGGCTGAATGACCCAAGCTGTGTTTTCTGATGTGATCTCCTGTAGAATACCGAGTACAATAAAAATGACCAACCAGCAAAACTTTGCAATTATTCTTTGTGGTCAGGATCCTCCTCTGAGGTCTGTATAGCCAATTTTGACTGACAATGTTCCTCCTGCATATGATGAACTCCCATCAGCATTCACTTGTTCCAGGCAGATGAGACAGCAGAATTTGCTGTAAATAATTTTATAATAGGAAAAGGAAATAAAAGCAAAAGGTGATATTCCTGGTTTGCTTTAGGTCAATAAATCTAGATTTTTTCAGAGCTAAATTTTCTCAGTGTGAAGTATGTAAAGACCCCTTCAGAAGATTAAAAAAGAAATATACAAATGTTCCAATTCTATTTACCTTGGACCTAGTTTACACATGCCTTACCTAAAATTTTAAGTATCATAGCACTGTGGGTAATAGATATGTTTGCTATGTTTTGATAGCTGCACTAGAATATAGTGAATATAGTAATCTCTGGAGTCAAACTGCTCCTATTTCCACTAATATCATAATATTATAACTTTTGTTAGGTAATGTCTATACAAAAATCTTGTCCTTTTCATTGTTCTTTACAGATATATTTGTAGCTGTGTATTAAAGTGAGTAAATAGTTTCAGAAAGAACTGTGTTTATCTCTTCTAGTGACTAGTATAAAGGAGATAAAATGAGACTGAGATAAATTGAGATAAAATGCAGAAGTGTCAGTCATGTCTCACTAATCAAGAGAGAATGATTTATTTACTCAGTTCCTTTGGATCTTTTGATTCTGTTATTTAGATATGTTTTACCACTTTTAGCTGCCATTGCAAATAGTAGGCTTCTGTGATGAACTTCTGTGATAATCACCCTTTAAATATCTTTGCTTGAATCTCTGCATCAGAATACCTGAACATCTGCTGCAGATGATGAAATAAAATTAACTCAAATTTCACTTCATTTCCTGCTTTGTAGGCTGCCCTGTCCAACTCAACAGCTTTGCCAGAACCGAGGTTTAGCAAAATTCAGAACAGCTGAGTGTATTTATTTCAGACTTCCATCATCTGTCACCCTACTCATATATTGTGTCTTTACTTAATTTCAAAGACCTTCAATCTCACTTTTTTTTTTTTTTTTTTTTTTTTTTTTTTTTTTTTTGTGCAAAATCAAAAACATGGATAAAGAAGTGTTTTACACTTTCTGACTGAAAAGGAATATTTTGCTTGGTATTGTGATCTGGTTTAGTCAGCTGCATTAGGAAGTGTGGAAGGGTTAAATATCCTAAGTGGCCAGCAGGCAGAAGATAAAATTAAAACTCTGCTTGCGGTCTCTTGCTACCATGTCAAGGATGAAATGAAGTGCCTATAAGCTCAAGAAAGCGTCAGAAGATTGAAGCTAGCAGGCTCTGGGGCTGCTGAGTACACACATCCTCCCTGAACATAGGAAGGGAAGAAAATGTTGCTGTGTTAGCCATGCAAACCTTGCGTCTCTGCTCATTACCTTGCATGCTGACCCCTGGCTCTGAAATTCTGGGGAAGACAAGCCCGCAGCAGCCAGCGGGGTAGCAATCACCTGGTCACCAACCACAGACTTGCTTCCGTCAGCCCTGGATGTGGAGTCAGAGCTGATATTGTGTTAGTTAACATAACTCCTCAAGTCTTGTTCTCGTACAGCTCATTAGGCATTCTCCAGCTTTTTATATTGACTGAGATTCATGCTGCCAAATGCATCTGTAGTTTGTAACATGTTCATTTTTTTTTTTTTTTTTTGCAGGTCAGCTGTTTAAAAGGTATTTATGCCATTTCACTGCCTTGTGCAGATATCTTAAAATTACAGTAGTACGCAACTTGTGAGGTATTCCTCCATAAATTCATAAAATGGCCAAGACCAGAAAAAGAACTGCTTGGAATATTTAACCCAAAGAAATTTCAAGCCTTTTCTTTTTTTTTTTTTTTTTTTTTTTTTAAAAGAAAGATTTCTCCACAAGTTGAGTATATGTCACTTCTTGCTTGGAAAGTATTTGTCTGGAAATCTGCAAGAGCTTCTGGTAGAAGCTGACATTTTGCAAGGCAAGCAGCCATACTCTTTTTTTTTTGAAAGAATTTATTTAGTAAAAAATCCATTTTTCCTTTAAAATATTCAGGATAGAAAATTTTCCACTACTGCAACAGAGAAGGAAAAATTGGTACTGAATTCTTTGGCAGATTGCTTCAAGATAACAGCCTTACTCTCAAGTCAGTATAAGGTGACATAATTGCAAGTATCCAGCCTGGTAAGAAATTCAATTCCTGCAGAGCTCATTTACATCTGGATAATATGGCTTCAGAAAATATTTTTGATAGCAAATGACCCTTCTCTCACCTTTGTTGAAGAAGCAGTCTATGAATCCTCTTTTGATCCTGCAGTAGCATTAAAATGATAGAAGTCTACAGGTCCTCATTGTGTTGTTTTCTAGTCAGTATGGTAGAGGCCAATTCCTTTAATTATTTGGAAAAATTAGACAAACCTTTGGGCACACTTCAGGTCTGAAAGAAAAGCATAGGACTTCAAAACTAAACACAATTTGAGAACACCTGTTTGGAGTTCAGTTAGTTTATGTAGCAGGTAGATTATCTTGGAAAGGAAAGGTAAAAGAGAAAGGTGATATTTTTATCTTTGAAAGAGAGAAAGATGGTTATCAGGCTGTTGATTACATTTCTGGAGGGAGAGATCATATTGTGTGCGGTACAACTGCTAGCTCTGCTGAGTCCGTGTTTTTTGTATCTGGTAGAGTTATGTATTTTAGCTACCATGCTCATTTTTGGAAGATATTTTGTGGGTTTTCCCTAAGCTACAGGGTTGAGGATTAGAGATAGAATGATTATTCTTTGAGAAATGTTCATCCACTGGCAACTGCCTAATCCTTTATAGATTGTCTGTGTGAGTTCATTCTGCTGTGAAGTGTTTGCTTAGTTTCACTGACATAATTACCCTGATGTGCTGGCTGAAGAACATAACATGCCTGGCTGTGCAAGAGCAAGTCTGGCAGGATATTTAGGGTGGTACTTAGGGTTTGCTTGCAGAAATCAAAATTGAGGCGCAGGCATATGGTAGTTGTACGTCCATCATCCTGCAGCCTCTGACAGCAACAGCATGACTTGAGGACTGTAACAGTGGTATTAGAATCCCTATGAAAAAGGAGTATGAACTTTTCACAAGGCTTAAGGAAGCCATTGCACTGAGTTTGCATGCTGAGAGCCGCAGGGCTGAAGTGTGGCCCTTGTGGTTTAACAGTATGGCATTTCACCAGGATGCCTGGGGGCAGACAGCGGCTCTTTGTGACTGACAAGTTGCCTTTGCAGGCAAGATGTGTAGGTCTCGCTTCCAAGCATGGATTGGATTCTTCAGGAAACTCAATGTCAGTCAACTGTAAAGCAGGAGCAGGTTGTAGCCCCTGGTTGCCATGCTGTTTTGATCTGTCTCTTTTTTTCCAAAGGGCAGCCAAGGAGAGCCATAAAGAGGTCAGGTGGCACTGGAAAAATATGACAACCATGGTGAGAGGGCAGGGCCTGCCTGTAATTCCAAGACATATTTATATTTAATATCAATGAAAAATGATCCATCAGCAGATGGAACTATAACTAATAGCTGCTTTGCTGTTTGGGTTAATTATTTCAAGCCGACACATTTGTGAACATGCGAGGCAGTTTTTATTTAGCATGTATTTAGCCAGAATTAGATATTAGTTGCCACAAAGATGTGAGGAATTAGAAACAAAGTTTGTGGGGATTAATTAAATTTAAATTTATCACAGACCTAAGTTCTTGAAGAGCTGGCACCTGTTAAGTCATTTGATCTCTGAGGGCTGGGGATGTCCTCAGAGTGCTCTAGTTACATGTACATACCATGGCCGTGCCAAGACTTACGAAGCCCCTTGGCTGCTTCTAAACAGTAAATTGTGCCCAGTTAATCTGACTCCTTCTAAACAGTAAGCTCTGACCAGTTTACCTGCATCATGTCTACTCTCCTCCACAGTCCTAAATCAGAGGCAATTATCTTATCAGCTCCTCTTTTTCAAGGGAACTGCTGCAGGAGGATAAACAGAGGAGATGAAGAGAGCTTAAAATCTGTGGCATTATGAAATATGAACTACCACATTTCTCCACTGCTCATGCATCACCGCTCTCTCCCTCTAAAAGGCGAACTAAAACATGCTGGTAAACGTCTGCCTATTTCAGCTTGGCACTTTAGTATCTGAATGAAGCATACCAGCACCTGTGGATAAGGCATTGGTTGGCTTTGGTGTTCCTTAATTTTTGTGTAGGTAGATGAATTTGGATCTTTTATTTCCTGAAAATGTAGCATATCAGACACCACAAAATTCGTTCTGGTGATTTGCTCCAATAGTTACTATCCAGGACTTTCCTCCTCTCACTCATAGAGACTGTGATCAAAGAAAAGGTCCTCAAAGGACACCTCCTTGGCTCTTTCTCAGACATGTGGATACAAAACAAGGTGGACAACTAATCTGTCAACCCTACACTCTCTCTATTGATTGAAATGCCTATAGGCAGAAGGGATGTGTCCCCAAGGTCCCCCTTGTGGAAACTGGTACCTCTGATATTCCCCTTTCGTGGGAGAGCTTCCCTTGAAAATCCCAGAACAACAAACTTTAACTGGAGCCTTCCCTTTGATCTACTGTGGCATCTCCAGTGACTAGGAGTCTGACCTGTCCTGGTACTGATGAATTTGGAGCTGGACTTGCAAACTGTAGCTCTAAGAGGTGGCCTAGTGATCTCTCGAAGAAGGAGTAAAAGGACAAACAATGAATTGGGATTTGGGGATGAAGAAAAAGTGTGACAAAACCAGCTGAAAGAAAATGTTCCACTCAGACATTGAGGTATGTTCTTTATGTTTATAACTTTTCCAAATGTGTGTGCACTCTAGGGAAGTGTGGACTCTAAGGAAGTTTAAGCAGAAATGGGACTTGGCATACCAGTCAAGAACCAGGTTGTCAAGCATGTTTGGATTGAAACTTCAGTACAAGGTGGAGTCTCTCACTGTCTCTATGCATAGCAGGGCCATGTGTGATTTCACACATGCCCACCACATTGTTCAGCTGGGATCTGATTCATGGACAAAGACTGGAAATGTGCTGATGAAGCTGGGAATACTCTATAAGGATGGGTGACACTAGGGAAATTGCAGACTCATTTATTGGAGGGCTGAGCTAACCCAACCCCAAGAAGAGCAATTATCAAGCTGACCAAGAAGCATTTTCAGAGTCATGCCATTGACCTGTGGCCATGTGCCTCACTACCTCAAGATGCCTGTGACCTTCAGCTGCTTTTCACTGGGAAAACATGATATGAAAAAGGATATAAATTGCATGGATACACTGGGCTTGGCTTTTGATCTCCAGTAGTACAGTAAAGGTCCCATGTGGGATTACATGTAGAATATGCATCAAAAAATAAAAGCAATGTGAATGGAATAGACATATCAGTTCTGTTCATTGTTAGGGACTGCAGTGAGCTCTGGATTCTGACACTTCCACAGGGATGTGCTTTTTGTAGGAAAAAAATCCATAAAGTGATACTGTTCTGCAATAGAGGCAATAGCACTCTATTGAAGTACTTGGTTCTAGTGCAATAGCTCAAACTGTTCAATAGATGGAGGGGTTGAACCAAGTCCAGTGTTTTTGACAGAATAATGTTCATGAATGCCCTGCACTGTGACTAAGGTTTTCAATGATGAAAAGGATTCATAGATGTTTCATCGGACAGGCAATATATATATATATATATATAAAGCAGCAGCAGCTGTAGATATTCCTGGGTGTAGGGACATTCAGACTGTTTGATAAGATATTCTAGGTTGTCCTATATTAAGTATTTACATGGTTTTCCATTAACATAATATGTCCTCTCACATGACACCCCCAACATGGTTCAAGACCAACAGAATGTCAATGTCTACAGAGTTTGATTTTGGGGCATGCTTGAAGGGGGTGTTATTTAAAGAGAGAATATTTCAGTCTTCAGTAGTTCTGGCATGCGGTAGAATGGATAAATTCATCCTGACACACCATGGATGAGATTATTTTTACCTAGAATTGTTTGGGCTTTATTACTTTAGTAGTGTTTTGGAATTCTATTAAATAAATAAACAAAAGCCTCTAAGTAAACAGTTACTCCAGAGTTTAGAAAACTCAAAAAGAAATCATTAGAAAAAATTTGTAAGACTAGTATCCTAGTTTCTTTTCAGAAAACAGTTAGCTAAATAAATACATATTAAACATTGAAGGAAAAATTTCCATTTATTTTTTTCTTTTTCATTTTTTTATATAATCATCTACTGTTATTTTTATGATCCTCTAAAGTTTCTGGCAACCTTCATATGCAACACTAAGTTTTCTTGAGTGCTTTGCCTAATTAGTTTGCAGAGGACTGACAGCTGACATGACTTCCATTAATCAGTTCTGATACTCTACATTAAATTTTCTTTTACCTTGTGTATTAATTCAATGTTGAGGGGCTGTCAGGAAGTGGTTGAGAATCCCTCTGGGATTGTACATTTGCTTGAAACTGAAGTGTAAGAAGATAATAAATCATGTGAATTTCTGGCACTTCTCCACTTTTGTCATTAGACTTTTGGAGCAATTAAAGCCTGACAGTTCAGCCACACCGAATCACTTGTTTTGCTTAAAAATGAAATGCAAGGATTGTTCTTTATCAAACAGAATCTTTGTTTTTCTGTATTTTCAGCTACATTTGTAAACAGCTCATTCCCTTGTTTCATCGATTGTTTTCTGTCATGACAGACTTTTTAAATCTATGAATTCTTATTATTTTTTTACTTTTTAAGAATAATCAGGAGAATTGATAAACTATAGAAAGAGGAGAATAATATTTCTAGCTACTGTCAGTGGGAATTTAATGTATTATCTTATTTTCATAATACAGAGTTAGAATGATTATATTAAAATATTTTTGTTTGTGGGTAGAACTTCCCATAGAGTCTAAGGGAACTGAACACCCAGCTTCAGTGGGACTTAGAGGTCTAGCTTCTTCTGAAAATTTAGTTCTTCAATCAATGCAGGAACTCATAAAATAGAAATATGTGTATTGTCATGACTGGCTTCTGCCTCAGAGAGCTGATGCCAAAGCTTTCCTTTCTTACCTCTTATTAAGATGTGTTCTCTAGTTTACCTCAAATATATCAAGATTTCTTGGATTGAAAGAAATGTAAACATTTAAGTTCTGGACCTCTGTCCTGAGAGGTTTCCCCCTCTCCTCACCAGTTCTCTTTACTTAGCTAAACTACTAATAACAATAAGGAAATCCTATTAATGAGATTGAGATCTAGGCTCAGATAAGGTACATGACCTTTGCCATATATACACACACATAAAATCCAGTTTCTATATATTTAAGCACCCATAAAAACATCTGTAGTATGAATTTATGCACTCATAAAGATGTGATAGAACATAATATTTTTATAAGCAATAATAGAATGTAAAGATTACATATTTGGTAATTCAGTTGGACTTGAATGAGAATATTTTTGTGTAGACCTAACTCTGCTTTCCCACAGCTAAGCATCTCATTCCCATTGGCCTTTAGATAGACCTTCCGTTCTAGCCACACATGGCTTTTTTGGCAGTTGTTACACTCGGCTTTTTGCAGTTCCAGTGACTGTCACTTTCTTCCTTGCATTTCAACTGAAAAAAGTTTCACATAACTTAATGTCACATAGAATTTCTGGTATTAACTGGAAAAAAACATGCGGGGGGACCACTTAAAATCCAAGGGAATCTGTCATTCATTGCCCCGTTTGACAGAAAGGTGTTTTACTAAATATTAAAGAAACATATTTACATAGCAGCACTTTTGTCATATACAGATGTTTCAATGTAATAAGGTCAGCATCCAAAAAGTATCTTACCTGATGTTCCAGGAACAAGTTACTTGTATGAGTTAAAAAGGAACTCAATAAAACCCAGACCCTTTAGTGGTTCATAATCTAACATTTCTACTAAAAAATCCCCTTAAGTTTTCATGATTCAGAGGACAAGATAGTTGAAATTAAGTCTTTCATGTTAACTTAATTGGAAACAAAATTAAGTACTCATAGTTGAAACACCAAAAAAGAATCTTTAAAAAAACACCCATAAAGTTTAACACTTTATTTAAGGACTCGCTTTAATGTCAGCTGCAATGCAAATTGAACCAAATATGGAAATTAGTTGCATTCAGGAGTTAAGAATGTTTCAGTTGCAGAAAGCTTTTATGAAGTGTCAGTTGCATTTATAAAAATTTTATATGCATTTGGATGTCTAACAATTTATGAGCAAATAGGAGTTAGTTTATACTTGTACAATATATAAAAATGTCCTCATACAATAATATATAAAAATAATGTAATGGAACAACACCTCTTTTGGATATATATAATCAGATAATGAAGAGTGTTCTTGTAAATATAACATGATTGACAGCTAATTTTATTAATTCAATTAGATTTAGGGTAAAGATATGTTTGTGTAGGCTCTGCCACTTTCCTAAGAGCAACTAGTTCATCTCTATGTCAGTGATGTATTTGTTCTGGGTTCATATCATATTTGAGTAAATTCATAGCCATGGACTGCTCTCTGGAAATTCTGACATTGGCAGGATTAAGCGTTAACCTGAGTGAGAGACAGTCATTCACAAAGTTAGATCTACAGCTTGGAAGAATGACAATAATTTTTTTTTAATTTGCATGCATCTCTGTATGCACAAATTTTTTGACAAGAACCATGGAATATTTTTTTTTAATTTCATATGTTTTAGCATTACGATAAAGAAGTGATAGGAGAACCCTCCTGTGGTTACTTCAAAAGCCTCGAGTTCCTTGGCTGATTAGTGAAAATATGTAGCCTAGTAGATAAAGTTATTCTGTATCACCTGCAAAGAATCCTGAATATCAAAAAAAAACACCAAAAAATCAAATCCAAATACCACAACATGTGAATTGAAGAAATAGATGCTAAAAAATCCCTGAAACATTACTTAAGCAAACAATGAACAGCCACATGGAAAATATTCACTTAGGTCCCAGACTTATGACAATTCATCCACAGAGCTGATGTTATTGGAGTCCTATTGATCAACTACCTTATGCATGCCATGTTCCAGTCCCACTCACACAAATTTGATTGGTCTACATCACTAAAAGTGATGGGAAAAGTGTTTCAACTTTTTCCCCAACACAAGTAATTTATTGGCATTCATGATATTACTTAAATAATTGAGAGTGAATTAGTCAAGTGAATAAGAATGTGAAAAACTAGAAATCGATTGCTTCAGTTGAATGAGAAAGATAATGATTATAAATAAGGCCTAGCGATTTACAGACTATGATGTATTTGATAATAATTTAGAGAAGTTGAAGTTACTTAATATTTTGGATGGGAGTGTTAAATGCCAAAAGCAGCTTATTAGGACACACTAATTTATGTGCAAAATGGAGACCAATATAACAATAGACACTATAGTCCAATTTCAAAGCTGGTAGTAAGGCTTGATTTACATCTACATTGGTTTGTAAAGGCAGGCAGACAACCGTTCATCTCACTAAGAAGATACACATGTCAATAACATGTTAATAGAAGAGATACCAATTTTCCTAGCAAGCTATGAGATTTATCTTGAAACTGATTTTCAGCATTTATTGCAAACTTATGGTGTCCAGTGACTCAGAATAAAGCATTTGGTTCCCTTCCCAGGTTGAGACATTTCTAAAATCAGATAGCTAAAAGTGGAAGCGTCTCCCACACATAGCCAGAGAGATCTTGCTGCAACCGGGAATGTGAAGACCTAAATTTATGTGCTTTTGAAAATGGATATCTCAGTGCAAATTGGCAATGGTATAGAGGTGAATTGATAGCATTGCAAGGTTGAGGGTGAACAAATACAAGATGGACGTAGCTGTGATGGTCTTTCTGTGGGGAGAGTAGGACTGCAGTGGAAGCTTGGATTGACCATATCTATTTTTTTTTGAAGAAAACCCATAAACATTGAGATGTCCATGTTTTTGATCTGATTCATGGATGTATTAAATATGTAATTGGAAAGTTTCAGCAACATTTGTTTCAAATATTTTAGGAGCATTTAAAGCAAAATTTCAACTTGTTAATAAATCTTTAGTAATAATGACAACCACTGTATTCCTAAGAATCTTTTTACTTCAGATTAATGGAATTGCTTTGTGTGGCTAGTCAGACAAAAAGATACAATCTCCCAAGATGATGATATAATGCTGAGCTGTGGTGCCCCAAAAGAGCTCTGTTGACCTCAGTGGGTCTATGTGCTTTCCCTGGTAGGGTCCTAACTATAGAATCAGGAGCTGATAAAGTGAAACAGCATCTCCAGGGAAGCTAAAAACACCTGAGCCAACAAAGATTGAAATGCACACATTCTGTGGATGAAGAAATAGTTATGGTGTTTATTTTCCCCTCAATGCCTACTCTAATTTTCACTGTCATGATTGGTTATGTTATCTACATTTTTGTTTTCCATTTTATGTCTTTGAATTGTAAATTTGAAATGTGACATTTTATTGAAATTGTAATCATTTATAGAAACATGAACTAATTTGATGATGTGTAGTGGCATTGAATTATGTCTTCAGATTTAGAAATGTAGATTATACACACATTTCCTAAGATAAATTAAAAAATTCCTAGAATTATTTGCCTTTTAAGCATATACATTACTGACTATGTTAATGTTCATTATTCCAGTCCTACTCCAGGAAATCTGGATCCCGGAAGAGAGGTCCTTTGAACAAACCTGATTAAGTCTTTCCATCAGCTTTTTCATCCTACAGAAGAGAATTCTGAGTGCCTGGAGAGACTGAACTTCTCTTCAAAAGCTTTTGGAGCATAATTTGATTCAGTAACAGCCACCTCAATTCTCTATAAAAATAAGGAAAACTCCAAAGCGTTTGAAAGGAGTGAAGTTTAACTTTGCTATGGAGTCAATTGGGGAGGTGTAGGCAAGCTATACTTTCCAAATAAGTATTGTAAAACCCAGAATGTTTAGCGTGCATACTTATCTTCCAGAACTGAAATACCATTCTTTTGAAAAAGTCAATGTAAAAGTTGAAATAACAAATGATATCTGAAAGTATATACATACATATATATATATATATATATATATATATATATTTTTTTTTAACATGTACACTCAAGAATTTCTGTATCACTGTATCACTGGTCATCTAGGATAATTATATATAGCAAAAAGCATTCTGAGTTTCTTAAACACTGGCTGTTTCTTAAATGCATGCATTTTTTGTATGTTGTCAAAGTGATTATGCTTTTTCTATTAGTACCTTTATGTACTCAAAGGTGATCAATCTAGTGTGGAATCTAGACAAATAGTTGGGGGATGTGAGCATACTTTTTCTTAAGGTCATTTAGCCTGTGATACCTCTGAAGACTGTCAGCAAGTGTGACATATGGGAGTTTTGTATATAAGAGATATACTTAAGCACTTGTTAGAACATGTGATGTGACAAATATTTTATCACTCTAAAATGGCCAACAGGCTTATCTAGCTCCTAGGATGTGGTAATTGAGAAAATGTTTACTGTGATGGGGGTAGGTAGCTGTTTTTCCACAAGAGGGATTATCCTATCACAAACTCGGCTACAGTAACTAGTAATTATTACCAAATATATAGAGTTTTTCTAAATGTGTTTGTGATTTACTGTGATAACCCAGCAGTCCTCCAATTTCAGACTTTTAAAGCTTCTCTTTCTCACAAGCTGCCGAGTGTGACTTATTAAGTCTCTTCAGTTCAGCTTTGAAAACAAGAGGTAAGACAGGAAGGACAGGGACTACTGTGGTTTTCTGCCAAAGATGAGGAATCACAGAATGGTTGAGGTTGGACAGGACCTCTGGAGATCACCTGGCCCAACGCCCATGCTCAAGCAGGGCCACCCGGGTCTGGTTGCCCAGGACTGCCCAGATGGCTTTTGAATATCACCAAGGAAGGAGACTCCACAATCTCCCTGGGCAACCTATGCCCTTACAGTAAAAAAAAAAAAGTGTTTCAGTTTGTGCCTATTGCATCTGGTCCTGTCATTGGGCACCACCGAAAAGATACTGACTCTGTCCTCTTTGCACCCACCCTTCAAATACGTGTACACATTGATGAGATTCCCCTCAGCCTCCTCTTCTCCAGGCTTAAAGGAAAGTGAAGGGCAGGCTGTGGTTATTCACAATACTGTGAGAACTCTTCCTCAGCAGAGGTAAGCAAAGCATGCAGTTAGAAGAGGTTTCAGGACAGACTTTGACTTCCATCAGGATGTGATTGTACTTTCTGGCCAAGTAAAGGAAGTTCAAAACCCCCATAAATTACATGTACAACCACCGTAAGGCTAATTTATGTTGCCTCAGCAGTATAGAGGGGGTCTGAGATTACTGCTGTAATGAAAATGGATTCAGTTGTCACAGTATAAGAAGATATTGCTTAATGTCTGAGCCACAGTAAGGGAAATGAGTGTGTGGAGATCTTAACCCTCCACTGTCATGAAGAAGTCGACCTAGCTCACACCACCTCTGCCTTGCAGCTTCTTCTTTTCAGTTCCAAAGACTCTATGGTGTATCCTCAGAGCCAGAATAAATTTGCTTGTCTGAGGAGATTGGGGAAAAATTGTTAGAAAAGACCTGGCTTTTTTCTCTGAATCTGTAATTAATAGTTTTGGAATGAAAAAAGAAGTCAGAAGTAGAAATAGTAAATGGACCTGCTGTGCACCAGTCAGGTGGTTAGGAAGTGAGAGGGAGAGAGATGATGCAGGGTTCTGTCTGGATCTCTGTAGGAAAGGCTCAGTAATAAATGACTTAATAAAATAACTGCTTAGACAGAATAAAAAGAGTAATATAGATAGTGAGTATATCTTATATCCCTTCAGCTACTGGGAAACCTGCATTTGTGCAGTGTTGGACAGACCCAGGATGGATTTTCCCATGGCACACTGTGCAGATCCCATTTATG
The DNA here is from genome assembly GCF_018691265.1 of Tyto alba. Classification (NCBI taxonomy): domain Eukaryota; kingdom Metazoa; phylum Chordata; class Aves; order Strigiformes; family Tytonidae; genus Tyto; species Tyto alba. Next base: position 59,237,448 of record NW_024881282.1, read on the forward strand.
GAGAGAAGCCTCTCCTTTTTGATTATTTGAACTTTTATATAACTTCCTTACAGGAAAACAACTTTGTTCATAAAGGATGTTTCAGTGAGACATTCTTGCTGCACTTTCAGAAGAAGGCAAAGCCACACAGGTGGTGTAATTGCCAACAGAATGTGGGAGCTGCCTGCAGGTTCCTCCATTATAGCGAGCTGGTGGAACCAAGCCGGTGGTTGAGGATTTGTGCAGCACAACATAACCTGAAAGCCACGCTGGACACAGCACATCACAGACACTGTGCCAACTCAGGTCAACTGTTACTGTTACGTGGGTTACTAGGTTCTTAATGTACAGTGGTCTCCCAGTCTGGATCAGCACAGGACCTTCCCTACTGTATTAGGAGGGCTCAGGAAGAAAATGAATGAGGGAGAATATAGAAAAATGACCTAGAACTGTTTAGCATGAGAATACGAGCCTAACTTTATGCCAGTGTAGGAAAACTAATGAAAACTTGTAATCAAATTAAAATTATAATGTGTTTACAAGAAGATATTAAAAGATTAATATTTATAGATGATAAGAGTTATATTATGTGCTCATTATTCCTGTGTCTCTGTGTTCTCTGAAAAAATGAAATGATGATAGAAATGGTGGTGAGAAGAATCGCTGCAACCACCTAGAAAGAAGATTAATGCTAACTGCCTATTTAAAAAAATCCTTTCAGAAGCTGGTTTCCTCTGTAGTCTTCTTCAATTATCATGAAACCACCATGGAGATACAATTATACTTCATTAGGGATCCATGAATCCAGGAAATGAAACAGTCCATTCTCTTTAGACTTTGCAGACAGTGACAAGAGATGTGTTTTGTGGATCTAATCTGTTTTCCTTATGTCCCTGCCATGGATTGCAGCAGTTGTTACAAAGCTTGTTTAATGGTTTGTTTTAGCCATATTTTCTACTTACATGGAAATGACTCCACCACTAAAAGTTTTGTGTTTTTTTTTTTTGTCTTTTTTTCTTTTTTCCCCCCCCCGAATAAATCTTTCCATAGGAAGATAAGAGACAATGTTACAGGAAGTTAGCATGTTACAGTGGAAAAATCCATCGATAAAGTTGTGATTTATGAATTTATGCTTAGCTTTCAGCAGACTGAGAAAGCCACAGACTAACTGGCAGCAAGCAAAGCTTGGAAGTAGTTCACAAAATTTGAACAGATTGTTCTAAACTTTTTGCTTTTCTGCATTCATGAAGGCCTAGAGCTTCTTTGTTTAAAAAGAAACAAATTTGTTTTCAGAAGCTGAGTCATTTAAATGAATTTTCATTGGTGTATTCAGACACTAGTGCTTCAGAATAATGTCCTTAATTAATGACTTCTGGAAGGAAGACAAAGCAGAATGAAATTAGAGATATTCAAGACTCTGACTGTAATAGTTTGCTTAGCTTTGAAAGTCAACTGAAAGAGGTTTTCTAAGTAGCTCACAAGAAAACAGAAGTTTATGTAGAAAGTGTCACTTTCAAAAAACTTTGAACATTTCTGTGGAAAGTAAGATACATGTTTGCATGTGACTGTATGAAGAAGTGACAGGTATGTTGTTTAGCCTGTGTCGTATCCCCATTTATGGAATTTATAGGCACTGGTTAAATTTTCAAGTTGGTGATGTCAGGCAAGCAGCATGTATTTGGTGCAGCAGATATTGTTAATTGGGAGTTTTCAGGTAAAAATTAGGCAACAAAAGGGAAAGACAGAAGATTTTTGCTATCATCATATGCAGATTTTGGAATACAAATTCAGGTTGTTTTTTCTCAGATTCAGACTAATTTCCCAAACTCATGCGTGCTGAATGAGAGACCCGACTGTGGCAATTAGGCTAGCATCTTGATCTCAGTATCACTGTCCATTTGTTGGCAATATTAATTAGGCCAACTAGAGACAGGGTAGCTTTTCATCTAGCTATGAATATTCATATTCATGTCCTTGGTGTGGGCTACACAGAGCTGGGTCTTGCATCTTGGTCTTCTCTGTTCCAGACAACTAGTTTGGCAAGCAGTTCTTCTGTGATGAGCAGACTGTTTTTTTTGTCTCCCATTTCAAAAGGCTTTGGCTTTGCTAACTTCCAGAGAGAATATTTTTTTGAATCCTGAGATTCCCATTGAAAGAGAAGCCACCTGCTGCCCTGGGTGCAATGGTTGTATCTTGCTGAGAGACAGCTGCTAGAGCTCTGGTTGAAAGCTGTGTGTAGGTTCTTAGCACATCCACAGAAGGAAAGGATCTAGAAGAAAAAAATATATCCGATGAGAAATTTGATGTGGCACTGTGTTACAGAGATGAGAATTTTTTTTTCATTGCTCTGCTGGGAATAATTATCCTATTCTTTTTCCACTGAAAAAAAACTACAAGGAGAAACTTAAGACTTTTCTTTCACCCTGATATCATTATTCATGGACCTATGATATCTCTCTCTTTTTGCCTCTTCCTTTCCCCTCCATCTGTCTCCTGCCCTCCCCCCTGGTTTCAGTTTCAGACAACACCTAAATGTGTGTGTTTCTATTAAAGAGAGCAGTTTAAGCTAGTTTTCAGATCATAATGACTGTTAACCAACAGCATGCTTAAACAGAGCATGCTGAATAGCTATGCAAGGCTAGATTGGCATTTCGGTAAAGAGAAATGATGGAGTCAATGAAGTAACACTGGTGTCAGTGACATCAAAAACTGTAGAATGGAATTAAACTCTAACAAAAAGTACACTCCACCATCTTCCTCAGACTTGTGTTTAAGTAGATTCATTCAAATCTGTTTCTTCTGATAGTTTTATTACATTTTCATTAGTTTTTCATCAGTTTTCTTTCATAAAAGGGAAGCAAGTTGTTACCAAACACCCTAATGCTGCCTCATTTCTACACGAGCAGAATTTTACAGCAGCATTGTATGTGTTTCAGTTCTCTCAAAAAAGGAAAAATAAACAGTGTATCAAGAAAGAAACTGAACATGACATCTGCTTCACAGCAGAGCAACAACAGCTCTGTTTTGTGTGGTATCTTTGCATTGTACTCCCACTGCACAACAATACAATAACAAATTTAATAAAATGCAATAGAGGGGAATAAGTTCTCAAATGAGATGTGAAAATAGATGTGTTCTTTAGTTCTGGAGAAAATGAGAGTATCACATTCAGTAATTTTGGACTACAATGACATACACATTACCACTGCTTTTTAATGAAGTCCTTGTTTTTTCTTTGTTGAGATTGCAAGACTATTCCCTTTTAAGTTCTGCTTCATGTTACTTTCAAACATAAGTTTTAAAAATTAGTCAGAAAACATTTATAGAATTACTCTGAAAGATTAATATTATCTGGTTGAAAAAAAAAAAAAAAAGAGGAATTTTATGTTATTATTCTTTCAGATACATGTGAAAACAAGTACAAAGAAAATCTGCCAAAATTATCTTAATACCATCACCCGCCTCAGTCACTTGAGCAAGTGGGTTTGTTAAAAAATATTGTGAGAAGGAAATCTGGTGGGAGACAGACAATTCTGGATGGACATGAGCATTCTGACACAAGGGACAAGGGTTGGTCTACATGCAACTGTTTGCCCTGTTGAAGTAGATTAGGTTGTATTTATAAACCTGAAGCTCCAAAAAAAGTTTTGGGATGAATTTTGCAGTCAACCTTTGAGTTTTGTGTCTTGACATACAGACCAGAAAATAGTAACGGCTTATGGGGAAAATGATGCTCCAGATATGTGGTGGTTCATCTTCTAGAAACTCAGAGTTGATAAAGCTGAAGTCTTCATGTAAACATAGGAGGAAGCAGTGATGTTTCTGGTTCACAGTGGAGATCTGTCTGCCTTTAGGGTCTAGGCCTGGCTGTACTTTGAAGATATATATGACAGAACAGAAGTGAACAGATGGGAAGATGTACATTTACAGTTTGAACCTAGGGTAGAGATTTACGATTACTTTGTGAGAAGACTTTTGGCTGGGGGCTTACAACAATTGTTTTGAATCACACAGTGTGGTTTCCTTTCTTTCAAATAACATATGAATTGTAAAGATATAAAATCTGTTTTCTCTGAACTTGTATTTTTCATGTTTGTAATTATTAGTGTTTGCTTTTTCACTTTGATATTAAACTAGCCACTTTCACTATAAAGATGGCTTTCAAAAATGAATGTTGTTAAGTGACATCCTTAATAAAGAAAAGTAGAAATGAAGCCTGTATGGAATATGCTTTAAAACTAACTAATCATTTTTAATTCAGGTGGCAAATTTCTACATTTATCTCAGAATTCTTAAAAAGTTTTGTGTTTTACTTCTTACCAGTAGTTATAACCTAACTTGGAAGAATCTGGTATGTGCGTTTCATCACACAGCAATAAAAAAGTTTAAAGGGAAGGTTTTATGTGGTGAAGACATAAAGAATTTAGTCTACTCAAGTACACTGATGAATATGTCTTGCTTATAGGAGAAAAAAGCATGAGCAGACTTCTCAAAAATCAAAGACAAACATTTCTAAGGGCTGCCAGTATTTTTGAAAGGATAATACATGTTCTTAATAGTCTAACAGACACACTGGTCAGGTGACATTTCAGAGTCAAAGTGTAGCAAGATTTTTAGCTATGAATCTCTCTCATGCTCTACTTTGAGCTGATAGTGAGAAACAATCACAGCCACCTTATTTTTTTTCTGAGTTGAACCATCAAAGATGAATGTTGATTCATGTCTTTCTATACACCACTTTACCAGCACAGCTATAAGAAAAATCTGAATTTATTTAACTGACATCAAGACTTATTTTGCATTATCATAGAGAAATACGTATTCTCGTGATGACTGGATCAAAGGTGGAAGATGGTGACTGAATGATAGTACTGCGAAATGGACCTGTTATAGACAGGTTAGCCTTCTTTATTGGAAGAACAGAAATTACCTGCATAAAAAAAAAAATCTTGAAATCCTAAACATTTAAAGTTTAACACTATTTTTGATTGTGCTCAGTAGGATGACCTGTGCACTTTGATTGATGAAAATATTGCTCTTAATTTCAAACATTACACCTGAATCAGCAAAGTTTCAATAGTCTGTATGGCAAGATTTTCAATAAGCAGTATATATGTGAAAATAAAACTTTTGAAAAAATATTGGAAATTCTTGAGGTGACAAAAGTGCTTACTGTGGAAAGAGCAGGAGGAATAGCAGAATTTTACTCTGAAATAAATCATAACATACAGTTTCTTAATTCTGAAAGTGAGGAAATTCTTTACACTGTTGTTCCTTTCTACTTAACTAATTTTCTTTTCATAGGGGGATAAATAATTTTATATACATTTTTTTGTTGGGTTTAAAATAGGTCCAGCTATGCTGCAGTGAGCTTTCCCTGCTAAGGATACTCCAGTTCTAATATCTGTGACGTAGCACAAAGCAACCACAACGTCTGGTGGGGATCTTCTTTGATAAATCTATTAATAAAGTAAACAAGACTGTCACTCTAAACAACAAAATGTTTCTAACTTTTGGAAATTTGATAATGACATTATAATAACAATTATATTATGACATTATAACATTATTGCACAGTAGGTAGTGGACTTGCTATAATTTTATATGCTTAAGGTGCATTTATGGCAGTCACACAGCTGGAACCTTTGTTAAGTACATTGGTAGGGTGATTTCTAAAAGTTGAGATATACAGAAGTTAAAGTAGAAATCATGACATATTAGGCAATGTGAATGTACCCTTTGGCTCATTTGTGTCCTTTGGGATTTAAAAGAAGTACTATGCCTCTGAAGACTGGGACAAGATGGGGGATACCACTACAGATCATTAATAAAATTACCCTATTTACAAATGCTAAATGAAATGCTCCATTTGCCTCCGTAAAACACATCAGTTTTAGAAGAATAAGGGAAATGAAACCCTTGGATATAACACTGGGATTTTCTTTTACAAAAAGTTCAATGCAATTCTACTCACTACAAAAACTGGATAAATCAAAAATCTTTATAATGGCATACCCCTCTGTTCAGATCCCAAACACAGTGACTAAAATAAAAATATAATCTATTGATAAATAATTTATTGCTTTGGCTTTGGAAAATAATATCTTAGATGGAAATTTTTTTAAGACATATTCGAGCATTGTTCAGGATTTAATTTTATTTTTTACACAGCATACTAGGTAGTAAAATACTGCAATATAAAACATAAAATAGTAAATTGTTTAAATAGAAAGAGAAGTGGCAATTTTTATATTTTTCAGATATGCATGCAGATGCCTTCTACATTTACAGAGTCAATATCTATTCAGAAATTTATTAAACAAATTGTTAAAAGTAAAATAAAGTGGTTCTGAACTCCACTGGCTGTAGACTTTGGATTTTCTAATGTCTAATGTTAAAGAAGCTAGAAATTCTTATTTTTTGTACTTTAGAAATATCTCAAAAATATTTCACTTGGTATCTTTCTGGGAAAAAAAATCTCCTTATTAAGCAAAATCTTTCTCTTTTTGATACTGCTAGGACTTAAGATTTTTAGTGTGTTATGTTGCTGAGATATAGGCAGTGTCAAGTGTGCATGAGAAGGCTGGTGATTTTCACATTTAAAAACCAATTATCAGTGAACCAGTGGTATAGTCTGAAAAATTGGTGAAGAAATTGTTAATTAGTAGATGTTATTACAATTGTTGATAAGTACTTAGCAGTTCATGAGAATATTGGCATGGCCTATGTGACAGGAATGGAATTATATTCCCAAAATAAAAAGAATGAAAGAATATGATCTGGTAAACAAGATGGGAATCAGTGAACTGATAAAAACTGTTCTATAACTATTAAAGTCTTGCATGTCTCTGTCAAAGTAAAGTTTTTTCACAAGCAGTAAAGAAAGATAAGTGTTGCAAAACTGTTGCAAAAAATCTGTTTGTGGAATGGTAATGAAAAATGCCTGAATATAACAGAGTCAGGCACCATAATGCTCTCCAAGCCAGTCAAATAAAAACTTTATCAGTTAAACATACTTATTTTGTTTTAAAAGACAGATGAAGAGAGCAGCTGTATTGTAATCCAGAATCATTCACAGTGAAAATTAATAGCAATAGCTGCCCTAATTCTGATCTTGTACATTCACAATTTTCTGTCTTCTTTTTTTTTTTTTTTTTATTTTTTTGTTCTGTAGCTTTTTAGATTTTTGGGAAATTTTGAGACAATAAATTATTCTTCATTCAAGTACAGGGGAATATACAAACTATATTTGAAAGTTAGGGTGTATATTGACTAATCTGTATCATGTGATTCTGCATCATATGATTCAACTTCAAGGACTGATTTATAATGACTTATTTATCACGATTTATTCTAGGACTGGTTTATCTTATAAATCTAATATTCAGGAAAATCAAGTTACCTCTGTTCATAGGAGTAGACTGAATATTTGGTAGGATATTTAGTGTTAAAACACTGGGAATCAAAACATGCAGACCTTGCAGAGATAAACTGAAATGGTGGTCTATGTTTTCTTAAGAGAATAAAAGAATTATGAGTGAATTTTCAAAAATATTTTAAAGAAAACATAGAGTATCAGAAGGATAAATGCTATTCAAGGAAAACAATGATAAATAGTATTGTTTTAGAAAAGACCCCTACTTGTAAAAAAGAAAAGAAAAGCCTACTCACAAAAAAAAAAAAAACTAGAATCCATGAATGAACAGTATCTGACTATCTTTTCAGGCATGGAATTCAAACATAAACCCACAGATTAAGAAAAAAATAAACAATTACACAACAGTTTAGAAGGTTTGAGATTAACTGAGTTTATAACAAGTCAGTAAAGCAGAACAAACTCTATGATAAATATAACAAAACACTACAAAAGACACCAAGGCAGATATAACTCTAGCTGATAAGGTTGAGAGAAAATAAGTATTTTAGCAACCCCAGTAGTCAGGAATAGAAAATGACAAAAAATGGCTAGTTAGAAGAAATACGAGAGTTTCAGACAATTTTATAGAGCATTACATACTACACATAATAAACTTATTCAACAAGATCACGTGAGAAGGAGAAAATTCCTTTTCTTGGAAGGAAACAAAGGCTATTGAAAAGGCTATTTAAAAAGATAATAGGAAATGTGTATAAACCTCATTCTGACTATTATCTAATGAAGCATTAGTATCTTGAATCTGGCATCTGATTTTTCTTAATTAAAATTAGAATAAAAAGAGACAAATTTCCTTATTAATCTGCTCAAGTGCCAGTAACCGTAGTTTCAGTAACAGAAACTGGCAGCATGGGATGTTTCTGTGGCATACAGTTTGCATAGTTCTATTAGCTTTGCAACACGCAGAAATTAGTTTGCATCCCTTAAAATACTTTGTGAACTGTTTAGCTGCTCTCACTGCTACCTCTGTTTCACCACAGTGATTTTTCCTTGAGGAAAATCCAAGTCAGAGCTGACCACAAGCACTGACAGCTGAGTCTCTTGGGAGGCAGAAGGGCTTGCAGAGCTGGTGGGTGCCATCAGGGCCCTGACACCTTACCAGACCCTTCCAGCACTCACCATATCCCTGAACTTGTCTGTTCTCTGATCCTAAGTCAGCATCTACTCAAGGAGCACAGTGTCTAGATATTGACCGTGTGGCTTTTGGTATCCCCCACTGACCCTGCAGACCTGTACGAGACACCTCACATTAACCAGATTCAACATATCTAGAAGAGGGTGATGAGCACAGTCTGACCCACCTTCTTTCTGGAAGAATCCCATATGCCTGTCCAAAAAGCACCCATCTGTGTAGTACAGGCCAACACATCTGGAAGAGGACAAAAGGACCTTTCCTGTGTTAAAGATGAATAGATTTAGGTAAGTCCATTTGCTAGGACAGTCAGTCAGCAATCAAGAGAATAGTTGTCATTCAATCTGTTTTACCTTTACAAGCCAAATGCCTTGGCTCTTCTCATTTGCAGAGTAAATTTGGCAAACCAAAGACCTTGCTCTAAGCACAGTGCTCTCCTGACCCCAGTGCCTTGTTTTCCAGAAGTTGTGCAAACCACTTGACAGAGAGATATTTGCCTTTTTTATGCTGCTCAATGCATTCACTGCAGGGAGAAAACCACCTTGGACAAGTAATGCTGAGTGGTTCTTGCCTCCAAATGACTTTGGAGATTATCTGCCCAAGGACATCTCTCAAAACTTCCTCAGTCCTCCCCCATTGGAAACACTTGTCTACAAGGCTCAAGGTGGTGGAATAGAGAGAATATCCCCACTATCTCTTTTTCTTACATGACAACAGGTGATGGTGAAACTATGGAGTTGAAGAAGGGCAGGTTGAGGAAGGAGTCAGTGACACTGGATCTGGAAAATATCCTGGCTGTTGTTTTATGAAGAAGAAGATGGTGGCAAAGAGCTGAACCTGGTGGTTTTACCTGAATTATGGTCAGCTGCACACAAATCTAGTACTTTCTGAAGAAATCCTCCTCTGCTGGTTCTGAAACTTCTAGCTGTAAATTGTGTTATGGATACTTTCTTCTATCAAATGTGAGATATTTTTGTACAAAACAAATTTGAAAAGCTGTTTTCTGTAAGACCACACAGATAGACATTAATTGTGTCCTCTAGACATTGAAATACTTATTAAATATTTTTTTCCTTTTTTTTTTTTTTTTTTTTTTCTGCATCCAGATGAGGCCATCTGTACAGAGCATTGAATCTACATAATGTTTATTTTTAATTTATTTTAATATATTATTTAAATTAATTGTTTATTGGTTTACTTTAAATAAGGTTCAACTATAAAATTGTAGGGTCTCTAATTTCCAGAATAGAATTCCATGTATATTTTAGACTGGAAGTTAATTGTAAACAAAGCCAAATTTATTGAGTTGAATTCCATCTGAACTTTGCAGCTGTTCTGTGTTTTGTTGACTGTATTGGGGCGATTAATGAAGAGATATGAAAATCTGGAAAGGTAGTGATGTATTATAAGCATCAACCCAAAGAAAACAATGAACTATGAGGAAATAGAACAACTGAAGGAGGAGGCAAGGGATAAATGGACTTGGCTGTGCAAAGATGATCCAGAGAAACATTTCTTGATTTCAAACCCACTGCAAAATGTCTTTAAGGAAAATTGGTTGTTTAGCTTCAGGTTCTTTTCTTTTTGATAGAAAAGTCTTCTATGCTCTTATAAACCTACCTCCTTAATACTTTAACAAGTATTAGGTATTGGTAAAACTTTTTTAAAATTTGATTTGGACTTCATAATTTTCTAAGTTGAAATCTGCCTAAAACCACCTACAGATTTGCTAGTATTCCCAGTCTACCAGTACATTCGAATCCACCTTTGTATGGAATGAACTACTGAAAAGGTAATAGGAGAAAATAATAGAGCTCTCTCTGAAAAAAAAAAAAAGATGATTAATGATTGCCATGAGATGATCTAAGCATAAGTGAAGTAATCCATTTCTCATAACAGCAAGAACTTTAATGCTTTATTAAATCAGCATATATTATTGTCATTTACATAGAGGAGGCAAGAAATGCGTTTCCAATAATTCTGTCTTTGAGGGCTAGAATTACACTATTTTAATTTAAGTTTTCATATTAAGTAGTTATTTCCTTTAACCATAATTCAGCAATTGCACATTATAGTATTTTACACAAATATATAGTATAAGACATAGATAAATTGGTTACAGAATTCTTCAGTGATTACCTAACTTTGTCTTGGTTATGCAGTTGGGTAAGACGCAAATAATGTGTTTTTTTTGGTATTACCTCATCTGAGGTTTTTTTAGGGACTTTTCTTGTGTCATTCTGGAAATCAAGCCCTTCCTCCTTTTTCATCCCAATGTGAACTGAGAAGGACACATCCATGTCTGCTCTGGCTCCCTTGGCTCTCAGTTCTGTGACTAACCTGGCAGTGGATAAGAAAGAAATATTCCTGCTGTATTTATGGATATGAGTTGTTCGTAGAATCTTGCAGGTGTAGCAACCCTTCTTGGCATCTTGTTTTGATTTTAAGCAACTATGACTTTTTTTCTTAGCCATATGGGCGTGTACAGACTCTAAATGAAGGTGAAGGAGACCCATAACCATGTGTTACTCTGGGAAAAATGTCTCTACTCTGCCGTTGCCATTGCTAATTAAAATGTGAGAATGGGTTTGGGCTATAGGAATAAGTTTTGGTTACTTTATCTCAAGGTGTGGACTCTGTTTGACTTGTGTACCAGGGGTCTAGTTGACTGCTCAAGTTATTTTTGTTTGAAAGAAGTTGCTCCCTTGTTTCAGAATGAACGAACTGAATCCCCATCTGGATTCAATGAACAAGACAAATGGACATAACTTCTGTGTTTCTATTTTTTTGTCATGTGAAAACTTGCAGTCAAGACTTTCATGTTGTGGTCAAAATCACTGTTACTGCCTTAAATTAATTGTGTTTCTCTGTCTAACATTTAAAAATTCCTGGGATTGTATAAAAAAAAAAAAAAATATTTTTAGTATTTTAAAGGTTTCAGTTACAGATTTCTGGGTAATCCAGAAAGAATGAGAGCATCAATAAGATAAATACAATTAAAAAAATTAAAAGTAATTATAATTTAAATTCTAGCAGTTAATATGTACTGCACTTTTAGCAAGAATTTTCTGCCCAGTGTCATCTCCCAGAAACACTCTGCTCAGTTCAGTGAGACATAGCTCAAAGAGTCCTGTTTCCTCCTTGTCTGGATAGACACCAGTTGATGCAGATCATTGCTGGAATACTGACACTCCATTCTCTCAGCTGGTTAGGACAGTGAAAGATAGAAAGCCAGTGTTGCCTGGGGACACCAGACCAGCCTTTAGAGGAACCCTGATATGTGGTAAGCACTTAGCATGGCATGAGTCGTCATCCAGCATATGTATTTCTGAGAGAAATAATGTGGCTGCATTGTGCTACCTTGAGTTTTTCTCTGAATATCTCATGATTCTACTCTTCTCTGTGGACTGGTCTCTCAGGACAACCTCCACTGCCCATGATAGATACTGGTATGGCAGTTTCACTGCAGATTGAGGAAAATGCCAGTATGCTGTTATGTGTATAAATCTAGATGGGGATCCTTTTATGAAAAAATGAAATAATGACAAAGTCAAAAAATGTTATTGCCCTGAAGCACTAGAACAGATCAGAAAAGAGATGATTAAGATAGAGGAAATTTAAAATGCAACATTTTAATGCAACATGAGAATACTGAATTGATGCAAACCAAATTATATCACCAGTATTTCTCAAACCAAGTATTGGATTCAGGCAGGAAGAGGAAACCAGTGAAAACATTTTAATTCAGTGGAAAATGCATTTTTAGTCAAAAAGTAATTTGGATGGAAATTTTCTATCAGAACTGTCTGTTGGTAGCTAAATTACCACTGCTATCAATGTTTATAATTATTACTTACAAATTTGCATGTATGTATTTACATGTAAAAAAAATAGTTTCTAAAACTCTCCCCAAACAGTAGTGAAGTATACTACTTTAGAAATATAAAAATTTTGGTGTTTATCTAAATGTTGAAGTTTTCAGCAATGGAGTCTGAATTGAGAGGATTAAGCACTTATCACTGTGCAAAATTGCTTTGACTGATCTAGGAGTTCTCTTCCCATGCCAATGTGACTGGCTGCATTAACACTATACTGTTAAATTTTTGTCACTGCACAGGTGTAGAGTTTAAAATCATATTGAGTGTCAGAACACCTGTTGTGTGGGCTCATCAAGCCCTGATGATGTGCTTTCTCTGGTCCTTGATGCTTTTACATTCATAGAAATCAGTTTAGTTTGTGATTATAATTTTTATTATGTTTCTGCATTAATGAAATTCTAGTCTTAAAAACAAACATTTACAGTGATTATATTTGAAATCCTTTATATACATTTAAAAGAATGTTTCAATTTAAGTGTACCAGCGGGTACATTCAGGGGAATAGCAGGTTGCAAGTGACTATTGCAGAATAGCATTGGAAGGTATATTTAAAAATTTCAGTTATTAGTAGCATTTAAGGATTGTGACCTCAGTGTAGAAAACCACTAAGAAAAAATGCTTCAAATTCATAAAAAATGTTACTACACCAGTAATGTAATCTGGCTTTAAGAACAAAACTAACATTAAACATGCCAGAAGTGTTTTCATGAATATCAATGCACTGTTGAGTTAGCAGTTTTAGGAATGCACTTTTTTTTTCTTGAGAAAGTTCAGAAACTTAAGGGGTTTTTGACTATGAAAATACTGAGATGTGTTTAGTGGTAAAGTACAAGGTGTAGAAGTATTTTCAGAACTGGTATGTGCATATAGGATACATTCTCAAGTCTACGTTAGTCTTTATAGTGATTACGAACACATTTACAAGCATCTATGAGTTGTGGGTATAAATTATATAAACAATTTGGGAAATATCACTTGTATTTATGCAGGGGTGACAAAACATGTTTTAAGAAACTCTGTCTTCCTTAGAAATAAAAATATGTTTAAATCTGGATTTTTGTCAATAGCTAAAACCAAATTTGATTTAGAGAGCTATCTTGTTTAGCTTGCTACAGAGTTTTACAGGTATGAAATCTCTGTTTCTTGACAGAAGTAAAAAAAAAAAAAGTCTATAAATTATTTTGGTCTAGAAAAAAAGTTATAGCTTTATTTCGTGAGGTTTTATTTTGGCTGTAGTAGAGCTCTTCTTGTCATGTAAATGTAAATTAGAGAGCAATTAGCTATTCTTTTTAGGCAAATCTGGTAAGACTACGTTTAACATATTAGTGTTGAGTTTTTCTGTAATAATCTTATTACCAGAATATAATGGTATTTAGCCAATCTACATAAAATGAAAAAAAAGTTGTCATTCCCTTAGTGGTTTGCAATCATGTTCTAGACTGAAATCTCTACAGTTTGAGATAAGAACTAATTTTGTTCTCTTGTACATAATCAATGCCACAATATCTCCTTTACACAGCCGGATAATGCCCTTTATTAAGCACATTACCCCACATAAAGAAAAGCCGCCTTCAATTTTATTCTGTCAGGCAAATCTCTATAAGTCTTACCATTTTGCTGAAGGTAAAAGCAATTCTGTAGATGCAGTCCTGACTTGAGTAGAATAATCAGTGGAAAAGCATATGAGTGAATTCCTGTGGGAGCTTTTCAATACTCAAGAGCCTTTTTTAGGTAGCTCAAGGGGAACACAGCATACCTCTCTTTCCTCTGTGAAATGAGAATGCTGATATCAACTTCAGTGACAGACTGTGAGAATTAATATATCAATCCTTAGAGTCCTTGGATGTAAGATTCTGAATAAGAATGAATCATCATTAGCATTAATATTAAAACTGATTATGAGGAACTATGACAACTTCTACCAGATTCCATGTTAGTGTTTTGATACATCTCATTGATTTTGTTGTACTACTATGAAGAAAGATGTAGTGAGTAATACTGTAGTGCTGAAAAGGGGTAGATTAACATCTTTTCCTCCCTTTCGTTTCTGGCATTTTTTGTGAGCTAGTCTTTGTTAAAATAACTTTTTTTTTTTTTTTTTCACTTTCAGTTTGGTCTTGTATCTCCTCAGGACTTTTCAACACATGTAAAATAAGGTGTCAAAACACATATGTTTAGATTTGAAGGATATACTATTATATATCCTTATGTACTGAAAGCCCTTCAGAATAATTCTTCTTCAAGCTTGTGGCCCTTGAACAAAGGATTACGTATATTAGTCATATATTTGTTTTCATGTGGATTGGCACAAGGAAATCCCATTAAAGCTACTGGGAGGTAGAAGAACATACAAGAAGTAGGCAACATCCCTGAGGAGATAATAAAGATGTTCCATTTTCTGCCTACAGAAAATGTCAGAGCCATCTAGAACTGATCTTGCTTATTATTAAGAAAAATAGCTTGAAAAACTGCTGGAGAGTGAAAATTCAAGACATAATCTGTATGCTTAAGTGTAATTGGAGAACAAAAGTAAAATTTAGATATTTAATCCACATTTGGCACATGCACATACAAAACTATGCTCATAAATGCCACAAACATCCTGTTATGGAAAACTAGGCATTATGCAGAGTAGCCAGGCCTGAGGAACAAGTGAGGCAATGTAGCTACTCCCATTAATCAAGGAAATCCATCTGTGTTTCTGTTCTTTCCCACAGTATCACAGTATTAGCCACTTTTTTTTTTTTTTTTTATTTTTTTTTTTTTTTTTATTTTGAACATGGGTATAAGATAGATACTCATTTGATGAGTATTTTGTTATAAATGAGCAAAGTTTTCAGCCTGGTCACAGACACACAATGCTTCCAGATTATTCTGTGTGTCACTGACACTTTAATGCAGGGCTGAAAAGCTTTTATATTAGTCATGTTCCTTTCTTGAGAGATGGATCTGCAGTGGTAATGATATTTTATCTTTCATTCTTTCAGTAAAATAGCATGGGCGTCAGGCTGTCTCAACCAATTAAATATCAATTCATTTGAATCTTACACATGCCTAGCAGTATCACTTTTAGACCAATGTAATTTTAATAGGTATCTTAGCAAAGACTCAGCAGAAACAAGGATGTATATTGAATGCCTTGAAATCAATTATGCTGTTTCCCTGATAGGAAAACTAACATTTTAACTTCTTGGATCTTAAATAAATTTCAAGTCTTACAGAATACAGTTTTTCTCTCTTCACTTCAGATTAGACTGTGGACATTCCCCATCTGTACATGAACTGGCGGTGGGAGGGGAGAGGAAATTAACAGTATTGTATGCACACTCTATCCCAGAAGCTGACTAGGACTGCTGTTTGACAAGGGACAAGAATTTACATTAGCTGTACTTTGCATACCAGGAGCTTTGAAAAGGAAGTAAGAGGCACTCTGCCACACATAAACAAATTATTCCATCCCCTAAACTATCTTTGGACCCCTAGTTAGATGAAGCATGTGCAAACCATATTTTACCATTCAAGAGATGGTATCTTGTTTCTTAAGTTTTCATCCTATTACATGTTTTTCCTTTGCAGCCACCCTTGGGAACAATTTTAGTGAGAGTGCATAACTGGTTGGCAAGTCCCATGAAGAATTCTGCTCAGAAATACACTGCTGCTTTTCAGCATTCACTTCTCTGAAGCCAATTTAATGTGATTTTCCTGTTTTTTTTTTTTTTTTTTTCTTTCCTTATGTTAAGACTAAAGTGCCACCTTTTTCAATTTACTTACATGTATTCTTTGTCAATCAACATCCCTGGTGTATGTTGTTGTGTTATTCTACTAGTGATAAATTTGGTCCTCATCTATAGGCCGTGAATCTATTTACTTTAATTAATTTGTTTATGTAATTAAATTGGTTGCAAATATGTTTGTATCTGCTGGATTCACATGGTAATTTTGAAAAAAAAAAAAATTCAGAAGGTATATTTGAATCTGAGGCTAGCATGAAGTTAAATGGATGATATAATTCTGTATGTCTTCTACTTCCCTGACTTCCCAAGCTGACCATGTGTACTTACTAGTCATGAAAAGTGACCTGGACTGATTTTTCTTGTGCTGTAAATCACTTTCATATTACATCCTTTTCCTCATATGATTAGGAAAAAAACAGCCTATATTTTAATTTTTCAATTTTTCTTGCCACTGATGTCTTGTGGGGAATCCTGATACACAGCTGTGGTTCTACAGCCCTGCTATACCTAGATGATCTATATAATGCAATAAGTAACTATTGCAGTGTTAGTCCAATTCAGGAAGTTCATTGCTTATAAAACAGTGAGGAGACACTGTATTTCATCTTTAACATATGTCAGAGAGAAATGAGGCAATAGTAAAAGCATCACATACCATTTTTGACTCATTAAATTTTTTTTTCCCTTCTCTCGCTTATTAAAAAAAAAAAATAAATACACTTTCTACTTCAGAATGTAACAAGAAAGAATTTATGTGATTTATTTACACTTCAGATGAGAAAGGCAGTGACTTCTCCCAGATTTGACAAAATAGCAATATGAAATTTCCATAAACAAATCAACCTTGCTTTTACCTTTTGAAGGTAAAACTGCAGATCAGAAATAAGCAGCAAATAAAATTAACATGTTTTATTGACAGAACTAAATCATAATTTTGATAAAATAACATGTCTATCAAGTTATTATGGAACTAACAAACTCTTTGGTCTTGTAGAAACAAAATAAACAGTAATAGTTATGGATTTAAGGAAACAGCTCCAAGACAAAAACTCCATTTACCTTCCTAGTTCATCCAAGTCCTTCCATCACAAGTTTACATATGTTTGTGAGCTGTGCGCCCCATAACCTATTTAGGATCCCTAATTGTGTTTATTAATATCACATTTACATCACTTTAATATCAAGTGTTTATGAGTGTCTAACATTGCAAGCACTTTTATTTTTTTGATCAACAAAATCAAGCTTTGAATTTATGTTTTGAGGACTTGAAGTACTAAAAGAGCTCCATTATCTGTTCTTCATTTTAATCTAATGAATTAATGCAGACCATTATTACTTCATTAACAGAACCATTTGACCTCTTCTCTGTCAAAGGTAAACCATTGCATACTATCCTACATTAATTTTTGTTATATAAATGGCAAACCTCTTCAACAACTCACTTTCTGTTTATGTTATTAAAAGTGTTAATGCAGGCAACAATGTTTTACTTAATCATAATTTCTTTGTATTTATGTTATTAAAATGACTATGAGGGGTACTCAGATCTCTTTTACCACATAGGCATTGCCTTCTGTTTAATGATCTAATAGACTTTGCAAACATATATTAATTAAGCATCAGAAGGCCCCTTTGAGCGAGACACGGTAAGCAGCATTATCCTTGTTATACAAATAATAAAGAGGTTTCAACTTGTTGCAAGTTGCACAGTAATTTAGTTCTAGACATGGAATTAGAAATTAATTGCCCTGTGTTCTAATGATTCATTCACTGTTCATTTTTTCAAGTATGATGGTGATAATAAATAACAAACTAAATACACAATAGATAGAGGATATCATGGAAAAATCTGATTGTTAGTGTCTGTCCTTGGCTGCTTCATAGCAGAGAGGTTAATTTAAATGTGGTGCTTTGGGTAACAAATACCAATAAGGGATATGTTCTCTTCTCAGTATGTGTTTGTAAGTCTCATTAATGATAATGGAAGTTATGTGCCTGCAGGAGAATGAAAGGAGAATGCATCTATCATGGCAATGATCCATGAAGTCAGAAGAGATTATATAGTCTACTATAAAGGCGCTGAAGGAGTCATTATAGCCTATTAGGTAAATAATGTGTTTTTTAAAAGTCTCTACATAGAATATGCATGTAGCTAATAAACTATAAAGTTCAGATGAAGCCATTGTATTATTATTGAATTGCTGTGCTTTAAGATAGTGATCTCCAGCTGAATATCTAGGTGACATTTTCAGAAGGACGAACAGTTTACTGCAGATTTCTGATGGCTGTGCAAGAGGTCTACATGTTGGAGTGTGCCTGTAGCAATCTGCATGGGGTCAGATGACAGCAGCCATACAACAACTTCTGGGTGTTGATTTACAGGTCTTTTGACAGACCCAGTAAGTGGCTCGATACAGAAATTCACATTCAATAAGCCAATTAGGCTTTGAAAGGGGGATAAACATTTTGTTGAACAAATACAGCATCAAGACTGTAAGGCACTCTCAGTTGCCAGCAGAGAGGCACCAGAAGTAGAGTATGCTACTTGTGATGTAACTAAAGGAGAGATTTTGGGCACTTCTTGAAGGAGCCTGCAGCTTATCTTTTGCAACACTTAGCAGTGAGACAGTTGGTCTCAGCAGGTTGATTTAAAGCACAGAGGTTATGGTGTATAGGTTCCCTAATGGAGAAAGTTAAATGTCTTTGAAGTCCTGTTTCTTAAGCCATTACGTGGAGCACTGAGCTGCTTTATATCTAGCAAAGAGGAAATAGGAAGTCTAGAAGTGTGGCTAAATTTCCCTCATCCAAGAGTTACATCACTCTTCTGGGTGCATGTATGGCAAAGGTGATTTTTCTTTTTACCAACTCAGAATCTCAGCCCTTTAGAATATCTGCAAAACAGTCAAGACAGATGGGATGTGACACAAGTTGTAAAGTAACTTGGCTGAAGTTAAGCAGCTGAGTGAATAGCAGCAGTGCTAAGAATAAAATCCAGGTCTTTCAGCATCTGGTTCATTGCTCCATCCCATAGACCCCAGTGATTTTTTAGTTCCTGAAGACTGTTCCTATGTCACATTATCTCCAAATGAAAACTGTTCTTTTTTTTTACTGTGCCTCATTTATTCCAAGTGTGAAATAACGCAGTGACCCCAGAAACATTACAGGAAAGAACTTTATCTGTGCCTTTTTAATATGCTAACTACTACAAAATCAAGATGTTTACATCTTCTTTTAGATACATAATTGAGATTCAGCATAATTGTATTCGGGACAAGTCTTACCTCTGGGGTGAAGGGTATGATCTACTTAGATCTTAGAAAACTAATGTCTTTACAACATGAAGAAATGTAATAATGGAAATAGATTGTTTCTCACCATTTGGCACAATAGTTGTGAATAACAACAAAAGATCTGTTTTCCAGGTGTTGTCTATATCTCCAGCTGAAAGGGGAAAAAAAAAAAAAAAAAGGAGGGGAGGGAAAGAGCTGTTTAGCAACTCCCTGCTTATTTGGCATGGAAGTCATTGTTTGAAATTGGTTGAAAAACCCTTGCTAGTGACTGCTATTGAAATGCACATTCTTTCCAGCATCTGGAAGCCCATGCTATTCATTACACAAATACTTTTATTTCCATCATGTCTGGCTGCTAGTTTGTTTCTGTCAGCTGGTTGAATTTAAGTAAGTGCTGCTCTTTGTGCATTTGGAAGTTGGGAGGAAATACGGAGGCAGTTACTTTTACAAAGTTGGGGTGTAGGCCACTTACACATTTTTGATGTGGTTTGTGTAATACTTAATTCTATTGTAAGAAATTCTCGATAAAATAAATGTGTAGGATTAACTTTTGTCAAAATGTGTGCAAGTATACTAAATAGTGGTCTAGCACTACTGTGCAATGAAAGCTGTATCAGTACTAAGCTGAAACCAAAGGTTTGCAGCCAAATATCTCAGTTGGATTCATCTGCTCTGGCAAAACAGCTAATTGCTGCAGTAAATTAAAAGAGATGTTGATTAATTCTGACATCTATGCTCTTCAACATTTGAAATTTGAAACCTATTCTTGTCTCATTAAATTTTGGAGATTTGGCATTAACTTCAGCCAGAGAGAAATAAACCTTTAGATAGTGTATTTCTGATTTGAAACTGGGAAGATATTATTCTGTTAATATAATAGACTTCACCTTCTGAAATCTGAATTTATTTTTCTCATTTAAAAAGCAAATTAGGTAGTTTTGCAGTATGAGTCTCATCAGATCAATAATGGAATGCATGGAAGCTTGGTAATGACCTACCTAAATAGATGTTACGCCCTCATCATTTCCGGTTAATAGGTCTTCTATAACAAAGTGACTTCAGAAGCACCTAGAAATGTGATGTACTATCTGAGAAAAATTTTTAGATTCAAACTGACATAATAAGAGGAGAAATGGAGGACAGACCAAGAAACTAGAACTCTTTCAGCATGGAGGAAAGAGGGAAGGGTAGGAGGAAGGTGATAAGGAGACAAAAGTAGATAACCAAGGACATGAAAGAATTAATGAAGCTTGACAGTAAAGAGGCTTAGAATGAAAATAATGTATCAGTGTATAAGGACCTTCAGAATTTAATTCCATTTTCTAGTTCTTCTGTTTAGAAAAACTTACATTTAGAACCCTACCTGAGATCTGTAACAGCATATGGGTCAGTGACTGGAGATGAAGTGGTCAAGTGCAGAAATAGAGATTTATGTGTGCAGCCAGTAGCCAGTTTTAAAATGAGTTATCAAGCTTTTGCAAAAAACCTCTGATGTTTTGTGGGCCTGTGACCTGGAAATCTTGAACTGACATACTTACTGAGTAGGACACTTGTATGGGGGACACAGAGAATGTATTGTCCTAGTCTACAGGTTGCCCATTGATTAGGACTGGAGCAGTTTTTGACCAATCAATGGTTAGTTTTCATCCAATCTATTTTATGAAGTTGGACTCTTACAGATGAAATTATGTTGACATAATTTCAGTGTAAAAGTTTAATAATGTTTAGATAAAATGCATTGCAAACAGAACATCTTCTAGTCTTATTGGAATGCTTGTCATTGAGCCTTGATTAGTGTTTTTTTTTCCAAGTACTGAAGAAGCATTCATAAAACTTCATATTTCTAAAAGTAGAGATTAAAATGACACTCAAAATATACCTGCCAATATTCTACATGGAAATCAACTCAAGAACAAAAAGTAATGTATTTATGAATTTACATCTTCCTGACAGTCTTCAGCTGTATATCAGTCATGATAACACATGCCATATCTCCCTGAATCCCAATCATGCATTTGGAAATTACTATAATTTTTCAAAGCTGAACACAAGTTTTTGCAATAAATGAGATTTGAGGGGATTTGATCTCTAAACACAGCATATTTCATTCAGCATCAACTGAAGACTGTGATTTTTGCCTACTAATACTGCAGCTTTCTGAAGGAAAAGAAGATATTAGCAGAATATAAATTGATAAATTTACCCATGGTTTTGTACTACATCAAATTTCCTTTTGACTTTCCTTCTATCTGAAATGGCAGTGACCTAGTAGCCTGTATTTCCTGTCATAATACAAGACCTGCCCCAGGGAATCACTGCACATTTAAGAAGATACCACAAATATAGTTTCCTTAAAATAATGTAAATGCTCACAAAACATCAGGTTTGAAGAAAACTTGATCTCTTTAAGATACTGATCTAAATTTTTAGAAGTGACCAGTATCTTTGGATGACATTTTTTTTTGTTTTGGTCATTCTTTTATAGCATCATTTAAAGAATAAATTTAAAAAAAAAGCACTAAGTGACAGTACAGAAGCAGCAGTTTCCTCAAGTGATTCAGTTAGATTGTACAATGGGGATGGGACAGAATTACTTTATTTTGGAAAAATTACATGAACCAGAAAGCCTTCCTAGCTACCTTATCTTTAAAAAGGGTACTTGAGCTAACCTAAAATCAACACAAGCAAGTACAAATTGCAAAGAGATAGGGAGTTGCTTGGACTGTTGTAGGATTTTTTTGAATGTACAAAGACATATTTTATGCTTGTTGTTTTGCTTGCAGTCATATTTGCTAGTATAGTTTAAATAATTCTTTTGACTGTGTACCCCTTTTGTATTTTATTTTCTCTTAGGTCCAGTACTGCATGTATACCCTTAACTTCTCTAAAGAAAGAGACTTGGTCAGTAATTACTCTGAGAAGTGCAAAGTGAATCACACTAATAAATGTTACCAGTATCTATTCCATTTAATTCCATACCACTGCAACCAGATGATGCATTTCCTTACAGTGTCCTTCACTACCACCACAGAGTAGTAAGTAATTTAATCTGCCACTAGATGTCATTCCTTTTTCATGCAAACATGAAAAATGTAAATTTCTACTTAAAAATTTCAGTTAAATACATAACTTTTAAAATCAAAGAATTAATTTGCTGTATTCAAACCTAAACCAAAGCCTTTCTCTTCATTGTTTTCACATATGAATAGGATGTTGTAAACTTACTGGGGACATTCAGTAAATCTGTCTGTGTTTAAAAGATGTGAAAAGATTGCATATGCTCAAGCAGTTGCTCTGTTTTGAGAATTAGTGATTTGGGGTGGTAGAGGTTGATTCTGTTAGGTGAAATTGTTGACAGTATTGGGGGTTCATTGACAACTATTTTTATATTTGTTCAGCCTCAAATCCTATTTCACTAAAACACAGAACTGCCTTTGCTTAGTGTGTGTCACCTGTTTGCTCAGAACTGGTTTCTTTGCTGTCTTTTCTCATAGCCTCTCTGATCTTTTCAGGTTTCCTTCCATGGCTACCTAAACTTTGCAAAGCAAAAGCCAATAAAATTCTTCAACCTTTTTGTGCTTTGCAGGGGGCTTCATTCTGGATAGTGACAGGTGGCTGTAAAGGCCTTTATTCTTTTGATTATCTGTGCCCATTAAAAAGTGTAGCCATTTCTTTCTGTATTTTGAGATGAAGATTTCTGAAAAATCCAGACAGTCTATAGGAAAGACTCAGTTACATTTTATCTTCAGTACTCAGAGATCCACTTTGTAAAATATGGGGTTTTATTTTTTTTTGGAAAAAACTATTTATGTAACATTATTATTATTTTTTTTTAATCTGTGCTTAAACATTAAGTTGAATATACACTAGAATAATAGGAGAAAAAAATGTTTCAATCTTTATGCCAATAGTTGGATAGCCTTTAGCATATATTTCACTACTCTAGTCACAGCCTTTCATTAGGGGTTCTGGGCAAGGATGCAGCACCAATTTTTCAAGTATGCTCTGCAATCATTTAAATAACATTAAATGTAATAAAAATATATTCAACAAAGCATGGCAATCTACATCCTCTATTTTCTGTAATCTATGATCACAGCAGGGACGATGATTTTCTGGTGGTATTTGAAAGTAGGATGTATTTGAAATGAGAAATACAGTCATTGTTTTAATATGTGCTAACATATTTTGAATTGTAATAGCCTTTTAGACCACAGACAATTTACTGCTGGTAATATTCTACTAAAATATTAAGATGCTGTGTTGTTGGTATATTAATTTCCTAGCACTTCTGTTTGGAATCAAATATTGATAAGTTTCCTTTAAATTTCACCTAACCTTAATTTCCATCTATTTTATCAGGATGTGAGTCTTTTTGTTGAAAAGTGTAAATCTCTGACATATTTGTATACTGTATTATTAGAAACTCTTATGTTTTTTTTTGAGCCAGATTATTTAGTACAAGATCCACAATGCATTAAATTTAGTTATAATAGCAAAAAGTAGTTATCTGTCATACAATTCAGATATTAAAATTTAATTATTGCAGAACCCTTATAGAAAATTTTTCTGCCTGTATCTTGAACTATGGTTGCTCTTTTTTTTTAAATTTTTTTTTTTCCCTAGCTTGGAAGAATTGCTGTTTCATTGTTGGGAAACATCTGTAAGCATGCAGAAATTGAATTTCCTTGAGAAAAGAGAGATTCAATGAATTTCAGATTTGAGATTTGGGAAAATCTAGTTCCTACATGAATTGTCTCCCTAATCCTTAGACCTGCTATTTTGGACTCAATTCCTTGCAAAATCACCCTCCATGGGTCAGTGTTCCTGTGTTTCAGTTAGAAATATGTTCTGTTAGCACAGTACTTTTATGAGGTGGTCTGAGTCACTGGTGGTGGTTTGGGACCTCTTTCCCTACCAAATTGAACTCTCACACTGAATCGTTTCACTGTAGTAGTAGAAAATAGTTATAATCTGTAGAAAAGACAAATAAATCATGTTAGTGTAGAAGAAGTTCTGGCATGAGCAGAGGTATAGCCTCTTATTGAAACATTCCATTTTAATGCATTTTCTTTTTTCTCTATGCTAGAGCTGTGAGATGTTTTATGAGTCACTCATCTATTCTCTAATTTGATTTGAGTACAGACTTTTGCATGAAACTTAGCTTGTGCTGTGTCAGCTAGATCAATATCCCATAAACATTCAAACCCCCTGGCTGGAGTTGTCAATTTCCCAGAGAAAGGAATCAGTCCTCTGATGCCAGCTACCAGGGGCTTTTTCTTATTTCATCAATGCCGGTTGGATTGCAGCACAGTTTTAAAGACTCTGGCCATAAGACTCCTTCTTCTAGGTTCCAAGAGTACAAAGATTACAGGTTTCTTCTTCTTAAACATCAACACTGACAGCATACAACAGATGTCTTCTCATTTCCTAAGATCAGGATATTAGCATTTAAAATAGTTCTTGTTGTGTACCCTACTATTTAAACAAATTCTCTCCATACTCCCTCAGTATGAATTAGCTTTCAAATGCCTGCTCGGTGACAATGAATTAGCATTCTTTCTGTTTAGAAGTTAACGTCTTCTCAATTAATATGTGTGACACAGAGTCATTTAATAAGTCATAGTACTAGTCCCTGAATGTTTCAGGAAATTTTCTATTATCATTTGGGGTAGCAGGAAGTGACCTGAAATATTTCATATTTTATGCATGCAGTTAAACCAAAATATCTTCCACTGATTCATAGTACAGAACTGATTTCCCAGCATAGCTGAAGCAAAAGATGGATTTGGCTAATTCCCTAAAATACTAATCCTTTTCCTCAGTTGCTGCAAATTCATCTTTCTTTCTCACAACTAATTAATCTCATGTTGAAGTGGTAAGTTTTTGATACCTTCAAAGAAAGATATATAAAGAAAGTTTCATTCTGTCATTACAGAAAAATATATTTGGTTCATGTGGAGCAAAACACTCATACAGGTAAACTACAATGATACTCAGCCCCTAAACACTTCTTCTTTTCTAATGGTTTCTTATTTCTTCTTGGAGCTATGGTATAGTTGGATAAATTACTCCTACTGGTTTTGCTTTAGTTTTACCAAGATTTTATCCTTTTAAGCAGTTTATTTTCATTCTAAATTTAAAAAGCCCCATGATATAGGATTTCAGACTGACTAAGCAGAGTTAGAGATATAACCTTGGCTTTGTGCTTTTGGTCACTGCAAATGCTGGTTTTCATCTTCAGTCAACAACATTCCAGAAGAAATTTATGGCCACATTCAGCCAATTGTTATCATGCTTGCTGAGGCATCTGTGTCAAACAGAACAGTAAGTAATTCAGGTTGCTTCCAGTCGAGTGGGACTCTGGTACTTAAAGGGAGTGGCAGGAGTGACACCAAAGCAAAGAACTCACTGGAGGTGTTCTGACTGTGATCTTTCTCCATTCAAAGTTGCCTATGGAAGGGAAACTCAGGATACAGACTGTGTTTCCCTGGAAATCCTAGTGGAGGCATTAAGATGTAAGCACCAGTGACTTCCATTGATTGCATATCCTCTTTTTAACAGTAAAGTTACTGTATTTAAATAAAATAAAATAAAATAACCTTCATTGATGTACATGCTAGGTATTTTGTCTATCAATCAGCCCTATTCCTGCAGTCACCAAACAAGGGAACACAGAGTACCGCATGTGTTTTCTTCAAGAATGTTAGGAGGTGGATCATTTATAAAGGCTGAGAAAAATGTGTAAAGGAACCGACAGACTGGCTAACAGGGCAATGTAAACTGCTAATCTCTGTTCTGAATGTGCATGCTCTAGTAGGAGCCAGCATCCATCCTTGGTGCTGTGGTGGCTGGTCTGAATGGGACCTTTAGGTACTGAGTGCTGAACCGTGTGTCCCCATGGATGGCTGCAGACACTCCTGATTGCTGTGCTCTGAGCAGGCTGGATGCAAGCCAGGTCTATGCAGAAAGAGTGTAGTCACATTAGTATAGTGCCGAGTTGAAACTAATAAGCCTTGGTGAATCTGAAAGCATTTCGTACTCCTAAGTCTCTAATTTATTCTTAAAAATATGATTTTCACCCTGGATCAACATACATAACAGTTATAAAGACCATTTTGTATTATGGTGATCCTTTCAAAATTAAAAAAAAAAAAAAAAAACAAAAAACCCAGAAGAATAAATTACTTACTGTGGCATAACTAACCCTAATCATGGGAGTTCACAAAACGTCTCTGTATTTAACACTATCTGATTAATATCGTTGATTTAAATTCTTAGAAATACTGAGTAACACATTCATAATAAATCTAACAGTATTGGCTTTAGCCACATACATTACTCATGAAAAATAGAGCTCTGAGATTTAAGAAAATTCATTCTTCTGCAGTCCTGAAGTAGAACAGTGATTTTTCCTCCAATCAATAAATACAGATAACAGACATTATTATCATTACTCTGAAACTGCACATTCTTTATTCCATTTTAACTGGAGGTCTTGCACAAGCTTGTTTTATTTAATAAAACCAGATGAGATTGTTTTTAACATCTAGACAAGATGAACCTGATGTGAAATGACTTTCTCAGTTTGAGTGGTAGACTGTAAATTATGAAGATGTGAGTATACAAAGGAAGTACTGTAGTTAATTTTAACAATTTTTAAAGCAAGTCAAGTTTTTGATAACACCCAGGAGATGAAAATGAATATTTCTTGAGCAGAATGCCATATCAGCATGCTTTTTATCTTTGATGTAGGCCATTGACAGTAAAATCATCAGTCTCACATAGCATTTATAGTCAATATGTTGAAGAAATTAAAAACATTCCAGTTTAGAGAAGTAACATATGTAGATTACCTGAACAGATGAAATGTTATAGTTATGATTTATCTATGTCTTGTACAGTTTCATTTCTACTTCTTGCAAGATACTAAATATTGTTTCAAAGCATACTGCTATCATAAGCACAAATATTTTGTAGTCTGTAAAAGATCAGTTACTATGTTGTAACTTATTACAAATCAGCAGTTTTTATGCATATTGCATACTATGCATTTTTTATCTGTTCTTCATTGAAACAGATTTGTAGGGTTGCTTTAGCGAGTATCTTCATTGGTATGATTGTGTTAAGTGATTTTTAATTTTTTTTTTTTTAATTTCAAAACTTATCTGAAGCAAGAAACATCAACTACTATGGTTATAGGTGACCTTTTATATTTTCCACATATAGGGAATTATTACATTTGTTGAGTTGCAAAGTCCTATCATATACAATAGCAATTCAGGGACAGGTTTGAACCAATTTCAGTTACAATCTGCAAAAAGATTCTCTGGGATGATTTAATTTCTTCTGACTTTTGATGTGCATATTGTGGATATGTGTATCTTAACTATTCATCCTAAGCTTCTTTTACTGTTGATGAAAAGAAAGAAGAACTTCCAGGTGTGACTCAAATAACTGGCTTTAGATATCCACTTTGGCATGAGATAAACTGCCATCTGAATATCTATGTATGTTCATTAACTGTGAAGGCAGCAAAATCAGTAGCTCAGATGTAGACATCCACATTTGCTTTTCATGGCTCCAGTGGGCTTTGGATTAGGTCTTAAAAATTGTATAATCATAGAATGGTTTGAGTTGGAAGGGACCTTAAAGATCATCTAATTCCAACCCCCTTGCCATGGGCAGGGACATCTTCCACTGGACCAGGTCGCTCAAGGCCCCATCTAACCTGGTCTTGACCCCTTCCAGGGAGGGGGCAGCCACAGCTTCTCTGGGCAACCTGTGCCAGTGTCTCACCACCCTCACAGGAATGAATTTCTTCCTTACATCTAATATAAATTTACCCTCTTTAAGTTTAAAACCATTGTCTGTTGTCCTAAATCTCAAAAGATCCCTTGTAGAGAACTATGAAAATTTTCTAGGCTCCTTTGCATCAGCATGTGGCAGAAATGGTCCTTTGTGAATATGCCTCAGTTTTACATTTGTGGATTGTGTGGGATATTGGTGGCACTGCTGCGATTGGTCTCATGTAATGAGGCCTTTGTGTTCCTCTGAGTGAATTCCTCTTTGTGTGGAAAGTTGCCTTTAGGAAAACTTATAATTTTGGTTTTAAGTGTTGCTGAAGGACTAAGATCCGTCCACAAATACATATCCTTTGCCTTAGCAGAGCATGGGTTCTTTCTGTCCCAACTATAAATAGACTAAAAACCTGGAAAACAAAAGGGGGAAAGGAAGGAAACTGATGGTAAAGTTTCTTGTGCTGTCCACTTTGCAGAGTAGATACAGCCTTAGAGTCTCAGTCATTAAGCATAGTGCATGTGCAATAATTACTTTTTCTCTGTCACTTTTTTTTTTTTTTTTTTTTTTTTTTTGCAGAGACTTAAACCTCAGCCATACCCTTCCATAACTGACAGAAGCTGTTAGAGGTTACCTTGCTGCCACTGAAGCCTGTAGTACAACTACTATAGATTAAAGGCACATAAGGCAGTGCAGAACCAAGCCCAGAATGAAATCAAAGGAATTTGTTCCTTGAGCTTTTCTCTTTCAAGTCTGTTTAAAATAAGTCTTTGATATCTCCATATTTAGGTATACAAATTTTTTTAGTGAGATCACATAATTATTTTTCTAAGTAGTTAAGACTAGAAGCTATTATACTTGTCTACATAGAATACATCTATTATGCAGTAACCATATGTAGCCTGTCTCTGTGAGAAAAGAGATTTTAGTCTACAAAACAAAGATAATGTTTACTGAATTGAATTCCTAATCCCTTAGCTTTGCTTTATTTTGAATGAAGTTGGCATGCAATATTTCTGTCTTAGTGTAGTAGTTTTTTCCATAGCATTTTCAATTATTATCATTGTAACTAAATCCCACCCTTCCACATTGCAGAGGTATAGCTGGTATGTAAAAGGAAGAGAATGCAAGCTCTGGAGCTTTTCCTACATGATAAATAAAGTACATGGTACACTGGCTATAATTCCAGCCCGGAAGAAATGTTATATGAAGAGTTAGGGCCACATATCCCTAAAATGTCAGGCCTAGCAAATCAACGGGTATTTCCTTTGTATTGTTGAGAGTAGGTTTAATCATAAGAATATCAGACAGTAATGCCAAATTCTTTCCTTCTGTCAGTAGCTATTAATAAATATCTCATGTTACTTGGCAATATGTAATGCAAAGCACATATTATTCCATTATTATTCCATTATTATGCCATTCGTGCTATTATTCTATCATTTCTTTACAGAATACAGAACTCTAAAATGTAATAAAAATAACAAAAAGTGTGAAAAATTAAGAATTTGTGGAGGATTCAAATTCCCTTAGAGATCAATAATTTTGTAAATAGTAATATAATTGTCTAAAGAACCAATAAACTGTATTCCTTGAAAAGTGTTGAGTTAGCTCAAGGGTCCTAGCAATATACTATATGATGTGTAACTTTTTCAGTGGTTTACAATAAGTCTGCCAAGTGAGTCACCAGAATCTGGAATAAATAAAATGGATTAGATGCTGTTCCTTTGTGGCATGGATCACAGACATGTCATTTATAGCCTTCTTCATGTTAGTGTGCTATCATGGTAAAAAAGAAAACAAGCATAGACCAAAAAGAAAAGAAGTAAAGAATGAACATTCATGTTCCAAAGAAATGATGTTAATATATCCAGGTCATTTTGTTTAAAAAGAGTAGGTATAGAGAAAGGTAATAAGTAGCAAGCCATTAACCTTTCATTTCAACAAGGACTTCTGTTTAGTCCTCATCAAGGTTTTCCATATGTTCCCACTGACTTACCTGGCATAAAGAAATATATAAAAACATGTGGGAAGTCATATTTTAGTTTATCGTGTAAGTATTTTATATTTTCAGGTGACAAGGGAGCACGAAACCTGTCAGCATAGTTCCAGAAGAATATACATTTCTGAATGCATTGGGAATTGTACCTCAAAATGTGGTCCTTTCAGGTACCAGAAAGAGCGAGAGAGATAACACCAAATTGCCTACCATTTTCTCAACTGTCTGTGACTTTTAGGGTAATTCAAGTTGATGCGTAACTTCAATTTTCAATTTCAGAAAAGCAGGAAGATTTCTTCATCTGAGTGTGAAAGCCGAATAAAAAATACTTTCCATTACAGAAATCCTGACTGTACAAACACTAGAAGTTGAAATGCAGCTGCTAAACTGGCAATAGGCTAAACTTATGAAGGAAACTAGGGAGGGAAGTTCATCAGTGTCACGTTTTCTCTACAGTGATCCAATTACCACAGACCGACAGGAATTATTGATCTCACCTAACTTGAGCCATGTAAATGGTAGGCATATAACACTTTTCCTGGCTTTCTCCATATTTTGAGAAGAGATGCTGGCCCCTCAGGAGGACACTCGACCTAATTCTGACTTAGATACATGCTTGGGTGTTGATATTCATAACTTCTTCCATCTGGACTGTTGTGCTGGCTGTCGCAGAAGATCATTGCCTCTTCTTCCCCAAGTACCTTTCAATAGGAGAATGACCAGACTTTCAATGCACTGATGAAATGAGCTTTCTTAATGTTTTGAAAAACAAAAGGTGATTTTTTTAACTTATGGTTCATCCTCTTCATCTTCACTAGGTAAAATCCAAATTCAGTCAAGATTGAAATGCAGGAAGCTAGGGGTCAAGTTGTATTGTAAAGCCACACTAGGGCAAGCAAAAACCTACATTAAGAGAAAGTATGAAGTGTGAAGCCCACATTAAGAGAAATTTTAGTTTCCTTATTTCCTCCTCACACATTTTGTTCTTCTTTGGTTACTCAGAATCCTCTAATTCTTAAAAAAACCATGTCTGCAGTATAGCATATAAAATGTTTTTACTCTCTTGTCTGTAATTCCTAGTTGTGGAACTGTTGTGGTTTAACCCCAGCTGGCAATTAAACACCACACAGCTGCTTGCTCACTCCCCCCCAGCCAGAGTGGAATGGGGTAGAGAACTGAAAGAAAAAAGTAAAATTTGCGTGTTGAGATAAATACAGTTTAATAGAACAAAAAAGGAAGGGAAAAAAGTAATAATAGTAATAATAGAATATACAAAACAAGTGATGCATAGTACAATTGCTCATCACCCACTGACTGATGCTTAGCCAATTCTTGAGCTGCGGTGTCCCCTGGCCAGCACCCCTCAGTTTGTATACTGGGCATGATGTCACATGGTATGGAATACCCCTTTGGCTTGTTTGAGTCAGCTGTCCTGGCTGTGTCCCCTCCCAGCTTCTTGTGCACCCCCAGACTCTGCTGGCAGGGCAGCATGAAAAGCTGAAAAGTCCTTGACTTAATATAAACATTGCTTAATAACAACTAAAACATCAGTGTGCTATCAACATTATTCTCATCATAAATCCAAAACACACTATGCCAGTTACTAGGAAAGGAATTAACTTTACTGCAGCTGAAACTAGGACAGGAACTGAGATACATATATGGATAAATACAGTGCAAGTATATATACAGTATATAGAGATATATATATCAGAAATTTAGTTGCTGGAAAAGTATTCAGACTAGTTCCAGTAGATATTTAAAGGGAGATAAAATAAAATCTAAGTTCACAGCTCAGTGGAGAGCACCCGTATGTACAATGAATAAATTTACAGTACCCAATTAAGATTCCTAAGCATTTTGTATTTATCCAAACTAAAGGTCCTACTGGGTCTAGGGCAAAGAGTTTCTTGTTCCAAAAAGAGGCATATCAGCAGGCTTTGGCTAGCTGAAGTGGCACATTAGCACTAGCACAAAGACCTCACTTGTTTGATGGGCAGGTTCAATAGCATGTTAAACCATTTTTTTTTGGTCTTAAAGATCCTCTTATGAATTGTCTGCCTGTTCATTGGTGGTAAGGTTAAAGAGAGTACTTGTCAACTTGTGAATTACTTTGACAGTGTATGTCAGTTTATCCCCTGACAGCCACCAAAGAATCTTTAAGATTACATCATCACTAGAAAATAATAATCACAAATGCATATTTTATTTTCATGCTTTGATATTCAACTGAAAGACACTACAGTATTTACAATCTGTCCACGGTTACACAAAACTAGGAGAGTTTATTGCTATTTTAGGACCTGGGAAACTTCATAGATGACTCAAGAAAGGAGACACAACAGTCCAAACAGATTTGTAACAAGTTTGAAAGATGAAAATGAAATGTGTCCCCACAATAAAATCATATAGCTCATATCTGATTTTAACATATGAAGTTATATGACTGTATTGTTTTTTTTTCAGTTCCAAAGGAAGGGGTTAGAGACTATGGGATGATGAGAGATGAAATGGTGAATCAGGGCATCAAGATCTTTTTCTGATTTCTTCTATGAGGAGAGATATCCACTCAGTTTAGAGTATCTTTCTCAGTCTGTTTGTACAGCTGTGTTCTTATATGTGAAGAAGGCAACCAGTCATCCTCCTACCTTCTTTTTCTCTTCCTTCCCCCTTCCACTAATCCTTCTAGATATACCGGCTTTTCACTTCATACTGGTGCTTGCTTTAAGGCAACTTGCACAGGAATACAAAGAAGTAATTTGTGCCTACTGTTTTGTTGTTCTTTATCTATTCCATCATCTTTAATGGTTTTCTTTTTTCTTTTTCTTTCTTTTTTTTTTTTTTTTTCCTGGGAACAGAACAAATTAATCTGAAAGAAATGCCCCAGTAAAACTGGGCTAAGGAGAAGTATTATCCCCTAATGATCCTTGATGTAGTATAGTTTAGTACTAATTACTCATTACTCAGGAGTCTGGACTGCATTCAGTGCACACATTAATTCCCATTACTTGTGTGCTCTGAAGGCACAACACTACAGGCATTAAGATTTAAAGATTTTTTTTCTCTTCTCCTGTTTTGTCTTTTCATTGACTTACTTATAGAAGGACCAATAGACTTAATAATTTAAAAAACATTAGAAATAATCACAGCATTTCTTCTGCACTTCCTGTCCATTCAACCAAAGCTGATTTTGGAACATTAGCCACATGCATTAGAAAACAGGAGTTGCTTCAACTCACCATTTTGTTCTTCAAAATAAGTACACTTCAGATGTGACTGTGTTTCCTACTGACTTTTTAGCAATATGAATTTCTGATGATCATTTTCTGACAAGCATATAAAGAACCTTACTTTGAAGGCTTTAATCTGTGTTAAATTGGGATACTGTTGGCCAATGAATTTAGAAGGTACTAATAATTTACTAAAAAGTCAATGTGGCAGACATACAAATAAGGAAACTGAAGAAGCTTCCACTCCTTTAACATGGGATGATGAAAAATTGTCAAATCCATAGTTAGTATTAAACTCAGTATTGACTTAATATAAAATTTAATGCTTGATTTACGGATTCATTATATATCAAAGATTAAAAAATGAAGGAATGAATTTATTAATATCCTTGAAAAGGAACTGAAGAATCAGTTGACATTTGGTAATGCTGCTAAGTTAGGAGAAAACCTGCTTTTTGAGAGTTTTAGAAGGACCTTGTAATAATGAGTAACTTAGAGAATGAAAATGGTACACAGAATCCAATGTAAATGAATATAAAAAGTGTGAAAAAGCTCTTAAATGTCTAGGTACAATACTAAACCATATTTCCATTTAGGAAAAAGAACTGGAGTATTTCAGTGGAAACATACAGAGCTGAGCAGGACCCAGCAATGTAAACTGAATCACAAAAAGAGAACAGAAAATACACCAGAAAATGGCATTTACCACCTTAGAAAACGAATGTCTGAATCTTAGGTACTGTTTGCACTACTGCATCCCCAGACAAGGATGAAAAAAGTGGTCAGACAGACAGATTGGCCTCAGTGTGAGGAGTGGCTAAGAGGATCACAGCATTTAGCCTGGAAAAAATGGTTACCAAGAAAATATGAGAAATGTCTGTAGAGTTGTAAGGAACATGAAAAAGATAAGCGGAGATTTTTAACTACCTTTTCATAAAGCAGAAAGAACCTATATGAAATTAGGCTGATTCAGGACAAGTTTGTATAAAATATATCTGTGAAGCTCTTTGACATGCTACACCATGGATGCTAAATTTTTTATGTGGGTTGTGAAAGTAATTGAATGAATTCTTTGAAGGAAAATTCCTCACCAGCTAATAAGGTAAAAACTGCCACCTCTAGATTAGGATTCCTGATCTTTATTTGCTAGAGGCTATATTGGGAAAATATCAGTACTGCTTGTCTTGTTCTTAGATCTGTCTCTGATATCTGTATTGTCTACTAAGATAGACAGTCTATGGAAAGACTAACATCTTTTCTCATCCAGCCTATTTTTATGTTCTCTTCTTTCATCTTCTTAAAAACATCTGCTTTAGTCCTCTTTAGTCTGTTGATATCTCTAGAGAACTCTTTTTTAATAAAAAACAATTAGCAAAAAAGGCATAAAATTTAAACAAGTCTATTTCCAGCACCTCAATAACAATTTTAATGATTACTTTGCTATACTCCATGAATATTTATATATTAATAAACACATAGATCTCACCCATGGTGATCCTAGTTCTAGATGACAAAAAGGAGTATATAATTTTGATCTGAAGCTTTTGAAACACATGGATTCAGTTCTTGGTTTTCTAGGGACCCTAGTAGTATTTAGTGTTTTTTAAGGGACAGGAGGGTACTTTCCGCAGCTAATGTTTGGCCTTTAACTGAGTATAGGAGGCTAATCTCTCTGTGGAAACCTTTGGGTTGATGAAATCATTTGTCAGGTGGAGCTTTAGTTTACTTGCTCTTATAATGTGTCTAACCAATAAGGCAGGTGCACTGCATGGTATGACCCATAGTCCTCCTTCCCAGATCATCCTGGTAAAAACAGCTTCTAGAAAGTGTTTTTACTCTTGTCCTGCCTAAGTATCATACATTTTGGCATTTGAAGTCAGTTTAAGCGGGGCCAGAGGAGACATGAACACTTTGACCACAGTCTATATGTATGTCAAAGTGAAACGTGTATGCACACTCAATTCAGAGCCTTTAAGGTCCTTCCATGTCCCATGTATATATATGTTGCCTGATTTAATGTGAGTCCTCAAAGGCACTAAATTTTTTTTTTGGGGGGAGGTATATTAAGTGGTCTTATAGCAGCATCCTAACTCAATCAACTAAAATTGTTGTCCAAACAGATGTAATATGATAATCTGCCTCCTAGAGCTGATCCAAAGGCTAAAATTTAAGGAAAAAAAAAAAAAAAAGGAGAGGAAAAAATGGACATCAGGCCCAAAGAGAATTGCTTTTTTTCTTGATTACTGTGTTTTCCAGGCTGACAGCTTGAGGGAAAAGAAAGATGGGGGCAACATTCTTCATGGGCCAGAATAAACTGTTACTTGCAGGATGTTTTCTTATGAAACTCTTATCCAAATAGAGACTATTAAGTCAAATGTAACATTTCATTCACCCTTTTATGTAGAATCATCTTATTTCTTTCCTGTAGTGTTTTTCCTGAAACTAGGCAAAGAATATCTTACAGACCTCAAGGTGATTTCAGACCCATAAAAAATTAAACAGCAGGAACTTTAGAGCACAGGAGATAATCCTTTGGTAAAGAAACAAGAAAACAATCCCACCCACAACATCTCTACTTTCAGAGAGATGTAATTTGTTCATGCATTTTTCAAGAAATGTAAAATTCTTTTTCTGTCTTGTTGACATTTCTATAAACCCAATTCTGCATACTGTTTGTAAACAAAGTCTTATTTTTTATATAAGGAGACATACAATAAATCACTCCTTCACTTTAAAAGCCCTTTCACTTCACTGTATTTAGAAAACCTTCACTGAGTTGTGACTGAAATCCATGGAAACTTTACCATTGACTTAAAGGAAGGCAGGATTAGGTCCTTATTGATTCAGTGTGATTAATATGTATGATGCTTCTGGAGTTACTGCGGTTTCTTCAGACTTGTTTTTATAGCTGACTGTAGAAATATAACAACAAAGATCTGAATTTTTTTATGTACCACTCAACAAGCATTATGTTCATCAAGTTTTCCTTTTCCATTGTCAGATCTAAACAGAGCTCCTTTAACAGGAGATTGTTGATGCTGACATTAGCTGATCATTTATATAAACAACCCCAACATCTTGAATGTGCCTTTAAAAAAGGAAAACAGTACATGGCTTCAATTCTGAGTAGAAGAGTAATCATTCTGTTTTATCTGTATGTCAGAAAGCACAATTCCAACCTGCTTTTACAGAGGGGAATTTGGTGATGTATGTTTACTGCCCTGAGGCCTATTTTCGCATACTGTACAGCTCTGACTATGAAGTGTTGTAACAAAATGCTTAGTTTTGCAGTGCATTAGGGGACTTACTTTTAATGGAGTCAGTAGGGAATGCTCTGTGTTTCTCCATAAAAAAGGCACAGTTTTTCTGAGTTTATAAATAGCTGTGGATCTCTTTTATTAAACGTTGTATTTACCATTTCTATGGTTGGGTAATTGTTTCAGGTTTAGATACTCATGATACATCCGGTCATATGGTATGTCTCTGTATAATTTTTTTTGGTGTTTATTAATTATATTCCAGTGTTATTGAAGTAGTAAAGATGAAAGCATATAGTTTAATTCAGAATTATTAAATGACATTGATTTTAGAATTTCTAAATCAACTCGGTTTTGTTTGATTATTTAATGTATTTCACCCTGAAAATGGGACTGTCTTGGACCTAGAAGGTAAATGAATAAGTACACAGAATGTTAACCTTTGAACATGCTTTTCAGATCTTCTGGGATTGAACTGGAGACTTTTCAGGTGTGGTGTTCAAAACCACTTCTGGTGTTTCATCCTTACAGGTTATAACAGAGCTCTTGCAAGAATGGATTTTGGCTCTATTATACTGCTTCCAAATCTGACTTGATGTTAAAGAAATACAGGAGGTTTAGAGATAATTCAGCTAAAATTAGGTAAATACATCTTTTTATATCACAAGTGGAAGTTGGTATGATCAGGGTGCTCAATATTATTATCTGTTATTATGGAAGCCAAGCCTTCATTGTGTCAGTCCTGCCTTTCATCAGAATAACTGTTGAAACCAACATAGACAGGTTCCTTTGAGTGTGATTTGGTAAAGTCATGTAGTGTAAGGGAATGCAGAATCACATCTAGTTCTACAATGTGCTGTAGACCCACTGTATCCTGATAGGATTTTCTCTCACATTGATTCTAATCTAATAAGTTTTGTAGATAAAGCAATGACTCCATTTGATTGTACTGGGGCCCTGGCCTTGGTGACTTTTGCCAAGCAGAAATTCCGGTATTACTGCATCACTCTACAGACCCTACAAGATGACCACAAGCAAGGATGGATTTAATTCTTAACACTTTTCATTAAAATTTGCTCTGATAATATTGATTATAGTTATTAGCTAAGCTTCTGGGTAGTGTGAACGAGCGGTGTCCTCAAACTGCTCCAAATATATTCTAACACACCATGGACCAGGATTGCAATATTTTCACCCACATTGAGAGCACATTTTCTTCTATACATGCTCTTTATCCACTGGAACGTCTTGTGGAGTAACATGCCATAGTGTTTCACAGCCTGAGTGTAGAATGACCTGGCCTATATGAGGTGCTGACATTTGGCTTTTTGTCTAGCTGCATGAATAATGACATCTTTTTCTGCTGTATTCCTCTAAATTTGTCATTATCATTTTTTTCCTCCCTCATTCTTAAGAGTAGATGAAAATAAGGAGCCCTACACAGGATTATAATGTCTGCTTATAGGCTGAACAACCTTGCACACCTATCATTTAATGGATGACATATATACTACCCATTTATAAGTACATTCCTCTTACTATTGTGGAGTGCTTCTAAGCTTGCTTTTTTTTTTTTTTTTTTTTTTAATTACTTTATTTTCTTTTGACTTATTTCCTTGAATACCCTTTTGTCAGACAGTATTTCTGTAATTTTCAAATTCACTTTTGCAGTTTCTCAGGCTTACATTCTGTGTTTTCTTTTGGTGTAAAGGAATAATAGTAGGTTGTTAGTAGAATATAGTTTCGAACTTATTAATATGTATCATGTTTCTTCTTACCTCTCTTTTTCAGTTCCTTGAAATTTACTTTTGTAGTTACTTTTTGACAGGCAAAGACAGGGATGGCATGGTTACCAAATCTTTGGAGTAGAAATAGAGTGGGGGAGAATGTTGATGTGGAAAATTCAAGTATAGAATCACAAAGTCTGAAAGAGAAAGGAGAAATAATATGGGAAAAATATTAAATGTCTGTTGATCCTTGCTAGTGATACTGGATTAAGATATAAAACATATAAGGGAATTTGAGAAACTGAGCTATGAAAGATGGTATTAAACAGCTGTTAGGGGAAAATGGCTTGTAATTTTGAGGCTGGAGAAAACTTCAGAATGCAGCATTATGAGATGGAGAACATAATACTGAAAGTATAACTTTTCTCCTCTAGGAAAATAAAGATTAAGATACTGACATAAATAAGATGAGAAAGTGTGGTGAATCTGTTTCATCAACAGAAGGATTATGTGGCTAACAGGTAAACTTCATTTCCCATGACGGGATAGAACATAGTATGAAATAACATATTCTGAGCTGAGGAAGATATATTACTAAGACAGGTAAAATTTAGACTGTGATCTTAACCTTACTTGTTCTGATTACAAAAACCTTCAAAGCATTATATTCTGTACAGATAAGATTGATGTAAAGCAGGGACCTAAACCTGAAAATGATGTGGTAGAGTTACACACATTGAAATGGAACCATTAGATGAACAGAGCAAAATATTACACAATTTAGACTGAATTTATAAGTTAAAGCATAGACTGATTAATCTCCACTGTGCCAAATAAATAAACTTTAGTGTTATTATGAATCAGTTACTGACAATAAAGTTGTATTCCTGAATCTGAAAGTAAAGATTGACAGTGCATTGACTTCAGAAAATTGCTGGAAATTGTTGGTAAAAAGTTAGTAGTCTGAAGCATCCTATCAATAACCATGATGAAAACCCGGAGTAATCCAAATTGTTAATTTTATACTTCTACCAGAAATGTTAAAATAAAATACTATAACTCTAACAACGTTGCTGGTTTTAATCCAGGTTTACAAATAAGATTTTACTGGGATGGTAGTTAAACCACTATTGATATAAGTGGAAAAGTACTAAATAATTAAAAAAAAATATTGAATGATTTAAAATTATTTACAACTAATGCAGTCTATACTTTAACAATATTCTAGAAATTAAGAAATAATAAAGTTAGTTAAAAATGAAAGCTTTCCATAAAAGAGTAAGAGGTTTTTGTAGACATCCTTAGGAGTCAGTTGCATATTTCTATTTGTATGTTTAACATGAGGCTGGAAATGATTACTAATATCAGAGTAGATCTAAATGAGCTACTTCATTTTCTGCCAGGATATGAGCTGGCATGCTGACTTTGGTTATGACTATCTGTGGTGGGTTGACCCCAGCTAGCAATGAAGCACCAACCAGATGCTTGCTCAGCCCCCCCCTCCTGCAAAATTTGTGAGAATAAGAGCAAACTTGAGAAAAACTCATGGGTTGAGCTAAAGACAGTTTAATAAATGAAAGAAAGAGAGGAAAAAAAAAAAAAAAGTGATGCAAAGACAATCGTTCATCACCTCCCACAAGCAGACCAGTGACCAGCCTCTCTGTGTAATGGCTAGTTTGGAAAAAACAAGCCTTCAGTTTCTCTGCTGCTAAGCATGACATTATATGGCTTGGAATATCCCTTTGGTCAATTTGGGTCAGTGTTCCTGGCTGTGTCCACTCCCAGTCTGCTCATTCCCAGCGTACTTGTTATTAATGGGTCAGAGTGAGAAACAGAAAAAGTCTTGATGCAGTTGCTCAGCAATAGCTAAAATATCAGTGTGTATCAACACTGTTTAGTCACAGATTCAAACCAGAATCATACAGGCTGCTGTGAAGAAAGTTAACTCCATTCCAGCCAGATTCACTACATTCTCTTATCACAGGAACTACAGACTTTGAAATGTGTAATGGCAGTGGTGTTCATCTGAGCCATAAAGGCATGGACACCAATGAAAGTTATTGCCAATGTCAGTCATTACCATACAAAAGATATTTTTGAAATACTTAACATTAAATGGCAAGTCTTAGGAGAATACTAAAAGAGCTATAAACATAGCCCTTTGAATGTTTTTAATATTCTGCTCAAATTTCATTTTGTCTCTTTCATCCTTTCTTCCTCAAAAGATATGTCTTGCTGACATAAGTAGTCTTATGTGCCACATGCAGGAAGATAGGGGATTGACATGGGAGATCTAACCAATCTTCCAGAAATATTGATCCTTGACTCCTTGTTCCTTTTCTCTGCTGGAGCTTACTGCTCCCTGAGGAGGGGAGACAGAACAAAGTGCCTGCTCGTGCCTTAGCTGTAGGGTGCAGTGTCTGTCATCTATCTTAAAACCATCTCTGCATGCCACTTAAGTTAAGCTGTAGGATTCTGTACAGACAAACCTGAGGCACAAACACAAAATCCTTCCAGATGGCTGTATTGCAAGGGGAGTAATTTCTGAAAGAAGGAGCCAGAGACTCCTTGGACTGACACCTTAGGTTTCATAAGTGCTTTTCTGTCTGTGTCCCTGTATAATACATTAGAATAATCATTAAGTTATCCTCACTTTCTTGGTGATCAAAATGGTTTGGAAAACATTATGGGCTGTTTATTACAGTGATTTTCAATGCGTGTGACATTTATTAATTTGTAAAACAAATGATGCATCTCTTATGGCTTTACTTCTCTTCAAACATCAGCTGAATGACTGACGTTTGTGTCAATTCTACAATGGTAAACAGACAAATCAGATCTTTACCTATACTGGAACAAACAAGACAACTTTTGTCCTTGCTTGAAGGGACAATGTCATTGCCTTGAGTTTACATCTATCATTACCATCAGTTAATTAAAATGAAGAAAAGCTTTAAATGCCTTCACTGTGATTTATCATTCAGGACTTCTCCAAGCATTATGATAACTGTCAATCATTTCAGTCCTTCAAGAATGTTTACAAAAACTATTAGAAGTGGCTTTTTCTGTGAGGTTCAACAGTTGGAGGTAGCGAGTCCCTTCTGTGTGTTGACATTTGACCTTTATCTCAAAAATCTTTTTTCTAAAGCTTCTTTTAATCTCATTTTCTTTGTTGAAATAATGTCATCTTTCTCTTGGAGAGGCAGCTCTCTGCTACTTCAGTTACAGATCTTCCTAAGAAGTTCTGATATACAAAGAAATAAAAGCATAACAATACTTTATTTAAACCAACTATTTTCCAAGTGTATTAATAAAACAGCTGTGTTATTTAATGTAATAAAGTATTTAATTTTAATATTGCTTGTCAAAATAAAAAGAATTCAAAGTTCTTGATCATTAAAGTCTTAAAACCATGATTTTGGGTAAGTGAA
The DNA here is from genome assembly GCF_018691265.1 of Tyto alba. NCBI lineage: Eukaryota > Metazoa > Chordata > Aves > Strigiformes > Tytonidae > Tyto > Tyto alba. The sequence continues at coordinate 59,279,339 of NW_024881282.1, forward strand.
GTCCAAAGAGCAAAGGTGTGAGCTTTCTCCAATCACGAAAGAAAGCAGCACACTTTCAGTGGCTTTTATGCACTGCCTTTGATTTGTTGTGGATAAATATTTTCTTTCTTTGAGGATGTAAAAGAAGGCTGCTGAAAGAATAATATGTGATGGGAAACTATGGGTGAGTGAAACAGCAACCAGCTGTGGAAATGTTAGCTGCTGGGAAAAGGCAGTTACCATACAAAATTAATTCCCGTTCTACACAGGCCAAAAATAATCTCTGGAAATTATGTCCTGTGTGTAAACTCTGTGGGTGTTCACATATACACATAAAATTGAGCAAATGAGAGACTTGCTTATAAATCCCAAATCATCTTACTGTAACCTTAGTGGTTTATAAATAAATGCTTGATTATAATCCTGGAGTGTATTTATAAGAGCAGAGAACACTGAAAGATGTTTTGAGCAATCTTTAACCTCTATTTGTAGTATTCCAAAAATGAAATGTCATACATGTCAACATCAAACACAGCACTTCAACATGTACCCACTTTACCACAGAATTCACCATAACAATCTCTCTGATTTTTTCATATTTTGTTTCCACTTTAAAAATGTGGAATAACTGCATTTTGCAATAGTGGCGTAACAATGATGTCTCTAGATACACAGAAAGAATGAGTTATATAAAGTAGCTGTGTTCTTTACTAGACCCATGGCTGTAGCTGGAAGAAAAAAGACAAGGTTTCAGGCCCATAAACCCTCCAGATGTAGATCAGGTGTAGAATCAACATAGTTCAAACTAAGTAAAGTCTTGGAATAATTGCTCTCAGTTTAATTTAGTTATGTTAATAAGATAAGCCTAGAAGAAAAGTAGATGTTTGTTATCTATGAGACATAAGAATCACTGTGAAACAGAGACACACATCATCTCCTGCATCTGGAAGCAGCACAAATAACAACATGCCATGAAACCCGTGTTTCTACTTAATCCAATATATTAGATGTCCAGTGGAATAAAGAATCGTAGTTTGCAACTTCTTCTGAGGTTGAAGTTGTTTTGAGTTTATTGCTCTTGCTTGAAGATCAGGACTGAGAGGTCAGAGATGGTGTGATAGTCTAGTGGAAAGTGTTCCCCCTGTTGCTAACCAGGGCTTTCTGTACTTTATTGCCTATCTGTGAGTTTATTCTGCTTTGTAGGAGTTGTTTGGTTTCATCTACAAGAGACATCTGATGCATCAGATAAAGTGTGAGCACAGGGACTCTGATAGTTCTTTTGAGTTTAGAATGGACATCCTATTGATACTGGATATGTGTTGAACTAAACCAAGACAAAGAATTTTAACTTTCCTTCTGTTTTCCAGTTGAATGGTATGAAATTTAAAACAACATGCATAAATTATCCTAGTTCCAGAATATACTGCTCTTTCCAGTAAGTATAAATAATTTACTTGTTATGTATTTCTGCAAACAAGGGTAACAGGCTCTGCACACCTGTTGTCATCTGAGTTATGTAGTATTTTGCTGCTGGTTCAGTGTTGTATCTCCAACCTGAATTTTCTTTGACTGTTTTCTCCATTAGTAGGTCTATAACATTAAATTTTAAGGAAATTTTTTGATATTTACTAAGCAGTAAAACCAAATGGAGATTGGTTTATGATCACTGATGTTAGGCTTAAAGTGTTTCTATAAATGGGGTTATTCTTCATTGGGAATGCCACAACAGCACTTTTTTCAAAAGATCAATTAGAATAAAAATGTTATAATACTACCATTTATAAATAATAAAAAATAAAGGACTTGCTGCACATGAACTTTCTGATTTCTGTGCTAAGCCTAATAAGTGCCATTTTCTCTTTCAGAATTATATTTCATGCTGACTATTGAACAGTCATATCAATACTTGAGAGGAAATAACATAGAAGCGTGAAGGATTATTTAAATGCAGTAAAACAGGAGTTGTGCACTGAAATAAATGAGAGAAAGATTGAAGGAGACATAACATTTCCTGAAAATACATACTATCTAATCATATTGACCTAATAGTTAAATAAATGCAGCAACTGAACATCTTTCCAAGAGAATGAAAGAGGACACCTAAATCAGAAGTACTGAAAAAGAGAACCTTGGGAGATTTATTAGAATAGAATAGAATAGAATAGAATAGAATAGAATAGAATAGAATAGAATAGAATAGAATAGAATAGAATAGAATAGAATAGAAAGAATAGAATTTCAGTTGGAAGTAACCTACAACAATCATCTAGTTTAATTGCCTGACCACTTCAGGAAAAGTTAAAGCATGTTATTAAGGGCATTGTCCAAATACACTGACAGGCCTGGGGCATCGACCACCTCTCTAGGAAGTCTGTTCCTGTGTTTGACCACCTTCTCACTAAAGAAATTATTCCTAATGTGCAGTCCAAACCTCCCCCAGTGCAGCTCTGAACCATTCCCACATGTCTGTAAACCATTCCATGGATACCATGGAGAAGAGATCAACACCTCCTTCTCCACTTCCCCTCCTCAGGAAGCTGCAGAGAGCAATGAGGTCACCCCTCAGCCTCCTTTTCTCCAAACTAGACAAGCCCAGAGTCCTCAGCTGCTCCTCACAGGAGCCTTCCAGCCCTTTCACCAGCTTTGTTGCCCTCCTCTGGATGCATTCAAGGACCTTCACATCCTTCTTAAATTTGGGGCCCAGAACTGCACACAGCACTTGAGGTGAGGCCGCACCAACACTGAATAAAGCAGGATGATCACCTTTTCTGCCCGGCTGGTTATGCTGTTTGATGGACCACAGGATGGGGTTTGCCCTCTTGGCTGCCAGGGCACACTGCTGGCTCATATGGAGCCTGCTGGCAACCAGCACCCACACAGCCCTTTCTGCAGGGCTGCTTGCCAGCCACTCCTCTCCTGATTTATACTTGTGCCCAGCGTTACTCCATGCTAGGTGCAGAATCAGGCATTTGAACTTGTTAATTTTCATCCCCCTAATCATTTCCCAATGTTCCAATCTATTTGGATCCCTCTGCAAGGCAACTTGTCTCTCAAGGGAGTCAACAGCACCTCCCAGTTTAGTATCATCAGCAAACTTGCTAATGGTGCATTCAACTCCAGCATCCAGATTGTTGATAAATATATTGAACAGAACTGGCCCTGGAATTGGGCCCTGAGTAACACTGCTGGTGACTAATTGCTAGTCAGATGTAGCCCCATTCACGAAAACCCTTTGAGTTCTGCTCTTCAGCCAGTTCTTCCCCCAGCACACCATGAACTGGCTGATCCCGCTGTTGGACAACTTGTCCAGAAGGGTGCTATGAGGGACATCATCAAAAGCCTTAATAAAATCCAGAAAAATGACATCCCTCTCATCCAGAAAAATGACTGCCTCCCTCTCATCCAGCAGGCAGAACACCTCACTTTACTTTCTTTTTGTGAACCCATATTGACTGTGGACAATGTTTGCATTGCCCTTTAAATGCCTTTCAATAGCACACAGTATGATTGTTTCCATAATTTTTCCAGGAACTGAGGTTGCACTAACAAGTCTGTAGTTTCCTGGGTCTTCCCTCATGCCCTTCTTGTAAATTGGAATAACATTAGCTAGCTTCCAGTCAACAGGGACCTCCCCAGACTCCCAAGACCTTTGGTAGATGATTGAGAGGGGTCCTGCCATAACATCTGCTAGCTCCTTCAGTACTGTTGTGAATCCCATCAGGTCCTATGGATTTATGAACATTCAGCTGATACAGCTGGACCCTTACAATTTCAGTGTCCACAAATGGAGAGTCAAAGTTCCCACAGTCATGATCCTCCAACTCAGAGGACTGAGCATCCCAAGGTCTATTCCTTAATATTAAAGACTGAGGTAAAAATATATTGAATGCCTCCACTTTTTCCAAATCCCTATTGATAAGGTGACCATCTTCTTCGAGTATTTGTCTAATATTTTCCTTAGAACTTCTCTTACAATTAACATATTTTAAAAAACTATTTTATTGTCTAACACAACATTGCACTAGACAATTCCACTGTTTTGTGAAAGAATATACTGTATGACCAAAGAGGTTTTGTACTAAATCTTCATTAATATTTCTCCCACTGAATAAACATGAAGGGTGAGATTCAGCTCATAATATAGATTCACCTAAATATAGATGTATACATCTGAGCTTAGGACACTTTTGTACTCAGTAGGTAGCAATGTGTGTTTTCAGTGAGATTCATTTGAGTTATTTTAGTTGCCTATTTCAAAACAAGATGAATTGTGCTCTAAAAGTGCCCATTTTTCCTGCCAGCTATGAATGGAGGATAGGATTAATCACTTGGCTGAAGAGGTCTAGAGTATCCATAGCAAGAAAAAAATGAATCCCAGACAGTTAATCTTTCTGGCCCAGAATTATATTCTCTACTTCCACGTCTGTCAAAACTTCTCTAGAAAAGATGTCATAGTTGGAAATTAATACAGGCAGAAATATGGATCAATTTTACCTGAGTTCTTTTCTCAAGTGAATTCACAAAATTATTTTCATGAGGCAAGTTCTCAAGATGTTTGATGTAGTCAGTGATCTCCTTGTGAAAAGGATGAAGTACCTAGAGGCACATTCTGATGCCTCATGCTGAACAGCATCTTACTCCTCAGTTGTTGTATTATACTGAGTACGTACATTCATAAAGTGAAGTTCAATTTGAAATGAGTGAAGTGGCACAGTTTGGCCCTTACTACACATATTCCTTTATGATCTGAAAGAAATCAAATTCACTCTCAGTAGAGCTCCAAAGTGTCAAAAACCTCTATTACAGCAGGGTGTTTATGTAGTATGTGGGTTTCCTTAAATGATCCAAAATGAATTTTATAAACTATTAATTTGCTGTAAAAATAATTTGTAAACTTTCATGACACTTTTTGTTGAAAGTGTCATGCAGGTAAGGTCAGCTTCCAAACAATGCCAATAAAAATCACTCCAGAAGATTAAATTGAATAATTTACAACAAAATAACTGTAATTTTTTATTATATCTTAAATGTCATGGTGACGCATAAGAAATCTGCCCTAGAAATTCCATTGTTCAAATCAACTAATGTCTGCACCTTCTTTTATATTTTCATTTTCAAATACAAATTTCACACAAGGAATAAATGTCAGCTAGTAAATTTTTGAATGTCATAAACATATTCATGAGTTCTACTCTAAATATTTTAGTACATCATAAAGGGAATAGATACACATCTTATCCATAAAATACAGATTTATGTCACAGCAAACCCCCCAGTTTTATAACCCTACTAATAGTATTTTAAATCCAGTCTGGACTGCAATACATAATAAATTGTTAGCTGTGCCATTAGATCTTGACAGCTGCAACACAGTGTTAAGGCCCAATAAGAGATGACTGTAATTAGTGTAATTTAAACACATTAGCTAAAACCTGCAATAAATATTTTAGAAGTTACACACGTGATATTTTTAACTTAAATAACATGAAACACCATTTAAATATGTGTGTTTGTATTGACTGTTTTACATGATTTTAGATTTTGGATCTTTTCACTTTCCTAGTAGTGCATGTTAGACAGTCATCAGCCATTATTTTATAAAGTTAGACCTGAACTTCAGTGATTAAATTAAATTCCCTGTAGAGACCTACCATGCACAGACCTTAAGCCTGACTTAAGGGCAGTCTGCAAATGCAGATAAGCAAATGAGTGTATACATAATTTCTGAAGAGGCTTCATAGGATAGTCTTTAACAATTATGTGAGATGATTAACAGGCTACCAAGCATTCTGGACAGAACATACCACATGGATATAGTCACTGGTATCCTGCCAAAACTTCATGCACTAAAGGAAGTCCCATTAGCAGAGAGAAATGAAATAACAACTGAACTTGTCCAGATGGTTAAAAAAGATCATATTGAATAAATTCAGAGACCAGCTGACTGGTCTAACTGTATGGCTACTGTTGTAAAACTAAATTGTCTTGAAGATTAAAATAAAATGATTAAACATGGTCTCAGTAAAAAAGGTCACATCATGCTTCAGAATTCAGATTATCTTCAGCATTTTATATGAATCAAGAGTTGCAGCAATCTCAGTTCAGTGGAAAGAACCCAAAGTACCTCATCTCCAGGGGCACTAGTAAGAGTCTGTTTGGTTTTGTTTGCTTTTGTTTGGTTATGGTTGTTGTTGCTAGTTTTTTGTTTTGTTTTATTTTTATTTATTATTTTATTGTATGATTAAATTTATCTTCATTGAATTTCATCTCACATTTTAATTTTTTCTTTATATGCTGGTCATCTGGAGGGGATTAGGATTCTAACAGTGAACATCTACTGACAATAAACAGAAAAACACAGATTGCTACATTTATATCATCTGGAGACATTCCCCTGCAAATGTGGGTACAAATGATTTATTTGGGCATTGACAGAGGTCTGCTAAGTCCAAGGACCAGTGCTTGGTCCTTGGTAAGGTGAAACACTAATGTAAAGTTTCTGACCTTGTGCAGCAGGCAACTGGAGGATGCACTGAAATTCCTCTGTCAGGGCAATATGTCTGACAAGGGAGTCAGCAATGGTCAGAGTTGCTTCTCATTGTATTGCCTTTTACCTTACATCGAGCAGACCCTTCTGGTTGCTTGTGGAAAGCTGCTGTAGTAATGACAAGAGGTAACTCTGAAAGACATTGAGAGACCTACTAAATACCTCTGAGTCAGAGCAGGATCAGATATCAAATCTGGACATGTCTGTTCTAACTTCTCATAAATCTTGGAAAATCTCACAGGTCTAAAAAGGTGAAGAGAGCTTTTTCTTATTCACAGCATACACTAGATTTATGATGAGATGGATCACAGTTACAAGATTCAGTGTCAGGAGCTCTCCTTATTATCTAAGAAAAGAAAAACATTTACCATCAGCAACCCGGTTTCAAATCTGTAGTGAATAAGTTTTTGGACAGTCCCCTTCCAAACACTGTTGCTGTCTCTTCAATAGGTAGAGACAAAATATTATGAATTACCTGTGATTTGTGTGCAAAGGAGAGACATTGTAGTTTTAGCAGCATCCAGAGGAGGTCTGTGTGTATTAGACACATGAAAGAAATCAGATTATCATCTATAATCTAAATGAAAACTAGCTAGACATAGGGTGACAGCAATTCCTCACAATGTTGAAAATCAGACTGATCTTACTAAAATCCTTCACTGTAACCAAGAAAACCACTTACTTGATACTTAATAATTCATGCTGCACAATATCCAGGTATTTTATATTGAGTACTATATCTATGCAAGTGAACAAATCTACAGGAAGAGGAGAACTGTGTAGTCTTTGTCATTATTTGTGCAGTTAAATGTTCTGTCATTAAGAAGGAGGCTTGTTTCAGAAATATGCAGAAATATGTGGATGTACTTTAATTATCATTACTTTTTTTCTGGAATATCCAATATTTTCAGGCCTTTTCCTTCTGTAAAGAATAAATTATCCATCAGAAATTTGTCTTATAAATTCTTTCAGTTGTGATATAACAAGGGTTGTCTTTTGAAATGAAATTGTTTTTAATGAGGTCATTAATATCTCTTTGATGAAAGGATTATCCAATAATTTTGCAGTTACCACGTAAAAGATTACAGGTGCCACTGTACAATTTCAATATTAAAAACTCATATTGTCAAGCAGGTTTAAAAGTACTTATTCTCTAATATTGTGATAAAATATATAGCATTAAATAAAAGAATTCAAACATGAAATTTCTGTCACTGTAATCTTAGGACAAAAGGAGTTACAGTGTGGAATCTTTAGATACAGACTTCATATTTCTGCATTTAGACTGGCAGAAGAACTGGAAATTTTAGTAATTCCAGCCATGACTGAAAATTTATTGTTGTATCCTTACCAATTTGGACATGAGGAATAGACAGAGTTTTGTAAGTAAATATTAAAGCCTGAAACTTTATGAATGGCTCTGTGTTGAGTTGGATCTGCACCTGAAAGGGAACTGTTTTCCATTTCAGAAGCTATTTAAACATTACCTCTCTGAAAAAGCCTTTATTGGTGAATGAAAGGCAGCCACGTATTTTGACCTTTAAACCAAGAACTGGATCATAATACTGCTGAAGTTGGACAATTTGTTTTTTTCAGGTGATGACACAGCAGAAAGACAATATTTTATTTAAAGTCAAGAACACACATTTTAAGGACATATATGTTATATTTGTTGATACATATATGTTAACTTAGCCAGGATGCTCCTGGTTTAATCTGTTCTTTTTCTTGTTTAAATAACTTGAGAGAAAGTGAGTGATCAGTACCAGTGGAGCAGAGCCAGGTGCCAGCAGGGAACAGACTGTTAGAGCTGTACGATAGAGAGAAAATGGGTCATTAGCATCTGTCTTAGAGAGGTCAGTGGGGATTGAAGTCACCATCATCAGTGCTCTTCTAGAATAGGACCATTAATATCCATGTCTTACACAGATTTATCTCTAGGTATGATCTACTCTATCCACTATGCTAAATGCCCTCATGGAAAATATGTGTATGAGATAGTACAGCCTCTGTGCACCAGAAAGGATCTGACACACAGAGTCAATAAAAGACAGGAGAATATTTTTCAGAAATAATCACTAACCTGTAAGTCTTGATCCTCAGGGAGCCTGCAAAAGACCTTCACAAGAAGAACTTGGGGACTAAAAGCTATAACTCCAATGAGTACTAAAACGTATGAACTCCAGACACACACTAATTTTACAGTATATTCTTGTTCTCCTTCCAACTCTGAGTCAGTTTGGTGCTTCTCATCAGTACAGGCAAAATTTAAAATTCTTATCCCAACATGAGGAGTCTGGTCCAGAGCAGAGTGGTTCTACTCTGGCTTTGGGAATTGACTAGAAGCACAAAACTGGGACAGAGAGTTAATGTGCAATCAAAGAAGCACCTGTAAAGAAAGTCATGTGTAGCCTAGGATGTATCGGCAAGTGTAGCCAAGATGTCAAGAGAAGTGATTGTTCCCCTCTATCTGGCACTTGTGAGACTGCATCTGGAATATTGCTGCTGGTTTTGGACTCCACATTGCAAGAAAAACATATTGCAGTGAGTCCTGTGGAGGGCCATCAATATCAGAGGATGGAGCACAGATGTACAAAGACAAGTTGGAAGAAATGGGTTTGTCCAGCTGGAACAAAAGGCAGCGAAAAGGTAATCCTTCTGCTTCTTCAGCTATCTAATTGGACTTTTCTCAGAGTGAAAAGGTAAGAGATAATGGACACGAGTTGGAGCATGGAAAATTCTGATTAGAAAAAAGGAAGAACTTTTTCACCATTTGGGTGGTCAAACACTGGAAGAAGTTGCCCAGTGGTTGTGGATCTGCAGACTCTGAGATAATCAAAACAAGACTGGGCAGGGCTCTGAGAAACCTTATCTTGACTGGTCCTAAGTAGGCGTTTAGACTAAATGACCTCTAGCGTTCCTTTCCAACAGAAATTATTCTGTTTCTATAATCCCTAGGAACTCAGGATGGTGTTCATATTGATAGGAAAGGGAAGCACTAATATATCCCATCAGAATAGAAATAGCAACCACATTGCCATCATTTTACCATGGTCTGGTATAAACAAAGTAGAGCAACTGAGCTTTAAATAGGTATCTTTTCTGTCTTCACAAACAATTTGCCCTTCCAGTCATTGCCATTCCTATTAAACCTCCAAGACAAAAGAAATTATCCCTTTTCACCGAGCTTTAAGTTTGCTGCTATGTCAAATGACATGAAAAGAGTATTTCTGAGAGGTTTTATTCATTTTCAACTATATAAGCTTATCAAAATCTTGCACCTCTTGCTTTTTAGACCTTTATGATTTTAATAACGTTTATGTTATTTAAAAAAATAATAATTGACTCAGGGAATTATTATGTGCTCTGTTTTGCAAAAATATACAGTAGGTGTAGGTACATATATACCTATTTGTAAAACATTTTCAAAGGTTAAGGTGGAGAGTGCTAAATAGACTTAGACTACTTCAGCTACTGTCGAGTTAGTATTTGTAAACTTGATGGTGTCCAAGCAAAAGGTAATCTACTGAAAAAAACAATATGTAATGTACACATCCTTGTTATTGTTTTTATAGCATTTTATCTAAAAATGCACAGTGTAATAAACATTAGGTTATACTAATGACCAATCTATCCAAGATATTGTTATTAATATATTCAAATCTGAAATGAAATGAAATGGAAGCTTTGAGTTTAGCATAATAAGACAGAGGGGATAAAAGAAGGAGACCAAGTTACTTTCTAAAATGACAAGCAGATAACACTTAGATTAAATAGTTCCTGCTTATTCTCAGGTTTCAGAGCAAGTACTTGTTTCACAGCTTTTTTTATACCAGCTCGGGATTTCACTGTAATGTGTCTGGTGGTGATGTTACTACTAGACATGTTTGGATATTTTTGTATTAGTTTTTGAACATTTAGGCTGCTGAGTTTTGTGTGAAGTGCAACCTACATAGTGAACAGTCTGGGAGAGCTGCCAACAATAAATTGCAATAATCCAACCTTGTTATAAAGGCATGAATCAAAAGCTCAGCATCTTGCTGACACAGCAATCGTCTTAACCTTGTTATACTCCTGAGATGGTAATATGAAGTCTTATCAATATTGTTGATACAGCTCTCTGAGGAAAGCTGAGGGTCAAAAATGACTGGAATTTATCATGAAGAACATTTCTTTGCAGGATGTCCAGCAGCAGAACTGTGATTTCATATTAGATTGTCACTGAAATGAGAGAGATATAGCTATTTGCCTGTGGAAACACAGCAGGACACAGACAGCAGCCAAAACATTATATAAAACCCAGTGAAATGAAATAAAATTTGGTATTTACATTTTCACTGATGATTATTTGATTCTAAGGTTGCCCTGTAGATCTTTACAGGCCAAATAGAGTTCTTTAGTTTGCTCCACATTCTCTGAAATAAGAAGCCCATATCTGGGTTTTTACAGCTAACTCACCATAATGGTTGGGGGAGGTGGTTGCATTTGTTTCTTAAGGAACAGACTGTGATAAAATCAAATCAGATGAACCTAGACAATTTTCAGTAACAGACTCGTATCCAGTTGAAGATTAAATGCTTCATAATTTACATTGTGTTTTCATTAGTATAGTCATATTTTTGTATTTACATATTGTAAGTTATAGCTACTACAGCCCAGTAAATAGTATTTTTCCAATATTATTAAAAGTCTGACTTGACTTTGTATTAATGCACCACCTTAGGCCTGGTGTGGGCTTATTTCAGCAGGAACTGATTTTATGATGCTTTGTCTGTGATAACAATTGCCTAGAGGTGAGGTGATCACTACTGCCTTTTTATTTAGCTCTCTACATATGGTAAAGCACTAAAAGTCCTATATAGGCATTTAGAAACAAACGTTAGGCCTTTAGGACTGGTGGAGACTATTGTATATCTTTAATAATGTAGTGGTATGATATGAAAGCTTTACCTGTGAAGCAGTGAATAAAGAATAAGATGACTCTGTTACTAAAACCTAAACATAACCTCAAGTCTACCTAAGGTATGGAGTAGAGGAACTAAAAATAAAATGTTCATGCCAATTAGTATCCTAGGTTTCTTGGTGAAGAACTAAGTATATCGATAACTAAAATACCTGTCTTTCCTCTTGTCGTGGTTTGAGCTCAGAGGGTAACTGAGCACCACACAGCTGCTCACTCCTCCCTTCTCTCTCAGCTATGAGAAGGAGAAAATGAGCCATACTTGGGATGTGAGATAGGGCAGGGAGGGTCAAATCACCCATTATGGTCACAGACAAAAGGCAGACTCATTAGGGGAAGGAAAAAAAGAACATACTTTTATTATAGACACTAACAACAACATTTAACAGAGTAGGACAGTGAGAAGAATTACCACATCTTGAGAACACCTTCCTTCCACCCCACCTTTCTTCCCAGACTCAGAATTGCTGTCGATATCTCTATCTCCTCCTCCAGCGGTGCAGGGGCAGGGAATGGGGGGTGCAGTCAGTGCTGCCACTTCTTCCATCTTCAGTGGGGGGAGAGTCTGGAATTTCTCCCCCTGTTCCATCGTAGTGCCCCTCTCATAGGAGACAGTCCTCCACAAAATTCCTCCAATGTGAGTCCCTCCCATGGGCTGCAACATTCCCCTTTCTACTCCAGTGTGGGACACCAACTTTCTCCAACTGGAGTCCCTCCCATGGGCTGCAGCCCTTCTTGAGCTGCTCCGGCATATTGCAGTCCTACCAGTGCCAAACTACGACAGCAGGGGCTAATTCTTCTTACAAGATCCCAGCCTTCTTCAGGCACAAACACCTTAGTTGACCATGCAAAGCCCCTCACAGGCCATAAATCAATGTCTGCTCCACAGTAGACCTCCATGGGTGGCAGGGAGGGTCTTCCCTGTTGTCTCACCACAGGATACAGGGGGGTTTCTGTTCCGTCACCCCCCCCACACCTCCTTTCTTCCTCCATTCCTTCACTGACCTTGGTGTTCACGCAGCTGCTGCAACTCCTCCTTACATGTCCAATTCCTCCTCACCAGGTCCCTTCTTAAATACATTATTTCAGAGACACAGCTGATTGACTTGACCTTTGTGCAGAGGTGTGGTCAACTTGGAGCTAGGGGAGCTTCAAGAAGCTTCTTATAGGAGACCACCACAGTAGCCCCCTCCCCTGCTACCAAAAAAGCCCCCACCACTCACTCAAACCCAGGACACGTCTCCATCTATACAAATTCTTCTTGAAGAAGACAGAAGGTGTGAACCTCAGGATGCAGAGGTATATTGGGAGGGTGAGCATAGCACTACAGAAATACTAGGAAGTTTATGTATATCAATTTTAACTGTATTACCAATAAGGCTCTTCTGTAATTTCTTAATTTGAACTATGAGTGTTAGATTTGTTGTAATTGGAGTAATAATTGTTTGTGTTAATTTGATTAGACTAATAAGACTTCCATTAGCCTAATGATAAATTCTTTTATCATCATATAAGGTGTTGTACTAGGATTTTTTAAGTAATGTATTCTAATATTGTAGTCTTGATTCAGCAAATCTATTCTGACAGTTCTTTGTTTGATGTTTCTGGACCTCCTGATTTCTGATAAAGTTTGGATTTATCTAGATGTCACATACTGTATACATTCAAATAATTGATTCTATAAACAGAGGAATATAAGAAAATCTGGAGACACAAAAATCTTTAGAGGTAGCAGAACCTGTTTCCAACTTTCCCTGTTAAGAAAAGGGAAGGTGGAAGATTTGTTTTAGACAAACTTTTCCAAGTTTCTGTGACAGGAAGTGGGTTGAAGGTACCGTTATGATATGACATGTGTAAGCACGCATATTTTCAGGAAGGTAAATTCCATTGCAGCTATTTTGAAATAAAAATCTCCTTGACAATACTTTTCTCTAACTGCCTGGTAAGCAAAGCATTGATGAAGAAACCTTGCTGTATGATCGGAAGTTTTAAAGGAATAAAGTGTCATTGGTGGAACAGACCAAATGGATCTGTGCTAAAACAGATCCAACTGCCAATGACTCACAAGGTGTGACAGTAGATGGACATGTTATTTTTTTGAAACAACCTTATAGCTATGAATTTGCTGTTTGCTTTTTTACATCCCCATAGTGTTGGATAAAAACTTGAAGTTGATGGAGGCTATCATATTTGGTCGGTTTCCTCTTAATCTATGTGGCAGCAGAAGCAAATGGGAGCCAACTAGTTCTTAGTTCAATTTCTTCAGTCAATTCATTATATCTTAGAAAACTTTTTGATTATTTGAGAGCTGGCTGCCTTGAATGATATGAAACTGTCTAGAGAGAGTATTTATACTTACAGGATCACAGTCCCCTCCAGTGACCCCAATTCTCTTGGTTTTCAAGACACAATAGAGACAAAGCCTGGAAGCTCCCAGCTATGGCCATTCCGTGGTAGATTAGTTTCTGTGGGAGGTGATACATCTCTATTAGAAGGCAACTGGGCACTTCTATTTAGGGAATGAGCAACTGTTTAACCTGCTTTTCATTTTCTATAAAAACACTTGGCATTGCAGGAGGTCTGGTAGACAATCCTTTCTTTAAGAACAGTAATATCTGATCTCACTGGACTTGAAGAGACATGCTGCAGGCAAGCCAGATTCAACCAGGTTCTGCAGCAGACAAGCAATGTGGAAACTAGTGAAGAAAATAATGATGCTGGCAAGAGACCAGACCCTGGCACTGACCTTGGCAAAGACATAGATAGCTCTTTCAACTTATACTTTAAAGACATTCAGCCATGATAAGGTAACAGATATGTTGATTGTAAACAGAAACCATTAGAGAATGATACAACTTATTTAAAGAAAAAGGTTAAAAGGTAATTTAAGATAACATTAGAACTCATTATTTTAATGAAAAGGCTGTGTAGTAGCATCCTGATTTCCACATCAAATATCCACATTCATGTTCCCCTGAGATCTGGTCTAAGGCTTTCAATATGAAGTTGAACACACTATCTCATATTCAGAGGAACAGGTTGTGATCCTCCATGGTATAGGGATCAGAACTGTACAAAAAGACACTTGTTAAAATCTTTGCAACCACTGGATATGATAATTATTGTTTTCAAAGGATACTCAGCTTGAACACTAGTGACCATTTTCCTGAGGTCTTCTCAGGATAGAAAAGATATAGGAAGAATCTGTCTAGTTCAGGAATTTTCTTCATGTCTAGTGCTACCCAATTCTAGGTGATGTTATGAGAAAGCCACCAGATCTCTATACAGGAAAGGGGATGACTTTGCATTTTGCAAAAAAAGTGCTTCCCTCAGGGCAGCTTTCCTTACTACAGATGTTCTTCACCTCCACCCCACTGAATCAATTTACTCCACAGATGGTAAAACTCCTTGCTAACAAGAGAGAGCTTTTCACTGGCAAAATAGTTTAAGTCAGAAACTGAATTGTAAAGGAAATGAACTTGAGTTCAGGCAGTAAAAATAGGATTTCAAATGCTGTTGGAAACCACACTACAGAGGTCCATATGAAAGACTTCATCTATGTGGAAATAAAGCTATTTTGGAGATTTCTTTTTTGAAAAGAGAACATAGTTTTGCACTGGATACAAGAGGTTATAAAGAATTTATTCAATATCACTTTCTAAGGAACCTGTGAAATATTGTTTATCCTTTGATTTACATTACAGTGGCATACTGGTTATAGCTACATTTATATGACCACTCTTAAAGGAATAGTCTATCTGTAATCTTAGGTCCTTAATTAAATACAGTTTATCATGTCCTTGTGTGTTTCGGTGAATAGAAATGGACCCAAGCATGTGTTTAAGAACTTTGTTAAACTGCTAACTTGCTTTTTATCTTGGTTACTTGTTTTTAAATAATATAAAAAGTTTCTTGAACAAAGCCCAAAGGAGCAATGTTCACCTACATAAGCACTCCAGAGTGAAGGATGAAATAAATCCTTTAACTATTTTCATTTTTTTGGAAAAAATTCACAACTGGATACAATTGGTAGGAAAAAAGATCTACAATCCATAGATCAGAAGAACCAAAGAACATTAAAGAAAAAAAAATAAACAAAAAACCAAGCCAAACCTTTTATCCCAGTGACTATTGGACATGCACACAGGGGAAAAAATGGATCATCTCTCATCTTTGAAAAAGCAATTTGTTGAGCTAAAGTCAATGGTTGGATAAAGTTGAGAATTCTACACTGCAGCTACTTACTTTGAATCCAGCCTACAGATACAGGTTTCAGCACAAAACAGTCATTTTATCATTTTCTTAATAAGCATGAACACTGGTTCAAAAAATGACATGCCTGTTTTCATCAGTCCTTCCTAGCATCAATAAAACATATGTATTGAATGCTTTAATACCTGCATTGGATGATTTCATGTTTTATCTTTTGACTAATAGTGGTATAGAAGTAAACAGAAGTTTTCAGACCACTATATCTTTTCATTCATCCTGGGAACTGGGAGAAGAGAGAGTACAGAATGGCAATGCAGAGCAACTTATGTTCTAAATATAGCTTTTTTTCATCACTATTATTAAGACATATTTGCAACTTATAACTGATTTTGGATGAAAGAGGATAAAATCTATGATCTGTTAGATTCTGTGGTGCCAGTAAATATCCTGCCAATTCCCACTTCCTAAATATGTTATAGTAGCACAATGTCCCCAGAGGCTGGCTGGAAAGCCAAACTACAATTACTTACCCAGCAGAGGTATTGAGATACAGTGCAGCATTCTCTTTGATTTTTGTGGTAAATTACTAAAGACCACAATAGAAGTAGAGCCCTGTTAACAGAAAAGCTATCTAATGACTTCATATAATTCTTCTTGTCCTTCCTTCTGGTAGATGTTTTTCATATTTATTTTGACTTTTATAACATTGGTTATAAAACAGTATCCCGTCTAAAATAGTATACTGACAATCAGTTATCTCTTTCCCATAAAACCATGTTTCCCTAAAGGTATTAGTGACTGTAAAGAGTGTAAGTAAAAAGTCTGGTCTGTACACACATGGACTGTATACTATCTTTACTTTTATAGGGAACAGAAGACCTGGTAGTGTGTATTGAACTAATTAGTTCCCCAGGGTCTCCTGATACTCAATAACATCTCAGTAGCTAGGGTCTCTTTCTCATCTGGAAACTACAGAAAAAGGCAAGCACTGAAAATCGTTGCTGTATGTTCTTTAAATTTCCTGATGTGTTTAATAAGTCTGTGCTACTGTGCTAACCTTTCAATTAAGCTGATAAATATTTTTTAAAATGTTTGTATAGTATTTTTCTTTCCGTGGAAATATTCTGCAGTGACTCTTCATTTGAAAAAGATATTCACAGCAGGTTCACAGTATTGCAGTAGGATCAGATGGGATAATGAAGGGAATATGTACTCTTCAAAGGATCTGGTAGCACTGTGGATTTTGGAAGGAAAAGCCAAAGTAATTTGCTTATTAGCACATAATCCACCTGAATAGCTCATTTAAGATCCTTCAGTGTACTTAGACACATTTGCTAAACACAACTTGATGCTTAAGACTTTGTTCCTTCTGCCTTTCATCAAGTGCATTGGCCTCAAGAAGTAGTTTGTGGGCTTTCCTCTCCAATCTAATTTAATGAAGGGAGGACTCCCATTGTCTTTTTATTCTTAAATTGAAATCTACATCTTTACAATCCAGATGATCTTGGGCTTTGACACTTGGAAATTTTCGGTAGCTCAGAAGACTTCTTATGAGATGTGCTCTTGGCCCATTGAAAGTCCTCTGCATCTTCCCACCTGTCCCTCAACAGGAGACTCCTTTCCAGCTGCCCCTCCTTTATATACTGAGCATGACATTATATGCTATGGAATATTTCACTGGCCAATTTAGGTCCAGTGCTCTGTTCTCTCTCCCAGTTTCTTGTGTACCTGCCCACGAGCAGGACATGGAGAATTGGAGAGTCCTTGAAATCCCAGCAACAACTGAAAACATCAGTATATTATCAGAATTCTTCTCACACCAAATCCTATACTAAATCCAAAACACAGCACTATTCTAGATACTAAGAAGAAAAACTAACTCCATCCCAGCCAAAGCCAGGACAGTATGTGATACATGTCTTCCCCCTCACTTTTTCATAACTTTCTTTTCATTGTAGAAAGAAGCCTTTTTGCTACTAACCGTTTTGCGATCACTGAAAGGAGAATTGGGGCTGAATGCCGGTTTCCCTCACCTGTCATGTGCTATCCTGCATCATCTGCAAGAAAATTCTGTTCAGGCAAGACAGCTTTACCTTCCGCAGACCTGTGGTTCAGATGACGTAAAGGTACATAGCTCACTTACAATTAATTAAATTTAAATTGACTTACACTGCCGAGAATTTGGCTGCCTGTTGAATTTGCAATGAGTCCTTCACTTCTGTGTCATTCTAATAGATGCCCAAGATCTAATAAATAGCTGCTCTTTGCACAGCAGTTTGGAGTGAAGAGCCTCTGCTGCAAGGTAGCTCCTGCTGTCAGGGTCCAGAGGTGATTACCAGCAGTGGAGCCAGCCCTCCCCGTCACCCCTGCATGTCTGTCTCCCTCATGGCTCCTGTTTTTCAGCAGAGCCGTGGGGCCATGCCAGTCTGCAAGGTGAGAGCAGGAGATGGGCAGGAGGTCCCCGCAGAGGGGATAGATAACACCAGTAATCGAAAACACTGAGACGTTATATGGGTAGGTGCCCCTTCTCCATTTCTCCCAGGCATCAATTAACTAGATATTTACAGTCCTTCCCAGAATCACAGGGCTTCCTCTGTGGATTCAGAAAGCACAAGATGGGGACCAATACTAGAAGATATTTCTCATCCTATATAAAATAAAACTGTTATCTTTGTTCATTTTGACCACTTCACTGATGTAGTAAATGTGTGCTCAGCACTGGAGATGGATTAGAATATAGCTCTGAAGGCAGAAATTGATTTGACGGTGCTTTGACTGGATTTTGGCAGTAGAGCACTTGATGTGTCATTGCCAATTTCTCTGTGTTGTTTCACAGTAAGTGACACTTCCTTCAGCTCGTCTCTGGTTAAAATTCACAGATGCTTCCAAAGAAAACTTTCCAAAGAACAGTGCTCTGCTTTGCATTGCCGACTTCATGAGAAACGTCCCTGTGCAGATCGGTGGAGCAGCTGATCCCTACATGGTAGAACCTTTAGGCGTGCAGCTGTAGACATGTTTAAGTGTATTTCCAAATGCTTTGATGAATCTGGCCTGTTGTTTGATCCTAAGGGCTGATGAAGGAAATAAGAGTCATCCAAGCCTGAGCTTTGGCTGGAAGGTATTTGGTGAAATTTTGTCATTCTGAATAGGTGTAGAAAGCTAGCAAGGCACTGGCATAATCTGAGTACACAAACCTTGGAGGGTAGAATCTGACCTGCAACATTCAGACTTGTAATTCTCTGTCAGAAGAACCAAAAATAATCCAGTTATGGAACAGTTGTTTTGGGGAGGTAAACAAGCTACATGGATTTGGGGAGTACAGTGCATGTTTATATTAGTTTCTCTTTTAAGAAAGGAGTATTCTGTCTTCTAACGATAAAGCTGTTAAGAATATTCTTGCAATTTGCCTTCAATGTACTTGTATTGAGATATTAGGAAATGCTTGGGACCCTGTGGAAATGGTCACAATTGTTTATTTTTACTTATTATTAATAAAGGTAGCTTCTTACATCCTAATCTATTGAATCAAGAATCTCAGATAATAATCTAATCCCACTCCAGTCTACCAAAATACTGTTAATAAAGAATATACAAAAGGTCATTTCTATGATTCTTTGAATTTTCTTTCTCATTTCTATTTTTGAAGAGTTTAATGATAGCAGAAATAAAGGGATTAGATTCAAAGAAATTTGATTTTTTAAAATATTTTTTTATTTGTGTAGCGTTTTTTTGTTTTTTATGATGGAGTAAGACTCATTCCATTATGATGGCTTCAAATCGAGTTTCTATGTGCTTAAAGATACGGATATACAGAAATATTCTGCAGATATAGGAAATTATTGTAGGACTCTACTAAGCTTGTAGGCTTTCTTGAATTGTTTATTGTAAATGATTTATTTAAAGTTTTTTCGCTGTTCACACCATATTCACTGACATACAGATAAAGGAACAGTCTTGTATCTCTGCAGATGAATAAAAATAAAGATATTCCAAAAGGTAAAAATTTCAGATCCTGGGAAGGAAACACTGGCTGTTATCAGTGCCCACATTTCTCTGTTGTATTGTCTCTGGCTGGGAGCAAATATGGGAAGTAAATATAATGTCAGCTCTACTGCACCCCTGGAATCCCTACGTGTTTTGGATATTTTCTGTACGACTTCAGCTAGCAGCTAAATAAGTAACTATGCAATTGAGAATTAAACCATATACTTTCACATGGGAAAAAAAAAAAAAAAAAAACCACCAAAACAAGTACTTCTGCAACAAAGAATTGTGAACTTTCTAAGAACTCTGAGCAGCTAAAGTAGGAATGATATTTTATACTCTAGGCTTTGACACTACGATATTTCATATTTAATTTCCTGAAACATGTATTCCTGGTCTTGGCTGCTTAGACTGACAACAAAATGAAGTACAAAGGCCTTGGATATAATATACTGCTCCCATAGTTCTGGAGTGGTCTCTGCAGGCTCCAGGTAAGTGCCAAAACCTGCCAGGGTATCAGCTATACAACAATTAATTTACTCCACATTGCTCCCTTTAATGATCTTTCAGCAGTACCGAGCTGATTTCATTTCTACAGCTACTGTTCTCCCCTATCTCATCTTCATTCTCTCTCTCAGCTTGAATTAAATAACAGAGATGAGAGATTTATTTTTGATAGCTTATTGTTATAAAGAAGATGGCTCTGTGGCATTGTATAATATAAAAATCTTCATTACACAGATATGTTTGAGTGTATTCTTCTCGAAAGAAAGCTATGTAGTTGAATTAACTCTTAGCGTACTCAACATATAAAGCATCACTTTGATTGTGGTACAGCTCAGTAAGCACTACTGAATTGCAACAGAGAGGGAAAATTTGCCAGCATTTTCAAAAAGGTAGCGGACTATAAACTTGCTTCCCATAGTCATCCCAACACACTGTAATAAAACTCATCAATCCCAGTTCTGATTTATATTTGAGTGACCATACAGTTGTACAAAGACATTTCAATATGCACTCACTTGACCTCACACTGAATTCACATTGAGAATGCTTGTGTATTGTGTCCTACAGAGCTTTAGACTCAGAGGTGCCAGAAACTCACCGCTAGAACATTAAAGCTTCCAGATCTTTTCTGATGCCATCTTCAAAGAAAGATGAAGTGCTTTTGGAAAGCTGTTGGGAGTAATTAATTGCTTCTTTGTATTAGATGGATTGAGAAAGCTAGGCAGCTGTATTTCTCTGGAGATAATTTTATGATTTAGTTGTATGTATACATCCAAACGCTAATTAATATTCTAAGGAAAGTACGCTGTGTATGTTCTGCTCATTACACTGAATCACTAATAGCTTTTGGCTAATTTGCACCCAGCAGGGCAAAGATATACATAAGGATGGGAGAACTCCAGGAAGCAAGAGCCAGGAACAGTCATAACGTGTTTTTCCCCGGCTGCATGGGTTGCTGTGAAGAGTGGCACTGTACTGACAGCAAAAGGTGGGAAATGGCTTATTCCTTTTCATATTGAGCAAAGGAGGAGGAAGCACACACTGCATCATCACTGCTGAAACAGTAGCCCCAATCCCCCATTTTGGTCTACAGGAGGCATCGTACCTGTGCTCTGCCCCGGGGTGCTCTTGGTGGGATGGCGTGGTCATACCATGTTTCCTGCCCTGAAATATACTTCAGAACTTCCACATAATTCTTTAACTGGTTTTAATTAGAGTAGAAACTTCCTGAGCACTTGTTTCTTTCATTAAAATTATTTGTATTATCACAGTGCCCAGAAGACCACTCAAGGTGTTATGTAAGTAAATGATATCACGTATTAATGGCAGATTTTCTATCAAATAACTTTCAATGGAAATGCAAGACAAGATTCAGCTGATGTGGATAGATAGGTATGGGATGAAATGAATTGCTGATCCCAGCCTGGCTGTTGTCCATTTTTATTTCTAAATAGCACAGTAAGAGAACTTTTAAGGAGAATTGGAGGAAAAGCAATGAATCATCTTCATGGACAGCTTTCCACATGTGAAGAGAAATATGTAAAATCCCAGAATTATCTGTTCCAAAATGTAGTAAAACTGTTAGATGTGGGGAGACAATGCTGTTATTTCAAATCAGAATTGATAGAGTGAGTGTACAGCGAACAGGGCTTTGACAGTGAAGACTATCAGCTTGCATTTGACTTGAAGAAGGGGCAGCTAATAGCAGGATGCCAAGGGAGAGATTACTTTATTAAGCATCTTTGGAGCAGCATTTCTCCACATACTGTTAAGAGAATATGGGCTGTATGACTATGTGGGTGGCTGTGTAGAACAGACTGATCTTAGAGATGAAAGAATGTGTAAGGTTTGTAGTCTGAAAGCTAGAACTGTCAGTGAAGCCTAAGTCAAAGACTATATACATAAAAGACAGGCAGAAGGACAGACTTGTACAACAGATCTGAAAAATTAAGATAACAAGGGTGAAGGAGGAGAAAATGAACTCATATGATTTCAGAATTTCTGCCATAGATATTTCCTAATACAGGAGTAGCAATGGAGGAAGTGATGTCAAAGATGAGGCATATCTAAACCAACCAATATAAATATTGCAATAGAAAAGATAAGGAAAAGATTCAAGGGGGAGACTTAAAGCACAAAGGAATCAACAACTCCATCAGTGAAGGAGAGGAGAGGAGAGGAGAGGAGAGGAGAGGAGAGGAGAGGAGAGGAGAGGAGAGGAGAGGAGAGGAGAGGAGAGGAGAGGAGAGGAGAGGAGAGGAGAGGAGAGGAGAGGAGAGGAGAGGAGAGGAGAGGAGAGGAGAGGAGAGGAGAGGAGAGGAGAGGAGAGGAGAGGAGAGGAGAGGAGAGGAGAGGAGAGGAGAGGAGAGGAGAGGAGAGGAGAGGAGAGGAGAGGAGAGGAGAGGAGAGGAGAGGAGAGGAGAGGAGAGGAGAGGAGAGGAGAGGAGAGGAGAGGAGAGGAGAGGAGAGGAGAGGAGAGGAGAGGAGAGGAGAGGAGAGGAGAGGAGAGGAGAGGAGAGGAGAGGAGAGGAGAGGAGAGGAGAGGAGAGGAGAGGAGAGGAGAGGAGAGGAGAGGAGAGGAGAGGAGAGGAGAGGAGAGGAGAGGAGAGGAGAGGAGAGGAGAGGAGAGGAGAGGAGAGGAGAGGAGAGGAGAGGAGAGGAGAGGAGAGGAGAGGAGAGGAGAGGAGAGGAGAGGAGGAGGTGGAAAATTTTAGATCAGGAAACATAATATGGCAAGACATGAAGGGAGGGCTGATGTCAGAATAAGAGAGTTGACATCACCAACAACAAAAAATGGTGCTTGGAGAAGATCAAGGGAACAACTCTTTGTGGTGAATATGAGAGCTCCATTATGGATGATGGGATTAGACTGAGAGAAATGGAGTTATGGGCTGAAATGGTTTATTGACTGAGTTCTCCAAGGGTAGTACTGATGGAAGGTTTTGATTCCTATTTCAAGGATGATTTTAAATTGGTTTTAATACAAAACTGATTTAATTATAAAATGCATACAGACTACAGGTATCTTTGTCAGGAACTCAGTTTCTCAGTTTGACCTTAGTAATATTCTCTGCTCCTTTTTCTCCTTCTGACCTCTTGCTCTTTGAAAATTTGCATTTTAGCAAAAGGAATGAAGATGGTATTTATTCAGGCCAATTAGTCAAAAGCCCAGAATTCATATCTCCACAGTGTGCTGCACCAGAGGTGTTGGCTACTGATCCTACCACAGTTCTTTTTAAAGTCTGTCAGGCAATTCAGTGATTCCACCTAGGCTTGGATCATATTTGAACTTTAGGCATCAGCATTCCCAGAATAAGTATGTCTGTACATGGGTGTACAAATGATGTTAAGCAAAGCCCAGCAAAGTTTGGGACTAAATAAAATGGTATCTAAATAACTTATCTGCCTGGAGAATGTGGCAGTACCCAAAAGCAGGCAAGTAGATAGATGTCATAGATGGCTAAGGCTGGATCGCATTCAAATTATTTGATGTATGTGTAATTCTGCCCGTGTGCTTGTGATGCTCCATTATTCACCAGTGAGGCTACTTTACCTGTGACCTCAGATTGTTTTGCATGACTTGTTATTTTAAAAAGTTATGAAGTGGGATTTTGAAAATTTCTGATTCATATATTTTGATAGTTCTAATTATTTAAACAGAGGAAGAAAAGGATCATTGTCATCAAACTGAGCAAGCTAAGAAAGTAGTGCAATGTAATTAAACTTTATAGCTTATAATATAAGTAAATTGCTTGTGCAGAGCAGGAAGATTTTTCCCCTCTATTATTCTGAACATTAAATACTGGCTGCTGTCCAAGAAATGATAATAAGGAAGATGGGATAGTGACTTTATCTGATATGTCAAATTCAGGTTTCCTTTGAAGGGGGAATCTCTAATCTGTGTCTCACAACTCCCATAATTACAAGGAGCCATATATTTAAGAACTGAGCTGTTATTTTTCTTTCCTTGTATGTACAGCATGGCATCCTTTTGACATTTTGTCTAAATACTTAAATCAAAAAGGTTGTCATTACCTATCTGGTATACACTGCAGCACAGAGGGAGGTGCATTTTTTCTCATGTGATAAAGCTGTTAAAGAATCTCTTTTTAGTTTAAGTGTATTTGGCCATATGGTATATCAGATAAAGTTTTCAAAATGCCTTGAGTCTTTATCCGAGTGAACATAAAACAGTATACTCAGTAAATTGAGATCAGGTATACATATATAAATAGATCAACTAAAACCACAGTAGGTAATTTTTTTCTGAAGACTGTCTACATGAATGGGATTTTTGCCTCATTCCTGGGAAAAAGTGAAGTAACTAAGATGCTTTAATGCATTGTTAAACCTATCTCTGTTAATTTTTAAACTGATATTGTGATTTTCCCTTTGTTATCCACATTATCTTTCCTGATAGTGACTACTAGTTCATACTCACTTATACTGTGATCTTCGCTGCTTCATATTCTTTAGATTATAGGTATGAAGGAAAGTACCAATTGTTTCAATTTACTTTTTTTTTTTTTTTTTTTTTTTTTTATTTTTTATGATTTCTTCATCTTCTCTAAATTTTTTAAACTCTGAGTTGGAAATATGAAAAATGTAGTCCTAGCCTGCATTTAGACTGTTGACTTGCAATATAATATTGCATACTTGACAGTACTTAAATTTACACTATTTAAAAGTATACCTCAGATATGACTGGTGTCTATAACAACTTTAATTCTCTTTGCAAGCTTTTCTAATCACATTATTCCCAAAATGCACTGACTTATTCTTAAGCTCTCTAAAAATACAGAAAATTCATGACTAGAAATAGGATTTTTTTGCCCTAACTTATTTGACCTTCATCCTCCAACTATTAGATCCTTCCTTCCATAGGGTACCTGCTCCATCGAAAATTATTTTGAACAGGAGCAGCCTCAGAAATTTCTGCTTTCAAGGAGGCCCTATCTGGACTCTTAAAATCACCTCTCTTCCTACGTTTCTCTCCAGTGTGATGGCAAATATCAGTATTTTTAGCAAAAAGTAATAACTTGTGCTGAATGTAAAATGTCGTAGATTTTTTTTTTTTTCACAATGGATTAAAGGACAAGCTAGGGATCATAGACAAGTGAGCTGAATTTTGACAGCTTCTAACTCCTATGCTGAAAGTTAATCAATCCAGTTACAAAACATCCTCAGAAGGGACCTCTGCAGAAATGGAAAAGGCTCTGCTGCTCATAGTACCTCGTCATTATCTCTTTGGATGTCTGAAGTACAAAAGGTTTGGACTGATTTATGTCTTGGCATGGGTAGTTTATCTTTTTCACTGAATGCAATAAAGCAAATTTCCTGTGAAGTCTAAATATCAGCCACATGAACTAGACTGTTGCAAAATGATCTGCTTTTGCAATACCCATATGTGTAATGCCAAAATAGCTGACCTAGTTTACTGAAGTAGAAAAATAAATAAATCACCTTTTATTCTGAGATCACAGCTGAACATGAGCCTATTTGTGAAACTGAACCTATGTGTATGTATTTACTTGTTCCTGTGTAGAACTCAATTCTCATTCTCAATTTTCGCTATTTGTTAAAGCAACAGTTATGAAGTTTATCTATCTGTTTATCTTTCAAGATGGAAGGCACTTGTGGGGGAATGTAGATAATTATCAGCAAAGGGAAGAATTTCCAAACAAAGAAAACAATGCCTCAGGCTTTATCATGCCATCCTGTCAAAATCTGTTACGCTACAAAGATCTTCAGATGTGTGTGATATTCCTGCCAACAGTGCTGAGTGTTTATACACAGGCAGATTACTCCCCAGTGTCCTCTGAAGACAATAGTGACAACATGGAATGAACCAACTTTTTTTTCAGGATTTGTTTAAGCCTCAGTCAATGTTAAATTCCATCCTTTGAGTTCAATGAATCAAAACGGAATGCTAATAATTATTGTATTTGCAATTCCAGAGGCTTTACAACCCTTGAGGCAGAGCAGTACCAGTCAGTTAAAGAGGGATGAAACTCAGAGAGCTGCCTTGTTAATTGGCCCAAGTATCATGCAGTTAATGAAGTGTTTTTAAGGTTTCTGTAAGATCATGAGATGTCTGAGTGATATTGTTGCTGCGATCTTTATTAAGGGAGAATCTTTAGCAATACCAGTGAAGGCAAATAGTCTAGGTGAAAAGATTGACACACATTCCCATCATGGAAATGAACATTGCCCTGATTCTCTTTTTCTCTGTGTCTTCAGAACTTTTTATATGACCTCTTCTTTGTAAACCTTTTTAAATGCAGTGGAGAAAGTGAGTGGCAGTTAAACCTTCTCATGGTAGGGATAAACTAAATGTTTGTGGACCCTCTCACAGTTCCTTATACCCCAGCATCACATACAAAGACAAAATATTGGTATCAATAAATGAAGAAGATTCTTCAGCTTTGGTCTTTAAAAGACTGGCTGCAACAGCTCAGTGTCTTGGGGTTATCATTTGCTTTTGAAGAAGGGGAGGAGATCAGGTGTCAGATTTGTCAAGGGAGATACAGAAGGACCTGCTGTTAATGAACAGCAAAGCACACCTCATCAAGAGGAAGCTTAAACAAGGGAACAAGCTTGACAAAGGTAGTGTGTTTTGTGCTCTTTTCTGCACAGTGTTTTTAAAAATGTCCAACAGTACAAAAACAACCACGAAACCCCTGGTGACAACCATATACTAATATTATTTCTGTTTTTCTTTGCCAGACACACTGTACAGGACCATTTGCTGATATTGAGAATATAGATATCAGTTTAAGAGCAAAGGAAAGCGTTTTTATTTTTGTTTAACATCTGGTTTTTATTTTTATTTAACATCTGGTTTTTATTTTTATTTAACATCTGGTTAACGATATATGATACAGTAGCAAGAAGTATGCGTTTTAGTTACTGAAATGTACAGCCCCCTCTTAAAAAAAAGAATCTTCCCTTTCTTAACTGGATACAAATTTTAGCATGTACAAATACTGTATTTAACCTCCGGTTTTCCTTGACAGAAGGATGTAATATGGTCAAAATTTGAGACTGTCATTACATTTGTAGTTTGCATTTGGCCCAGCCATGGATTTTTGGTCACCTCACCTTATTTTTGTAGGATTTGTATGTATGAAACAAAATGTATATATGAAAGAAGTATTGGTGTAAACAAGTAGACCCATTAGACTGGTAGGATATTCCTCAACCTGTGGTGTCAACTTAATTTTGCTCCCATTAAAATCAGTTGTAAGACTTTTAATGCCTTTGCTTGGGGGTTGTCATGGTTTGGGCCTGGTCGGCAACCAACCCCCGCAGCTGGTCACCCTCCCTTCCCCCTCCCCACCTGGGAATAGGGGAGGGAAGTAGAGGGGTGAGGGGAGACTCTCAGGCTGAGATAAGAACAGTTTAATGATGGCAATAAAATGAGAACAACGACGATGATAGGGAAAAAAAAAAAAAGAAATATATAAACAGTCAATGTACAGCACAATTGCTCACCACCCGCTAACCAATATCCAGCCCGTTCCCGGCCAGCGACCCCGAGATACCAAGATCCCACAATCGCGATCCCGGAAGCGAGAGAGAGAGAGCTCCTTCCCGACCACCCCTCCTCTCTATAGTGAGCATGAGGTTCCATGATATGGAATATTTCACTGGCCAATTAGGGTCAGGTGCTGTGGCCGTGCTCCCTCCCTGCTCCCTGTGCCCTTGCGCACGGGCAGAACATGGGGAGTCGGAGAGTCCTTGAAATCTCAGTAGCAGCTGAAAACATCAGTGTGCTATCAGCATTCTTCTCATACCAAACCCAAAGCTAAATCCAAAACACAGCACTCATCTAGTCCCCAAAAAGGAATATTAACTCTATTTCAGCCCAAACCAAGACAGGGGTAGAGCTAATCCATCACTAAACACTTTTGAAAATCCTATCTCTGGTGCCCTGAAATCTCATTATGCTATAGAAGGGCAGAAGTAATTGCTCATAGTATAAAGCAAAGTTGAAACTGAGCTGTAAGAAAATATGGAATTGTAAAAATGTAGAACATGGTTAAAACACTGTTTAGAAGAAATGCTGAGACTATTATTTGAATAAAGGATTCGAGTTCTTGGTTTCTGAGTGAATCAAAGGATTATGCCTGGAAAATGAATAACAATTAAAAAGACAAAACAAAAAAAAACAAAAATAGATTCCACCAAAGTCAACCTGTAAGTAATTAAAAGTTTTGTACATTGATTTTTTTAAAACAATGTCATTTTGAACTTTGGATCTCTGTGCTTGTGATAAGCATTCATCTGGAACAACGAAACACTTTGAAATGCAATTTAAATCAATGTATTTTTTTTCACACAAGCCCATTATATACATTGCTTTCGGTTTCTCTTAAAGACATAGTATCTCCTGAGAAGCCTCAAAGCAACATATGCAGGCAATGAGCATTGTTGGAAATGTCTTCACAGCAATAACAGAATCACTGGTTTCCCTACTCCATGAGAAAATATTTGATCACTGTGACAGTTTTAATTTTTTTTCCATATTTTATTTCATTTTAATTAATTTATTTTACTTTGTAGTTTAATTTATAATTATGTTACTATCTAATTCACAATCTGTCTAGCTGATTGCTCAATGTAAGTTTTTATACCATGTAAATAACAGTGTCTGACTTATTCCAAGAGAGTAGATGGTGTTTTGTAAACATTTTTTAATTGAGTGTGCTTCAACTTGTCCAGGCAGAGCAGCCATTTTTATGCCACCTGTTGGCATAAAGAGCAGTTATTATTCAAACTTGCAATAAAATGCAGTACTTTAAATTTTATGGACACATGTACAGTCATGGATTGATACTTTCATATCAGAACTAAATATGAAGAAAATTCAATGAAGAATGCAAGACTGTGTAGATTAAAGATAAATGGTGCTCGGTAAAGGAGGAATCATGTCCCACCTACCTCCCATACCATGTGTCAACCTCTAGTCCACATGGCAAAGACTAATCTAAGTGGGCATAAACTGTGCAGTTGCATAGCAGAAGAAAATGCTTACATTGCTTAGCTCTAGCATTTCAGTCAGGCAAACTGTCACCTCATCAAAGTCTTTTACAAAAGTGTCAGCATAGCAGTCTGCTTCAATGTTAGTCTTCCAGTCATCTGTGGATCACATGTGTCCTCCTTTATGCCACTTTGTGTATCATTTCCTCACACTTTATGTTCCTATCCTGTTAGCACTTGTGATGGACTCGACATTTTTGGTTTGCCATGTGGTATGAAAAGTAATTTTCCCTGTTTCCTGGGGGGATGTTGAGACCTTCATGCAAATCTTTCCTTTTATTGTTTGAAGTACATCCACTGAAAGAAGCTAAGCTTCCAGAGGTCCCTCAGCCCTTGTCTTTGGAGGTCAATGTTGCATGTATCAAAGGGAGGAGGAAGAAAATCCTGGGAACAAATACAAGCTCACCTTCTGCAGGAGGAGTTTGTGCCTGTCCCATGTAATGTGTACACTGAAAGATGAAATCTGTATCTCAGCTTTTTTTTTTATTTTTCTTTTTTTCTTTTTTTTTTTTTTTTTTTTTAAATGCTATCTGTTGTAATCTGTGTAACCAGAGACTGGTTATTCTTACAGTGCATCTAGGCTTTGAGTTATTTTAATCCCTTGGTGTCCCTTCTACTTTGATATCTTATTCTGTTTATTTAGAGGTTTCGCTATAGATCTTAATCATTTGTGCACCTGGGTATTTTAAATTATTTACTCCACTGGTTATTACAGAAGAACTGAATTTCTAAGATAGTATGAAATTAGTATTTTCAATAGGATCATGTTGTTTTATTTATTGAAATTCATCAGAAAGTGAGATCTATCAGAAAAATCCACACATAATCATCATAACAAGCAGTCAGTAAATCAACAGGAATTTTGCCCTGGCAAGCAATGTTGTGGTTTATCTAGGTATAATTTAGTCTGAAAATGCAAGGGTTTGTTATCACTAAGGCAGCAAAATTTGACAGCCTCTTAAAAAGGGCAGTGTGGGCAATTTGCTTCCTCCTTCTGTTTCTCCTAGTCCCCTCTATTTACATTTAGGGAGAAATTTCTTAAGATTTATCAGAGTTTGTTGGGTGGGATATTTTCTGTGCTTTCTTTCTAAGCAGAAGCTATTTCACTCACTGAGAATTAAAAGTGTAAGAGGACTTTTGACCATTTACACACACAAAAAAAAGAGACTAGTTGAATAAACTAGATCATCATACAAACCTAAGTGTTTCAAGCTCAACAAAGTAAAATTTGCTTATATTTACAGGACATCTGATACTTGCTGAGATAAAGCAGAAGATAGGAAAAAGGAAACAAGGATAACCAGGTTGTGTTATTGTTGCTTGAGAAAAGATGTCCTGATAAGCAGCATCTTAAGTAGTTGGAAGAATATCCACTAGTGATCGCAGACAGTTGAGAGATATTTCTTCAGAGAACAAGTTAAACAGAAACTTCTTTCAGCAAAGGACAAATGGATGTTGCTAGGTCAGAAACTGGATTATGCAATAAAAGAAGAAAAGCAGAAACTGAAGCTAATATCACTGAATAAAATTAAGAGGCAAATGCAGCAGCTCAGAAGGACCACACTGAAAAGATAGAAAACAGAAGGACAGAAAGCAAACCTGCCCCCTGTAAGGAAAGAAACTGAAAGTTGAGTGGAAATGATAGAATCACAAATGCAGCAAATAAAGTAGAGGAAAAGAAAATGGAAGATAGGAAGGAAGAGGACTCCTGAACAAGAAGCAGCAGAGACTTATCCTGAGCCGGCAGTTGTATCTTTGGATGATTATAGCTGGAATCAGTTTTAGTACATCTGAACATCCCACTGTATATGATGTTTCATTGTTGCTCTTCAGGATGTTAACAAATGATACAGTGTGAGAGACTTCTTGTTCACTTCTGAACAGCTCTTTTCTTACTCAAAATCCTTCTGGGAATTGACAGCCATTTCTGTCAGAAATGGCAGGGGTAATGCACTCGTGTTCTGGGCTATTACACAAGCTCATGAAGTTGTGGATGGGAGGCTGCTGTTTTGTGTGTAAATGTTTCACACCAGCTTCCTAGGTAATAATTTAATTTTGCTGGTTTTCAAAAATGGAAATCAGTGATTTCTAATGGAAAATCTTTTCTTCCAATCCAATCAACTAAGTTAAAGCACCCATTTAATTTAAAATTACTTTTAAAGAGTATTACTTTTTTTTTTTTTTTTTTTTTGCCACCATGCCTATTTAAATTTGCCATGGGCAAGAATCTTAAAGCTCGTGTTCTCAGCAAAATCTATGCGAAACTGTTAGAGTGCTTTTGGAATCTTTAACGCTTCCCTACTGAAACATCAAATTTAGTGGGGTAGTGGAGTGGGGACTGGAAAGAAAAAGAGAATGAAGATCTGCACTTACACCTACAGGCTTATACATAACCTTACTTATATCTTCCCTCTAGAAGTGTCTCACTGTTGTATAAAACCTCAAGTTTTCTTATGATAGAGATATTTTCATGCTACTGTGGTGAAAAATTCAAAATGTATTCACATCAGTAGTTCACTCCAGTGTTTTGATATGGAGAACATAAGTATCATGGTTTGCCATGCATTGGTGCAGCTTGCATAATTGTTCATCGCTGCCACACTGTTGTCTTTTCAAAAGGCAGCGTGGCTGAGGGGGAGCTTGCAGAGACTGAGGTGCTCTCAAAACCTTGGTGCTGCTCGGAGCTCTGCTTTGTTACTGTACGGTGTGAGGAAGATTGAAAATTCAAGTCAGTTAGTAAGTTATGTGTCTAAATTGTTTAATTGTTATCCTTGGCACTCTGTTTTGGTCCAGAAGGGTTCTCAAAGAGTATCTGGGATTAATTGTTTACATGCATCACTTTTTAAATTGTGGGAAGCTATAACTAAGCTGCTGAATTGCCTTCCTGCTCTTATGAAGTCTTCTCCAATCTTCTCTGATATGCCGAGGCTGCATTGTTTAATTGGTAATTATTTTTGTTTCCTTGACTGAACTGTTACTACATTCTTTAGCAACTCTTGGCTGGCTACATAAATTACAGTGCTGTCTTCCTTTTGTATCAGGAATTCTGAATTTTCAGCTGGTGCTGATTAAATGTGTGCATCAGTGCAAAGCCTAGTTCACATTCTGAGCAGAGCTGTGTACTCAGAAATTATAGTGTTAAACTGTTTTTGTATTGCTAATGAGGTGTTGGGCTAAAGCAGGCTGCATCTGGCTAAATAATATCTCACTCCAGGGCAGTGTACAGGAGGTTGTGTAAGTTTGCAGTCACAAGTACAGACCAGCAATACCTTTCTCTCTCTATCTTCCTCATGCTTACCAGCCCCCTTTTGCACCCAGCTAACCTCCCCATTTTATACCAGAAGAGGTCTCCAGATCTGGCACCTTGCAGGGCTCCCAGACACTGGCACTTAGATCATCCACAACTCCTTCCCATGGAAGGCACCTTTCCGTGAAGAAATTGTGGCCTGAATGTTAACAAGTAGCAAGGCATGGTCTTGGAGGGAGAATGCTTTTATAGTTTGAGCTTAGCAAACTGCACCTTATTCTGTGGTTCCAAACCTGAGAAATAACATGAACTTTTCTTCTGTGCAGACACACTGAGCCCCAGAGAGCCCCAACCCCTGTGTGAAAGCCTCCAGCAGTGGGCCATATGGAGACAGCAATTGCTCTGTAGGACATGTAACAGTTTCTATTAGACTTATGGAAGCAGTGGGAGCTGGAAGAGTGTCTGGAGCCCCACACAGTCCATGAAAATCAAACTGGGCAACACCATCTAAGGGATCGACTTGGCCTTAACTACGGCCAGTAACAGAGCTGTTGATGCTGTCTTTGAGCCACCTCTTAGAGCTGGTGTTGGATGATGGTGAGTGAGGCCATCTTGGTGTTAACCTGAGCTTCTGTGGAGGCTGGTAGAGAAAATGAGTAAGTAGGTTAATGTGGTTTCCAGGAAACTGCAAGTTTCTTTAGCAATAGGTGGGGAAATCGAAGTGAAGACTTTATCACTTGTTCATGGGTAGATTTCTCATCTTTTTTTTTTTTTTTTTTTTTTTTTTTTTTGCACAGAGTGACTTTTATTCTATTTAGAGAACATGACTGGTCTTTGTTCTACACTCACTCTCACTTTCACTGCTGAACTTGTTCTTACCCAGCTCTCAACAACTTTAATTAAAGAAAATAATGACACTGTGCAGCTTTGTTTTAAGATACTCTATCAAATATAACTACAGGCAATGAAGGAAAGCAGGAAAACAAACAAGTCAGTAAAAAGGGACATGTATTAATAAAAAAAGAGTAAAAAGAACACCTTCTATTTAGTAGGCTGACTAACAGAGATACTGATAGAAAGTGGCTCACCTAAAAAGCAAATATTCACTGCCACTTACAATGCTGAAGAAACAAGAATGGCTGGACAATTAGAAAAACCAAAGATTAAGCTGTGTTTACCTGGCTTTTCCTGCTGAATCTAATTTGAACTCTGGCATGTATGTGAAGTCTAACTGGTGAGTGGCTGTTTTGCATGTGGAGTCAATGAAGCACCTCTTTGATATACCTCAAGGGGTGTCTACATGTTCTTAACACTAGATGTTCTTAGCTGTCCACTAAGGATTAAAAGCAGTTGAATCAGGCAACCTAGAAGCAGGGACATAAGGAGGAGGAAAATTTCAGGCTTTGGCGGGTAGCTCACATCAATTGTGTAGACTTCAAACTCTCAGTGGAGAAAAATAGGCACTTTAAGACATGTTTATTCTCTTAATATTCATGCATAAAATAGGTTGTACAGGTTGTACTGTAGATAGGGCTGTTTTGTTATGTTAATTATAGAAGGACGCTAAGGGAAAGGTGGTTATTTGCACTGCAGACATATTAAATTAAGCGAATATAATCCTATTCTTTTAATCTTTAAGGAAAAGAAATGAGGGCCACTGGAGGATCTCACCTGGGTTAACGTGGGTCAAGGCCTTGGGACAGCAGCTCGATTTGACATCTTAAGTCACAGTATTCAACGAGAAAACATGTAGAAGGCAGAAGGAATAAGGCATGTCCTATGAGGAGAAAAGGAGGCTGGGGGTTGACCTCATTGCTCTCTACAGCTTCCTGAGGAGGGGACATGGAGAGGGAGGTGCTGAGCTCTCTGGTATCCAGTGACAGGACACGTGGATGATTCAAAGCTGCATCAAGAGGTTCATACCAGATATCAGGAAACATTTCTTTACTGAAAAGGTGGTCAACCACAGGAACAGGCTTCCTAGAGAGGTGGTTGATGCCCCAACCCTGTCAGTGTTTAAGAGGCATTTGGACAATGCCCTTGATGATATGCTACAATTTTTGTTCTGTCCTGAAGTGGTCAGGCAGTTGGACTAGATGATTGTTGTAGGTCCCTTCCAAATGAAATTATTCTATTCTATTCTATTCTATTCTATTCTATTCTATTCTATTCTATTCTATTCTATTCTATTCTATTCTATTCTATTCTATTCTATTCTATTCTATTCTATTCTATTCTATTCTATTCTATTCTATTCTATTCTATTCTATTCTATTCTATTCTATTCTATTCTGTTCTGTTCTGTTCTATTCTATACTAATGCAGCAAGATACTTGGGAAAAGGGAATGTTTTAAATGCAGAAAATGATTTAAAAGTCTAATTGTTTTCTACATGTTAACAGACATTATGTGCATGGTGCAACTCTTTGTGTTTTTGTTGTGGCAGACATATGGGAAACTGTCTGCAGACAAAGATGGCCCTAAATAGCCAGTCCTGACCGCTTAATAGAAGGAATCAGAGGTGGCCAGGTCCCAGACAGCAATAATGATCATCTTGAGCATGGGCATACTGAACTTGTATATTGTAGGTTGGTGTTGTAAGGCAGGCATGAGGTGCTGTCTCAGAGTGAGCTCTGTGCTCATCACTGTCTGTGATGTGTGACAAGTACTGTTACAGTCAGAAGGGGTAGGTCTCATTCCCTGGAACTTCTGTGCCATGGACAAGTGCGAGGGGAGAGGAGAAGGACACACTTGACCTTGTTTGTGCTATGATTTTTATGAAGAAGTTCAGACTCTCCCAACCAGGAGGGTAGACACTGGTGCCAAGGGTATAGTGTATGCTAAGGAAATGTTGAGCTCATTGTATCCTTTGCACCTCACCCTCACATGGTGTCTTGGCAGGTCTTTGCTGCTGGTTAAGTCCTTGTCTGGTTTCCCAGCAGCTGAAGGAGTTTCTACGCGTGCAGCAAATGTGGGCGAGAAGCTGACAAAGCACTCACTTCAGGGCATGCTTGATTCAGGGTGTCCATGGGAAACATATCTGATTAAATGCTGTTGTGATAGGGGATGAAAACACGTGGAATATGGAGGTGGTGAGCCTGAGTTTACTTTTGCCCAACTCAGAAATACCGAAGAGAACATAGATACAGTCATAATCAAGATAAGTCTGTTCTGGAACTTTGGGATCTCAGAGCTGCTTAATTTGTTTCAAACACTCATAGTCAGTGAAATAATGTCAGATCCTTTAGGTTGCTTTTCTTCAAAGACTGCTTGTAATTTTTTTAAATGCCCTCATCTGTTTCAGTAGTAGTATGGTCTATACATCGGTCCATTTAGAATAGTTTGTGCTTTTCCTTTAGCAGCAAATAAAACTAGTCATTGACTTAATAATATTTTTCTAAAAATTTACACTGAGATTCATGAATGAGCATAGAAAGAAACAGGTTAGAAAATTGTTTCAGCTGAGCATGTTTTTATGTTTAAGAATGGCTTTCCTGACAGAATGAATCTTTTTTCTGGTTTAAAAATTGTTCAAATAAAAATAAAAAAAATCCTGGCAAGTGTTTCAGAAAAATAAAAAAGAAAAGAAAGATATTGAAAGTGTGTAATTCCACTGGTTCCAGAATCCCAGGGGTTTAGTAATGCTCCTGCTCTAAGCTAGGAAATGAGCAGCTGCCTATGAGAGAGGAACTGAACTGGGAACAGGACAAGTGAGGTAACTCACAACTAAATGACACATCTTACCCTATTTCACACTGTAAATACCGGTGATTGCTGGGTTGCATCCCCCAGAGCAGTTACTGCTCTAGTCCTGTCAAAATGTTATGGGTCATTCTGAATTGTGCTGTAAAGAAGTTATTTATACAAATCTAATTTCTTTGAGGAATCTAGTACTACTCATGCAAATAAAGTGGTCTCCTTCCTCTGTTAGTCTAAATCTCATTTTGGTCTACTTTGCTGGAATTCACTGCAGGGGAGTGGGGGTGAGGTGAGTGTAAAGCAGGTTCAAAGATTTTTACAAGTGTGTTGCAGTTCCTGGAGGAGATGTTTTGTGAACATGGTACAGAGATCTAGTACTGCCCAACATGACTTACTCCAGATCTACTTCTAGCCTAATTTATACCCATGACACAGATGAAAACATCTAACAAATGACATCTACCTTGGGTCGAGTTAGATGCAGCACTCTATTTCAGTCTTACAGTTGATGTTCAAAGATACATTCCAGTAACCCTTGGTACCTGTGAGAAAAACAGCCTTTATGTTGCTGTAAGGGATGTTTTCCTCTACATTTCTGTGCCCTTCTACCATATTTTCCTAGTATAGCAGGGAACGTGGGAGACTTTGCAGACCTCTATAGTCCACAGTGTTTCATGCAAGGGGTGCAGATATCAGTCACCAATATGTAAGACATTAAAATTTGTATTTTTTTACCACTTGAAACATAAAGAAACCATGTTAAATGAAGTGATATTTATACTTTCTTTCAATTGTTTGTGAGTTTGTCTAAGCAGTAAAAATGTAGTTGTAGACACATTTATTCATATATTAACAGTTATACCCTTGAGAATATTTCAAGCAAAACTGCATTCAAATTGGCTGTTTATTTGTTTTAAGGACTTTTTAAAAAATAAACAATTAAATAGTCCATCTGTTCCCCAAACACTTCTAGTTAAACATTTGACTATACAGTTTTGAAAAGGCAATTTTGCTAAATTGAACATTCTGTGTTGTATGTGTATAAATCCTTGACTGCTACAGGGAAGTAACAGAGTAGACAAAAGCTTGGATTCACCAAATTAAAATATGGTGTAAAACAGCAGAGTTACACCCGCTTAAAGTATATTAGGTTACTTCTTTTCTCTTTCTTCTTAGAAAAGTAGAAGTTAAAAATATTCCATTCTGAAATCTGGGTTAATCTTACAATCAGAGATCACAAAGAACGGCTCTAAAATCCCTGGGAGAGTACTTTCAGCATGTATTTGTGGAAATCACTTTTCTAAGTGGTGTTATATCCCATAGATTTATTTTTCCTGCATTTTAGTGTTAGGCTAGAAACAGCTGATACTCCTATTAAAATGAGACTCCACTCTAGAAGCAGGGGAATGACTTGCTAATGTTATAAATGCATACAGACAATAAAATGGATGATTAAGGATAATTTATATTTTTCATTAAATGAACCTACATTATTCTCAGAACAAAGTGCTTTGTTATTAATGGAAATTCATGATTGTTATTAATTACACATTTTAAAATGTTTTCATTTTAACCTGTCAAATTTCCCACAGCAAAATGATGTGTTCCAACTTTGAACATTCTGAACTTCATTTTGCTTTTAAACCGCGTCAAGATTTTCCTTTGGGCGATGGGGTTTTTGTCAAGCATTTCTTCCATTTAACACTAACCATCCCATCAGTCTTCATCTTACTTCCTCAAACTACTATTTTTATCCTTGTTTTATCTTTGTCTAGGGTAGAAATACCTTGAGGATACTAAACCAAATTTTAAACTGTTGTTTCATTGCCCCTATTATTATTGGGTGTTAATTTGTGTCACCAGGAATGAGATGAATTTAATATCCTCATATTTTTGTTTGTATGCAAGTTAATTAATTTTTAAAATTTTCCTTCAGGAAATTTTTACATAGGTTAACAGCAGTTCAAGAAATAATTCATTGAAATTACTGTTTTGTATTTGACTCATCAGAATGTATCTCCCAAAATCAATCTGTATATGCAAAGCAGACATGGAGGCTAAGCCACTTTGCAATCATAAATGGCAGGACAGAGGTTACAAATGTATTACAGTTAGACAGAAACCTCAGCACACTGAGTAATGAATATCTTTTCTTCAGTGTATCCTGAGGATGACAAATAGAATTGCATGAGATGAGGCAAATTCTGCTTTACCGTTACTTTAGAGATGCTTCACAGGCATGACTAGGAATATTGTTTGGCCTGATCTGTCTTTGAATTCTAGTACAGAAATGAAAAATTACATGAGCCTGTTCAAAAACTAATCAAACAAACCAGGAATATTTAAATAGGAAAAAAACCAACCGTCCTTCCTTCCTTCCTTCCTTCCTTCCTTCCTTCCTTCCTTCCTTCCTTCCTTCCTTCCTTCCTTCCTTCCTTCCTTCCTTCCTTCCTTCCTTCCTTCCTTCCTTCCTTCCTTCCTTCCTTCCTTCCTTCCTTCCTTCCTTCCTTCCTTCCTTCCTTCCTTCCTTCCTTCCTTCCTTCCTTCCTTCCTTCCTTCCTTCCTTCCTTCCTTCCTTCCTTCCTTCCTTCCTTCCTTCCTTCCTTCCTTCCTTCCTTCCTTCCTTCCTTCCTTCCTTCCTTCCTTCCTTCCTTCCTTCCTTCCTTCCTTCCTTCCTTCCTTCCTTCCTTCCTTCCTTCCTTCCTTCCTTCCTTCCTTCCTTCCTTCCTTCCTTCCTTCCTTCCTTCCTTCCTTCCTTCCTTCCTTCCTTCCTTCCTTCCTTCCTTCCTTCCTTCCTTCCTTCCTTCCTTCCTTCCTTCCTTCCTTCCTTCCTTCCTTCCTTCCTTCCTTCCTTCCTTCCTTCCTTCCTTCCTTCCTTCCTTCCTTCCTTCCTTCCTTCCTTCCTTCCTTCCTTCCTTCCTTCCTTCCTTCCTTCCTTCCTTGGAAAAAGCAGTGGCTCAGTGGCAGTAATGTGAGAGTTTGAAGTGTAGATAAAATAATTCAGATTTATCTGGAAGTCTAGTGAAGAAAACATGCATTTTAGCAAGGACGTAAAGAAAAGGTGATTTAATGGCAGGTTGTAGATTAGGGAAGGAGGAAAGAAATGAGACCATGGGAAATCAGGATACATTGCAAATTAAATTAAGCTTATGGAACACAGAAGCTGTAGGAGGAAATATGATGTCTCATATACTGTGATGACTTCACCTGTTGTCACAGCACTGGATTTAAGGATGAGTCACCAGGGATGAATATTGCCTTATTATTTTGAAGAGGATAAAATGTTAATACTAATCTTGAATGGAGAAACAAAGCAAGTTAAAAAATTAGCTGCAAGTGCTTTGTAGATAGTAAATTAAAGGATTTGCTGCTGTTGTGTCTTAAAAGAATTGAACAAAGGAAAACAGGCGGCAAATATGACTTTTGGGGGCATTCTTTTCTCATTTTTGTCTGCGTAGATTATGATTGCTGTAGAATACTGCTCTATTTTTTCCATTTTTTTTTTTTTTTGCTTCTTTTGTAGCAATATCAAAATGAAATGGACTAGTTGCCAAATAGAAAGAACCAGCTAGCTTTGAAAAGTCAGTCTCCTGCTTCTTTTACTTTACCACAATGATGATAACAGAGTTGAGCCCAAATATCAAAATCTAAACCCAAACTCACAGCAAAATACCTGACAACAGGCAAACTCCCCAGGTAAAAATGAGGATACATTCTGATTCCTTGCATAACCTAAATTTATCTATCCATTATATTTCATTGTTATATATGTTTTCATTACTATTTAGGAAGTTTCCAAAATTGTGTAAATGCTTTATGGAACAGATGAAAAGTACAAGGCTCATCCCCTGAAAAACTATAGATTAGATTCAGATGTGAAGTAGCAAGTAAAGAAGCAAGAAAAGGGGTGTGAGGAGGAGGTGGAAGAGCTAACCATCAGAGTAGTCTAGTTGCTTGGCTGCATTTCACCTCTAGGGTCTGCTGGCTGAAGTCACGAGAGAGGAGTTCATATCTGTCCTAGACTGAAATCAGAATCGCACAGAGATAAAATGTGCACTTTATTTTCTTCCTCTCCTTGTATTTAGCATTCTTAAAAAATGTGCTGAGAGTGTTGATGCTATATAAGTCATCCAAAAACTACTATCTTGGCTAGCAGGTGTTAAAACTAATGCGTGAACATTTTACTGGCCAGTCCTATTAAGTAATGAATTGAGAAAAAACACTTATCTCACTTAGCTACGTAATTAGTTATGTCTTGACATGGAGTAGCCACTCTCCCTAATCTACCCAATTTACCTTCCTTTTTGCCATTGGAGCCTCTAGACACCTGGCTTTTTGCACCAGGCCTGAAAGTTATTCAGGCTGTTTTAGAACAATGCAGGATACAAGTTTCCAAGTCCTAACCTACTGCTAGTATCCCTATTCTAACAGACCTCTTTTGCTTTTATCATGAAAGCAGTTTTGGTTTTCTAGAGTGAGGAAGAGGTGTTCTCTGTGATAGGCAGGTTACAGGTTGTGTTAAGGTCTAAATATAGTCCCCAGCATTAAGAGAACTGTAGCTATGTCAGTTCTGATTTTGAGCTAGGAATGAAGGGAACAGTCACAAAAATACAATGTAAAGATGAGTTTAAAGATAAGGATTTCCTCAGGCATTTAACAGTCAAAGATGTTGGTCCTGGTCACTATAAAGACCACTAGCTTTTCCATAAGAACAGATAAAATCAAGTAAGAACTCTTTATGTTTCCTTGTCTCAGCTGAGAGAGTTAAATGGAATGGTACTGGATAAGTGCAGAAAAAAAAAAAAAAAAAGACATGAAATGAGTGTTTCAGAAAGAGGTTTCTGCTCAGAAAAAAAAATAAAAAAAATCTGCCAGAGTGAGATTGCCAATGCTGCATACAGACAAGCTTTATATTAATTATCTGTGTTCATAAAGTAAGAATGATTACATCAATAAAGGGTGACTCATAGTTAAATGGTGCCTTTCAACCATACATATATTGAGAACAAACACTGCTCCAGATTGAAGCCAACTAATGCACTAACAACATAATTACAATGATTGCAGCTGTGACGGGGGGTATGAGTGTCTTTCAACCACAGCATATAACATTTACAAGAAATGTGTTTGTTAGTTAAGTATGTTGCAATGTTGGTTATGAGACCAACCAGAATGGAATTGGACCTGTTGGCTTAAACTAGACACTGCAGAAATTGATGAGTGGAAGGTATTAAGACTATAAGAAAAAAAAAAATCTAAAACCAGGATATAATTCTGTAATTCTTTTTATGATATTGCTGTGCTTCCTGTGAGTTTTCATGCATACATATACAGAAAAAAGGATTGTTCCTGTTTTCAGGTGCTTACCCATGAGAAAAGAGATGGAAGGATGGGATTCTCTTTACTGGACTTGTGAAAGACTGAGGTAGTGACTCTGGGCTCCCTGTACAATTACTTGAAATGAGCAGACACCTTCAGAGTGAGATTCATTTTACCACATTTTAAAATTCCATTTTTGGGTGAAATTATTTTTGAAGTAGTTGTTTTGGTCCTCTAAGTGAAGGGAACTAGGATGATGTACTCACATATGCACATGCACATTGTAGAAGTCTTTATCAGACCAGATGTATTATGCCTCTGGATGAATACAGACAGACAGATGTAACATTGCTAACATAAATAAAATGATGCATCCAAGGTAAGAATAGTCATAATACTCCAATATAGGGTACCCTGTGGGTATCATAGAAAAAGTGAAGTTTGAGAAAGGCAAGATTAGTCCCATAAACAAGGGAACATGTGGGAAGAGGTAGAAAATAGTGTTTGCCTAAAGATTTAACAACACTGAATATTGCAGGTATCTTGTGAATGGAATTCTGCATATGAGGTGACAGTCTGTGAAGGGCTTTCAAAGTAGAGGAAAATGTGGCACTACGTGAGTTTGCAGAAAGATTGCTCATCTGTAAATGCAAGAGGAAGCTTTATCCTAAAACCCATCACCCTGAAGTATATGACCACACAGGTCTTTGCAGCTTGACATGACACATGTATAAGCCCCTACGTCTCCCAAATCCATTCAAGTCAAAAATCCACACTACTGTATCTGAAATCTCTGTTTCTGGGAAGGGAGGGCACCCACAATCTGACATCTTAATTCCACTCCATATACAGCTACATCACTGAGCAAGCTGAATGATAAAAAGGACAGTATTTATTAAGTAAAACTTTAGGTCATATAATTTGTTAAAGATTTGTGAAAAGTTTTCATAAAACAAAACATTCTCTTTTAGTGTCATTCTGTTCAATTTTATTAAAAATCTGGGACCTTAGAGTTAAATGAATACCGCTCTTCCCTCTCTCCTCCCAGCAGCTAACGCCATCAGACCCCAGTCCTTTACCCAGTTAAAGAGAGGTGGGAATATAGGCTCCCCACAGTTAATAATTTTCTGGTGATCCCCTATAAATTATTTCTACACCTTCTAGGTTCAAGATAAATTCTCCTTCATTTCCCCCTCCACCCTTTAGTCTCACATCTGAGTGCAGTGTTTCTCAATCTAAACAGAGCATGCATAGCTTATCTAGCAGAAGAGGCAAAAATTAACTTTGCTGTTTAAAGCACTTTCTGGGTTATTACAGTTGGAAGCCTTTTTTAATCTTCTGCAAATTACATATCATAACAAGTATTAGCTATACATATGTTCTATTAAATTAATAATCTTCAATGTGACCTTAGCTTTTGCCAGAGACTACTCATCACAATCTATTATTACTTACTGACACAGGCTCAAGGAGTGTTTTGTCCGAACAATCTTCCCCCTCATTTACCCCATTCTGTTACTTACACAGTTATCTAGCACAAAAACAGGTAGATAAAAAAGCTAAGCAGAATTTTAGGTATTGTTTGGAACAGAACAGAATAAATAAACAAGCAACATTATGAGGCTGCATACATCCAGGATGTCCCTACTGCTTAAGTGCTATTTGCAGTTCCATCCATCATATCTCAAAGGGATAGAGTCAAAATAGAAAAAGTACTAAGACAGACAGCAACAGTCACCAGAAACATGGAAAAACTTCAGCACAGAAGCTGAGTAGACAAGAGTTTTGAGTTTGGGGGAAAAACATCTAAA
This sequence comes from Tyto alba, assembly GCF_018691265.1. Taxonomy (NCBI): domain Eukaryota; kingdom Metazoa; phylum Chordata; class Aves; order Strigiformes; family Tytonidae; genus Tyto; species Tyto alba. Next base: position 59,322,646 of record NW_024881282.1, read on the forward strand.
TATAAATAAATTGAAATTTATATAAAGATGGAGTGAGAACTTATTCAGTAATTACCACAGTGAAAGAAAAGGAAGGCACAGACTGAAATTACTTGGCAGCATGTTTAAAACAAACTGACAGTATAACTACTGAGAGATTAAATTGAGATTCATTTCCACAAGATGTTGTAGTGTCCAAAGTGTAAGTGTATATAAAAAGATTAGGCAAATTCAAGAGAACAGACTTGTCCAGGCTTGTTAGGTAGCATGGTCCCAGTAGTGTCCAGCTCAGGAATTCCCTGAGTGATTGATCTATAGTAAATTGCAGGATTTACATTGGAAAGGAGGGAATGGAATGATTTTTTTGCATATCCCTGTCTACCAGCCCCCAGTTCATGCAGAAGAACTAAATCAGTTGGCTCACTTCACCTTCACCAGAAGTTTTAGGTAAGCCACCTGGCTTTGTCTTGAACTGATAAATTTTTGCCTTGAATACTCAAATCCATTTGGCCCAGGCAAGTCAAAAATCAATCAGTTTGTGGATGACTCCCTTTTAATCACTTCAGCTTTTTGTAGTAAGAATGTATAAAGTATACTACATTGAATTAAAAGTCAGTTTAAGAATGTCCACAAAGTGATTTGACCAGCTTATAAAGTTTTTAAAACTCATTTTAATATGTAGACAAGGCCTGTGAAAATGTGACCTCATCAATATCATTGCTGTATTTTTTACAGCGTCACCTTTACGTCAAGTGCACTAATGAGCTAGAAAGGACATGATGAGAAAAGACAGTACAGGCATTTTTTTTTAGAGAATTCATAAGAATAAGAAAATCTTTCTCTTCCTGTATAATGTTTGCTGGTGGGGAAGCTTCAAGCATAGAGTGAAACAGCAAAAATCTTTTCAACAAAGATTTTGTGTTCCTTAGGAATATAGTAAAACATAATTTTCCCTATAATCTAAATCCATGATCCAGAACTAAAAGAAACCTTGACACTTCTTTAATAGCTACCCACATATGACTATGTCACTTATATTTTGACATCACGCTGGTGATGAATGATTTTCTATGTTGTACTGTAATAGTACCTCGTTACATCAAAGTTCTGAGTTGGAGATATACACGTCTAAACTGAATTTGATAAATACTTTATTTACTGTTAGAGTTGCTTGTAAGTAATTATTTTTACTGGAAATAAGTAGACATTTTACTTCTCATGGTTTTACCTGATTTTATAAGTAACATTTTGGCCAAAAAGTTTGTAAATGTGATTTGTCCGTAATCTCTGCATGAATTAGATCAGGTATCTGTGTGCCAGAAAAGAATTTAAACATCAGTTCCAATGGCAGTCATAATCTACAAAAGTGCAGACATTTAACAGAGTTGAAAAACAACAAATATTTTGTCAGACATTGGTTATATGGTTGTTGCTAATTTGCTGCTTTGTCTCTCAGAGTTGTCAAACCTGGCCTCAGAACTCAGATCACCTATAGTCAGGGTGAAATGTTCATCTCGTTCAATTTAGTGGCAAAATTGTTGTAGTTGTCAGGAAAGCCAGCCTTTTGGAATAGTTTTCCATAGAAAGATGAATCATTCTGAGGTTACAGTAGTCTTACTATTGCATAATTTTGTTTTCTATAGAATCAATATATTTAAAATTTATTTTAGCAGTAGTTTGTATTTTCTTTTTTCTTATTTTGAACTGTGCTTTATCCTTTTTTGAAACACTTATCTGTTGGGAAATAAATCATACTTTCATTTGATGTCACATTTTCATTTTATATTGGTAAATGCAGGAATTGTTTTCATTCTTTTTCTGCAATGAATCTCTGTGTTTCTCCTTGTACTCTTTAACTAAAACCAAGTTGTGTAACAGCAGTATGTTTAGAGACTGCAGACTTCTGGGTAATTTTACTGGTACTTTTTACTACAGCCTGACTTGCAGTTCATAAAACTTCGCATTTATACGACACAGTACAAACCCACTGTTACTGAGGTAGAGTATATATTTTATGTATCTTATCAGTATCTAATAGAGTTTTATTACTGTATTTGTTCCTTCTCCTCACTGTCTCTTCTGATTTTGGGCCTATACAGAGTGAAATTCCATATATTCCATCCCAAATACAACATATCTCAGGTATTTTATCTGACTTTTTTTTTAATCAAAAAATTTTAAGAAACAGTAGAATTTATGCTGGATTCCTATTATGCAAGTTTGAACCTATCACCTATACCAAAACAAAGCATAATATATCAGTGACTGTGACTCACCATAGCCTGTATTAAGTGAGGGATCAAATTGTTAATATGCAACAACAGCAACAAAACATACACGGCTTGTTTCAGGTGAACCTCTAGAGGTTCAAAAGTTTCATTCAGATCATGTTGGTAACATTTGGATCCCTATCTGAAGTTTATTCAATTGCTTTTTGAACTTAATTATTCATTAAAATGAGGAACAAAAGTAAGGAAAAGTGAGTACTTTAATATTTAGAAACTGCAGGAGCAGTTTCAGGTAGAGCAAAGTACTGGGAGATGAAAAATGAGAGCTAATTCCACTTTATTTAAGAATGGCTTTGTGATTTCTGAAGTATGTTCATTTTTTGTTATTAAGACTGGAAGGAGGCTCCAGCTGTCCTCAGAGCCCTTGTCCAATAGCAAGCATTCTGATAATGTGGTTTTGCTGCACATTTATTATAAAAAATAACTGCAGTATCTCTGATATAATTAACTTCATTGGAACAGCTGGCAAATTCTAGTTTTTAAAAAGAGGACTCCTGTTGAGCATTCTAGTTGCAAAGAGGATATAAATTATAATAAAAAAGATCATGGATTATCAGACACCAGACATTTGATCAGTGGTGTGTCCTGGGTTGAGTGAGTGGTGGAGTTTTTTGGTGGCAGGGGAGGGGGATATCGGGGCGGCCCCCTGTGAGAAGCTTCTCGAAGCTCCCCCAGCTCCACGTCAGCTCCACTTCTGTTTGGGAAATTGAGCCAATCGGCTGCGCCTCTGCGATAATGTATTTAAGAAGGGATGTGGTGACGGGCAGTCAGACTTGTGAGGAGGAGTTGCTGCAGCTGTGTGAACACCAAGGTCAGTGGAGGAACGGAGGAAGAAAGGAGGGGGAAGGTGTGCCGGAGCAGAGACCCCCCTGTATCCTGTGGTGAGACGGCAGGGCGGCCCCCCCTGCCACCCATGAAGATCTACGGTGGAGCAGACATTGATTTGTGGCTGGTTGTTCCTGCTCAGATGATCAAGGTTCTGTGCCCGAAGAAGGCCGGGGTCTCATGGCAAAAGGTAGCCCCGCTGCTGTAATTCAGCGCTGGGAGGATTGCAGCATGGGGGGGAGTCCCACACCGGAGCAGCTCAGGAAGGGCTGCAGCCGTGGGAGGGAATCCAGTCGGAGAAAGTTAGTGACCCATGACGGAGCAGTGTGGGGAATGCTGCGGCCCATGGGAGGAATTCAAGTCAGAGAAAGTTTGTGGAGGACTGTCTCCTGTGAGAGGGGGACCACGATGGAGCAGGGGGTAACAAGTTTTGGACACCCCCGTCACCGAAGATGAAGGAAGTGGCAGCACTGACTGCACCCCCCATTCCCTGCCCCTGCGCTACTGGGGGAGGAGGTAGAGATATCGGGAGCAGAGCTGAGCCCGGGAAGAGGAGAGGGGTGGGGGGAAGTTGTTCTCAAGATGTGGCAATGCTTCTCACTGTCCTACTCTGTTATGTGTTGTTAGTGTCTGTAATAAATGTATGTTCTTTTTTTCTTCCCCTAACGAGTCTGCCTTTTGCTCATGATCATAAAAGGGGGATTTTCCCCCATCCCAGTCCTATCTTGAACCCCAAGCCTGGCTCTCTGTCCCTTCTCATTGCCGGAGGGGAAGGGAGAGAGAGGTGCTGCATTGTGGTTGGCTGCCAATCAGGCCTAAACCACAACAGGTGGCATACAGAGGTCTAGATCACACTTTTCACAGTACTTGATCAATGCTCATAAGTAAGTATTTGCATCTGTCTCCATTTAGTAAAGTTCTTAAAGATACACTTAAACTTAAGCTGAAGTTAACATGGTATTTTCCTGAGACTGTCTTGATTGCATAAAAATAACTTTTAGTGTGAGATGGGAAACACATGAATTGTTCTACTTTATTAACAGCTGTATTTGAAACCCAGGTTCTGAGGAGAAATACCTTTTTTTTAGCATTTGTTCTAGTGTATTTTCACAGAAAATGTCTTTGCTGTGTTAGGGTAGAAATCAAGGCAGAATTCCCACATTAGTTATTGAAACAGGCCTAGATAGAAATAAATACTGAGAAACAAGGAACCGTGTGACATTTGAAAAATTAAACACTTGCCCTGCTCCATTTAGAAATCTGTTCAGCTTTGGTGAAAGTCTTGGATTCGATGCAAACCATGGGATGGAACAGCCTGTAAGTATTCACATGTGAATGGAGCTCTTTTAATCTTAGAGGAATTTTACATCCTGGGAAGGAATGTGCAACCACAATCCCTAAACCTCCTTGGCGACCACAAACTGTAGGATGGAGGCTGAACTGGGACTATTCATCGACATGTCTTTATTTGGGTACCATCTTACTGGAGAAGAAACACTGTGGTATTCCAAAGGGACAATACTAATCCCAGGTGTCTTCTGACAAATAATGAATACAATAAGAACATCATGAAGACCTTTCTAATACTTATGCAGATCCAGCTGAGCAGGCCCAGCAACTGGTGGAGGTCCACAGATTGAACTCAGTTTCTGAGTTCATGAACGAAAAGACTGTGTTTCACAAGCTCCCCAAGGGCACTCTGGAATTTCTGCAGGATCCCAGAGGTTTTGGACTAGCACATATGAGCAGCTCTATGCCACACACTGAAAGGAAATAGTAGCTGGGATGCTGAAAGTGGCATCAATCCACAGAGATGATGATGTCAGTAATATACATGGGCATCAGTCTCACCCAAAACATAAAGGGAATAACAACAGCGTTGTGACTATACTGTTTCCTCCTATTCTCTAGTCCATTTAGGTCTGGATGTTGGGACCAAAGCACATGGGGAAAGTGTTGGTGGAATGCAGCAAGGGAGTATTCTCAGCATAGGAAAATGGATTGTTTTGTCTCTGAGGGAAGAGAAAAAAGTACCATGTCTAGGGGAAGTGTCCTTTTGGCTCCTGTCAATGTCCCTTTGTTGGGCAACTGTTGGCACTTCAAATCAAGGTGAAAATTACACTGAGAATACACTTGGGAAGCAGCATAGATAGAAAATTTCTTTCTAACCATTTCAGACCATGAGTCAAGAGACCTGTAGCTTGGTCTGAACACTCTGTTAATGTACAGTTGCCAATATTATCAGCTTTCTGAGGTGAGGCAGGGAATCTGTTTTTTCCAGTGGTCCAGGAAAGAAACAGAAATATCTATGTACAGATACACCCCTTTGGGACCCCTATGACTAGCCAAATGAATCCCAGACACAAAGACTGGAAAAATATTAAAGTGTATAAGCACACTGAGCCCACTAGCCCTCTTGGTAAAGATGTTACAATGTTAAATTTCCTCACATCTCTCAAATTGTTTTTTGCTGCAGGACTGAAATTGTCTGATTTTCATCTGTATTCTGCTGGGCTACATACAGCTTTGATAGCAAGGTGAAAAAAGATCCCATCCCTGAAATCCTTTATGTATGTAAGTGCAGTCACCTGGCCGTGCCTTCACAGGCTCTTTATTAAACTGGTTGAGTTATTTAATCCTCACATTTAAAAGGTTGGTTTCCTGATTGGTCCATTTTTATGCCTCTCTTTTGAACTCTTGTTTGTATTTCTACATTCTTATTCATTCATTTTGAAGACCAGCTACTTTCTAGGCCATGTATGGCACCAGATCACTTTTTAGTTTTCTGCAGTTTTCCTTGGGAGTGTGCTGGTGTTTCAGGATATTCTTATTTCATCAGGACCTGAGCAGGATGCTGATAAGATGGGTATCTTTTTTCCCCTCTATCTCATATGTACAGAAGTGAGAGTTTCCAGACAGGACTCTAAGTAAGTGCTTGTGCTTTCCTTGTGAAGAAAATTGAGGTAAGGCATAGGAAAAGTTTTCTGACAAGTCAAACAGGAGGATATGCTCCAGTCAGCTGTACTGAGAGGATGGAAGGAACAATGACAGGCAGTCAGGTCTATGGCTGCAAAGATGGAGGTGGAGATGAGCATCCCAGAAACCCAGAACCCTGGGGCTGTTCTGCTGGATCAACAGAAACATTAGGAAGCTGTGATTTCAACATCTAGTCAGGTTAACTGGACCACACCACCTCCAGCACAGTCTTGGATATGCTCCTTTTTTGTTTTCATCTGAAAGGCCTTCCTATCTCTTTCCAATTACATTCAGATGTCACATTGAAGTGGTCATATGTGATGTCTCTAAGTTTACTGTCACAACTTTCTAAGACAGTAGCGGCATCTTACTTAGATACTTCTAGTCTTGATGTCAACTGTATTAAAACTTTCAGTGAGTTATAATTATTTAACTAGGGAATACATTACTGTGAAGAAGTAGATTGGCTTCCTCATTATTTACTGTTCCACCAAATTTTCTGTCATCTGCAAAGTTTATCAGCAATGATTTTATGTCATCCTTTAGCTTTCATATCCACTGTATTTTTTAGTACAATGCAATTATGAGGCAATATTCTGTTGTAGGCTATATGAAGACATTTGTTTTGGTTACTTAAAATAAAATATCCAAATTGTCATGGGAGCTTTTACAAATAATGCAAGAAAAGACAAATAATACAGTAAAAATACAAAACCTGAAATCTGTTCCAAAACATGGCACATCAGTTCTGCATTGTTGTAAAAGATAAGATACTACACAATTGCCTTTTGGCTCATAACCTCCTCAAGAAACAAGAAAATATAGCTCTATTATTCTGCCCTTTAGGTCAACCATCACAGGCCTCTTACAGTTAAGCTGAGAGAAAAGTCCAAGACTGCTTTGACACAAGGACTCATTAAAACAGGTAATGTTTAGTCTGAGTGTTTCTACTACTCTGTATGTGGCATGAAGCAGCTCCCTCTAACTTTTCTGAGAAAGACTCAAAGCCGTAAGCACCAAGAAATGTCTCTGCAGTGTACACTCTAATGATCAATCTTAAAGATAAGTTATCATTTTCATGCAAAAAAACGCTGCAGACAATTCAGGACTGCCACATTTCCAGGTGGCCCATGTGTGGTGGTCCTGTGCTCCACAGACCTTGATTAAGTACTGTCTGGGATGTTGTTATGATTTTAACTCCGGATGCATTGTGACAGCAAGCAGAGCTCACTGTGAAAGCAACCAAGGTTACCAGGTTACTTTGCATCTACGAGCGTTCTACTAGTTGAAATAAAACAGTTTTCTCATTCTGATGCTGAATAGCTCTCATTCTTCAGCTGTCCAAAGTGTACCCTTTCAAAAAGTCAGCATATTTTATGCCAGGATTTGTCCACAATCCAGATCCAACAATTCCTGTATGACCTCTTAAAAGTTAAGCACCACCAGTTAAGCTATCAAAGGACAAACCTATGTAAGAGCCATTGTACACTTACTTGTCTCAGTTTCCTAAGATTTTCAAGGATGTCAGTTGAATAGATAAGTATGTTAAAGAACTATTTTGATTTATAAAGTGTTTTATTTTAAATACATTTTACTTTTTAAAATATGCCTGGACTGTGTAAGATTTTAAGTAATTCAGCCACTACTGTGTTGAAAAGTAATGATTAAACATGAGATAATACATAAGAAAGGCTGTTTCAAGGATGTTGATTGGTTAGCTAGACAGTTTACTGTACTGAATAACCAGTGCTATTCCACTGACATTATCCTCTAGTGCAGTTTAGAGCATGCTACATATCCTTTAAGATATTATTTATACAACCTTAAGCAATGACCTCTATTATATGACTATTCTGAATTGTAACGAAACTAAATGGGAACAACAGAGGATGTCATTTATTTCTAAATGTAATGTGCAAAATTAGAGTTAAGTTAATGTTGTCTATCACTTGGGTGCCATTAGTAAAATAGTTTATTTGAGTATGCTGCATTTTGAAAATGTAGTTTAGTAAAATAGTTTATTTGAGTATGCTGCATATGTTGAAAAAACATTTTTCTCTGAAAGTCTGAGATTCTAACACAGAAATCATTCTGCTGCCCAATACTCAGATTGAGATGACTATGTAGTTCTTCCCTAGAAATCTTTTATTATAAGACCTTGTAGTTATGTGTGGTCAGATCTCTGTATCCACAGGGAAGCCCCATGTCTCTGTTTGTCAAAGCCTTGTTGGCTTGGATTCAGCTGCAAGAATCAGCGGGTCACATTTCCAGATGGAATTGAGACCCCAGTCGCATAACTGTCAGCCATGTGCTTGTTCCTCTTACTGCTCTAAAGGGACTCCTGGCATGATTAAGGATTAATCAACATAATAAAAGTTTGCTGGGTCAGGTCCCAGTTCTGGAATGTGATTAATTCATTGCTTGTAAAAACACACTGTGATTTTCAATATTACAAAATACAGTAATAAATAAACAAGGCTGATGTGGCTCTGAGGTTGGTTGAGGATTAATCATGAATTCCAGTTTGTGAATTAGAACTGGCAGGCTGTGCAAGAGTTTCAAATCTAGTGCAATGGATCTCCTGGGAGCTATTTCAGCTTTTCCAGTTATGCGGCAGCACTGATGCTGATTGTATAAGAAGTCAACAGATTTAACAGGAAAAGAACTGGGAAGACAAGTATGGTAAATCAGACAGTTATTCCGTGTTACAGAAAACATTTGGGAACATTACTGGGTACTTCTAGTCTGTGTAAATGTAACCTTTAGTCAGCTAATGATTATAATACCTGATTGTCTCCTTTGAAGTAAAAAAAAGCCTAACCCAATAAACAATGAAAGCTATTAAATATATCGGTCCACTTTCCTAACTGTCATGAATCTGATGACTTCTTGATCATATATTAATTTTTATCTGTATAACCTTCTCCCTTATGTTATTCTTCTATTGAGACTGTCTACATTTCCCCAGTCAAATCTATTCCCAGCTGAAATCAACACATATTCCTTGATAATAGTTTGGGCTTCACATTTTAAATGATTTCAATTTTCTGAAGAGGAGAGCTGCTTAGAAATGCATGTGTTCATTAATGTTTGGTTACTGAGGAAGTGTCATGAAGAGGTTTCACTCTGATTGCTGAATCACTAGAGGGAGCTCCAGGTGCATGAGAAGGGAAGGCTTTGTTCTCAAATATCATACAGAACTCAAGGAAACAGGAAAAAAATACCTTTCCCAATAGACAATGATTGCTAAATGTCTAAAAGAGAGGGAAAAAAAAAAGTCCTTTCTTCTTTTTAATTGGAGTATTTTATATGCATTTGTTTGTCAATAATACAAGCCTCGTAAGCTAATAGCTACAGCATTTAAAGGCAGGTAACAGACAGTGTCCAGTTAAAACCTTTGCAAATAGGAAGCTTGAAAAATGCATGATACTAATGCCTGTGAGCCCTTTTAGGCAATAACAATCAAGATACGTGGCTTTTCAAGTGTCTGGTTTGTCAGAGCTGATGAGATAGTTATCTAGTAAGTTGGAACTAAAACTTTTCCTCTGATTCAATGAAATGTCTCTAAAACAGCATAACATCTCTGTAAGTCCACTGACTTGATGTCTGATATTCATACAGAACAATGGCTCTTATTGTTATAAAAAAAGGATCATTTCTGATGGTCATAGGGACATTCATTTGGGCAAAATAGAAAGTGGAGGGAGTACAAAATACAGTGAGCATCTTCAATGTTTATTATTTGCAAAATTTCTTCCAAGACCTGGGAATTAAGAAGGCATTGTGGCCTATATTTAAAATCTTTTTGGTTTATTTTCAATGTTTTTAAGAAGACACTTTCTCTTTATAGGACAAGAGAAACAGTCAAATGGTCAAATATCTATTAATAGGTAGTGTTTGTATCTCTGTCACACAAATGAAGAAGCTGACTAATGTTAAGAGAGGATAAAAAGATTCTTTACAGCTCAGTGTTTCCATACTTCTATGCAAGGTCTTCTGTGTTTGCATTTAAAGCACAGACTACATTGTCACATATAGTGAATCAATGGACATCTTGGGGAAACGGACTCCATCACTGACTGTGCCAGCAGGTGCTTGTTGCAGTGCCAGGGTATGATAGGATTCTGAGACAAAGGATTTTTATTGTCTTGGAACACATTTATGTTCATAGCTAGACGATTTACCATACCTAGTTTTTCAAAGAAGATATACTGATATGTTTTAAGATTTGTACTTCATTTTACCAAGCCATTATAGGCCGGTTTGGAGAAAAAATCAGTTTATTCAATGAACCTGCAAATACACATAAGTGTTCTTATTTTGTTCCCCAGAATAATTTGAATTAAGTCAGTGGAAATTCTATAAATATGCACACATGATCATAAACAGCACTAAGATGGAGCTTATCTTTTGAGCTAAGTAGTGGTCACCAGGGTCATTCCATTCTCAGTTAGCCAAACAACATATAAAAGCAGCCTTTCAGTATCAGCTATACATACCTGTTTTCCTAGTACAGTGGGATTTTTATATGCTAGTCTTCTCTGGACATTTGTTCCCACAGATAAAATAATCTTCTTTAAAACATGTGTCTTGGAGATACTACATTTTACAGTATGCTCTTATATAAATATCAAGAAATAACATACTGTGCTATCAGGATTTCTGAAATTTTTTCAAATATGCTTGTTACATGTACATTATAATTGTATTATGTTTATTGAAGATTAAAATGAGCTATTTTTTCAGCATCACTCTATGATTTGTATCGGTAGTGAAATTTGTAAAACGTTCTATGCAACTCTGCTGTTTCTTCATACCAGAGGCCACATGCCAACAGCGCTGCAGAAAATAGGAAAAATAGCTGTGCATTTTCATACAGTGATTGATGATATAGAGATGTATGGCTCATTAGAATAAACTAGACCATCTTAGAATTTATGGAAATGTTTGTCTTTCACTTCCACAGTATTCATATACTATTTACTGATACTATGAGGAAGAAGGATGGTAGCTTTATTCTTGAGGCTGTTGTTACCTGATGAGCTCTGCTATAAAGGTATATGTATTGTTAGGTACATGTCACTGTTACATGATGGCCATTGTTTAGTGAGTGGCATTGTAAGCATAGTGAAGCACTGTTCAGTTTCAATCCCTCCTTGAACTACTTCCATGAGGTACAGTCTTTGGATCTCACCTTTTGTGAGATTTGATTGAAGAAAACATACTTCAAACTAATTTTAATCTAATGATGTTATGTTTGGATATGAAAATTGTAGGAAAAGAGAAAAACAATTTCTTCGCCTCCCTACTTTCTAAGGTTAGAATTTTAAAAGATTTCTCCTTCCTACAGTGTTTTTAATGGAACAGGAATATGAAATATTGCAGTGCATTTCCTCTAAGGGTTTTGCATATTGGTTTCAGAAGGATTTATTTAAAGCTACTCAACATGTGTAGAAGCATCAGCATCAGGTCAGTAGAGAGAATCAGATGAAATGAGAGAAAATGTCAAAAAATCTTCTTTTGTGTAGCATTAAGATGAATATTCTATAATTTTGAATAAGGCTAAAATTCTCTTTTTTATCTGTTGTAGTCCAAAAGTTTATCCACAGTAATATAATAAAACACATATAAAACCCTCTGGGCGTATGACCATATATGTTTTTCATAACAAAAGCAAAATTATAATAAAAAAAGGGTTGTGATGGGCATATTGTATAACACTAGAGAAGTTCAAAGAGGAATTAAACTCACATTATTCTGTGGTACTCATTTTTTCCAAAAAGATTGTTTTTTTTAGTCCTGCTTCTGCTTTTACATCTTTCTGAAATGTGTATTATAGAGATAGGAGAATTTGTATGATGCAGTTACTTCTCAGATAAAAATAGGCTGTTCAACAATTTAAGCAGTACATGCGTTTTAGCTAGAATTTGGCAGGAAACATCTATGCTGAGTCCAGTCTCTGTCCCGGCCCATGTTGCAGTGTAGCTCATGCAATGATGGGATGAGAATTCTCCGTTTCTCAGCTATATAGGCCAAGTCACAATGTAGCTCACGGTGCTTTCTCTTTTCCAAGTACTGTGTCAATGTCTGTGGGTCTTCATGACACCTCAGTGACATAGGTAAGGATTAATAACTTCATTTTACAGGAGGGGAGGCTTAACTAGGAAGAAGTGAATTGTGTGAGCTCATATAGGGAAGCAGTGACAAAACTACTTTTAGAACTGAGAAGTCCCATCCCACTAAAACACAGTGTCTTGGGCTTAAAACCTACAAAAATCAAGCTGTAAAATTATTACTGTAGAAATGGTAGTAAACAGGATAATTAACACAGGTCTGGTTTAGAACACCAAGACATAATGATGCTGTCATAAAGTATATTTTAAGGCCTTGAAATACCCAGAGAGTTCAAGAAATTGTAATTATCTCTCACTGATAGTTCTGTGGACATTTTCATCAATAGCACATCATAAAGTTGATTTGACAAGTTGGAGATATGTTTCATTTTGTAGAAACAAATGTACTGAACTCATGGTTATGTGTGCACTGTGTCTAGACACCAGTGCAATTATAAGGAAAATTACATTTTCATTTCTATTGCAAACTGTCTTGTTAATCTGCTCAATATTTCCTTGCCTAATCATTTTGTCCAGCAGTTCTCTTCTCTAAAGAAGGTCAAACAAGCTCTTTTCAATGTTACTGCCTGCTGTAGCTATAATATAGGTAATAATAATCATAGTTCATTACTATCATGCAAAAAACCCCCACTAACATTCTTTTTTTGTAGTGGCTCTAGCTGGTATTTTATAATACAAAGGTTTACTTTTAGAGTTTTAACAACTTAGCTGAGGTGCAGTCTTTTCTCCTGGATTTATTTCTAACATGAAAAAGAATAAATGTAAGAAGGAACAAGATGTGGTGAGTTCCCCTTTGCTATAAAGTCATACTGACCTTTGTGCTCACTGCTTTTCCAGTACCCACAAGAACTGTAAAAGGTGACTAACCATATCCTTCTACTTTCTACTTCAGCTGTGGAGGAGATAAAGTAAAGAGAGAATTTTTCTTCCCAAGGCCAAACAGAAGTTCCCACTGCCAGTATGGTGTACCAGGCTCTTGATTCCAACATGGATATAAAACTTAATGCCTTGGGAACTGGGACTTTTAAGAAACAGGAAAAGTGCTTTTGAATCTTCTCTGACTGGGGAAGCAATTGAACCCCAGGTATCTGACCTAGAAGACAGTATATGTCCTATCGTCATTATGATGAAATCACCAACACCATCATCTGGAAGAAGAAAAGAAAGTGTGCAACTGTCATTACCAAGTATGTTGTTTAAGAAGTATGGAAAATGGTTTCTTGTCCTGTACACAGCTCTCAAGATGTTTCACTCTAGCTTTCAGACAAGCGACGAGGTCTAGGAGCAAGACAGTCCTTCTTGTTGGATGGTTTAGGCATTTCCTACTTGCTGTTTTAGGTGTCCCTTTGTGCAGACAACTGTGAAGCCCTTTTGTAAATGCCTGAATCCCACGCAATAACAATGAACTTTGGCTTTATTATCATAAAAGGAACTGCCTCAGCACTTCTGAATTTGAATCTGTCTGTGCACTGCAGTGGTGACCATCACAACACTCATGTGTCTCTGGGTGTGGAATGACAGAGAAGATGTTCCAAGATTTTCCCAACCAAGCCCACGTCTTCTACTTTTGCATAAACTTGCAAAGTCAACATTATTTGTTTTAAATTCTTACAGCAATTAATAATAACCTTTTTTTAAAAAAAACAAAACAAAACAAAACAAAAAGACTTTAGTTGTGACTTATGAAATGAGAGGCTATCTGTGAGTGAATAAAAATGAGGAAATGACCACTGCAGAAAACAGAACAGTGGGTAGGGAATGATTCAGCGTGACAATTAAGCAAACAAATAATATTGTAAACTACTTGGAAGGTATTTTACCACTGCAAATTGTTAGCATTGTCAACAGTTTCTTGAAATCACAAGCTGTTTGCTGAATTTCTGAATTGTTCTTAGTAGTGTGCATATTTCTATGTAAATGAATGCCATTAAACAAATGCTCCTGCAGTGATGACACAAGTTCCTTTCCACATTATCACAAGTTCTTCCCTTAGGCGTACTGTAGGGACAAAAAAATAAAAAAACATTCATATTATTCAATGTCCTATTTGTTTCTAAAATGCAGCAAATTTCAAAACCAGTATATGCATATCTGTGGGTGTGTATAGCTATTCTATAGGGCATGTGCCTTTTCCTAAGTCTTACAGAATCTGGGAAAATGAAATGCCAATGACTGTGCTGATTTTTGTCAACCTTGTCATGATAGTGCCTTGTGCTTGTTCTGTGTCACACAATTCAGGTCCTCTGTTATCCTTAAAGTGAACCTAAACCTGCAAAGATGTGGTTCTGAATATTTCAGGATGTTTTTTAAAACCATGTTAGAAGTTAAACAAAGCTTAAACTTTCTCTTTAATATTCTTCTATGCCATTTTAAACTCAGCAGTGCTCCTTCAGGAATTTCTGAAACAGTTATAACAGAAAGGGTAAATACTTTATACTGCTGGCACATTGTGATTATGCCCTGTTCATGGAAGAGCAACTGACATCATCTGCCTGGACTTGTGCAAAGCATTTGACATTGTCCCATAATGCATCCTTGTGTCTAAATTGGAGAGATGTTGATATGATGGATAGACCACTTGGGGGATAAGGAATTGGCTGGATGGTCACACTCCAAGAATTGCAGTCAAGAGCTTGATGTCCAAGTGGAGAGCAGTGATGAGTGGCGTTCCTCAGGGGTCTGTGTTGGGACTGGAGCTGTTTAACATCTGTGGTGACACAGACAGTGGCACTGAATATACCCTCAGCAAGTTTGCAAACACCACCAAGCTGTGTGGTGCAATTGACATGCTGGAGGGAAAGGATGCCATCCAAAGGAACCTGGAAAGTCTTGGTAAGTGGGCCTGTGCAAACCTCATGAAGTTCAACAAGGCCAAGTGCAAGGTCCTGCACATTGGTCAGGGCAATCCCAAGAACAAATACAGTCTGGGCAATGAGTGGATGTAGAGCAGCACTGCAGAGAAGACTTGGGGACATCAGTGGATGGAAAACTGGCTATGAGCCATCTATGTGCACTCACAGCCCAGAAAGCCAACGGTGTCCTGGGCTGCATCAAGAGCAGTGTGGCCAGCAGGTCATGGGAGGTGATTTTTCCCCTCTACTCTGCCCTCATGAGACCCCACCTGGAGTACTGTGTCCAGCTCTGAGGCCCCCAACATTAAAAAGAATGTAGACCTGCTCAAGCGGGTCCAGAGGATGAAGATGATCAGGGGGCTAGAGCACCTCCCTTATGAAGACAGGTTGAGAGAACTGGGGTCATTCAGTCTAGAGAAGAAAAGGCTCCAGGGTGACCTTATAGTGGCCTTTGAGTGCTTAAAGGGGGCCTACGGGAAAGATGGGGAAGGACTCTTTATCAGGGAGTGTAGACATAGGATAAGGGGTAATGGTTTTAAACAGAAAGAGGGTAGATTTAGATGTAAGGAAGAAATTTTTTACTGTGAGGGTGGTGAGGCACTGGCACAGGTTGCCCAGAGAGTCTGCAGCTGCCCCCTCCCTGGAAGGGTTCAAGGCCAGGTTGGACGGGGCTTTGAGCCACCTGGTCTAGAGAAAGGTGTCCCTGCCCATGGCAGGGGGTTTGGAACTAGATGATCTTTAAGGTCCCTTCCAAACCAAGCCATTCTAGGATTCTATGATCAAATACCATTAATCAAGTAAAAGAAAATGAATGTCTCAATGAAACTTCGGATTTGCCTTTAGTTTGCTAAGAATTTTGAGGTGTCACATGCTGGATCTTCCAAACATTTCTCAGCCCTAATAATCACATGATGGACTTGCTTGTTTTCAACATGGTAGATCTGAGCTTAGAAGAAAGTGAGAGTTGGGATAGGCAGGAGGAAGTGGGCTAACAGAAAAGTTTCTGATGTTGGTTGTGAGAAAATATACCAAATAGAGAATTAATGATATTTGCAGGAGAGAATACCCTTCCTGCATTATCAACCTACTTGGTCCATATGGTTCACTTCCCTCCTTGCTCATGTATTTTGTAAAAAAAAAAAGGTGCCTGCTATACAGTTTTACTTCCTTTATGACTGAAACAATCTCACAAATTTACAAAATGTCTCGATTAAGTGAAACTTACATTTTTTTACTAAAACTAAGTTAACGCCAAAAATATTGATCATCCTAACTGAAAGAACAGCTGTGAAATGTTTTAGCTTAATCAGCATTAAGGGGAGAAACCTGGTGACTTGTTACAGTGTTTCTTCTGCAAAGTTTCTGTTGGCTGCAGCAAATGCAAAGGCTACGATGATAATACAAAGAATAAGAAGAAATTGTAGAAAATCAAGAATTCTGCAATTTTCAAAGTGTAACAGAAAATAGGCAGCAAATACAGAGTTTTCTATTATACCTGACTGGTATTTGATGCAAATATTTGAAGTGGAGAATGAAGGAGGATTTCAGTCAGATATATATCTCTGTTTCAACTGATAAATTTCTTAAAGTGATTTTGATTAAAAAAATATGATTATTTTTAGGTATGTGTTGATTATTTGAGATCTTTTACTTTCAGACTGTTTTTAATAAGACAGAATAGGACATGTGGAGGAAAGAATAAACACTGTGTTATGTAATTTCTTGACTCCTTCCCTTTCTTAGGTGATACTTAAATAAAAGCCTGCATTTTCAGCTTTACCAGTGTCCTGGGTTTGACTGAATTCCGTAGGATTAGAAAAGTTCTGCAATTCTGCAAAAGCACGTGAGGTGGTCAGTGATAAAAGCAACCAATGTCCAAAAGGTACGTGAATATTTATGGAATTTTGTTCTTTATAGAAGTTTCTTTATAGAAACTTTCACGTAGATCCTTTTGCATTAGGAAGTTAAATACAATTATATAGTTTTTGTTTACCCAGGTGGAGGTTTGTTGTTTACCATGTAGAAGTATCAGGTGGCCTTCTGATAACCTGCTGAAGTCTGGTAGACACAGACTGAAATAACAGCTTACCCCCTCCTGGAAAATGGGTGTTTGACTCCTTCTAGACACTTTTTATTTCTAGAAAGCACTAAAGATATCAAGCAAAGAATATACCTTACTTTAGTATATTTTAAATGGAAATGGTGAAAAAGTTTGCTTTTCAGTCTGTATCCTGTCCTTTCCACCAACTATTATCCTGACAGAATCAATAAGGCTTTATTTATTTTGTATATACATAGATATTTACAGTTGTATCTAATGGTTTAAGAAAAATAAATAGTCATCCTCCATCATTTTTGTACTCTAAAGGAATTTTATAGGCTACTCTTCTCAACTGTCTTGAAGTTTTTAGAGAAATTTCTCGGCAGGAGGTGTGGAGGTTTGAAAACTCAGTGGAAATAACGATGGTGAATAGCAGTTTCTAGTGAAGATGTAAAGGCCACAAGAAGAAAAGAGAAAGAACTGGAGAAAAAACAGATCTACAGTAAGAATGTTAGAATATATTTCTGGCCTTCACTCAGATAATGGTTTGCTGTCTCAGTTTTCCTTACGTTTGTTCAGGATACATTAACACTGAGATACTTCTTTTGTAAAGAAAAAATGTGCTTATGTAATTGTTTCCTTTAAGAATACAGACACAGTTTTACAAAAACTGATGAGCTGAACTGGATTCTAACTTTAAACACAAATAGATCGTCCCTGTTGTGGTGAGTCAACATTTGAAATTGGAAGTAGAACAAATTACTGTTTGTGCCCTTTCCTTTGTCTATGTGCTTCAAATTATTGTGCTATTTATTCAGGTGAGGTATAATAAAATTTTAAAAAGCATGGAAATGTGAACATGAATAAAGGACTACCTATATAATTATTTTCCTTCATTTTAGTTTACATTATTTAAGCTGTAGTTCATTCCTGATTTTGGCTTCACAACAAATGAAATGTTCCCATTTGAGACTAAGAATCAAAGAGGCATTGTCAGCTTGAATTTGGCCCTAGATTTCAATTTAACAAAAGGGAAAATTTAATTAAATCTAACAGTTGTAGGAAATCTTTTGTAATTAAAAAGACTTGAACTGTCCCATGTTGGTAGACAGAAATTCTCTTACAGTCTTTGAATCCCAAATGATGTAACACCAAGAATATGACTTGAAAATACAATTACTTTAAATCAAATTAAAACAAAAATAAATTGATTTTTTTCCCCCACTTTTAAGTTGTAGAAAACATAAATCAATAATAAATAAAAAGTAAAAACAAGATAAAACTATTTTTCCTCTCTCTTTAAAAATCAGTGATCATAGCAGATATATAAATTAGTTTATAAAGTGTTTGATTTAAATAACAGAAATTTGGGGTAATAGAGGCGAGGAAATGGTTCTTGTCAAAGCTTATTGATCCAGAAAAACATTACTAGGGCTAACTGGCTTGTGTTTTTTACCAGAGACTGTAGCCTTGTTTAAACTTACTGTATAAAATTTAGCTCTTCACTTCAATTTACTGTTGCCTGCTGATAAAGTGTCATGTTCCTTATCACACTCAGCATGTTTCTAGTTTAGCCTTCTTTTGTTGTGCTTAGTTATATAAATATAATAAATACCTTTTATTTACACTAATTTCCATTCTGCCTTATTAGTAATTACATACAGTTTGACTAATTTTTCATTATTGTGATGCTATTGGTACAAATACATAAAAAATCGGTACAAAATGTGGTTGTCTAATATTTTGATGGCACTGAGTCTTAGGCATCTGGAATGGAACGAACATTTTTGATAAAATGTGAGAAATAACTTAGTGTAACATGAATGGTTAATGAATATAATCTAATAAAGCTTTGTTTCAAAGTTCAAAACTGGCTTGACTTACCAGTCTTTAAGAATGTCTAAACACTGTGGTCTCTAATTCCCTAAATTGCCCTCTAATTCTTGACCTCTAGTTTCCCAAATTTCTCTAATTGACCAAAGGAATCTCTAAATTCCCTAAATCTCTACATATATATGTTTACACGCATATTCAGTTACACCCCATTCTTGCCCAGAAAGAAGATGCTTCCCCAGGAGGAAGATGCTGCCTAGCAGGATGGAGGATCTTTCTCTTCCCTTAATCAGTCTCTTGAGTTTGAAGAAAGAGCATCCTGTAAGGCTTGAGCCATGAGTGGCTGTTCAGATTTTTATCACTTGGAGAAACAAGGACATCTTGAAGATTAATTTACATTTTTCTCAGGAATGTGATATGGAAAGAGAATTGGAATTTTGACCTTGTTTAGAAATGTTAAGACATTTTTGATTTTCATTGAGCAAATACACAGTGAGTTCAAATAGTTAACTTGGAACATCCACCAAGGAAATAAATCTCCCTCAAGAAAATCCACTCCCAGAACTGAAGATATCAAATGTGGGGTACTTTCTGATACTTTTCCCATCTTCTTCTCTATTTCCTCACAACTAATCTTTTTACTATTTCACTAGGAAAATAAATGAACATGGAATGATTAAAGAGAATACCCTGTGAACTTTGAATTGGAAAGAAAGTTCTTGAAGCCAGCAAGTCAGAGCAACAATGTGTATGACAGTGTGTAAATCACTACAATATGAAACAGGAAATTTTTGTGAAAGCCACATTTAACGATGATTGACTCTTTCCATAAATGGCATCTGATTTTTTTTTTTTTTTTTTTTTAATGACTGGGTCACTCATTTGTCTAGGGGATGCCTTAGGAATTCGGATTCTTCTAATAATATGTATTCATTTCACATTGTTCTGACAATGGAGAGAAGTAAAGTTCTTCCTATGTTTAAAAGGCCAAAAGCCCCTGTAATCATTGTTCTCTGAAGGAGTCCTCCAACTTCTATTGTAGCCTGAAGCTCCCTCCACTCCCCATCTAGGCCAGGGATATCTCATTCCTGACTGTCTGTGCACTGGTGGATGAGGCCCTTCTCTAGCATGCAGGAGGTTCAGGTTCAGTGCCTCTTCCACAGAGGAGAATCTAAGCTCTAGTTTTCTGCTTTGAGGATGGAAAGAGTGTTTGGCATTTTCAGTTCCATGATACATATTTATCAGGGTTTCATTTTGGAAAAGCAGCAATATATATATGCTTAGGATCCTACTTATGCTTTTCTCCTAAAGCAAAAGTTTGAAGAAATGAGGTTGGTGCCAATTCATATTTCACATTTACCTTTTATCCTAAGACATTAAAAGCATTTTTAAGACATGTATAGTTGAGTGCTAGTCAGTACACCTACCCTGTAGGCTTCTTTTCTCTTTCTGGAACAGCTGTGGGAAGTTCTGACTTGACATCCTTTGGAGCTGTCGTGGCCTCCTGTTCCTCTCCTTGACACGTCTCTCTCTGATCAATGTATGTTTTGTTTTAGTGATCTGATATGTGATTATTCTATTTGCAAGTGGGAACTTTCATTTTAGGACTATATCATAAAAAATATCCAGATTAAAAACCTGTTTCTGGTTTACAGATTTTTGAAATAAAATAATGACTCAGTGTCTGAAGACAATAAGCAAGCAACTGGCCCGTGTCCATAAGGTTTGATATAACAACTCTGTGATGGGTCCTCTGAGTTTGATGGCTTACAATTTTACTGAAGAAGACAAAAATATGTCTATGTTTGGTACATACATTTGATGAAATTATGACACCATGTAATAATTTTTTTTCTGACAAAGCTTTAAAGAATTCAGGTTTTACAGAATTAATATTGAGCTACTGAATGAATCATTAGTATAACATGGACATTTTCATTGGCCTAGAGGTGGATTGTCAGATGATTTACCTGTGAAAAGATAGCTGACCCATTTAATTGCTTAAGAACTTTGGTTGTACATCAGATATATTGAGTTTAGCAATTGTAATTATTAAACAGTTTACATTTGCCTTGTAAGTACCAGCATCCTACTTACAACATTTATATTAGTTTCTTTTAAAACTACTTCTAATAATTGGCTTTAATATCTAATTAGTTCATAATTGCAGTACACATTCAGAAAAGTAAAATATACAACAGGGGAAGTTCTACCTTGAAAATGGTGAGAATTATGAAGTAATAGGAACAAATAGAAGTGATATATATTTTTAATTTGCTCATTGGAATTGAGGGGATGAAGGTCACAAGATTATTTTTATTCTGAGTGATAATTCAGATCACAGTTACAAAGGGGTTGGAAGCCTCAGACCTAAATTATAATATCTTAAAGAATAAGAGGTAGGGGTGAGTCTCAAGATAAAAAATCACAGCAAACTTTGCTATAAGTATTCCATCAACCCCACATGTAAGTGATGTTAAATTAAATGAAGTCATAAGAGTACTCACTGACTTAAACAGGTTCAGGATCAAGCCCTTTGTGAACCAAGTACTCTGTTCCATATGCTGGAGATGTAAAAGGGAAAAGAGACTCCTCGGTCCCAAGCAATTCATAACAGTTCTGGAGCTGTTTCATTTTTAATAATATGTATTCTGGGAAATGGGATACAGATATTTCTCTTCCTCTAAGAGATGACTTTTTACATCCTGTAGTCATTCTCCTTTTACCTTCCACAACATGATTTTCCAAATTTCCAATGGCAGACAGACATTGTGGAAAGCATGTTACTGACATACATTAGACAAAAGAAGTCCTTTTGTTTGGTTGCTCTTCATTTTCTTGGCATGATATATTCATGTATTGTCAAGGCATGGTATTCTCCCCTTCTGTTACATCTCATTCAGCTATGGATCAGGATAAGGGAAGCAACTACACTATCATCAGATTCATATTAGGTCTTAGTTATTGTTCAAAAGGATGTTTCTTCCCCCCCCCCCCCCCCCCCCCCCCAATTTGTATAGAACAAACATGTTTGGTTCTAAATGCTAAGAAGTACATGATAAAAGGAAAAAGACATTACTTCTGTGCTGATGTCACTAGTAGCATGACATAAAAAAAATAAATTTACAGTGGGAATAACCATGAAGAAAACAAAATTGTGTTATTTAATATAACTGTCAAATATATATCATATATTTTGTCTTTTTATTTCCTGTTCTTACGTAATAAGAAGACAAAGAAACAATATTGTTAGGAGAAGTTGTTTTATGAACTTGTTTGCAAATTTTTTCTCTAATATTGCAGTTATAATGACGATAACTGTCACCTAACAACAACTAATATTGGCTCCACAATCATACACAGATATTTGTGAGCTTGTATAAAGGTTTCTGTTCTTTTAATGTAATTTAATATTTGTTATGATCTAGATAACAATAATACTAACTTACTAACCAGACTTGTGACTAAGTTTTTCATTAACGAATATAAAAATTTAATACTATAGTGTATACTCATAAACCCCATGTTTTGATGTTTTGGAGGCTAAACACATAAACCCCATGTTTTGATGTTTTGGAGGCTAAAGATCTTAGCTGTATACATTAATATTGTATGATTTTTGTAATCTATACAGTAGGAAGCTCATCTCGATGTCTGGTCCAAGGGCTACCTAGACTTTCATTGAGATGTAAATCATTTTGTATTTCTTAGACATGTCCACTTGGATTCAGAAGTTAGGCAGTCTACATTGATTTCTGGAGGTGTTTAGTTATTTCTATTCATTACAGGGAGAGCTTAAAAGGACTAAGTTTTTTTTTTGGGGGGTGGCATAAAACATAAGCTTACATGACTCTGAATTTTAATCATACTCTACAAGTTTATTCTGTTCTCTATTCTCTTGTTTATTTGACATCAATCTAGTTTTTGGTGGAATCTTGGCTATTATCTGTGTGGATGCCTCAAAAAGTGAACCCTTCAACTGTGAATATTTTTTCTCTAATATAATGATCTTCTTGCATGTTGTGAATGAACCTATCTTCAAGCAAAAAGGGAAATATGTACCATTAGGTGCAGAGAATTAAAACTCTTCTACAAGAGGGGATTGTGTAAAATTGTAGTTAGACTAAGAAAGCAAACACTTCCCCTGTCCATCTTCTTTCAGGTCATCTCCTCCTCTTTCCCTGCTTTACTACTCATACTTACCCTAACCACAGTACACTGAACAGTTTGGAGCACTAAGTGTAGGCAAAGGTTAAAGGATCATGCTGTCAGGCAACATTTGCAGGTATATAAAGATGGAAAGCAAATATATTTTATCCTTACATTATTTGTCATAAACAAACTTTCCAAAGTAGAATTGGTGCTTTCTTACTTCTACAGAAGAGCCAGCATTGCCCTTCAAAGCAACAATAGCATGGATACACTTGGAAAGAAAATTGCGCTGTGAGGCAGGATACCCCTTTGGCACTCTCCCCATCTAGATTTCAAGATGGAAATTAAAGCTGCTTTCCTGACAGAACTAGAGTTAGTTTTTTTCTTCATATGACAAGCCTTATTAGTGGAAAGCAGTACAGTTTTCACCTTGTGCCAGGAGGAGTCAATCTAGCACATAGAGGAAGTAATATTCTGTTCTCTAGACAGGTCATAAACTGCCTTGTTTGGAACATTATGGGGTGTTGTTTATGTTCAAAGAACAGCAAAGACAGACAAGTGCACTTAAGTTAATGTTGTTTTTTTTTTTTTTTTGCTTGTTTGTTTTTTTTTTTTTTTTTTCATTTATTTTGTGTTACAAAGGAGATAAAGACAATCCTCTAGGACCTTTCAGAGAAATGGTATATTTAAAATAATGTCTGTTCCAATATTTCCAAATTTCAGTTTGAACCACAACTGCAACAGCAGGAGTTTCTAAGTCAACAAGAAAAAAATGCAACTTGCAACAACTTTACAGATATAAGATAAAAAAGCCTGTGTCATTCCATGAAAAAAACTGAGGAAAGATTTCTATGAGTATAATTTAGATCAACAAGCCATGACAGATATATGAAGACTTGCAGATAACTCTATTTTACATTAGAAATACAAATCTGATGGTAAATAGTGATCAATTTTAGTTTTTACATTAGCAACAAGATTTGAAAGTCATACGTGAATGTAGCATGTTTATTTCATTGGATAATATTTTTTAATAATTGTCAAGAGCATATGGAAGATATGAAAAAAGGAAAAATACAGGAATTGTCAGTTTGATGCAGACAAATGATTTTTCCATTTTAATAACCTGTCTCTTGAAGTGAGCAGGACAACCTGCTTCAAAAGGATGTATGCACAATCCTGAAGAGGATGATAGTTTATTACTCTATAGATTATTCTATCTGATGGTCTCAGAAAGTTTGGATTATTCCTAAAGCACATTCTTTAAGATTTTTCCTGATACAATTTTGGATGTTTTCAATGTATTGTACATATATATACATGTGTGTGTATGCAATCTTTTAAACTCATTCCATCATTGGGCACCCTTTCAAGGTGTTCAGCTGTTAGTTTTACAGCATAAACTACATTTTCCTCTTATTAATTTACTTTTATTACTTCAATGTTTATTTTATTTTCCTGTTGCTCTTTTATAAAAGTTTAAGGGCATTTATCTTCTTTAGATAATACTAATTATTCCTTATATATTTGTTATAGTCTTGTTTAGTCAATCTAAATCAGAAGTCTTCACCTAAACTACACAATAGTCATGGAGCAACTTCTAAGTTAACTGTGATTTCTGTTTTCTGTATAGCAGTCAACCATTCAGATTGCTTTTCCAAAAGTTTTGATTTTAGGACCACGCCATTCTAAGGTAGGCTGAGTGTTGTGTCATGTCATACTAAGCATATGGTCTATCTACTGGGCTTTAGAGTATTCTGACAGGTGAACTTTTCATTTTCCTATTGAAAGGAATGCAATCAAGGATACAGGAGTTTCAGGAACAAAAGAGCATGCAAGACAGAATGTGACTTTACATTTATTATTTGAGACAATCAACCAGGAATGTGGAAGACCTTTACTTCTGATCTATGAGACCATAAATATTTGTAAATGTATTTCTCAGTGTCTTTATATTTATACATCTTTTTTCTCCTGTTTTATTAAGTTATTATTGAGAAGACGTGACCAGAACTAAATGCAATATTCCAGATAATACGATGTTATTCATCTATAGTACTAAGTGCTAATATTTTGAGGATATTTTATCTTGCTCTGTATACCATCTAATATTTCTTCCTTTAGCCAAGGTGAACACTGACCTGAAGTTTTCACTGAACTATTGATAGTGATGGCAGGGTTCTCTTTCTGTATGTCTGCAGCTACCCTAGAGCCCTATGGTGTGTATGAACTCTTCATATTTTATCCCTTCTCATTGTGCATTACCTTGCATTTGCAAGTAACTGAAGCCCTGCTGGCAAACTTTTCTGTGTTGTCATGCTGTTAAATAGTATGATCTAAATGTGTACGTGAAAGACCAGAGCTCTGAAACTTAAAAGACTTTTCTTTTCAGTTTCTATTTGCTTGGAAGGGGGGATGTTGTGGTTCTGGACCTGGTATGTGTAAATAATGACCACATTCTAGCTTTGGATGCACATAATCAGAGATGAAATAAGTCATACGTATAAACCATTAGAAATATTAACTCTTTGCTAGGGATGTTATTAAAGTGGTTGCAATAGATGTACATTTCATGATCCCTAACCCCACAAAGCCCTGTTCATCTTGCTGGATTTTCATTCTACTTACAGGTCTCAGTGCCCTACTTGACAATGGAAACACTTGAGGAAATTTATTTTTCTTCATTAAAACACACAAGCAAATAGTTTTAACCTTCTTTCATTTATATATACATATATATAAAGACCATCTTGCACCTTGGGCCCACCATTAGCAAAACATTCTTGACCTCACTTTACTCTAACTTGGGCTGTTTCAGCTTTTTCCCCTGACACAAAATTATCAGATTAGAAATTGTCAGATTTCTTCTCGGTGTCAGGTTCCATGCACTTACATAATAAGATGTACATTTGTGCAGCTATTCCAGCTGCAGAACTTCTGCCCTTCCCACCCTTTCTAGAAATGTAGTGTCAGGAGAGGGACTGGGCTAGAACCAGAGCTCTCTGCCTGACTCACTATCCATGCAGTAGCTCTTTCCAGCTAGCCATGAAAATCAAGATTTGGAATGATGGCTTAGACGCTTTGCTTCTGCATGTGTTGTCTTTAAAAACATGGACTCTTTAATATGGAAACACTAGAGATTGCATGATTCTATTCAGGACAAGTGCTTGGAATGTCTTTCTCATCACGAATTCCCCTGGAGTCAATTGACATAAGAACTTTCTGAGTGAGATATTATTGGCTCTAACCATGTAATCATTTGCTAGAAAATCATGTTATTTCTAGCTCATTAATAAATCTCAGTACTTCCCAGAAGATTTATCTCCATTAGATGAACTCTTCTTTTATTGCATATATATTAATCTCTTCAGTTTTGATTGTCTGTTGTGTTTTTTTCTTTTAAAAGTATGAAAGAGATTTTGCATGACTTAATCTTCTGAAGACATACTAGAGAGTTTTATGAGTTATGCTTTAAAACATATCAAATGATTTAAGTGATTGTGAATAAGTGCTTAAATTTGAGATATATTGCCTTAGAGGTGATGATGATTTTAGCCCCCTCTTGGACTAGTTAGGAGGATTTCAAGTTTTCTTTGTGAATTAATGAATCTATCAATTTTCTCCTCCCTGAAGCAATAGTTGATCTTTACAGCATAACCTGTCTAGCACCTTGGAACCACTAGAAAATTCAATTGATCTTGGGAGAGAAAAAAAATCTCCTGCCTTTATTCTAATTCCTCCCAGCACTCTCTTTAATTTTCACCCAAGGGCAAACCATTTTTATTTAATTCCACTTGTCTTTTCTAATAAATGAGCACGTTAACAATGTCCACTAATAGAGATGATAATTTTTCCATTTTAATCTTGAAACTTTCTTGCCAATTCATGATTCAATCAGAGATACCTTTAAATAAGCCATACAATAATTTCTTTGGAAGCCTGGTAGTTTCCTTTTACCTCAAAGCAATAAATATTTTGTATTCTGTTATCAGGGATAAATGGTAAACCACAAACACTGTAGAAGTCAAGGTGAAACAAACATTTTTTTATGTTATAATTCCCAGTAAGAATGGTGTTAGGTTTTATTTTTATTCCAAATAGTTTTAAAAGGTCCTTAATACTAATAATTTGTGCTTCTCCTTCCTGGCTCTCAGTGACAATGGAACTGTATTAGCAAATAACGCACCCCTAGAGGGGTAGATCAAAGCAGGTACTGCTGAGGTCTCTAAATTTACAGTGTGTGTATTTCAGAAGGTTTGCTTTACATAGAGTTGTCTACCTACATTGACTGCATGCTGTTACTGCATATGGTGTTCGAAATTGGTAGAAGGAAAGCTGTTCACAAACTTTTGTCTTCTGGAGTTTCTCATCGGGGAAGTACCCTGAAGATGGTGGTCATGTGTCATTTTTCCCAGCCCTATGGCTTATATAAAACTCACATGTGGAAGCAAGCCTTATTTTTGTTTCTGCTCATTCTGTTGATCATTGCATGTTGGTGACCTCTTGGTGCCTGCTGCCCAAAATTCCAGTGGCTGAACACAGGCTCAGTACAAGGAAAATGGTGTGTTCTTAGTCCTTTGAGGCAGCTACTCTGAGAGGATACTCTGAATGATTTGACTCCTGCTCTCCTGGGATTTTTTTTGTCTGAAAAAAAATGTGACTTATGAGAAACTTCAGTGTTGTGAGAGCTTTGCCTTGGTAGGCCACAGCTTCTGGGCCCAGAATATCAGCTAAGGCTGGTTGGACAGCATCATGTTTGGGAAATGGAACAGCCAACAATGGACAATGTACTTTTGGAAGCAGAGGGTCACTGAGGCCCTCTGTTATCAATGGACATCATGACTTGCCAGACAAAATTTCTGGGTAAACCAAATAATGACTACTGCCTTCTGGAATCTCAAGACTTACCAGTGACTAACCATTCCAGGGTGTGCAACATTGTGACTATGGTTTCAAAGAATATTCACTGAACACTCACTTGTGGATAGTTCAAGTAGCAGATGCTGAAAAGCACATCTGGACCTTCATCCTCTGTGTCTTCATTGTGGCAGCTCTTGCAGAATGCAGACTCCAGCCTGGTGCCTGGCGGCAGGACAGTGACAGCTGTGCAGAAGACTGCATGGCAGCATTGTCAGTGTCCTCCAAACTGGAGACTTCTTCTGAGGACTAGACATGCTGAACATCAGGCAGCAGACTGAGAATGTTGTTGGTAAATGCGATGACATATTGATGACTTCCACAGTGAGCCAAGTCTCAGGTGATGATTGTGATGATAAGAAGTGATAGATTTCCAATACCAGCCTTTGTCACCTGTCTAATACTCCCCCTGTATATGTTCACTGACATTATACCTTCTGGGCAAGCATGAATACTCCAGCTATGTGTTGCCATGTCCTCTATGTTTTTTTTGACCTTTCCTGTATCAAGTAACTTTGGATACCATGTCAGCAGACTTCAGGAAAATTCATGGGCCTAGGCCTCCATGCTTAGCTAGGGAAAAATGTAGCTGACAAATAACATCGTTGTGTGGTTTGGGAGAAGGTGGGAAGAGGTAAAAGGGGGTTTACTTGATCTCTGTTTTACTGGACAGAAGAAGGGACAGAAGCATAATGTTGCCCATGTTAACAGCTACGGTGGTTCATATGTAACCTTCTCTCACTGGTCACTTCATCTGGCATCTTTAGTTGGGCACATTAACACTGTGTAAGCAGGATAGTCACACCTTGTAATCATGAAGCAGGTATTAATTTTTTAGTACATGCAGAGGATGGTTAGGATTAATGAGCTTCTAGGATTAATGTGAGCAAAAGTTTTCTTCTGCTGCTCTCTGGAACAAAACCTTGATAACGCTGAGTTGCCATCTTTTGACTCTGCTTTTTTACTTTCAGTATTTGTATGTTTCCACATCGCAGTTTCTCTTCCCAAATCCTGGTTCTTCTGATGATTCTTGTCTTGACAATCTTGTCTCTGCTTGCAGTTTACTTTTCTTGTCTTGTCTGAGTGTACTCTACAAACTTCCTCACAGCTCCTTCTCAAAGCTCAGATATTTCTCCAGAGACATGGGTTGTGGTTATGCCCAAGGTATCCTCTTGCCAAAGAAATATTACCCCTTCCCTTTCCCAGTAAGACAGGAACTCCTGTCCCCTTTATCTCCATCTCCTTCCCGCTCCTCAATTCCAGTTGTCTTTCTTTTCACCAAAGGCCAAAAATCCAAGTGAAAGGACCAATTGCAGCTAAAGAAAAGATAGTCAACAAGTATTCAAAACAACAAAACTTTCCAAGAGATGATCAATATTACTCCTCACTTGCAACAATATGAAAAGTGTTGGAATTTATTATCAATTGCTACTAATATTTGCTACTAATTGTTACCAATATTTCCAGTTATTACTAGTACATTATTAAAATTGCCCCACAAGAGTATACTTCTAATGAGGATGAACTACTGAAATGTCATTTGTCAATCCTGATAAGAATCTACATGATTTATATATCCGCTGAGGTGTTTCTTGAGTGCTAGAATCAGAAAATTCTTTGGATACTTGAGAAAGTTATTCTGGAAACAAATTAGGAAGTATTGTGTGGGGGAGGACAATGAGGATGAAGTTTCTATATTTAAAAAATTCATCCTTGCCTATATCCATTTCTGGATCTGATTCCAGAAATATAGTAAAACTACTGATAATCAAAACACTGAATTTATCTCTCCTGATATGTAGTTCTTTTCCTTAGTAAATGGTATATGTTCCTTCCTTTCTAGAAGTATGGGAATATGCAATATGAGCACAAGCTGTCCTAGCAGTAGGCAAAGAAATACAAGACAACATCCTTCCATCCTCACATATTTCTCTAAGGCTGGCTGCTTGTCTTTACATACAGTGATAAAAAGTGGGATGTGATTATAAGCTGAGTGTGGACCATGTTCTAGCTGTAGTCAGCAGAAGTTGCAAGTCAGTAGTTGTTGTGTAGGCAACGGCTCTGCAAAAGGAAAGGCTTCTACATGTTAGATAAGATTTCCCAGATAATGCTGAGCTCAGGGAAAAAAAAAGGGAAAAAAATAAAACAAGCTGTGAGTTGCAGTGTACCAGAGACAGTATAGCAGTGATCAGTGGCATATTGCTGCTACAAAGACTGCTGTGTTTGGAGACATCTTAGTCCATCGTGGTTGCAGGCACTTATCTAGAGAAGCAGCTCCTGTTGAATTTCTGATGGCATCTCCAGCTACTTTTCTCAGACCAGTTGTACGCCTAGATAAAAATAAATGATGGCAGGATGGCAAGTCACTACACTATTAGGAGGACCTATCCATGAAAATCTTAGATACACACCTTTACTAAGCATCTTTTCCACTTTGTACAATGCCAATGGTACAGTTTCTCCTCCACTCCATGACTTATGTGTTTTTTCTGTTGTGCATCCTCTGTTGTGCATCCATTTTTTTGTTTGTTTGTTTGTTTGTTTGCTTGTTTGTTTGTTTGTTTGTTTTCCTGACCCCTGCTCTGTATTTACAGGCTTCTAATAGAAAACAAAATGAACAACTGCGAGACATGCTATCAGAATTTAATGCAGATGTATGATTTCTGCAGGTGCACTCCATGGTTTGGGAGAAAAAAATTGTGCAGGGTTCTTGACAGCTCCTGAATGTACAGGTGCGGAAGGCAACACAGACTGCTTTTGTTTCCTATCAGTGTGGTTTATCCCTCTAACAGAATGTCTACCTTAAAAAAAGGTGTGATTGAATCGTCAGTGTCTCAGCAGACGCGATGGGATTACTCACCATCCCTTCAAGAACTATATGTAGGATATATCCTCAAGCCTGCCAGTGTTTATCTTCCCAGGAATTAATGAAGATGAGATAAAGCATTCACATCTCATTCTGCTTTGTAATGGAAAACAAACACATTCAGAATTAAACTCACTGACCCATTCTTTGTGATAATAGTGATTTGCAATAGTGAAACTACCCATTATATTTCAAGATGTAGATTCCTTTTCTGATGTGGTAAAAAGAAGTATTGCAGTAATGTTAGAGTATGAGACCCAAAACCATGTTTTCTGAGTTAATAGACAATAGGTTCTTAGTAATTTAATTTCTGTAGGTATGAAAAGACTTTTCAAAATCCATATTGCAATTGTCATGACCTATCTCTCTCTCTTATTTAGATATATTTCGAATGTTATCCTTTTTTCTCTAGTTTTTTGACAAATTTATAGCTTCTACCTAATCACAGAGTTGTTCTCATAAAAAAAAAAATGTGTCAGACTGTTATACTGAGTATTCAAACAATATTTATGTGGGATGAGATTGCTTTTTGGTATGCCTTTTGCAACTTGTTGGCTCAAAAATGCCTTGTTTATATTTTTTGTAGATATATAGATGGAATTAAGTATATAGTTATATACTGCATAAATAACAAAAATTTTTCAAAACAAGGATTGAAAGTGAACAGAGAACCATTTAAGAGGTTTGAATCATTTGAGAGGACTGAATTACAAAATAGAAAGAATACATGGGACATTATTCAGTCATTTTTTTCCTAGGCATCCTATAACACAGAAAGGACTTTGTCCTGGTTTGGGCTGAAATAGAGTTAATATTCCTTTTTATTAACTAGAATAGTGCTGTGGTTTAGATTCAACATTGGGTTTGGTATGAGAAGAATGCTGATAGCACACTGAAGTTTTCAGCTGCTACTGAGATTTCAACTCTCCGACTCCCCATGTCCTGCCTGTGCACAAGTGCACAAGAAGCAGGGAGGGAGCACGAACAGAGCACCAGAGCCAAATTGGCCAATGAAATATCATGGAAATATCATGGAACATAATGCTCACTATATAAAGGAGGGGTGGTTGGGAAGGGGCTCTCTCTCTTGCTTCTGGGATTGTGATTGTGAGATCTTGGTATTTTGGGATTGCTAGCCAGGAATGGGCTGGATATTGGTCAGCGGGTGGTGAGCAATTACATTGTGCATTGCCCATTTATATTTTCTATTATTGTCATTGTTCTTATATTACCATTATTAAACTGTTTCTATCTCAACCTATGAGTCTCCCTTTACCCCTCCAGTTCCCTCCCCCATTCCCAGGTGCTGGGGGGAAGGGTGGGTGATAGGCTGCGGGGTGGTTGGCTGCTGGCCAGGCTCAAATCACAACAGACTCATTCAACCAGACCAGTATGAATAAAAGCAGATATGGCTCTAATACAAAAATTAGGAAAAAAGCAAAGATGCAAAGATGGTTTTTTAGAGGGATTTTTATATTGATAATCTACTTAATGTTGAATTTCTAGGTAGAATAAATCCCTTAGAAAACTCCTGTAGAGCCTTCCTAAATTACAGTACTGACCTGAGGTCCCTAATTTGAATATTTGTGTATGAATGATACAAAATGGCAAAATTTAGGAAAACAATTTCTTGATCCTTGCTTTATAATGAAAAAAAAAAGGACAGATATTGGAAATACAGGAAATGTGCTGCTCCGTTGCATGAAGAGGTTAAAACATAACAGGATATGTGTCCTTTGTGTGAAATTGTATTACTAGTGGAAAATCTGTTTTTCAGTTTCTGTCTAAATTTTAACACTCAGAACACTCTCAGAATTCATCCCTGTTCTTAAGCAGTACTCAACCACTTGTCCTTGTAGAGAACTCATCTTCATTTTATATTCCTTCAGCTTAATCTGATGAGTTCATATGGTTTACACAGAAAAAATAATTTAGAAATTAGCTAAAACAGAATTTATACTGAGATCTCTATGGCCTATCTGGAGGTCACATTCAATTCTAGGATCTGTACAGTGTCTGAGAGTTTAGGACTATATTTTAGTACTCCCCCTTTCTGCTTTGTGGCTGTCCATCAGC
Organism: Tyto alba; assembly: GCF_018691265.1. Taxonomy (NCBI): domain Eukaryota; kingdom Metazoa; phylum Chordata; class Aves; order Strigiformes; family Tytonidae; genus Tyto; species Tyto alba. The sequence continues at coordinate 59,355,585 of NW_024881282.1, forward strand.
TTTGTTGTAATGATGACAACAAATAGTCTTTCCACTCCATTTTCTGTTTTCCGGGAAACTATGAAACTTTCCATGTGAAAATTCTGGTACTTTCAGGATAAGAACAACTTTTATAGAAGATACAGCTGATTTCCTGAATTCTCATTCTTTTCTGACTAGGCATCTTTGCATGTAAGCATCCAAGCAGTGACCTGAAGAGGCTGTGTAGTTCTCCTCGTGACTGTACCACTCTGTGTCTGAGGAAGTATGTTCTGAGCTTTGTAGGGTTATCTTTACCTTACTCATTTCTTCCCCCTTTAATAAACAGACATGGTATATTTGTTAAACCCACCCAGTGCTCCTGGATGTTTGTTAGCTGCTGAAATAAGGAGAGTGCTCTCTGCCTAGGACATGCCATGCCTGGGTTGCCATGAGTTACAGACTGGAATCTCTTATTTCTAAGTATTTGCACATGCAGAACTTCCAACTTAAACCCATTTTGAATACTACGTTCAACTGCCTAAGTACTTCTGGGTTACAGTAATGTACTGTAGCAGCACTGTATAATGCAGATGTATATAGTTATCGAAACAATACAGTTCCACAGAACTGGGCTGAGAAAGACCACCTCCAGAGACTCAAAAGGCTTCTTATTTCTTTATGCAATCACAGATAAGGATCTATTCCATGAAGGTGATTAAAAAAATAAAATAATAAAAAATAATCTTGCAGTTTCTAGGCTTTTAAAAAAATAAAATAATAAAAAATAATCTTGCAGTTGCTAGGCTTTCTAGCAGTTGCTAGGAGATAGGTAGCAGTGGTTTGTGATTTTAGAAAATTAGGTCCTACATTAGAGGAACAAGAATTGATTTTCAAACTACTAGCAGGTTTGTTGTCCAGGTGCTGTGTGAGCTAATATACTTCCCTAATGAAGTATCTGTACACTTACATAATGACTGTATTAAAACAAACTTAAACATCCTTGAGCTTTTGGTGCTTTTGAAATTTTAAAAAGTTTTACTTTATTTTTTGTGCAGACTAGGCTTTTAGAAACATCAGAATCAGAAACAGCAGGAGGACCTAAAAGCATTAGAAATAGTGTATTTGACATTTCAGTTCAAGCAAGCCAGAAAGGTTTTTTACATCATGTTTCATGCCTTTTCTCTTTGGCACATCCTTTCCCTTTAATTTCCTTTTCATTCCCGTGCTTTTTTCATTATCTCTCCAGTATGAAACGTTAGACCACCACAATACATATTCAAAATGAAATATTTAAGGGATTCTGAATACTGAGAAAAAATGTTAAATGAGTCAAAAGGTCTTCTGAGGTGCACTTTGAACTGTAATAATCCAATTCCATTAATATATGGGACTTCTACATCTTTCAGAACCTTTATCAAATTCCATTTATTCTAATGATCATCAGATCTGGCTATGTATACATAATGCAGTTGACCAAAGAACACTGAGCATCAATTAAATGTTTTTATTTTTTAACTGACTTAATGTTTTAATTACAGATTTTGAGAATACTGTCTTTTTTTTTTTTTTTTTTTTTTTTTTTTTTTTTTTTTGGTGGTAAAATAAATTGAAAAAGAGTAGAAGTGAATGCTAAATTCATTAACTCTGGAGCAGTTATGGAGAGCTGGAGGAGAGAGGTAAATGACCCTAAGAGTCATGAGAGTACGAACATTATCTGAAATTAGAAAGTTGCTTGCAAGTGCTTTTAGAGTGTTTGGTTAACTTACACATATTTTATGCTAATTGAGAAAGGAGAAAAGAAAACCCGAAGAAAACATAATATGAACTTGTATCAGGCCATAGCAGACTGGTTTGATCAACTTGCAATTAAATTTTAATTTACTTCACAAAGGCTGGGGATTTGTATTCCTCACCTTGGCCAAAATTAATTCTTTCATAATATGGAACAGAAAACAGTTTGGGGTCTTCCATTAATTGTCCTTCCTTATGAGAAATGGTTTGAGTTCTGGTTTTCCATCTGAAGACATGGCACTTTGCAGCCAAAGGAAGGTGAATCCCCTACACTTCCATAGATCTCTGACTATATAATGATGGGATTTTTAAAAGAAATCAGTATTCTTATGGGAACTCATAACTCCCTGGAGTCTAGGATGCTACAAATTTAGTGTCAACCCTGAAATCACTCATAATGCTGGACAGGCTATAAGATCAAAGGAAAATTGAGTTTATTATACTGTAATCAATCATTTAAGAGGTGCAGAGAAATAAAATAAAAGTACTATTAACTCTAATTGAGTTTGACATTAAGGTAGTATTAATATATTATTCAGCTATTAACTACAAAGGCTCTGTAACTCCCTGGACAGTTCCTGTCTCTCCCAAAGCTGGGATCTAGTTTTTATCTCAAGACTCTTCCATACATGTTGCTTTTCATGAAAGGGAACTGGATTTGGATAAAAATACCTTTCTTAAATTGCCGTTCTCATGTTTCTTCTGGCAGTAACTTCTGTCCTAGGCATCCCACTGTGATGTCTCTTTTACTCAGAGTTAGCTGGATCTCCTTTCTCATGGGCCTCTTCTGACACCACCACCAACCCTGTCACATGGGGAACATTTTGTAGTGCAGCCTCACACTGTCGAACCCAGACAAGCTCATGAAACAGCTTGATTAATTCTCCAAAAGTTCATTTGTATGACACAGATATATTATCTCCCAAAAGCCAGTAACTAAGGGAGGCTTACACCACCCTAATTTTACATATGCTCATATACGTAGTTTCTGGCACACCTATGTGGAAATAATCTTTAACCAATATATTAGTGACAGTAAAGAATGCAGCTCATTACTGGATTCTGGTAGGGACTGGACATCATGGAATGCATACCATTTCTGGAAACAAAATGTTTAAATTAGGGGAACCCTAGGTGTGACCTGTTGGATTTGCAATGTCTTCAGCTCCATGTCCTATCTTCAGCTAGCCACTTTCACTCTTCAGCCTGCTTTTCTTTGAAATACATGGAGGCCACAGAGTCCTTTAAATACTAAACAACTATAAATGTATGTAAAAGATATGTAAATTACACTTATGATAATAAATTACAGTTATGGCCATTATGATGAAGGCAAAAATCCTAGTGTATAAATGGTTCTTTTGGACAATAAAGTCACAGACTAGGAGTATATTTACTTCCTAAATGATCCAAAGACACTGTTCATTGAAACTGAACATGTGTAACTAGTTAACTTCAGTGAGATATTTGCTGAATTAAAAATCACGACATTTCTTCTGGGTGGGCAGATACACTTGAGTTTCTTTGAATGTATTTTGTCCCAAACAATTTTACAGAGTTTAGCACCTCAGTAAGATTAATTAAAATTATAAAATGTTTCTAAGATCCATCCTGTTATTTTTTTTCAAATCTTGAATTTTCCACACTGAACACATGTGAAATCATAGCTCTCTAATCTGATTTCCAATACCTGCTGTTTTCCTTTGTTGATTCTGTGCTTTTGATTATTATGCACAGCAGTTACTTTCCCCCCCACCCCTACTTTTGGCAGTGTCAGACAGAGGTTACAAAATGAAACTTAAAAATTCACAGCTGAAGCATAAATCTAAGGATTAAGGTTAAATATCTGCAAATTAGGAAATCCAGAACAGATTTTTTATAAAGTCAAAATGGTAATGCCCTGATTTAAAAGTTTAAACTAATTTAAGAAGAAAGATCTTCAATAAATTATACATCATGCAATTCTGTTTACAAAACTAGCTCAGACTAATCCTTCAGTTAACTTGGTGAAAAACAGTAGCATTTCCAAGACTGAATCCTCTAGTGTAAATAACAAAATCATGTCACAAATATCATAGAATCATAGAATAGTTTGGGTTATAAGGGACCTTTAAAGGTTATCTAGTCTGACACTCCCTGCAGTGAGCATTGGCATCTTCTACTAGAACAGGTTGCTCAGAGCCCTGTCCAACTTGGCCTTGAATGTTCCAGGGATGGGACATCTACAACCTCTCTGGGCAACCTGTTCCAGTGTTTCATCACCCTCATCATAAAACATTTCTTCCTTATATCTAGTCCAAATCTACTCTCGTAGCCTGGACAAAATTTTGTCCTGTTACCAGTGCTCTGACATGAAATGCAGCACTCATTTTTATGGTCTATTTTTATAGCAGACATCATAATGGGAATCAAATTTCTTATCCAGATCCTCAAATATCAGTGAAATGAGAGGTGCATTGACCTACCCTGTTGGCAAGAAAAAGCTAAAGCACTCTGTTCTGCATTATCAATACTCCGAGGTATCCAGTAACCTTGTGTATTTGAACCACAATACCTAGCTCCAGTATTTTGCACTGGACTGTGTATTTGTACCACAATACCTAGCTCCAGTACTTTGCATTGGACTGTGTATTTGTAAAAAGAAGCAGATGAGTTTCCTCGTCTACTGAGTTGGTGGGTCATGTGACATAATCACTTAAAACCTACCGCTCCTGTATTTAAATATTATTGCTTTAGCAGGTTAATTCAGGAGACATTAAATGGAATATTCACACACACAAAAAAACATTTACACTTTCATGAGCAGGAACAATCAAATATAATAAGATTGAGGTTATTTATGCTTCAATAAAAACCTTTACAAGATGGTTGATACTTGCTTTACCCTACTAGCCAAAGTTATTACAATTAAGAATGAATTTTTCTCTATTGCCATTACAAGCAAATTGTAATGTTTGCCAAATTTGCAGAAGACATATATGGAACATTATTCAGTGTAACACTTAATGCTAACACATAATGCACCATATTTGCATTTTTTTTCATTAGCTACAGATCCTGTATTTCTTCGGTGATATCTTAATTATTCTTAGAGCATGATGTCCTACTTTTGTATAAACTCCAATATGAGTTCATAGTTGGACTGTTTTTTAAAGAAACTTGTATTTCTACATGTATTTTTGGAATTGCGCCCAGCCAGTTTCACTAGTTCTGTAGTTTTAAGGGAAAACATAGTTGGAAGATTTTAAATGCTTTACTGCATAGTTTCTAATCTGGCTGTTAGAAATCAGATTAGAACTAAAACCTGAAACTAGGTAAAGACAAAACTTAGCAGCTGTTTAAAACTGAAGTTCAGGATATGGCACAGATCTTTAGTCTTGTTTGTTTTCATATGTTGCCTGAAATTATCCATATGCCTATTGTTTTCATAAGGCACTTCTTAATTAGGCATCATCCAATTCCTCCTGCTTCTAAGCTCACCCTCCAAGATTGTTCAGTCTCTCATCTCACAACTCAGGAGGAAGAGGCAAGGACTAAAAAATTCCTCACCAAATGCTTAAGTGATGAGGTTATCACCTCTGGTCCATCAAATCTGCCCATTCTGGTGTGGTAAGCATGTTTCCTGCAAATATTCAGCCTCTTCTAGATGTTCTTTTCTTTCTTTTTGGCAGAGAGGGGTGGGGGGCAGTGGAGTGACTAAACGTTAGTCCTTTGTTCCTCCTCATGACTCCGGGTTGTATTTTCCTCAGCCAACAAATAATTTCAGTTTTCTGATGCTGCAGTCAGGTGGTGTTTCCCTCCTTAAAGTATCATTCACCTCTGGTTTTCTTTGAAGATCCTTATAGAGGTAAGAGATAGATTTTCTGTGCCTACAACCCTTTCCCAAGGATGAGACATTGTTTGCAGTTCCAGTCTACTTGGACCAGTGTTGTTAGACTACTCTGATCAGACTGCAATTTGCTGGCATCTGGGAAAGTAGTCTAGGGAAGTATCACGTGTACTGTGCGTGCTTTGTTTTTATATGGTTCTGAGGCATTTGCTAATCTGTTGTCAGACACATGATACTAATTCAGGTGGGCACATGGTCTCAGGCGGTACTGTTGGTCTTTTGCTGTTCCAACAGATTGAGTCAGGGATTTGTCACTAAAATATGGCTGAAGGTTGATATACCTTTAGATTGTGTTTAGCCCTTGTCTGTACATTGCAGGGGGAAGAAAAAAGAGCACTTTCTAAAAGAATTTCTGGTAATGTTATTTGGGGTAGAAGAGTCCATCTGATAACTCCTTTTTTTCTCCACAGTAATGTTAGAATGGGAGAGTTGGAAACACAAGGCAGAGAAAGTGTTTTGTGCAGGTCTTTGTACATTTTAACCAGAAGATGAGGCTCTTCAGACACTTGTGCTTCTACCCTGACTGTGATCAGTTTCTTGAAGGAGTCTCTTCCCTCCCACTTTGGGTCCTGTCATTTACTCCATCTCTGTGTCTTGATTTACCTTAAACATGGGATTTTGCGTGAAAAAAGCTCCTTCTTTAATGCTTTTGCGTCTCGGCCTGGAGGATCAACTTGTACTGTCTGACTGACAGACGAATCTTTAAGAAGGGGTACTTCACCTCCTCTAGCCATAAAGAAATGAAGCTCCTAGTGCAGGTTTTCTTCAGCCATAGCAAGAGAAGGCTTCTTTCCCTATACAGTTTCTGTTTTGCAGTGAGAAGTGGAAAAAAAAAAGTGCTTTTAAAGTGAAAAGAAACAAATATAAGCATATGTCCCATCAAATCTGAGAAATATCTGAGGGAATCATCAGAGTATTCCCCTTCTCAGAAGAGAGCTGCAGATCTCTGGACTAGTGCTGGGTTGTGTATTCAGAGGATAAGATTAGGAATTTGTGTGTTTCTCCTGAACATATCCTATAAACTGGCTTTGAAGCCTCCAGAGTATTTGAGAAATGTTAAGAATAGAATTTTATGAATGACTACACAAGACTGAGAATATGAAGAAGCTTTCTAGAGTCCATATATACATTTGGTATAGGAAACATTCTTTCTTAGGATAGCTGCAATTTTATTCTTTTTCCTGGAATGTAGTGGAGGTTTATCTTTTCCCAAAGAGCATATATAATATATGTAAAAAGAAATTAAACAAGCTAATCTAAAATTGTCAACATACAGTAAAGAATTGTTAACTTTGCAAAGCAGAGAGGCTAACGACCCATATTGCTTAAAGATCTAGAATTTGCTCAAGGTTGATGTAAAGAAACTTCAAGGCTAGTCTGAGATATGGGATGGGAATTGTAGATATAGATGTATCCTAATGTGAACGTATTTAGGGTGAATTAATCTAAGAGTGTTATTTCACTGCATTCACATACAAGGAATCTAAATAGAGTGTACAGACACGCACATTTATTTTTGGTCAGATGAACCCCAACAATGATGTTCACATACAACTTTGGTACCACAGCAGAATATCCAGAACAGAATGGGATTTTTTTGCCCACTGTCCCTCTTTTCAGGCAGCCTTTTAAGAGGATCATATTTTCTTCACCTCAGACACTGGAATTTAAATACCCAAGGTGTTTCAATTTTCTGCAGAAATCCTCCTATGTCTAGGTGCTACATGGTTGTTTCTTACAATAAGAAATTCTGATTCTAAAGATACCATGCTACAGCAGATTAATCTGGCTTTCTTCCTACACCCCTGCAGTGTTGTGATATAAAATATATACCATTTCTCAAACTATTGGGTTCAACGATTATCATAATAAACAAATAGGTATTTCAATTAAACTTTGAATTTAGTTATTGAATTGTACCCCATTTTGATCAAGACCTAGTTTACAGGGAAATTAAAAAAAAAAAAAAAAAAAACAGCCGTACCAAGGTGTAATAACTAAGTCTGAAATTGGCTTATCTTAAATCTATGAATGGCACTGAATCTTATTTGACATGAGTGATTTCAAAGCCACATTAACACAGATAACAAGAACTGAACAAGTCATGAAAGGAAGACAGCTCAAAACTTAGCTCACTGTTAACTTTACCATATTCTACTTTTGGTTTTAGTCAAGGAAATGTGCCCTAGATTTTACAGAAGTATGTCCCTCTGTACAGTAAAATTTGCTTTCTAATTAGTGTTTATAATTTATTTCTAATTAGTTTTGGAAAACAAGTAATGATAAAATAACTGCAGGATTCCTATCAAGTCAAGCTGATACACTGTAGTCCCAGCATAAGAAACAGTAGAGATAAAAACTTAGACAGAAATTTCTTGTCAAATTTGACAGGTTGAAGAGATAAGCTGGTGCAATTAAAGAAAAAGTAGATAAGATTTCATATTATAAGGTAATATCACAGCACGAGCTAAGATTTTCAAGTCTGTACTCAAGGATGAAAAGATAGAAGATGACATGCAACTAAGGGACCCGCTCACACCTGAGTGTAAATGCAATTGGAACAAGATAAGCTATCACACAAACATAACAAACATCTGTTCTGCTAGTATTTTATAATTTGTATGTCTTGTCAAATATTATGGTACAATATATTTTTTTTTTTTTTGTGAATTTTCACCAGTTATGCTTTTGAATATTTACTGGAGGGCAAGTTAGACTGTCACAGTGACTGACTTCTTTCTAGTCTGATTTCTATCTTGTTTCCTCTACAGGACATTATTTAATTTGGATCCAAGTAATGTGAAAAATGTCATTGTTGCCATTAGTCAGATAAACACTTCTACTTGCTTGTTAATAAGCGCCAACCAGAGTTCAAAACACCAAGAACCACCTGGTATTATGCTGATGCCCAGTTTGTTTGCATGCCGAACAAATGTAGGTGTCTCTATGGACTGGTGGGATTTGGTGGCCCTGTAGAAACCCCGAAAGATAGCCCAAAGAACTAACATGAAAGATCAGGTTCTTAGTGAGATGCATTAATATTAACAAAACCTCAAGGTGCTATGAAAAGGATATGCACAATATGGACACTGCTTTCTGTGCTACTGTCCTTAGAAACATAGCACCATTGATTTAAATCTCAACACGTAAATCACAGCTATATGGGTTAAATGTCAGATACTAAAAAGATAGTTCAAACAGGTGTCAACGTCCTTCCCTTGTTTTGATTTAGGTAATATCACTTCATCTCAAAATCCAAGAAAATATCCCGTTGCCTTTATGTAGTATCCCAGAACAGTGGTATGACCAAAATGCTATCAAGTCTATGTCTGTATTTCAGGACTTTCTTATGAAGCCTTCAGTGTTATAGTGCCAATTTGTAATGTATGAATAACACTCAGCCTTGATGTTTTAGGCATTTAAATTGACTCTCCATGTTTTGGCATGCTAAAATCTAAAGTGAGCTCCTTGGTTCAACTGCAAAGAGGAGCTGAACTCCAGCAGCTGTGTGAGCACATGATGGGACTCAGTCCCATGGTGTAACTGGGAATTTTTTCGCATTGCACAATGGACACATCCTCATCTTGTTGTGTGTGTGGACTGCACATCTAGGAAATAACTAGTAAAAATTCTATTTCAAGTTATTCATTCATGAAATTGAAGCCCTTTGAACTGCTTTTCAGTTTGAAACATTTTCAGTTGTCTGCCTTAGACAAGTTATTTTGTCCACAGTAGGAAGCCAATATGCTTTTTTCCTATGGAAGAACTCCATTAAAAATATAGTTGTACAGCAGATGCAGCTAAAAGATGACAGAATAAGAGCAAATCCTGGTGAAATGAGAGGAGAGGTGGACACAAGCTGCAATGTTGATAGGACTTTTCCCAGTGTTTGGGAGATGGTATACCACTTGAGTAAAATTTTGGATTTTAATCTATTTATATTTTAAGCTCCCAAACAAAAATTACTAGAGCTCTGTATGGTTTAAGTAAGTTAGAAAGTAGAAGAGAAAATATTTAAAGGTAACTTAAAGATAATCAGAGTGCCATTTTCAAACCTGGGGTTGCCAGTATGCCAGAGACTTTGCACACTTCTTTTCATAGCTATGTCTTTTCCTACTAAACATGATAAATCATTCACTCAACAGCTTATTCACATTTAAGTGTTAGCTATTGTGTGTATAGCGTTATTTACTTAGAGAGGATGAAAATATGTGTTCATAAATCTTATTAGTCACTCAAAGCACTAGCATACTGCACAGTAAGGTAAATCAGTATAAAGAGACTGCTCATAAAAAGAGAAACACTAAAAAACCCCAAAACATTAACCTTAGTGGAATTGAACTACTGCCTGCATTTTGTTTCATCTGTTCTTCACCCCTTGTTTCCTCTCAGGCAGATGCATACTCCAGTTTTTGAAATAGCACCTCTAATGGCTTGTTTTGTCTCTGTTTAATGGTTTGACCACAGGCAGCAGATAAGAACCCACACAGATGTTTACTTACTCACATTCTCCCACCTTCAGCAGGACAGCAGAAAAAAGAAAAGCAAGAACAAGAGCAAGAAAATTCATGAGTGAAAATAAAGACATTTTAATAGGTGAGGGAAAGGTGGGAGAGGAAAGAAAAATATAAATCCACCTCTCAGTCAGATAGTCAGCCTCCAAACTACAGCCACTTCAGAAACTAGTACCAACATCCTCTCTTTGGATTTTTAACACTGAGCATGACATTACATGGTATGGAACATCCCCCTAGCCAATTTGGACCAGCTGTCTTGGCTATGTCCCCTCCCAGCCTACTAATGGTTTCACAGGTATACTGCCTCAGTCCAGCTCTCTGCCTGATGCTGGTTTATCCACAAAAAGAAATTTAGCTCCAACCCAGATAGACCTAGTACATTCTAGTATGAGTCTAAAGGGTCTGCATGTGGTTTTAACATTCTTTAATCACTGGTATTGCTGATATCTCAGAAAAGGTTGTGAGCACATGATGAGTGCAACTCATCTGACCCAAGGAAGATGTTGCTGAGCTAGCTACATATGACTGCTTTTACAGACAATGATGCCAAAAGAGGTGCCTAGAGAGAACAATTTGGTTGGCCTACTTTAGGGGAACGATTCACCTGTTTAAATGGAAGCAGTTCATACCACCTGAATCTGGAAAGTTGGACATGAGATCTATAAGATGCATGAAGTCTGGAGTATTAGACTGCCATGAGAGTCTCTTGAAATCTGCAGCATCTGTAACTTAAATAGGTGCCTGTTACAACTATTCCCTTCAAAAAAGGAGCTGCTCAAACAAGCTGCTCTTTAAACTCCCAGTTCTGTAAAAGATATATATCCCAAGTTTGTTGCCACACTAATACCCAGCTCCCCAAGCCATGAGTGTGGGGAAGGAAATAGAAAGATGGAAAGATATCTCTGACTCTGAGAAAGTAGTAGGAGAAAAAATCATCCTTCTGACTACAGGTAACCAAAGTAGTAAGATGCCTTGGTGGGTGCCTGAGACCTTGTGATTCAGTGAGTTCTATCTGAGGCTTTGTGTCCTCAGGCTGATTTATTAGCCTCTGTCAGCAGCAGATGTCCTTTTAGGAGCCTGTAGAGGCTGTAACACAGATGTGAGTCCCTTGGCCTTGAGAAAACTAGAAGGACAATAGAGGACATGGCATAAACCTTTTGAGTGATGGATAACAGCTGGTTTGGGAACCAGCTACGAACCTCTACCAAACCAGATGGAAATCTCTCCAGGGTAGCCTTGAGACTATGATTAGCCATCCTCTAGATTGCTAAAACTGTGTTTCCTCTTTATTTTTTTTCCATCCCGAGAACCAGGTATGTGATGTAAGGTTGGAAAGATCATAAAGGAGGAAGGAAAAGCAAGTAGGCAACAACGAAGTGAGAAACTGAGTTCAGAAATGTCTGAAATTTGAGGTTTCAATGGAGGCTGCCTGCCTGCCAGGCAGAGTTGCTGTGACTCCATGGTGCTTGGGTTGAGAGTTTCTTCCACACACAAGTTAGAGACTCTGTTGCTCAAGAATACAATTGCCAATCCTTCATTATGAAATAGTATCAAATGTGGAATAGCATTTGGGGATTTTTTGCAGTTTATGGAGAATTCTAGACACTACTGGAGGAAAAAGGGAAACTTTTCAATTTTAATTTTTCTTTTGCTTTATTTGCTCTATAAATAGTTGAGTTCAATATTATCTGTGGCAGGAATACAGATGGTGCAGCAACAAGATAATAGATCTTTTTTTTTTTTTTTTTTCCTTTTTAACTCTAAATACCAAAATTCTGGGTTTTTAAATAAAAACGCCGACATAAACAGTAAATTCAATAAGGATGTCATAAATATACCCAAAACCACATAATAAGTAGAAACACTTTCCATGGGTTTTGAATAAAACAGTAAAGCTTAGCTTTACGAAGCAATATCTGACTTAGTGTATTCAAAGCTTGAACTGAATACAGCAAGTATTAAAAATGTTAATTGTTCTACCACGGGAGAAGCTAATTTGTTTTAGAAATAAATGCTTGTTTTCCCTCTTGAGAAAATTCCTTATTAGAGTTTAAAATAGCAGTGGAGCAGAGGGAGTACAGAATATATTTTAAGTAACAATTTCCATACAAATATAGCTAAAGCCTATTTAGCTATGCATTTCTATGCATCTATCACCGATGTTTCTGACTACTATTGGTGGTCAACATTTAATTTGCATTGATTAGTGGAATTTAAAACAAGTGTGTTCTAAATACATACACTGGTGGAATTATTTTCCACTTGAAGCATATAAATGTTGGAATATAAATTCAACACTTTTCAAACCACATCTCAGATATTGTAGCAAGTTATCTGTTCTTGCCGTATGAGAGAAATTGTCTTTCCCTCAAGACAGTTAAAGATTTGCTTCTCCAGCCTGTGTTATTTGCATGTACTAGTTGGGAATAGAGGTGTTTCTGAGATCTGACAAGGGTCTTCAGTTTTCTGTAACAGTCCCAAAAACATGAAACAAGGATTCTGGATATGGAGGGAACAGAAGTGACTGACAGAAGAGATGCTGAGGTAAATTCAGCTGAAGCATGTTGTGACTATACTGAGAGCCTATTGTGCCAATTTCAGAAGTGTTTCTAAAATTCAGTGCTATTTTTATTTTAAGACTCTTAAATGCTAACCTCAGTTGGTAGAGAAGATATTCCAGGGACAAACCAGTGTTTTGTAGGAATTTTGAAGACTAACCTATCCACCTTCCCCTAAACAAAACCAACCATTAATGATGTTTTTGGTAATACAGAACCATTTAATCTTGAAGCTGAGCTGGACATAGATGATTAAAGGGGCTTTCTTAAATTGTTTTCAGTTCCGTGTTTTGTTTTTGTTTTTTATTTGGAAAAGTAACTAACTAATGCCCTAACACTTCCTAGGTTTAGGCCTGTTTAAATTGGAGAACACAGAGAGGGGGTGGGTTTGAATAATTCAGATAATCAGCATCTTCTTTTCTGCCTGCACTGTATGTGTGAATTTAGAGCTGAGTTTCCAGACTGACAACCAGGCTGTTGCCAGTTCTGTAGGTATAATCGGGAATAGAGAACAGCCGTCTTCAGGGCTGTCAATCTAGCATTTGAATAGAAACAGGACTCACACATTATTTAAAGGACTGTACTCCTCAAAAATTTTAAATACACTTCACCATTACAGAGTCTAAAGGACAAGCTATCTATCATTTTAGCAGCTCTCACCCAATGAGCCGGAGTTGTAGTCAGTTTTTCACAAGTGTCGTTCTATTTCTCAGTGTTGCTTGGTGTCTGAGTGGGAAGAAGCGCTGAGGGCAGATATCTTGGGTTGGCAAGGTTCAAGAGCAAATTATTTTTATTATAAATAATCTTAGTACTTATTTGTAGCAATTATATTTTTTTTTACAGGTATTTAGTATACTGCCCAATTAAGATATAAAACTTCTAGCAAACTGGCACTCAGCATCAAAGAAAACCTGACCTGTGCCACTTACATTTTCCATTAACTAGCAAAGCTATAGTCTCATCCCAATTCAAAACCAAGTTTTATGCATATTATTCCAATGTAATTCATATATATTCCTTGTCATCTGAAGTTAAAACATTTTTATAATTCCCAGTGCTAGTAGTGTGATTCAGTCAATTAATGGGGATGAAACTTGCACTAAGGTATTTTCAAAGCTAATGGCAAATGATTATTTTGAACTTTGACAGCCAAGTACAATCATCCTTTTGAAAGCATTGTACATATCACTCATCAAACCCATCAAGCAAATAAAGGCCATTGTGCTTTTATTTTCTGCTTGACGTTTTAAACATGTATCTCATTATCTAAATGTCCATTAAACTGGCCTGTTTTATTGCTCTGAAATAACACAGTTGCAGCCAATATATTCAAATAATATTAGAGATACAAATTAAAACCAAAACAAGGACATTTCTAATGTAGGTTGTCACTTCAAGTGAGTGGAATGACAATTTAAGCTAGAATATTTTTGCTTTTGTCAGTTCTTGTTAGACACCTAACGTTAAATTAACGTACCGTGTAGTAATTTCTTTAACTTTCTTTGCTTGAATAAAATACAGACAGAATGGCTACCATGAAAACTGAAATTACCAGGCAAATATAATTGTTGTAGTGACTTTTTCCCATAAAAAGGTGCAACTAAAGACTTGATATAATGACTGTCCCTAGAGGCCGTGAAACAAGTACCCCAACTACTGTGTCTTTTCTAGAAAACACATGAGTTTTCCAAATACAATTACTTTGGGCATCTCTGTTCTATGTTTCTGTGGCAGCAGATTCTTCTGCTGAAACAGAGGCCAACAATAATGTCATTTGTTGCAGATGGTTTTGAAGAACATAAACTAAATCAAGTTTCAAATGTATGTTAATGTGGTAAGTGCTGTGGTCAAGGTTACTTTCAGCCAAGTTACTTGTTTTACTTAAATAGAAATTGTGAAGAAAAAAAAAAAATTATTTATGCTGGTGAATTTGTAGTAACATTGCACTGGAGAAGTGCTAGTTGGGGGTGCTCTTCATATTACCTCTGATGAGAATGCAAAGCAGTTAGGATGCACGTTGAAGAAACATTTCATGCTTGAGATGAAGTTAATATGAGACTTGAACATTTTTCCAATACAGCTGGGGTTTTTATAAAGTTTGCACTCATTTCCTACAAACTTTAAGTGTGTATTTAAAGAACTTTTTGCATAATGTCAAAAATGTCAACCTTCTTTCTGGATAAGAATAATAAAGGTAATATGTCCTTCTTTGTCATTCTGATCATGTCAGACAACCCACTTTGTTATTTCGCCTTTTAGTCTTTATCTCCTTCTATTCCACAGCTGAGATCCTCTTCTCGTTTTCAAAGCCTTGTACATTCAGAGGGTTATCCTGTAATAGTCTCAAAGTCCATTCTTCTTACTCTGACCTCTTTTTCCTTCTAAGAACTCTTTTTCTATCCCCTCCTGATTATTAATTGTCTTTCATATTTTTATATATGCTTGGAACAGCCTCCATATTCTTATATGAAAACCAATCTTCCTTTCATTTTTTCATGTAACAAATTCTTTTTTTTTTCACATTTTCCAGGTAGTAAATAATATTCCTGAATTTTAATCAGATATTCAACAAATGAGATCATCAAAGTACCTTATGCATTGTTTGAATACAAACTCGTCCAACATTTTTCCAGGATTGCTGCAGAATTTATATTTTAAAAAAATTACAGCCAAATGATATAATAGTAAAATCATGATTCACACAGCAGGATTGACTTATGAACAGAGTTACTTTTTTGTGTGAGCACTTATTTGGGGATGGCAGAAGTAGCAAATTATGCTAAGTGTTATATGTCTATATTTTCTGTTTAAATAAGATAAACATTCTTATAACAGCTATTGTAATTTCCACTGTGGTAACAAAGCTGGACGATGAAGACTTAGCTTAATTTGTGTAAAAATTTATAGTTAGTGGGAAGCTCCAAGAGGAGTGATTTTGCACAAATACAAAAAGATATTAAGAAAATGTTAAATAATTTAAGATGATAATTTAATATGCTTTATTTTTGTCAGTTATGGTAGTAATTATTTGTATTCATATACAGAAGAAGTATAACTTTTCACTCTGAGATCAATATAAGAACACAATTAAATCATAGTAATTAGACTGGGTAAGAAAAAAATGGAGAAAATGACACTGTACCTCTGTAATGATTGTTTTGTAATCCTGAGGAGAAAAATAGTGGTGTCTCTAAACTTTCTTTACTGACTTTATAGTTGGTAAAACAAATTAAGACAATTCATCATTTTCCACATAGGAAAATCTATTTAATAAACTGTAAGAGCTCCTGTACACTTTCAACTTCTTAATATTTCATGTTTACACTTTCCTTAAAGATAAATGCTATCTTATTACCAGTTGATTCAGAAGAGATACTTTGGTCATTTTAGAAAAGTATACAAAAAGGTCCCCAATACCAAATACTTCTAAACCATTATTCCATACTTAAGGATATCATTATCAGCTTTTTTGGGTTTACACAGAACAGCACATTTTCCTTGATTATTAAGTGTCAATATTCCACTAAATTCAGTGGAGAAACCTTTTTGTCTTGGCTCATGAAAGTTCTGATAGTGTTTGGGACCATAAGAAATAAGAAGCAACTGAGTCGTCAAGGCTCCAGCAAAGAGCAATATGTGTGCTAAATTCACTAGGTGCCTTTGAAGGTTGTCTTATAATAGTATTTAAATGCTAAGGAAAGTATTATGTTGCAAAATGTTAACTATATTTGTATCTATTTATATGGATTATATGATCTCCAGAGGTCCATCCACCCTGATTTATCATATGGTACTATAAAATATGTATTCGACTGTTAATAAAAATAAGATTGCATCATTAATTAAGCAGTAGAATGGATCAGACAATTATTTTTATCTTCATTCATTAATTTCACGTAGTTTATATTAACAACCTTAGATTAGGAATTTCAAAACAGTTAATGACTGCATCTTTCAGTTTAAGCACTGGGCCTTTAGTTCCCCTAAATTGTTATTAACGGACTGCAAATACCCTGATTGCCACTTATTGTTTTATTTTTGCATAAGCTGGTGTGTCAAACTTTTGAATAATAACTGACATGATTTGAAACTGTGTGCCAGTTTAATATAAGATAAATTTACAGTGAATCATAACCACAGATAAGTGATGGGGTTGCTAAAATACTGATCAGTGTTTTAGTGTTTCTACTGTTTTTTCTCATTCCACTGAGATGTACACATCCAACTGAAAAACTTGCAGCATGGTTCTGATCAGGATCATTGCTATTGATGTCAATAAAGAAACACCAGTGGAAAAGTGGCAAAGCGTCTGACTGCTAATTTTCAAGGTTTTATTTATTTTTTCTAAATTGATCCATGGAGAACTGGAGGCAGTAGTCTGCCTGTTACACTGCAGCTCTCTGCCGGTGGTTACCTCTATTACAAATGACTGTTCCTAGTCTGCTGCAAGAAAGGCAGATGCCACCCTTGAAAGTAAGATTGATGAGATTCAGCTGACAGCGCTTGAAAGGGAAGCACTCTCCTGCTTGCTCAGGCTGGCTGAACTGTGGTATTAATAACCCCCTTGAACGTTGTTGAACATGGATGACCAAGAGCAGTGCGGCACCCAGACAAATTGGGAGGAGGACACTTGCCTGGGACCTCAGGAGCTGTGCCTAACACTGCAGGAAGGCTGAAGCAGAAGGCTTAGAAAATTCAATGCTCTTTCTGATCTCTCTCTGTTCTGCACTTGCCAGGATTTACCTGCAGTGAATTTATACCCATGTGATGCTGGAGAGTTATTAATTCAGCTGAATTATTTGTGTCTTACAGCAGTGTCTATGAGTTAAAGTCAAGCCTTTAGGAAGCCTTTGCAGTATAGGTGAGAGTAGCATTGCAGGGATGCTCATATTTTCAGGAGTGGCATCAAGAAGTCACATATATTTATAATAGAGACACTAGACAGAATACTTAGTAAATTTAGAAATACACAAGTTTATGGGGCTAGATGAAATCCACCCAAGAGTACTGAGGGAACTGGCAGAAGTGCTCACCAAGCCACTTTCCATCATTTATCAGCAGTCCTAGTTAATCAGGGAGGTCCCAGGAGACTGGAAGTTGGCAAATGTGATGCCCATCTACAAGAAGGTCCAGAAGGAGGATCTAAGGAACTCCAGACCTGTCAATCTGACCTTGATGCTAGGGAAAATTATGGAGCAGATCATCTTGAGTGACATCACATGGCAAGTACAGGACAGCCAGGTTATCAGGCCCTGTTAGTATGGGTTTATGAAAGGCAGGTCCAGCTCGACCAACCTGATTTCTTTGTATGATAAGGTGACCTGCTTAGTGGATGAGGGAAAGGCTGTGCAAGTTGTCTACCCAGACTTCAGTGAAGCCTTTGACACCATTTCCCACAACATTCTCCTGGAGAAACTTGCTGCTTATGGCTTGGATGGGCATATACTTTGCTGGGTAAAAAAACGGTTGGATGGTCGGGACCAAAGAGTGGTGCTGAATGGCATTAAATCCAGTTTGTGGCTGGTCACAAGTGGTGTTCTTCAGGGATCAGTACTGGGGACAGTTCTGTTTAATATCTTTATTAATGATCTGGATGAGGGGATTGAGTACACCCTTAGAAAGTTTGCAGACGACACTAAGTTGGGCAGGAGTGTTGATCTGCCTGAGGGGAGGAAGACTCTACAGAAGGATTTGGACAGCCTGGATTGATGGGCCAAGGCCAACTGTATGAGGTTCAACAAGGCTCAGTGCCAGGTCCTGCACTTGGGTCCCAACAACCCCATGCAACACTACAGGACTGGGGAAAGTGGCTGGAAAACTGCCTCGTGGAAAAGGACCTGGAGGTGTTGGTCAACAGCTGGCTTAACATGAGCCAGCAGTGTGACAAGGTAGCCAAGAAGGCCAAAAGTATCCTGGCTGATATCAGAAATAGTGTGGCCAGCAGGACTAGGGAAGCACTAGTGAGATCACAGCGTGAATATTGTGTTCAGTTTTGGACCCCACACTACAAGAAAGACATTGAGATGCTGGAGCCTGTCCAAAGAAGAGCAACGAGGCTGGTGAAGGGTCTAGAGCACAAGTCTTATTAGGAGAAGATGAGGGGACTATAGTTGTTTAATCTGGGGAAAAGGAGGCTCAGGGGAGACCTTATCATTCTCTACAACTACCTGAAAGAGGGTTGTAGTGAGGTGGGTGTCAGTTTCTTCTCCCAAGTAACAAGTGACAGAACAAGAGGAAATAAGCTCAAGTTGCACCAGGGATGGTTTAGATTGGATATTAGGAAAAATTTCTTCAGTGAAAGGGTTATCAAACATTGGAACAGTTTGCCTAGGGAAGTGGTTGAGTCACCATCCCTGGAAGTATTTAAAAGATGTATAGATGTAACGCTTAGGACCATGGTTTAGTAATGGAGTTGGCGCTGTTAAGCTAACAGTTGGACTTGATGATCTTAAAGGTCTTTTCCAACCTAAATGAGTAGCAATTCTGTGATTCTATGATTCTATAATTAAGTAGGCTGGGGACACTGCACGTTTTGTTTTTTTTTTTTTTTTTTTCTGTGAGGTATGCGAGTATGTTTGTCCTGATGAGATTCCATTTTGGATATCTGCATACTGTTTTTCACAAATTCCTCTTGTCAGTTTGCTTTATTGATATAAAGTTATAGTACTCACTGTTTCTTAAGCTATTTATCAAACGTTGCTATACATTACTAAATGTTTTCCTCTTTCTAGAACAGAAGTGCTTGCTTTTCAAGAGCATTAAAGGGTCTAAATAATGTATGTAAGTGCTACAGAATAAAAAGATCCCTTCATATTTTAAAGGTAGATTGTTGAAAACTGATCTTTTAAGTCAAATAGCTTAATAGATTTGAATAGTATTTAATATGAGAAATAAGCATGAGAAAATGTTACTCTGATATGATTTGAAATGACTGAAATCCTCAAAAAAGGCTATATGAAAACATATCTGTATATAGCAATGTTATTAGGTATGGTATAACAGTGTGACTGGATTACTATCTGATGCTAAATCTAGATGACATTAAAGTTCATATTCTACTGAAGATTATGATTTTTATAGCATGTAGGACAGTGACATCTGGTCTCCAGAGAGAAAAGGACAAATGCACATATTTTGATTTCTTAAACAAAATTTCATACTTGACATCAACATAGCACAGATATCATGCCTGATAACATCAAATGCTTGTTTCTGCTGCTATAAATCAATAGAAAGTTTTTGATATGTGCGGCTGCAGAGCAGAAGAAATCTGGTTGGCATTTCTCTATGCAGTAGAGAAACTGTTTCTCTACAGAGTTTCTCTTTTCCAAATCAAGGATTAAATTTTTTCCTTTTTCTTTATGATTGTGGATCCACTTTATAAAAAAAAAGATTGCTGTTGCTTTTGGAGAAATTTGCTTTGTGCTTGCCAGAGTAACTGAGATCTTTTTAAACACAAACATGGTTAAAAAATTTATTCTAGCAAAATAAAGGCTTAAATTCTTGACTATGAAATTGGAAATAAAGTTACAAGACAAAAAAACCCCAACAACCCAAAACAGCAAAGCACAGTTCTAGATCACTCTTAACAGCAAAAATCTTCTTTAACTGCTCCAGAATATGAACTTGGTTCAGCATATAATGAATGAGGATTCTCCTCCCTCTTCTCTCTTATGCTGAAGCACTGTCCAAGGCCACCCTTCTCAGTTGTAGGGATATGATGACACTGTCATTTCAATGCCCATAATGCATTTCAGACACAGTTCTCCTATACTCCAAATCCACATAGATATAAAGGCAGCAGAAGCAGGAAGCTGTTTTTGGGTGTCTTGATCCTCAACCTCCTAGTTTCAGTAGGGCATCATTCCCCTGTGATTCCCCATTTCCTATTTACAGTCTTGGAACATGATTTCAAACCTTTCCGTCCTCATTTGCAGAGGATTTGGGGCTGTGAGCATAGTAAGAGGCAGAGCTATTTGCAATAAGTTTCTGTTAGTAAACATTTCCCTTAAATAAGGATGATTATTCTCTGATTTCTTTGCCTGATACAGAAGCAGTGGCACTGAAGCTGTGTTTTGTGATTTTTACAGAATCTAACCAAGTGACTGTACTTTGTTTAACGTGCCTATGAGGCTGCTGATGTGAATACCTTTCTTAATTTTCAGTAGTATCACATTTTTATATTAAAAAAAAATAAGAGGCTATACATTTTTAATAACAATATTCTGTCATTTACAGTGTTGGTTTAATATAAAGGCTGATTTTCCTGCTTAGTTTCTGTTACAGTATACAGATTTCCATGATGAATTAAAGGGAATATTTTGCATTTAACTGCAAGAATTTTTTTTTTTTTTAATAATTCTGGTACTGAGTTAATTATAACATGTCTTCCCTAGCGGTAGTGGGCACCACAGGAAATAAAACTGCTGTACATACTTAATCAAATCTGATTGACAAGGACATTAGTAAGTTAAATGCTTTTTTTTTTTTTTTTTCATATTGACAATGTGTTCCATATAAAGAATTACGTTCAAGTGTAAGATAATGTGTCCAATCATTTTCTCATAATTTTAATTTCATTAGAAGTATATAATTACTTATTAGTTACTTAAGAGCAGTAGCCATTCTGAAGTGTGCATTGCTGAGGTCTCCAGTGTTTTTCAGAGTAAGACCCTGTAGTGTCTGCAGTTCAGTATCTGTTTATTTTAAATTTTTATCCATTAATGTCATACACACATTTAATATATGCAAAGACCATCTTCAATCATAACTGCTTCATTATCAATGCCTCAAATTTTAAATAATTGACAGAATTTTCCTTCTATATGCCTTCAACTTGTCTCATATATTCATTTTCCACAAACAAAAAATGAGACCAGTGCAGCTCAAAGGCCCAGAGTCTTTGAACTAAAGGAATAAAAGAGAGAGCAACTTCATCAAAGGCTATCTCTCCCCTCCTACCCCTTTGAGTTGGGGAAAAGGTGACTTGAAGGAAAATCTCTATTATAAACTATAAATGTAGGTTGCTATAAACTGCTTTTGAGGGAAAGGTATTGCCTGAATCTATGGGCTGTTCCAAAAGACTCCAGGACTGTATTTTTTTGTCCTTCTGGCTGAAGTCATCTTTTACATTGTTCAATTTTACATTGTATGTTGGAAAGAAAGAAAATAAAAGATTTTACTGATGATTCAGGAAGGCTGGGCCTGTCTGGGCAACATAACCTAGAAACAAGTGTATTTCATTTCTTCTCTTTCTGTGACTCCAAAGACATTGTAGAGTACGAGAGAGGGTCTTATAAACCACAATATTCTTTTCTATGAATCCTTGTTTTTTAACTAGGCATGTAAAATTGCTTTCACAAGAACAGTGGTAGATGCTCATAAATGTGTTCAGTCAGTAGAGGCTTCATTTAATATCATAATTCTCACAGAATTTTTGACAGACAGGTGACCCACCATCTGAATGAAAATTTATTTTCAGCAAAGGTGGAATCCACCAGTCAACTGACCCCCCTGAAGTCTGGTTGAAGAGTTGCAACAGGCCTGAAGTTTTTGGTTTGTTTTGCTTCGGCTTTAGGTTTTCTGCTTTCCTTGAGAAGGATGGGTTTTTCTATTGCTAATGCCAAACCAAATTGATTACAGTGTTTTCACTGAAAGAAAACATGAGAGGGTTAGGTTCTCAAAACTGGGAGTTAGGCTGTAGGAGTGACACCATATTATACAGACCAGAAGGTGAAACATGCCATATACTTTATTTTCTCCTCATAAAGTAATAGGAAGATTGTGTACAGAAGAAATATGGGATGTTTTTGTCTGCATTAACTGCAGTTAAATTCTATGATACTGGGAGAGACCCACTCTGGGCTCTTTTTATTTGCAGTGATCTTATATTCTGCAAACCACCTTTGTATTTCTTGATTACGTGAAAAAAAAAGATGCATGCTAAGTGGCGGTTACTCCTGTTCAAATCCCCTTCTTATCTGATTCAAAGCAAGCATACAGTGAGTCCTGGACCTTCTGTATGCCACCAGGTTTTAGCACAAATACCTTACAAATTTTTCAAATAGCTGACAGAGGATTGGAGTATTTCTTCTTCAACATTGACGGTAAGAATTGGTTAATAATTCAAAAATAGTCTTATACATTTTACTATTCTCCTTTATTTGTATTTGATATAAGAAAAGCAATCCATCATATGCTCTTAATACCTGGAATTTACATGGCACAAAAACTGAAGAATATAAAAATTACTGAAATTTGACAGACTAAATTCTCAAACATTCGGAAATAAGGTTGCACTATTTTTTATGTCTTCTTAATTTTAATGTCTTAACTTGGTGGGCACTGAATAAATAGCAGATTCTGCTGTTTAGAAGAAATAAATAGCAATACATAGCAGATGCTGTACTTGCACTATCTGTTCCTTCCTTATATTTCTAATTGTTTTTCACTTATGTACTGGTGAAATTGCTATCTGCAAATCTGCCAAAATGAGGCCTCCTGAGTGTTTTGGAAGGAAGACTTGTTTCTTTTCACTTTGTAATTCAAGCCACTTTTGTGGCAGAGTTATGCATTAGTAACCAAGATGTAACCTTTGGAAGGTTTGTGTGACGTAGTAATGATCTCTTCCTATGTTCCAAAGTGTCTGCTCCTTTTGTAGCATGTCTGCAGAGGATTGCTAGGGGACACGTCTGAGCAGGGGTACATGATGCAGACAAAACTAATGGAAAAAACATGCACAGCAAGAGACCCAGAGGCCTTTTTTGGTTTGTTTTTATTTTCCTCCTACTGAAAGCTGCAAATCCAGTTAGAAAAAAAGACAACTTTTGGAAGGTGTTATTTTTGCAGGAAGTTTCTTCCCATTATATAATCTTTCTGGTATACCTGTACTTTCTGGTAAACCTATAATTACATGGTAATGGTCTAAGGACACAAATAAAGACAGCTGATAAGTAGGATTGACGGGTATATGGAACAGAGCAGATAAATTTTCTGTTATGCAAAACCTTTTTATGGCTTTCCATTTGTCCTGCATTTTTCTGGTGCTCAGAAATAATTCTCAATTCCTTGACCCATTTACAAGAATACAGTATAGATCCCACTACAAAAGATTTTTTCTTCATTATTTTCTTCAGGTGGAGAATCACTTTAATCTCAAACACTAAAACCTTGTATGATACAATTTTGTTGTCCCTCAGTAGACTAATGTGTATACTTTTACCTTTATTTAAATCTGTAACTGTAATGCAGTAACAAATGTACAGGTGAATATTATACTTAATTTTATTGAGAATTGTCATTAAGTAACATTTTAGACCAACTTCCAAAGGAAATTAAGTGTACATGATAACATGGTGTAGATGTGTCTCTGTCTTCCCTTCTAGTATTTGAACCTATTTGATAGATTCAACCACCTTAGCATTTTAATGAGGACAGATATATAGGTAAAGAAAAGATATCATATTAACATGAAAAGGTTGTATGTGTTTTTAAGCCTTATCAATTCACCAGAAAATCCACATGAAGGAGAACTATCTCCCCCAAGTGCAAGAAAGTTTCAGCTGGAGCCTGAATATACTTAGAAGACAGAGAAAAAAATCCACAGGAAAATGCTGTTCATTTTTTCAGACATTCACAACGCTACTTGTTAATAGCAGTCATTAGTCTGAATCACAGTTCCTGTGTACTGTTTCTATCTTCATGTTAATAAATCTTCTGTATAAAGAAGATATTCAGGATTAACAGTGCTGTGTTTCCACATCTTATGTTAGACAGTATAAAGTGAACTAATACTCTGACAATAATCAAAGACCTTAAAGAAAACAAATAATGTATCAACTGTGACATCTGAGAAAGAAAATTCCAAAAAATTGTGACTGTTATGTATTTCACATGTTTATTTCTCTTTGCATTTTTTAAAGGGTAAATATATCACTTGACTCAGAATGCAAAAAAAAAGTCAGGGAGAATACCAATGAAACATTCATAACTATTTTGTTTATTATTACCATTTGGCACTACCTCAACTCATTATCAATCCATCCGATTTAAAATGAGAGGATTCCTAATCAAGCTTCTAAAGTCTCAGCTATCCTGTCACAGTCATCTTTGTTACAACAAAATAAGAAAAGATACCATGTTTATGACAGTAGGGAGCTTAATGTCTTCTGGTGATGTTTTGACTGTTAACATCTCCACTTGTATTTCAGGTGGTATATTCAAGATTTCCAGGTAGTGTATTTAATTTTGTTTATTGAATTGTGGTTATATTGAAGCTGTTCCTCAGTACTTAAGAAAAACAGGCAATTGGTTTTCATGCTAACTGAGACCTCTACTGCTTAAAATAAAAGCGCAACACAACAAGAGACACATTAGAGTTGCAAGTGTGAATAGTTTGGCCTCAACTTTATTCATGTTTTTAATATAAGGGTTCTGGTACACATTATTTAAATATACAGAGGCAGATGGGAATGTCTTTCACTAAAGGCTGCTTCTAAGCTCTCCTTGATTTGCTTTCTATTTGGGAATAGTCCAAACACAAGGAGGTCCATGAAAGTCTCACAGGGAGCCATACGGCCAGCCTGCAGGATGCTACTTGTTTTAGCAGTGATGGGACAGAGAATGAAAAAGGCACTACCAGGCTTCCTGATCTGCAAATGGAGAAGTGGGTCATCCTGTACCGTTGTTATGAAAATAATGGAGCATGTTAGTCTAAAATTAGCTGCCATCCAGGCTGGAGTATGTATGTCTCACATTACCACTGTGAACTATCTCAGCTACTATATTGTGAGACACATCCTTAGGAGTGTTTTATAGGTAATTTAGTGAAAGAAGTGAGTTTTAGTTAGGAATGCCCATGAGAATAAGGGGTAAAAGGGTCATATTCACAGGGTGTCAACAATAAACTGTCCGACAAAGCTGTTCCTGTCATGCTTGTTTATTTGTTTAGGTAACACACCGGGACTTGTGAACAGCAGTGCTCCAGGTGATAAGTCATTACTTCCTCACAGTTATCATAGCTGTAAGGAACTCATCAAGGAGTGTCAGTTGTCTCACTTTTCCACACCTACAGAGAAAAAGGACATATATTTCACATTGTGGTTAGTGTAAAATCAGAATGAAAGCCAGGACATATCAAACTCTGCTAGAAGAGGTATATATCTTATCTATATACATATATCATGCAAATAGGCCCTAGTTCAAATCAAGCTCTTAACAGCTCTCCTCTATGTGACATATTTACAAGAAAGGATGTGTGAATGTCTATCTTTCCTTCTTGGTTACACTTGCATAGTGAAATAGAAAAAAATCTAGTCAAAGGGAAGAGCAACTCTAAGTGTTTTCACTTGCTATTGCAGAGTCCTTCACTTTCTTTATGCACAGCATGTTTGAAATACAAAACAAGGGAAATGTCCAACAGTTTTTGTTTTTGCTACAGACATGGTGCTACATTTTTCTTTTGGTGCACTGCTTCTCCAAACAGAATGGAAGTGCTGAGGGGCCCAGTTCCAAGGTGGTGGTACAGGTGGCCATCCGGCCCAGCTCAGTGACTCATGTGCAAGTTGGGAGTCCAGCTCTGCACAATCCAGTACAGGCTGGGGACACAAACAAGCTGTTTCAGGGGGTTGTGTGTACAACGCTTGGTGTTTTTACAGTACTTACAGTCAGCTTTCATAGTTCCATAATTTAGAATACATTCTGAGAGTTAAATTTATTTATCAACATTTACCCTACCACCTTCTTGTAGGTTTATTTATTTATCTATTTATTTATTTATTTTTATGTTCAAGCTCAATTATTTGTATAGCTTGTAAACTGAGAAAAAAATCCAACAAACAAAAGGATCTTGCGTACCTTTTGAAAAAGCTACAAGAAATAATGGCACACGACAGAAAAGGATTTATTAGTAGCAGTTTTTATTCTTTCAAACCGACACACCTGTACCTGTGGCAATCTTTTAATTGTTAATTTCAAGAATATGCTAAGAGGCTCTTTAAGAATGTCGTGGTTTAGGCCTGATTGACAGCCAACCACAATGCAGCACCTCTCTCTCCCTTCCCCTCCGGCAATGAGAAGGGACAGAGAGCTAGGCTTGGGGTTCAAGATAGGACTGGGATGGGGGAAAATCCCCCTTTTATGATCATGAGCAAAAGGCAGACTCGTTAGGGGAAGGAAAAAAAAAGAACATACATTTATTACAGACACTAACAACACATAACAGAGTAGGACAGTGAGAAGCATTGCCACATCTTGAGAACACCTTCCCCCCACCCCTCCCTTCTTCCCGGGCTCAGCTCTGCTCCCGATATCTCTACCTCCTCCCCCAGTGGCGCAGGGGCAGGGAATGGGGGGTGCAGTCAGTGCTGCCACTTCCTTCATCTTCGGTGAGGGGGGTGTCCAAAACTTGTTACCCCCTGCTCCATCGTGGTCCCCCTCTCACAGGAGATAGTCCTCCACAAACTTTCTCTGACTTGAATTCCTCCCATGGGCCGCAGCGTTCCCCACACTGCTCCGTCGTGGGTCACTAACTTCCTCCGACTGGATTCTCTCCCACGGCTGCAGCCCTTCCCGAGCTGCTCCGGCGTGGGACTCCTCCGCATGCTGCAATCCTCCCAGCACTGAATTACAGCAGCGGGGCTACCTTTTCCCATGAGACCCCGGCCTTCTTCGGGCACAGAACCTTGATCATCGAGCAGGAACAACAGGCTGTAAATCAATGTCTGCTCCACCGTAGATCTTCATGGGTGGCAGGGGGGGGCCACCCTGCCGTCTCACCACAGGATACAGGAGGGTCTCTGCTCCGGCACACCTCCCCCCTCCTTTCTTCCTCCGTTCCTCCACTGACCTTGGTGTTCATGCAGCTGCAGCGACTCCTCCTCACAAGTCCGACTGCCCGTCACCACGTCCCTTCTTAAATACATTATCGCAGAGGCACAGCCGATTGGCTCAATTTCCCAAACAGAAGTGGAGCTGACGTGGAGCTGGGGGAGCTTCGAGAAGCTTCTCACAGGGGGCCGCCCCGATATCCCCCTCCCCTGCCACCAAAAAACTCCACCACTCACTCAACCCAGGACATTCCACCCCTCGCCTCTGCGAATCACGTATTTAAGAATTAAGAGATCCAACATTCAGTACAGAAAACAGTATACACATCAACATCAGAACAAAGAGTAGGCAAAACCAGACTGAAAGGAACTTCCCCACACCCATATACTGACAGGATACTGAAACACAATACAGAACATCCACCCATAGTCCCTTCACCACACCTGAAAAAAAAACTTCTCCACAATTACAACTACAGACATTACAAAGATCATTCCACTAACGGAGTTCAGTCTGTATTTTGCTCATTATCTCTCCCAATTAATATCCTTATCAAATCGCAACCCTCTGCCCCACGTTGGGCGCCAAAAACTGTCGTGGTTTGGGCCTGATCGGCAACCAACCACCGCAGCTAATCACCCTCCCTTCCTCCTCCCCACCTGGGAATGGGGGAGGGATTAGAGGGGTGAAGGGAGACTTGCAGGCTGAGATAAGAACAGTTTAATAATGACAATAAAATGAGAACAATAACGATGATGGGGGAAAACAAAAAGATA
This sequence comes from Tyto alba, assembly GCF_018691265.1. NCBI lineage: Eukaryota > Metazoa > Chordata > Aves > Strigiformes > Tytonidae > Tyto > Tyto alba. Next base: position 59,383,903 of record NW_024881282.1, read on the forward strand.
TATAAACAGGCGATGTACAGTGTAATTGCTCACCACCCGCTAACCAATATCCAGCCCGTTCCCGGCTAGCAACCCCGAGATACCAAGATCCCACAATCGCAATCCCGGAAGCAAGAGAGCTCCTTCCCAACCATGATGATGTAGATGAAATAGCATAACTTGTTGAATGGTACATTTTGGACTACTATTTTCATATAGATCTAGACATGAATATATGTGATACTTTTGCTGGTATCTGTTCTAGGGCAGGATGCTGCAAATAAAATACACTTTAAAACTTTTTCCTAGTTGCATTGTCAATTGCTGAAAGACAACATACCTGAAACTTGAGAGTGGAAATTTCAATTTGCCATTACTCAGATGGAAATACCAGGAAGAAGGAAGAGACCCAAGCAATGTGGTTAATAATAAACTAAAATGACTGAAATTATCACTGTTAGAATCAGGAGAACATCAGAGACATCTTTGTTTATAAGTCGGTAATATGTGAAGAGTCTGTAAAACTATGGATCATACAATGACCAGTTTTACATATATGTTAGTTAAGGACCATATAGTGACAAAAAGGTGATCTAGAAGTCGCAAGAAAGCATGGAAGTGTATATAAATGGTAGAAGATGTAATGATGGAAACAACTAACATAAGCTACATAGTAAAACATCTGGGATATTAATGAAGTAAACCAACAGGATCACTGCAAGGTATATATGGTCAACACAAATAATAGGAAAAGAAAATCTTCTCACTCATTGTTGAATAAGAAAGGGAAAACTGAAGCCTGCAAACAACACGTGATTTCATTTCATAAAACCTGTAGTCTCAGAAAGCTGATGTGGTGGAAGCCTAGGGCTGGAGAATGGCAGGGGTGTTAGGAATGATTGCTCACTAGTTAATCCTAACACATGAAGGGTATGAGGCTCAGTCAATGCAAGTAGGAGGCAAAAGTTTTAGGGAGACCAAAGGGAAATACTGGTTTTGTACAAGTCATTATTAAACTGTGGACCTCCTTACTTCAGGGTATCAAGAAAATCAAAGGTCTAAATGGCTTAAAAGTGTAATATTTTGAAGCAAAGACCTGAAGTTTGATTACTAACAGTGACCCACTGGTTACTGGAAACTTTTACCAGATGGAAGACCATTCTCCACTTGCTCTGTTTCTTACAGTTTTTTCTCCAAATATCTGTTATGGCCACTGTGGGGTACTGTGCTAGACAGATCTTTAGCTTGACCCCTCATGGAAGTTGTGATCAAGGAAACATTTCAGGCAAGAAAAAAGATGTCAATAAACTGATATCATCATCACTCTAGTTTTTCCCAGGATACAGATAACCCCTAAAAGTATAATTTTAAACAGATGAAAAAGTTTCTTGTTTATTTTTAAAACTTAAAGTTAGGAATTTGTTATCAGTCCATCAGTATTTGAGTAATAACAGAAAGCCTGATGCTTTAAAATTAAGTTATATGCCTAACTAGTAAAAAGAAGAAACTTTTTTGTGTCATAAGGAAAGGCAAGTTTGGTAAACTGAAATGTAGAAGCCAAACAACAGACTTCCTGTTTATCCCTCCCTTGAGGTGAGTATCTTCAAAGTACAGCAATGTGGTCATTCTACTACAGCAAGATAAAGGGATAAAGAATCTTGTTCATGTCAAAAGTGGTATCTGAATATGTAAAAAGTCTTCAGGCTCAACAATAATCTAAATCACAGTAAAGTTTTGGACATTCTTCTCAAGGAGGTGAAAATGCATTCAAATTACTAAGAAATAATACAGTGGTTCTGAATGAATTCCACTAACAAAAAAGGAAGGAGTAGAGTCTTCAGAAATGAAAAATAATGTTTATGCTCCAGGTTTAATTTTAAGCAAATATTTAAACTTAATCTGAACAAATCAGCAATTTTATAAGGAAATCCGATTTTATTCTTATTCAGATAGCCAAATGAATAATAGAACAGAGGAAAACATTCTTCTCAAGACAAATGGTCTTCTAGATCTGGATAGTAAGAAATACAGGTTAATTCCACTGTGTGTTTGGCTTACATACTTTTGACCTCTTTATTCATCTTCTTAAGTAAAAATAATGGAATATTTACTTTACTGAATAAATGTTTGCTAAATAAGCTTAATTGTTTCTCATTTTGATCATTCATGCTATTAATATAATTGCTTAATGAAACCTGAGTCAAGAAGGCAAGTAATCTAGTTTTAGACTGGATTTTATTCAGCACTAAGGGGTCAAAACAAGCAACAAATCAAACTTCAAACACTTGAGCCGTTGAAAATAATGAACACAACTGGCAGCAAATTCTTACTGATCAACTGAAGATTTCATAATGATTATAAGTGAATGATGTTGTGGTCCTTATGGACCACACAGTAAATACCTTTTATGAATACATATTTCTGTATTCAGGCTATGTCTATATTTTTATCTTCTGTCCTCAAGGCTGTCTTAAAAATGAGATGTTGTATCTCATGAGGATATCATGGGAGCACAACTTCAGGTACAATAACTACTTGCTATCACATTCAGTCATGTAGTGTGAAAGATATTAGTTTCCCTGCACTGTGCGTATCATTCAATAGCAAGCTTATATAGCCTAGACTGGATCTCCTCCCCGGCTTTTAGTTTGTTCCCAGTTAATGACTCTTTGCTTATCAATAAAGATAAATAATGTGATAGATAACTGAAGTAATTTTCAGAGTCTAACATTTTCCAGCCTTTTCTAATCAAAGGTGTCTTACACAAAGATATTTCTGCTGTGCTTTCACCATTGAACACTAGTAAAGATTTATCTATATGGGTCTCAATAATTTTTTGACAAGTATCCTCTATTGTGATCTCAAATATTTTTTTAATGAGTACTCCTGATACCCATTGAGGATAAAAAACTTCACTAGGATGTTGTAATATTATGCTTCTTATATTCCCAGTAATTTCATACACATATGAGTGTGTGTGTGCACGTGTGTTTGTGTGCACGTGTGTGTGTATTTACCCCTATCATACATACATATATGCATGTGCATGTTTATGTATGTATGTGAGCATATATGTATATATATTTATGTGCTACTGAAAGCAGTTGTTTTATGTCAGTTCACTACCTAATTATGAAAACAAAACCATCCTTTGTAGTCATCTTGGTATTCACTGCATACTATCAGGCTGATTGAAAGGTTATAGAGAGCAACCATCCTATAACCCTTGGAGGTAGTTCATGTAAATCTTAGCTGAGACATATTGGGAGAAATTTTACACTATGCACTGCAATTTCCCATTTTGTGTTTGTTCTGTGAATAGACTCTAAACTCCAGGACCATCAGACCAAAGTATTTAATGAACTAAATCCAAATTAGTAGCAGGGAATGGCAGCTTTATTGCTGAGGGTGAAATTACTTCCCATTCCAACACTGTAATTTAAAACAAGCCTCACTTGCTTCTCACGTCTGTGACTTGCAGGGCCTCCACAGATGTATATTTTTCATAATTTTTGTCATTTTGGGTTATGGTATTGCCAAGGCTTAACCCCAGTATGCAGCTAAGTATCACATAGCCACTCGTTCACTCCCTCCCTGGTGGGATAGGGGTGAGAATCGACAGGGTAAAAGTGAGAAGACTTGTGGGTGGAGGTAAAGACAGTTTAATAGGTAAAGCAAAAGCCACATGCACAAGCAAAGCAAAATAACTTATTCACTACCTCCCATGGGCAAGCAGGTGTCTAGCCATCTCCAGGACAGCCAGGATCCACCATGCATAAAGGTTACTTGGGAAGACAAATGTCATCACTCCAAATGTTCCCTCTTCCTCCATCTTCCCCCAGATTTATATGCTGAGCATGATGTCATATGGTATGGAATTTCCCTTTAGTCAGTTGGGATTGGCTGTTCCACATGTGTCCCCTCCAAACCTCCTGCCCACCCGCAGCTTCCTCACTGGTGAGGGGGTGTGAGAATGAGAAAAGGTGTTGATGCCGAGTAAGTACTTCTCAGCATTAGCTAAAACATCCCTGCATTATCAACACTGTTTTGGTCACAAATCCAAAACACAGCTCCATACTATGAAGAAAACTAACTCTATCCCAACCAAAACTAGTGTAGGAATTTCCATGTATTTTTGTAAATTAAATTCTAAAATACTTCCCAAAGAATCTGAAACTTCTGCAGATTCTCCCCACTGAATATTGACACATACCAGGACATTAATGAAAATATTTCCAAGCTTAATTTCTGTTACTATGTCCTCACCATTGCAAGAAGTTTGTGTGAAACTTTGCATAACTCAGAGTTGCTAAAAAGACTCAACTCTGCTTTCAGTTTATCTGTTCATTACTGAGTGTCCCATTTATCATTTTATAGGATCTTCTACAGCTAAGCTTTTCAGTTGAGGAAAATTTTCTGCAGTGATGTCAAAATATAGTGTTTCTATAATTATTTTAATTATTTTATCTTGGTTTTCCTTCTTCTTTTGTTCCTGAGTTTTTAGTATTATAGGAGATAGCATCAAATCCATAAAGAATTTTTCTTTAGTTTCCCAGTGTTAGGTGAATACTTTTCTTTCAGATATTTCATATGAAAGCTATATTTGTAATTGACAGCTGATGTATCGCATTATTAAAATCAGGCTAAACATTTCTTTTATGAATACTGCATTGGAAAGAATTTTGTCGATATTTATAGATAACTTGACAGAACTTCTTAAAAAGATATTCTAAAAAAAATAAAAATAGGTGTCCCTGATATATGCAGTTGTTTATTTTTAACTTCAGAAATCTTTCTGTCTTTTTCTGTGTCCCAGACGTTAAACATGGTAGATAATTTGCTAGAGAATAAGTATCAAGGTAGCCCTTGATGCCTGTAGGCAAAGACCATTAAGATCAAAGGAAAACTGACTCTCTGGAACAAATATAAGTGATCTAGTCTAATGTTTGGCTAACTTTCAAGTATAAATAAAATTATACAGTTTTATGCTATATTGACCAACATAAAAAAGTCCAAAAAACACAGATGCCAGAGAGACCTAGTTGTATGTTTGTCTCTGCTAATCCACCTGATTAAGTTTCACAGCTATACACTGGGAAAAATTCTGCTCCCATGTTAACTAAGATATACCTGTAAATTCAAGTAAGGATAGAATTTGGCTTGATTCACTATTTCTCTTTTCAATTAATTTATTCCCTAATTTTTTGTTTTTGTTTTGCAATCAAGCCCCCTTGAAACAATCTGCTGGTTGGTGGTGCATTTTTTGGTGTTTTTTTCTTTTTTTTTCTTTAAACTGCTTGGTGAACAAAGCATTCAGATGTGACTTTTTTTTTTTTTTTTTTTTTTTTAATTATTCACTTTGTTAAGTAAATAAGCATAAAGAAAATGGAAAGATATTTTCATTTTAATAATGAATAATGGCAGAACAATGACTGTGCATTTCCAAGTCTGCTGTCACACTATCAAAAAATGAAAGAATAATAAGAGTAAAAAATGAAGAATGTAATAGTAGTCTTCAAATTTGCAGAGGCAGTCATGAAATGGAAGATGATAAACTGTTTCCCACACTCAACTTGATGAAAACAAGAAATAATTGATTTAAGTTGCAGGGTTAACAGTATAAGCAAGTGTTTTAAGTTTATAGAATACCAGAGAACTTTTCCTAGGAATGTTATGGATGGGTCTTATGATCCAGATTGGGAGCCCAAGGAGTTGTAAAGGTTCTGTGATCCCCTCAGGTTAAATTAAGGTGAAACAACACCGAACGACCAGTTAAAATGTTTTACTTGTGGTAGAAACAACTTAAACTTGGAAAAGGATAGTAAGTAATGTGGTCTCTTATTGGTAAATCTATAAGAAAGAAAAGAAAGGAAAGAAAATAAAATAAAAGGAAAGGAGAGAAAGAGTTAAAGTATCCAGATTACCATCTCAAGTTCCAGCACTGTCTCAGGTCTGGTAAACTTGGGTAGTGGGTGCACACCTACAAAAGTTTTCTGTTGCCTTTGAAGTTCATCTTATCAGCTGATTGTCATACTAGACAAAGAGAGTAAGGTATTCTACAAACTCATTTCCGTGAGACACAAGGGAAAGGTGGAACATGGATTCCGTGCATGCATTGTGGGGGGATGGGGGTACACCAACACCCTCATCCAATTGAATTGGTGGTCATGCTCCCGCCTACCACCTTTATTTCTTCCTCAGTTTTTCTTCTTGGGCAATTATCAAGCCTTTCTCTTATCAATCTTTTTAGCCCTTCTTCAAGTGTATAGCAGTATGTTAAAGTGTAGGCACTAACCCAATATCTGGTTTCACTCAGCCTATGTCTCCTCCCTCTGAGGTCTATCTAAGGAATTTGACAATGCAACCATTAGGGAGTGGGAACATTCATCCTTCAAAACTCTCCATGCTTTTTGGACAATGTTCCTTACACTAGTCACAAAGGCCACAACTTGTCAAAGTTTATTGTACCAATGAATGTTTGAGGCATTAATTCCTTCAGTTCCTTACAATGGCTCAATACTGAAATCTTTAAATAAAAAAAGATTAGACAAGCATCTGGCCTAAATTATATAATAAAAGTGGTCCTGGTTTTGCTGCAGGAAGATAGAACGTATATTTTGACATCCTGATCCAGTTTAATTTTCCACAATACAGTGAAATGCTTTTCACAGGGGAAAATTCAGCTTTTAGTTGTGCTACATTGTTACTTTAAATGCTTCACTGTTTTACTTCATTTTATATATGACAGTACTTCATTAGGCAGATAATCTGTAGAAGGTTTGTTTTAAATGAATGATCCTGATGAAAGGAGGTATGGATTAACATATTTGGGAAAGTCATTGAAAACATATAGGGCAACCAATGAACTGCTTGTTGTAATGACTCACCACTGTAACCAAACCCTCATCACCTTGATGTCTGTGACTAAGACCATAAAGGCCTGTACACATCAGTGCTAAATATATGATATCAGCTCTGTGGTATTGTATAGTCACACCTACTTTAGTTAGCAGTGTTAAGAACTAACAGTTTTGTACATGTAGTGAAAATGCTTAATACTGCATAAGAACTGACCACTATCATGATGTGTGAATTAATAAATTTAGCAGAGTTTAGCCCTCAAGTTTAAATCTGTTGTGATTTGTCAGTCTTCTAAACACTTCTTTCACAGAGTTCTCTAGTTCTCCAATTAATTTGGACTCAATTGCAACACTACTTAAGCTGTATATTTTCTGTCTCCAGGACTTTAGTTCTCCATGCTCCAACTTGAGTTTTAATTGCAAAATTTTTGTTAAATGCCATGAAATTGTCCAGTTGTTTCTTTACAGAATCATTTATTTTAAGTCTGCCTCAAGATAATTCAGATTCAGATTTAGAAAAATAGAGACTAAAATTGCTCTTATGTTGATGTTTTCATATGCTAAGATTCTGGTCATATAAAATACTTGGGAAAGTTAATAATGCTCACGGTGTTATAAAAGGCACAAACCTTTGAAGGATGATGTCCCTATATAGATAGGGTTCTGATCCTTCATTCATTTCTTATGAAGAATTGTCGATATCAAGAGAAGACTTTGTGCAGCAAAATAGTTGAAGAGGACATTTTGTTAAAACAGTGAATCAGGAATCATTAATTAAGTAGCTAAGCTTAGATTTTTTAAAATTTTATTTTGTTTGTTTAGACTAGCCTTTTAATATGATAACTCCTTTTTGTGTGTATTTTTGTGATGTTAGATATGAAATATCTATTTAATTAAAGCCCCATGTATTGGAAAATTGCCTGCATTTATGAAAATTAAACACCAACATTGTGATTTATAGGAAAATTGGCAGGGTTAATAAATTTTTATTTCTGTAGAAAAAGAACTGTTTGTTTGAATACATTATTTCACATAGAATAAGGTACAGTGATGAATATTTCAAAAAGAAAAAAATTAAACCAGGACAAAATCCAGGAGCCTCACACTATTCACAGTCATAAATCAAATAATTTAATTCAAAACAGCCAGAAAGATAAACTTTGCTGAAACTATAGTCCAGGATGTATTTTATGGAAACATTTGTGATTAACAGAGACATTAACATCTTTTTATTTCAAAATGTGTGGAGAATCCTTAAATCTAGTGTGGTTTTCACATTTCTCTGATAAGGGTGTGTAATCTAAGTCCTGAGAACTTCTAAGATCCCATCCTTCACATACTAAAAAGGAAAAGAAAAAAAAAAAAAAAGAAGACTAAAGAGCTTAAAATCCTTGATAACTATATTAGAACAGAAATTCAGAGCATAATTGGTGCTAAATTTAATTACATGGAGTATGCAGGGTGAAGAAGATCAGTGCAAGCAAAGAATGAGTATAGGGCATTAAGATAAGGTCAACGGTGAAACTGCAACTGCACAGTGAGGAAAAATGGTATGAAAATATGTCTGTAGAATATAAATGGTGGAATGTTTTTCTTGGTCTCCACAAAACTTCGAAGACATGAGATATAAAATGGCAAAGGTATTTGCTGAAGCTGAGATATCAATATGATATCAGCATCTTAGAGCTGAATTTATCAAAAGTGATCACAGGTCTGGCTGACGTCAGTGGTTACAATTTTACTAGAATCCAAAGAGAGCATACACAATTTCCTGGCAGTACAGCTGGGTGAGGGGACATTTAATAAATCAGGAGTCTCAAACCTAATAACCACAAGTACTTCAGATTCCGTTGGCAAAATAGATAAACTGTAAAACAATGCTTGATCAGCTATGTTAATAAACTACAGAACAATGTTGTATTCATTTTGCAAGTCTCTCATCTAAGTCATGTCACTTGGATTTCTTGGAGAACAAGAGAGTTTTACACACTCTGGCAGTTTTCAGAAATGGAATGGAGAATATTAGAATAGATGAATATCACATAATAGACTTTTAATGGAGCACAGCAGTGGAAAACTGCAGCAAAAGAGCCAGTATTGAAGATAAATGTACTAAACTGCAAAGAAAACTCCTTGAATATCTGGCAAGGGCTGAGACAATGTCAGATCTGCAAAGGAAAGACAATAACATTACAGTTAGACTTTGATTTAGGGCTCAAATAACAGCCTGAACTGATGAGTCTTAATGAAGTCTATGAAGTAACTGCACATGGTTTTAGCTGTTGTAAAGGGAATATAAAGCACCGTAGTTTACAGAGCTGAATGCATTTTGCTTCATTTCTGTAGAGGGCTCCATTTAAATGCAAAGGCAATTGCTGCAGCCCAGCTGACATGGGCTGAAACACTGACAAAGCAATGCACAGCATTGCCTTCACCTTTACAAATACATTCTCCATGTATTATATTTAAAAACTTCTTAGTTGCTTTTGCAACAAATTAATGTTTTCTATTTCCATATTGTGGGACCTCTCCCATGTTGCATATGTAGAACTTCAGGTAATATTTTAGTATTGATGCACAAGTACTCTCAGAACACCAAACAAAACATTATTGAAGGGAGTCTTTTTCTGCCTTGAAAAAAAAAGAGTGTTCAAACAAATATATTCTTTATAAAATGGCACAATAAAATATTACTAGAAAATAGAATGGAGGAATCACTTTGAAAACAAATAAGGTGCTGTTGGTACAAAACTAAAGGACAACCTGGGAATTAAAGCTAGGACTGGAGATCAGGAGGTTTCATCCCTCGTTTTTGTTATGGCAGAGCCCTACATATGAACTTTGACAGATGGCCTTTCTCTCACCGTTTCCCGTATGTTAGTCATTCACATTCTGAAGATTTGTGAGGTTAATTCCTGTACGCTTCCAAATTTGCAAGAAGTTTATTAGTTAGAGTGAGTACCATTCAGTCATACCTAAAATATTGTCTACTCTCATCTTCTTATTTTGGAACTGAAAACAGATAGCATGAAGTAATGCTGCAAATCAAGATTTATGAGAAGAACGATCATAAGAGATTTTTGGCACAGCTTGCCCATGTGACATAAGCAAATCCCATTTCACTGGTATCACTGAAGTGACATACGCATATACAAACACTAGAGCAGAGCCCAGCTTTTCATTTAAGCCGAGGGTTTTTCTGTGCAACTAGAAATGTTGTAGAACAACTAAGGCTAACAATTCAGAGCAATACCAGAGTAGGCCTGCAGCATCAGAACAGCTGAAGGAAAGATTAAATTTTTCTCTCACACACATGCACATATATAATCTCATTGTAGTTTACGGCAAAATTCTCTTGGGCTAGAAAATGGGTCAAGTTAGATGGTGTTAAAATTTATCTACATAATGCTTCTGTTCATAGGTCTGAGGTTTTCTGACAGAAATTAAAATCAGGAAAATTTTTCCTGCTGCTCAGGCAGAACTAACGTTCAAACTACCTGTGAGGAGCTGGTCCCTCCTGCTGACCCGTTCACTAGGTAAACAAATACAGCGGCTGGTTATGCTTGCTTAGTTACTTAAAATTAGACAGAACGGAGTCTTGCTTTCCCTCTTGGCAATAAGTATTCCTAAAAAGCTGAATCTTTATATCACCTCACATTTTATTTCCTCTGAAGCTGAGGATTGTTATTACAGTTATAAACTCCAGTTTAAATTAATGCATGTGAGTTTTGGCATGTAGATGTTAAAAAATATATCTTAAATGACAACAGTAATATGAAATTTAGGGGATGCCTTTAACATTCCCAGTGCTTTCTGTGACAATTTTCAAGGTTTCTTTTCAAAAGTGCTTCAGTAAAAATACTGAAATATTTTCTTAAAGATTTTTTTCTCTGTTTTTGAAGAGAAAGTGTGAAAGAAGCAACATGATGCCTTTTTCATTGTCACAGAGCTTGCACACTTTGCAGGATCAATGGTTCAACACAGCATCACAAAACCATTAATAAGTACCTGCCAAAATGGGCTTTGAAGCACAACCGCCAACTCAGATAGGCAGAAAAAGCCCACATACAGTGTTATGAAAGTCACATCTGTGTAAAAATCTCTTAATGTAGGCTAACCAATTGACAGCCTCCCCAGGTCTAGAGTTGTTTTCATCTTTGTGGTCTTTTGTATTTGTATTGATGGGACAAACCTGTTTATAGTGTAAACATGAACCCATGAGTGCATCTATACTTCATCCCATGCATTCCAAGTAGACCATTCAAGTCAATAGGTGCTCATAGTGTGTCAAAATACACCAATTCTGTAAATCTTTGCAGTAGAGGTGCATGCACTAATCAGGCTTTGAGTTGTAACTCTTTCTGTATTAATGCTGATGCTGAAATGTGTCTTGCAGAAATCCAGCTTTATTGATTTTAGTGTGTATTGGCTAGAAGAAAAGGCTCAACTCACCTCTTAAAAATAATAAATAAAAAGCCATTCAGATTTTGGAGAACTAAAAGGTTATCTAAAGTGTACTTCTCAGGTTTCTTAATGACTACTAATGAAACATTACACATTTGACACTTCTGCAGCATGAATGGGGAGGATTAAAGAAAACATAAGAAATAATAAGACCCTGCTTTTTCCTTTTTTTCCTTACTACTGATTTGTGGTGTCCCATGATCATTTTAAAAGTGATCTGTGCAATCCTTTTCTGTCATGGAAACAAATTCATTCGCTGGGTGGCTGAACAACATGAGGTGAAATAAATTTCTCAGAAGCTTATCCCTGGAAGGCTGTTATCCATTATTGTTACAAGTTTGCAATGGAAATGGCTTTACTGTGACGCAAAGAGTATGACAAAATTTAAAGCCCTGTGAAAGATACATTAGAACAACAAATATAATTCAAATAATATATTAGTGACAAAATATTGCTGGATGTGATATGTTTATTTATTCTGACAATTTTTTGTGTTTATCAAAATAAATGTAGAACTCCTTAAATCTGAAAGTTAACCCAAGGAGTATTAAAAGTGAAAAATGATGCACAAATTGATGTATTCACATAGCATAGGCATTATCACTTTCTCATTTTACCTATATATAGTACCTAGGTTTGCAGACTCTCTGGCAGATGTGATCATCATAAATCAAAAGATTCATCACAGTCAGCTACCTGATTTCATCTTAACTCTTCCATATGTTCACTGACTATACTTTAAAAGCACATTATGGATTATTATTCCCTTTTCAACCAAGACTATCAAAGCCTATATATCTAGAGCAATTATAATTAAAGCCCGATCACACAAGGCACTGAGTAGCCTCAGCATGCAGCCTTTTTTACAGCAAAATACTTAATTATATCTTTGAAGATGTGTGTTAAAATACTATTGCTTTCAGTAGGACTTAAGTCCAAGCTTAAATGCAGACATTGGCTTTAAACCTGAAATAAGCTGTGGGTCGATGGCTGTCACATTGCAAACTTGTGGTGGTTGTTCTTCACCCAAATAATTCCAGCTTTATAATATTTGCCACTACCATGTTATATTCAAACAGATTCATTGAACAATAGAAGTATAATACAACAAATGCTCCAGTGAAGAAACAGCTTACTCTTTTAAAGTTTTGCCAGATTTTAAAAATTTCAATTCACCATTGATTTTTAAATATGAAAAGAAGGAAAGGTGTCACTTGTCTGAATAAGTAAAAATAATAATATTTCATCCATAAAAAAGCTTTTAGTCTTTCATATTTTCAGTAAAAAAGATGGGAAAAGGTACTTAGATAAAAATTTAACCTTAAATAAAATTTCTCCATAAGAAACGGGTTCTTGCAAGGTAACTTCTTAGCCTGTGTCTGAGCAGCAGACTGCGATCCATTACAGAGCATCAGGCTCTAGAGCTTTTGCGTTGTTCCAACTTGGCAAAGACTCTCACTGAAAGATCCACCTCTCTTTTGAGAGGAAACCAGATATTAGATATAATATGTTGCTAACACAACAAGCTCCACACAGTCTACTTCTGTGCTCTAGGGTGTGTTCTTGGGGTTCACCCCACCTGGCGAGTACTTTGTTTATGCATGCTGACATCCAGGCGCTCTGTGTCATGAGATCAATGTCTGAAACTTCTGACTGCCACGGTCACTTCCCCACTGCGCTCCAGACAAGCCTGTCAGTTATCTGGTCCTCTAGTTTAAACTCTCTAATGAGTATGGTCTGGGGAAAAAAAAAATAAGCCTGGCAAAAAAATTTCTTACAACTGTCACTTTATGGTTGTAACTCCTCAGAAATTATGACTTCACTACCAAATATCAGACTTTCTGTGATGTATTTCCTGCCCATTCTGGTCTCACCTTTTGTGAGTTTGAGGACTCTCAACATGTCAGACTAGAAAACTCATCCTGCCCTCATCCCTCTTTCAGGATATGATTATTTTTTTTGTCTTCTATGCTTATTCTCACCTCTTGTGCTAGCAATATCCATTCAAAATTGGTTCCTACTTTTTTATCTATGTCTTTCATGTGGCAAGTTTGCCCTTTTCTCTGCAAAGGCTCCTTGAACCAAAGCTTCAGCATTCCATGGAAATACACCAGTAGCTAAAAGACAAACAGCCAATTGCCTTTGACTGTAGCATTGACAATTTCTCAACAATAGTCTTTATTGAAGTTTTAAACCCTTTTCTTGGTCAGACTAGCTGTTTGAAGTGCAATTCAATAAGGTATACAGTGCAAGTTAGACAGGTGTTAGCAAATAATACAAAATGGAGCTCCTACTACAGATACATCTTACAATTTTAAAAATGGCCAGCAGTCCTGTTTAACATTACAGGACATCAGCAGCATCAATTGTGACGGAGAATGGCATATACAGACAGCTCTGATTCTTTTTTCATGCCCTTAGTAGTGAAACAGTGAAACAAGATGAGCCTGTATTTGGCAAAGCCAGTGAAATACAGTCTCCTTGACTTCAGCAAGCTGTGTGTGCATCATACCCTTCAGCTTAACTCTGTGTGAGCTTCAGAATAAAATATAGGGTTACATTAGTGTTTCTAAAGATAGGATATTATTTTTTAACTGGATTACATTCATGTGTTACTGGAGAATGGCAGGGAATGACATGTTTGCAGGGAACTTCCTACTTTCTGAAATAAACAACTTTTACACGGTAACTTTCTCAAAGTTAACATCTTCTCTAAGTTGCGGCTACACACGTGAGGGTTTCAGCAGAACCACGTACTGTACAGATAATGGGATGGAATCACAGTTCTGCTAACTCTCTGCTAAGGAATACTATTCTTTATGTTCTTACTTGATTTTTCTATCCTTGCCTGACCTCTCTTACACTTCCATTTGAGTCAATTGAATATTTTACCCTGACCTACTCTTTGGCTCCAATAAAGAAAAAGAAAAATGAAACAATATTGGCATATATTGATCTCTCTTTCCATAATCCCTTTGTCACTGTCAAAGGGAGCAAAATGTTACAGTAGCCTTTTTGTAGGATACCAGCATATCTCAGGTGAATGAAAGATTAACTAAAAGCTTCTATCACAAATGAAAAGTAGACATTGAGTACTTCCTAATGATTTATTTTTAGGTATTATATATGATACCTCTTACAGAATTTAATTATAAGTTTACACTTAATTAGAATGGAAAGCCACTTCTACTATTAAGCAGTGCAGAATAACCCATTTCAACTGTTTTTTCCCCTTTTTTATTAAACAAAAATGTCCATGTTGGTGCTTCTCAGTTAATTTTGGTTTTACAAGTGGTGCTAAACCCTTCTGAGAACTATATAAAGGAATGCTTCCTCTTTCCTCTACAATGGCTACATTTCTTTTTTTTTTTTTTTTTATCAAAGGGTCTAGAAGAGTATATAAGTCTTTTATGCAATTGCAATTTACATAATCATGACTTAACAATGTGCTAGAATATCAAGGTCATGTTAGAATTAATGAAGACAGCTGAAGAAATATAGAATTTAAAAGTGGGTAGTGGCTACAAAAGTTATTTTGGGTTAGTATTTACAATTGAATGTGGAAGCAGCTTAATAATATTTGTTGCATATCTCTTCATGAAGATTTTTCAATGCAATTTGAAAATAGCAATGATGGAGTGATGTATATATAGAATTTTTCTCCCAGTAGCATACAAAGTATCTTATGTATGAGCGGGGTCATATGATATGGTAACCTGCATGCTTTAAAGCACTGTTTTAAGATGTTCTGTCTTATGGGATATTGGTATCTAAATACCTCTGGGGATATGGACCCAAAATTATTTTTCTGTGACTAGTTGGGTAAATTAATTTCACTTCCACTTAAATCCTTTTATGATGATGTATAAATGACTCAGTATAAATGAGTACAAAGTGTCATGCATATTTTTTATTCCTTTCATAATATAAACTGAAATCAGTTCATCTTCTTGCAGGACATTAACTTGATTCTACAGTTGAAAATGTTGTTCTGGATGAGTCCCATAGGCAGCTTACATACAGTCAGCTGGAGGATAAACATCTTGTGTTGCAGTCATAGATTTCTGTGTTTAGTATAAACAAAGAATAAAGCATAATTGACAGTCAGATGTTGCATAAACCCAAGTTTCATTAAATTATCATACAAGGATAATATGGTGATTACAAAGCTTATTACCTGTGTCTAACATAATCTCTCTTGTGAAATACTGCATGTAGAAAATAAAGTGCTCTAAAAATCACTGAGAAACATGTCAAAATTAAGTCTGACAAATACCACAAATTACACTGATGCTACTGAGAGAGACTTTTGATATTAAAAATATGTAGAATCCCCCTCCAATGTAATTTCTATGCCCATTTTCCATAATAATGTATTAATACCCTCCTCAATAATTTTTATTGAGAACTCTGAACTATAAATTCTGACAGAATTTATCAGGCAACTATAAAAACTGGGAAAATGAAACTTTTCATGGATTCTAGATCAGAAGAAAACAAAGACTGCTTTAAAATACTGTTGTCATATTTTTCTTCTTTCATCTCAGTAATGACTTATCTGTAGAAGAAACACTTCTTACTTTTAAATATCCATGAAAAATGTTTCAATGCTGTGATGAAACAACCAAAACATAATGAATTCCCACATGTCACCTGAGCCGTGCTTATTGCAAATTTGAGCTAAAGTGTGTTTTCATTAATTTCTGTCACTGTTTAGCCCTACATTACATTTGCTGTGGATGACAAATGACTTTTTGGTCAGTCAGTAGGGCTCAGCTCATGCTACCTGGACTGTTAAAGTTGTCTCAGCCTTTATGTACTTCCCACAAGAAACAAAGTTGTAGAAAGCTTATTAATTATTACTGCTGCTTGTCATCTTGGAATGCAGTCATCTTTCTTTTTTTTTTTTAAAAAAAAAATGTGATCCCCTTTTGCATTCCATCATGTCTATTCACTAGCAAGGGAAAACATGATTTTAAATGAAAACTCATTGATAATATTAGAAATACCCAGGAAAATATTAATATAAAGCACACCTAGGTGTCTCCTCCTCTGACTTTATGATTCTGTGCAACAGGATAGGTTTCCACATAAAGCCACAGTCTGTTTTGAATCTCTTTATGGATATTTGGATTAAAGACTGATTTTTCGATATACACCTCTCCATTAGCTTGGTAAGACTGAAATACTATCACTTGATCCTTATGCTTTACCCTTGGTCTTCTAGGGATAGCTGCTTTTCTACAGAGTGGCATTTAAATATTTTGTAACCCATACAGAGTCCCTGTTGTTTCACTGGTAGTGAATACACAAATTCTGGCATGTATTTTAGATGTTTGTATAAAATAAACAGAAAGGTTATGTTGATATATATCTCAGCTTCAGCTTGCTGGCACTAATAGATGTTTAAAGAGGCTGACATTGCTTGAAGCATCTTTTTCTGTTGCAGAAAGTCATTTGACAAAACTTGGGTTCCTGGCAATTGTGCAACCGTTCAACTCTCCCTAGTAAATTACACATCCCAGATCAACCCCACAGCTTTAAAACCTGCTACACTCCCTCAGTCATCAGAATCTACTTTGTATCTGCTTTCAGGCGTACTTTCCATTCCTCTTCTAGATTATGAGATGTTCCCAGCAGTGATCATAATTTACTACAGATTTAAGCACAGTGTGTCCCAGATAGGTCAAGTACGATCTCATAAAATGTTAAATAAAACTATTGGTAATTTCAGGTTGGTAATTTTAATCAAAACTGTATCTGAGTTAAAATGTAAGCCTTATTCAGAATAAATGCAGAATAAAAAGGCTACAGACACATTGGTTTTCACATCCTCTTGTTCTGAGTTTAGATATCCAAACTGCTCTCAGATGGTTTTCCGGTAATTTGGATGTATTTTCTTGAGATGTAACTCTCCTAGGTCAGACTGCCAATTGACATATATATCTGTGGCTTTAAATGATTTAGAAAGATTCTTCTTCAGCCTATGATCTGGTTTTCTTCACTATGACAAGGCCTGGAAAAAGCCTGCAAGGTGCTGTCAAAATATGCCAAATCCAATACTTCCTCAGCCTACATATGCTTTGTCTAGTCCATCGCTCATTCACCATAACAGTTATTGTTTTTTTTTAAATGAACTGGGATGCATAGATGCTTGGTCTGTGTCTGCTGACTCTCATGTATTATGAGGTCCTAGAAAAAATCACCTGGACAACAAGAAGTATTTCCTGCATGATATTGTTGTAACTCAAGGTCTGACCAAGATCAAGGAGTCAGAGACTTCTTTCTCTCCAGCTACAACTGTTATTCCAGGCCTGGCATTGAGGACAGTGGTCACTTACTGTCAGACACTGTCCAGGACTGCACATCAATATCGCAATTGTGAATACTAACTCCACAGCTGCCACTGTCGCCCATTATCTTCATAATTCTCCCCATTCTTTCTGTCTTTTTCTTCTGCCAGTGTAGAGACAAAACAAGAGTTTGGGCCATTTAAAAATGCTTGATATTTCCCATGCACTATACCAGAAGGCTTCAATGATCACTATAGAAGCAGGCTTTAGAGGAGGCATAGAGACTTCCTTATGGTTAAACAGCGAGATACTGGACATGAATGAAGTTTCTCAGGAGTGGATACTAGATATGATATTATTCAATATCTTCATAAACAAGCAGCATGATGGGATTGAATGCACACACATCAAGTTTGCAGATGAAGTCATGCTCGGAGAAGAGTTTTATGCAACAGAAGGAGGGACTACCATATGAACACGACTCAGAAAAGTGAAAGGTTAGGCTAATAAGTATTACAGAAGCTTCAGGTATTGCACCTGGCACAAAATCATCCCAAATAACTGTACAGGCTGAGGTCTGGCTGGCTAGGGAGTAGCTCTGTTGAAGAAGAGCTAGGAGTACTGGTGGACAACAAAATGAATGCAAGCCTCCACTGTGGCCTGTAGCAAAGAAAAAAAAAAAAAAAAAACCACAAAACTGTTCTGGGAAGATTCAGCAGTATAGATAGTAGATCAAGGTAGGTTATTATTCCTCTTTACTTAGTATTTCCTAAGCCACATCTGGAATACTGTGTCCAGTGTTGGTCCTGGTTCAAGAGAGACATAAAAAACTAGAGAATATTCAGCAGAGGGCTACTGAGATGATTAGAGATCTGGAAAACTTAACATATAAAGAAAGTTTGAAGGACTTGGGTTTGCTGATCCTAGAGAAGAGGAGCAACATCAGGGATCTAATCACAGCCTTCCAGTGTAAGGTTGCTATAGATAAAACTCCCTTCACAAGGAAGCTTTATGACAGGACAAGAAGAAATGGACACAAGTTACTTCATAAGAAACTTTGTAAGGTTATAATAAAAAAGTTCTCCAGACTGAGAACAATTAAATATTTGTCCAGAGGAGTGGTGGAATCTCGTCTCTGGAGATATTCAAGATGTAGCTTGACATGGCCCTGGATAACATAATCTAATACCCCGCTTTCCACAGAAGATTTGATGAGTTTTATCCCCAGAGTTCCCTTCCAAAATGGACTTTCCTTTTACTCAATGATTCTATGAACTAAAGAGGCAGAGAAGAATAAGCTTTTCAAACCTAAGGCCTCTTACTATATCTCCATGTTTGACTCAGAGGCATAAAAGAACTCTTGTGTTACAATACAGATTTGGACCGATACAGCTGAGGTTGTATAAACAATGTATACATAAAGTGATAAGAGGAGGGAACCACAAAATGTTAAAGGACAAAAAAGCAGTGGAGGTACATGAGATATGTTGCAGAAGTAGTTTCCAAACACAAAGCAGTGTCCAGGTAGCAAAGGGGTAGAAGGCTATTCCTGGATCTGAGGCCAGCTATCATTTCTGTCAGCTGCATTTGGCTAGGACAGATGTCTCAGGAAGAGCTGATAAATTAAATAAGAGGCACAAACCACAGGACTGGTTATCTTCTTTGTTCTAGGCAGAAGAGGAATTTTTTTCAATGTAATCACCCATTTTGGCATGATTCTGACATTTTATGTAATGAAAAACAGCTCAGTTTTACGATTAATGTCAGATTGAGTGGTACCTCTCTAGACCTCCCACTTACTCATGTGCAATGAACACATTTTTCCAGCTGCTAATGGCTGAAAGAGACCCTGGGGAGTGCTGTCTGTGTCCCACCCAGAAAGAACACTCAGTGGAAAGTGAATACAAGCTACTTGCCTGCGAAAGATTCTGTTGAAGCGCAAACCTGATAGCAAGTATATTTCCTTATGATTGTAATCTAGCACAGGGAACCTCCATCAGTGGCTACAACCCAGGAGTCAACCCTTGGGACTGGCCGTTCTCCCCAGGACCCTGATCCTACCAGCCAACAGCAAAGCCAGCACAGCATTTCCCTTTCTCAAGCCCCTGCCTTGGCAGTACAGCAGCAAGAAGAAAAGGTTGCTGAACAGGGTGAGCAACTCAACAGACAAAATGAGAGCTTTGCCAGCCTGTTCAGCATCCTGAGATAACAGTAAGAGCTGGATGCAGGAGCTTGCCTTGCCTTAATCAAGTGGCTGTTTGGAGGGCCTGCAAGTTACCAAAACTCACCCAGGAGAACAGAAGATGAGCGGGCTCCTAACTGCTACTAATAAGCTACTGTTCTGGCTGGTCACAACGATGAATGAAATAAAGCCATTGTAACAAAAGGGGACTTGACTGCCTAAGACAACCAGGGTAGATGAATCCCAGGCTGTGCTTTTTTTGTTGTATGTAAGTGCTACCTCTCCTTGTAGGGGGAAGAAGAAGGTGAGTGGAAGAGTTTTGAAGAAAAAAAATCATTATTGTTTGTGTAATACTCAGTGCAATGCAGTGATCAGTGCAGTGATCCTTTAGAAAGGCTCTGGAGAAAACGACTAACCCTGCATTTAGAATAAAGCTTGAATAGGTTCCTGGAAATGAGATATGGTATCCTGCAATGAAAAAGAAGGGCAAAAAAATAAGTAGCACTCCATTCAGTAAGTGTTGTCTATTTTATGAACTGAAAATTAAATAATTCCAAGGGAAATATGATAAGGTAGGATAGGATAAGTTTTCTGTACTTATTTACTGAAAAAAATCTCTATTTTGGCAATACAAAGCTTTTGTGAAATTCAAAATACTCTTTCATTTGGATATAAGTGACTTAGTCTTGGTAAAGTAATTTTTAAGAGTTGTTAGATTCTTGATATTTCTTTCACATTTGAATAAGCCCTGCTATGCAGGCCTGAAAAGTAGACAGTTGTTATTGTAGTTTATGTGCAGGTTTCCATTTCTCTCCTTGCATGTTCTGACTCTATGTAGAAAAGCTGTGAGAATTTATTAGCTGTGTGGGGTGAATTGTTGTTTACTTATAAATCAGTTAATGGTCTATAACACAGAAACAAGGCATTCTTAAATAAAAAGGAAAACTAAATATTTCATAATCACTAAGATTCTAATAGAGGAGTAAAGAACACATATTTCTAGTGAAATTCTCCTAATAATTTAAAAACTCTTGGGAAGCAGGTTTCTAGTCTCTCCTGCACATAGAAAGAGCTCTCTTACTGACAGAGGTCTTTGACCATCTAAATTGGTCTGGTTGATCTAGGCAAAGTACATAAGAATAATGTATCTAAAGTAAGAAGCTACAAAAAGACTGATTTTAGGCTACTGGTTAGTTTTCCTAAATACCTAAGGGAAAACCACGTCTCCAGGAGCTTTTTTTCTTAACCCACTGATTATTATAAAACAGAAACTCACTCCAGCAGATCCAGCACACAAAATGTGAACAGATCTGTAGCCAAAACCAAAGTTATGTGTAGTCCAGTGGCTTGTCTTCAACAGTAATTAGTAGTGGAGGTTTAATGTAGAGGAGACATATTGTGGTATATCCCTTAAACATTGTCTCAGCCTCCAGCAATTTGCAATACAAGGACTTTCTGATCTATAGGTGATTTCTGTATGTTTAGTAAGCCTCAGTACATTGTTTTGCATTGAACCATCCAACTTGCCCTTTAATTTATGGAAATTTTTGTCATCCAGAATGTTGCATGACAAGGAGCTCTACAGCATAACCATGCATCATGTGAATAGCTATTTGCTTTTGCTTTCTTGAATCCAGGTCATCCACTTTCCGGGTGAGTCCTGTTATGTGAAAGAGCTCAGTGTTGTCAGCTTTTATCAGGCAAGCCCTTAGATATGAGTTCAACCACAGAAGGGTCTCAGCTCCCAGACTGCAGTAGACTATATGCTGGATATAGGTTCAGTTTCTCCTAAACACAGACCTTTTGGGCAAACATTCTTTTCAGACTGATGAGGGAGGTTCAACTAGTCACAGTTTAGATGATGTGGGGGCTGTGTGAGGTTACCAACTCTACAGCCTTCCTTACCAACAACTGAGCTTTTAATCTTGTGGGATGCTCCACTAGGATATTCTGCTCTAAAACTGAGGTGCTGATGACCAGTCAGGTTTCTGCAAATCTTAGAGTTGTATTGAATAGAGTTTTCTTTTCCTGAATAGAAAATCTCTCTGAAGACTGACAGATTCTGACAGTGTCTATTTATAAAAAGCACTATGACGTGCATGTCAAAGTGGTGGAATTTGTTAAAAGTTTGTGTGAGAATTGAAATGTTTTGTCATTTACTGTAACCTCTGTTTTAATGTAGTCTTTCTGATGGCAAAAGATTGTGTCTAGCCTTATGTTCCTCTGGCTGATACTCAGCTTATTGAGAAAGCTTTAATAATAGCATTTAGCTTTTACAGCATTTTTTATCTGAAGCTTTAAAGTACTTTACAGGAGAGGGTACTATTACTGCTATTTTTATAGGCAGAGGAACAGATTGGGTTACACAGTAAATACATAGAAGAATTGTGAGTAGAGCTCAGGTTTCTTGAGCTTTAGGTGAGTGTTCTAATCACCAACAAAATTTATCCTCTAGGAGAACAGTGGGAGATGGGAGGATCTAATAGAGTGGGGACATAATTTTTGAAGTTATATTTCCAGTGATAGAAATCCTGTTGCGATGCAAAGATGAACTATAGGCAAATAACAACTGATCTTTTTTTAGCAAAGATCATTGCAAATGAAAGTTCAGCATGATGCATTGAATGCTTCCTGCCCTAATGAGGAGTTCTGTACCACTGTTCCTAACGACGAGCAAGACAGAGGCTTAGCGAATGTTGAAAGGGTTGGTTACCCTTTCCAGTTACAGGAGGGAGATGGGCTTCAAAGAGCGTAAAGCAGAATTTGAACAAAGCAAGAACAGCATTCTCAAACTCAAATTAGTTCAGCATTTACAGAACTCAATGAAGCAGAAGCTTTTTATTGTTAGATTATGTCAGAGCAGAGACTTATACCCAACATGTGGAAGAAGAGCAATAAACTCATCAAGTATAGCTTCCTATGTAGGATCATGAGTGATGAAAAACTACGGTCTGCCATGTGATGTTCAGTAGCTGCACAAATGAAATTATAGTGTGCTATAACTGATAGCTGTGTGTTTGGACCTGACAAAAACAAAAACAAGCCCTGATTTTAATAATAAAATGAGATAGAATAAATTAGTGTTTGGTGGCAAATGACAAATATGGTTGAATGTATTTATTTTAATTCTTTTCATACTAATTTTCCCTATCTTCTTTTACCTCTGGTCTACTAACTGAGTTTCATTTAGTGTTTAATTATCTATCTTTAAAATCACTTCTTTCCACACAAATGAATTTTATTTCAATGAATTGGATGGTGCATGTTCCATTATATGTATTTTCCTAAAGAAGTCATCAACAGCCACAATAACAATGGGTAAAATTTGTGGCTTGGAGTAGGGATCTTGTCTCTACTAAGAGAACATACAAATTAAAAGGGAAATTGAAAAGACACGATTTGTTTAAAACTCAAGAGGAATGTGCTATTCTTGGGGTAAAAACATATTAATCCAAAAATCAAAACATTTTACTCAATCCTCAAGAATACTGAGATTGTACTGATATTATATCTGTATAATATTATAGATGTGAACATGAAGGGGTTTATGTGCCAGAGTAAAATAGAAAAGAATGTAAACTCTGGCAAGTTAAATGTAAAATCATAATAAACTAGCCAGGAATATTTTTCAATACAACTTGATAGAGATGTTAAAACTAACCATAAGGTTTTTTGTTTGATCACAACAGAAACAAAAGCAAAATTGAGACTGTGTAGGGTTCATAGATAACTGGGATGTTCCTGAGGAAGCACTCAGAGAAGATAAAGTTCCATTCACCACATTGAATCACTGTGACTTTCCCAAAATAGAGCATTTTCTCTGAAAAAGTTGGAGGAACAGTCTCTAATAAAAGTGTCGGAAGGAAATTTTTCTAAGCAAGTCAATAAAATGAATAATAACAATTGCCAAAACCAGATTATAGCAATGGCTGAAGCCAGATAGTATTTACTAAGGATTTCTAAAGGAGCTCAAATGGGAAATTACCGAAGTATTAACTGGTACATATAACTTATTGCTTAATTTACCAAAGGAATAGAAGGCAGTAAGTATTCCTATATTTTCCCTAAGCCTCCACTTCTGGCAGTTTTCAGAGATAAGATATTGGGCTATGCAGCACTTTGGTTTCAACTAGTACGGATTTTGTCATGTTCTTACACAGTGCTAGTTATTTAGGAAATAGTGAATGAAACCGAAAGAGCAGAAATGCCTGTCTTCTGTTCTTTATACATAACTTTCAAACATTGATGGCAATAAATGAGTTAGTCTTCTCCTTGATAAAGGATGGAAATTAAGGATCTAGAAGAAAAGTCCTAGTGGCAAAATTATTAAATTAAAATATTTGCATGCCTCAGGTTACTAAACCAAAGATTGTTACCTTTACTTCACTTTTCACATTCCTGCTATCACAAATGTTTCTCTTCAAAGTCCTTCAGTGCTACATTCTTGAAGAACTGTATTTTTTCCTCAAAATAAAGATAATTTTTGAACAAGGAAGTATAGATTATTTTTGTGAATTAGTTTGATTTGAGTGACTCAGGAGACATTTTAAATGTTAGTTGATTACATATACTTTTGAGTTTTAAAAAATAAAACAAAACAAACAAATACTTAGCAGGAGCCAGACTTGGTGATTAAAAATTTTCAGCTTCAACAACAGAAACAAGACAAAATTAGCCAGAAGATAATTAAATAGAATTGCAGAGCATCTGTTCTCAGGGTAGGCTTGTGAGACTAAAATTTAAATCAATAGCTCTCAATTGCAAGAATTCCTTTGCTTGTCTAGATGCAGAGGTTGTATGCATCTGACCAGCTGTAGCTCTTCATATTTGGCCAAATGAATCTTGTTCTGTAAACATCAATTTCTTTCCATTAATTTCAAGGAGTTACTTCCCCCCAGGAATTATTTTTTTAGCACAATGGTCTTTATATCAGAAACATATCACATAACCCACAACATTTTCTGTAGCTGGACACATCTGCTTCCATGACTTAAGGTGAGAACAAGCCTCTAGCAAATTAACACAGTGAGCCTTGAGTTGATAAAGTATAGGTTCATATTTTATGTGAAACTAATGAAAACCTAAAATTAAGGTAAAGATATTCAGTGGTTTTCCCTTCTCTTTTCAATTCAAATAAAGAGGTTTTGAGGAGGTTATCCAAGGAGAAGTTATGGATAGTATGATAGGAGTTTTGAGACTTATTGTCTGATGATGTGGTCCACAGTCATTACATATAGTTAATTTATGACGTGTAGTGATATGGAACACAGCGTTCTTCCCTTCATCTTTTCAAGCAGTAAGTAGTCTGATGTCAAGCAATATAGAAAGTGCCAAAAAATTGCTGGCTTTGTTTTAGATTGGTTTGCATGCTAATATCAGAAAATGCAGAAGTCATTACATCTGGTGCTTTAAAACCTGTTATTCATAAAGACTGTTATTACAGAATAATCAAAAGCTGAAATACATTGAGCTGGCAGTAAAAATTCTTGTCAGCTAGAAATTACTGGATCCAGACTGCAGACTGAACCTAAGAATGAAAGGAATTATAATTGTTAGCTTATTTGAGAGGTATTTGTTAGTTTCATTCATGCGCAGTTAATTTTTTGTAATTAATATTTATTTTAAAGTTTGACTAATTAGAAAGTCTGGCATTTTGATTATGAGTTTACATTTTATTACATAGAAAGCAAGAAGATAGTTGAGAAAACTGTAGATGAACTTTTGAGTTGATCTAAATATAAGTATCATCAGGAGAGAAAAAACTGATTGCAATCAGAGATTAATAAAACAATCCTTGATGCATTACAGGATTACAATCGCAATATGCTGCTAATCAACAAGTCAGTTCTATTTGATCCATTCTGAAAGATCCAGTTCCTTATCTCTTGTGTTTGGAAGGCTGAATTTCAGGCTTAGAGGAAGTTGAAGTGAGAACTGCACAGAACATATATATTGATAAAAGTGTGGCAAAGTAAGGGGAGGAAGGGTGGTTTTCCATATTTTCTGCACATGTATTCTTTCCCAGGATGCTCTAATATTTTGGAATGACCAAAGATTGTGTCATACCAAATTCTGATACCAGTAATTTTTCTACCAGCAATTTTTCAGCCAGTGTTTTTAGAACACACTAGAGGAAAATACAACAAATTTCAACTAGTCCAGATCCTTTCCTAAATAAGAGAACAGGATTCACAGGAGAAAAATGCTTTTTTTTTCTTGTCATTTCCAGATATATTCTGATTTTTCTTACACTATTCTTCCTGCTATTTTGGATTGCCAATATGTTTTGGATTGCCAATGTATTTTGGAAGCTTAATACATCTGTATTATTAAAAACTAAATCATTACGCATTTGAGCTCCCATTTTTCCATTTTTTGTAGTTCTCTTGTTTTATCTGATAATTTCTTCATCCTTTTTCCAACATTATGCAATTTATATTTGCATTTATTTTTTCTGTCTCTTAGAATACGTTGAAACATTAAGATACACATGAATGTAGTCTTAATTTCCTCTAAGTAAAACAAGTAGCTAAATATTACTTTGAGTATTAATTTGTGTATTCAGGTTAATGTTTCCACTTTGCAAAAACATAAAAATATAAAGTCAAAACAACATTATAAACTAATCCAACGACAATGTGGAGAGCATATTTTCTATTATATCCTTTAGTGCCATCTATATTTATGAGTTGTACAGAACAAGAGCTTTTGACTTGATTGGCAGTTTGTAGTGATATACAAGCCTAATTTTCTCAAACCACTGTTACAGCATCACCATCTTATCTCAAACTGGAAATATTCAAACTTCAGAAATAAGGTTGAGAATCCAGTAAGATGAGATATTAACAGAGCAATAAAAGTAGATGCAATAATGAAAACTGTTCATGTCAAATCACATGAAGTATTACTCTTTGTATTGTTAAATTATTATTAGCTTTTGTCATTGTTCTTGTTGCACCAAGATGATGTAGACCTGGAGTCCTGAAATGAAGAATTTTGTGGACTTCTTGGAAATTAAATTTCTAGGTAGTCTGATTTCTCAGCCTTCTGAAACAAGCTGACTGTGGACTGATTGGGCTTTCAACATTCCTTAGCTTTGTTCATTGCAGCTACACACAGGAAACTCTGAGTTGTAAAAAAAAAATCCCCCATCCCATTCCTTTTTTGAATTTGCAGATATGATGTAGAAAGCTTGTTCTGGTTGGGAGAAGAAAAAATAAAAGTATTCTTACTGCCTTTCTCCTTTTGAATTTGGGTGTTCTCTAAGAGTCTATGCAGTATAATGTCCCTGTTTCATTTTAAGCTCTGTTCTGACCTCTTTCCTTACTGTCTTTCAAAAGGATTACAAACCTTGGTGACAAGATACTGTGCTTTTGTAATTCTCACCTTGCTCTGTAATACCAGCTCTCTACTGCCAGGTGGGGGAAAGAATTATTCTGAAGTTGTTCCAGGCATGGGGAAGATATTAAATAATTGATTCTAGTGGTAGATACAAGACTGAAATCATAACTGTGAAATATTTTGCCATTAATGCTTGAAAGTAAATAATATTGTGACAGACATCTGTGAATATACATTTTTTTTTCTGTGGTAGGTTAGGGCATATGATTAAGAAAACCTCTTAGATATAAACTCACCTTCATCAGTATTATAGTCAGTCATGAAAGATTTCTGCATAAATGTTTATAAATATTCCATGCAATGGTCTGAATTCCCTCATTGTTATCAATACAATAGGATGTGTCACCCTATGCTTTATACAAAGATAATCTGAGTGGGTAATAACCTCTCCATATTTAATTAGTATTGACAAATACCAGTAGCTAAATGCCCAAACTGACCTTTTTTTCTTCCTGGTCATCTCTCCTTCTTTGCTATTGCCTTCCCTCTCTCTGCTGTTTTTGGAGGCCACTCTTTTCAAGTATGTTTTAAAGTAAGGTTCCCAGAAGCCAGGCATACTAGGAGAAAACTGCACAGTGAGTGAAATCAAATGAATCCCAAAAGATGTGTGCAACTTTGGTTTGGTTGCTGCTTGTCTGTGTTATTAAGCTCTTCTCTGAGCTGCTCAGCCATGGAGAAAGCAGGAGGTTTGGCCTCAATGCTCTTTACCGTGTTTATGGAGTCCCAGACCCTATTATCACAACTCAGACTTCATCTGAAGCCAGCTGCAACTTATAAAGGAGTGGTTGCACATAAACAATGTCAGTGCTTTAGACTCATGTGTTTCTTTAGGTAAGAAGTACAGTTAAAACTGGAGTTTGTGAAAGAAGATATCTGTTTTATTTGTTAGTTTGTACATCTCCTTCCTGGATCAGCTGGAGCGTATGGGGAATTCCTTTGCTTGTGAAATGGACGCAGCCTAGAGGAAAGATCCCAGCCATAAGAGGTAGCAAAGGCAGGCGGCGAGTCAGAGGAAGAGCAATGATATGGGAGCCTGCAGATCAGGCTTACCCTGTGAGACTGTGAAAAGGAGAAGGGAGCAGACAACCTGTCCTTATGTGGCAGAAGAAAACTTTCCAGGAATTAGAAGGAGTGTGCATAGTTAGTAGTGACCCAGAGAGCCACCAAACTGTCATCAAGAATTTTCCTGCAAGGAGACAGAAAGCTGAAGGAGTGGCATTCGTATCTCCTTCTTGGTGTAATTCTTTTTTTACCTGCTTACTTTGAAACTTCTCTATTTAAAATATTAAATATTCCAGTTTCTATTCTAATATAATTTATCTGTGTTAAATTTAAAATCTCTCTGACCCTTTGAGATGTGTTCTTAAAAGACAAAAGTCTAAGCATGTTGATTTCAAAGCTCTGGCCACCAGGGATCCTGCTGCAGTATACAACTCATAACCTAGTTATAGTGCAAGCCCTTGGTTCATCTCTGAGTGCTTATCTTCTGGCTTGAGGAATTTCTGCAGTTTTTGCATTAATATGAAACCAATGCATGGCTGGCTGTTAGCTATATGCATCCATGCTCTAACAACTGGGTGAACAAGAAGCTGTGATTATAGAGAAGTGAGGTAGCTTCCTTGGATAGTGACCAGAGAGACTTTTGTCACAGATAATATCCAAGGAAATATTAAGACTGGTATGAATGTCAGGGCACTGAATGACAGAGTGATCCATCTGTCATTCTGTCGGAATGACAATATGAATGGCAGAAGGTCTGTAAGAATGGCAGGTGTTGTTGGCATCTAGATTAACAGGTTATGAAGATCACAGCAAATGTGCTTGCAGATTTTCAGGGTATCCAAAACAAAAAGGAATCCTAAAGTCAAGAGTGCCCTTTGACCACTTTGGTATACACATCTTTGTATCTGAATTCTTGGTGCTTGTGTGACACAACAGTGGGAATGAGGGACGCTGATTTTGTTTCATATATAATCACCTTCTCCTTCTTTAAGGACTCTCAATCCTTGTTTACTACACTTTTGTTATCATTGTTATTAGAAATATCTTTATTGTTGGGCTTCTCAGAACATTTATTGTTAGGCTTCTCAGAACACTATTAAGAATAATAATGCTTGTTTTGAATGCTCTGGTCCTGATACAACAAGGACCTTACAGACATGTTTAGAATAATTATTTTTTTGTTTATTTTGCTGAATGAAATGTGTCAATTGAAGCATTGCAAATATTCTTGAAAAAATTTTCTATGACATAACATGAAAACACAGGAATATTCCAGGAAAATTATTGCATAAAAGGCACAGGGTTGCCTACATTAATGGAAAACTATTTAGTATTTATGGGCAAATGGAGTGTGACGTATAGCAAAAGTTAATATAGTAGTCATTTGTCAGTAAGAGCCTGAATTGGTGTTCGATCTGCATTTAAAATATGTGTCTGTGTGTGCTATATATATACATAACTACCTGTATACATGCACATAATGTATAGCTATATAAAAATGGGAATTACTTTCCAAAGCTGGCACTACTTGATTGGAATGAGCTAAACTCAGAGACAATATTTTTGTTTTCTTAATTCTCAAAAGACAGTTACTTGCTTCAGTTTTGCCTTTTTTCCTTTAAATCTCTTAACTTCTCAGTTTTTATAAATCCTCCCTTGATTGTTAAGGGAAATTCATACATTAATTTCCCATGTTATTTGTTTTTTCAGTGTACCTTTCGCATTTCAGAACTTTCTGTTCTGCCTATAACATAGTTTTGACTGTGATAAAAAAAATAATTTTAGATTTTTACAGTGAAAGTTGAATAAGACACATTGCAGAATTCTAAAACTGAATACAGATTGAGTGGTTTAAAAAATAAGCACAAGTCAGATGAGTCTATTTCAGCAAAATGATAAATATCATCCTTTGCTACATGGTCAATGTCACTCTGTATCATTTTAATAGTTCTAACTTTTTTTTTTATTGCTGAATATGCAATGAGTAAACCTCTCTAGAAATATGGGAAATATATCCCGGGCTTCTATTGAATGTCTGGTTTTACCTCAAAAAGGAAAGTAGCACGCACATAAATTTTGCATGGAAGTTTGAGGAACTGCACATCTTGGCATGAACTCCAACATTTAAGTACAACAATACTAATGTTAAGCAGTGAAGTAGGGAATTTTAAGTAGCCTGTATATTGCTCAAATTCTTGATGTCAAAAGTGGATTTTCTGGTCAGTAATGCCATAACTGTTTTCAAAAATTTGCTGAAAGGATAAGTTGAAAAAATGACTTTTATGTGCCTCTTCACTGATGATTTCTTCTCTGATCCTCAACTTTGCATGTTTTCCTTGCAGGTAAAATATGCCTCAACTTTTGTCCTGTAAGTTAATTCTTACTCTCTTCTTGAAAGATTTCATTTGAGTAGTCTTTGGGCTGTGACATGAAAGCTATCCAAAACTGTGACGTACATTAACTTCCAACAGCTGGTTATTTCCCATATTTTCTAAAAAAATATTATTTTTTTTTAATATTCCATCAGCTCTGAAATAAAGTGATATAAAATAGTTCAGAGTTGGAAACTGAGATGAAGGAAGGTAAAGTGAAGTTAGTACAGACTGGTCCTTTTTCTAAAGTGCTCTTAATTAGCTGAAGATACTGAAGGTATTAATAAATGTGCCATCCTGCAGCAGTTGATAGATATTTCTGAGATGTCACATCTGATTGACTTGCTGTTCATCCATTCCAATATCCTATATCTGGTGGTGACCAGTTCCAGACACATTTGACAAAGATGTAAGAAAGACCCCAAAGAACATAGCAGGATAATTTGGGCACGGGAGAAATAGCTAAATAAGAACTGGTTAATTATGAACTGATATCATTAGAAAATTACCAGAAATATAAATGTCAATAGAGATATTTAACTCATTTTGGATCTTGTTATGTTCTAGACATTAAAATTGTCAAAAAGCAGATGTGTTTTATGAGTTGCTATGACAACTATTGAACAGTTTTCTGGACATGGTCCCTGTTTTATGCTATAGTGTAGTATAGGTTGGTTACGCTCTCTATATCAGTCCTTCTTTTCCATTTTTGTACTATTTCCCTCCTTAAAGATTTAATCTAGTTAATATCTTATTCTTAAGACTCAATGGGAAAGAATTAGGAGACAACACAGAGAATATACATAGGCTGTTATATATAATCCACAGTTTGCCCTCCCTTTGAGTACAGTATTTAGTTTTGGGTCCTTGGTCTCAAAGGAGATAGATCAGAACTGCAAACAGTTCAGAGGTGCAACATGCTTGATGAAAAATGGGACTCCTGTACATGAAAAGACAAGACTTAAGGGGGTCTGATTGTTCATTGTCTTTCCAAAATAGGAATTAGGGGCTATCAGATTAAGCCCTTAGGATCCTCCAAAACAAAATAGGAGGTTTTTCATGCTGTGAGGACTAATTTCGTGAAACTTCTCATTAAAGGATGTTGTCTATGCTGAGAGTGTATTTTTGTTCAAGGGCAGATTTGACAAGCACTTGGAAGAGGCATCTTTTTGGAGTTACTAAACAGAAAAGCAATCAGACACTCAGGAAGTATCCTGAGCTGAAAAGAGTAAAAATCTAGGAAAATTAATACTTATGTGTATGTTTTCTCTGTTTTTCTTCTTCCTTAGGGTACACTTGCAGCCACTCTTGGAGACAGAATAATGAGGTGGATAGGCCCTTGATCTGAATGAGTGTGGTCGTTCATGTATTTTTACCTACTCCTAGTTGCACTCTATTTTTCTGGTCCAGAAAAGAATGTACCTACATATGAGAACACCGCATTACACATGCCTGAAGAGAAACTGAACTTTTAATTAAAAAAATACACATGTATATCTGTTCTAGTAGGGGTGGAGCTAGGTCTTGAAATTCAAATGCAATATTATACACACCTTACTCTTAAAACTCATCAATAATGCAGGTGTTGGCAGGGAGAGCATCCAATCTAAGGTTTACTGAGGAAGAAAAAGGTTGAGTAGTAAAAGGAAAGCAGAAGTATGTCTTGGACAACGACAGGCAGACAAAATAACAAAGCATGCCATTGTTAGGACAGTTGAATTCATCAAGCTGGCATCACACAAAGTCACTGTAGGACAACTTCTACTGTGAGACAGCTCTAAGCTGCTTGAGGAACTAGAATGTCTTGAGGAAGAAAGACAGTATTACTATTAACTGTTTTGCTAACATAGGAATGATTGTACAGAGGAAGAAGAAAATTAGAAATAGGAATGAAAAAGCCATGCAAAAATCAGCCCAGTGAGCCAACTACCTCCTTAAAATATGAAGAACAAAGTCATGCAATAAGATCTACCCGCTTATTCGGGATGGGAAACTAGTTACAGAGAAATAATTTTATGGATGACCCATCTGACTTCATCTCATATGTTCAAAGAAATACTTCACAGGCATCAGAATTTTCGAAGTTTGGTTTCTTATGGCTGTTCCTCTGGCCCCTATGTGATGTGTGGAAATCTCAAAGGAAAACTCAAGGGTCAGCCTCTGAAACACACTTTCTGGTTACTAGTACTATAGTCATGTATGTAGTGAAAGTATATTCTTTAGATATAGGGTTTAATTTTTGCTTCTTTGTCTGACCTTTTTTCTGAAATATATAGTATATACGTTCAGTTACATTTGGTTAAAATTGGGCAACAAGTTTGAAAATTTATGGGGGGAATTGGTATGTTGGACACAGATAATGCCATCAGTGAATGGTGAAACCAAGCTAAAACAGCAGACCAAAACTGATTTCCTGAGGTATCTCCTGTGAGGAGAACAAGAGACACAGGGCGGTGCCTGAATTCAAAGGAGGATTGGGTTATAGATTACTGAGAACTCAACGCGTAAAACTCCATGGGCCCAGCCAGGCTGGATCCAAGTGTTCTGAGAGAACTGACATCCATGGAAGGATGCTTTCTCTGAACTTTTAAAAGTCGTGGAGATCAGGGGAGATTCCTGGTGACTAGTAGAAAACAGATGTTGCATCAGAAACATGGAAGAAAGTCCTGAAGAACTAACCAGGGAACTACAGGTTGATCAATCTCACTTTGGTCCCTGGGAAAGTCATGGAACAAGTTGGCTTGGAGTACACTTTTTTGCAATAAGAAGGAGGTGATAAGGATCAGTCACCATGGACTTATGAAGGGTAAGTCATGAGTTACCAACATGACCATGATAAAATTTACAGGTTTTTAGAAGAAACAAGAACAGTTGATGTAATTTACCTCAACTTCAATGCTATCTGCCACAATATTATTGCATTACATTCTGATGTTACAGTCTGAATGGGTAGACAACGAGACGGAAAAAAATATATTAGGATGACTTGGCTTAGCGGGTAGTGATTAATGTGTTGCAGGCTATCCAGAGGCCAATAATATCTTTATCAATAACATGGAAGAGAATAAGGCATGTACTATTATCAGGTTTACAGATGACAACAAATTGGGAGAGCCAGCTGATATACTTTACAGCAGGCTGGAGGAACGCTTAGCAGAAATTGAATTAAATTCAGCAAGGACAAGTATTAAGTCCTGCATCTGGGATGGACTAAACTTTTACATTGTACAAACTAGAAACTAACTGTTGGGGAACAGGTCTGAGGAAAATGGCATGAGGGTCCTGGCAGACAGCAAGCTGAGCATGTTTGGTTGTTTTGACAGCTCATGTATTCTAGGAATGCTGTGTGGTGACAGATTCTGATGTTTTGAACTGCACAAAAATAAATAAAAATAATTAAACTGGAAAAAAATAACTTGGTTGTAGAAAACCTAGAAACAGGTGATCTAGAACTGGAGACTGAGTCACATTTTTCAACAGGAGCCTATTTTTGCAATTGAATATATGTGTCTGATAGGTAGAGATTTCTCTGATGGGAATGTTTAGAAAGCCCATAAAATAGATCAGATTTAAACTTAAATATTAAAGCTTTCTAAATTAATTCATTAATGACACACTTCATTTTCTTTTTTAGTTATTATGCAGTATTGTTATATCATCACTACATATACAAAACTTGGTTTTAAGAGTTATATTCTGAAATAGCTATGGAGCTGATGCCATACAGTTAGCACTGAAAGCTACTGTCCTTGATGGGCTTAGTTAGGGGTGATTAGGACTGAGACAGCTTTGCATGCCTCCCAAAAAAGGAAGTCTCCTCTGCTTCCGATACTATTAATCTTTTTACCTTTGGGGTTTTGTTTTTGGCGCTTTTTTTTTTGGTGTGTTATTCTTTCTTTTTGTTTGGTTTGTTTTTTTTTTGTTTGTTTGTTTTTTTTTTTTTTTTGGTCTTGCTAGTCATCCTTGTGCATTCAGTAGGATGTCTTGCCTATCCAGAGTCAGTCATCATTACCTTGCTTCCAGCCTAGTAACTTTCTCTTACTTGTGTATCTCCTTCATAACTCTTTCTTTGACATTTTGGTGGATACACTGCTCACATGTTTGGGTAAAATAATATAACTAAGTATATATCATATTTTCCTGATGTCACAATGTTAAATTCTTTTGTACTGCTGTTGATTTAACAATTTTTGTATTCTTATGACTGGATTCAGGACTAGTTAATATTCATTATATTCTGAGTAGCGCACTTGTAATTTATAGGAGCTATAGGCCTCTGTACTGGTTATATCAATATATTACAAATTTACTTCTTAATGTAGGTAATCTGCATATATATAAATATATATATATATATATAAAAGACTACCACAGTAATCAAAATTCTAATGAAATCGGTTTAACCAAACTCCTCTGTCTCATCTACTGCTGACAATGGGAACATGTGAGGACTAGGACAGCAGAACCATATGTGATACCAGCTGCTCTTCAAAGAAACCTTAATGCAGTTTTATGGTCCCCTGTATTCTTGCCAAGAGATTTCTTACACAGAGGGCTTCTTGTGTTTATAGTAACAGTTGTGGTGTTTGTATTGATCTGGTTAGTTTTCTGTGAATGTTTCTCACATGAAAAATTGGGAATGTGCCACTCAGACTGGGAAGCTAAAATACCTCTGGCTTTCTTCCTTTCCCCTCCTCTCTTCTCCTTTTCACATTAGAGCTATTTTCAACATTTCACAAAGAGGAAGATTAAATGATTGAGTAGTTATTAAGAGTATGAATATTCTTGAATAGAAATTTTCATGGCAATATTTTCAGCTTTTTTCATCTCCCTTACATTCTCATTTCTTATAGTCCAGGATATATCTCTATAAACATCTCTCAATGTAAAAGTGTCCCTTCTTTTCCTGCCTTCCCCTGTCCTCCCCACATTTTGTTCCATATTTTCTTCCTCTCTTTATTCGTGTCTTCATTCAGTACATTCAGAAAACGCTGAATTAATTTTCTCCTACAATTTTTCTGTTCCCTCCCCCATGACTTTTCTATTTCTTTCCAAATTAATTTGCCCTGCCACCTGGTCTCCTTGGAATTTAGCAATTATTCAGTATATAAAGCCTGGCTCCTAACAGATGGGGCTTCCAGATTACACACATCAACAATGTACATCCTAGGGCCAGAAGATTATAAGTTAGCTGCAGTTTCATTATGACTTCAATTTTCTAATGGTTGTGAACATTGTCAAAGAACATTAACATCGTTTGTGATACCATGTCTTCTAAATAGTGGAGTTTAGACCAAGCCATGTTTCTTTGATTTAAAACATAAGTTTGTTTTTCAATTTCATGGTAGTGATGGCATATATTTTTTAGATACAGGGATGGGAACCAAAATATAGTAATTACCTGTGTTTACTTTCACCTGTGCTTTGCAGAAGTCATTTTACTGTTTGCATCCAATTAGCTAGATCAACATTTGTAATTTTCTAAAACTTTCTATGTCTTCATAGTTCACCTCTGTACTTTAAAATATAAGAGAAATTTATGTATATTATGTATTCAGTCTTATCAGGCTATATAAGGAATACAACGTTAAAATTTTTGTTGTTTTAAATGCTCAAAATTCTCATGATCTGAATTTGCACATATCAGAAACTTTTTGGACAGCTATATAATTTGGAGGGAAGAAAGAAGATAGACTAGGGAGAAGGGGGGAACAAGAGAGAGAGAGAGAGAGTGTGTATTCAAAATATCCAGTATTTTTCAAGTGTTCTTGTTTGAGCTGTTCCATTGTGTATAAATAATTGAGGTCATGAAACAGAGACATGTTTTCTCTTGCCCTAGGTGTGGGCAGTAACCACAAGATTAGATTCAGTATTTGTTGCCTTCTTGATTCCTCCTGCTTAAATTGGTCTATTTTGTATCAATAACAAATAACCCTGAGAAAGTAGATGCTAACCCTGCATCCAGAGGCAGTTTTACAGACTGTAAGTATGTGAGGTAGATCAGAAGTGATTTTAATCTGGGATTTTTATGTATCACAGGGCATTATGATAAGTACTGTAAAGGCCAAATTGTTCTGGGTTCTGCAGTTTTGAACTGGAATTTGATCAGAATTTGTCCAGAAAAGTCTCTGTGCTAGGGGGTCTCCTACTGTAGGAATTCTATCTCTTGCTAACAGTCCATATCCCAAAGAAGTGACCGTAGTTATAAATCCAAAACAATAACTACAGTAGCAGTTATGCAGTCAGCTTTTGGCTTGCAGAACACATCAGCTCCTACCCAAAACATTCTCAGACACTGGTACTATTGAGGAGAACATCTCCTGGACATTCATGTCTTCCATCTTTGGCCACAGAAATCTGCAGTACCTTGTTGATTTGTTCCATGTCTCCCTTTGTAGTGTCACTGGTGGCCACACGGATGAACAGTGAGAGAGAACAATTTGAGGTGTAAAAGAACGTTGTGAGTCCCTCTGCAATATCCTTGATCCAGGCTGCCAAAAAGTCATGAGAATCCGATGACAACAACTCTGATCAGCATCTCCCTGCCTTACAGAAAGGAACCTCCATCACTTGGCCTGTCTTCTAGGTGCTAATGTGTGAATCAGGGGCAGCTGGCTTTAAATTGAACCTAGGGAACTTGTTCCCCTTCCTTATCTATTAGGGCACTGTACTGTTTCTGTAAATTCAGATCTGAAGGCAGAGAAGGACCCTTCTTTCTGATGCAAGAAGTCACAAGCTTTCAGTATCTTGGGAGTCTCCATCCATGACTAGACTGTCTCTAATCCTCCCTCCTTGCACTATGTAGCTCTGAAATGTCACTATGAAGACCCTCGTCTGTCACCTCTTGATCCTTCCCAGTGCTATTCAGCCTGCTCATCTCCTCCCACAGCTCCTGTACCTCTTAGTGCCTCAGCCACAGCACAGCTCCTGCAGGTGAGGCCACCACCAGCTCCAGCCCCAGGGACCAGCACCAGGCATTCCCTGTAGGCCCAGTCCTCTGGAGTGCACCAGAGCCAAGGACTTCGACTGGGGAAACTTCTTCCAGCCAGTCATGGGGACAGAACCCTGTTGCATATCACCACTACAGTCATACAGTCCCATGATGCATGGAACTGAGTTTCTGGGTCTCTTTCATGTCCTCATCTGAGCTAACTGCCCTGATAACTACCAAAGTACCTGTTAGCTGCCTCTGCTGTGTTCCTGCTTGCCAGCTAAATAGGTGTTCTCTGCTGCAGATGAACAGTGGATTATTCTATAATTGGCAGATGGTTACTGAATATTTTCCAGGCAGCTTTGGTGATAAATGATTTCTAGCTGCTCTATGTAGTGAATTGGCTTTTTGCATCATGCATGTGTTGTAAAAGCTTGGTCATATTCCCATGATACCTTTTTAACAATCACTGTGAAAGGGAGAACTGTTTGCCAAGACTTTTTGCTAATTGCCCTACATAACCAAGAAGAGATAAAAATGAACTAATGTTCTTTTTGTATTCAGAAGCTATCCTAAAGGATCAATTTTTAAAAGCATTATCAAGCATTTAACTAAGCAAGAGGCTTAAACACAACAGAGAGATTCATTCCGGGAAATGACTCTTTTCAGTGGATGAATTTTATCAATTTTCAGGGCTTAGAACACTAGCATTATTTGGATGTGATCCATGAGGAAGATGGGCTGCTGAAAGCTCACCCCTGTTATAAAGGTATTGTAATCTAACTACTGAATTAACCCCTATTGTAATTCCACCTTTTTCAAATTGTGCATTTTTCTTTGTCGCAAAGAATGAATTGTTAATGGAGGCCAAGGCAGGGGGAAAAATATAGTTTAAATGATCAAGCCTGTGCACTTATGGTATCAGAACGTTTTTTCATTTTATATTAACATGAGTGGTATGTGAGTTTACAGTATTAGAATGAAGCAACTTCAGCTATTATATTTGCATAGTCAATGTGGTGGATATGTAATTAGAAACAAAGGTTGGTAGCACAGTCAGTTTTTCTGCCTGAATATGAAGGTCTGTATACTTGCAACAACAGCTCTGGAGAAAAAGATGATGAAAAAAAGTTAATAGATGTGCCATCTAAACTGGAACTTCTGTTTCAGTTTGGATATCCCAGAGATGTTGATCAGGTCACAGTTGTAAACCTGTGACTGCAAAAGACTCTATTCAGTTTCTGATATTTGAAGTCATAAATTGCAAACCTGTAAGAAAGTGAATGCTGCTGGGGATGCATTCACATTAATAATTTTCCTGTGATTTATATGAGGCTAAAATGTCGCTGTCAAAATGTCTTTGATTTTTGCATTTACACTGAAAATAAGTAATTACTGTAAGACTATTCTTTTCCATTGTTGTATTATGTCATTCTAGAATCTTTTCTTGAACACCTTCCAATCACCACCTTTCCAATCTAGGTATGAATAAATGTGATGAGGATTAATTTTTGTATGGGTACTGAAAATAGGAATGAAACATAAATGGAAACAAATCTGTAAAAATATATGTACTTTAAATAATACTTATAAGCATATTCCAGATTATTTGTTTTAATAACAGAGATGAAATTCTTTCAGAAGACTTTGAAAAATGTAAAGGATGAGGTGATAAAATATTTTAAAGTAGTTTAATTATTCCACTCGGTATGGTAGTATTACTAAATTTTACTTATACCTCAAAGCAACCCAACTGTGTAACTGAAGTCTGGAAAGGATTATTAAGCATGAATATACCGTCTCTCATTTAAGGTATCAGTAAATCTCAAATTACTAGAGGCTAGGACAATGTTAGGGGATTAATATGTATTACTTGACCTGTTCTTATATGAATCCTAAACATCTGCTACAGTTCTTTGCCAGAGTCAGGCCAGAGGCCTAAATGAACCCTTGGTTTAGTTTAGCATTAAATATGTTCTTATGAATTTCTAAGTTATATTGCTGAATTTGGAAAAAAGTTTGCATTTCTGAAGAGTTGTAACAATTTCACATCAGCCTGGCTATTTGTGAAGGAAGAAATAAAGAAAAAAGGTGAGGATTTCAGGTATAGCTTTGGCAGATAATGAATACACTATTTTTTTTTGCTCTTGCCAATAGGAGTTCAGAGAAGTTGTATTTTGAAAGGATCACGCCCTTACACTGTAACATTACATTCCACCATACAAACAGCGCCATTTGTATTTGCACTTCATTTAAAGTAAATGTCACATCAGCTTATTTGCTCACAAATCACTCATCAGTGTTATGCTCCAATACAAAACTGATCTCTGGATTATAGTCCCTGATTTACACAGCAGCTGTATGAATTTATAAACATTTCACACATAGTAAAAGGAACAATAAACAAATTCCATTTACATTCTGAATTCTGTAGTGAAATCCTTGATACAAGATATTGGCAATTAGGAAACTTACCTGAGAAAGAAACTCCACCGCAACAAAAACAAAAATGCTTTTGAAAAGTTCTGTTAATATATTTATGGAATTGAATATTACCTTCTCTTTGGGAGCTGTCCTTGAGAACTGTAAAACTAAGTCTAGTGTAAGGTTTACTTAGCAAGAAAGTTAGGAAGGAACGAACCTTTAAGAAGGTAGCTTTTCTATATAGTAAAGACAGAGTAATTTTTGTTTCTTTTTAAAAGACTTTTAAAGATATATTTCACTTCCTTGTGTGAGAGTTATTTGCATTGTATTGGAGGCATCACCACTGAAAAAAATAAAATGAAAGCAAACCACAGTTGCCCACTATCCTTTGGGGATTTTATTATCATGTATATTGTAATAAATTGTCTTTAGTGGGTATCATTGATTTTTAAATAGGAAAGACTAACTGAGATTGTTTCAAGACAGTAAACATATTGCTTTGCAGAATGATAACTTTACATTGCCTGATGAAAATATAGAAAAGCACATTTTTGCCTTTTAGAAAGAAATAATTCACTGAATAATGCTATACAGATTCTAAGAATTAAATACATTGTGCTTGTCACTAGGTCCGTCAAATACTGGGTAATCAAATCAGAGCACAATGGATCCTAAATGCTGGTAGAATCCAAAATCTCTGTTAGTAGAAAATACTAAGATTTCTTTCAATAGAACATTTTCAGCATCAGACCTCAGAATAATTAAGTAGACGTGAATTAAGAAGTGCAAGATTTCAACCAGATCCTGAATTTGTACCCATTTTTAGCAGAGGTAAACTGAACTAAAAAAACAGTTCTGTGCCTTTTGCTTTGTCTTGTTACTGGAGA
Source organism: Tyto alba (assembly GCF_018691265.1). NCBI lineage: Eukaryota > Metazoa > Chordata > Aves > Strigiformes > Tytonidae > Tyto > Tyto alba. Next base: position 59,424,698 of record NW_024881282.1, read on the forward strand.
CTGTTTCCCTTTGGGAGAAATAGAAGATGAATTTCAGTATTGCTTTATACAGTCCTACTTATTTTCAAGACTATGCAGCCTCCTCATTTGTCAACATCAAAGTTTGATATCTTTATTTGATATCTTGGACCTCCTACTTTAACTGTCAGCACTCCACCTAGAGAAGTTCCTCCATGTTTAACAACTGTGATGAGAATTTTTCAATAATATCTCTAACCACCTCATTAAACACACATAGATTCATCAAAAGAGTGTTAACTAAAACTTTTTTACCTTCCTAGGGCAGCTGACAGATTGTTGTTTGTATTTTGGGGAATGATTTCCATGGTTTCAGTTATTTCTTCCCAAAAGCAGAACAATCACAATTCTGCAGGGTGAAAATGGCTGGTATGCCCAGCTTCAGTGGAACATTGTCATTCTTCAGTGTACAAGGAAAAGTATGAAACATTCTGAAGTGGTAATATGCATCATTAAACAGTTAAAAACCTGATTCAATTGAGAAGCAGAAATAGCTCAAGAAATGACAGCTGAAGTTTAATTTATTCAAGAAAATGGCTAGCCACATATTAAAAGTTTTGATATAAAGTAGTTTTAACCAAGGGAAGAATGGGAAGTGTGTTATTGTGACTCTGCAAACAGTAATTAGAAGTTGCATTAGTAAGATAAGTTTCCAGGTAAATTGTGCAGTTCTCTTGAAAATATAAAGAGAAAATCTACACTAGCCCAATCCACCTTGCTTATTATGTTGTCGTTTGTTTGGTTTTTTTTTTTTTTTTTTTTTTTTTTTTTTTTTTTTTTTTCCTGAGAGAAATACATGCTCCTCTGTACTGTTCACTTGTCCATCTTGACTACAAAAACTAGCTGCCATATTCTATATGCATATGACTAATGAAGTACCTTTGCTGATCCATTAGACCATCTGTTTCCTTCCATAGAATTAGTTTGGGAATTCCATTTGAAAAGAGCCACCTCCAACGCAAACTAATCTGTTGTCTCTCCAGTGTGTCAAATGCCTTATAAGTTACATGGCTACATATCTGGAAAAAGGGCTTAGAAGTTGAGATGGAAGATCTTGTCATACATTATATTTATGACCTTTAAGTGATTGAATGATTAAGGCTTAACTTTCCAAAAAGACACAGTAAGATAGGGAGCCATATAGGTCCAGAGCAAGATAAAAAAAAAAGCCTAGGTTCTCCAAAATAACATGGTGTCTATGGGATCACAGTTATTAATAGTAACAATTTTGTTAATGCTAGGTGGCAAACTTTCTCTTGGATAAAATTTGTAGATCTTGTGACTCTGAGTCCAAATTAAGGAATGTTAGGTTTGTTTTCTTGTTTTTAATCTGTTTTCTCTTATATCCCAACATAATGTCTTTGTTTCCTTCATCCCTCCATGATTTTGGTACTAATATACATCACTTGTAGGTTATTTTTCAGGTTGCTTAAGCAGCAAGAACATCCCCAGTGCTGTGCTGAGATAGTCAATCAGATTGCCAATACAATTTTTGTTACATATTGCAATTACTTGAGTGTTCATTCACAAGTAGTGTTTACTGTGACATGATCACACTCTGTGAATATGCTACCCTCCTTTTGACTGTAACCTGCCATTTAATTACTAAAGGTAGCAAAGGAGTCAAACAGAAACTTTGACAAACTAGTTATTTAAACTTGTCAAACTATCTCATATCAATATAAGCTTTAATCCCTCCACTGATGATAAGGACAAAGTGTTATATCTAGACATGAATTTGGATATTGCAAAGCAAAGCATTTCCACAGCTCAGTATCAGGTATGTGAACATGAGTGGAGTCTGAAATGCAGTGTTATGTGCCTAGGATCCTCACCAGAGCACAGAGAGACATGCTGGAGTGGGGTTCCAAGTAACAGTGAGTAAACTTGCAGAATTAGTTAATAGGTAACACAAGGCACAGTAGTATCTGTAACCTACTCTCCAACTCTCCAACATCTCTACTGAAGCTATTTCACTGTATCTGAAAATTCATGAGTATCTTGGGTAAGAAGAAAAGGCAAATATGAATATATCATCATGAGCATCTAGATAGTTAGGATGTCTTGGGTTCAGCTCTCCTCTGAGACAGTCACATGCTTTAACACTTCTGCAGGGAGTTAAGAAATGTGCCTGAATTTCTTTAGGCTAAGAAGCTTTCAGACAGGTTTCATGTACTGAAGGAGAGGCAGGCAGAGTCTGTGCTTGCTGGGGTGTGAAAGAAGACTCCATCTGGATGTCAGACTGGAAGCTTGTGAGTTCTGGAAACAGCAGGAAAGCTCCTTCTCCTCCGCCTGCAGATTTGCAACTACAGAATAGATTCAGTGCCCCAGTAGAATATGAGGGATTGGGAAGTATGTCCAATGAAGAAATAGAGCTGGCTGAAACTGTACAGTGCAGCAGGAGTATGGTGAGGTGATGAGTGATAGCAGTGCGATATTCCCTTCCATGGGAGCTGGAGGTTCCCATTGGCTCACCTGGGAATCAAGGACTGCTGGGAATCGATGGGATACATCTGACCAAGTGAGACAAACCTCTCTTTTCCAACAGGTTGGCCAACCTGGTAAAAAGAGCTTTAAGCTAAGAACAGTAAGGGAGGAACAACAAAAAGTGAGCAAATGGTGGACTGGGTTGGTGAGCAAAGGATATATCAGTAGAGTTCTTGACTAACTACATTCAGGTATCTACAGACTGAAGTCTTCAAATGAATGTCTGTATCTTTTAGATGATGTCAAACTTCTCCCAGATGAAACATTTCTGAAATGAGGTCTTATGGCTGCAGAATGCCTTTTCATTCTTTAGCTGGGATTTCTGCTCTGGAAATAGTCCAGTAGAGGAAGATGAGATCCATGGCACCAGAAAACACTTTGGCTTTTAAAGGGACACTTCAAATTTAATTTATTTGATATTTGAAATACAAATAAATCCAACAGTACCCTCATTATGGTCCATTTTGCATGGAGGAATTGTAACTATTTGCCTAAGAGAGTTCAGCCAGTGACAAAGTCAATGTATTCTTGGTGTCCATCTTAATTTTAAGGTACTTTGGTGGTTTTCAAGAATTGTAGGAGCAGCAGAAACCTTGGGGCACCACTGAAATACTCTACTAATGAGCAGGTAGCAGCATTTTTCCAGGCGTGAAACTTTTTGAACTGGTTTGGGAGAATCCTAGTAAAGCAACTGTGAATCATTGTAATGACAGTCATGGAATGCTATGCTGAGGTCCATTTTGGAGGTATGGCTGTATATAAATGATGATTATATATTTGTCTATCCCCTGAGACTTAAAAGGCATTGGCTGTCTTGATGATAACTGCAGACCATGAGCAGAAACCATAATTAGGAGAAAGAGAATTGCTGCACCTGTCTGTGTTTCATGCTGTCTTCCCCATAAATCAATTTGGTCTTGTCATGTTAACTCTGAAGCTAATTAGCATTCCCAGACATTTGTAAAGCAAGGAAATGTCTGCATGTGAGTTTGAGAGAAAGAAAAGCTGTGTGTCACCATGAAGAAGGGAGTCCTAGCCTTTGAATATGCACCTGCAGGGGTGACGTACTACACATAGACAGGCTGCAATCAGATCCAGCATCCTTCTGCCTGGCTTTCAGGGTCATGAGCTTAAACCGACATGTGATTCCAACTTTCACCATTTTGAATGCAAGCTTGGAAATGGGATCTGACTGTAAGAGGTCATATTTACTGTGATAATTGTTGTTATCCTCATACCTATTGACACTGAGCCTAGAAACTTACCACAATCAATGAAGTCATTCAGTACTCAAGCTAAGCCTTTTCTGAAGAGAAACCTGCCTGAAAAATGTGTGCCTTTTAAGGAGTTTACCTGAATGTTCATCTTCAGCATGGGAAGTTATCCAATACCTGAAGCAGTTCTCCCAAAAATTCTGCCCGGTTTCCTACATTCTGTTCTTCTGTTAGTACATTCTCTTAGGAATACTGTACACTGATTCCTCTGCGCTTTGTAGAACTATATGCACTTGGTTTAAATCATTACTCTGAAGGGCAGATTAGTCTCTTGTGGATCATCTTCCATCAACTAATTTTCAGAGTTAAGTATTTCTGTGCTCAGGAAGATTGCCATCAAAGAAATAAAATTTAGCAAATCTTAACTTCTTCATTTATCTGCTACAAAATATTAATTTTACCCTATATATCCTTACATCTTCCACAAGGCCATTTTTGCCTGTCACAAGGCAATGACACTGTCAGTGTGAACACTGCTGCTGGAGCTTATTTCAACAATTGATATTTGAGCAGGAGATTCCAAGCCCAAAAAGGAGAGAGTGGTTGGCAAGATTTAGGCAATGTGAGGGCAGTCGTCAGCATCCAACGCTTTTTCTCATCTATCACTGTTGAAGTTTGCTCTATGTCATTAGCAGAGAGAAAAGCAATTTCCACTAGATTCAGGAAAGAAACCATCTGACTCTAAATGCAGCTTTAAAGATGAGCTGTCAGCTAGTGCTTGGAAGGAAGGGAATTCTGTTTTGTGGTCTCAGGAATGATCACATCGCTGTTATTCTTGTGGTGTAAGAAACTGCAAAAGGCTACTTTTTTTGCAGCTGACTAATTCATGACTCATTCTTCATATTGCTTTAATATGCTTTTCCATGCTGTTGATGTCAAATGATATATTTATTCATTCTGCTGAAGTTTTTATCTATGCAAAAATAAAGTGAATGCAAATAAGAATGAACAAACTCGAAAAGACACTTTGAGGCATATTTGATTGTGGAATGAATACGAAAAATGAGCTCTTCGTCACTGTGCCATCCTTACTGCATCACTGACACATTTGCTGACCTACACACCCAATTTCTGAAAAGTAACTAAATGGGATGTGTTAACTAATTCTTATTAACCACTATAAATGGTAAAATTACAACCTAATTGTGAACAGATAGAGCACATTCCTTTGGAGTATATTAGTAATAGGCTTTAAAAACAGAGAAAGAGACCACATGTTCATCAGGGGAAAAAATCAGGAAAATAATGAGAAAATAATCTTCTAACATAACTTAATAAATGAACTTGCTTAGTAGCTGTCTTTAGCTGAAAGAAAAGACGCAAGTAACTTGACATGAAAATACCAGCTTCCAAGCGTTACTAAAGAACCAGTTCTTGACTTCCAACACCCACCTGAAGTCAGTTGAAGTCATGCGTGCAGATACTTCTATTTTTATTGCTAAGTTAAAACCAGAGATTCCTACTCAATTCATAGACTGTTCTCAGACCACTATGGGTCATGATTACAGGCAAAATAAAGAAAACAAACAGAATTTGTGATAAAGTGTCAGGGTCCTGAGGTTATTCAGAAGATTTCTTGGTTATGCCCAGTCTTTCCTTGGGCTTCCCGCTACTCCTGCCCACAGCCTAGGACCCCATTTTAGCTCAGACAGGGTCCATCAGTTCATTGTCTGAAGCAGAAAAGGCAGAGCCTCTCACTGTGAGACAGGACCTGGCCAGAAAGAAGCTGCTCTGCCTGCCCCATGTGCAGCCCAGAGTTCATGCTTCAGCTCACCAGCCAAGGTTAAATGTAAAAAATCATAGAATGGTTTGGGTTGGAAGGGACTTTTAAAGGTCACCTAGTTTGTCCCCCCTGCAATGAACAGGGGCATCTTCAACTAGGTAAGGTTGCTCAGAGCCCCATCCATCCTGACCTTGAATATTTGCAGGGATGGAACATCTACCACCTCCATGGGCAACCTGTTCCAGTGTTCCATCATTGTAAAAAATGTCTTCCTTATATCTAATCTAAATTTACCCTCTTTTAGTTTAAAACCATTACCCCTTGTCCTATCACAACAGGTTATGCTAAAATGTTTACCCCATCTTTCTTATAAGTCCCCTTTAAGTATTGAATAAGGTCCTCCTGGAGCCTTTTCTCCTTCAGATTGAACAACCCAAACTCTCTCAGCCTCTCTTCATAGGAGAGGTGTGCCATCCCTCTGATCATTTTTGTGGCCCTCCTCTGGACCTGCTCTATCAGGTCCATGTCTTTCCTGTGCTGAGGACTCCAGAGCTGGATGTGGTACTCCAGGTGGGGTCTCGCCAGAGTAGAGTAAGGGGTAGAATCACCTGCCTTGACCTGCTGGTCACACTTCTTTTGATGCAACCCAGGATCGCGTTTTTTTCTGGGCTGTGAGCACACACTGCTGGCTTATGTTCAGATTTTCATCCACCAGTACACGCAAGTCCTTCTTGGCAGGGCTGCTCTCAATCCTTTCACCCCTTAGCCTGTATTGCTATCAGGGATTGCCCAGACCCAGGTGCAGGGCCTTGCATCTGGCCTTGCTGAACCTCATAATGTTCACATGGGCCCATTTCTCAAGCTTACCCAGGTCCCTCTGGATGTCATCCTGTCCCTCAGGTGTGTCGACTGCACCACTCAGCTTGGTGTCCTCTGCAAACTTGCTGAGAGTGCACTCAATCCCATTGGTCTATGTCATTGATGAAGATATTAAACAGTACTGGTCCCAACACAAACCCCTGAAGTACACCATTTCTCACCGATCTCATCTAGACACTGAGCTATTGACCGCTACCCTCTGGATGTGAACATCCAACTAATTTTTCATCCACCGAGCAGTCCATCCATCAGATCTATACTTCTCTAATTTAGAGAGAAGGATGTTGTGGAGGACCACGTCAAAGTCCTTACAGAAGTCTGGACAGATGACTTACACAGCTCTCCCCTTGTTCACTGATGGAGTAACTCCACCATAGAAGGCCACTAGGTTGGTCAGGCAAAACTTGCCCATGATGAAGCCATGCTGACTGTCTCAAATCACCTTCCTCCGTGTGCTTTAGCATAGATTCTAAGAGGATCTGTTCCAGGATCTTCCCAGGCACAGCGGGGAACCTGTCACAAACTGTAACCTGTTTTTTTTGTATAGGCAATGTATTATGTGAGTAAAGTGTTCACTTATGTAAGATTTCACCTGCTGACTATATAATACAAGCTAAGGCGGTACAAATCACTAAGTTTAAGTAATTCACAGCTCCTCAGAGAGATGTAAAAGACAGGTAAATTGAGTTTCCAAGTTTAAGATATTCTTCCCTTTTCATTACGCATATTTTATCATGGTGAGACCAGAATTTCAAGGAATTCTGAATAACTATGGATGATCTTACCAGAGTCTAAATCAGTTCCTTGCAGAAAGAGAAATGAAAATGTCCTCTGTAAGCAGTGCTGATTTATACAGAATTCAATTTAAATTGGTTATGAAAGTCAGAAATACATTAATGAAGATTAACAATAGAACCCTAAGGATCCTGAATAACTGAACTGGAAATATGAGAATGATTGATGCAGCAATGGTAACAAAAGCCCTTCTGAGAAAAGAAAACTCCCAGTGTTATTATGGAGAATGAGAAGGGTAGTGAACCACATATCAAACCCCAGAGCCTCCATGTCACTTGTTAGGAAGAAGTTGGAGGCAGATAATTCCACACAAAGGCAAGTCCCTTGGCTGGCACTCTGTAATAGTGACTTGGATGCAATTCTTTTTTTGGAAAGATTTCAAAAAATGGATTTTCATAATTTCAGAATTTTATTTTTCCATAATAAGATAAATACAAGCAAGCAAAAGCAAAGAACTAACTAAACAAAGCACACAGTCAATAAGAAAACAACCCACAGTTTTCTGTTACAAATAAGTAAACTTTCTGTACTGCTGCATTACAGAAAGCAGTCTTGGCAGAATCCAGAAAACTAGATTTGATTCTAGTCCCTTTTGAAATGAGGGGCTAAGTACATGTTTCTGTATGTTTGTGCCTAACTATAAACCAAAACTGAAGTCCTTTCTCACATACTAAGATATTATTGAAAAGTGTTTAACCTCTCTGTGTTGGTTTCCTTTTACGTAAAATAATCATAAACTCTCTTGTTTCCAAAGATGTTTATAAAAAATCTGGCTTAGTTCATACACTGAAGCCTTCCTTTTCTGCCATGTAAAATTAGAGAATTTATATCTGCATAGCACCACACACTTGATAATTTGTCTACAATTCCTGTTGAGGTATTCCTATTAAACTATTAAACTAACCTGGATTTCCACATCACCAAAAGAGCTACAAGACAAACTTGCCAGAAACAGTTTCACAGTTATTATATTTTCAAAAATATTTTTATGTTTTGACAGGAAAAAGATATCTCTCCTACTTAAAATGAAGCTCATGATACAACACAGAAAATAAGTGATAGAAATATCCCCATTTGGAAAAATGCAAAACCCTCCCCAAATCAAATCCAAACCCCAACCCCTGGACCAACCTGAAGCTGAGCTATATGTTGTTTGGAGAAATAAAGTACAGTCTTTAAAATGATGTGACAAGTTTTTATAATATTTCTGACACCAGGAAAAATCAGAGATGTAATATTTTGAAATAAACATAGTTGACTATGGACAGAATATATTTCTTATTAAATAGCTACATTTCTATTAAAATGAATTCTATGCACTGAAATAAATTTAGCACTTCATTAGCAACATTATGTACAGAAATTACATTTTTGTTTGTTTTGAACCACTGTCACAGAAGCCCTGGCAGTACGAGGCAGCCTGAAGTAGAACAAGTTTCTTATGATGTTAAAGGCTGCCAAGGTTTATTCCTTCTCTAGAAGTTATTTCTTTGATTCTATTTTAATAAGAAGTTTCCAAATTCAGAAAGTACTTATGTTTTCTGTATTTTCAATAATTTGAATAACTTTGTGAGTGATTGTGAGAGAAACAGCACAGATTTTCTGAGTGCTTAATGTATTTATAATTAATGGACTCTTCAGACATGCATAACAGAGGATTACATAGATGGAAGTGAAATATAAGCTCAAAATAATATAAAATATGTTAATTTTTCTGTACTTTTGAAAATAATATGCTCTATATGTCATCTTCTTCATTTTACATTTCACATCTGAGCCCAATTTCAAATACACTGGTACCGGACAGTATTTCAGGAGGAAAACTAGTTTGAAGCAGCATCAATATTTTCCCTTCATTTTGAATATCCTTTCCATCAGAAATTGAGGCAAAAATCAAGCCATAGTGTAACCCTGAGCTGAACTGAACTGTTGAAGCAATGATAAAAAAGAACAAAATGGAACAATCAGTTTCAGTCAAGAAAGGTTGGATCTTCACAGGAAGCAACCAAACAAATGAACAAAAATACAGACCAAGATGAGATACAGTTGGATTGCTTTGAGAGCAGTAGGTTATGTGAAGTTTTCCATGACACTTGCCACTTCCTGATATGTTAATACAGCCATTTTGAAGACATAAAAAATAACAAATCAGATCTTCTATAACTAAATATTTCAAAATGAGTTGCTGAGGTGAGCAGCTCTGGTGCTGGCATGACCCTCAGTGGAGCCCTCCAGCAGTGTATGGGGGGTTTCCCAAAACTGGAGGAACCTCAGGGGACCTGAGAGGGGAACCAAGAGCCCGCAGCTCATGTCACAGTGGCTGACGAGTCCTGGGCTGGACCAGAAGCAACAGCAGCCAGTCCCACCCTGAGGAATAAACGAAGCCCTTAGGGAGGACGAGCCAACGGGAGGGTCAAAAACAGGGTGGACAAACAGATCATGGTGCTTCAGCAAATGCATGGCACAGCAGTTTGCATGGCAGCTTGCACAGGAAGGGTGCTGAAGCTCTGCCAGATCAACCAGGGAGCAGTGGTATCCACCCAGCAGAAACTCACCGTTTCTCCAAGCTCTGCACCCACCATGACTGCTGCAGTTGCTTAGACAGAGCTCTGGGGGGAACACGCTGCCACTCCAGTGCCAGGCTGCAGGGTGGGCCCTGCTCCTATACCAGTGCTGAGTGGCAGCAGTGAGCACGCCTGTGGGAGGCTCTTTGGTCTGCCATCTCAGTGGAGGGGATGGATTTCCATGCAGCAGCAAAGATGCAAGGGTTACTGATGTGTTAGAAACCATGGAGGCGCCAAAAGTGGTCATGTAGGAATTAGGGCTTCTTCCCCTCAAAATGTGGTGGGATCAATAGCCCAACTGAAGTGCATCTACACTAATGCACGCAGTATGGGCAACAATCAGGAGGAGCTGGAAGCCGTTGTTCAGTGGAAAAACTATGATATAGTTGCCATCGCAGAAACATGGTGGGAAGACTCATACAACTAGAGTGCTGCAATGGATGACTATAAATTCTTCATAAGGGATAGACAAGGAAGGAGAGATTGTGGGGTAGCCCTGTATGTTAGGGAGTGTTTTGACTATCTAGAACTTGACAGTGGTTACCAAAGGGTTGAGTGTTTATGGGTAAGAATCAGTGGGAAGGCCAACAAGACAGTTATCATGGTATGAATCTGTTTTAGACCACCCAACCAGGATAAAGAAGCAGATTAAATATTCTATAAGTGATCTACAGAAGTCTCACAATGGCTAGATCTTGTTCTTTTGGGGGACTTCAACTTATGTCTGCTGGAAATCCAGTATATCAAAGAAGAAACTGTCGTGGTTTAGGCCTGGTTGGCAGCCAACCACAATGCAGCACCTCTCTCTCCCTTCCCCTCCGGCAATGAGAAGGGACAGAGAGCCAGGCTTGGGGTTCAAGATAGGACTGGGATGGGGGAAAATCCCCCTTTTATGATCACGAGCAAAAGGCAGACTTGTTAGGGGAAGAAAAAAAGAACATACATTTATTACAGACACTAACAACACATAACAGAGTAGGACAGTGAGAAGCATTGCCACATCTTGAGAACACCTTCCCCCCACCCCTCCCTTTTTCCCGGGCTCAGCTCTGCTCCCGATATCTCTACCTCCTCCTCCAGTGGTGCAGGGGCAGGGAATGGGGGGTGAAGTCAGTGCTGCCACCTCCTTCATGTTTGGTGAGGGGAGTGTCCAAAACTTGTTCCCCCTGCTCCATTGTGGTTGCCCTCTCACAGGAGACAGTCCTCCACAAACTTTCTCTGACTTGAATTCCTCCCATGGGCCGCAGCATTCCCCACACTGCTCCGTCATGGGTCACTAACTTCCTCTGACTGGATTCTCTCCCACGGCTGCAGCCCTTCCCGAGCTGCTCCGGTGTGGGACTCCCCCCCATGCTGCAATCCTCCCAGCGCTGAATTACAGCAGCAGGGGCTACCTTTTCCCATGAGACCCTGGCCTTCTTCGGGCACAGAACCTTGATCATCTGAGCAGGAACAACAGGCCATAAATCAGTGTCTGCTCCACCGTAGATCTTCATGGGTGGCAGGGGGGGCCGCCCTGCCGTCTCACCACAGGATACAGGGGGGTCTCTGCTCTGGCACACCTCCCCCCCTCCTTTCTTCCTCCGTTCCTCCACTGACCTTGGTGTTCATGCAGCTGCAGCAACTCCTCCTCACAAGTCCCACTGCCCGTCACCACGTCCCTTCTTAAATATGTTATCACAGAGGTGCAGCCGATTGGCTCAATTTCCCAAACAGAGGTGGGTCTGACTTGGAGCTGGGGGAGCTTCGAGAAGCTTCTCACAGGAGGCCGCCCCGATAGCCCCCTCCCCTGCCACCAAAAAACTCCACCACTTACTCAACCCAGGACAGAAACACACCAGGATGTTTCTGGAGTGTGTGGAAGATAACTTTCTGCCAAAGTTGGTGAGGGAGCCAAATAGGGAAGGCACCCTGTTGGACCTAATTTTTGTGAAGAGAGAAAGGTTTGTGGGTGGTGTGACAGTTGGAGGCCGTCTTGGGCACAGCAATCATAAAATGATTGAGTTTTTGATGTTCAAATGAGGGTTGTCAACAGAACTCCCACCTTGGTCTTCTGGACGGCAGATTTTAGCCTGTTGACCATGTCTCTTGGGGGGCAGTGCTGAAGGACAAAGGAACCCCGGAAGGCTGGACATTCTTCAAGAAGGAAATCTTACAGGCACAAGATCAGGCCATCCCCATGTGCTGAAAGATGAACCTGTAGGGAAGAAGACAATTCTGGGCCCCTCACTACAAGAGAGAATTTGAAGTGCTGAAGTGTGTCCAAAGAATAACAGAGCTGGTGAAGGGTCTAGAGAAAAAGTCTTACAAAGATCAACTGAGGGAACTGGGGTTGTTTAGTGTGGAGAAAATGAGGCTCAGGGAAGACCTTATCACTCTCTACAACTACCTGAAAGGAGTTTGTAGCAAGGTCGGTGTCAGTCTCTTCTCCCAAGTAACAAGCGATAAGACACGAGAAAATGTCTTCAGGTTGTACCAAGGAAGGTTGAAATGAGATATTAGGAAAAATTTCCTCACCAAAAAGATTGTCATACATTGGAACAGGCTTTCCAGGGAAGTGGTTGAGACACCATCCCTGAAGGTACTTAAAAGACATGTAGATGTGACGCTTAGGGCCATGGTTTAGTGGTGGAGTTGGCAGTTAGGTAAATGGTTGGACTAGATGTTCTTAAAGAACCTTTCCAAACTAAATGATTCTATGATTCTATGATTCTTTACAATACTGAGATATTAAAAATAACATTTTGACTTTTAAATTTTTGCATTTAAAACTCCAATTCTGAATGCCTAGAGTGCCCTTTGCCTACATTTTCAAGCCTCCCCCTCCATATCTGAGAATCAGAAGCTTTCTAAAAGATAAAGCTGTTGTTTATCTGATTCAAACAGTGCAATTTCTTGCAAGACTAAATAAAACCAGAATGGACATCACTGGGCAGCACTGAACCTAGATATTGGGACAGAAAACTTGACTGTAGAAAGAGGCAAAGCTATGTTTCATGGTAAAGAAGTAGTTTTTGATTATTTTTTCTTCAAAGTTTTCTCCATAAGCTAAATCTTGATGTCTGGAAGCTTTCTTGAAATACAATCTACATTTTATTCTCATTAAATTATTTTCTATAATTTATGTAAATTTGTTGTGGTTTAACCCCATCTGGCAACTAAGCACCCCATAACTGCTCGCTCACTCCCCCCCAGTTGGGATGACAGAGAGAACTGGAAAAGTGAGAAAATTCATAGGTTGAGATAAAGACAGTTGAAGAGGTAAATCAAAAGTGTGCAAGCAAACAATTGAGCACTTCCTATCTGGTGCTCAGCCATCCCCAGGACAGTCAGGCTCCAGCATGCATAATGGTTACTTGGGAAGACAAACACCATCACTCTGAACATCCCCTCTCTTCCTTCTTCTTCCCCCAGCTTTATATGCAGAACATGAAGTCATATGGTATGGAATATCCCTTTGGGCAGTTGGTATCAGCTGTCCCAGCTGTGTCCCCTCCCAACTCCTTGTGCACTCTCAGCCTATTTGCTGGTGGGGTGGGGCGAGGGACAGAAAAGACCTTGACTCTGTGTAAGCATGGCTCAGCAATATCTAAAACATCCCTGTATTATCAACACTGTTTTCATCACAAATCCAAAGCATAGTCCCATACTCACTACTATGAAAAAAATTAACTCTATCCCAGCCACAGCCAGCACAAAATTATACCCAAATATTCATGCTAAATAGTATGCTCCTTCAGCATTTATTATGGCCATGCAGCCATATGGTTCAGTTACACAAATGTTCACTTGATTTGCTCTTTGAGTTTATAACTTGCTTATAAATACGAGTTTATAACTGTAGAAATGCACAATTATTTCACTGAGTCACGTTACCTTGTTGTTATTTTATGTTCATCTATCTCATTGACTAACATTTCTTATTCTGGTTCATTAACCCTTAGATCTGCCTTATCATTATTGATTTTCATGTCAGAATAGGTATCTGGTTTATTTTTCCTTTATGTGTATTTTGTTATTTTCTATCCTGTTGTTTTTAACTCTTTAGTCTCTTGTTGTAAGGAGTACCAATAACTAGGCTTCATTCTAGAATTTTTCTTAAAAAGCACCAACAAAACCCCCACATGTTCACTTTCCATATTTATCTGCCCCTATGTTCATGATCACTCCCTAATATTCTTTCAGTAGAAGAACACATACCTCTCCCATTGTTTACTGTCTGGAAGAGAACACATGCCTTTCTCATTAGAACTGTAAAAAAAGAGACATATAATCTATGTGAAGCAATTTTGTGGCCATTTCCCTCTTTGTGTACCTGTGCACAGGAAAAGTTTTTTAGCTCCTGGACCTTCAAGCTGCAAGAATTTTATTTCTAGTCTCCATAGACCCAAAACATTTAAAGAAAAAGCATGAACAAGAGAAACCACAAGCAAGGCTTGAGAGATGACCTATTCAGGAAAGTTAAGTGGCTGGAGACAGGGTAAACCAAAGCAGAGAGACAGAACAGAAAATAGAGGAGTGTCTGTCTGAAATACAGAGTTTTCAACTGAGGCAAAATATGTGAGAGCCACCAGAAGGCAGATAAGAAAGTAAATAATTGAAATGGATTTTTGGAGACTGCAAGCTCTGGTTTCATTTCATTAACAAACAAAAATCTTATTAGACCATGATTTAGAAAATTATATAACATTACAGAATATGGAGTTAGAACTTGAGTAAGAAAGGGAGGATTCTACTGCTAACAGGGAATAAACATAAATCATAAGCATAGGTAGTATAGATATTTTCAAAATGTAAATCTCTCAGAGCTGCATGCAAGAGTTTTTCTACAGCCATATAGGTATTGAAAGGGCCATACCTATATACACATTTATGTAATAGATACATAGATGTAACATATTTATTTTCATATGCAGATTTCTCTATTCTAACTTCAGCCATTCTTTGCATGCAGGTCTTTGCATAGATGTTACTATGTAAGAGGTTCCTGAAAACACAAGGAGACACAACTCGCTATTTAGTCAGGCTGGGTGATGAATGAACAGAGTGTCATATAGGGTGAATACATAATTTAAAATATAGCAGCATTGTGTCTTAAATTATCTTATTTTCTATCATTTGAAAATTATATAAATAGCTCACCATCAGGCTCAACCTTACATTTGAAGACACAAGCAAACTGCAACAGACCTTTTTCAAAGCCACCGGAAAATGAGCATTATTACTGTATAATGTATTATTTAATAGCTGTCCAGTAATGATCCAGTAACATTGTGAATATTGGTGCAGCTATTTTCATATTTATGAAATTCATATGGAAGAACACTTTCTGAATTATTCTGAATTTATGGAAGAGGGTTCACAGGTTCAGAAATGGGTTTTCATTGACCTGCAGATTCTGAGTGAGATGAAAGTTTTCATCCCAAATGAACATTAGTCTGTCACTTTTTGAGCAAAATAAATGATATTAGTTGACTCTTCTTATTTCATTTTTATTCATAAGATGTGTATTTTGACATCTTGCAAAATAGCTTATTTCTGCTCTACTGAAGAAGAAAGTTCTAGAGAAACTGAGAATCAAGAAGACCTTCTCCCTCCCTTCTGTATAGGTTGAAGCCTAGAAGGTGAGGGTTTGAAAAGCAAGATAGGGCATGTAGAATTGTCCAAAATTCTCTTTTTTGAGTTATCTTCTTTACTGGGAATAAAGTGCAATACTACTTTTTTTTTTTTTTTTTTTTTTCAAATGCAGTGGCAATATTCCATACCAAGAGAGCAAAGAGTTTTCTAGCCTATTTGGCTTAGTATTACAAAGAGACACGCACAATTCTTGCTGCAAAAGAATATAATTTATATGTACATCTTTAACTTAAAACAAAAAATTCAGGACTGAATTAATGGCAGGTACAATTATAGAAGTTTAACACTCCAAATATTTTCTTGTCTAAAACAGCTGCTTTAAGACTAGGCTCAATGATAAAAATAATTGCATCAGTACTGTGATTAGGTTAAAATATCATTAACATAATATCTTTTAGAAATGATAAGCAATTTAACAATAACAAAATATTATTTCCTTTTCCTCCTAAGTTATTACTCCATCTCATGCACATACTCAGAGATGTGAGTGCTTCATGAGATTGTGCACCATCTCTCAACTATGCATTGGCTGAAATCAAGTTTATTGTACATTCAAGAGCACAGGATTTGGGTGACACCGATGAAAGCATTTCTGCTGCCTGGAATGCAGTTCCAAAATTTTTCATAATTTATGAAGTATGACCTAAAAATGAAGACACAATACTCTGTCTATTGATAATCTAAAAGTAAAACCAGGAAACAATATAGTTTAAAGTTTCTTAATTGTCTGTTTTGATCTCATTAGGCTGTCCTATGGTAAGTGCCATATCTGATCTTAAAAATATCAGAGGAAGTAATTAATCTCTTAATTTTATCAGTAGATCATGTGTCTATCCAGTATAAAGACATAATTATACTCAAGAGAGAGAGAGAGAGAGAAATAAAATGAACACGGCCTGTGAAATGATTAATTTTGTGTCCTAGAGTCAATTACGCATAGGATAACTGCAATTCTCTGAAATTACATGTAATGTCATAATGCACTGTAACAAAGGAGCTGGTGGGAGTACAAAAACAATACTGCACATGAAAAATCTGTAAAATGTGTACTTCAATACTGAAGAGCTTAAACAAAGCATTGAATAACCTTTGGATTTATAATTAATAACAATGCTTAGATGGTGCTTTTTCTCTGCTGATCTCAGAGTGAAATACAAAATAAATGATTCAAGATCAAATGTGTCAAATACGTAGCAGAAATGAGAAACCTGTGTTCCTAGATTCTCTAGTTAATGTTCAGTGAACTAAATCATGGGAGTCCCATTGCACAGTACAAGAATTTGGTGATACTTCTGACTTGTGGCTGCTTATCAAGAATACATGAAGTAGGTTGAAACATATATAATGTCTTCTTCAGTACCCACACAACCTTAAAATATGGTTCTAAAAGGGTAGGCATCAAGTCTGACTATGTCAGGCAGTTGCAGAAGTGCTGTTGTGGAAGTGTTAATGCCAATGCCAATAGTGAGTATACTCTGTATCTAAATATTCACTAGATGTCTCCAGAAGCCTGAGCATACTGATTGCACTGAGTGCCCTATAATTAATATAATTAATGATCAGCCCTTCCTCCCTCTATAAAGCTGTCTCCCAAGGTCTTTATCAACATAACACTTTGAATGAACACACAGAGGAATAATTTACTTGAGACAAGTAGGTGGGAGAATAGAAATGGGGGAGAATAAAGGTAAGAATAAAAGTAGCAGAATAATAATGAGGAAAAATAGCATAAACTAGATTGTCACTGTGTGCTCCATTGTGAGCCTCTAATGCATGACCTAGTGCTGCTAGAATGGGCTGAATAACAGATAAATAACAAGACGGCTCTTACTGTACTCACTTAGATGTATGAACTTGGGTTGATAGTTAAGAGTTCCTTTCCCCAGGATGAAAAATAGTAGAGCTGGTAGGAAAAACACTCATGTGGAGAATGCATCATTGTCCATATTAAACCTTTCCTGAAAATCAGCCACTTCATGAAAATCAACACTTGATGGGAGAGGTTTCTTTAGCTCAGCAGACTTTTATTTAGCCTTTGAAAAGCAGGGGTTGCTTTACGTACTACCATTGATTCCATAAGTGGAATTTATCTGTCAATATTCATGACACTTATGGCTAAGTTTTGCTGACCACCAAACTCTGACTTTGAACACCATTGATGACATTGCTACCAGGGAGGCTGATATAACATGAAGTTGAAATGTTTAGAAAAGACAGCTGACGTGTACTGCCAATAACTGAACTTTGGGAAATGACACTGCAAGAATTTGCTGTACATTGAAGAATGCCCAGGGTAAAACGGAGCTATTTACCGATCAGCTCCCTTTATTGGCCAGGTCACACCTATTCCACCAAAGAAAATCCAGCTGTGATATGCAGTTGGAAAGCCAAAATCATTGAGTGAGCCACCCATATTCATAGCACTTTAAAGTAAAGGAAAGAAAAACAAGAATGTTTACCACGGCAGAGCTGTTTTTTAAAAAATTCAAGTATAAACACAGCAGAGGCGAATGTACTATAAATACAGATTTTGTCATCCTTAATTAGGAGACTTTGTTTTCAAGATCATTTAAGATTGCCACCTTGTAACTGATACACAGTAATCTAGATATATTATTAATAGTTATAACATTGTAGCAGACACAATACATACCTATCATCGGGGAATCATGCAATGCTTTTATTCTCTGCAGAAAGTCCACTACATGATCCATACTTGCTTTATGGAAGCTATATCTTTTATAACACATGTGAGTAGGCTTGTACATTATGATTTGTTAGCCATATCTGATTTTGCAATTTCATATTCCACAAAACATATTTTCTACATTTTCTATTGTTAGTACGGAACACCTACACTAGTGGTATTTCTATAAACTGAGAATCAAATACCAATATAAGTACAATAAACAATTAATATTTAAATTTCTATAAATTCTCTCATTGTTTTTATTGCTTTTGGTGAAAGATAAGATATATGAAATACAACTTTTCTTTGAAACTAAAAGTTGTTTCTTCCAACAGATCCCAAAATGCCCAAGATTCATAACCACTTCTGCTATCTATCTCTTAGTTGGTGTGATTTATGGCAATCGTACTCCTACAATAGAAATGGTTCACCCCTTGCTAGTCACAGCTTCACATGCTACTAGTCAGTAGGATTCATGCTGATTCTATTCTGGGCCGGAGCGAGTGATCCAATGCACATTAGTCAGGTATCAACTCCATACAGATATTACAGCTTTTTGTTACAGCTAATAGAGTTTATAAGGGAAGATTCGAGGAAAGTTTCACCACCATACCAAAAAGCTAGCAACCAAATAAGCTTGAGTGGCACTGACTGAAAATCAGTGTATAAAAATATTCAGTGAATTGTCATCTACTGTCATGTAAATGGAGGACAGACACGAAGGGCATAGAGGTACAGTTTGGCTGGTGACCCAGGCACTGAGTGGGAAAAATAATAGTGAAAAGGGTTTCATTACAAGTATTCAGGAACTTTGCTTGCTTAAACACTGGTTTTCTTGTCTCTTTAGAAGTGTTTACAAATATTGCAGTAATATTGTAAATTATTTTTTTTCTTTGCCTGGGTCCCAATAAAATGCACAATGAGTTTTTTTGTCCTTAATGGTTTATCTGGTTTGGTACTAACATTAGAGCAATTCAGACTATAATACTATGGAACCAAAAGTCCTGAATATTTCAGGTAGCTTATATGAGCAAATGAAATATTGCTACTTTAGTAAATCCATGTTTAATTAACTTATATTAAAATATAGCCAATTACTGTAACTTGTTTAATGGAAAGAAACACTGGCAGAACTGTTAATAATATGAAAATATGTTCTCTATAGTCACATCTGAAACCATTTTTTTTTTCTTTGTAAAAGAAAATGTTCTGTACCATTTCCATAGGAATACACGTATTCATGTTGAGATGGAGAGTAGAATATGTAGTCTGGCTAAGACTACAGCATTCCTGCTGGTGGTTATTTAGATGCTTTTGTGTCTTTTGTCTGTATTTTTGTGGATATGGAGGAATTTTGCGTTTCAGTATTATTAGTAACGTATGCATTAAGTATATTAAGTATGAAGGATCCATCTTGAAGAGTTCTGAAAACATCCTGCAGTCTGCTGTGTTATTAGGAGAGGAAAGGTGAGAAGTGCTATTGCCCAGCAATGTTTTTTTAATAGACATTTAATTGCAAAACAGGCTTGTGCCACCAGAGATTTGGAATTTCAAAGGAAAAGTGTAGTAAATCCACCTCCAAGTTAAAGTGTGAGCATAAAGTGGATGAAACAGCTTTTTGTTATTTTTTGTGATTTCCCCCCCTCCTCTTTTCTCCTCCTATTATAATAGCTTCACAAAAATCCTGGTTTTCATTTAGGTTAATATGAAATATACAGTACCGTACTTGTTTTGGCTGGAATAATTAATTTTCTAGTTAATTTTCTTCATAGTAACTCCTATGGGGCTATGTTTTGGATTTGTGACCAAAACCATGTTGATAACACTGCGATGTTTTAGCTGTTGCTGAGCAGTGCTTAGACAGCGTGAAGGCCTTTTCTCCTTCTCACATTGCCCTGCCAATGAGAAGGCCAGCGGTGGGTGAAAAGTTGATGGGGACACAGCCAGGACAGCTGACCCCAACTGACCATATGATGTCATGCTCAGCAATAAAAACTGGGGAATAAGGAGGAAGGGGGGGATGTCTGAAATTATGGTATTTGTCTTCCCAAGTAACCGTTATGCATGATAAAACCCTGTTTTCCTGGAAATAGTGAAAGAATACCTTATTTTGCTTTGCTTGAGCATACAGCTTTTGCTTTCTTATTAAACTGTCTTTATCTTAACCTATGAGTCTTCACACTTTTACCCTTCTGATTCTCTCCCCATTCCAGCTGGGGGGAGTGAGTGAGCAGCCATGTGGTGCTTAGCTGTCTACCGGGGTTAACCCATAACAATTATGTTCCATGTATTATTCCTTCTTAGCATTTTTTTTCTCCACTACTGAATAACAAAAATTGCATTTGTTTACATTTTCAAGTAGATGATTCGTGAATAGCTTGTTATGAGAACATCATCACGTGGTTGTGGGCTAGATACTGTCATTGGCTGCATCTTTTTTTAATGTTTAATCAATTTTTAATGTCTGGTGATAAATTGATTTTGCTTTGGTGTTTCACAAATGAAATAAAAGTTCATTAGTAAATTTAATTTAACAGCATGAATTTTCTGATGAGACACAATTAATTATTGTTTAATGATGTGCTAGTGCTGCTCTATTAATAGAACAGCTCTAGTTTACTGAAAAACGAAAATTCAGAAAATTCCTTTAAAGTTGTTAAAATGTGTGCAAACAAATAACAATTTGACATCTTTTCATTCTGTCTTCCAAGTTAATGGCTACCATTAGTTTGAAAATCATATTTAAGAGGACAAAGAAAGTCTTTTTAGTCTTTTCCCTGGAATAAAAGGGCAAACTGATGTTTCAAATAAAACATTTCTTCTGAGACATCACTGTTCATAACATTTTTAGCAGATATTTTTGAATGATTCACTACTGTAAATAAATTAAACAATTCTCACTATGCTAGGGAGACTGTTTCTGCTTGCTTTTTTCAGTCTTTGTTAATAGAATTATTCCCAAGACTTTGATAAATTCACATAAAATACTGTTTCTGCTGGCAAAGAGATAGTTGCAGATAAAAGACTACTCATGTTGCCTGTAAACTCATGGATAGGCCAATTTCCTGACTACCCTAATTAGCTTTGCATAATTTGGCACATCCTTCCTGAAATAATGATTTAATCTAATTAAGATTCTTTTGCAAGATATCTTTCAAATGAATTAATTAAGGACTTTATCTCCAAAGCCCAGAAATTAATATCACCAAGAATAATATTGGCATTTTATGCTAGAATATCATTTTAGTTTCCCTATAAACTGACTCTGTTCCTAACCTATGCATAGTTAAGTGATCAGGTGAAAAACTTCCCCTGATTTCCCACCTTCCTTCCTGGTAATCTACCCTGGGCAAGTTTTGCAGTAGAACAGCTTGTGTAGTTCTTCACTGTGAAAATGGGGTGTAGTCTTGCCTGTCTTATAAAGTACTATGAACACTAATGACATCTATGTGCAAGTGAGAGAATAAATGATTATTTGATACCGCTGATGAAATCTAGCTCTTTGTGGAAAAAAACAAAAAAAGAATTATAAATTACTATTACTGATCTGTAATGATGTGGTATTGGCTTGTTAGATTGTGCATTTTTGTTGTTGCTTTGTTCATTTCTTTGTTTCCCAGTAGAACCATTAAGTGGCTTGCAATGACAGAATAATATTTCATAACTTGGATGTATTCTCTGTCAATCATAAATCTTTTCTGCCTCTTAAAGTGAAGCTCACTAGCAGAATGAAGAATGATACCTTGCTAAAGTCACTGGACAGTATGCATTCAGTAATTGTTACCTGTTGTTCAAGAAAACCTTCACTGATGTGTTGAGGTCAAATTAATCTGACTGGATGAAGAACTGGAGAAGAGTTCATGGCTTTCAAAAATTATTATACCAGGTGCAAAGTCTCTCTTACTTAGATCTTCAGTCTCAGGTGAAAGTTGAATGTACCTGCCCATATAAAAAGACTATTCCAGATCTAAAGCTCAGTGGATTCAAGGAAGGAAAAAAATTAATTTCAACGAGCTTTTAATTATGATAAGGAATAGAGGGAGAATGATGTTTAGAAGTTCAGATCATACTATTTTAACCAGCAAACTGAATAGGTTAAGTCTCCTGAGCAAAATGCTGCCTTCTGTAAATTAAGGAAAATATACTCTGTTTCAAAAATTAATTTTTGGGTCTAACTGGTTATTATAGGATCCTTGAATTGAAGATATTATACAAAGAAGAAACATTATGAATGCTACTTATATAAACAATTTTAGGTCCCATCTGTAATGCAGAAAACTGTCTTACATGAGTAATTTCAGGAAGTGCAAGAGGTTGTGTCTCCAGAGAAGATTTAAGGTGAGTGAGAGACTGTCAACAAGTGTAGAAAAACAGAACAGTTATGGTATTTGTAAACTCAGAGTTTCAGTACCTACGTTGGTGACACTAAAATATTTGTATCAGAACAGTTGACTGACAACAGTTGACATTCCTGGAAATGCAAATGAAAATCAGGTCACCATTTTAATTCATGACTATCCTGTTTGCTTTGACCAGAGCTGTAAGAAGGCCCGATTACATCCATACAGTCTGCAATACTCACAATCATTTCACAATAACATTGTGTTCAATTTCAGTAAATACTACACCGAGCTCTATTAATGTCAATATCTATGATAATTTATTAATCTAAATGGCAAAATAATCTGAGTTAGAAAATAAAACTACCTGTATTGTGTCTATGCTGATGTGAGTACTGGGATTTATCTGTAAATTTTTTGTATAATTTTTTCTTCAAATCATACTGCCAGTCATATTTTTCAGAAATTTTCAGTCAGTACTGTGAAAAAGATTATTTGCATTTAACTGTCTTATGAGTAAATTTCTAAATATTAACTATAAACATTTTTAAAATAGATGTTATTACATATGAGATTACAATCTCTGAGACAATGATTAGACTTGCAAAATATGTGAAGATAAATTAATGGAAAAATAACTATTAACATAACACAGCTATATAACCGTTAACAGATTTTCAGATTCTACGCTGACAGTAGGATATAATGCACTTATAGCCAATATTAATTGATATAATTTTGTTGGAGCTAATTTACACCAACAAATGATGAACTGGTTCCTGCAAAACTGCTGACACTGAAAGCATCTAGTTAAGTACAGTGGAACAAAACCGAGTCAGAGTCTGTAGTAGCTACATTAGTGTAATGAACGTGTAGTGATAGGGTAATAAAAACAGAGAAAAGTTTCTTTAATCAAGCAGAAAATTGAAAAGCACCCTTTACACACTGAATCACACTGCTGGTCTGTCCTTGGCTACATGCTGTGCTGAGTGTTCACTCACAGCTTTTATTTTTGGTACTGCACTTTGAGCTAAAGATGGTTTTGTTAGATGGCTTTTTGTATGAAGATTAGCCATTGCATAAAAATGCCAACCTAAAAATTCTTTTAATGTTCCTACCCAATTTATTTTCTTGATAAACAAGAGTAATGATATCTGTACTGAAAGCCATATCTAGTATGTAGCTGTGATAAAAATGAACAGAAAAAAAAACCTCCAAAGACTGTTGACTGCCACTGAAACTGTATGTTCCCTAAGCTGAAATTTTCAGCACAAAGCACAGAGAACTTGCTGTGTAAGAAGTGCTAACCAGAGGGCAGAAAAAATGAATTTTCCCCCTCACACCTCATGGACACTAATTTCCTGGGTATGATTATACATTCCATCCACTACTGTCTCTATTGGATGTTGGAGCCTCTGCAGGTTTGTGGATCGTCCCCCAGTAACATATTTCTTGTCTCAGTCAAATGCATTTTCATGAAAGGACCCTGAAGGGAAATTTAATTTCAACCTGGAAGAGGTTCAGAGATGCAGCAGTGAGACCAGCCTGACCTAAAGGATAATGCCTGGGAGCACAGCCCCGTGCCTGCACAGAGCTCTGCTGGATCAGCACTATAGAAGGTGCTTGTCCATTTGCAGTCCCATAGGCCTGTCTGGGAATCCAGAAGGATTTGGAGTTTTACTTCCTTGTATCACACTGTGGTTTTAATCACTGAGAAATCATCCGAAATCTTGAAGCAGAGTACCTAGTAGTTACATCTGTTAAGAGACAGTGAGCAGTAATTAAAGTGTTCTCAGAAAAAAATCTACTGTTGAAACACTTGTATTTGGTTTATCCTTTTTATCACATAAATCTGCCTGCATATTTGAATAAATTGATTTTCCTGCTCCTGGCTGGCTTTGCTGAAGATTTATGCTAGTTGCTTG
Source organism: Tyto alba (assembly GCF_018691265.1). Lineage (NCBI taxonomy): Eukaryota > Metazoa > Chordata > Aves > Strigiformes > Tytonidae > Tyto > Tyto alba. The sequence continues at coordinate 59,449,029 of NW_024881282.1, forward strand.
TCAGTGGAAATAATTATTTTAAATTAACTTTGTTTTTTTTTTTTTTTTTTCCAAATCAGTAAATAGAGAAAATTAATCTTCAGTAAACATATACCTCTGCTATAGAACAGTTGTTTCTACTTCATTTATACTGTGTAATTTAAAGACACCCTATATAGGTATACAGCTAAATTTCCATGGTTACCAGAACACCTGTGAGAAGGCATTCATACACTTTCATATTAACAGATATTTGAATTTCAGGGAATATAATCTGAACATCTCCATGAGAAACTAATTATTTCAGAAAAAGTATTTAAAAAGAAAAATGACTGGAGTTTTTCTTAAGAGTACATACTGATTTCTATAGCTAAACTTAATGGAAAGTGTTGCTTACAGATCCTGGTTTTGTGACATCTTTCCTTAATTAAATGTTTTAATAATTATTTATTTAATTATTTTTAAGACACCTAATCACTTTTTCTTGCCTTACTCTGAAATGTGACAGTTTTTTGATAGTTTTGTAGAGGATTTGGGAACGGCTTTGATATTTTGTAAACATTGCTATCCATACCAATTATTTACACAGGTACATATTTTTTAAAAAGTAGAAATCTAAATTTATATTTTTAATACCCATGTTAACACTTAACTATTGTCTCAGTGGCTCAATATTAAAATCTGATTGCTGAAAATCTTCAGCCAGTAAGTACAGCTTATCAGTGCTTTGCCTGCTTCATCTAATCCACTACTCACTCACAGAAGTCCAAAGTCCTACAAGTCATTTTTGGAGGGTAAAAAATAATTTTTCTTGCATTATTTTATTCTTTTACTACACCAGTCTGTTACCTCTTTATGAACTCATGCAAGCTTGTCTTTCCTAAAAGCTTAGACGCCTTAATTGCTGGAAATATTATAAATTAACTTTTCCTAAATTTTATATTTGTGGCTAAATTTCTTAGATGGACAAAGCCAATAATCCTGTTATTTGGCATCAAATTATGTTATTTAAGATGTGTCTGAGAAAGACAGTCCAGCACAGGATAAACCTGCTGAGCACTTGTCAATCCTCTAACTTTATGACCTCTATTTGCAGAAAGGTCTTTGTCTGTCAAGTGGCACTTGAAATGTATAAGATGTTTTATTTAGTATATATTTTGCAGTACATTTTTTGACAAATATCAGATTGCTATTCCTCCATTTTCATACTTGCTATCTTAATTTCTAATGCCACTAAAAATTTCAAAAATGCAAAGAAAATTAACTTGTTTTGGACCTTAATGACTGCATAAAGCAATCCAAATTGTAGATGAAAAGAAGAAAAGACTGCTTTTCATAGTATTTTAGGAACTGCATACAGTCGAAAACAAATTCTGACCGGCGAGATACCTTAACAAGTTTCATCACTTATCTTTTTCTTTGGAATGTTTTATTGTTTGAGGTATGTATTTCAAATTTTATGTTTTATTTAGTCTTTATATGACACAAAGACTTTAAACATACTTTGAACATACGTTATCAAGAGGCTATGGGCACAAACTGAAACCCAAGAGGCTCCATCTGAACATCAGAAAACACTTTTTTACTGTGACCACTGTCACAGGTTGCCCAGGGAGCTTGTGGAGTCTCTATCTTTGGAGATATTCAAAAGACATCTGGACATGGTCCTGGGAAAACCTGCTTTAGGTGGCTCTGCCTAAGCAGGGGTGTTGGACTAGATGATCTCCAGAGGTCCCTTTCAACCTCAATCATTTTCTGATTCTGTGATTCTGTGGATCTGTTACAGAAAGTCCTATAAATTTGCTTCAAAAATTGTCAGGTTAGCTTTATGAAGGGTTTGTCCTGGTTTGGGCTGAAATAGAGTTAATATTCCTTTTCGGGGACTAGGTGAGTGCTGTGTTTTGGTTTTGGATTTGGGTTTAGTATGAGAAGAATGCTGATAGCACACTGATGTTTTCAGTTGCTACTGAGATTTCAAGGATTCTCCGACTCCCCATGTCCTGCCCGTGCGCAAGGGCAGAGGGAGCAGGGAGGGAGCACGGCCACAGCACCTGACCCTAATTAGCCAATGAAATATTCCATATCATGGAACATCATGCTCACTATATAGAGGAGGGGTGGTCTGGAAGGAGCTCACTCTCACTTCTGGGATTGCGATTGTGGGGATCTTGATATTTCGGGATCACTAACCAGGAACAGGCTGGGTATTGGTTAGCGGGTGGTGAGCAATTACATTGTGCATTGCCTGTTTATATTTTTTTTTTTTTCCTATTACTGTCATTGTTCTCATTTTATTACAATTATTAAACTGTTCCTATCTCAGCCTGCAAGTCTCCCTTTACCCCTCTAATTCCTTGCCCCATTCCCAGGTGGGGAGGGGGAAGGGTGGGTGACCAGCTGCGGGGGTTGGTTGCTGACCAGGCTCAAACCACAACAGGGTTCCAACCATCTGAAGTTAAGAGTCATAAATGTAATGATTCTAATTAGAAAGTAGACTGAATTTTATTCATTCTGAATATTAACGTTGAGGTAATTTCTTGTGAAGATATAATACATCTGAAAGAACAGTTCATACATTGAAAGCATCTGTAAAAATAGCATGCTTTTGTGTATATTAACAATGAAACTATAACTATACAGCACTGTAGTGATAGACTAAGCTAAGAAAAAAAAACATTTATTTTATTTCTCCATTACTGTCTGTTAAAAATAAGCTGTATTTTCAGTTGCCTTCAAGTATCTTGCAGGACAATCTACATTACATGTTATGTTGTACCCTGTTGCTATTATAGTGCATAGTCCTATATATTAACAATCACGTAGGTGAAGATCAAGGAAGAAATATTTTGCTTGAGAGCTGATACTAAAGCCTTAGTAAGAACACAATTAACTCAGTGCTGTAGCACAGTAACCAGTAAGACTCTACTTGAAGTGCTAAAAGGAACCTTCTTGACCTCCTTTGATTACTGAAATTGAAACAAACCTCATGGCCTTTTCTTTTCTGTGAATCATAGGATTTTTGTCAGGGAGTTTAACTTTCTAAATTGCTTTGCAGAGGAAAGAATCTTGAATTATGTTCACAAGAATGTGAAACTAAACCAACAAATATTGCTGTAAATAAACACAAACAAACAAACAAAAAACCTCCAAAAAACTCTGCAGATGTGGAATCAGATAAGAATAAGAGAAATATTGAACATAGTCTAGACATCTTCCTGTAATGTGACAGAGCATCATGGACAAACTGAGGTGATTGAATATCCAATCTCTGTGTCAGAATAACTTTAAACTAATCAATGGCAAAGACAGCAGCTGTTCCACAGTAACCTATTTTCAGCAGAAATCTACTGGAATAACAGTATTTAAAAACAAAACAAACCAAATAAAGAAAAATACTTTATTTTAATGACAATAGGGCAAAACAAGTAGAGAGGGAGACAAGGATGTGATCCTTCAATTTTATTGTAATTATTGTTTGTGTATATGTGACAAGAACTTACACCACTATTTAGTGATTTATGGAGCATATCTTCTCCTTCCCTTTGATCTTCTGTATATAAGGCCAGTAGTGAATCAAAAGGATGTCACAATTTTCAGAAAATTGACCGAGTAAGAGAAAAAATTATGGCCTCTTCTGAAAGAGAGATGTCTCAGGCGGAAAAGCCAAGCTGATAGCTACAGTATAGGACATTCAGTTGGTCAGAGACCATGCTGAGGGCAAAAAGGCTTTGTAAGCTCAGAATAAAACGCCTTATATAAGTAGAGTTATTTTCCTTTGAGATTTCTTTGCTGACTTCAGATAAACTTTCTAAGGTCACAAATTTATGTGTCTGGCTTTGCCAAGAATTCTAAAGTTTTGTCTAGGTAAGCTAAGAGTGAACAGGTGACAATGTCACACATAATGCCTTGTATTTGCAGTTTTCCACTCGTGCTTGAAGATTATTTTGGCCTTACTTTTCTGTTATAACCTCCTATCAATCTTTACATATTTATTAGAGAGCTTATCGTTGTTCCTCTCACATATTCTGTTTTTTAAGTAGTCATACTAAGGACTGATTACCGGAAGGACTCTCTTTGGTCAGTTCTCTACTTCAGCCAGCTCTTACACTGTCCTAGGCAGGTGCCTTTGGACAGCTTCTGGAGCTGTATTTACATGGAGGTGTGGAAACGGTCATAGTTTCAGGGTTTACCGGTGTATTGAGCACCTCTGTATCTTCTTCACTCTTTATCTGTACCTGCCTGTCCTGAGCTTAGATCAAGGAGGCTGCTCACACTGTGTTTTCCAGCTGACACGCTGTTTGCAATGCATATCTCTGCAAGTGGCTAGGAACTGAGCTCCTCTGTAAGACTAAGACCTCGGGCTTGCACAACCAGTACACTGTCACCAAAGAGCATGTTTATTTAGGCAGTCACTGTTTTTCACTCTTTCTTTTTCACACTACTTGACATTCAACTGAAATTCATATTCCTCCCCTTCATCACCCTCTCATATTTAGAAGTTTCTTTGGTTTCTTATGAGATAATTTTTATTCCTTCACGGGTTGTTGATGGGAAATTGTTTTAACTCTTCCCTCATTGTTTTTTTGCCTGACTTAATAAAATGACTAGCAAATTTTTCCTGTTAAATTCTTTTTTCTTCCTGTCAGGATGGTACTGGAATGTCTATGCATGCATTTTTGTTTTCTTGTTCTGAGCCTTACTTTCATATAAATGTATAGGTAGACAAATCCACTATATAAATTAAAACAAATAGTATTATTCATTCAACTTATTGCTAATGTCTGACTAGAACATCATCATAACTAGTTCCCAGTTTTGAAATTATTAACCTCTAACACCATTCAAGGGCACTGTGGTACTAGCTTTAGCTATCTGAATTGTAACACTAGATAAACAAATTGTGTGTGTAAAGTAGATGGGTAGTGCATGTCCAGGCAAGAGTGGATTTATTCTTTTTCTTCAGGGAAAAAGCCCCATCATACCAGTTAGCTCTGTCATAGACTGGAGCTGTCTGAAAACTCAAATCTTTCTAATCTACTAATAAGATCAATAAAATGGCAAGCACTGAAGTCTCGGTTGAAAAAAAAAAAAAAAAAAAATCCTCTTCATCCTATCACTAAGATCAGTAATCAAAGTGAGAAATTCAAAGTTAAATTCTAGATGATAAGCAGATTTTCCTTTTCTGCCTGGGAACTAAGCCTTCAGAAAACATGTTTCCCGTACATGTGAGGTTTGACTTGAAAAGTTTGCTGTTCTGACCACCAAGATTTGATGCAAATATAAATTTATAGTTAATGGAGGTTTTCTGCTGATGCTTCTGCAAATATATCAAAGTTCTTAGAGGACTGCAGACTAAAAAATCTTTAGGATAGTGGACAAGCCAGAAAAATTAATGAGAAGAATCATCTTTAGAGGAAATAATATGTATCTATGTGTATATGTAATTAAGTATGTATGTATATAATTTTTCAATGAAGAAAAAGCTTGAAATATCTGTTGTTTAATTCTGCTATCTGGGAATGTTAAAAAGTCAGGGAGTTTTCTTTAACACCATACTTCCTCATAATCACTACTGCACTGTCAGAATCATGTATTTATTCCTTGTGCCCACATTAAATTTAAGGGGAAAAAAAAGATGGTTACAGCATTGTGATTTCAATTTACACCTATGAATTACAGTTATATTGGTGTTAAAAAATTACATCTATGGTAAAACTTTTTTCCATCTGTCAGATTTTATTCAACAAGCAACAGAAGACTGAAATCACTATTGTTCCTGTATTGTTTTACAGATATAATGTTTTCCTAAATTGAGGATCTAGAATGATGTTGCATCAATGCATATAAATCATTTCCAGAACCTTTAATCAAGTGAACCATATTAGAGCAAAACATTATTAGTTAGTGTGCCTAATAATCACAGATTGTGAGCAACGCAAACAAAGTCAGAGCTGTTTTAACAGGCAGTGTCTCCCCCTTTCTCCTGACTACATTGTTCTGACTAAACTGGGAAGCTGAGGTTGGCCTAAATATTGGCCAGAGTAGAAACCAGACTTCAGTCAAGTGACATTTAGGAAGGAAAGCAAAATTCTTCAATAGGAGAATTGACCTTACTTGCCAGCTGGATGCTTTCCAGTGTTGGTGGGGGTGCAGCTGCCTCTCCTGGGATCCAGAGAAATTGTAATTGCTGTTACAAGGCTCTGGGATCAGATTTGTAGATGGAACAAACAGGAGTTGTGTCAAATTCCCCTGCAGAATTGTTAACAATATAGTTGATACACTTATATAGTTATTTATATCAGTAACAATATATTTGCAGTGTTGACCTGGGGTATTAGACAGAGCTCTGAGGGAAGACTTTTGTAAAAATTTCAGGTCCGCCCTCTTATTTAAGCAATACAATTTGTATGTCTCCAGCCTTTTGGTGGGGTCAGGAAACAAGAAGTCATGAGAACCCTTAAGAGAACTTCTTTTCCTGCATCAGTTCAGGCAAAGCTTCCTTTGTCCTGGGATGAAATCCTGTTTCCATTCCATATTATAAATTTTCAGGTCATGTATATGTTATCCATAATATGTCAAGGAGTCATAGGAAATAAAATACAATGGTAACAACATAGTTGCATATAATTTCCATAGAGATAATATAAACTATTTCCTGGGGTGATCTAGGTCTTCTTTAGAAAGTTATATTCAAGCACGTTGAAAGAAAATGGTTTCTGCCTCAGACAGTTAAAAAATATATGGAAATAAGTAAATTTGTACCTTATAACTGTCAAGGTACTTAATGCTTTTCTAATAAAAAATAAACATCATATGAAAGTAAATCTAGATATAGCCATAGAACAATGGACAGCCAGATAACCATTTCACAATTATAACTAGGGTATTTTAAAGCTGTTGTGATTTTCAAGACTTGTACTGGCAGTTACTATGTCAGTTATGTTAGGAAAGACTCCTAATTCATGGTTGTGAGGCTTTATCTTCCCTTGAAAAATCACTCTTCTTGAATACTAATACCTGCAGTTGAAACCATGTAATTACAATGCCCTTTCCCTGTTTTATAGTTCTTTAAGTGGTTAGTCTATATAGGTAATCAATCACAACTTCAAGCCACTGTTCACGTGGACAATTAAAACTAAAGAAAATGAAAGGAAGTGAAAGTATAATTTCAAATCTGTTCTGATAAATATAAGTGGATTTAAATTCTAGTAGCAGTCTCTGAGGGAGAATTTTTATGCTTCAATTAATGCACCTGCTTCCATACAAGCTGACATCATTTTTTGCATATAAAATGGATAATAGTTAATGGAAATGCATATGTAAGCATATGTTCCCTTCCACATATAGATATCCAGTTTTCTTTACAAGATATATGCTCTGTATGCAAAAAAAGATATATCAGTTCATATGCATTCCTTTGTATTACTGTAAGTCTTATTAACTTGTGCCATGGATCTTTATGAATGATAGAGCAATAAAATTATTTCTTTAAAAAGATGATGTTTTTAAATACAGGAATAATGGAGTTTAAAGTGTGCACCAAAGTGCATTACCAAATGGGTACAGTTATATTCACTGGAAGGGTAGAAAAGGTGTTATGCAAAACTGAAAGGTGGGCTTCGTGTAACTTCAGACACTGTAAAGACTTAGAGAATCTTATGGTAAAGTTACACAGTTTTATGCTACCTTTGTTGTCAGTTGAAATAGCCAGCCTTAAAATTTCATCTCACCCTAATGTAGACTCTTGAATAAATCAATAGACTCATTCTTCTGAAGTACCTATGCTTCTTCATCAACTAGAAATGAAGGCTAAGGGTGTCTGCTCAGACATTGATGTCTATGATGCCATGCTGAATCTCACTTCAGGATTATATGGTGGAAATGTAGGATGATTAAGGTAAATGGCAATGTGCCGCGGAACAAATGTTGACTCAAAATATATGTTTTATTTTTTAAGTCATTAAATCAAACAACATGTCTTTGCTCTCCATTTGTTTGTTTGACATCATAGGGTGTATCATCACTTCTGCTGTACGCTTATTTCTCTGTTATCACAAGAATTTGCCTTTTATACATATTTCTATGCATCAACCATCCTGTTCAACAACAAACATAAAAGAGGAAATAAAAAAAAAAAAAAAAAGAGTTTGCTTAAAGATTAGTCCTTGATATTCTTTCTTACTATGCATATTATATCTTTAGGATTGACTTTTTATGCGTTACTTATACCTTTTCTTCCACATGTTTTTGGGAAGCTCTATACATTTCTTGATAAAAAAGTAATCTCCAATGAGCTAGTGTAGTGGTAACTTCATCAGTCTTGCTTCTTTCTTCCACAGGTAATATAACTCTTTTCGAGTGTCTTTCAGCAAGATGTCTCTGTTGCTGTCCTTAATGAGAAGAGTCTGTAATCCACATTCCATCTTTAAACTGGATGATTGTCTACAGCATATATTAAATCCATCTCCTAGTGATGTCCTTCCTTCAAAGAACACAGAATAGGCTGTTCTTTATGATGTACAATGTAGGCTGATTTTTAGTTATGATCACTCTTATAGCTTTGAATTCATACCTTGGCCCAAAACTATTTTGACAGTCATTAGGATGCTCACAGGAGCATCCCGACTCTGGAACAATGCAGGATGTATTCTATGTATTAGCTTCTTACCTTTGTGCTTATTGAATAGGGAGACATAAATAGGATTTCCTAAATTATTTTTTATTTTGAAATATAACTTATGTTCAAGGCTCACTTAATAGGTTCTAATTGTGTCCGTTCTCAGCCTTGGCCCACCTTCTTCCCACTGCTAAGTGATTATTCCCCTAGTGAAACTCTTGCCTTGTGGATTTTTATGCTGAATGATATTCATGTTTCTGACACACTTGCTTCACATGCTTCAGCTGGACTGAACTGATATTTTTTAGATCTTGATTCAGGTTTCCTTCCTTCTCCTCTAAGATCTGTTTAATTTCTCTATGTTTGTTACAGGTTCAGACATGAGGCTGACCACTGCTGAAAGCCTTCTCTAGTTCAGTGTGAAATTCTGTGAAAATAGTAAGCTCACTCAGGGCCAGCCCTTCTAGTAAGATCAGAGTGTAGTTCCAGGCAAGAAGAGGGGTATAGCTTTTCCTAGAGATTAAGAGAAAAAAGTGCATAGAGAAAGATATTTTTTAAATAATATGGGATGTTGAGATTGGTTGTTGGAGTTTTTTTTCAGATTTCGAGAACTAGTATTCTGGTTTTGTGTGATGCAAAATGACTGATTCAAGGTGGAAAAAGTTCACTCGGTAGAGAATGTGATGAATAGATAATGTTAGAATGTTTAAATGTAAATGGCATAATGTCAATATGAATAGAATATGGGATGTTTTTCAAAGAACGGTTTGGGGCAAAGTGTGCTGATGGCTTTTTAAAATACGAGCTGGGAAATAAAAACATAATGAAAATATGTAACAATTTGAATGATGTATATTTAGTCATTGGTTTTGTGAAAATGCATTATCAGAAAACTTTATAACATTAATTATGTAAGTTACTGACTGATGCACAATTATATGCATTTTAATTCATCAAGGTTTGGAATTCTTATTAACTAACACTGGAGTTTTTAAAGAAGGAGAATAAAATGCTCAATTATAATGAATTTCAATGGCATTTATTCACTTCACCTTTTTTGGATATCAGTTATTTCTTAAAATCACAATTTTTTAAAAAAGGTATTAAACCTTGGGAAGGTTATGAACACTTCTTTTGTTTCTGAATATTTCAACACTATTGAAATATTGTGGGAGAGGAAAGGAGGGAGAATAGAATAAAGAAGGAGAAAAGAATGTAGGGATAAATGGCAATGGAAATAAGTATATAGGAGCAAACTTCCAAATAATAAATATTTGCCCATGATAAATATTATTCTACTAAAAAAGGAACAACCAACACTGCTGCGGTCAATGACCTAGCACTAGAAGTAACCTTGGTAACATCAAATTTTATGTGTGGGAATCATAATGAACAGTTTCTCTTATTCTAATGTAAAATATGAATAGAACATCAGGGACTTGAACCAACTTGAACTTTAACCATTAAGAAGGAGATTGAATCATACTAAAATTAACATCTTTACAAATTCTTTTTTTAAATGTGATAGAATTAATAAATTATATTAAGATCATTACTTGTTTTATAAATAAAACATTTCAATTAAATGTTAAAGTCTGTTAAAATACAGAAATTAGGAATTGCTGAAATCGCTGAGGTGAATTATCTATGATAGCAACACTTTTAATGTGTGATGCAGAAGGATTTATTCACATAGTTTCCATGTGAACTTATTTTCAATGCTTTTGGTGGTTTAACCTCTTAGGAAGCCTTCTAGTAAAACTTCTGCTCCTTCAATCAAAAAGACTCTTTCTATCTTTTTATCTCTCCTTCTTGTTCTGATTGTGACCCTGAAGAGACTGATGGGGAGGAAAAAAAAGTTTATCCCTTAAGGTTTGTGGATAATGGCAAAAAGGTCTTTGTTTTGTTCCCAGAACAGCCTTTCAGTATCATCCACAGATGCCCATACTTAGTATTGCTTTATTAACATCTCAAGCTTCATTTAAAAATAAAAACAAATGAAAAGAGAAACATACCTTCATAAAGTTGCAAACATTTATAAAATATTTATAGATTCAGGAAGCTTATTTATGGAAGAAGAATGTGTCTTCCACTTTTGTGCCAAAATGGAACATCAAGAAAATAATTTCTTTTTCAGTCAACCTCAATTAAAGAGGACAAAAAATTCACTTTTAAATAAAATATTCCAATACATGAAACATTAGTTTAAAAGATACTAAACCAGTCCTTTTTAAATTTGTCCTAAAATTTTTTATAACCAAAAAGAAGTTTAGCACGTAATTTGATTAAGTGGTTTAGTTCACTATGAAACACCATTTGGAAGTCTTTGTTGTTTGTTGAAGACATTCACTCAGCTTTCTTCATAATGTCAGCTAAATGAAAATCAATGTTTACCCAATCATTCAAAGACTCTGTACAATGAAGAGCATTTTAATCCCTACACTATATCTTTCTCTCTCCCTCTGTTTTGTCTTTGGAGGTGACGAAAAAATAAAATTAAAAAAAAAAAAAAAAAAAAAGACAAAATGGTTTTATTTTATAAATAAATATTAGTTTGGAAAAGTTAAATGTAAGAGTGAAAATATTAAGAAGAATGAAAAGAAGGGGTAAAGTTGAAGAAAGTTATAAATGCTCTCACTACAACATTACATTGTCTGCTTCAAAAATTTCTCCTCAAAGTTAATCTCTATCATCTCAGTTTCCAGAGAGAAGAAGGAGGTGATGACAAAACATTACTAATACAAGAATGTTATTCATTTATTGTGAGGTATGCTTGTGTTGTATGTCGTCTTGTATATGACATTTCATTATGATAATAAATGTCATATGTTTCTCCATGTTGAATACACACATGCAAAAACACACAAAACAAAAAAAACACCAAACCTCTCAACAAGGAAATGAAAACTGATGTAAATAACAAAAAAATTCCAAACCCACCCACCCCAAAGATAAAATGGATCTTGAAATTGAGCAGACCTAAACTAAGATTAAAAGAGAAAGAGCATAAAGAAGTTGATTTAGTTTATTGAGATGAATATGCAGTGTAAGATATTAAAATGAAAAGAACTAAAACAAAGGTTAACAATGCATCCTTGAAATTTTCTGACTTTTCTTAACTGGCAAAGATGCTGTATATCAATAAGGTTTTAAGCAGCCAATAGCTACAGTCTCCAACTTTCTATGATAGCTTCCACTATTTGTAACAAGAGGTTAAATGTATATTTGCTATTTGAGATATGTTGTGTTAGATTTCTCTAGTGCAATTTGTAATACCTTATTGAAATCTGTCTAGCAGCAATAGAGTCAATTTCAAAAGTGATGAAATTTTTAATGTTCCTCTTTAACAAAATAATATTTGATGTTAAGTAATAAGAATGAATAAAATGTGAGTAAACAAGAAAAACCTCTAAAGATGTTTTCTTTCTGATGGATCTTTGATAAGGCTTGTGGGAGAGAGGGGGCAGTGGTGTATGGGGAAAAATATTTCATAATATTATCAAGGCTGCATTTTGACGGATGAGTAGGAACCATATGAACAACTTTATTCGTTACAAGTTTCACAGAAATCTGTTTCAGTAATTGACCATTGTCTTCAAAAGCCTCACATGAAATATCCAAAGATCATTTTAAAATGCATCTGAGATTGCTTTGGAAGGCCAGTACTCTGGCATGCTGAAACTCAGCCTTTTATTGTCCCAGTATCCAGACAGTACTGCAACACACATGTCATGGTGAAGAGAAAAGCATTTGAATTTAAGGAAACTGGTTCAGATTCTACACCTGCAGAGAAGAAAGGGACAGTAGATGGAAAATATTCAGTTTAACAATGTTTTGATGAGGTGTTAGTAAAGTGGAGAGGAGACTGGCTTGGAGGACATGCCACAGGCTGATATTTGTGTCGTTAGAAATTCCTTGAATCTGGGACATAAAGCAGGATGACTAAGTCTATGAACTTATTAAAATGAAGAAAGGAAAGGTTACATGGCAATATAATGAAGAGGGATAAGGGAAAGAATAGGACCAAATGAAAGGATACAGTTTCAGTATCCAATTACATGATCCTTTGACATCAAAGACTTCAGCTTTCATTGGTCCCAAATGCAAACACTTCATCTCCTATCTGCTGTTAAGTTGAATGTGAAAGGGGAAGGCGTCTTAGATCTTAATCAGTATTAACAGCAGGATGACAGGCTATTTTTTTACTTGACACTTCTGCTAATTCCTAGACTTGATAATAGCTTTCTTCCCTTATGACACAGAATACTTTTAAAATGATTGACACTAAATGTTATTATACTGTTAGTGGACTCAGAAATAATTTTAATCAAATGCTGTAGAAATGCCTTAGTTTTGTTTCCAGTACGTTGTGAGAGATTTCAGTGATATATCAAACTAGTAATTCATCATTTACTTCGTATGTAAATTGCCAAATTAGTATTTGATATCTTTATAACAAATGTAAAAATTAATATCAGATCTGAAACAATACTTTCTTACAGATGTTTAAATAAAGTATTTAAGGGCTAAACAAACCAATCTCATCTTTGATAGGCAATGTTCTACAAGTCAAAAAGTGATCTGCCTCAGACAGTGAAATAATGACTATTTAAATCTCTTCTGGATTCACTGGGCTGGATTCTTCATTCTAGTTAAGTGCTGTTTAGTAGAAGGTCAGTCAGAAATAGAATCCAGTTGCTTTAGTTTTTCTTTTGCTTGGATCAGCTGGGACACAGACCAATCTTTCATGAAGTTGTTCCAGTGATGGGGGATTAGCAGAATGGTTCACATGTGGCTTATTTTGTCTACACCTACTGTATGGATTCAGCGGAGAGCACCACAAATTAATTCCCTATGCTACCTTCATACATCTGTTATCCTTACAAGAACCTTGTAGGGAAGGTAATTACAATTATCTTCATGAGTAGATTCTTTCTTTTCCTTTTCTTCTCTATATCTGATATAGACCTGTGATCTGGGGATTCAAAAATCTCCACTGATTCCTTCCATTTATTTTTTCTGCCTTTGATGTACAACAGGTGAGTTAGACAGGGAGCAGCAGAAATAGTAAGACTTCATTTCTTGCATGTGCTTATTGAAATTACTGCTCCATTTGGGAGAAGAAGAGCGCTACCTGTTGTAGATTCTCTGTTATCCAATTTCCTGTCAGGAAATTGCCCTACAGGCTTTGTCTATGCTACAGAACACTCTGTTTTACTGAAAGTGGTGAAACTTGTAGGAACATAGCATTTTTTAAAATGTCTGTGCCTCTGTTGAGCTAGATGGAGACTGGCAAAGTTTCTAAAGAACTCAAGAGGGAAATGCGAGTGGGAAGACAGAATTTGATCACCTAAATTGCTTGTCCCTGAGAAAATGAGCTGAAAAACAACTACCCACCACTTATTTTCACCATGGTTTAGGGCTTACAAATGTTAATTAAATTCATCTCTTACTCTCAATTACTTCCTACATTTCAAGGCTTTTAAAAAATTTTTCAAGTTCTCACCTGAGAACAGTTTTCCATATATGCAAAACCAGTGAGGATTTTTACTGTGGCTTTGACACAGTGCCAGCTGGAAATACTGAGGCTACTTCAGTGAAAGTGATATTAAAATAAATGGCATATGGAAATTTTAAATTATATGACATTATTTTGCTTTGGTCTGAAATTTGAATTCCATGTGTTATCTATTCACATCCTAAATGCTTTCACTCTAGTGGTTACAGCCATCCAGATGGGCACAGATTTACTTAAATCTTACTATAAAGGTATAATAAAGTCTCCACAAATGAATATACATAATTTCTGTATTTTTGCATCCTAACATACAAATTCTCAGCTGAGAGATCACAGGCCTTTGTGATTTATTGTAAAATTTGTGCAAGCAGTATTTCAAAAGAAAATTTTCTGACAAAGACAAGAAAAAGTAGCATTTCACTACTAGTCTGGGATGGTCTACACTGTGTACAAAAATGCTCAGCATTTGAGAATAAGGCCAGACAGAAGCATCTTTCATTCACTATATATGACTTAAAGATGTTGTTCCTTGGAAGCCAGGTATGCTGTCCCATCTCACACTACATTCAAGTTCTAGGATGTTTATTAAGAATTTACTGGAAATCATAGTTTTGTGCCATGTGAGAAGTACATTTTGCCAGAAAAGAAGATAATGACTCTCAAAATATTCACCTCTGGTCACTGAATTTGGAATTGCTTGATTGATGAGTGCCTGCTGAGCATCTAACTTTATAACAGTAATGCTTTTCTGAAAATGTAGCTTAATGTATACAATTTCCGAGGTTGGTATTTTTAAACAAAATTTTAAAAATATATGTATTTGGCATCATAATGATTCTTTACATAGTTCAATGACAGGGATAAACTATGTAGAGATAATCTCTTTAGTGGTTCACTACCTTCTATGAAGACCAGTCAGCAGAAGAGAGTGGTGGAATAAAGAGCTTCAGAAGTGTTTACTGACAGCAAGACATAGCTGGATTGCAGGAATTCTAGGTTCTCGAACGTATTTAAAGAAAAATACAAATCCTAAAGGTAGTAGACTGAACTCTCACAGGCTGTCCATCTTGTGATGACTCTCCCAGCACATCATCTTAGTCTTTCCTCTGTTTTTCCACTCCAGTCTCCTTTGCTTGTTGACAGGAGTCTGTCCAACATGTTTTCTTGCAGACATTTATGTGTCTGATACTTCAAGAAACCATTGGAAAGATCTTGGTCCCTAATCTTCCTTGTTATGCTTTATAGGGTAGAGTTAAGGTTGCCTTCAATATGTACAGGCCAGGATTAATTTATAAGATTTTCCACTAATTTCTGATGTCCTTCATATAAAGGACACAATTTGGAGCTCACTTCCCTAAAACTATTCACCAGGGCTTTCATTCAACTGCCTGATGTGACCCTTCTAAACCATACAGTGTAGAAGAATCTTGAGTCTTCAAAGGGTAGACATTGGAAAAGTAGCTCTAGACTCAATGAATCTGCAGTATATCTCTCCTGTTCAGTGCTTTCACATATGAGAATCTGCCAATATGTAGAACAGTTTTTCTAAATGGCTAGATGCAAGCTCAACTGTTGCTAAAGGTGCAGACATTCAAGTACAGATTTGAATTACTTTTGTTTGGATGTGAATTTGTTAAGGAGGCTTAACAAATGTCATAGATTAAAATACAAATTCTAATTTTACATGTTAAGAATTATTATCTGATAGTTATTTCCTCAAAGTGTTCTGTCCTGCTAAATATAGTAAAATTCTCTCCCTAGCTACTGACAGTCACCTATTTGCCCTATACAGTGTATTTAAAAATTAGTCATACTAACTATAAATAAAACAAAGGTTGCAATATAACGTTGTGAAGTGTTTGGGGTTTTTGTGTTTCTGAATTGATTCATTAGAGAATTATTCTCCAATAATATTTCTCTTTAAACAGAAATCTCAGTAGACATTTTGAAACAGAACTGAAGGACAAACATAATATGTTTGTTCATTTTATTTAAATAAAATATTTTCTGATGGGAAAGTATCTGAGCAACAAGTCTGAAAGTTAATTAGGCAATTCTGTGGCAAAACATTTGGAGAATCTAAAAAAAAATTATCTCTCTGGCATATAGAAGACTGAATAAGAGCAGAGGGAATTTGTGGATTGTTGTCAAACTTTCAGACTAGCATATTAAAACATTTAAAAGTATTCTGACATTTGAAACTTTTAAGACCTATACACCAGGGTTCCTTGCTGTGATAAGGAATACATTAACCAGAATAATCCTTAAAATAAATTATGATAGTCAGTTGAATTTGATTATAGTGACTGAATTAAAATAATTAATTCAAAGAAAATTTGCACTTCAGAACGCCAAGAGGAAACTCAGAAACACTATATTTCATGCAACAAAACTAAGTTTGCATAAACAAAGCCCAACTTTACTTAAGTAGAATATGAGGGAGGATGCAGGGAGAAAAACTGTGGTTTAAAATACATTTTAAAATGCCTGCTCAGTTGATGGATCAAAGAACTGATCATGTTTAGGTTCTCTGAGAGGCTGTGGGCTTATTAGCGATTACTCAGATACTGAAATGTTAAAACATGAGGACAGTTTTATGATTCACACACACAAATGGGCTGAATATTTGTCTAGATTCCAACACAAATATTGACAACAAAGTATGCTATCCTGATCACTTTCAGCCACCTTGCCCTGCATTGCATTTGCCCACATTTTAGATTGTAATCATCTTGGGAAAGGAACCGTCTAAACTGAATTGAATTGATAGACCATTTCTGACAATGAAACAGGGTAGATCTTCTGAAACTCAGGGAGTGAGTGATTTACTAAAGAGTAAAGTATTATTCAGGAAATATCAGGAATAAAGTGTTAAGGCTAAACCACATTTTCACATACAGAATCCATCCATCATGTAGCTTCACCCCCTTTACAAGTAGTGGTCCTTGAAAAGAGCACTGATGAACCATATTCTCAAATACCCACACTGAGTGAAAAAGTGTCCATTGCCATTAGCTTCACTTGTGCTGCAGAGAGACAAGGGACTCTGCTCTGTGCCAGGGAAGGAGAGAGGAACAAACTCTGCTTTATGTCAGGGAAAATGCTCTGTTCAATCAAATTTGCTTTGTATTACTCATCCCTATGGATAACCTTCAATACTGATGAATTAATTTTTCTTTTTTTTTTTGACAGATAACCTGTAGGTTAGTCACATGAAAATATGGCACTTATAAGAATTACTAATTTTGAGAATACAAAACTTCTTAATAAATTCCAGTTACAGATGTGGATTTTTGTTACTCTTCAAGTTCATATGATAACACTTCATTTCTCAGGAGCCTAGGAAAAAAATGCTAAGAAACTTTAATATTGCAATGTCATCTTATGAGATTAAAATCCCTTTAATTTTGCAGCACTTTATGCTTCAGGTTGGCTGGAAACTCACAGAGGCTTCAAATCTGACTGTATGCTACTGCTAAACTTGGTTTGAGGCATAGGGTGCCTGAACCAGAAGACAGGTTTTGGTCAAGTAACTTACTGTTACATCTGAAGTAAACTCCAAGAAGTTAATGAGCTAGTGAAAGGCTTAGCATGCTTTCTGTTCAGCTTTCTATATATAAATTAGTTCTTGTTTATACACAGTCATTGATATGAGCATTACACAGGCTTGTGTTTCTCCTAGAACATCAACTATGAAACTAGAAAATGGAACGTAGAATTCAGAGTCGCTGAAATGTCTTTCCAGACATCTTTGTCTTACTTGCTGGTAACAAATATTCATTTCTATAATTTATACCTGAAATATTTAAATCTATCCCTAATAAAGCATTGCATTTTTATTTCCAGATCCTTTTCCAGATCTCCTAAAACCCCCCCAAATTTTAACTCTTCAGCCTACACTTGCTTCACCAGCAAAGATGCAGACTTGTAAGTCTTTAAAGAAAAAGAAAGATTTACAATTTTTTTTTTTTTTAAGGCTTTCAAGTTGTTATATAAAATGCTTGGTAGATTAAATGGCTTTCTTGATTCATGTTCTGAGAGTAAGAGACTTCTTTCACAACTGCTGTGCTATCAATTGGTCTGACCCAGTTGTACTGTCAAATTCTCCTACAGTTCAGAACTCGCACTTTGTCTCTTCCTTACAGACTGAACCTCAGCAAAACTCACCCAAAACTGTATGGAGTTTTCAGATAGTGACACTTTATTGCTGTCTCTGTCCATTCACAACTCTGAACCTTGAAAAGCAAATGAGCACTTATGTTGACTCTTAGAATACACAGTCTACATTAGTCATGTCTTGCAGAATTGAAGGTGACTCTCTTGAGTGTCATGGTTATGAACGCAGTGTTTGAATGACTTTAACATTTCCTGCTACTGAGATGACTGAAAAAAATCAATGGACTTGCACTGAAACTCTGTCTATTGCTACTTCATCTATAGGAAACAAAGAAAAAGACAAACATCTGATCATTTAAATCATTGTGTGATAGTAAATGCCATTGAATAGATGGTGCCGAAGGACAACAGAGAAGCAGTGTGGTGGTTAGGGGCACGTGACCCATAAGCCTGGTCGGCAGCTAAACGCCACGCAGTCACTCACCCACCCTCCCCCCACTGGGGAATGGGGAGGGAATCGGAGGGGCAAAGGGAGACTCGCGGGTTGAGATAAAAACAGTTTAATAACAGTAACAGAACAATACACTGACAGCAGTATCAACGGGTAATGTGCAATACAGCTGCTCAACACCCACCTGCTCCCAGCTGGCGATCCCCAACACACAGGCCCCACAGCCACACCCCCAAGAAGTGAGGCCCCTCCCAGCCCACTCCTGCCTTTATATAGTGAGCACAATGTCACATGACATGGACTATCGGCCAATCCGGGCCCAGCCCTCCAGCTGTGCTGCCCCCGCCCTCCGCACACAGGTGAGGGCACTGGGACCTGGGGAGCCCCTGGGGTCTCAGGGTGGTGCAGCACTCCTCCCGCTGCCAAAACAAACATGAATTCTATTCCAGTCTGAACCAGGGCAGCTTCTCTTTTACAAATATTTTGTGTGTGTGTGTGTGTGAATGTCTCTGGAGTTTCTTTCAGAAAGGATTCAGGAGAGGGAAGGGATAGATAGTTCAGTCATTGACCTTAAACATGGCACTGTGTGGGTTTCCTCTAAGGCTCACACTCTCAGCTTGGACATGTGGTAGCTACATGTCTCACCCTTCGCTGAGAGGTGAAGAACAACAGTATAAATGCCTAAACTGTCCTATTTTAAGTATCAGTAAGGGCTCCTCAGAGAGACAGGAATGTCAACAAGACCTCCCTACACTTAAACTATTACTTTAAATACAGTCAAGTGGATTTACAACACTCTTGTCTTTCAGGCACTCTTCCATAGTCAGGCATGTGTTGTTGCTGTGACACCAAGGAGCCCCTCAAAACTCTGAACCTTTGAAGTGGCAGCTTATAAGAAACAGACAGTGATGATGATACATCTCAGCAGTAATTATACTGCCTTCAAATTCAGACAGATTGTGCTGCACAAGATACAGCTGGGCTGTATTTTCATACTTCAAAAATCTATTAAAAAATATTTTTTGTTTTAAACTAAAGCTCTGAGCTCTTCATACATTATAATTACCAGGAGCCCTAGTTATGGATGTAACTTGACTATACCTTTTTCTGGTCACTTTTGAGTGAGCTTTTCCTTCAATTGGGAAGGAATCGTGACATCAATATTGTCAAATACAAGGGTACTCTGGGGTTGGATGATGCTGCAAGCCTATCAATGGCCTAAAAGTCTCACAAAACACCAAATACTTCATATCCTGCTCCTCATCACTGTTACTGCTAGCTGAAAACAGTATCAGAATTTCTGCCTTTCCTTTTTTAAAGACTGTCAAACACATCACACCCATAAGTAGTATAATCTGCTCCAATATCTTCATACTACTAGATTTTCTTGAAGTATTTTACAATTAATAAATTTCTAAATCCATCTGGGATAATTGTTTATATGACAGATACCATCTTAAAATATATACATAAAGTTGAATTGTCAGCATATATTGTGTTACAGAATGAAACATGTTATTTACCATCGCCTTATTTTTCTTTTCATAGTTCTGCTTCCTGCTGGTTTTGAAATAGCTTTTACATCCTTACAATTGCCCACTGCAAATTGAAAATATATGCATATTGATATCACAGAAATAAGAACACAATTACATTAAAATCCAAGCTATTTTATTGCCTATTACTTTATTTTCTTAGTATATTGCTTAAAAAGAAATATTTATGCTTTAGGCATATTCAGGCATAAATAAGCATGTTTATACATGCGCAAACATATGTGTCCTCTTACAATAATTGTAAGTGACATTACAAGACCACAGGCTTTGGGAAAAGAAGGAATCTCAGCAAGGAAATATGAATAAATAGCACTTCCTTTTGTTTCTGAGAAATCCACACAGTCTTTCAAAAGGAACTATATAATTAACGTACTTGTTTTTTTCATGTTTTTGATGGCATTAGTACAGATTTTCCTTAAATAAAAAAATGGGTCACGTTCATTATTTGGTGATTGCATAAAAATTCCTAGCATTTTTTTTTTTTTTTCATCTCCACTGAATTACTAAGGCATATTATGGAACTGACAGGAACACCACTTGCAACGTAATGGTAATGAAAGTGAAATAAGGTTATTATTACTGCCTTCTCTTTTGTTCTTTTTCTCATCAAAAACAAACAATGTTATTTAGATCACTGGTGAAATGTTGCCACAGCTCTAGAAAAAGCTTTTGACTTAGATGACACGCCATAGGTTTATCTTTCATTTATTAGAATTGCTTCTTCTATAGCCCATTTTATTTGCTTGTTACTCAGCAATAAATCGAGACCCAGACCGATGTTTAGCCCAGGTTTCTAGTCACAAAACATACCTAAAGTGCTCACTTTTTCTGAAGGAGGATTCTGAAGTTAAAGCAAAATTATTGGAGTGCAGTGTTAGCCTCATTCCTCTGCCTGATCTCACACTGAACATTGTCAGCCCTCCTTTAGAGCAACTTCTAACATAAAACAAAAGCCTGCTTACTGAATGTCTGCACTCACTACATCTGTACAAGAGAGTATTTTTATCACCAAATCAGGAAGTTATATGTCCTAAAACTGCATAGGAGGGTCAAAATAAATATGAGTAAATGAGGCATTGGTTATTTCATCCTGCATGTTAGCCACTAGTAGGTATTTATCAAGTGTTCTGGATGGAATCAAAGTTGCTGTTTCCTAGAATAATACTTTAAAGAGACTGGAGATAGAATGCTGACTACTGTCAGTCAAGGATTCATTCCAGATGAACTTTATTGGCAGAGAAAGATAAAATTTTATCTTCATGCATGGTAAACTTAAATTGAGGTGCCTAAAACCACAAAATGAATTACACATCTAGGCATCACCTCAGTGCCAATTTAAGCAGCTAAGCTCAGTAATGACACTGTAAATGCATTATCTTCAGAGCAATCAAATTCATATATTCCCTTTCCAGACATTTATTATGGTGTTCATGCATTTTACATTTCTGTATATTCTGTTCAAACCATAATATTTTCCTTCTAGTCTTTCAAAGGACATTTTAGACTTGTGTTGCAGTTGTAGTTTATATTCTTGCTTCGGTCCCTTAAGTTTAAATGCTTCTCTTGTGTGTTGAATAGAGTATTACAAACCTAGATAATAAAATGCAAACCATAAACATTGTAAAATTCAACTAGTGTTAATACTTAACTCTTTTCCTCCATAAAAAACTGTTTTGTTGGCTATAATAAACGTTTCCATTCTTACTACCTCTTTAAATTCTTAAGCCAAATCATTTAGAAGACAGGTGTTCTGACGCATGAAGGAAATGACACTTTTCAAGCTCTTGCAATGGAAGAAGTCATTTAGTGTTCAAATGCACCTAAGGTAAAAACTTCATGCCTACATTTCAGTAGTACTACTGGATCTGCTGGGCTGAAACACTGCACTCTTCTTTATCAGAAATGGTATCTTTAATGACCAGGTTGAAGACTTAATGTTGGTCGTAAATACTCAGTAAACATTAATTGTTTTACATGATTTGGAATATGCTTAGTACATCATTTTCATCCTTGTCATTTTAGACATTTTTTTTCGTTCTTGTACTCTCTCTCCTAATGTAATTAACATTAAGAAGATGTTTGTCAGAGAAACAATTTTAAGGATATCTTCTGCCAAAGAGGCCTCATTGAGAGCTTTTGAAATATAGAATACTAATGAAAGCCTCTTGTGGCAAGACATTTAGTTAAGGACCCATGCAGCTTGGGGTGTCTCAGTTTAAGATATTACTGCTAATGATGCAGTTAGTCTCATTTAAGGAAGTATCAGTTCGGTGTGTTCTGATGAACTCAGTTATGACAACAAATATGAAACCCAACAAAATCACTCATTCACCGGAAAGAAATACCTCAAAACAACATAACAGGGACATTTTTTTCAAGAAATGAATTACAGAGAAGATTAAATTAAAACATTCATACACTGGGGAAGTATGCAAGTTTACAGCATCTTGTTTGAATTCTTATTTTGTCTGCTTTCAAACAAATGCATATCGGTTTAATGGAGTAAAATTCCACAGTCATAAGAGTAGTCTGTTAGCACTGCCTGTAGCATTTCAAGCTTAAATGGCCCATGACTCCTTATGACAGAGCAGTGCCTCAATGGAAAATATGTGGTATGTGTTTCTGGAAACTATTCTTTATATAGTTCTATTGGGTTTACTTCTATAACTGGTAACTAGAACCACTGGGCTGTATGGTCAGAGAGTAGAGCTGTATGCCTACGTGGTTGAGGAAAAAATAAATGAGGATTTTGAGGATATCATTGATGCATAAGTACAAGACAGCTGTGCCTAAGTGCCATCTAATGTATTTCAGCCTTCCTTATCTTCCTCTGGTCAGCTCTCCATCATCTCCGTGACCATTGTCACTGTATCAAATCCCATGTCACTGCATGCTTATCCTTTCTTTAACTTCTTTTCCAGGTGTTCACTGTCAGAAGTAGGGCATGGTCAGAGGCAGGAAAATAGAACAGATGGATCCTTCATCTGAGAGTGTGGTTATCTCCTGTTATTTTCTTATGCTTGTACTCTTTTCTCCCTGTTCAACTCATGCTATTATAGCCATAGCCTCTTTTTATATTGTCGTGGTTTGAGCCTGGTCGGCAGCCAACCACCATGCAGCCTCTCTCTCCCCCTTCTCTTCCGGCAATAAGAAGGGACAGAGAGCCAGGCTTGGGGTTCGAGATAGGACTGGGATGGGGAAAAAAATCCCCCTTTATGGGCACGAGCAAAAGGCAGACTCGTTAGGGGAAGAAAAAAAGAACATACATTTATTACAGACACTAACAACACATAACAGAGTAGGACAGTGAGAAGCATTGCCACATCTTGAGAACACCTTCCCCCTACCCCTCCCTTCTTCCCGGGCTAAGCTTTGCTTCCGATATCTCTACCTCCTCCCCCCAGCGGCGCAGGGGCAGGGAATGGGGGGTGCAGTCAGTGCTGCCACTTCTTCCATCTTCAGTGGGGGGAACTTATGGAACTTATTCCCCCTGCTCCATCGTGGTCCCCCTCTCACAGGAGACAGTCCTCCACAAACTTTCTCCGACATGAGTTTCTCCCATGGGCCGCAGAGTTTCCGACACTGATCCATCGTGGGTCACTAAATTTCTCCAACTGTATTCCCTCCCATAGTTGCAGCCCTTCCTGAGCTGCTCCAGTGTGGGACACCCCCGCATGCTGCAATCCTCCCAGCACTGAACTACAGCAGCAGGGGCTACTTTTTCTCACAAGATCCCAGCCTTCTTCGGGCACAGTCATCTTGGTCATCCATGCGAAGCACCTTACAGGCCATAAATCAATGTCTGCTCCACCGTAGACCTTCATGGGTGGCAGGGAGGGTCTACCCTGCCGTCTCACCACAGGATACAGGGGGTTCTCTGCTCCAGCACACCTCCCCCCTCCTTTCTTCCTCCGTTCCTCCACTGACCTTGGTGTTCACACAGCTGGAGCAACTCCTCCTCACCAATCCCACTGCCCGTCACCACGTCCCTTCTTAAATATGTTATCACAGAGGTGAAGCTGATTGGCACAGTTTCCAAACAGAGGTGGGTCTGACTTGGAGCTGGGGGAGCTTCGAGAAACTTCTCACAGGAGGCCGCCCCGATAGCCCCCTCCCCTGCCACCAAAAAAACTCCACAACTCACTCAACCCAGGACATATATAATGACTTCTGTTAAGGAAGCCATGACTACAGATAGTTACCTCAGATGGGGTCATTCCTTACACAAAGACAATAAATGGACAGTGTTAAATTCCATTTTGTTGTACCTATTGTTTAATGCTGATGAGTGGTGAGCTTAAACAAACTTAAGTTAATGTTAACTTTTATGGGAACACTTATTTCCTTTAGATAAAACCTCAAGAACATTCCTCATTATTCCTTAATGATCTTTCAAGATTTTTTAAACTTATCAACCAATCTAGTAACTAGGTGCTGGTCAAATGATGCAGAGTCTTCAAAAATTATATTCACTTTGCTTAAAATGGAAACAATTCCCATGGATCAAAATAGAAGAGACCATGAACAGAGTGTTTTCCTCTGCTATCACTAATAGATGGAAAATACTTTGCAAAAACCAGCAGTTTCTGAGGGTCTTGTCTAAACATGTACCCAATGATGCCACTCAGTTTCACAGGCATTTTTTTTAAGTGTTTTTTTGTGCCATCAGATAACAAGCATCAATTGTTTCACAGTCATATTTAAGATATTTTTATCTTTTTTAATGAGCCCAAAGCCAGAACTGTTCTGTACTGTCAGGAAATCAATCTAGTATTTACATATACTTTCTTCAAAAATAAAGTGCTCTCACCAGTGATGAAATACCCTGTAATATTTTGCTTCTGTTTCTATGCATCCTGCCTCACCTGGCCTGCTATCTGTCTTTCACGTTTTTCAAGTTCTTCTCATTCCAAGTAAAAATGAATTCTAGTCAAGGGATGATTGAGCAATTACGTGAAAGGGAGTAGACGAAGCCTGAGAGATGGGTGCACGCTGAAAGTACATGCACAGATGTTAATGCTTGCATGACCCTCTCTCTAAAATATAACAGTCCCTGACTACAAACATATTTCTGAGTCTGTAATATATAGTCAATGTAAGAGTTCTCTGCCATTCTTGATATGCCAGCAGGGGTCAAATTGAAGATAACATTTGCTGGGATTGAATGGTCATGCCTCAGTAGTGTCTCTCACTTTTTTTCCAGAGGGGCAGAAATTTCTGGAGAAGCCAGAAATGTTAATGCTTCTTGTTGCCCCAAAACAGCCAAAATACAGTCATCTCACTCATTAGCTGAAAATTCAGACAAGTTCCCAGGTTAACTCAGGACAATACATAGGCAAATTCAAGGCTTAGAGTTATGAGAGTTTTTAAATACAGGTTTGTCTTCTAGTTCTGTAAACAAACATCTGAAACATTTGGGGTTCTGTCATTCCCAACATTCACAGAGAATTTGTGAATTTGGCATGTTTATCACCATGATATTATGTACAGAACAGTTGTATTGAATTTTACGAAATTAGGTGACCATTTAGAGTGAATATGTTAGTATATTTTATCATGTTAATAAATACAGAAATCCATTATCTACTGTTTTGTCATGGTGATCAGAGTTGTTCTACAGTTTATGACAATTTACTTGCCAAATAAAGCATGCGTATTGTTTTCAGTTTCTTTCTGCTCCCAGGAGATTGGTAAAACTATTTTGGGTAATAGGCTAGTAACAATGAAAGAGTTAAAACTGGAGGGTTTCTAGAGTTTCCAGAGAGTTGTATTTCAGCTTGAACCACAACAATCATCCATAGCATAAATGCACTAATGTGACATTTACAGACTGTGTGGGTCATTTAAAAATTCTCCAAACCACCAGAGCATTAATATTTGAATAAACTGAGAAAAAAAGCACACAAAAAGATACAAAACTTTGCATTTAAATGTCAATTTTTCTGAATGATTAATTTGATAGTTTAATTACTACCTTTCTGTAGAGATCTTTTAATCAGTGCTTCCCCCTTCATTTAGAAAAGTGTGTGTCTGTAGCATCATCGCTTTCATGCTTTCTGAACAGCCTGACCACTGGTTGTAACCATGCTTTCCTAGGAGCAACACAGCCTCACTGTGACTTGATCCAAGCCATACTCTTTGGGAAAGGGTTATGTAGTGACTTATTTGTCTAAATTTATGTTTCTCTTTTCAGCTCTCTTATTGTAATTTTTTGTGATGGGAAAGGGGATCTCTTACCACTTCATGCACCAGCTTCTTTCCTATAGCTGCCAGCTTTAGTCTGATTTGCCCGCTTTCCTCAGGGACTTGTGTTCACAGGGAACATGCATCAGCTGAAATTCTTTCTTTAACTGACTTACAATACATCCATCCTCTCCTGGACCAAAGACTCTGCCCTCTCTCACCTGCTGCTATCCACAAGGCATAGTAAGAGGTCTGCTTGACATAAACAAACTACTGTGGGGAGTTTTGTCTCCCATCCTAGCTATATTGCAGGTGGGCACAATCCAAAAGACACGAAAATAAATGGTGCTATTTTGCAGCAGATCTTTGGTGTTTCCATGTGAATGCTTCTGGCTGTATTAAAGTTCACTGGATTTTGCAAACACAATCAAGTCCTGTTTCCCTAGACATTGCTGCTGTGCAGCAATTGTATGCTATATCACATCACTCATTTGTCATTTATTGCCTCTACATGCCTAGGGAGCAGTAGATCTACTTGGTCTTTTGCAGAAAGATGTACTTAGATGGCCAGGTATGAGTCAGCTATGCAACAGGACCTCAGTTGACAGGTCTTGAATGGGAAGCAATGCAGCTGCATTACTGTATTATCGTGTCTGACTTTGTATGGGGAAGCAATGCAGCTGCATTACTGTATTATCGTGTCTGACTTCGTATGACCACAACACATCTGCTTCTAGCTGATAGGTTATAATTTGTTTGCATCCTCTCATCCAGACATACTGGAAAAACAAATAAAGACTTAGTCTGAAAAACATCGAATAAAGGTAACCCATCGTCATAAAGGAATATTTTAGACTTGTAATATGTGTGCACCTACTAGGAGCAAGTGGAAAAAGAACATTCTGGAGATCTTGAGGTTCCATATCTAAAAGCTCTTGACAACTGAAGCCAGAAATGGCTGGACAAGAGGTAACCTGTGGCGACAGGGTCTTTAGAGAAAAGAAAAGCATTTAGTTTATTTTCTAGATCATTATTTCTCTTCTTTTTTTTACTGTTACTAGTCATTTCTAGACATATCAATGGGCAAGGTATTTTTCATTTAGTGTAATTTTCTCTATTCACAAAAATCAATTTTGTAATTAACAAAAATCAGTTTGAAAAAACAATGACAATGCCATGTTTGCTAAGAATGGAGTCTCACTGATTGGTATTTGCCTGCCAGTTCCATCATCTCATACTGGTGGCATAAATGTATCATTTTTTCAACCACAACAAACACCTGCTTTCATTTCCATTCTATAACAAATATGATTCTAGCTTATTTAAATAAGAATTGGCTGAGATAAATTTAGAAATAGAAAGAAATGAAATTTGTTGATCATGTTTTTAATTTTCAGTTGTTTTCCTTATTCTTGTTAATATATTCTTATTTCTTTTGAACAGTAACAGAATTTATACCTGCCTTACTGGGCAGCGAGGTTGCACTTTGCTATTTATATGGAAGGCAACAACTTTATTCAGACTTTCCTTGAAAAAGAATTAGGATGACTTTATTATATAAAAGTAGAATTTGAAAATTAGAAGCTTGAAGCCCAAGTAAAGTCTATTAGATGAAGTTATAGCAATGTTTGGTTAAAAGTGACAGAATCTCAGAATCCTAGGAACTACTGAGGCTGGAAGGCACCTCTAGAGATCATCTAGTCCAGTTCCCCTGCTCACAGCAAGGCCAGCTAGAGCAGATTGCTAAGAGAGGTTTCCAGTGGGATTTTGAGTATGTCCAAGGCTGGATACTCCACAACCTCCCTGGAGAACCTGTGACAGTGTTTGACCAACATCACCATTAAAAAAAAAAAAAAAAATATTTTTTTTTTATTATGTTTAAGTGGAGTTTCCTGTTTCAGTTTGTGTCTCTTGCCTCACCAGGCATCACTGAGAAGAGTCTGTCTCCATCTTTAGTCCCCCACTAGGTATTTATATAGATGAATAAGGTTTCTGTGAGCTTTCACTTCTCAAGGCTGAACAATGCAAGCTCTCTTGGATGCTCCTTGTATTTCAGGTGCTCCAAGCCCCTAACTGTCACTGAACATGTTCCAGTATGTCCATGATTCTTGTACTGGTTTCCCCAGATTTGGAACCAGCACTGCAGATATGTCTTACTAGTTCTGAGTAGAGGGGAAAGGTGACTTCCTTCAATCTGTTCGTGATACTCTTCCTAATGCAGCCCAGGAGGCCTTCTTTTTTGTGAGGGCACATTGCTGGCTTCTGACCATCTTGTTGCCCACAAGGACTTGCAGGTTCTTTTCTGTTGGTTTCTGTTGCATATCCTGATGCACAAGGTTGTTCCTACTCAGGTGCAGGACTTGGCCTTTTGCTTTGCTGACCTTCATCAGATTCCTGTCAGCCCATTTCTCCAGCCTGTTGAAGTCCCTCTGTATGGTAGCACAACCACCCAGTCTATCAGCCACTCCTCCCAAGTTTGTATCACACTTGCTGAGAGCACAGTCTGTCCCATTGTCAAGGTCATTAACGAAGAGTTTAAACAGTACTTGTCCCGGTATAAGACCCTGGGGTACATCATCAGTGACTGAGCTATTGAGTTGGTCAGGTCTGACTTCCTAGTCAGTCCGTGATGACAGCTCAGTCACCCTCTTGGTGACTCTTTGTAGGTTTGGAAATGGCTTCCAGGATTATTTGCCCCATCACCTTCCAAGGGATCAAGGTGAGGCTGACCAGCCTGTAGTTCCCTGGATCCTCATTCTTGCCCTTCTTGAAGATAGAATTCTTTGAGTTCTCAGGAACCTCCTTTGACTCCCATGAACTTTCAAAGATAATCAAGAATAGCCTAGCAATGACATCAGCCAGCTCCCTCAGCACTCATGGATGCATCCCGTCAAGATAAAAGACACATTCCAGCTGTAAAGAAGGAACAACTTTCTCAAAGTATATAAAGCAGTCGCTGTTAGAAAAAAATCTGAAATTGAAACAAAGTGGTTTTTAAAAGGAGGGGTTTAATTCAATCACAGCTATTAATGTCAAAATAGAAGTTACTATGGCATACTGATTTATAAAAATCATGTTTTATCTTAAAATGTAAAATTTATTCATATTTTATACAGAAAGAAATTGTGTTTATACCACAAAGACTGAAATTCTTTGGAATTTCAGGTTAGTGCAGAGTGAATCTGGCTTCTTGGTGAGAGGTCTTTGACACTGATAGCACTGATATTTCAAGCAGTGTGTGATGTCTGATAACTTTTCCAATAGAATATAACACTTGGCTTTTGACCCAGAAGTGCCAAAGTGATTTTGATTTCCTAAAAGAAATTCTTCACAGACTGTACTGCCATAATTCAGATCACTGGCAGTTTTTAAGTAGGAGCATTTGAAAAAAAGTGACTCAGGTAGAGAAGAGACCAAAATGGTAGTTGATACTGGTTAGTTCCTTTCAAGTGGAGTAAGGACATTTCTGTGAACTCCATATCTGTATCTCTGCCTGCTGCAGCTGTCTGGAACTTCCTGCAACTATAGAGAAGATACAAATTCTTTTATTCCTTGCATGAACTGCCACCCAGAATCTGTACCTGAAATAGAATGAACCACCTTGACATTGGTAGATCAATTCTAAAATTGTTCTAGTCAATCTACTGTCATTCACTATCATTGGCCATTGTCAGGCTTTCCCAATAAAATAAGTGTTAATATCTTGGGTCACAATGAACTGAAATATATAATTATGATAATTTATGTGTTTGACATCTTACAAGCACAGTGCATGCAAAGTTTTCTGCTACCTGGGATGATGGGAATCAGTAACCTAGAGAACAGGTTGCTTTGCAGCTCTTGGAGAGGACAGGTTTGGTTCAGTGATGCATAAAACATCTGTACATAGTCAATAGCACCTGTACATGGTCAACAGAGTTTAGTGTAGAAAATAAGAAAAAAAGTGTTGTCCCTGAATTACCTTAGTTGTTTAAAACATTTTTAATAATTACTGTCTCAAATACTGTTCTAAAACTTCTTTCATCCAGCTGGGAGTAGTTCTCCTCTTCCTTGCGGTACCACACTCTAAGTCAGAATTACTGTCACTGAACTTGGCAATTTTATGCTAGAGTAAAAGTGGCACAATAAATAAAAAAAAATTCACAGAATGATATTGGTCTTGAGACAGTCCAATGAAAGTATTGGGTACCTAAAAGAAATACGTGGATTATCTATGTAACCAGCAGCTTGGATATTTTCTAATGAATGATTTTCAATGGAATCAAATGGCATCACTTATCCAAAGACTGAAATGACCCTGTAGAAATGGCCTTGAGAAAGCCTTAATAAATGAATTGTACACTGGCATTGCAGCAGCCAACAAAAGAAAAAATACTCTTCTCAGTATGTGGCAGCTATTCTCATTATGACTGGGCAAAGATAACTTCCACCAAATTTCTCTACCCAGCCACATGCAAAGTGTGCCTGTTGGTTACTTTTGTTTCTTTCTATGTGGAAAGAAACATTTCTACTATGTGGAGAGATAATAAACTGCACTTTCTTGTTCTTCTTTCTGCTTAATATCTCAAACCGTCAGCCTATCTACGAATCATTCTCCAACATCCTAAGGAAAGAATTAAATCTGCTTGCTGCCAAGATCTGTTTAAGTGATATACACCTTTTGAAAACAACGACAATGCTTCCTGAAATGGTTCCTTCTAAGAATATGACAATAACCAGCCTGGTAATACTTGCCTACAGGTACAAATGACACCATAACACCTACAACATCGGAAATTCGATGACTGACATGACCTCAGTATTTCACAGATAGTGGAAAAAAAACTACCCTAGCTGAGAAAACAGTGTTGTAGAGTTCTATATATCAGTTTGAAATATGGTATTACCTCTACACACAATATCTTGTGGATTGTTTACAGAATAATTATTCTGATCTCATAAACTACATGCAACTGTCATTTATTAATATCAAATAACCTTATATTCCGTGACAATTGCTTTTTAGTTATTGTCTTGTTCTCTGCTAAATGCCATCTTGCTTAATGAAACAGTATCACCTTATTAGAATGCACCTAGAAAAGTGTCACTGTGGCCAGGGCACTTCTAAAATAGTTGAGACAAATTAATATTGTCAAACCCAAGAGAGAGATTATAAATTCCCCTTTAAACTGCCTTTCTGTCTTTCAAGGACAATTTACCCCCTGCAGATTCAGCTGATGCTTTAAGTAATTCACACTGTCATTCAGTAAAGTGTTTTAAAATGCTTTTTAAATACAGATTTTTTTTTTTTTTTGGGTGCTTAGTATTTCTTTATATATAAAAGCAAAAATAATGTAACTGTAAGTTTTAAACTGTTGTTATAAATAATAAATACAGATGTAAACATCATTGTCAAGGGAAGAAAATACTTTTAAAATATAATAATTTTAAACTATAATACTTTTAGCAGATACATCTAGAAAACAGATCAGTTGAGTTAGTCACCATTCAGGTTCAGTTTCATTGCCAGTAATTTGTTTTGAAAACAGCAGACCTATAATATTGAATATTTATTTATTTTCAGACTGAATTATTTTCAAATTCAACATCTACAACTCTAAAAGAATCCTCACTTCAAGTTCAAGGCAGCTTTAAGGATTATTGTATAAAAAATTCATCACGGATAAAAACTACAAAGTCCAAACACACTTTCTGCAGTGACAACTCATGAAATTTCAGCTTCTTTACCTCAGGCAGGTCCAAACTCAAATAACCCTAAAGATTCTCGCAACTCCCCTTTCCTCTTGCAGCTTCCTAAAGTGAGGGGTCTGATGATCTGATGATTAGATTAACAGGGACACCCTTCATATACCACACCTCACTCAAATAACTCAACAGGAAATATTTTTGCTCCTTTGTCTCTCTTGAAAATTACACTAAATATTTAAAGATATACTATAAATGTTTCAGGTCAAATATCTGGAAGAAGTTTTTAAAAATGAAAACTTTACATAGGAATATGACAACCTGGTAGAAATTCTACTGAGGAACAAATTCTATTCCTCAATATTTTTTTCTTCAAAACAACTATTCCTCTCTATATTTAATATATCATTAATGAACATTATTAAATTTGAAACCAAATACTTCTGTTGATCTGAATTTCTTCTTTTAAAAAATATTTAGGGAGAAATTTCAAATATTTAGGAGGATATACAACTGTATGCTAATTTGGGCTGTTATTACATTTCAAAATACCAACAGAACAAAGATTCTTAATTTTGAGAGAACATGACAATATTTGACAACATTTCTTTTCTTCCTCCTTTACTGAAACAAATTTAACAGTAACTAAAGGGAATAGAACAAGATTCAAGCAAGCAAGTAGACAAAAAAACTTACCTGAATTAAGGTAGTCATATTTATTCTGATTACAGTTGGTACAGGTAACATACTTCATTTCCCCCAAATACTTGTTTTCAGTTGGTATCTCATCTCCCTTACACTAGCACATAATTTCAATGCAGACTCAGAGGTCCAGAAGCTGACCAAAAGAAGGTTATTATATTATAATGACTATAATTAATATTAGAATTTATAATTAAAATAGAAAATTGTAGATGGAGAGAACACAAGATCTAGGTATAGTGCAGCTTCTTATTTGAGCTGTATTCCTTCTATTTCAAATAATATTGATTTATTGGGGTCATAGGTTCAATAATGTTTATGGGTCTTGTTCTTCATCATGCTCCCATTATACTGATGATCATACTTCCATTTACATGTTTCTTTGATTTTTATCTTTCTCAGCCTCTTACTCCTTTGTTATTTGAGCCACAAAATAGTCAATCTTAAAATTATGAACATTAACATTAAGACTATTTAAAAATATTTTTAATTAGTGTTTACCTCTGCCTGAAAGGAGGCTTTCAACTAATTTTAGTGTCAGCCAAATCTTGAAATACAGCAGCTCTAATATGCTTTGCAATAATGTGTTTGAATTAAAAATTAAAGCAAACTGACAAGCTCAGTCAAAAAGAAAATTATCTTTAGCCTCCAGTATATTTATTCTGTAGAAGAGGTTTCTATATTATTTCAATACAAATCCTATCAAAGTCATTGATTATTTTATAAAAGTGATATTTTGATAAGTGCTTTTAAAAATAATATGGCATACAGGAACACAGATAAAATAATTTAAAAGTCCTGTTTGGGCTATCCAAGAGTTTTGTACTTCCCAAAAGTTCATTGATGACATATAAACTTTATGTTGTGCAATGTGCTTATAGTTGGGGAAAAATGGGCTTGTATATGAGATGGGCAGAGGGAAGTAAAGGCAAGGGACAAGAATACTTTGAAAATAGGTGTTCCTTGATTTTTTCTCCATCTACAGCTTACTACTTGCAATAAACTTACCTATTAATTTCTATAACTTCATGATTGTTAAATTTTCTGATAAAAGTAACTATTGTACATAATGATTCAATATAATATCCAATCTCAGACTAGGTAACACAGGACAGGTTATTTTGCAATAATATATGTATTTAGCCCAGTCTTTTCAGGATATTTTTGAAGTCCAGAATGAATTAAGGAAAGCAAGGAAACATAACTTAAAAATCTTTGTGTTAAATCTATGACTCTTCAAAGCAATGAAGCAGACTTCTTCAGTGCCTGTAGATTTGTGTCCTAGGCAATCTAAATAAGTAGTTTTTAGATGGAAGGAAATTAGTTTGTATATAAAAGATAAATAAAAACATGCTTTACCTTATTCCAGTCTACTGAAAGGAAACAGCCTATCATCTTTCCAAACAAACAAGAGATATGTAGGAAATAAAAGAGAGGTTTCCTAATATTTTATTTAAGGGAGACAGTAGTTTCCTTTCTAAATGAAAGAACTCATTCATACTATATATTGTTTAGTATGTTATCTGAGAAAACATTGACATTACATTCTCTCTTTTCCTCACTCACTCACTCTTCACTGGTAAATATAATTTTACATGGATTTCAGTTTCATACTGCTGAAAATATATTAATAAATGCTGTGTTCGAGTATAATTCCTTCGTATTATTCAAAATTAAATAACAATGGATCATGAACTCAACTTTTTTTCCTTAAAATTCCAGAAATTTTCTACCTAGACTGTCATATCTATGCTACTTCCATCCTCTTTCTCGGAGGTGGCAAAATCAAAAGATAGCCTTGACAAAAAGACAGTAACCTAAGAGTTGAGTGGACCATGAGTATCTGATCTTTTAATGGCTCTATGAACTTGAGTAAATCTTCTATGGCAAGTCTAAAAATCAGATTTTATGTTGAACTGTGTCCTGGTTTGGGCTGGAACAGAGTTAATATTCCATTTTGGTAACTAGAATAGAGCTGTGTTTTGGATTTAGCAATGGGTTTGGTATGAGAAGAATGCTGATAGCACATGCATGTTTTCAGCTGCTACTGAGATTTCAAGGACTCTCCGAGTCCCCATGTCCTGTCCATGTGTAAGTGCACAGGAAACAGGGAGGAAGCCCGGACAGAGCACCTGACCCAAATTGGCCAATGAAATATTCCATATCATGTAACGTCATGCTCACTATACAGAAGAGGGGTGGTCAGGAAGGGGCTCTCTCTCACTTCCAGGATTGTGATTGTGGGATCTTGGTATTTCAGGATCGCTAGCTGGGAATGGTCTGGGTATTGGTCAGTGGGTGGTGAGCAATTGCATTGTGTATTGACTGTTTATATTTTAGATTGTTGTCATTTTTTTCATTTTATTACTATTATTAAACTGCTTCTATCTCAACCTGTGAGTCTCCCTCTACCCCTCCAATTCCCTCCCCCATTTCCAGGTGGGGAGGGGGAGGGTAGGTGAGCGGCTGTGGGGTGGTTGGCTGCTGACCAGGCTCAAACCACAACAAACTGATTAGCTACAAAGAGAAGAAAGAAGGGATTCATAACCCTGTGATAAGCTCACAAAATCGAGTGTACTGGCTAAAGGATTGTTTATGACACTGAGGACAGGGAAATAGAAATTTCAATTCCCTATAGCTTAAGTACCAGCCCACCTTCAAGAATCTAGGTTTAAACACAAATTTGTAATTAATTACCTAATGTCATTCCTTTCAGCCCAGGGAGACCTGTGTTAAATATTTCATCCCTCCAAGCAGATTGGAAGCCATATCTCCCAAAAGAGTGCTTTAATCATTAGGATCCATCAAGAAGATGAGCTGAGAGATGCTCAATCTGTCTTCCTGGTATTGTTCCACTTTGCATAAGAAAATAAGTATCTTCCAAAGAGATTGATTTTATTGCTTATATTAGAGCATTCATCCTCTAGGAAAGAATCAGGGTTGCAGTTCCTTCTTCCATTTATCTTGGAAAGGGAAAGCTACATTTCCCTCCACCTCTGCAATTGAAGTGACCAGTTATATAAACAGTTTCTCATGGTCTTTAGCTGGGTCAATATTTTATTACTCTCTGTAAGTGGAATAACTTCAACAGAAAAAGAAACATGAGAGTACACAAGTTATTAGCAGTTATTAGCAGCTACAAGTACTTAGCATTTGGAGTTTCTCAATTAAAAGTCAAGTCTAAGGCTCCATAGATGGATAATGGAAAAGAACAAATCTTCTGTATCCTGAAAACATTGGCTGTTTACTTGTTAGCTGAAAGACTTTCCAGGAACTATGACTGGTTGTTTAATTTTGCTCTCTATGTGACCTAATTTGCAAAGTGTTCTTGGTGAATGTTTTGCTTAAGGTCTGTAGATAAGTGTTTAGCACACCTGTCTTGCCAAAGTACTCAAGGCAGAGAGGTCTGAAACAGTTTCAGACATGATCAGAAGGTCTCTAGGCACCTAAGGAAATTTCATATTGGAACTTAACACCCCAATGGACTTTTGTTACCTTAAATCTTAGCATGAGGTTTTGGGATACAATCAGGAATTTAAATGCCTGAAGCTATAGTATTTAGCTTTATTATTTAGTACTTATATTTTCTATAAAATGCTTACACCCTAAGGTGCTCTATAAAAAAGACAAATCAGAATTTCTCCAATATATAAGTATTGTGCAACCAAAGGTATTAAATCTCACAATTTTTAATGAGGCAATGGAGCAAAATGCAATCTCATATTGGTAATTAACAAGACACCTGTTACCATAATATAGCAGAATTTATTTAGTGTCATTACAGAATGTTTTACCTTTGCCAGCAAAAAATCCCTGCAACAATAACACTGTTATAGTAATACCTAGAGATTTTTCCTCACTGTTACAGGCTCTGCAGACATTGACAAATCTATAATCAATTATGGCATAATATAATATGACCATGTAGGAAATAAGATAAACTTTGGCAACAGGTTGCAGTCAGATTCTCCTTTTTGAAGTGACTCAGTGGTTAATTCTTTGTTTCACCGTAGTATGAAAATATGTCCAGGATGGTAGGATGCATAAATTTAGAGTAGTCACTCAGTGTCACAAAAAGCATGTGATGCTCAGTTTGTTCTAAAGAAAAAACAGCAAACTATAGCACATACATGTTAATTAATGGCATACTGGCAATGAGACGATACTAGAAATAGAAACCAGAATCTTTGCTTCAAATTCAAAGTTAGATATGGGGTAGACCTATATCTCAAGAGGAGGTGTCTATCAGAGGGTAGAGATGGCCACGGGAGTTCTACTCAAGGTTTCAGCTGCGCCAGAAAGCTGCACCTTTGTTTGCTCAGCTTTGCAAATGAGGCTTAACCTGAGCTGATGGAAAATGTTTTGACCAGATGACCGACGTTCATTTTAGCTGCCCTCAGTGTTGATGTCTTGCACCACCATGAATACTGGCAATAGCTAATAAGGAAAATAATGAGTAGGTGACTCTTGAAGCAAAATGAGCTTATTACCTGACACTCCACCATCTTCATTAGAGGAGATTTATGCTAACTATAGAGTCAACATCACTCGATTTATAGACCTAAAGTAATAAAAGGCAAAGCTGCTCTTTACTCAACGAAAGCACTATTGTGGAGATTTATATCAGAAAGCCACTTCATCAGCTTCTGATTAATAATTTATTAACAGCATGGACTCATTCAATTATTTCTTTCTAATATTTTAATCCTTTTTCTTTCTCCACCAGAAATGCAATTAATTATAAAATGCTGTCAAAAGTGACTGATGTAATTGAAGATGAATCTCTTGAAAAGAAATATAAAATTCTTGTTTAGAAAAAAGATGCCAACTTTCATACCCACAAATTTATGACTAATGATGACCCACAAAATGACTTATAATTATCATCTTACAACAATATTTGACCATCCACTATTGCTTCCTGAAGACCAATATCGGGAATACATTTTACAGGGATCAATAATTTTATCACCAGCAATATAATCTATAGTTCTAGAAGTTGAACTCTTAGTAGGAGTAACAGGATGAAACTAAAGATAAGAAAATTTTGTCTGAATATTGAGACAAATTTCTTAACAGTGAAATCTATTATACTGTGCAGTCATTTCTAGAAGCACATTCTTTTTCATATTTATTTTACCCTCACTGCCTCACAAGTCATGTTGATTTCAAAACTGAAGGACTTCATGGAGGTTGACTTTAAGCAGAGATGGTTGAAAAATAAAAATGCATACATTTCAAGCTAACCTTTCTGTGATTACTTCTATTTTCTTCTTTTTGTACAACACCCACTTACCAGCAATTCTAAAGCTCTGAATAAAAAGTGTGTCTGTCTGTTGTGGAAACAAATTACTCTTATAACTCCATTTGCAAAACATTCTTCCAGATGTTATAGTATTGTCAGATATAACACGTCACTTTTACTGTCTTTTCAAAACAGATTTTGGCATAAGGAATTTCTCTACATACTCTACATTCTGCCACTTCTGTAATTAATTTTGAAAAAAAATCTTAAACACACAGGAAGAAAGGAGGTCAGATAATCACACTGTATTACCAATCGTTCACATATATTTTCCTTGATGGTTTGGAATTGGAGACACAGTGCATTTGAGAGTCTTTCACGATGCCAGGAATCATCGTTCTTAAATCAATTAAGAAGAAACTATGTCAGAAAAAAAAAAGTTT
The DNA here is from genome assembly GCF_018691265.1 of Tyto alba. Lineage (NCBI taxonomy): Eukaryota > Metazoa > Chordata > Aves > Strigiformes > Tytonidae > Tyto > Tyto alba. The sequence continues at coordinate 59,487,524 of NW_024881282.1, forward strand.
GATTTGTAAATGGAAACTTCACCAATGATCAGTAGTGATTTCTTGGATTTGTTGCCTACACGAGGCAGTATATATGTATATTATATGTACCTATAACTGAACTTATAAGAAAAGCTGCACTAAATTGTTTACCTTTTTGCTCTTACTTGATCTACCCTCAGCCTGGCAGATGGTGATGAGCAAGCAATCCAGGAGCATCTCTAGTCATGAGCAATACTAATCTTTTCTGTTAATTTCACACAAAGCTGTGTATGACCAGTAATAACTCTTTACACCCATCTGTTCTTGCTGGGTATGAGCAGATTACTTTGGGATGGACTGTCTTTATGATATACCCAATACTTCATTTTATCCAGTCACTATCAGGGAGATGGGTATGAATAGGATATAATTAATGATGACTTTGTAGTAAACAATGTTACATATTTATTCTTCAGAGATTAATCAGAGGAAAACTAGACATTTTTAAATTCATAGAAGTATTGGTTATAAAGGATTTTATACATAAAACGCTAAGAGGGACCTGAGGATAAGAATAAATAAAATTTATTACAGAATTCACTACAGATGTAGGATTAGAGTTATATGATGCATTACCTCTCTTCCTATGTTATTCCTCCACAGATGAGAATCATAACTTAGAGGTTATATCCATGCTGTGATTTTTAATGCACAATATACTGGTGCTCTTATGTCTTTAAATAAGCATCTGTAGAAGAGTGCACATATGGGTCATATGGTCAACCCCAGCCTTCAATAGCTGACAGTAGCCAGCAGGAAATGCTCAGCAAACATCAGATGGCAAAGAGTTATTTTTCCCCCCAGAATTTTCTCTGAGCCTTCTGTGATGTGTGGTTCAGAAAGCCCCTGGGCCAGAAATGAAAGGGACAGTGATTTTATTGATCTCTAGCATAACGTCCTTCCATCACCTTCATCCTAGGCTCAACAATCCTAGTCATTCCTTCTACAGAGGTAACACACATATCAATAAAATGTGGAATACCTATATTTTGGCTTGAGACGATTACTTCGTCCTTTTATGTCTTCAATGTATTACTTTCAAGTCCCTTATTAAAATTTCTTTTTATACTTCAAATGTTTGTTTTAGTGCAGAGAAACACACAAGATCTGCTATTGGTTAAATGAGAAAGAGAACTCTCAAATGAAGATCTTTAGTAGTATATACTATGTTTAGTTCATATTCTCTTATTTTTTTAGGCATAAATTCTGCAAAGTCCTTGAATTATAATTTACTTAGTCAGTAGTTGCCATCAGTCAACTGTTACCTCTAGAATATTTTTAAATCTGTGAATCCTTAGACAATCATGATATATTACATGCTACTTTATCATGCTAATAATAAATGCAAAGCAAAAATCCAACACATATATTAGCATGTTATTTTTCTTTATTAGAAATATAGAAGTGACATGTATTGGAAAATCATTAGGATCTCCACTTTCCATACATTTAAAAAGTAGGTATCTGCAGCAAAAAACTAGCATTTATAATTTGATAGATTCCAAAGCATACAGGGAATATTTTGTTTGTTTTGAGGGTTTAGGATTTTTTTTTTCAAGTTTCTTGATGATATGTTCCTCCTTCTCTGCTCTCTGGATTACAAGTGCTTGGCATGGAGAATGCACGTAAGAATCAAAAATAAATGTCTCAGCTTCCAGGAGTAAGGCTTTGAGGCTAAGATTTTGATATCTGTGAAGTAATGTATGTCTATACATAGTCCTTAAAGGGAGCTATGTTACTCAGGACTTTGGGCACATTGGCCTGTCCTAAAGGATACATTATGCCTGCTAATTTCCTTTCTCCACAGTTCCTACCTCCTATACAAAGAATTGATGTGGTGGTGGCTGTTAGTACAGATTTCATCTCGAACCAGGCCTTTATTTCCAATGCTTTAGAGACTCAGTCATCACATGCCAGTGTAGGGGCTGCCAGGAGCTGGGTGGCAAGTGTCTGCACCATGCCAGAGAGTCGTCCCATACATACCTGAAGATTTTTGTTTGAAGTTCTCCTTGTTATTTCCTCTTCAACCATTTATATTGTGAAATTTGGAAGGTAAGAGAACATGGCATAAAAGATTAAATTGGGATTGATAGATCACCATAAAATGTTACATGGAAACCAAGAAATTAAATGGTCGTCTGCAAAATCAACATTATGGAAACAATGGCTTTCAGTATATAAAGAAGTCTTTTCTAAGAGCTATAAAATATCAAACTTTCACATCTTGTCAAACTTCACAAAGTATGGGGTTGGTTCAAAGCTCCATTTAGCTGCCACTTATTTCTCCCTTTTATTTCCTTTTATATCATTTTTGATTACCAAGATTTGATGAATTGTTATCACAAAAACATAAGAACTGGCCACTTGAATCACCTTGCTTTTCTGTCAAGAATGTCTCAGCAGTAGCTTTCATTCCTTCTTTGAAAGATTTCTCTTCAAGTCAGATGGAAAGCATTATTTTATAAAGAAGTACCTTACTGCTTTATAGCTCAATTTTCCAATGCTTCTGGAGAGAGACAGAAAGACTTAGGAGTTGAAGGCACTTGGCACCCTCCAGGAGGCACTCTGCACAGCAGAGAATTGAATCATTAGATACGGTACTTTTTATAGTGCACATTCAAAAAATACTGGCTTTGAGCTTTGATTTGTGCATCTGTACAATGTTCCAATTTCTGGTAATACTTTTACAAGTGCTGTACTTGCTATACTGTAATTGAGGGTTGTTGGGTTGGGTTTTAACCTGCTTTTGTAAATACTAATAGAAGACCTATAGTTGTAAAATATAATATTAAATATGACTTCTTTAGGTGGTTTCACAAGGATAGGATTTATTCATTTATCAATTGAGGACCCTCTATTTGAGGTAGAGTGAATATTGCTTATTTATTTATGTGTTTTCCAATGCATCTGTAAAGTTTATTACACTACTATTATTATTAGAATGTGGATCAGAAGATCAATTAACAAAGGAGAGCAGAAATGCTATGCACTCGGGTAGGCTGCAATCCTGTCATATAGGTAAAGTAACATGGCAAAACGAGGTGAAGTTAAAGAGGATAGTGAATGATGTGTGAACAGGTGGGAAAGTTACATCAAGATCAGCTGAGGTGCTAGGAATGGAAATTAGTGAAATGAGAGTTTCAAAGGCTAAGAACAAAAAGGTGCTTTCTAAGGAGAGTAATTACAGAATCCTGCTGGGTGCATTACACAGGCTTAGGTAGACTGCAATAGATAATGTCTGGAGATAAAAGGAAAGAAGTGAGAGCCTGGGAAGCAGTGGATCAGAAAACCTCAACCTTAGGAGCAGGGGTAACCTGGGGAGGGAACATAAGGATGCGACAGGCAGGGAAATCCACAGAAAGGCTCAGACACTTTTCCAGCAATGCTTACCTGCTACCAGGCAACCCACACATGCTTCATGTAACTGTTGAGGAAACCAATGCCCATAAGCATCACAGTTTTGCTTGCAGCATTCTTTACTTGTCAATTTACATTTCTCAGACACATACAGCACTGGTGCCTATGGGCCACTGGCAGTTTTATTCTCTGATAAGGAATCTAAATTTGTCACATTGGGTACCTTAATTTTTAGTATCTCAATGTCATTGGACAGGAAGGGAAGGATTGTCATAAGTGGGAACCTGGTCAGGGAGATTTGAAATGTGTGGAAGAAAAGAGACAGAAAATAATGTACTGAAAGAAACCAAAATAAAAGAAAGAAATAGAAATAAAACCAAGGGAGTATAAAAGTGATTGAATAAACCAGTGAATTAAATCATGCAGCCAAAATACTACCAAAAAGCCACATCGATTTATATACCGCTCAAGAATTTTTCTTCAACTAAAAGTGTTAGAGTATTTTTTCAGTCCATTTTGTAATAAAAAGTAGAAATTTTCAACTATCAAATAGGAGAGGTATTTAAAAATGTACTTTGGGCTATAAAATCTAGAAGTTTTTAGTAGCAAATTGGAACCTTTAATGTTGATTTAAGAAAGACTTTCAAAATAGTTTGTGAAATGACTGTATCTAAATCCACTGAAGCTTCATTTTAATTTCTTAAAAATAATGCTTTTAAAATAACTTTATCTTAATACAGTTTTGTTTCCATTTCATATTTATCTTGTTTCTAAAAGGTTGTATTCACATTGTTTCTATTTTATTTTTCATTTTGAAGTGGTTAAAACTCCTTTTTACTCTAGACATCAGCTTTTTAAATGTTCTGTTTATCTTAGTTTCTTTTTTAAAGTGTCTCTTGTTTGATATTACAATGAAATATAGCAAAGAAGAAAATTGGACAAGTGCTCAGGGTCTTTATAAAAATAACAAAGCTTACATTCATTTTAAATTATTAAAATATGATAGGCAGGGAATTTAGGCTTCTTATTGTTACTTCTTTCCTTCAGATTCCCATTTCCTGTGGGAACATGTGAAGATACTACACAATAGTTGAGACAAACTGGATGCAGCTGAGAAGTGAAAATATTCAAGAGTAAACAGTGCAAGACTAAATATTTTAATATGTCAGGTAAAATAACAGCCGAAGTTCAGAGTAAGTGTGTGCAGATACACCTCTGGGTGTGTCTGGAAGCTGCTGAATAAGTCATAATTGGTGATATATTTCTTGGAAACCAAAAGACACCCAGTCAAGGAGGCTATGGTCCATAATCTCTATTACTCTATTCCTTAGCTGATGACTGCCAAACAGAAATTTTATAAACCCTTTTTTCCTCTTGCATTATATCATGCATTGTTCTCATAAAGGTTTAATGGGCTAGAAGCTGTAGAAATCCATTTCTTCTTCAATGAATCCCATAAATAACATTGGGTCAGAATATCACAGTATAAATCAAGAGAGATTTCCTGAGTTGAAAATAGTATAAAGGGCTTTAAATTTTTACCATCCCAGATATTTCATCATTTATTCATATTACACCAAGTTACAGCTGCGATTGTACAATATACAAAAACACTAGGACCATTGGGAAGAACAAAGATAAACACAAAATACAATTGGAATAGACCTACTGAATAGCTTCACTTTAAGTGAGCAAAAATCAGAAAGGAAAGTTTCCATGCTTCAGCAATATTTCTTCATTCTCAGTGCTTACCTGGGACTCTGTAAACACTGGATAAAAAAATTGTGAAGATAATTAAGTCTTTTTTCACCCTTTGATTTTTTTTCTTTTACTGTTATTCATGAGTGAAGAATTCAGTGTAACAAATTAAAGAGGAGACCATATTCAAACATATAACCTCTTCTTAAAACAAATGAGGCAATTCAATTGGGTTAATTTGTTTCATATTTTTTTTTAAATATAACAAAATATATGAAACACTACATTCAATTGGATTATGCTCCATTAGATCAATTAAGTGAACATTACTCAATAATAACATGACAGAATAAAGACAAATATTGAAAAGTGATGAGCTTTTTCTTTTCCAATTTCATGAAGAGGTGAAAATTCATATGACAAAGAACATGGTATGTACTAGGCAAAATTGCCTTTTTGAATTGTCAGTTTAATATACAGAGGCAAAGACATTTAAAGTTATCTTCTATATGACTCTTACAAGTTGATTTGAGCTGGAGAGAGCAATAAAAAGGAATGTCTCAATATATGATATCCCACAGGCACATATATAGTGTCATAATCTCACTATATCTGTTAACGGTCAAAATCCTGTTGGCACTAATGTAAATATTATCTGTTACTTAAATAATTACTTTTAGCAGAATAATTGTTCCTCTCCATTGTCCTGTATCTACAAGTTCTAGGAGCTCCATTTTGACAAATATATGAACTTAATCTCCTAGCTTTATACTGGAACACCATAGAGACGACAGGATTCTCAAACCTGTAGCAAGGATCAGCAGGAAATGTCAATATGTTCACAGCATTGCTTTGGTTTTCAGTCCTTCTTGATTCTCCAGAGCCAGTTCACCTTTCAGAATCTTTAGTCTGTATTACAGGGGTGAACATCTCTAATAAATAGTTTGTTTTGCTGATGGTTGTTTTCTGTTTGATTGGGTTTTTTTGTTTGTTTGTGTGTTTGTTTGTGGCTTTTTGTTGTTGTTTTTTTTTTTGTTTTGTTTTGTTTTGGTTTTGGTTTGGTTTGGTTTGTTTTTTTTGTTTTGTTTTGTTTTTTTTTTTTTCCCATTTCAGTTCCTGGCACCGTCACTTCTTTCTGCAGATAACACTGAAACATGTTTTTCGAAACTATTCTTAGCATTTCTTATTTCTGGAAATTAAGTTGAAAAAGATGGAGTCAAACATTTCTGAACTTTTTTAAAAAAATGAAGTTTTTACTTCAGTGTTAGAAATGGCTAAATGTTTGATTGTTTTTTTTCCTATGTACCCATGAAATGAATACTTCATGAAGGCTCTTATGAATAATAACTGTTAATAGAGACTACCTACATCTCTCTACAAGTAAAACAGGGATGGTGAATATCAATTTGCACAAATTATTTGGTCCAAGCTATGTAACCCTTTAATCAGTGACAAGTTATCTATGGACCTTTAATTATAAATCATACCTCACCAACTGGGGAATATATTTTTTCAGAAAGTAAATATATATATATATATACATATTTACATATATTTGTGATAAACTGATGTTTCAGAAAGATGACAAGGAAATATGAATTCCTAATTAACTATACAATGACAAAACACTAGAGTTCACACACCACCTTAATGTTAATGTAAGTGCCTCTATCTTTTTGTTTCAGTTCCATCATCTTAAATACTTATTTTCTTATTCTTTTCAATTCAGTAGATCAGAATATCAAAGAATGAAATTTTCAAACTTGCATTTGACATTTCCTACCGGGTAAAGTGTATTCCTTCTATTTACTGTTGTAGACCAGGTTTCAGTCTCATGCTGAGCAGATGCTTTACTAATGCTTTGCACAGTGGTTAATCAAATATTTATGCAGCACATGAAGAAAATATACTTACATTTCACGGCAGACGATTGAATACGTTCTATACCATTTCCTCAGTGAACAGTCACTTCCAAATACTTTCAATTATTCATGTCCTAATTTGCAAATATTGCAAGGAGTTCTTATCTGGCAATGCATGCTAGTCCTGTAGTTGAGAAAGAATGAAATAATTCCTTCCATGTAGAGCAGATAAAGAATGATTCTATTTTCTCAATATCACATGTTCAGTGCCAGCTCTTGATTAATTTAGAAATCAGTGCTAATCCATAAACATATATAATATTTCTTTCCTTCATTACAGCTGAAACATTCTGATACTTTGTATGCTCTTGTGTTTTGAAATACATGGGTGGTTTAATCCTAAATAAGGTGGAAAAATCTTGGGAAAGTAATATATCAAAACCCCTCAATGTATGGAATATCTTGCCTGTGCCTTCTAAAATGTGGATAAAAGCATTCTGAGGAATTTGAAATTGACAGATAAGAAAACCAAGGTCCTGATTTGCTGGATTTTTTGTTTAGGTAGTCCTTACCCATAAAGTTTCATTTAAATTTTACTGGATTAGGCATTAATACATAATGTATACTTCATTACATTTCATGTGTTCTTTTTGTTGTGACAAGCAGAATGTTTGATTTGATTCCCAGGTGATGCATTAAATATTAATTGGAATTCTATATATAATTAAGATAAACGTGCAGATAACTGATACAGAGTATTATGTGTCTAAGTAAAATACACATTAAAAAAAAAAAGGAAGAAATTATTCTTAAATCTGATCTGACATCAAGACAGGAAGAACTACAAGCATGCTTGAAGAGAGAAATAAAAGACAAAACAATCTTGAGAAACTGGAGAAGTTATTAGGAAAAAAAAATGTGATTCACTAAGAAGAAATACCAGGCTTTTACATACAATTAGGGAAATTTAGGTCCAGAAATGCAGAATGGGCATTATACATCTAGGCAACCAAACTGCAAAAATGGGACTGGAGATGAAGATGGATCCAAACTGATCACGACTGACTAGCATTTCATTGTGATAAACAGGCATAGGGGTCTTGTCAATGTGTCAAGCAGTCTTTCTGCTTAAGGCGTTATTGATAAGGGTTGAGTTAGAATAATTTGTTCAGATTTTGGTGCTGTGCTCTAAGTGAGAAATAGGCTGCTAAGAGCCTTGGGAAGACAAGAAGAACCAACACTGGTCTGACCTATAAGACGGACTGAGGAAGTTGTACTTTAGGGAGGAGAGCTTGGTGACTACAGTTTCAACTCTGTAAAAAAGATCTGTGTGGAGAAAGGGAAAATCCAGCTACGAAAGTATAGGTCTTTATCTGTAGCAAGTGAGGTTTATAGCAGACATCAGGAAAACTTTCTGAAATTGAATATTATGAATGGCAGGAAAGGTGGAAACAGAAATTTTTAGGAACAAATTTGATTCCTGTCAGAAACAGCTTCTGGAGCACTGATCCCACCTTTCTCTAGAAGATGAACCAGATCTGCCCAGAGGTCCTCCCAGCCCTCTGTGATTGTATCCAATAGTCTTACCTTACTGAGCATCTTTTTTTGTTTGTTTGTTTTTATTTTTTTTTTTTTTCCATTATTCAAACTATATTTCTACAGCTGGTGTTTTCCTAGGCACAAAGATCAACTCTGGAGACTCCTGAGGCTTTGATTTTCAGGAAACAACATGATGAATTGTGAGCTGAATGAAATGGTTTAGAATTCAACATATTTTTTTTTCCAGTTAATATATAGGCTTTTATGTAACTTAAAGATGAAAATAATTAATACTTTAAAAGCTTAAGGAGTGGGGGAAAAGAATGCTTAAATGGATCTCTGCTTTAGCAGCCTTCATGATCAGAGCTTCAGAATAGAAAATACACAGAAAAATCTTACAAAGTGTTTATCTATCATCACTATCTGTAGCAATGACGATACCATGGTATACAGAAAGAAATTTATAATACAATAATTAATGAGTCTACAGTCCTAAATAATTTATACATTATCACTTGCCCATGCATTCCTTCACAGAAAATATAATTATATTTATTTAATGAAAATGAAAGAAAAATCTGTTGCTAATGCCTGAGAGCTTCATCTGGCATTTCAAAATTTATCATTATACACATTTTTTATCACTTTACACAGATGAAGTGAATCAAACTGGAAGTAGCTACTCCTCAGTTTCAGACTAACTAAAATAATCACTATATTTTCTCACTGTTCTGAAAAGATAGGAACATTTTAAAGTAGTTTTATTACAACTGGAATATTTGATGGAAAATATGATATGGATTTCCAACAGCAAGCCTCATCAAGACTAACTTGTTTTTAGTTGCATGTCACAGTTTTGATACAAATTTAAAATAGAAAACTGTGGAAAAGTATGAAAAGGTCTGTGTGAAAATGTCTTAACTGAAGACATTTTGGCCAAGTATGGGTATTTACAGTACATTAAGTGTAATGTGTCCCTTCTTGACTGATGAATGGTCTTGCCTTAATCTGTCATTTCTATCATTTATGAATTTAAGCAAAGCAAAAATTAAAAAATCAACAACCCACTTAATTTTTTCTCTGCAGTTGCATTACTCTATTTCTATTTACTTCATTATTTGACAGAGAGGAGAATGAATTAATCTTATAACGTCCCAACAACACATTCTGAAACAAAATATCGAGCTGTTTCATTGTTTCTGAGTAAAAACGCTTTGGAGTTTTTTCTCCATAAGAAATTTTAGAAGTTTACTCAGAAAAGATTGTGGATATCAGGACTTCTCAATTAATAGAAATTCCATTTTCCCATCTTCTATCACAAAACTTTAATTCCTTTAAAGTATAGACAGTGTTCTTTATCTTATATTTACAACAGTTAGAACATGGCCTAAGGGAAAAAAAAAAAAAAAAAAAAAAAAAGGAAAACTAACAACACAAATGAGTTATTTTTTGGTCAAAAGATATTTTCTATTGTAGGGAGATTTGTATCTTAGAGCTCTTGTCTTTCATAGTGAGGTCTTTTCTCTTTTTACAATTTATTTCCTTATCTGTTCTACATAAATAAAACTATTGCTGTGATAAAGAAAGTGTAAAAAGAACTGAGAAAATAGAAACAAAGATAGACAAAGGGTTTGCAAGGGGAGAAGAGAGTAGTGTAAGAAAATTAAGATTTATGTGAAATATTTTTTTTCCAGTTGAGAACCTACACTCAAATTTACAGTAGTCTTTGTCCATATTAATTGAATGAATGTGACTTCAGGACAGTAACTCTGGAATGGAGATTTAACTCCAGTGAAGAGAAAACTTTTATCCAATGAAACATCGATCAAGATGGTTTTACTAGAAAGCAGAGGAAGATGAAACTGGGTGGGAAATCCAGTTGCTATGCCACAAAGTTTTAAAACAGAATTTACATGGGAAAAAAATTAAAGACAAAATCACAAATTTTAAAAAATGCTGCATAAAAATAAGTTTAAGAACTATGTTGCATATAAAATACAACATCAAAAGTGTTCATGGAAGGAGGTAAAAAACTCATCTGTGGCAGTAAACTACATCCAATGTCAAAAGAGCCTTCAGATTATAATTAACAGTTAGAACATTATTTTAATTAATACATATTAAACTACCATATCATTAATATTTCTGTTAAAAAGTCTCTATTGAGAATTCTGCTATTAAAAAAAAATGTGGAAAAATTGGAAACTACTCTTGGCTTCACTGTTCCCCTGAGTACCATGTTCCACTACACATTGACGTTTGAATTCTCTATATACTTATCCTTCAAATTATTTTAGCATATGCTTAGTAGTTTCTGAAAAAGGTAAAGTTGAGGTCTTATTTCCATACCAAATTCTTCTTATCTTCTACTTCATCTTCACTTCAGTTAGTCCTTAATATGGAGTTAAATGTTCCCCAGACTATAAGATAATTATTTTGAAAGTTAAAGATAAACCAGGCAACTTAACTCTGACATTGTTACAAGACATTGGAGACTACTATAATTTTTTTTTTTACATGTTCTCACTAGACAGTTTATCTTACTTGTTTACTAAATGTCATAAATTCAGAAAAAAGTCAGTATGAAAATTAAACCTACAGTGATATGGACAACTTCTAAAACATTTTGTTCCCTCTCCTCTCTGCCCCAGCACTTAAGAATTCAACATCTAGGACATGCTTCTTCACTACAAAAATATGACAAGTTAAATATTTCAGTTTCTAGGAATTTCCAGCTATAAGAATGGTTTTAGAAAAGACAGAGCTATGTTCTGTAGAAGTCTCTCTAAAGCAGATATTCTTGAGAAATCTCTGCTTGTTTAGAAAGACAAAAAAGTGGACACACTAGTTAGAAAAACTTATGTTAGAGTCAACACAGCTAGATTCTTGTGGAGCTTTGAAGTACCATAGAGAGCTACAAGGTGATAAGCTTATAGAGTAAGCATGATGTTAAACCATTTAAAGAATAGTGTAGCTAACCACCAGGTTGCTGGAAAAAATAACACTGAGATTTACTTCAAGTTCTGTGAATAAATCTTAAACAATTTATTTTGATCAAGTGTTATGTATTTGTGGCTGATGGGAGGTGAACACTTATCCCAGGACGTTTTATCTCAATATTCAAAGAGAAGGATGCTTTCTGGCACTTGGATCATCACCTTTTAGCCTGGAAACAAATATTCCTTCTCTGTCTGAGTTCTTCAGCCTAGTGTTGTACATACCACAGGCAGCCATAGACTCTATAAACAGTTGCCTCCCACTGCACAAATAAATGATATGGGCTTTGTTTATTCTTCTTGTGATGATGCTAAAGCAGTTTAGTGTATAGACAGTTTTAGTTTTTGTTCTCAATTTTGGGCTTAATCATTTAAACCTGGCAAATATATCCAAACATCCTTTATTTTTAAAAGATGTGTATAAATTTAAGAAAATAATTTCAGGGACCAGCCTAAATCAAACAAGATTAATAGATTTTATTTCTATATACTGATTGAAGTATGGCTTTATCCCAAGTTGGAGGACACACACTCCCTTAAAAATAAGTGCATTGAATGATGAGTTTCATGGATGCAGCTGCTCATTGCTTACAGGTCCCAGAATGCTGTTTGCATTCAAAAGATCCTGAGATTAGGTGAGATATTATATTTCAATCTTTTAATATCACCCAATTCACTTTTTATGGGAGTGGTTTAGGGAGAGATTCCACAAGTATTCTGCCATTAGCAGAGAGGAGGAGGTGTTGAAAGAAAGTGCAGATGGCTCAGGAACCTCTTCAACCAGCAAGATGGAACTGGTAAACAAGGTGGTGTCACAGCCTCAGCTCTTTCAGGTGCACAGCAAAACCAGCCTTCTCTTGCTGTTATGAGTCTGTTAGTCATTCAAAATGGAGGAGCAACACTTGTGAAAACTACAGGTTTCTTTAAATAATTAGAGGTAAGGCAGTTAAATATGAGAAGGTTCTAGCAAGAGTCCAAATGGTTTGTAGGTAAACTAATGCATGAGGACCAACTTGAATTGATGAGGCATAGATTAATTTCAGATTCTATAATGAAAGGTTTTGTTTGAATTCAAATTGCCAGTGATATAGAGGCCTGAGTGTTTGAAAATTTTTTCAAGTCAAAGAGTGTTTAGCAATACTGGAAAGAATAATGAAATAAATGTTTAATCTTTGCCTATGTTTAGGTAAGATTGTGGAAAATTTTCTTTCTTCTGCCTCCAAAAGCAACAACTAGTATCTGTGTGGAGGTATTATGTAGTTTCTCCTCATTAGTATTTATCAATGTGTATGTGTAAAATGGGGATGTTTTCTTAATTTCCTTTACAATTGTAAATTTAGAAGTTTCCTTGCAGCTTGTATAGCATTCCTTGCAGCAAATTGCCAACACTCTTAACATCGACAGGCCTACTGAACATTTTGCTGATGTTTAACAAGAAAAATTATATTAATTCTGAGCTATGTTGTTAATTTGGAAACTGATCATAATTATTTATTTCAGTACATCTCTACGGAAAAATAAGTTTTGGGTTACACAGCTGCAGATATTAATTACAGTTTTTCAGTTTGATGGGTCTCATATCAGTAGTAGATAATCACACTATCTACTAGACCTAAATATCTGTACTTCAAGCACAGACAAACCAACTAACTAACTTATATCTTCCTATGACTTTCCTGTGGGTATGGACATATATTAGAATCACCCTTTGAAACTTTTTTTTTTTTTGACTTTGTATGGTGACACATGCACAAAACCTTCTATCAGCACAGCTAGTAATAATGCATAATTAAAATCAAATCCTATAGGTTCTTATATAAATCTGTTATTCATGCCTTTTTTTCTCTTCAGTTCCAGTGTCATATAATATACATAGTCCTCTGACTCTAACCTTGACCTATGAACTGTCTTCAGGAAATACAGGTGTTGATGTCATGAGTCCTCCACGTTGCTATTCTCTTTCCATAGAATTTCCCATTGTCAAATGGAAAGATTTTTTAGGTCACAATTTTGAAAATCAACTTTTTAGTGGAATATAATTAATTTATACTGCTTCTTTCTTTTGTGATTTTTCTGATTAGCTGTTAGTGTTGTAATTGGTGAATGCTTGTGCTTGTGTGAGACAGAGGTACTCTCAGGCTCTTAGCCTACAGCATTGTAGAACCTTACTAATATCAGGACCAAATGCTATTTGGATAGACCTTCCCATTAGGCCTCAGATGTATAAAGAATGCCTTTTAAAGGATTAAGGGATTATCTATGTTTTGATCAATGTACAGAAGCCTAGTGTGCTATGTTAGCATGTCCATGATATCTCTGATGATTCAGTACTTCTTCAATCAAATGTCACTACTTCCTTGATTTATTTTGACTTTTTGCCTTATTTTTTTCCAGTCCTTTCAGCTGTACTTATATGGGCATGTGAAGACCACTCAGCCCAGATTAATTTTTCTCTCTGTGTGTTAGCTGCCTGCTCTGATTTCTGCCACAGTCAGCTAAATTGTCTGAAGAGATGTGATCTCCCAGTTGTGCCATCCAGGATGGGACCAGTTTTGTTTTCCTCATTAATAGCTCCTCTGTCCCTCGTCACTATCACTGTGCACTCAGAAATCTGAGACCCCTTTGCGGTTCCACTTCTGTATGTCCCAGCTATGTTCTGGCTTCAGTCTTGGGTCATGACTGAGCAGTGCACCAGTCCCACTCCTCTGCTTCCCAGAAAACTTCTTCCTCAGTAAACATGTTTCCATGGAGATTAAATTTGCTATGAGAGACACCTAGTGTTTTCCAAAAAGGACCATATTTACATAAGAAAAGGACCAGGATCCTGATGCATGCAACCCAGCAGGTAAAGAGAATTTGTGTAGCACTTAACATATTCATAAATAACAGTTCTTCACAAATTTGAAGTATTTATTTGGAATTAATGCAGCCTTTACCTAACTTCTTACTTTGCATCCACCTCTGCAAAGGTCTGATTTCTTCCTGAATAATGCCAGTGACAACACTTACACTGAAACAGGTGATGAAAATAAACTTCTATTTGACGTGAATTTTTTTATAATTGTATTTTTCTGACCTTGCATGGCTCCAGAGATCTTTCTGTAGCAACTTATCACAACTTTGCAATTTTCTCAGCAATCCAGGCCAAAGTTATACAACTGGGATGTATTAGTTTGGGCTTTGAATCCTTTGTCACAGGCAGCTAAACTGCAGTGGAGGGGGAAAGGTTACAGGGAGAAGGGGTTACAGTAAGCTTCTAGTCTCTTAAATACAAAATAATATCTATGAATTTGGAATCAAAACCCACTAAATATGGCTCCATCTTGGTCTGTGGTGAATAAGATATGCCTGTCTTTTTCAGATTCTCTTCTTTCTGGGGAAAGGCTTAGGCTATTAGTACTAATAAACTCATTTTGGTCTTCTGAATAGTCTCTTAGTTATTTGATATATTTCACAATGAAGGAGTGAAATTGTCTGGAATGTCACTTACCTGAAATGTGATTGACTGATATCCAAGGAAACAAAATTTCTCATTTAGTACTATGGAAGTCAACCTAGTTTCTTACAGTGGTGGAGTTCTCCTATGTAACTACTCACATAAAAGCAAATATTGCTCATGATTCTTGTTTGGCTCTGCAATCGAATGATCTGACAGGTTTCTGGAAGAGGATTAAATTCCAGGTTACTGACCCCTGCCATCTGCCTGCCCCTCTGACAGAGGTTTCAAGGATTTCTGATCCTCCTGTATGCCAGTTCCTTTTAGTCAAGTTCACAGTTGGATTAAATACCTCTCCCAGGAGTGGATGGGAGAAGCTGGCCTCTATCAGAGGCTCTAGGTGTGTCGATAGGTGTGTCGAGAGTCCCACCATTCAATCTTAAATTACCTCCACAGACCTGTCAGAGGTGTGTTTTTATATTCTATAGCCCACACTCCTCCAACATCTTTTGCCACAGAGAATTAATGTGTTAGGCCTCTGAAAGCAGTTCATTAATGACTGAAAAGTCTCAAAAGGCCAGAAGTTGAAAGGCTGAGTTTTTGAATATAGTAAAGAAATATTAGTTGTTATTCTTTCTGAAGTTTGAGGTATGTTTTCTCTTTTTGTCTGAAAACATTCCTCAATTCCTTGCAAACTATTTTCAAACATCAAAAGCTTTTTATTAAAATAGTAAGTGTTTGAATGAAGAAGAGGAACAGAGACATGTAATCCATAGTACAGCACAGAACTCATTCTCTGAAAGTTGCCAAAGCATTGCTACTCTGTGTGCATGTGTGTGTGTGTGCAGGCACGTGCATAAATCATTTGCTCAGGTGAAAAGCTTACATTAGCGGCAGTTGTGCTGACTTGCATAGACAGAAAAATCAGAGGCTGACAGAAAATGGCAAATATATTGCAGTATAAAAGGTCACTTTGAAAATTTCTGACAGTCTGGAACATTAGAAGGTCAAAAATCAACAGCACATTGTCCTGTTTGGTTAGACTGTGCTACTACACTCTCTCTATGGACTCTTATTATCTAAAATAATTGCATGCTCTTTTGAAATCAGACAGCCATTCAAAGATCATATTTCCTATTTTAGTAAGAAATGAATCAAGTGTAGTGAACAGCTTATTTTATTTCAACAGTCCTTTTAACATGCAAATAGTAGACTCTTTCTATGAACACACTTCTGTTTATGCCATTAAAGATAATGTAGGAACAACTGATAATTGTCCAGTTTAGGAACTGTGTACCTAAAGCTTGCCTGTATTTTCACCTATATAATAATAAAAGATCTAATAAAAGTTTTTTTTCTATTTTTCCTCATATTTCTTCCCTGTGTCTAAAACAGTAACAGAATCTCTGCTGACTACTGATGTATCAGCCTCCCTGTCCTACCATTTATGAATTTCAGCCACACAAAACTGTGATTTTTTTCTTAATTGTCTTGTTTTGGAAAGCCTTAAAATATTTTATGAGAAAAGACACTGAAGAACAGATGGACTGGAAAAAGTCTTGTGGATCATTGCTGAAAGAGAAGATATAGAATAACTTTCCCCAGCTCATCCCAATACTTTATAAACAAAATAGAAATCTTCCACAAAATGTAGAGATTCATAGAAAGCACTTTCACTCCTAGTTTCAAAAGCAGCTCTTGACAACTCTTTAAAGAAAGTGTTTCTTGGAATCTGTTTTCTCATCCTTATGTTACCAGCCCATCCCTATTGCACAACATACAGGAGCTCAGAGACCTCTATAAATGCATCCTATTACCTCCACAAACACACTGTGAGATCCATGTTTGAAAGAATGTCAGTGTCAAAGGACCCACAAGTCATGACCTTGGCCAAACCTTAAAACAGGTTTTGTCAGCATCATGACATTGCACATTACATGGAAATATATTAGTGAGGACTATTGAAAGCTTTGTCATGAGTTTAACTGTGTTTCTTAATATTTGAGAAATATGTGCATCTGGAATACAGAATCAAAGAACCCTTCCAGGGATGGGGCATCCACAACTTCTGTGGGCAAACTGTTCCAGTGTCTCACCGCCCTCACAGTAAAGAATTTCTTCCTTCTACCTAATCTGAATCTACCCTCTTTCGCTTTAAAACTATTACCCTTTATCTTATCACTACACTCCCTGATAAAGAATCCCTCCTCATCTTCCCTGTAGGTCCCCTTTAAATACTGGAAGGCTGCTATAAGGTCTCCCTGCTAGCCACACTTCTCTTGATGCAGCCCAGGATACAGTTGGCTTTCTAGGATGCAAACACACATTGCTGGCTCATGTTCAGTTTTCCATTCACTACTACCTCTAAGTCCTTTTCTACAGGGCCTCTCACAATCCACTCATCACCCAGCCTGTATTGTGCTTGGGATTGCCCAATCCATGTGCAGGACCTTGGACTTTGCCTTGTTGAACTTTTCACATGGGCTCACCTCTCAAACCTGTTAAGGTCCCTCTGGACGACATCCCTTCCCTCCAGCATGTCAACTTCACCACACAGATTGTGTTGTCAGCAAATTTGCTGAGGGTGCACTCAATCTCACTGTCCATGTAACCAACAAGCATGTTAAACAGACCTGGCCCCAATACTGGTCCCTGAGAATCACCACTCATCACTGCTCTTCACTTGGACATCGAGTCATTCACTGTAACTCTTTGAGTGCAACCATACAGCCAGTTCCTTATCCCTTGAGCGGTCCATCCATCAAATCCATGTCTCTCCAATTTAGACACAGGGATGACATGCAGGCCAATGTCAAATGCTTTGCACAAGTCCGGATAGATGACATCTGTTGCTCTTCCCTTATCTACCAATGCTGTAACCCCATTGTAGAAGGCCACCAAATTTGTCAGGCACAGTTTTCCCTCAGTGAAGCTATGCTGGTTATCACCAATCAGCTCCTTGTTTTCCATATGCCTTAGTGTAGCTTCTAGGAGGATCCGCAAGATGATCTTGCTGGGCACAGAGGTGAGACTGAGTGGCCTGTAGTCCCCCAGGTCTCCTTTTTTGCCTTTTTAAAAATGAGAGTTATGTTTCCCCTTTTCCAGTCAGCGGAAACTTCACCAGACTGCTATGACTTCTCAAATATGATGGATAGTGGCTTAGCCACTTCATCCCCCTGTTCTCTCAGGATCTGTGGATGCATCTCATCAGGTCCCATGGACTTGTGCACCTTCAGGTTCCTTAGATGGTCTTGAACCTGATCTTCTCCTACAGTGGGTAGTTCTTTATTCACCCAGTCCCTGCCTTTTCCTTCTGTGACTTGAGTGGTGTGGCTGGAGCCCTTGCTGGACAAGATTGAGGCAAAAAAAGACATTGAGTACTTCAGCCTTCTCCATATCCTGGGTAACCAGGTCTCCTGATCCCTTCTGGAGAGAACACACAGTTTCTCTAGCCTTCCTTTTAGCACTGATATAGCCATAGAAACTTTTATCCCCAGCCAGATTTAATTCTTTGGCTTTCCTAACCTGAACCCTGGCTGCTCAGACAATCTCTCTGTACACTCTGTAGTCCTCCTAGGCTACATGTCCTTGCTTCCACCCTCCATAGGCTTCCTTTTTGTGTTTGAGTTTGTTCGGGAACTCCCTGTTCAACCATGCAGGCCTCCTGGAATTTTTGCCTGACTTCCTCTTTGTTGGGATGCGTCACTCCTGAGCATGGAGGAGGTGATCCTTGAGTATTAACCAGCTTTTTGGGGCTCTTCTTCCCTCCAGGGGTTTATCCCATGGTACTCCACCAAACAGATCCCTGAAGAGACCAAAATCTGCTCTCCTGAAGTCAAGGGCAGCAAGCTTGCTGTGCACCCTCCTTGCTGCTCTAAGGATCTTCATCTCCACCATTTCATGGTCACTGCAGCCAAAGCTGCTCTTGAGTTTCACATACCCCACCAGCCCCTCCTTGTTGGTGAGAACAAGGTCCAGCATACCACCTCTCTTTATTGGCTCTGCTGTCACTTGGAGAAGGAAGTTATCATCAATTCATTCCAGGAACCTCCTGGATTGCTTATGCCCTGCTGTGTTGTCCCTCCAACAGATACCAGGGTGGTTGAAGTCCCCCATGAGGACCAGGGCTTGTGAACGTGAGGCTACTTCTGTCTACAGATGGCCTCATCTGCTCAGTCTGACTACAGCAGACCCCCAGTATAACATCGCTTGTCCCTGCCCTCCTTTTAATCCTGACTCATAAACTCTCATTTGGCTCCTCATCCATCCCCAGGCAGAGCTCCATGCATTCCAGCTGGTCATTGATATAGAGGACAATACCCTGTCCTTGACTTCCCTGCCTGTCCTTCCTAAAGAGCCTGTATCCTTCCATTCCAACACACCAGTCATAGGAGTCATCCCGCCATATATCTGTGATGCCAGTAAGATCATGCAACAGATATCAGGATAAATAGAGAGAGAGTATTTTCTGCAAAAGGGACATGAATGTTACTTCAAACATTTAAATGCAAAATGTGTTGAATCTGTGTGAATTTGTGAACAGTTTTCCTTTGTAGGGCAAATGATAATAGAATATTAGTCAACTCTCAATAGGTTTATGGAGATATCTTGGAGTAACTTATATGTATGTAACTGCAGCAATTTACAGGTATTGTGAGTTACATTTTGGATTCAGAGACTAGACATATTTCAGTGTATTTCATCAGTTAACAATTTTTATTAGAACTAAAGTGGAAATATTTGACTTATTTTTTACAAGCAGGACTGTTTTGAAAACAAAAATATATTCTTGACCTATAAAATCAATGATACCTTTAAAGATATTTTTTAGCTGTGGAAAAACTGATACAGTTACTGTGAGTCAGAAATTCTTAGCCTAATTCTCAGCTACTAAGTCATTTTACTTTAGAGCTAACCAGAAAAATATTTTTAAATCAGTTTTTAAAAACATTTTTAAAACATTGAAAAAAACCCTTTTATTGTTATTTTAGTTATTTACATTCCCTTCTTAAAAAATGGAACCTAGATTTATAGAAAATGAAACGTACAGAAGAAACATTTGCCACCCTAGTAGGCCAGGTATGGTGACTGACTATTGTACATTCTAATTCTGATCTGTAACCATGACATCTAAAAAATCATCTGCTGGGATGGAAACCCCTCAATTGCCTGGATCTTGTTCCAAACCTAGCAGTGTTTGTTTTTGTCTTTTAAGACAGGGCTGTAGTCACTGGGACTTTATGTAGTAGTAGAAAGTTGTCTCAGATTCAGGTCATTGTGATAGACAAACTTTGAATACAATACGCAGATTCCTGCTTTTATAAAAGGAGATTTTAGTCTTGTAGAATAAGCCAGAGTTCTCTTCTGTTTTACTTTGTGATTTGTTCTTTCTAAGGAGAATTAATTAAAATGTTGAAATAAATAAATCCTAGGTCTTCTCTTGAGGCTCTCTCTTTTTGGCATTTGAATCACTAACCTCTCTGTTGCTACAGACTTAAAATAAAACCTAAACCTTTTACTTCTGAAGAGAAAGTTTATGCAGAAAACTAATTCTAACCTTCTATTCTGATTCCTGTGACAATAGTCCCGTCTCTATGCAAGCAGAACTGTCTGCCAGGAAATTTCTCAGATATCAAGAGTCAAAGTATAAATATTAGTGAATGTAAGTTTTCTGTAGACAAAAGGGCTCAGAATAATTTTCTGACCTTTCAATTAAGTCATGCATAATACGTCTGTTTGCTCTTATCCTCAGTTTCTTTTATAGCTTCTGAGTATAAGACAAAAACTTGGAATGTATCTAGCTGAGGAAATGATAATATGAAGGATAACGTAAAAATTGGTTTTATGTTACTTTTTAGAACTAAAAATTACTATAACTTATGGCTCTGGCTTATATCTACAAGCAGATTTTCATCTGTTTGAATATGCTAGCTAGCATCTACTAGGCATTTTTAAAGGCTTTTGCTCTTTGCTGCTGATGGGAAATGGCCTGTCATGTTCTTTTGTTAAAAGTAATGACAGACTTGTTCTCTGCTAAGAGGTATACATAAAATATGTACAGTAATAAAAAAAAAAATCCCTTAGGTAGTATTCCATAATATTCTGTAATATTGCCATTTCCCATAAATAAAGACTGTAATAAATTGGACACCAGAGTTAGGATACATTGTACTTAACTTTAGATGTCTACAATGCAGAGTTTTATTGAAAGGAGCTGAGCTCCTTTCACAGTTGGTGGAGAGGACTGAGCATTTTTCAGGAGTGATTCATTAGAACTCTTTTAGACATCCACCTTAGGTAAGAGTCACTGTGCCCTGAAAGTGGCTATTTCTCTCTAGGTATGAAGGGAGTGTAGGATGACTCTTTCAGTGTAGATGATTACCAGTAATTGGTGCCTACATTTCTCAACTGAACCCCATACACAACTGTATGGGATCCCATACATCCATTTGCTGAGAGTCTTTGGCTAAGGTCATGGTGCACAGTGCTTTCCTGTGTATAAGACCATCTACAGGTAGCTATAGCTTATTACCAAGAAACTGTTCACATCAGAATATTTTAATTTCTGACTACACATACGTCAAGCAGTAAGCCACTGGAACTGAATCACATCCAGACTGTTTCTTAACCCTGGTCTCCACATATACGTTTCTTGCTGGAGACTGGATGTAGCAGCAGCTGCTATCATTAGGCAGCCATATGAAATTTGGTTACCCACAATTCAAATTACCTTAGCAATACAGTTATCAGGACAGATTGGTTAACCATGTGATGTTGCCACAAAGGCAGCTGATCCCACGAGATGGCTGTGCCAGGAATAGTGTGCCCCTCACCTAAAAAAGGCAGTTTTTGTTCTGGCTAAGAGTCCCCCACACCCAATTCCTCTCTGAAGGTCAGCTCAGGCCAGAGCCTTAATGTTGACTTGCATCCACACACTATGCATTGCAAGCAAAGTATTTACAATGAAGTACATACTCAGATCTGTCATCAGAATTATGATGTTTTCAATCTGCTTGGTTTAGAGTCAAAAGAAGTGGCAAGACTCTTCCAATTTTCATCCCTTTAACTGCTGTTATTCTTGCATAGCCTATAGCCTTTAGAAACTATCTTTTTCAAAACGTCTTCTTAACAGTCCTTTTAATAGTTTTAAAATAGATTAAATTTTGCCTCAAATCCTCACATATGGCCGATATGAGAACAAACCTATAGCTTAGCTCAGATCACTTCAGTAAAAATAATAGCTTTTCATCCACAAAATGTGTAATCCCTTTTTCACCTCAGTTGGTTTTCATTTATTACTGCTGATTAGCATTTTAAAATACTAATTGTTAGGTACATTTATTCCTCTATTATTCAGAAAAATCTGAATGAATTTCCTGAAACTTTTCCAAAGGGGTGCACCCAAAAATGCACCCCTAGACTGAAGCAAAGTTTGGGAAGTTGCACACTCAAAGTTTATTACATAAGCTTAAAAGAATACAACAACAGAAGCTATATTGGAAACTTGAACTATGTTGTTAGTGCTAAGAAAAAGCTATAATAAAAATGAAGAAACATGCACATAACTGTACTTGTCACCTTACTTGTCAGTGAAATACATCAGTGCTTAGATGTCAGAAAAAAGGTATTCAAAAGCACCATACCATGGAAGCTCAATGAATGACGTTTATTGACCATTCATAAGGCAGAGATCTACTAGGGTTTACCTCTTGTTCTAAGCGTTATAATTCAAAACAAATCAATTTATGCTATTGAACATGGGTTAATTTTCTCCAGTGTTAAGAATTTTACTCTTCTTTAAACATGAAAAACTCTGGTTGGCTTCAGTGAGAATTGGACAAACTTGCAAGATTTAGGTTTTTTCTCATTTTAGAAAAGAAGCATAGAGCAAATCACAGACATGTTTTCACAATGCTAGTAATTTAAAGGTACTTTCTAGTTAATCATGGGATTCTCCTAAGGCTACATTGCCATCTTTACCTTAAAATTAATCTCTTCCAAACAGTATACATTCTGAATACCCATCTTCCCACCTTGCTTGATATGTCACAGTGTGTCTGTTATCTCAACAAGATTAGAGGGACATCTTGCACATTCCATATAGGCTTTCTACTTTTCTTAGCAATGCTTTTCTCTGGAAGCAGTTATTCATTCACTTGGAACTAGAAAAATTTGTAACACTTTTTCCCTGTGAGACTGGAAAACCGGTTCTTGGCAGACTCAGCACTCTTTACATAAAGAAGTGTCAAGGCTCCCTTGTGAAGGATTGAGAAGTGTTTAAATACTCAATTAATTTAATATTTTTGTTGTCATATAAAGACGCATAATAAGGTACCCCAATATAACCAAGTTAAATAAAACTGGGAGGTTGTTGGCCACAAGAACAACAAATGAACTGTGTTTAGCTGTAATATTTCTTCCACATTACTGGGAGGATGCCTGAAGCTGTCTGATCTTGCCTCAGTTTCTATTTCATTTTAGTGCCGTGTTTCATTCCATGATGCTAGGAAAATTTGTCTAGGTTTTTAAATATTTTTATTTAACTAGGTACTCAGCACATTAAGCTTAATCATTCACCCAAAGTTTTCATGTTTACAAGGTAGACCAGAAAAACTGGTATAAGACCGAAGAGGATCAAGCAGGTATCTATGTCAGAGACACATATTGTTTGTTCTAGAAGGTTTCCACTGAAGCAGATCTGCAGAACAATGAGACAGACAGTGTAATTTCAGGTGTCTTTTATACACTTGGATCAGTGAATCCACAGCCATATCATCCTGGACTTCCAAATGAACTGGAACAGACACAGCAAAAAGCAGTTTTCATAAGTCTGCTACTCAGAGATGATAATAACTAACTGAAGAAGAATAATTTTTTTAGTATCTACATGTAAGAAAGGAGACTGGCTTGTGTTTTGCATCAGGAGGTGCTAGTTCATTATGATCCCAGTAAAAAGGCAATCAGACTCTGCAAAGCATAATTCAGAATGCTCCCATGTTGTGTAGAAATTAAAATCCCTCCAGATTTCTAGTATTGTTGCAAAATAAATGTCCCTCTCAAACATCAAACTAGAGACTAGCTCAGCATTTTAGAGATCAAGGGAAATACTTGAATTATATGCTGAAGTAAAAAACCTGTAAGAGATGCTCAAACAAGTGAGCTTTATCAGTCATTTTTACTTCCACCTGTAGGATCCAGTCACATGGTTCCACAACATCACCACACTCAGAAGATAAAAGAATAGTGAGAAGTCAGGACCATAAATTAATATGTCTTTCCTGACTGTTACAGAGCAGAGGAAGAGAAATTAAGAAATGTAAGTCACAATTTCCTTCCTTCCTAGAACAAATTGAGGAAAGAAAGCACATTAACTTCTTGGTTGCTTCTTGTTAAGGTCTTCCGTTCCAAACTACAGGTGTACTCCCACTCTTATCCAGATTAATGAGAATTTTGATTTATTAAATTATCTGAGACAGGTTCTTCTCTATAATTTGACAGAAATCCCATCTTCTTCCTGGTTGCCAGGCTAATTTTAATTCAACATATAAGCTGCTCATATTTGACATGCAAGCCACAGAATAGTACTTGGGTACAGTATTGTTTCCAATTAACAAGTGGCTTTGATTTCCCATTCCCATTGCTTTTAGCAGCTGAGGAGACAATGCTCTGAATATTCGACCTAATGATCATATTCTAAGTGGTTTTGGGTTTCACCTCCAGGTAAGAGGAATGTTTCTCACTGGAATTCCTGGGACTCTGATATAATGAAATTGTTGATTTGAAATTTCAAACGTCTGAAGGTACTAAGTAGACATACATTCTTGGGAGTGTGAATAAAGAGAATTGGGGTTTTTTTTTTCATTGTTATGTGCAAAAACATGGTGTCCTTTGTCTCTGAATTACCTGTCTTGTCTGTCAGACTATTTCCTCCTATTTTCAGCAGTATTTGTAAATCCAGTCATAGGGTTGCTCCAAAAGAAAATCAGACTCTTAATTTCTTATACATAGAGATATGTATTCTTATATGTATAGATCTTTCTAGATATTTTCTGAGGAGCAACCTTCTGATACACCATGAACCAGAACAATTTGAGAGGAAAACCTGAAGCTCTGAAGAGACATAACAGGTTGTCATTGCAGGAGTGAAGAACTTTCAGCTGGCCATTCTCTGTGTGTAATTCACGGTGATGTTCCTTTTATTCCTGATGGACCACTGCACAGTCTGTCAGTGAGGTTGGCTGTTACAATGTCAGCCTTCTGAACTTTCTGTGGGAAACAACGTAAGGAGATGATGCTTCCAAAGAAATTCCCCCAAGGAAAACAGAAAATCTCTTCATGTCAGTTTTAGTCATTTAGATACATGAGCAAACTGCAACCAGAGTTTCCTCATTTACCTGAAAGGTGGATTTTTTGCCAGAGGTTCTGCCTTTATCCATTACTGTACAATTAGACAATATCTAATAGAATCAGATTAAAATTAGCTATTACCTTCAATTGTTCTACATTCAGTCCTTCAACATCTTGTCTATTTAGTAAGATATCTTCAAGTGACATGAATTCAGCATGAACACTGTTTCCCAAGATGTTGTGAGAAAATGAAATTCTGCAGGGATTTTCTGGTAAATCAGTGTAACATTTTTAAAATCTCTAGAGGAAACACAGAACAAGATTAAAGACAGAAGACGAAAATAGAGAAAGGCAAGGATAAAAAAAGAAAGCTAAGGAAATGTAGAACATGAACAAAAGAGTAGATTGAGATATAGTACAGCAGAACTGCAGACAATCAAAGATTAAGTAACTACAGACAGGAAACAGTGGATGCCTAGTCATTATGGGATTAGAGAAAAGCAAGAATTGCACAAAAGGAGAACCAGAAGCTGAAAATAAGAATGATATTCTGATTGATTTGAGATCACTGTCAAAACTTCAGTTGATGCCAGAATTAGGTTATAAATACTCAGGGGAAAAAAAAAAAAAGTATTCATATATATAAACATATATATATGTTAAACATATGCATGTATAGACATATGTATATCTACATGTATATATTCAAATGTGACAGGGAAAGCTGGAAAAAATTACATATATTCTTGCAGCACAGTTATAAAAATGATGTAGTTGTAATGGAGACACACCTGAATGTACTGAAAAGTATCTTAACTGGGTACTGATAACAATCTGGCAACACCAGTGTATGTGGATTTACCTTTGTCATTCATAAGCAGTGTGGAAAAATGTCTATAAAAATACCTTGAGTAGAGACAATATTCTATATTTTTAGAATCAGTATTCTAGTTTTAAAATATGATTCAGCATCTTCAAAGTAAATATAACACTCTTTATGAATAATAGTTGCATGCCTACAGTTTCTCTTGGTCTGGACATTGGTGTGCTAAATTTTCAAGTTTGAATAAAGCTTCACTTGCTTCTTCATGGAGGTTTTATCAAACGCACATAAGAAGCAGACTTAATTTTCTGTCAAGACTTTCTGTATCTAGTCAGATGATCTGTCCCAAAATGGAGACACACACAAAAAAATTGTTTGTAGAAAACCTGTTTGAGAAGGTATCTTGAGAAACTTGCAAGGTCTTCTTAACAAGGTGAGAGAGACTTGTGTGTCAGTGTGACTCTCTGGCAAATTGATTATCATAAACTCAATTCTGCTGTAGTCCTGGAGTGCCGCTCTGCAGAGCTTGTCTGTGGGAGGCTGTCAGTCACATTTGCAAGTCTTCTAGCCTTTGCTCACCTCATGGGTGCCAAGGCATCCTCCTGTGGCCTTCCCTTTGGCTCTGCACACTCGTGCTTGGTCTTCAGGGCAACAAATTTGTCTGTGGAGAGATACGCAGTCTTTCCAAGAACATCTTTTAACAAGAAATGACTTCACATTACACTTAACAGTGAAATAAAAAAATCCTCTAAAGCAGGATCTAATTTAGTTAGAACATCTTCTACAGGCAGTCTCTCCCCCAGGATGTAGTTCTGCTAGAAAATTATGTACTGTACATGTATATGATGAAGCATTTGTTCAGAGATGTTTCATAGTCAAAAGATACCAGAAGAGAGATCTGGTCAACACTGTCATATTGTTACACTGAAAAAGAATTGTACAAGGAATGAAAAAGAAGTGTCATTCTGGAAGTACAAACAATTACTTTGGTGTATTTTGCAGCAAGTCATTCAGGTATAACAGTGTTTGAAATCTGCAAAAAAATAACCATATACAAACATTGATACACAGAGTTTGTTGAAAAGCAATGACTGCAAACAGAAACAAAAAACAAAAAAGAAGCCAAAAGCAAACCAATTTGATCTAGTCACATAAGCTATTGCAGACTGCTGATTTTGTTTTCCTTTATTGTTGTTCCCCATGTTTTTTAACCCTACTGAGATGGCTGTTATGTGTGTACACTTCAGAGAGAAATGATAAAAGAGATTTTTTTTTTTTCTGTTTAAGAAATAAAGCTTTGTTGTTTTTATGTGCTGCATTACTGGGTAGGAATAGGAACAGACACCAAAGCAAATGTATCCTATGTGTAGCCAGACTGAAAAGTGCTGCAGCAGGATTGAGACTACAACAGTATGCTCTGCTATCTGCAAGGGAAAACAAAACCACTGAAGACATCAGGCTAGATTTCTAAAAAAAAAAATTTTAAAAGCTACAATGTCCTGAAGTTTCCACTTACTGTTTCTCCTTCGTATTATTTGTATTTGAAGTTCATCTGAAATAGCTTTAATGATTGTGTTACATCCTTGCTTTCTGTACATGCAGCACACAGGGGTTTTGCATGTAATGCACACAACATACCTTTACCAGAAAGTTCCGCTTTTTGTCAAGAGAGTAAAAATAACAGGTAGAGACCAAAGCATATACACTTATAATCACCCTTGGAAATCTTGCTCCAGACAACATTGTATTTTGATATTTGAAATATTGGTATCTTACTGAGAAGTTTATTTCAATGCATGTTTACAATGTGTATTCCTCATTACATTCCACTTGTTTGCACGGAATCATCCACTTGCAAAAATATTTCATAATAACACACTTCCTTTCAATATTCCAGGGTGAACTTAAATATCTATACAATGTCTCTCTTAAATGAAAATAAATAAATAAATAAATAAAGTAAAATAAATTGAAACACCTTGAAAAGATAGGTTATGCTAAGAAATCAGGTGCTTGAGCTTTTTATTTCAAGCAATTTAAAATTGTCTTCTGATAGCAAACTGCTCACAAACTAAACATGATTTTTAAAAACATGCATTTATTTTCCAATTCAAAAGATAGGTGTTACCAGAGTATTTGTGCTATAGATTAAGTGCCTGCTTTTTAACTGTAATCACAGACAAAGGATAAGGGATGCATTATCCTTGGTTCTGAATATTCATGAACATGTAGCAACAGAAAATTTTTTTAAAACATTCTCTCTTTTTTTATTTTTTTTTTTTTTCCATGAAAAAAAAAAATGTGGCCACACATAGTTTGGGGTACAGTTTTGTTTCTGCACCTGTTTGAGGGAAATTATCTGGTTATTTGAGTACTTAACTGTCTTGTTGATGCCTAAAACTGAAATCAAAATGAGAGTGATTGCATATGCAGTTTATTAAGCAGAAAAAGCTGGGTAGCTAAAGCTGTTCTCACAGTTGTGATAATTGGTATTCTTATATGTTTGAATCATAAAATATCGTAATAAATTCTACCTTGTGGCTACTGAAGGGCATATAGCACAAAGATAATGGAGCTGGCAATGGACATAGGATCTGTCACATTGAAAAGATCAGCTAAACATTGTATTAGTTTGAATTTTCAAATACCAGTAAAATGTAACCACATGGGAAAACAGTCTACTTTGTTATATTACATTTTTTCTACTTCTTGCAGGTGAGAGAAAATAAAAACAAGACCAGGATGAGGCAAAAATGTAGGCTTAGTTGTTGATCTGCTATAACAACCAGAATAAGAAATATCTATGTCTTCAAAGTTATGAGAACAAGTTTTGCTTGGAATTAAACTGGTAGCTTCTTAAAGACAGGCATTCGTTTTGTTTGGCATTGAACACTGATGGGACTGAGCCAGCTGGAGTGCACAAGGCTGACATTTGTGTGTTAGTTTAGCTGAACAAAATAAGCAGAAATCAATCTGAAGAAAGAAACAGGTATACTACAAAATGTAAAAAGGTGTAAACAGCTGGGGCTCAGTAACCAGCATCACTTAGACTACAGCCCATAGAAACTTTCACCCAGGACGTAAGCCGTTTTCAAACACACAAGACAGAAATACACTTCCTAAAAAGCTTTGTTGATCAAAGCAATGTCTTCAAAGGCCTCACAGGCACATTGGTAAAAGGATGTCTGATTTTGCTTGAAGTGTCCACAAGTCTCTGGTAGCCACTAAAACATTTCCATTTGAAATTAAAGCTACTTGAATAATACTTGAAGAATAATGTCAGTAAAGTTCATAATTTAGTTTTCTCTTATAAATTATTTAAATCGTTTCATACTTCATTTTCTTTTACTTGGAATACCTAAAAATACAGTAAATTGAAACAAAATGATTGCTTATAAATTTCTCCTTTCCAGACTCACCCAGCTTCTATGCTGGTAAAAGTGTGGCTTTGTTAGGACAGGACAGGAGCCCTTTTCAACTCCTCTTGCTCATTCAGGCCTGTCAAGAAGTTGTAGCACCTTGTTGTATAGCTAATGAAAAACAGGGAATTGTTTTCTGTCATATATAGCAGAACTT
The DNA here is from genome assembly GCF_018691265.1 of Tyto alba. Taxonomy (NCBI): domain Eukaryota; kingdom Metazoa; phylum Chordata; class Aves; order Strigiformes; family Tytonidae; genus Tyto; species Tyto alba. The sequence continues at coordinate 59,517,179 of NW_024881282.1, forward strand.
TGTATCAACTGAATGCTTGTAAGGTCCCTTTAACAGGCTGTGACTAACAACAGGGCATCTTACAAAACCTGAGGTTTTCCCTGGCTTTTAAAAGATATGGATACAAATCAGAATTTCAGAAAAGTAATACTACAGACAGCAGCAGTTAAGTGCTGAAGTAGATCCCATAAATAAAACACTATTCTTAGTTAATAATGATGTCCTGGGTTAAGTGAGTGGTGGAGTTTTTTGGTGGCAGGGGAGGGGGCTATGGGGGCAGCCCCCTGTGAGAAGCTTCTCGAAGCTCCCCCAGCTCCACGTCAGCTCCACTTCTGTTTGGGAAATTGAGCCAATCGGCTGCGCCTCTGCGATAACGTATTTAAGAAGGGACATGGTGACGGGCAGTGGAACTTGTGAGGAGGAGTTGCTGCAGCTGCATGAACACCAAGGTCAGTGGAGGAACGGAGGAAGAAAGGAGGGGGAGGTGTGTCGGAGCAGACAACCCCCTGTATCCTGTGGTGAGATGGCAGGGCGGCCCCCCCTGACACCCATGAAGATCTACGGTGGAGCAGACATTGATTTATGGCCTGTGGCTTCTGCTTGGAATAATCAAGGTGCTGTACTCGAAGAAGGCCGGGGTCTCATGGGAAAAGGTAGCCCCGCTGCTGTAATTCAGCGCTGGGAGGATTGCAGCATGCGGGGGAGTCCCAGAGTGGAACAGCTCAGGAAGGGCTGCAGCCGTGGGAGAGAATCCAGTCAGAGGAAGTTAGTGACCCATGACGGAGCAGTGTGGGGAACCCTGCGGCCCATGGGAGGGACTCATGTCGGAGAAAGTTTGTGGACGACTTTCTCCTGTGAGAGGGGGACCACGATGGAGCAGGGGGAAGAAGTTTTGGACACCCCCCTCACCGAAGATGAAGGAAGTGGCAGCACTGACTGCACCCCCCATTCCCTGCCCCTGCGCCACTGGGGGAGGAGGTAGAGATATTGGGAGCAGAGCTGAGCCCGGGAAGAAGGGAGGGGTGGGGGGAAGGTGTTCTTGAGATGTGGCAATGCTTCTCAGTGTCCTACTCTGTTATGTGTTGTTAGTGTCTGTAATAAATGTATGTTCCTTTTTTCTTCCCCTAACGAGTCTGCCTTTTGCTCATGACCATAAAGGGGGATTTTTCCCCATCCCAGTCCTATCTTGAACCCCAAACCTGGCTCTCTGTCCCTTCTCATTGCCGGAGGGGAAGGGAGAGAGAGCTGCTGCATTGTGGTTGGCTGCCAACCAGGCCCAAACCACGACAAATGACCTTGCACTTCAGTGTTTTGTTGGATCATAGACCTCATGAATGATGAGTTACTGGATGACTGGACTGATCAGTAAAAGCCTGATCAGTTGAGCTTGAAAACCATGTATCTTGTCCACATAAGAATAAAATAGAGACAAGTGAAAAAAGAAGGCTAGGATTATTCTGAAGGCCTTGAAAATTTTGTAATTTGTGCTCAGGGAAATCTGGAAAAGGCTATTATTAAGTCAGTGTAAAAAGCTGAAGAAACCAGCCATAACAGAATATCTGTGTTTACTTTTACCTAACTTTCATGGGACAAAGATGATGAGAAATGTCTTGATCTGCAATAAACTGAAGAGAAAGTGAGGCTTGTTGTAAACTAATTAAGTATATCTTAAAGGTCTTCATGTCATAAAAAATTTCATTCAGGAAGCACAGAAAAGAGGTATCTTGCAACAGAATGTGAATTTATGACTATGTGTGCCTGTATAAACCTTAACTACATTAGAAAAAGATTAATCAAATATTCATTCAACTGAATGAAATTTCTGACATTTTTCTGTACTACTACTAATTATTACTGTGGCTTTGGAACTGTGTATATGTGTCGTGGTTTGGGCCTGGTCAGCAACCAACCCCCGCAGCTGGTCACCCTCCCTTCCCCCTCCCCACCTGGGAATGGGGGAGGGAATTGGAGGGGTGAAGGGAGACTCGCAGGCTGAGATAAGAACAGTTTAATAATGGCAATAAAATGAGAACAATGACGATGATAGGGGGAAAACAAAAAGAAATATATAAACAGTCAATGTACAGCGTAATTGCTCACCACCTGCTAACCAATATCCAGCCCGTTCCCGGCCAGCAACCCTGAGATACCAAGATCCCACAATTGCAATCCCGGAAGCGAGTGAGAGAGAGCTCCTTCCCAAACACCCCTCCTCTCTATAGTGAGCATGACGTTCCATGATATGGAATATTTCATTGGCCAATTTGGGTCAGGTGCTGTGGCCGTGCTCCCTCCCTGCTCCCTGTGCCCTTGCGCACGGACAGGACACGGGGAGTCGGAGAGTCCTTGAAGTTTTGGTAGCAGCTGAAAACATCAGTGTGCTATCAGCATTCTTCCCATACCAAACCCAAAGCTAAATCCAAAACACAGCACTCATCTAGTCCCCAAAAAGGAATATTAACTCTATTTCAGCCCAAACCAAGACAATATGGTATGCTAATCAATACTCAGAATTTAAATTATTTTGTGGGCTTTACTTCACATTTGATCCCTATCAAAACAAAAAGTTTTAGTATTCTGTCAGGATAATTTATAAAACTAAAAAGATGAATGAGTGCAGGAAAGAAGAAAAAGATACTAGTGTAGAATGTTAACTGCTATTTTTGGACAGCATCCTCTCTCATATGAAAAATGAAAAGCCAAAATAATGTGGGAATTACCAAAATTAAATGCTGCTTTGATTTCCTGATGAACATTGTAGCATTGCAAGAGGAAGCCTGAAAGCTTTTTCAAAAAAATCCCCCAAAACAAAACAAAACAAATGCTTAAAATGAGTCTAGTGATATGGAAAACTATAAGATGTTAAAGAATCAGTAAAAATCTTGTCTAGATGACTAGTATTGCTTGTTTATGAACTCTTGCCTTATTCTACATTAACCCTACCCCTGGAGTCATACAGTCTTCTTGCACAATGACTGACAGTTGTTTTGAAATATTTCAAGTTTTGTGATTACTGTTACAGTTCACAGTATGATTTTTTCCCCTCATGCAACAGAGTGAGTTATATTGCCTGTCATTTGCTGTCTGTGTGTATTCCCTACATACTAATATTATTATCTTTGCTATTTTCACACAGCTGTGCAGCAGACAGAAACTGCCTTAGAACTACTGTTAATGTCTTCAGGGTTAGTGGCTTCAAATCATCTATACCTTCGACTAAGTTATCACTTTATACATACTACACTATTTAACTGTACTTGAACATTAGAAAATGTGGGCTATGAATCTCAAACACTAAAGCCTTTAAGTGCTTGTTCACCTTAACTACTAATTAAATATTACCGTAAGTATTATTCTTTATTGTAAACAGAGATCAATAATATCCTTTAGGAGTATGTCTAATCAAACTGAAAATTTACAAAGCAAAGGTCAATCAATTCTACATCTTTGTGAGAGGTAACTATATAGAAGAGTCAAAGAGTCTTTAAAATTCATTTTTAAGTATATGTAGACAGGAGGTCAAATGATATGTGGATGTCTTCTGTGGATTTTCAACAGTGCATTTACTACTTTGGAAACAAAAGACTATTCTTGCCTCAAGGAACTGACAGTCAAATTCAAATTGATCAGCTGATACACACCCAGCCACATGTGCCAAAATGAGGTGGATATAAAAATTTAACAATCCCCGGAACACAGTTTGAGATTAATGAATGGCTCCAGTCACTTCTCTGTTTGAGCCAAGTGATGCAAGGTTAGATTTCTGGTTAGATTTTGTAAAATATTTTTTGAACAATGTGAAAACTTGTCTTTAAATCATTAGATAAGTTAAATATTGAAAATACATTTACATATGTTGTAAAGGAATGTAAACATTCATACAACTGTTATAGTAAGCTAATAATAAAATAGCATGAATTGAGGTCTTTGAATCACAGTGAAAGTAGAGGTCTTTGGAGTCATTAGGCATGTTTTATTACAGTATCAGAATCAACAGAGGAGAACCAGTACCATGTATGGTGTGATACTGAGGTTGACAATCTGTCCTGGTTTGGGCTGGGATAGAGCTAATATTTCTTCTTAACAGCTAGAATAGTGTTGTGTTTTGGATTCAGTATGCGATTTGGTATGAGAAGAATGTTGATAATACATTGATGTCTTCAGTTGTTGCTGAGAAATCAAGGACTTTTCAGTTTCCCATGTCCTTCCCATGTGTAGGTGTACAAGAGCATAGACAGAGCTACAGACCCAAATTGACCAATGGAATATTCCATATCATACAATGTCATGCTCAGTATATAGATGAGGTCTGGCCAGGAAGCTCGTTCTCACTCTTCCGAGATTGTGGTTTCTGGATTTTCTCTCCTCTGGGATCACAAGCTGGGAACGGGTTTGGTATCAGTTGATGGGTGGTAAGGAATCACATTGTGCATCTCTCATACCTATATTCTATTCGCACTATTATCATTCTTATTTAAATTTTATTTTATTTGAATTATTAAACTGTTTTTATGTCAACTTGCAGGTCACCTTACCTTTACCCATCTGATTCTCTCCCCCATCCCCCAGGGTGGGAAAGGATGAGTGAGTGGCTGCATGATGTTTGGCTGCCATCCAGGTTTAAACCATAACACAGTTACAGGTCAAAGGATTAAATTTATTATGGATATATGCAGACATCTATCTATATATCTCCTATCTTTATCTGTATATAGATATATTTCTATGGCATATGCACAAAAATAAATCTTGAAAGAACCAAACCCATCCCCAAACCTAAATGACTGCCAGTGATAACAAAAAACCCCTTTAATATAAACTGAAGAAAATGGTTGTCAAATCCTGACAAATTCGGTCATAATAAATGGTTCACATATTTTGAGTAGCAAACATATAATTAGTCAATTTTTATGAACTGATGAGTACCAAATTATGTAAACTATTCATTTAATATGGTTTAACCTGATATATTGCACTTTAATATTCTACTGAACACCATCTTTTAACCTATATTCATCAAAAAGAAAACTTTTAAAAGGTATAATCTAGCTAAAGCTGTTTTCTTTTCAAGTAACATATTTTCCCAGCAACTAGATAAATTTTATCATCTTTTTAAATTTATGATCTGACTCATAGGTACTCATCTTCTTAACACATTTGTGCTGTCTTATCCAAAGCACATTAGACTATGTTTAAAAAAAGGGGGAAGTTTAATCACATTTGAAATTCTGTAGTCAGTGTAGTGTCTAAATATTCATTAAGATCAAAAAAAAAAAAAAAAATCACATACAAATCAAAAGACACTCTGAATAAAACAATGTAAGGTCAGATTTAAAATCTCTACACATAATAGAAATTTCAAGTTACTGCAAATGAGCTCTAGAAGTATTAGAAAACACTGAGATGAGCCTGTAATGAATCTTGACTATCAAGGGATATGTGTTTCATTTTCAGTGTATGATTTTTAATATAAATATTTAATGAAAATATTATTAAAATATTCAGTTAATGAAATAAACTGATGGAAGTGCCACCAAAACCAGCTTGTTTAATATTCAGTAAATGAAATGGAAACATTTATCCTGGATAATATATCAGTCTTTAAAGAGGTTTCATACTTTACTCTTTTTGGGACTATTTAAAGCATCATTATTATGAGTATTCATGACTTTTTTTGCTAAACAGGATGATGGAATTGGGGGAGAAGAAAAAAAGATGTGTACCTAGTAAAAAAGATATGCTTTACACAGAAGTCTGATTTATCTTTATTCAGACTCACCAGAACCTACTATAAATGTTAACTTTTATAGTATTTAGAAGATCATAAGCAATGTTTGCATCTGTCATAGAAGATTCAACAGTCGCACTTTCTTATGATCATTGTGTTGTGATCTAGAATAAACTGAGAGAAAAGTAACACCACAGGTGATCACTTAGTCCAGATTCTTTCCTATGTTTGCCTGGTCATTCATGCCTGATATTTACCTAAAGAAGTGTTTTAGCAATATGTGTTGACAGAAATATAAAAGGAAAACTAGAAAAGGGAAGTTTATCATCAGTCACTAGACATGAATATTTTAAAAGCTCTGTACTGACTAAACAATTCTCAAAACTGTCAGAGGGATTGCATAACAACTCCCTATCACAACATTTATTGAACTTTTGCGTAGAAGATTTCTTTTAACTTCTGATTTAAAACCTAGAAGCAAATTAACCTTATTTTCTCCGTATTCTTCCCCAAGTTGGCAAAGTGGTCAACCTTTAAAATATCAGTTTTGTTGCTGACTTCAAGATTCCTTCCATTTGTTCTGCAGCTTTGTCAAAGGACAGTTGCCAGTGAATCCAGGATTCCAGCTCATGTTTCACTACCAAGCAGAAATATCTGTATTTTACATTAAACATCCTGGCTTTACATTGTAGAAGTATACTTGTCTTTTTTTTTTTTTTATTGTATCCTTTTCACTTTATGATCTGCTCTAGTGTCACATTCCTTCCTGCCATACCAGCCATGTCTGCTATCCAGCTGGTAATCTTCCTTTTGTGTCAGCTACTGGATTTCTTTTTCCTAAGTCTAGGTTTGTCTTTTTTATGTTATATAATTTTAGTGATTTATGGACTGTGCATGCTTTTGAAACCATTTTCAGTTCTGTGCAGGTCTTCAGCAGTGCTTGAAATACTTTCCATCTCAAAATTTTCTGCTAGACATGTGTCACCCTTCTGTCAGGTGCAGTTGGAGTCTGGCTAAATATTGATCAGTTTCTCCTGGAACAAAATGCAAATAGTATTGCTAATTCCTACCTGGAAACTTGAGGAGTTAAATTATATATCCAGATTACATAATATGCAAAAATTAATAGATAATATATGCTCATAAAAGATATTCATGTACTCATAAACAATGAAGCTAGAGACTGAAAATGAACAGAATGTTATTTCATAGTGTGTGCGTATAAGGAGGAGGGAAAGGGAAAGGAATGAAAATGGAATATATCCTTAGGAAAATCAGTAAAAAAAACAGTATAAAGTGAAAACACTGCCTCTCAAACATTTTTTTTTAATCTAAACCCCTAGTATCATCCTTTTTGTCTCATCCTGAATGGCCATTACCTTATCTTAATGCTTAATCCTTAAGAGCATTAATGAAACTGCATTACACGTAGATCATCAACCAATTTAGAAGACATTAACTTTGACAGATTCAGCTCTTTTCCTCTTGGGTTGTACAGTCATCTTCAGGGAAGTAAAGGTTTGGTGTTTGGTGTTGGGGAGAAAATCCCCCAGTGAAGTACCCAACTTCATTACTCTTCATCATCACACATGAATCTCTACAGCACCTCCATTTCACTTCTACTTCTTTAGTAACTCAGCTCTTTTCCTTTCCTTTTGTTTTAATTCTTCACCTCACCATTGCAAAGTCCAATTACAATTCCCCTGGCACATTTAACATAATTCCCTTCCATCTATTATCATGCAAAAGTAACAATAACATAGCACTGCCAAATTTGTAAAAAAAAAAAAAAAAAAAAAAAGAGAGAATTTTTAAAATAAGTCCCAAAGCACTTCCTGGCTGCAAGGTCTGGCTTATTCCGTCTGCCATCCTCGCTCATCAGTAAGTGCTGGCTGAAGGATGCCTGACCCTGGACTGTAGGTAGGACCACCTTCTGAGGCAGTGATCGGCTGGTCTTTCTGTTCTGACACCAGGTACTGGGGAAATTCATGGTCTTTCAGGTTTTAAGCCACAAGTTTCAAGAAACTTGTTTGTTCATTGACCACATTCTTCACGAAAATACTGAGTTGAGAAAATACCCAGAACTAAGCCTAAGATATGCTCTTTGAAGCCTCAGTTTAAATATCTTCCTTCCTGAAATGTAAATGCAGCTTTTCTCCTTATTTGCTGGATGAGTTGTTTTAGGAAAAGGTGGTAGCCTGCCTTAGTAGGAGTTTTTCTTGACAAATCCAATTTGGTTGTCTTTTTAATTGCATTACAATCTTCTGTGTGCTTGTAAATTGTTTATTTAGTTTTTTCCTCAAAATGTCCAGAAAGATCAAAGCTAGCCAGCTGACATTACTCCTCCAAAAACTTCATTTCTTCCACTATAGGGATGGATAGTATATTTGCCCTTCCCCAGATGCTCTGGGATCTTCCCTCTCATCTTTGAAATCTCAGAGATAATTGTTAATGATTCTTTCATTGGCTGGTTCTTTCCTTTGTTCCAAAATGTTTTCATACCTTGTACAACCAAGCAGAATGAATGGCCCTGTGGAAATTTTTTCTTTCTCATTGACTATAGAGAAGATTGATGATGATTATCTTAGAATACTTGCTTAGATTATATCTAAGATACATGCTCAGTTTACATTTAGGCAGCTAAAGTCAGTTAGGTTAGCCCTGCCTCTAAGTGTAAGCATATAGTTGGGCACACAGTGATTTTTCCACTTCCCATAGTTTTGGAGATGAACTGTCCTGATAGAGCGAATATAGTATATGATATCTCAAAAATTGTTTCTCCTTTCAGACAGTGTGCCACAGAATAGGCAGAGGGAAATTATGTCAGAGAGTAATATTTAATCAGAATGCTTCCTTTTATTTCAGTGTTGAAAATCTGAATGTCAGAAGGGGAGAAGTGTAGGCATTCCTCATTGAATCAGTCCAATGTATCTATACAATTGTGATGTCTTAGTGTCAGCCTCAGAGAACACTCCTGGAGTTCTAGGACATAGGGGTGCTCTGGGAAGACAGACCTATTCGATGTTACTGATCTCTTTTAGACATTTTTTCATCAAGTAATAGATAATGTTTGGTCTTGATTCATTCTTTTCTCTCATCTTCACAACGATAAGATCCATGACAATGTCTGAATCAAAATTAAATGGAGGAATTGTCATCACATGTTTAGTTTGGGTTCTGTGATGAACACCACATTCTTTCTGCCTGTGCTGCTGTCAAACTAATCATTCTGTTTCTTATCTGTGCAGCTGATTAGTCCTTGCTCTGCACTTGTCCCTTTAAATTGCATTATCTTCTTTTTTTTTATTAATCTTATCCAAAATTAAAGGATATAAGCTATTCTATATTTTTACAGTCTATTTAGGGAAAATATATTTAAAGGCCAATGATGCTTTTCCAACAAAAACCGCATGACTAGTTCATAAATACCAAAACAGTAATCTGTTTTAGGGATTTGTTTAAATTGCAGTGGTAGAAGTTTATCCAAATTACCATGTTCTCCACCACCTAAACTGGAAACAAATGTTTGTGAGAAATAAATCTGAACTGCAGCAACATACTATGCAAAGTCCGAGTATGTTTTGTTAAACATATTACCCAAAAATATAATCTGTTATTGACATGTTTTGACTTTGAAATGAACAATCATGTATTTTGAACACAGAAGCAGAAGTCATTTGTATGACTAAGGCCTTTCGTAAAAAAAAAAAAAAAAAAAAAAAAGTATAATTAAATTGAGATGATGAATGCATACTGATTGCCAGAAATGAATTCTGCCCATTTTGTTAAGAAATCTCTTATTTTTTCTTTTCCAGTTTCTGCTGTTACTATGGATCCAGTTCCTCACATAATCCATTTCTTCTTTCTAGAATTATATAACACCAGTGTTATAGTTAGCCTGCTCAATAAATAAGCATTATTTTTAAAATAGGAGACCAGAATGAAATGCAATGGTAACCACCAGCCCACAATGAATATTTTACTACTATGACTAGGTATATAGAAATCTGATATTTTTTAGGGCCTTTTGTTCCAGACTCTCACAGTGCTTTACAAATACAACACAACTTCACCAGTGTGACACTAGTGAAGCACAACTACCCTGGAGTGGAGTGTAGCAGCTATTTTGCTCCCACTTGACAGATGTTGGTTATTATGTCTTGCTTCTTTTCTACAGTTATTTTTCTGGAAAGTGTACGAGGGAGAAATCCACCTACCAGGAGATAGGCAGAGACCATCTGCCATGAATAATTTCTCATTTATTCCAAGCAGAAGCTATACCAAAATCCCAGAAATGAAAACCTAGTTGCTATTATAACTTGAACCAGTTGCTGTAAAGTGAAGCAATATGTTCAGTATCTTTCCATGATAGTATCCATGAATACAGATCTCCATTAAGATTATAAAGATTTTTGAAAGCGTTTCCAAATTCAAGCTAAGGTCCTTTGAAACATTTAGATTTTTTAGTCACATAATATGCGGTCATACTTCCTGGACAAGTTAAATGTACTTAAGCTTAGAAATCTGATTATAGAGATCATTGTAGTATCCTAACATAGATAAAGTGAAATGGGAACATGTGATCTGTGGTCAGAAAGTGTAGATTATTCTATCTTTATGTCCCTAACTGAAGTACCTGTTATATTAATAAAATAGTTGCTTTCAATTTCTTCTAGGGTCAATGGAAAGAGATAGATACTCCACAGCAAAAATATGAATTATTCTCTGAAGACATGTCTCTTTTTCCCTTTCTTTACTGATTACAGAAGCAACATAGTGTGACTATGTTCTTAACCTACATTTTAGCTGATATATGTGCCTATGATCTAAGCCTGTGGAGAGCCCGACTGCTTAGCTCAGTGCTCAGCATTGACTTAAATGGGTTTACATGGGTCTGCATATCTGGATGAAGATCTTGTGACCCTCTGGATGAAATCTTCTTTGGAAGAGTTTGGGACTTCTTCCATTAACTTCTCTAGACTCAGACTTTTATAATTTTTCTATAAAAACAGATGGTGAATAGTTCTTGGGTATACTTAAAATAACTGTTCCCCTCAGAAATGCACTTTTGCAGCTGTATGTTGCATAAAGTCTTAGTTTCCTTCTCACTCATGCTAGTCCACTGATCCCTACTTACCATCATGCTGTAAGAGGAATTTAAAAAATTTCCATGTTGATTTCATTAATTTCCTTGTTGATCTCATTAATTTTTTAAAGTTTTTCTGCTTTGAGGCAGTACATGTCTTTGTATAAGTATATAAGAGAAAGAACTTTGAAGATGTGACCTGAATCTTACATAGCAAATTGAAAATTGATCTGTTATCCAACACATTTTACATGAAGTAAATAAGTTAGAGCCAAACCATAATCCATTCTAAATGCAGTAACTGAGCAGCTCAGATAATGCATGACCAAATCAATAAGAACAAGACAAATATGTAAGTTAGGTTGAAAAGTTCAGAAGAAAATGGATTAGAGAAAGATCGTGTTAAGAAAAGAATAAAAGAAAGGAACAACCTTTACCACAGTTTTCCAACTACAGACCTTCTGTTTCAGTAAAACTCAGGATAACAATAAAAAAAAAGTCAGTAGAATTAGCACTTTTTTTAAAGATAGTTGGGCCAACCTTTTCTAAGCTATATCTAAATTTTTGGCTTGCTATTCCATTGCCTTAATGCTGCTCCCCAAACCAAAAAATTCATTCAGCAAGTGGAAGGCAACACGAAATAGGTGGAAACTATATGGAAAGTGGATTAAGATCAAGTACGTTTACATTTACATCTCTCAAGCTAGTCTTTGAACGATTCACCCATGCATTATACAGGTCAGAAGCACATGTCACCAAATATTTTGGCTTCCTGACCTTCTATAGAAAATTTTTATGTAGTCCTATAGTGAGAATTGAGCCTGAAAGACACAGTAAGATTGATTCCTACTTGATAAAGCAGCAGCAGGTTTTAAGTACAAATTCTAAGTTAAGATGCTTCTGGGAAAGGGCTTTTCAAGTGATTTGAGAAGGGTGAGGCTTAGGTTCATCTGAGTTACCAACACAGATAGAAAAGCACTAAATGATTTTAATTCTGTCAGGCAGTACCTGGTATGCTGGAAGAAAGGAACGTTGAAGTTTGTACACGTTTTGTTCCTTCAGTTTCCTTTGCCGACCAGTGGAAAAAAATCTGACTCCTCCTAACTCTTTAATTTGCCTGCTTTTAGAGTGGCCTTTGGATTTGTTCAAGAGCACAACTACTTCAGAGAATTCTATGAGAATGAGAAAGTTTTTCCAAAGGAAAACTAGCAACAACTCATTAAAAAGTTACTCGATTTAAATGTTTAGAATGTGCCAGTGAAAAATAATGGAAGTGAAATTAAACAATATTGTATTTTATGAATGAAAATTACATTCAATATTTACTTCCAGTATCCCAAATGTCTCCAACAATTATTATTTATAAACTCTTGAAATGAGTAATAACAACAGCAACAACCACCAACTTAAATCAGGTCCTTGTTTGACATAAATCGAAAAAAATCTATTAATTGCAGTGAAGCAAAAAATTTTCAAGAGGTTACTAAGCTGATGTTTTGACCATGACATTTCAATAGCTCTGAGAACAAGGTCTTTTTTTTCTGCATAGGCCTTGACTGATCACACCTTCAAACTGCTGGTAGCTTGCCTCAATTTTAATGGGAACATTAACAGGTCTTAATATTCATAGTAGTGTATGCCTTTTCTGACAGAGGACTGTGCGATTACTTTTAGATAGAGTAAGATGAGTCTCTCTGATAGCAGCAGTTCTCCTGAAATGAAGACAAAAATTTAAAATGAGCAAACATACTTATGAGGCGATGCATATGTTGACTTCTGAGCTTGAGAGGTGCAGAAAGAGGAAGTTTGCACTGAGCTTTATATCTGTCAGTGAATCTCTTTTATATATGCGAAAAGCGCATGGGCCCTAAAAGGACTTTATTGATATTAACCGTCAAAGTCTGCTGATATAATAATAGAAGGAAGCAGTCTTATGGACCCACAGGCATGAGAAAGAAGATATGGTTGACAGAGGAGACACAACTTGCAAGCTAAAGCAAATTGCAACTCCCAAGGACACATTAAATCAAGGTCATTAGATCTAAGACTATTCCTTAATCATCCATTAACTTTCACATTATTCTTCTTCACTATAATAAGAAAGTACTGTGCTGACTATTTGTGCATACAAAGTGAGCAACAGTACTAGGAGATATTCCAAACACTTTCTGGTGGCATAATTCAAAGAAGGAAAAATTCCCACATAAAATACTTAGAAGGAATTGATCCTAGTCTGAGTTCAACTGTGGTGCAAAGGTTACGGGTTTGAACATGCGGTAAATGTGGAAAATATGGAGATAAAACACAAATGATTCTTAATAATGTTAATATGTATCTAACTAATAATAAACCCTATATTTGGGGGGGAGGGGAGAAATTATTTTTTCAGAACAAGTTTCCTTTAATGTTACAAACAGGAAAACCTGAAAGATGTAAGAAACTACAAACAAAAATAACATATCAGATCATTCAATATATGATTGCAGGAAGCAACATCACAAAATCACTTCAATGAAATATTACATTCTACCTTAAACTATCCAAATCTTCAAGAAAATTGCTCCTCACAGGAATCTATTCTAGGATCTTGTTTCCCTGATATTTAGAATATTTTCTAACATGGAAAATATTTCTGTTCCTGGCCAGCATATGCTCATTTTTTCAAAATGCTTTTTTCTCCTCTCTTAGATTTTTTTCTCCTTCTTCTAGTTATACCTTTCAGACTTTGGTTTGTTTAGTGCAGAAAAACTTTTTAAGTCTTCTCTCTACACCTCTTCATTAACTGTATTGTCTGCCCATTTTATTTTGCAACTGTTTCAGTTTCAGTCCATTTTTGTTTAACACAGGTGGCCAAGACTGTGCAAAATGAGCCCATCTCGCCACGGGCTGCAGCGGAGCTCTGCACCAGCGCACCTCCACCTCTCTTCTCCTTTCTTCTATTGACCTCACTGCATAGATGTTCTCCACGCAACTCCTCCTCACAATTCCAACTCCTCCCAGGTTCCCCTTCTTAAATACATTATCACAGACGCACAGCCACTGTTGCTAATTGGTTCTGCCCCGACCAGAGGCGGGTCCAACTTGGAGCCAGGGGAGCTTTGAGAAGATTTTCACAGGGGCCACCACTGTGACTCCATCTCCTGCTACCAAAAAACCCGACCACACACACAAACCCAGCACAGGTTTCATGTTTCAGTTAAATTTAATCTAATTTCTGTTACTGTAGTCCTCGGGATCATCATATATTTTCTGCATGATATGCCTATTATCCTTTATATTTAGTTGCCTCTTAACTTTGTGTCGTAAACAGTTTTCATCAAGGCTTTATTTTTGTGTCAAATTCATTAATGAAAACATTAAAGATCCATTGCTAGAGTAGTCCTTGAGTAACTCTGCTACTAATCTTCCTTTAGTCTCATGGCTTCCTTTTTAACACTATTTTAGTGACTTTTCTTTCTGCATATCTTTTTCTGTCATATGTACCCCACCCTAACAAATAAATTTTCACATAAAATCAGGTCTCTTGTCCTTTTCAAATCCTAACAAATTTACAATATTTTTTTTTCCATAAATAGTGTCCGTTTAACAAATAAATCTGTAATATTAGTCTAGCATTACATATCATCACTAATTTATGTTTGGATTATATTTTCATTTACCTACATGCATTTAATTAGGTTTTCCTTTAAAATATTCTTTTAAGCCTTTTATTTTATTGGTGAAAAATGCGTCGGTTTGATAGTTGCCTGGATCGCTTTTTTTCTTCTTGTTTCATAGAGGTACTCTGCTAAATATTGTCCAATGCTGTAATGTCATTGCTGTAGGCAAAGGAAAATATTAATGCCAAACTTTCAGATTGAGTTACATCAGAAACTGTGGTTACCTAATATCTAGCTACAGTATACTAGGTACCTGAAGTTTTAATTTCACCTTTTCTTGAGCAGTCTAACTACTCTCATGTGCTTACCTCCATACTCAACCCTCTTTCCTAAAACAGAGACAAAAGATTTGTCCAGTATTAGTCATGTTTAGATTATCTTTAGTCATGATCCTATATTCACTATACCAACTTTATCTTATTTCCTTTTTCTCTTTACTTTTACGAGTGAAGAAACTCTGAGATTTTTTTTTTTTTCTCAAATGGTCTACCATAGATTTACAGCTAACATTTCTGATCTTTTTTTCATGCTTCCTAATACAGATGTCTTTTTTCAATGACCAGTTCCTTAAAACACACTTTACCTCCTACAGTTTTTGCTGGTAATTTTTTATTTTTCAGGGGGTTTATAGACTCATCTTCTTTCTGTAGTCTTCTATACATTTTTTCCCCTTACTGGTATACGTGCACCTTTCACATACAAAAATGTCAGAAAATAGGTTTTCACCTGGACTTTTAAGTACAGTTGACTTTAGTAACTAGGTCCCTTAACATTTATAAGTTTGAGACACAAATTCTTAATTCCAGGATGAGTTTCTGTTTAGAGTTTTAAGTTAAACCATAATGGTTGGATGCAAATTATCTTATATCTTATGTAATGCTTACTATTTACCTAATGTAACACGGAAAATAACATTGGATCTTGCAAGCACCAAAAGTATGTGGGTGTCGTGGTTTAGGCCTGTGGGGCACATCCAAAATACATGCAGTAAGTAAATCTGTATAACTATTTTACTATACTATATTGTTACAGTTATGTTTAGATTCTTGTTTATAGAAAATGAGGAAACAGAAATTATTGTTAGTATTACTGAAAACAGTGTAATTGAAGAATTGTTATTAGAGAAAAATAAAGAATATATCAATGCAGGAAAGTTTCAGTAATAAAAAATAATAACAGTATTATTGTTAAAACTGTTACACACACTTAGTTTCTACCCTTTTTTCTGATGTTATGTGCACCTTTCCCCTGCTGACCTGGGTCTTATGGTCACTAGGTTATATTGGAGTTTTAAAACCATGGTACTACCATATGTATGAAAAAGAAAAAGAAAACAACAGCCATAGCCACCTGCCAACTAGAAAAGTATCTGCCAAAGCTAAACCAAGCAAAGCAAATCTGTAAGCAAGCCAAGGGCGGTTCACAGGGAGTAAACCTGCCAAGCCTCAGTCCTGAGTCCTTGCAAACCCAGTATTTAGACTGTGGCCTGTTACTAATCATGGAAATACTGCACTACAGGGCTACAAGTTTACATTACATTTATGGCAACTACTTTAATTAACCAGAATGTAAAAAAAATAACTAGGACTCCACTCCTCACGCCCTTGTCTCAGTGTAAGTATTTAAAGCATATGGAATGAATCCAGGTCTTTGTGCTGATATGTATTTCTCAAAGAGATGGCCATTCACCTTCTGTTTGATTTCCCACCCCACCCCAGCCCCCCCTCCAGCCCCCCAAATCAGGCCCCAGGTATATCACAAGAACAACTGAATAAAAAAGGGACAAAATTTGCCAGGCTATGATAATGGTGACATCCTGAATTCCCAAAATAAAATCTATTTGGGATAGAAATCCATGTCTTAAATGGAGGCTGACATTTGAATTTAATTTTCTTCTACAGGGTTGGAAAAAGAAAAAACACTTTGGAACTATTATTTCAATCTGAGATCCTAAGTTACTGTATTTTATTAAAAGCTACTTTGTTTCATCTAACTTAATTTAATCAATTAATCATGTCTAAACATGCCAACTTAGTAAAACACTTTTGATAGAGTTATGAACTATTTAAATAGCATCGTCTAAATTTCATTAAATTTTTAGCCCTCATTAATTTCTAATTTTCAAGTTTCGAATGCTTTTTCACAGTGCTGACATTTTAGACTTATACTTATCATCCCATGCTTCCTATGCTATCACACAATACAAAATAAAATACGTTCTTGTTCTCATGTTGTTCAATATAGAAGTAGCTGAAAAAGACTGAAAAAGTTTCTTCCTCCATTTAGTCTGATTTTCTGTTTGGTTGAGATAAGTTTTAGAGGGACATATCTGAATTTTTGCATATTTATTTTCAATGTTTATTTTGCACACAAACATCCTCATATTCAAAGATTTGAACATAATAAACATTACAGGAAAACACAGACAGTTCTGCAGAAAGAGCCAAAATATTAAGCATTAAAATGAGTTTTCCTGAAAACTGGAGTATATGTGTAAACAAATATTTTAACACCTCCACATCTGCCAGCCTCTTAAATGGTCTGGTCTTTTGGAGCTAAACAAATCTTTAACAGATACAGTATACTGGGGGAAAAAAATATGTGTGAGCAGACAAACTTGGAATGGATAAATGGATAAGAGGCAATTTCTATATGCTTCATTCAAGTAAATGTTTTATACATACTGTATAAGCTGATAAGTGTGGAACAGTTGCATATTTCATGTGGTTCTCACAGTCTTATTTGCTTTTTCAGTTGTTTTAGATTTAGCAGTTATGTATTTTCCTATCTATATAATGCTTGGATTTTTTTTTTTTTTTTTCAGAATCTGTGATATAAAGTAATACATTAACACTATTACATTCAAAACCTTATTTAAGGGCAAAGAGGAAGCACACCTTATATATAAGTAAAACCAATAATTTATTGTTACCATAACTGAATTATTAATATCATTATTAGCTCCAATCTGAATTGTTACAGAAAAAGAAGAATGCAGTTAAAATTGTTTTACATACACATGGTTGCTAGCCCTTTTCCCAGGGTTATGCTCAACCTTTCCAGGCTGCCCTGGTTCCTGAGGCCTCTGGCTTCATGGCCAGTGGCTGTAGTGACAAGGGTGTCAGCACCTGGCATACCTTACTGGGAGGAAAGTGATGTGATCCTAATTTGCTGTATATGTTACCTTTTACTTGTGTGAGATATTATTTCTTTCCTTTCTTTGCTATTCCTAAAATGACTTTTGTCCAGCTGCAGGTTGCGATTTCTCTGACTGCAGATGAATTGTTTATAGCTGTGGGGTCTGAAGTGTGAAGCTGAGACCCTATCTCTTGTCACCCCATACCTGTACCCTTCTGCACTGCATCCTATGTCTCTGCTTGTTAAGGCCTCTGCTGTCCTACCAGGACTATATTTCTCTACACTGTCATTTGGTAAGAGTCATAAATACATCATTCTGCCTAAAAGAACTGTTAGTTCCCACTAGGTATATAAAATTAACATTGTAACACACAGAGGTAAACAAAAGTAAAACAAACTAGACATAGCCACCTGGCCAATTAGAAAAATTACCATCACAGCTAAACCAATTTACAGGTCAGGAATATTTCTGACAGAACAAGCCTGACAAACATAAATCCTGAGGCTTTCCCAGTTTCTCATAGCACTTATGGCCTGTTACTAGCAATGGCAAATACTGTTTTTGGGGCTATACTCTCACATCGCCTGTCAGTAAGGTACTCATTAATGGTACTTAGTATCTTGTTTTAACATCCTCAGAAAGCTGAATATAGGTCTGGGCAATTTCCTCTTCCATTTCATTATGAAACCATTTAAATAAACATGAAATCATATTAGATGCAAATCCTAGGTTGCTGGCACATGCCAGTTGAAGTATTAAAAAATAATTCTGATCATATTGACAGATGGCAGCACTTCCTAGTACATCCACCTTAGTGGAAGGAAGTGAAACAGAAAAAATGAATTTGGCACCCAGACCTATGTATCCACCTATTTAGCATATTACCTTTAACATTTTCCACTGTGTTTCCTCAATCTGATCAATAGGTGGTCATCAAAATGTGTCTGGTACAACATACATCTTCAAAGTTCCCATCCGACTCATGAGTGGACCTGGCTCACCAGAGATATGACTCTCCCTGACCTGTATCTGCGCTTCTTGGCTTTTCAGCTGCACTCCCCTTCCAAATTGTTCCACTTAACGGATGAAGATGATACTCTGCACTTGCTGCAGATGGGCTGGGACATATCTGAGTCCACTAGTGGGTAGATAACTCTCATATATTAAGAGCAATTCCTATTTCACTTTCGTAAGGAAAAATTCCTGTTTCAGACTCCTGTTGAAGTATTTCTTTTTTTTTCAAACACATTTGAATACCATTAACTGTAGGCTAAGAAAATTCTGCCTTAACCATATGAGTTCACAGAATTAAATATTGCATAAAAACTCTCATGTAATCAAACCAACATTCAGATGCCAGTAGTAGAAACAAAAATGTGAGCAATATGCATGTGGATTTTAATCTCTCAAGTGCCAAGTATTCCCTCCCTTCCTCTGTCTGTCTTTTGTTTATCATCTGTTTGGTGTTTCGGGTTCGGTTTGGTTGTATTGGAATACAGCCCATTGTTCAAGGCTCCACAAGAGGACTTCACAAAATGTTATGGGAGTTAGGAGCATCTGGCTGGTTTGGCTGAAATTCCCTAACAAGCTTAGTTACTGTGGGAGCTAAAATAAAATGAGAAGCTGAAGCAAAAGATAATTTTAATGAGAAAACTTCTTGGCTTTTGCATAAACAAAACAAAAATGCAGCCAATTTCATACCTTTGCAAGTTTACCAAAATGCTAAAATGTCTCAGCAAATAAGAAACAGTTATTGTATATATCACCAAAGTCACTGAGAAATAGCAACCAAAGTAAACTTTTTTTAGACATAAGAATTTGCTTGTAAAGCTATCCTTGGTTTACCCTTTCATTATATAAAACACAAAATTTTCTAAGTATTTTTGCCTTAATTTTAAGTTTTCAGTTTCTAAAATTTTAAGTGAAAAACCTATAAACAAATAGACACAGTATTGATAGGTATTGGTGGCTGGCTCCATTACAACCCCGAAGTGTACTTTTTGCTGCACTGGAGTGATCTTTATGTATATTTACACATCAAGATTACCAGTCTGA
This sequence comes from Tyto alba, assembly GCF_018691265.1. Classification (NCBI taxonomy): domain Eukaryota; kingdom Metazoa; phylum Chordata; class Aves; order Strigiformes; family Tytonidae; genus Tyto; species Tyto alba. The sequence continues at coordinate 59,536,825 of NW_024881282.1, forward strand.
CTGGGGGAGGGCAGATAATGGTGCCAAAAACTTTCTGCTGTGGTAACAATCTAAGCAGACTGTATCTCGCTTGAGAGGGCTCCTTCCTTCTTTCTGCCCTTTCAGCTGTGTCCTGAAGTGCAGCCCTGTGTGTCTACAGTAAATCAGGTTAGTTTTGAAATTTACAGATGTGGAATTAGTCAGTGATGTAGACACAGTCTGTCCAGTCTCTTAGTGGAGAAACAAATAAAATTCATGTTGGTCATTGGTGTGAAGATAATACCATGTGTTCAAATAAGAAAAAAGACTGCTACATCAAGTGTGCATATACCCATAGGTTTCATCTGGGTACTCTACAGATCCTGATTTACACCTTAAACCGTGAATTTTACCATATCCCTTCCGTAAGACTAATTATTTTTAACGGCAACTTTAAACACTGATTTTGTCTCATCTCCTTTGAATCTAAACTCTTGATCTCAGCCACCCTATACAACAATACATTTCACTGTTCACTTAAACGGTGTGAGGTGTTCGACTTGTTCAATAAAGTTGTAAAGAGAAAACTTGATATTGCCTTACTTTTAAGGCATATGAATCATGGAACCTCACCTGGAATAGCCTCTAGGACACAGCATGAAAGGAGACGTGGGTGTGGGCACCACAGAGAAGAGAGACAGAGCTTTCTTCAGGAAATTCAAGAACTAATGCTCCTCAGCTAACTAATGCATATTTTATTGTAGTATTTATTACAGTGTTTAAAACACTTTTCGTGTGTTCTTTTACTAGTCTCTTTTCTAAAAGGAAAAAAAGGAGCCAGACTTGCTATAGTCACTTATAGGAAAGTTTTCTCATGGCCTTGTCATCATTCTCAGAACAATTTATTTCATATAGACATATTTCTTATGAGTTCTCAGTGCACAATTGCAGTGCAAACAAGGCAGCTGATTTCTGATAACGTGACAACACTTAATTCTTAACACAACTTTGCATTTTTCCTACCAGTTGCACATTGAGCAGAAGTGAGATTTCTGCATTTTCCCAGATCCCTTTCAAAAAGTGACGGATAATAACACTTTCTAAAGCATAAAAACCCTTTATTTTTTCCCCTGTGGGGAGAGATACTTAGAATTCATTGATACTAAATCTCATTGTTATCTTGTTATCTTTGCACATCACTTATGTAGATCTTTAAAATTCCCTGGTTGTGTCTGGTTCCAGACTAATCCAAGTCACATTCACTGCTCTGAAAGTGTCTCTGCTTCTCTAATCACTTTCCTTTTAAGATATTTAATAAATACACAAACCAAAAAATCCCTTATTGAAGAATTTACTAACATACTTCTGGTAATATTTTGCCTTGATGAAAATCAAACATTAACCCAACTTTTTGTTCTCTGCCTCCTAGACAAGCTTGCATTATTACATCTTATAGGGGTCAGGAAAGGTGCAGTAGGTTAGAAGGCTACAAAACTATCAGCTGGTTCTCCTTTATTCTGGACTTTTTAGCGCAAGAGGTTTGTAAGATTTTTTTTTTCCCTATAGACCTGCAAACATCCTACATTTTGCTACAGAAATATGGAATTGTCACCAGTGGGTGAGCCTCAATGGGGTCTGGTTTAACTGGTCTCTCAAGGAGCAGAGAGACCAATTCCATAATGAGCCACCTTCCACACAAATGTGGATAAAGACCATTGATGTAGGTCACACACAAAAGTCAGAACTTAATCACTACTCTGCCTTGGAAATACAGTTTAACTCAGCAATGACTTTAGGGGCACTTAAAACAATCTCTAAGAAGAAATGTCAAACACTGTAATTAGTGTTTTCTTCATCCAGGCTATGACCTCCTTAGATCTCTGCTCTTTTCCAGCTTTTCTCAGACTTCGCACGCTTTTCTGAAGGTAGTGAAGCTGCAAAACAACTAGAACACAACAACTTTAATCCTGGGTTGTTGCTTACAGCAAAAGACCTTTTCCATGATTTCTGTAACTAAAAATTGTGTGTGGGGGGGTGTGAATCCAGCCCTTGTTCAATCAATGGCTACTATGGCAACAAAGGAATGTGAAAGGCCCCCCAAAATGTCGAGTAATAAACACCAAAATTGGCTTTAAACATGGAGGCATCTTACCAAATGATTTCACCTTTAGATTAATTTCACGGAACAGTTGCTCTAAGAAGGCATAACATCAACTTAGTGTAGTCAAAATTTTCACTGATGTAATTTATAGTCATAGACCTTCTGACAGACTGATTGAAGAGAAAGGAAAACTCAGACGTGAGGAATGCTTTATGCAGACTTTTCTGAATGCTCTGTACATCCACAAATCAGTCCTCTGATCTCACCAACAACCAGATGCTGAAATTGGACAGCCTGAATAGGATCACAAGCCATTGAGAAATTCCTGTTGCCACATATCACAATGAAATGAAATGGCAGTTTTCCTGGTGATTTTTAAATTAAAGGAACGTGTTCCTTTACTGTCAGTTGGAAGGAGGCTGTATTCATACAGAGTATATTTATGTTGTCATGTATTCTACACCCAATTCTATATTTACATCTTGTCCCTTCACCTCCACCCCATCATCAACACCCTCTACATATTTGGGCACATTTAGATTTTGCATTAATGCTTTCCAGCTGTCTTCACAAATGAGGACACTCGCATTTAGTGAACAGGCTAATAACACTCCAGTTCTACACCTGCATGGATAATATGTAGGTGTAGTGTAATGTGTATAAAGTTTGGTAATATGGCTAAAACTCTGCCAGACCTCACTTTATTTACCTGGGGTCTTTCAAAGCTCTCTGGCAAACTATGCCTCTATCAAATAGATATTTGTGTTACTGGAAGCAGTAAAGGAAAAGATAGAGGGGTCAAATGCCATACATCTAAACACATAAGCCTGTTTAAAACTTCTCAGAACAGTGGATGGTCTCTGTCAGCATACAGGGGTCAAGAGTGAAAAGAATACTTCAGAAAGACCTCCTCTCCTGTCTCTCCTTTGACATTCTTCCACCCCATCCTTAGCAGAATGAAGGGGCTGCCAAACTTGCAAACATGACAAACGTGCTCTGTTTGATAAACAACGTTTGTCCAGCCAAGCATTTCTTGCAGAACAATGAGGGACTGAAAAAATTGGGTCACTGCTGGAACCACCGTAACATTGTAGCATCCACCATAACCTCACTGCATAATACTTTCCATGTGACTTAGACATCCATAACTTTCCACAGTTGACTCATGATCCCCACTCTTCTGCCACAGCACTTAGAGCAGGTGATGCAATAGTGACATCTAGATATGGCCTGAATTCAGATGCACTGTGGACTTCTATGAACAATAATTTTGGCAGAACTGTATTCATTGTGCTTAAGTGGTCTGATCCTGGTGAGACAGGCTTGCTCTTATTCCCCACAAGGAGAATCTCCTCTGCGGATTCTTCTGATTCTCAGACTTCTCAAGCTATAGGCTCACAAGAGCTCATGGCAGCACTGCAGTCACCCACTTTCAGGAAGTTCACTCAGCAGTGCTCACCAATTTCTGACAAGTTCTTCAGTTCACAAATCATGCCTCCAGCTTGACAGTGGTTGCTCTAACTGCAGATAAAATAAGAAAAGAGGACTCCCAGTCATGGACAGAATAATGAAACAAAGCTTAATTGTTTCTTCATGCAAGGCAAGCTTCAGTTACTGACCAAAGCAGAGGATAGTAGCACGACAAATTTTTGCATTAACCATCCGGCACTAAGCACCTTTCTGTCTCACATGAACCAGCTCTTTCTCTCTCCTAGATGCCTTGGTACAGATCCACTTCTTGTTTTTCCCTGCACCACTTCCAGCAATATGCCCCTTTTTTCAACATCAACAGTATACTTCTCCCAACAAAGATAATTCGCTGCTGTGATTCACACCTCATCTTTATTTATACTAGGAAACATGACCTTGGGAGGACTTTCGGAAACAAAAGATCAGGGAAAGAGTGAGGTTTGTGTGTATCAGTTTTTATCATTATAGGGAATGAGTTGTGATAATTGGATAATTTGGATTACAAATGTTGTTATTGGATTATGGGTTTTATTAATGCAGTGAAACTGCACTAAGAATATTTTAATAATTAGACCATCAAGACTTTAACTGGAATAACAATAAATTCTTGGCTTTATATATAAGATATGTTTATTTTGTCCAGCTAAACTGCATGCCATGTTTGCTCTGGAGCCCAAATCTGTAGACCAGCTGTTAAAATACAGATTCAACAACTTGTGGAGAATACAGGTAGCCTAGGCTGTAATTTGCAGTGCAACAGATAGTTCCTTGCCATCTGCAGATTGCCCCAGGTATCTACACTGTGTAAAACACAGAGTATTCTGAAACATCCTCAACATACCCTTGTCAAGGTCCTTCGAGAACATCACTATGCTTTAAACCCATTGAACCACTCCATAACGTAACACCGAAACTCTCATTAAACTGTTACATTCCATATACAGACTGAACTTGTTGCATCAGCAATTGAGATGAGGTGAATGCTGTGATGTTGAAAGAAGAGAAGGCAGAGTAGACACAAACACTCTGTATCATCAGAAAGGTATGCACTGTTCTCATTTTTTGGCCTTGAAAACAGTGATTTGCAGTAATCCAGCTAAACACATTCCCTTAGTCCCAACATAAAGCACAATAAACAATTGCTTTCAAAGGAATTCAGGTTTCAAAAGTGAGAGGAGAAAGAGACTCTACATCATCTACTAATGACTATTGTTACGGATTTTACTTTACTCAGACAATTGGCTGATGGATGGAATTATACAGCTCTCACAATTCTACAGGGGATTGCAGCAGAGGGCTGGCTATTTCTTAGAATAGCAGTTTATTGTGGAGAAAAGGTCCTGAAAATGGAGACAAAGGGAGACTTTTAATCAGAGCTCTAATGTGGGCTCTCTGTGATGAAGCTCTTATCATTCCACAGCAAGCAGTGTATGGCACTCAAAGACAGATTCTGTACAATGGTAATAGAGGCTTTTAAATCATTATTTGCACTTTAAACAGAGGGAGATATTTGATTGCTTCACAAAACATTACTCAGAAAGGAAAATAACTGGCAATATGAGTTATGACCTTTTTTTTTTTTCCCCTGGACACTGGAGCCTGCGGTTATTTCTTACTAAAAGAAAATTCAGTAGTCCAGGCCCAGTTAATTTAAGTTCTGTCTGCAAGAAGCCTTCAATTAGTGACAGTTTCATTGTTCCAATGACATGGATATATCTCTATAATGGAAAATAATAACATGAAAGAAAAGCGACTGATCTGGTAGGTGGGCTAGTCCCATAATGGATTTTGAATATCAAGACAGAAAAATGCAGATAAGCAGGGGTCATCTCAAGGGAAGCATAACTGCCTACGGTGATACTCAAAGGTGAAGAAATACGTAACAGCTCTGCCTCAAGCATAGGGCTAGAAGGTTTTCACTGACACCTTCTGAATTAGATGCAACACATTAAGAAAGAGACTATTGTATCTTTAATTCAGAATGAAATAATTTGTAGCTGTTAAAACAAGATGCCAGAAAATTGCATTTTGCCGTAGCAGGTACTTCAGCTGCAATCTTCTGGTTGTTTTCAGATGGAGGGAAATCTTTTACTGTCATAGCCTTTTTGGTACTCCAAAATACTACAGAAGTCCAAGGGAGTCCAAGCTGGAGTTCACATAACTTGATAACCAATAACCTTCATGGAAAGCCATGTTACAGACTAAGTATTTAAGCTGTTGCTTCATTTTTTATTATTATCACATTAGGGCTTCAAGCTATTCTACACACAGGTGCTGATATTGGATAGGTAGCAGAAAACCTGAATGATGCTTGGAATTTATTTATTTATTTATTTATTTATTCATTCATGCATTTTATTTTAGTTGAATACAAAAGAAATGCAACATTTGTGGATAGCTGAAGAATTCTGCTTGCATTGTTCTGACAATTTGCAAAACAATTTTGTACAGCTGTTGAATAATACGGAAGAATACTGAATCAGTTTGAACTCCAAGAGTGACACTGGCTATTCTGTGCAAAACTGAAAAATGGTCCAAATATTTTGCATGTAGTAACATGCCAGTCAGAGCTGATTTTACACAGATTCACGTGCACAGGGTCAGCAAAAGTAACATCTAAAATACTGAAGTATAAACAAAATTAATTACCTCCACAAAATATCACAAATAATAGAATCTTACATAAAGTAAAATATAATTGAATTGGTTTATTTGTTTTTCAATAAAAAAGCTGTTACTTTTAGTAACAGTGTTTAATTTCTTCTAAATAGAAAGAAACATGAAAATGAGGATTCAGCTGCATAACTGCAAGCTTCCTGGTTATCTATGGCAGAATGCATCACTGTAAAACTATGATTTTTGTCCATGACAAAAGTTTTTAAAAAACACATAAGATAAAATTGAGGAATCTGAGCTTGAATTATTTTCATAATTGTTAATTTTCTTTAAGGAATAATAAACAACATTGTTTTGTATGAAATTACAATTTCCTAATTGCAAGTTTTGAACGTTGTCATCCTGAGAACTTTTGCAAATATTAAATACCCTTAAATGCATCAAAGATATTGGAAGTGTTCATAAAGGCAGAGCTTTTCCATAACACTCATATCCTCTGTATTTACAGTCATAACAATGAAAATGAAACTACTTGAAAATATTGCCACAATATAAGAAATACTCAAACGTTTACATGAAATGTTTCCATTCAGTCTAAACTTGTTTTTAGTATTACTCTATTTCAAGAACCAGAGAAAGTCATTTGAACGCAGACAAAACCAATCTATGGGTGTACCTAGACCCTCTTTGCCTTTAATTTTTATTTCAGCTTTTATGCTTTGAACGATTACTTTGTCTTACATGTGAAATGGAAATTTAGATATATTTGTCCTGTTTAAATGTTACTTTAAGTGCCATTTCTTCCTGCTAAGATAATGAATCATGTGAGAAGGTGAAGAGAATAATTACAACAGTTCTGTGTCATTATATAAATATTCCAAGAAGCAGCATTGCATATTTATATCAATATTTAATAGTAAAAACACATGACAAGGATACAGTCACTAGAAAACAAAGCAGAACAGAGAGCTATAGTGTAGTTCATATAGAAAGCACATAACACTTGAATGGTGCTAGCTCTAAAGTTCTAGTATAGTAGAAGATCTGGTTAATCTTCTTTCCTAGCCGTATAAAATCACAGGATTTCTGTCTCTGAGGCTCACTACCTTCTTTAGGATTTCCAAGATGTAGAAAAGCCTAGGAAAAATTGTCTTTTGAGTATGAAGGACAACAAAATCATTTTGTTGGTAAAAGTTAAAGACTGAACAGAGGCAAATACTGAGCACTGATACCAAAGTATACTGTAATTTTCCCTCCTCATCTTTCAAGTGCCCTACTCACTAAACTACCGCCTTCCATTACCATCCCTGATGATTATCCAAAACGTACTGCTTTCCTTTTACTTCCATCATTCATTCTGTTTGGCCCAATTATTTACTTTCCACGTTCATCCTACAGTGTCATACTCTTGGTTGTCTCTGCTGAGATCACAGTTAGATTTCTCTCCTGCCCAGGCAGGCAGCAGCCAGCATTCCTCCCGTGCCTCCTCCTCCTCTCCCAGCCACGCTGCCACCAGCAGCCCTGACTCGCCTTGCATGCCTGCTCATCTCACCTTCTCAACACCTTGTTCCCTCCACCACTGGAACTCTTTTTCCTCCCACCTTGAGCTCATCTTTTCTCCTGTATTCTCAACACCTCAGTCTCTACTCTCACTAGTACTTCTTTTCTAGGTTTTTATCTTGCTCTAATTCTGCTTTTTTATTTCATAAGAGTTTACAGTTTTTTCTAGTAAGTAGGTTGATTTCTTTTTAATTCACTTTATTCTCCACTTTCAGTTAAATCTTCTTTTCTTGACAGCTTTGCCCCTTCTCCCCACAGATAACATGCTCCAAATCCCACTGGATTTCCTAGTTGGGTTTTCATTTCTCTGGTCTGTATTAACAGCTTCAAAAAATGGGTTAAATACCTGTTGGACATTCTTATCTATCTTGCACTCAGACCTTAGCCTGTCTCCAAAAATGTTTTGAGACTGCAGAAGTTTTTGTAAACAACTGTTTACAATCTGTGAGTTATTTTACAGGTTATGCTGGACTACTAGCTTGAAAGAGCAGGTCTTTTTTTTCCCCAGTGTATAACTCAGTACTTTACTACATAGGTGCACTACATTCAGTGAAGTTAATACATAATAATAATAATAAAATAAACTGTGTGCTGAGACAATACATCAACAATTTCTGTTAATGATTTTTTTTTTTTGGTTATGTGAATGCAAGAAGATACAATGTACCATTTTCACACTCTAAGACCTTGATTAAATAAAGAGGAAGAAAAGATAATTTTGTGAAAGGATGTATTTCTAGTGGTGGTGAGGATAAAACTAGAAAGCAATGGGATAAAACTAAGTCAAAGTGGCCTATGAAGGAAGTGTTTCATTGTGCTTCTCACAAGCAAACATTGCAAGCTCACATTCAGCAAATAAAGCTTGCTTTGCACTGGGTCAGGAGATTGCTTAACACAGAAAAGAGTGATTAATATGAACTGCAGAAATCTCCATCACTTTCCACCATAGAAGATAATAATTAATCTCTGCAAGTGTACCCTGCTTAATAACAACTACTTCACAAATATAGACTAAGGGTAACAGTTTCAAATACAACGATCTTCCTATATATGGAATTACTAGCTTAAAATTATGGACAAGATTTTTAAAAAAATTTTGCTTATTTAAGTGGACACTAGTCTCCCTGGGTAAAAAGTAGGAGACACCTGACTCGGGTTGTTTAAACTTAGATTAGACAAAGTCATGGTAAACACTGTCAGGAAAAAATAACAAGAAATGACTAAATGTGTGTGCTTCTGTGTATATATATGTATATATGTTTGTATGTGTGCATGCATGCATGAATGAGAATATATATGTCCTATTATAAGTATTTCCATTCGTGTATATATATATTTCCCATTTAGAATTTCTGTGCTATTTCTAAAGCTCTTCAAAATAGAAAAAACCCTAGATCAAATTTTTTTTTTTTTTTTTTTTGGTGAGATAGTAAAATGTAATACAGTATATCATAACTCTGCTGACAAACAGAAAATTACCAAACTTTGTGATTTCTGTCATTTAGTCACAGTAGGGATTTTTATTATAGAATTTTTTAGAATAACAGGAGAAATAAAGAAATTAAAACAGCTTGAGAGGCACTAAAGAAAATGAACTAATTAAAATTTTTGCAAAGAAATGAGAGCAATTATTATCTCAAATTCATTGCTCTTTGTGATTTGTTCAAATTTTTTTTTATCAACAGGATCTTAAAATATATTTTCTTCTTTTATTCTTTTTTTTGGGGGGGGAGGTGGAGGTGGGGGAAGGTGGCTGTTGTTTGTTTTGGTATTGTTGAGGTTTTTAAATAATCTTTTATCACTGTCTGCAACAGTGGCTTATGCATTAGGCACTTATTACATTTTAAATTCCACCCACATGCTCTTGCATTTCTAAATACATGAGTCTGATGGTTCTGCCACTGGAAAATGTTTAGTTTCATTTAAAAAAAAAATATAATCAATTAGTTGAACCTTGTACTTAAGGGGAACTTCTGTCAGAATGTCCTGGGTTGAGTGAGTGGTGGAGTTTTTTGGTGGCAGGGGAGGGGGCTATCGGGGCGGCCCCTTGTGAGAAGCTTCTCGAAGCTCCCCCAGCTCCACGTCAGCTCCACTTCTGTTTCGGAAATTGAGCCAATCGGCTGCGCCTCTGCGATAATGTATTTAAGAAAGGACGTGGTGACGGGCAGTCGGACTTGTGAGGAGGAGTTGCTGCAGCTGCATGAACACCAAGGTCAGTGGAGGAATGGAGGAAGAAAGGAGGGGGGGAGGTGTGCCAGAGCAGAGACCCCCCTGTATCTTAGGGGAAATGGATTGAAAAATGTATTCCAGCTTTTTATATGACATCTTGACTGGACTTTTATTCTGTCATCTCTCACTAAAAATCTGCTCAATTTATACATAATGAGTATAAATAGAGGATTTTATACTTTTATCACATTTGGCAGCATATAGGACAGCTACTGCATCAATTTGTGGAACAGACAGATAAATTTATAAAGTCTTCAGTTTTGGGGACCTCTTTAAGATCTCATGCAGTGCTTGAAGGTCTTTATTATAGATTTATCATAAGTGGTTCTTCTCTTCTTTGAAAGACACTTAGAATACATACAAGCTATCATAAACCAACTCCTCTTCCTCCACACTACTTCTTTGTAATATTCTGATGTCTTACCATCTGACTGTGCTGTGGTCATACAACTTATGTGGTGTTACCTTTTATGTACCAGCATTACTTAAGTATACTTTTTTGGACCTTCTAACATGCAGTTTAAAATATCTTAAAACATCTGCCAACATTACTTCAGTGATCAAACCTGCAATGCAGACTTTCTTCCTTACAAACTCCATTTTAGCTAGAGGAACCAATAGAGACTTGTCTTTATCTGCTTAGATGATGTATTCTCATCCATCCCCACTTTTCAGAAAGAGTAGTTTCACAAATTTTATGGTGCAATAGACAGCTTTCCTTTTCATTCACTTTCATTTACAATGATTATTACAAACAACAACCCATGTTGCATGTCTCCTCCCCAACATAGAATTTTGTGGAGTGGCTGGAAGAAAATTAGTATATTATGAGTGATCCAGACCAAGGGGCCTCACAACTGCAGCTGCTGTGGAGGTCATATGCAAGGTCGAAAGAGATAAGGAAGTTGGGGTTTTGAGAAACTGTCTATGTTGCAAAGAGGTAAGGAGGTTGGAATGTAAAAATCAAGATAACAAGATGTAGAAACAGAATGTAGGTATGGCAGAGCAAGGTGCGTGAACAAGCAGCTTTAACCTATTAGCAACCAAAACGTAATGCGTGCGCTTTGTGCTGGTATATAAATTTCTGTGTATCCTTTAATAAAGTGGCACTAACTTGATCACGTTGATTGTGTATGTTGTGTCAGTGACATCTGCGTCAGAATTTATAGGATGAAATGAGAGCAACAAAAGCAAAGGAAACACAAGCTTTGTGTTTTCCCACTCTCCTCTGGCTCTCATAGGACCTTTTGTATTTTCTGAGTTTGTTTCTTGATTGTCTTTCTGTTCATGTCCTGTATAGTGGGAACACAATACCAGTACTTAACCATGAAAACTGGACATGGGGCTCTGATCAATTTGATCTAGCTGAAGATGTCCCTGTTCATTGCAGGGGGGGTTGGACTAGATAACCTTTAAAGGTCCCTTCCAACCCAAACCATTCAATGATTCTATGATTCTAAGAGTAAAACTTAGTTACTTCAAAAACCTAGTTACTATTCTGATATTTATGAGCTCCTGAGGTAGCTTTGTACTGAAATGAGTCATACAAAGGTTACCTGAGACCTCTCCAGGGAGGGGAATCTCTCACTTGTGCCATATCCAAGACTGTCACCAAGCATGAGGACATTACATTCTTTCATATTACTTTTATGACTAAATGGGGGAAACTATTCACCCTGGGCAGAAGAAAGGTAATTATCTGGTTTAGCTGTAGCTGTCTTGAAGAGAAGGGATGTATTCCTTATTTGCCCATATTAGAAACCTGGGTAAAAACAGGGATTCAATCTGAAACCTACTACATATAACCAATGAAGAGCATGATTCAGGTAGATAAACACAGGAATCAGGTATCTCTTGAGATGCCCTGTGGTTTTCTGCCTGACATCTAGCTGTTGTCTGTGTTCAAGCAGAACAGATATGAAAAAAGACATGGGTAATATAATCTTGCTCTAATGTTATCTTCAAGTTACATGGAACAAGGTAACAGAAAATCTGAAAAACTAAGAGTAAACAATAAGAGACTGTGTTCCTCCCATTGTTTGGAGATTTCAGGATCTCTTCCCCCCCTCCCTCTTTTTTTAGATTAGGCCCACTTCTGCAATTCCCAAAAAAGTAATTCTGGACAGAATTACTAAAAAATAATGTCAAAAAATATATCAATTCTAATACTATATAGAATATGAATAATATGATATTATATCCTATGCAATAAAATACAATGGGAACATCAGAAAAATGCAAGCATGACCATAAGTCAGTTGCAGACTGATCACATCACAGGCTGCTGTGTTACACTATGAAGATACCATCACACTGACTAGCATGAAATTCCTACAAGATATACTGAGTTCAGGGACCATTTACTGTACAGAATGTGGGCTTCATGAAGATTCCTCTGCCTCTTGCATTCCTCTTGTGGAATGTATATCTTTAAACCATAAAATGTTATTTCATTATCACCGATTTCTATCAACTTCCTTAGTATTTGTCATGACATATACAAACAAACCCAGAAATTCAGATTTTGTTATTTCTGTTTCACATTTGTATTGACTTACTCAGAAAACATACAAATGCAGCAGGTGTATAAGAAATAATTAAATGGGAGAACCCTATCTGGACTTCAGTCTCAAGTCTTGGCCCAGTGTCTGAAAATATTTTATTCCACTCCAAACAAGAACTATTGGACTAATCCCCCTGGAATGCAACATTTATTACTTAACTGGCAGGTGTGACATGTTGCATGATAAATGGATTATCTCCTCTCCACCTCCTGCTTTGTTCAGGAAAAGCAGAAGAGGAGAGAGAGGAGATAATCCTCTTCAAATGTAACATTTATTACTTTAGATGTGGGCATGAAGTGTTGCTTGCTGAATGGACTTAGCACAGGAGAGTCTGTTTATGCAAGTGTTAAACCCCATTGTAAAAAAACTAAAGCTTCATATTAATCTGATCACTGCTTTCTTGAGAAAGTTCAGGACCTTTTACTGTTCTTTACGATAGTTAGAACTCCCAATATTAAAGCCACATCCATATTATTATATTATTGGTATTGGGACTTTTGGATAAAGGCTAGAATCAGTTACAGTCGTTGTAAAACAAAGTTGTGAGGGTTTGTTTTTTTTTTTTTGTTACATTTTTGTTTGGGCTTTTTTTTTGCATTTCCTTACTTTTCTGTGTTTTGTTTTTTGTAAAAAAACTTTCAGATTTAGATCTGCCAGAAAAGTTCATCTAACTGTTGGTAGAGATTTGGGTTGGATGGATTTGCTCATTTCAAGAACATCAATTCTTCTTTCTGTTTCATAGACAACATCATGGTCTCCATGCTGTGTTTGCGACATTTCTGAGCATATTCCCAACCCTTATCAAGTCCATTTATTTAGCAGAATGAAAAACAGATTTAGCCCTAAAGATATAAAGTAAAACCTTAAACAAAACAAGAAAAGAAAAAGTGATTTGTTTCTCAAAAAGTGAATTTTCTGCAGAGATCTTACGATTTAGTAGTTTTATAATATATTACATATAACTGCTGCACTTTAGGCACACATAGTGAACTTCACATTTTTGGTTCTCAGAGAGTAGCCATGTTACAAAATCATACATTCAGACACACTTCATCAAATTCAGGTCATGCACTAATCAATAAAAGTCTGTGAATGTTTAGAAAACAACAGAATTTCCCAACTTGTTTTGTTTTCTACAGCATATCAGAAGTTTTGGCTATTTCATCCAAAGAAGAGAAGAAATGAAAGAGAGAATGAGCCAGGAAATAAATACTGAAGCCTAAGTCTGTCAACAGATGTGCTCTTCCAGAAGAGCTTAACTCTTACAGCTGTTTTTCACTCTCCTGTTTTAGGTAAGTTTAAATAATATATGGCTACACTTTTCTGGCTACAGCTTCTTTAGCAGTTTATTATCCCCAACCCAGATGCAGCTGATTGCTATAGATCTGCTGGAGGAGTTTCTCCTATGGTGAGTGCCTCCTTCATTTCAGTCAAAATCAGAGGGGTCAGTGCTGGGCCATGGCAGTCTGAGTCATCCTAAATCAACCTTGCCTGTGCCCCTGCTCTGCGGTTCTCTCCATGCTGGTGTCAGCACTGATTCTACTCTCCACTTATTTCTAACCTGTTTGGTTTGACAAAACTTAAAAATATAGGAAAATGGTATCACACAAGGATGAGTACCAACACAAAAGACAAAGAATACCTCTGTGGGATCCCAGTGATTCCAATTCAAGTTGGTCTTTTGTATTTGATTTAACCCCATTCTGCTGAAATAAAGCAATGAGTAGAGTCTTAGTCAACAGATTAGCAGGTCAGTAGTTTTCTGCAGGAACAGAGCACTAAAGCAGTGAGGGAAGCAGCAGCTGTAGATAAAGTAACCTCTGAAACTGAGAGAAGTGCTGCAAGCCTGCCTTTTTTCTTGGAGCTTGGAGCTTGAAGAATAGCAATTATGATAACACCAAAGGCTGTGGTTTGCAATTATAATATTTATATGTAGACATGGGGAATATAGAGAGAAGTGATTGGAACAAGTAGGTAAGAAAATATTCTAACAAAAATTGTTCCTTGAAGCAAAGAGGTTGATAATTCTGTGGAAGGAACTTCAGGGAACATAACTCTGGCTGTTTCTTTTTAGCCTCATGCAATTTCACTGAATCCTAAAATTTCCTACAAGGTGTTCCATGTATCTGTATTGCCAGAAGAATTCTTCAAGGAAAAATATATCATTCTGCATGTTCTCATGCAAATTGAGCTGCAGGAGAACATTTGCCAATTAGGAAATCAGTACAAAGTCTGATACATACTTAACCTAGACTTCGTTACAGAAAGCTTTAAGGACAAAGTCCCAACATGTCTACTCCTATTTTTAACTGTCATTCAGATGTATGAAATGCAAACAGCACAGTGGGTATTTCCAAAGTAAGAAGAAACAAAGAAAAAGAAAATTGCCACACAGACAATATTTCCTTGTATTTATGCCAGTTGTCAATGTAGTTGCTTGGTTCAACTGACATTGATTAAATCACTCTCATGTGCAGAACCTCTGATATTTTGTACTTTCCATGTCTCTCTTAACTGTGTGAAAACTTTTGTGTGTGACTTGCTTCTATTATTCTTTCTTTTGAGAGAATTTCTAATTCATTTGCAGTACTATCAGCTTTTCAGGATTCATGTAGAGACGCAGTAGCTATGCTTGCCTTTATTTTCTGCCATTGGTGACGCGCTACAGAAAAGAATTGAGGATAAATAGCATGCCTAGTATTAAAGAGCCTAAAACACCCACTTTGTTCCAGGAATGCTGTTACTCTCTCTCAGCGCAGTCTTTTTATTCAATTCTGAGAAGAAAAAAAAACCTCCAAGATAATTTAGTGTTTTCACCTATCTGCTTTATACAATACAGAATGTTGTCAAATAAAATATTTATCCAAAGTGTGCCTCTTTGAAGAACCAGAACATTCAAGAAGCTAGCATGATTAATGCAAAAATGGGTTAGGATATACGCAATTGCATTCACTATGTGAATACACATCTAGTTTTTCTGTATAGGTCATTAAACTCTGTATTTTGTTGAGTCATAGGACCTGCTTAAATGTCAAGGTGATTCAGTGATGAGAGGATACTTTTTGAATTTTGTTCATTTATTTTTTTTTAATCCAAATTGTTAGGTATTGTACTTGTGAATACTGTATAGCTGAGCTAAGGCTCATTATGTTTTCAGTAGGTATTTTGTGAATCCATATATTTCATTAGTGTATTATCTGCTATTTTTTCACCCACTGTTGTCCTGGTAATAAATTTGTCAGACAGTAAAGGAACAGAAATACCATAAGATCAGTTGAACTTATCAGCCAATGTAAACAATCTGTCATTTCTGTATAACACATCCAGAGCATTCAGAAAACACTTATGAATTCTAAGTATGATCACAGCCAATCTGCATGACTCATAAATGTTTCTCGAATTAATGAAAACCCAACATTTGTCAAATTTCTCTTTGATGAATATTATTGTTTGTATTTCTTTCTTCTTCAGCCTGTAATTTTATTCTTGCCTAATAAGAGAAAAGGAAATCACAGTAGGATTTGAAACAAATAATTGAGGATGCAAGAGAGTCTTGTTATATAACTATATTTAACAACAGTGTTGGTAGGTCATTTTATATTCATTTGCAGATAACACATGATGTCTCTATAGGACAAAATATTTTTTATTTGGTGTTTTAACAATTCAGTATACCAAGTACCTTCTGAAAAGCCATGTGACTTACTCTGGTTCTACTCAGACTTTAGTGACACCTAGGCATACAGGATTTTTCAAGTAATCCACTGCAGTTATCAGATTGCTGTTATGTAGTTTTCACTGAGATCACTTACTTCTAAATCACCTCTCTTTTGTGCTTTTCTGACACAAAAAATTGCCTTGAATAACAAAATAAGTCATCTCTGAGCCTTCCTAATGAGATCACCAACCCAACCTTAGCACCCTGGACACTATTACTCCTCTCTTACTATGACTTTCCAGTACTGTGGGGTCTGCCATAGTTTGCAGAAGATCCCACTAAAAGTAAGACTTAGGTGTGATTGACTGTATGATGTGGTTGGTATACGCTACAGGAAATGGGTGTGAAATGAGATTAAAAGAATGCAAAAATCTGAACTAAAGTGTTCTTTCTTTTTCCTCCTTTCTACCTATTTTCCTGGATTATCCGCACCTATTATCTGTTGAAAAAATAAAAGTATGGAGGAGAGAGATGGGTAAATAATTTTAATCTATTACCAGAGTAAAGATGGTTTCCTTCTGTTCAGTTTAAAAAAACAGCTGGTAACTTGTTTGTGTAAGTCTATTGCAAAGACTGGCTGATAGAATGTTTTCACCAAAAATATATCAAAAGGCAAATATTCCACAGTATTTTTCCAAAGATTTCCACAGAAAAATATTTTAGGAGATCAGTGTGTTTGGCTTGACTTCTCAGCACCTGACACATTTCTCATAGAAAATAATCAATAAGCATCCAGCATGCATTTGGTGCTCATTTTATATAGTTATTCTTTATTAATATTCCAGTACAGAAAAAATTCCCTCTGTGTTTCATGGCAGAGGGTTTTATTCTAAGTACATTTATGCATGCTGAAAGCTAGATAAAGGAAAAGCAAATCCTTAGTCATCCTGGTGCCACAGCAGCACCAGCAATGAAAATGAATGGGCTGCAACTGGATTGCTGCAGTGGAAAGCAGCTGAATATAACTAGACTGGACACTTTATGGAGACTGAAGCTTTTATATATTCATCCATAAAAGTATTACAGTACAAAATGTACCTAGAGAGATGTAACATAAAAAAAGTATCTGTTCATGGCCTCAATGACCTATCGGGCAATATGATTTCTTTTCCTCTTTCAGTATATGAAAACCCAGTAATTTTTAGTACAGCCATATCCAGCTATCCATCATATTCATGACAAGTGTGACAGTAAAGAAATTTTTCCTGTAAGTCAACATAATGCGGGGGGGAGGTGGGGGTGAAGTCGGAGGGAGTGAGAATTTTTGCAGAGGTCTGAGAGATACACCCAATCTAACTACACAAGCACAGTTTGCATGTTTTAAAGAAGAGAGGCAGAAACAGGGCTATCAGGATCATCAGACAGAGGAGATATTGGAATTTTGGCATCTGGATTTTGAGGAAGACCACTGTTAGAAGGATCCCAGCTGCTTTGTCTATAAAAATGGAACACTCCATGGACATTTTTTAGCTTACGTATTCTTATAGCCTCTCTCTGCACTGTCATCATCTTTCTCAGATAAATCAATGTCAATCAAATCAACTAATGGTGAAGGACAGAAAAATGGAGTAAGGATGGTTATCAGAGCTGAGTGTTTAACTATTGACAATGGAACTCAAATGTGATATCTAGAAAAGCAACAAATTGTTAAACTGAATTACATTGTGATCCAAAACTGATAAAGGCAAATGACTTAGAATATTTTTTGGCAAGAATTGTCTGATTTTTATAGTACATATTAAAGAAAGTAGCAGCAGGATTTTTTCAGACTTAGAATTAACAGCAGCTGTTTTTCAGCTCTGGAATGATAGATTTGTGTACCAGGATAACTATGTGCAAACATGAAATCTATCAAATGTTTCTTATTAAGAAAGTAGTTATGTAAAGATCATGTCCTTCAAATATTTTCAGAACCAGGATTCATGAAATATCCTATTATATCAGAGCCTATTTCCAAAATGAAAAGAAAGTAATGTGTAACATAAAGAATGATGCAGAATGGTCCAATTAAAGAACTGAAAAAGAAATAAAAACAGGAAATTCAACTGCATATATCTGTTGACATTTTTGAAGCCGAATTTTAACATGGAATGATTTGTTGTGACCTACTGGACTTGCTACAGAAAGACCTAGTCTTATATCCATGTAGGAGGGGTAGTACTGTAACAGGAGACATTTTCCTGCAGCACCTGGAACAGGTGGTTATTTATACTTATTACCCAGTGGTACCATCCTTGAGAATGGTTCAGGCCTTGACAGCCAGTATTTACTACTAATAAGGTTCTCCCACTTTACGTCAAAATGTACAAGCTTAGATAGGGAAAAAGTGTTTCTAAGAAGACTAATTTCAAAAGGTTAATAATTAAGAAAACATCATAATTACCATACTGTCAATGCATACAGAAAATGGAATCTTTACAATGGTTCCAATGTTTTTTTCCTTTATTTTTGGTCACTTCTAGTAAAGTAGGAAGTACTTGGATTAATACTGATATTCCCAGACCAAGATTTACCTGAGGAGTTTCCTGGAGGTGTGGGACTATAGCTACCTGTTACCTGGGTCATATTTTCCTTCTGCCTGTCATGTTTAGCTAATTTGAAATGTAAATTCCTTTGAGTAAAGTACTGTGTATACTGGCTAATATAAAGTTATTTACTGGGAGATGAATCTCTGGACATAGTGTTTTAATTATATAACTGAGAACTGAACTCCACATAGCCCATACACAGGAACGAATTCTTTGAATAGCTGTATATTGTTACAACGTACTGTTAGACCTACATGTATATATAATCCTACCAGTGACTTTGCCATTTCCAAACTAATTGCAGAGAGTTAAACCAACTCCTTCTTCAGGGAAGTCCCGCTTAAAGAATGTTTACAAATAAATGGCTCATTTGGACCCAGTCATTTCCTGTTCTTTCTCCAACTGCTGGTGTTAGTTTTTGATCTGCTGCTGGTGAAGAAGCTTATGCAAAACTATTCTTAGAAAAAGGTGGGAGAATGGGCAAGGACTGGATGGAGAGCACAGGAGAAACCTGAGCACGTTGCAGGTGCCAATTCACAGTCATACAGGTACATGCATGTGCACATCCATAGGTTCCCACAGATTGGAGCAGGGGTGCACTGCATGCATCATTCTTCTGTGCAAGGAAGAGCTGTGAGACACAGACTGGGGACTACTTGACCAGGTGAGTCACAAGCCTCTCACAGAGTCACGGTCCACAGACAGCACTGGTTAACCACTATTGTGGATACTGCTATTTATCATTGCATCTGCCATATGTAAGGACAAGGGGGTAACATCAGCTTCAGCAGGAAATGCATTCAGTCTGCCAGGGGAGTTTGTGTGTTGAGCTTCATCTGTCCAGACACCAACTGCTCTCAAGTCTGCTCAGATCTCCCTTTAGCATATCATTTACATGTAAGATTTCTTGAGACTTTCAGATAAGTGATGGAAATAATGCTTGGTTGACTCTTCTGGGTGTCTCTCACAAACTTATGAACACTGGTTTAGTTGTGGTTAATTTAATCTCTTTACACAGTACCTAGCCAGGAAGATATAGCTGTTCTTTGTTATGCAGAAGTAGGGAATCTTCTATGTTTAAATTGATCACATTTTTTCTGAAGAGGAACATAAGACCTGAAGATTCAGGCTTTGGCCATGCTATTTATCTAAATAGCCATACCTGCCTGAGAGTAATCCATAATCAGTACGTGAACTTTCTTATATCCTCAAAACTAAAATGTGGACAGCCTTACTTATTCCTTAACACTTTTGATCTCTCTTACATTCTTTATAGTATCACTGATATAAGTAAATAAGTGTCCAGCATAATATTAATTATCTTAGAGGAAATACTTTCCATATGAAGTCCAGCTTTGATGATGAGCAGCTTTTTCAGGTTCTGGCTTTCCCTTTTCCATTTCGGATAAAAGACAACCCTTCTTTCTGTACCCCTGAATCAGCATTGTTAAAAAAAAAAAAAAAAACAAACAAAAAAACAAACAAACAAAAAAAAAAAAAACACCAAACAAAAAACCTTATTTATTTCTCCTTGGAAAATATTAAAATATTTAGCATTTTGTGAAAACACTTGAATGCAGAACTGTGACCCTCTGCTCAACCTCATACAGGATAATTGGAGAGAGGGAGTATTTATCTGACTACATGAACTGAATATGTTAGAGGTTTTCTTATCTATTATTTCCCTTCCTCTTTTGTAGAAACAAGTTTAGATGGAAATCAGAAGTAGCTCTAAAAAAGAAAGGAAGTGCTGAATTATATGTCAGTTGTAAATAAAAGAATATCAAGCCCATAAATTTTATACACTTATGTATATAAAGATAGTTGAAAATATGTACTGTAGTTTAGAAAATGATCCATATCTCAGGTTCTACAATAACAGAGAAATTAAGGTTAGTAAGTTTTTTCATAACAATTTCTACAGTTTCAAATGATTCTCCAAAATTATTTAGTTTAAATTTTAAAAAGTAGTTTTTTTCTGAATTTTTTCAAGAAAACAAAGAAACAAACAAACAAACAGGTCTAAGATTTCCAATTACCATCTCCTTTTTCTGAAAGAAAATGAAAACCAAACTGAAATGAAAACCAAAATAAACAAAGCCAAATTAAAATCAAAAGTGCATATGGAGAGATGTGACAGATGTAGCTGAAACAAATATAGGACTTCCAAGAGAAAAGAGGGTAAGAATTCCATTCCTCCATCAAAAAACTGTAGCATAGGCAAAGCTAGGTGTTCCTCAGTTTAGAAGGTTCTGGTTTCAGGTCTCGTTAAGTGGCTCTTCAGTAAGAGATCAGAGGTATCCTTAAGTGCTTGATAGGAGTTATTAGGCCTCCTGCCCACAAGCTGAAGAAATGAAAGTAAAACATACTGATGAGCAAAGAGATGAATTTTCTGTAGAGTTTACATCTGAGTTTTCATTTACGAATATCTGTTTAACTAAGATACAAAAGGAAAACTTTATTTTACTGAGTTTGAATGGGAGTTTCCATGAAAACTGATAGTGGCTATTAAGTGGCATCACTGAACATGATAAAGAAATAAAGAATATTTCTACCATATAAAACTGAATTTGAGAAGTTGGACAGGACTCTCAAATTCAGAATTCCTGATCTAATAAAAAGTTTCTTTAGAAAAATATGCTTAGTCAAAATATGAGAGATAATTAAGATGGACCTAATGTATCTAAAACACACTAGATGAACCTCATACTAGAAGTATTTATTTTTTTCTTATTTTCTATTAAGGGAGCCTCTAGTGATTTACTGTGTCTGATACATCTGTACCATAGATGTTAAAGCAGGTGAGATGAATGTCACCCTTACTGTTTAATTGCATCTGAGGTACAGTGTAGAACCCCAGAGAACAAGTGGTTTGATTTAATCTTATATCAGAAAAAGAAAGTCACGTACTGAATTATAAGCAGCTACATGATCTTTCAAGGAGTCTCATCCGAATACTGGCCAGGTCTGACACTTGTCAGTTTATAAAATCTGACAGATTTATTGCAGCTTCAAAGAGATTTCCCATTCCCCTATATTCACATTTAGACTCGCTGAGAAAAATTTCTAAAGCTTAAAGGTTTGAACAGGACAGTTTATGCTAATGTTTAGTCCTCTTCCACAGAGCCACTGTACGTTTCCAAAAATTCCCCCAAAATATCCCTTATGATATTAAAGAGCTCTGATTTTCTGTTGACATGAGACTTCTCAGATTTTCTTTAAATGTTTTAGGGGATCCAGTCAACGTGAAATCTTCAGCTATGTTATTGGTCGAAATTCAGACCAAGCTATTTCATAAACCAGGAAGAAAAGGCAAAACTTGTTTCAAAACAGGCCTTCAAAGATCCATATGAAACTCTGCAGAAATGAGGCAACCTCAGACAGCAAGGAAGTTAGATACAAACAGTATTTTTACAATTTTACTGTGCTGCTTACAGAGACTATGAAAACTAATGTTCGGTAGCTATTAATTTTGTGGTTTAGTTGCAGTTTCTATCTCTTTCCTAACATAAAGAACATAAGTGAGGACCATTAATGGAGCATCACAGAAATGGCTTTGAACTGGTTTAGTCTCCATCTCCCTGTGGTCTCTGTTTTTTTTTTTGGCAGAATAAGCCAGAGTAATACCAAGTAATTCCATCAGCCAACCGCCCTAAATTGAATAGAATAAAATTATCACAAGAGGTGGAAATATCACTCTGTTCAAAAATCTATAATGTTATCAGAGGTATATCAGATATATTATTAGACCCCAAAACAAAATATTACATCTGTATAAAGGAAGGACCCTAGATGATTTTGCAGCAGCTTTCTTTCTAATTCTCCTGAAGGCCAAAAAAGGTAGCATATTGGCACAAATTTCAACACTTGTTTGTATTGGTTCAGTTAACTGCTAAAATAAGAGAAAAGTTAAAGATTACAAGTAAAATCTGAATATTTTACTAATTTACTATTAAAACACCATGTAGTTAGATGAACTAACTTTTCGTGACTACATTATGCTCAAAAGAAAGCCTGTTGTCATGTCCCTCTTCATATAGACTAGTAAATAATACTATCTGTTCTGTGGAGCACTGTGTTCTTATCCTTGCTCTATCCATGAAATGCTAACCAGTCCTCTGTGAATAGCCCACGTTAAACACAAAGGTGATTAACCAGGTGTGATACATGTACTGAAGGATGACTAAATTAGTTGAAAATTAGAAAAATTAATGAGGTTTTCTGGAACCCACCACTATACTATGCATACATTTGTGATTTTTACTGAGTGGTAGATTTTATACTGAGTCTATATTATTCTTATGATTATCAGTTTATCTTTGTCTGTACACGGAGCTGATTGATACACACACTTTAATTGTTCACTGTTCCACAGCTTGTTACCTAGTTGTTATCTAATGGCATAATGATTGCTGTGAATGTCTTTATTCTTGTTCATTGGCAAAAGAAACTAAATATACATCTTTTGTTCATTCTTCACATTTGATATTGTGGCAGCTGCAGCCTCTGTTAAGTGGCTCTGTCAATTTTCAGACAGATATAATACGAACCTGACTGAATAAATAAAGACATACATTTCAGCTGGAGTTAGTCTCTGATCAGGGAATATGCTGTGAAAATACTTGAAAATCTCCATCTTCTGAAGAAGAAATCAAATGCAGCCTTCAAAGCTGATGGGATAAAAAAGCCAGGATCAGGAAAACAACAGGCAGAATGTAGAATTTATGAAAACTTAATGAGTATATTTATTTCAAATGATAATGAGTATGGAGAATAAAGTTTGGGCTGATAATAATATAGCTACCAGCCTTGGAGCAGTGCTTCAAAAATACAAACATTTCCATAATTTCTGAAAATTTTCAGAAAATTTCAAAATAAGTATTTTTGAAATAGTTACATAGCCCACAAACAGAACACATACATACATGCATATCTGTCTGCTTTTGACTTTAGCAGGTCTACACAGTGGGGAACACTGATTAATTCTGTACAAGTTAACTGAGTTTGCATCTTATAGTACAAACTCTGGGTTATAGACAGCTGTTCTCATTCTCACTTGGCTGTATTCAGTATACAGAGAAAGCTACGGGTACCATATTTACAGAAGGGCTAAACAGTGTTGTAAGTTGCATATAATTAAACTGGTAAGAAACCATGTCTCTAACACACTGGACAGAATGGTTACATGGCAATATAAAGAACTGTAAGCATCTGTATTACCTGATGCTTACCTTAATGTTGCCCTAAATCCAAACTCACCATCTTTAACTGAACCAATAGAATGGGCCTTAACACATGTAACTTTTAACTGATACCTTAACATATAGAAGACTGAGTGATATTGGTGAACTTTGAACGCTAAAGAGAAGTACATAGCTCATGGAGCTTAAATAGTTCATTTAGGCTGTCTTTAGAAAAGTTAGTTAAAAGACTAACTTTTATTAGTTGTGTTTTACTAGTAATGTTTAGTATATTTCTGATTTTATGAATGTAGTTGTATTTAGTGTACAACAATAATCAATACATGCAGTAATCAGATACTCCTTGAATTATCTGTGATTCTGATATTTTACCTTTTATTTTCTAGGGTTTTGGTTATGCCCAAGTACGTGTACTTTTTCCACAACCAGGGGCTCATCCACCTGCTCAGCCTGTCGCAAACATAGGTTCAGATTCTGAAATGACCCCAAAAGTGTGATTCAGACTACTCCTGTGCCTCTATACCTATAATCTTCCCAAGATAGGAGTTAGACTTATGAAACAGCCTTTAACCCTATTTTTATAGGCACTGCAATAAGAAGGACATTTGATTACAGTGCTGTGCATTGTTTCTGGAGGGTGTAACAGATGGACATTTTGCTCACCCTTTTTTTGACCTATTGTAAAGTTAGGTTTTGAATCCTTCTAGTAGATGATCTGCCAGAGGTTTTCTTGTCTACCAGAATAAGTGATCTGTTTCTCTAATTCCGGAGGTATATCATGATGTTGCAGTTCTGTTTAAATCCTACTTTTGACCTTTGGAAAGATAGTTGTATTTTGCTAGTAAAGTTCTCAAATATTCAAATTCTCTATTTGGTTACTAATAAAAAATAAAGGGTTAGGAAAGCAATTTCTGTCATTTTACTATAAATTGGATTACACTGCATTTTGTTACTCAATTATCTGAGGGATTTGTAAAGGTCTTACAGGGAAAATTACATTTATGACTTCACAGGGACTCTTGCCAAGTACTAAGAAGTAGAATAGCAATATATCTATGCTAATAGATGTGCAAGTGAAAACATCACCTAAGCTGTTTGCCTTTAATATCTTGACATTATAAAGCTACTTGGCATTGTTGTTCCCTCACAGTACCACTGTGGTAAACAGAGAGAAGAGGACAATATTGATTAGGCTGAGTATACAGGGAAAACTAAAAAGAGGAAACATATCCATCAAATTTTCTATACTTCCTTAAGAAAGTAGATGACCTTCATAACCTTGAATGTACCCAATTTCTTTCTAGTCATTATTCTGTGTCTTTGCAGAACTAGACTTTACAATTGACAAAACCATCTCTTTAAAAATGCAACTTTCATGTTTAGACAAACCACTGGCATATTGGAACTCAATAAAGCCTACGATCTTGATTGTCTATCTGTTGTAACCATGGAAGCAAGTGAAGAAAAATCACCAGGGCAAAACATTTCATGGAATAGAGAGATGAATTCTGTGCTTTCAATTCACCTGAAAAAGCCATTTTAAGGACCTGAAACAAAACAGAAAAAAAAAAAAAAAAAAACAAAACAAAAAACAAACAAGCAAAAAAAACACAACCAAGAACACTGAACAAACTGCTCACTTAATCTATATTTGATGTAAACATACTGTAATCATCTGACATTCCTGCCCCTAATGGGGGTAGGAATATTCTTTCTCCTAGTATTTCTATTGAAATCTTACCTGAAGTGATTGTATTGAAGTCAAATGCAAGCTGACTCAACTATAAGTGACAAGAGAGCCATGAAACATCTAATCAGAAAGGCAGCATCTAGGGAACACAAGTCTTTGCTTTGATATCTCTAATTCGACTGAGGTGTAATAACTAATCAATAACCTTCTGCAAGGCTGAAAAAAAAATGATTTTATGGTAAATGATCTTCCTTTTTATTTAATATAATTTTTAAAATATTTTTCAGTGGACATCTTCCAGTAAGTACTGAGGGGAGTGCCTGTCAAATATTTGGCTTGTATTAAAGTGAGTGTTTTGGCTGAATATCAGCTAAATGTATATAATGCTCTGATTAAACTTATCATGCCACTGAATGAGTCATTGAGCAAATGCACAAATGTACAGTGCACTCTTAGATTGGGTAAATAAAAAATCTCTGAAGTAAATGAAGATTGTGGGGAATGTTATATACAATGAAATATAAACATAAGTTTTATTTCTTTTTTATTTTCTTTAGACATATAAACATAGCTGGGGAATGTACATAAGCAGTTATGTAACCTTATGGTTATGAGTGACCTATTTTATTTCAATTTAATTTTCCTTCTGCAATCCTGTAAATGCCATTTTCTCAATTTACCTTCAAGACTAACCATTAAAAAGCATACAGATGTGATAGAAGACCGGGGTATCCCAAGGCATTGAAAAGAGAAAATGTTTACTTTCTGTGCTAATTTGGGCAATGCATGTTCGTTGAAAAAGACAAAAGAGAACATTCAACACTTGTAGGAGAAATAGACAAAGAGGTTTGTTAAGGCTGGACAATGCCAAGAAGAAAAGAAAGTCTGGTGAAGATGTAATAGTAAGAGTGCTTCATATGTACATAGCAAACTCCTATGACAGTCTAATATCTGAGGGATGCAAATTCAAATCCTTTAAATGGAATCATTGAGGGATAATATGATGAAAAATTGATTTATGGGAACTAAAACATATTGGATTATCATATATGATCTGACTTGTTTCCATAACAGCATAGAGAACTTGTTTGTGTACTCCATAAAGTCTTGTTCATGCACACAATGAGACCATAGATAAGCAAATTGACCAATACTGAAAATACTGAAAAAGAGACATAAAAAACAAGTATCAAACTATGTCGATTAGAAAACATGAAGAAATCCTTTTATATGCATGAAATACCCTTGTAAATCTAGCAAACCAACAGCTAGTCCTGTAATTTCTATGTTTTCAACCTTAATGTGTAATTAGCAATATTTCCAAGTAGGTGCAGATCCCTGTTGAATAAATATGGGATACTTAAAAAAAAAAAAAAAAAATTATTTACTTTCATATACCAAGTAACTTTTATGGATACAGATCACAGTTCTGTACTGTTTTGCTCCTGGAAATGTATTAATTTTCTTTGCACATGGAAATTTTCACAACAGCAGTTTTCTGTAATTGCTGACTTTGGCTCTAGCATGGAAAGCAGTAAAACACAGGCCTAGCTACCACTAGGAAGTATCCAAGTATCTGTATTCAAAAAAGGAATCAAACAGGAAAGCAAGTCATCCTTTTATTAATCTCCTAGATATTCAATGACTGTAATATAAGTCTCATGATTGTAAGCATTTAATTTACATGACCTTCAAAATAAAGCACACTTCTTGCTTCAGAAATGCTAAATTTTCATTTTGACAGGTCCTAGGACAGGTAGCATTTATGTTTGGAATTGCCATCTTATAAGTCTATAATCAACCTCACAAAGAAAGCCATGCAGGAACTAGAAATACGAGCTCTGGTTTTCAGTGATTATAAAGGTATTCTTAAATATATAAAGTTTGCTATAGGCTCCAAAGAAAGTTCCATGATTTGCTTTTCTAAATAAATTCTTCAGTAGACTAGCAAAACTTTATAAAGAAATATTAATCTGTAGAACCTGTGAAATTCAAAGATTAAGAATGTGACTTCATCTTAAAATAAATTCTGTATTCACCCATGTCTTATCTCTGTAGCCAGAAGACCTCTACATCACAATTTACCAATGAATATTTTCACCCAAGGAATGACATTTTTAAGTAGTACTGAAACTCAAATAGTAACTCATATTCCTCATTAGCTGGCAAATACCTTCAAAATTGGATTTTTATGTCCCTCACACCAAATTTGTAGCTGGACACTGTACAACATACTATGTCATTTCTAACTTGGTTATTAGTTTATACAAGATATGTATATCATTATTTTAAAACAGAAGAAAACATGATCATCAAAAAGCTGAAGAAGATAGATGTGACATCAATTTGTATTTCTGTATATGTGTTTTGAAAAATAACGCATTTATATTTTGACAAATAGTGATATATACTTACAGGAAGAATGTGTGAGATACGTGAATTGAACAATTCTAAAACAGTGTCTCAGTTCTCCATTTTTCAGGATTTTGAAATTTGATAGAAATTATGAATATGTATAAACTCATTTTTACCTGTCACAGTTTGTAAGAAACTGACAAGTTAATTGCTAGCTTTTGACTGAAGAAGACTGTGCTAAATAAATAAATGTTCTAGTCGGTAATGACTGTGTAATCAAAGAAATACCTGGCTATGGTAGTTATTTACTTATATTGCCATTGACTTACTTAAAATAGCTATGTTTTCAGGTAACCTCAGGCATTTGCACAACCCATGTAGATTCTGTTTCTACCAGAGACCCCCGTGAACCCTCCCGGAGCTCTGTCACGGAGCGGAGGAGCTCCTCTCCCTGGGTGCAGCTCCCACAGGCGTGCTCACTGCTGGCACCCAGCACTGAGGTAGGGGCAGGGCCCACCCTGCCGCCTGGCACTGGAGTGGCAGCGTGTTCCCCCCAGAGCTCTGTCTAAGCAACTGCAGCAGTCATGGTGGGTGCAGAGCTTGGAGAAACGGTGAGTTTCTGCTGGGTGGATACCACTTGCTCCCTGGTTGATCTGGCAGAGCTTCAGCACCCTTCCTGTGCAAGCTGCCAGGCAAACTGCTGTGCCATGCCTTTGCTGAAGCGCCATGCCCTGTTTGCCCTGAGGGCTTCATTTATTCCTCAGGGTGAGACTGGCTGCTGTTGCTCCTGGTCCAGCCCAGGCCCCGTCAGCTGCTGTGACGCGAGCCGCAGGCTCCTGGTGCCTCTCTCGGATCCCCCGAGGTTCCCCTGGTTTTGGGAAACCCCCCTGTGCACCACCGGAGTGCTCTGCTGAGGGTTGTGATGGCACTAGAGCTGTTTGCCTCAGCGAGCTGGACTTTGGGCTGTGCATGTTCAAGGACTTCTTTGCTTAGAGCCTGGCACGAAGCATGAGGTTGGATACAAACAAGGCAAATAATTTTCAGCTCAGCTGTGTTTTAGATCATATTTCTAGTATATAGTCTAACCTTAGACATCTCATCTTCATCCATTTTCTGCTAGTGCAGAAATGATTCAGAAGCTGCAGTAATGGCAATGGCGGTGCAGTATCCCTTAGTAGCAAGCACATTCAGGCTGCTGGCTAAACTGGTATTAATGGCCCTCTATTTTGTGAAATCATGCAAAGCAGCTAGTATATTCATGATTTTGAACTTGCTAAAATTAAGACTAGGATAGGATTTAAGAACTCTTTCCTCAGGCAGGTTCAACTGTGTGCTTAGATATACTTCATCTAGAACAGCATCTATTTAGAGACTTTATAGCTACTATTCAAGAACTATAAGTTATTGACAAAGTGTGGTGATCCATAAATTGAATTTTACAATGATAAAACGTTTGTCTTGAGATACCATAAAGAAAGCACTTACAAACTTCTAGCCTGTAACCTGTTCTGTGGGTTTTCTTATGAATATTTTTGACAGGTACAATATTGAGCCTCTAATGATACAATTTTGTCAATAAATGCATAATGTTTTAGACAGTGCAAACATGTTTTTTCCTTCTCTCCCCATTGTATAAAAAGAATTCTTGTTCAGAGACCCATAACTCAGTATGTTCAATTAAAATAACACATAAAAATTATTTTACTCAGTTAATACATTGAAATGCTGTACTCAGTTATCTAAAGCTTGGTAACAAGTTAGAAGATTCAATAACACAAAGAGAAGGTCTGACAAGAAAAAAAAATGCTTTCCACACTGCCACCATTTCAGAACTCTGAAATGCCCACAGGAGCTCCTTTGTCCCCCATTTATTCAAGGACTCACATATTTCTATATCATGCTGTAAAAACTGTGGTAAATGAGACACACTGAAGGTCAGAAAGAACTTAGTTCCAGGTCTAAGCCT
The DNA here is from genome assembly GCF_018691265.1 of Tyto alba. NCBI lineage: Eukaryota > Metazoa > Chordata > Aves > Strigiformes > Tytonidae > Tyto > Tyto alba. The sequence continues at coordinate 59,566,781 of NW_024881282.1, forward strand.
TACTAATGCAACCATGTAGATCTGACTGATATTTTTTTTCAGGAAACACTGTTGTCAAGTCTGTCAGCATTTCACGGGAGTAAAAATGGCAACACATGCTTTTTCTGTGATATGTTCTATGTATTAGTTGGAGGCTGGGACAGCCTTTCTCTTTTTCTTTTTATTTCCTTTTTTTTTTTTTTTTTTTTTTTTTTCATATTATCTTTTTATATCCAGAGCTTTCTGTTTCTAGGCAGATCTCCCATAATGTCACAAATATCTTTCAGGGAGCATGACATCAGATTTTACTTGATCTCCATTTTCTTGTCTGATATTTTTTGTCATTGGTAAGACTATCACTATCACAGTTTATTTCCACTATTAAGGTGCTGAGGCCTAAACCTTGTCAGCTGAGCTCTTATCCGATTATCGAGGCTTGAGGTTTTTTTTTGAATGTTAGTAATTTATCTCACTGGAGACAGAGCTTCCAAACTCTGTATCTTTGTATAAATTTGAGTCTTACTGAGTTATCTCCAGTTTTGCTGACTGTCAAACTGAGAAAATTTTTAGTATGTTTGAGTTAAAAGAGACCCCTTTCACTGGGATATTAACCTATTTTCCATGACTGTTACCACTAATTGGTCTTGCCATGTAAGTATTATGTTACTATAGTTTCTACAGTGTAATTGCATGAAGGAACTAGGAGATATTTTTAATGATTTTGAAGAGGAAGCTGCCGATTTCCACCAATTCTTTTGGCCAGTTCAGAAACACATTTGTGTTATGCATTGTATTCCTTTTTTCACTACCTGTCACTTCAAGTTCTAACTATTGTTCACTCCTCCATTGTAATGAGCTGTTGTTTCTTTTAATACACACGTTTTTATTAATGCCTGTAAATTGCAAATATGAAATGAAAATTGTAAAAGATGTAGTCAAAAATTCATTTTAGGAGGACTACTAGAGCTATCAACACAGGTATGGAGAAACTCACTGAAAATACTTGAGTGGAAATATTTGACAGGCAAATATTTTATCCTGTATAGAAATAGCTAAGTGAAAATAAGAAAAAAAAAAAAAAACAAAAAAACAAACATGCCATGAAGTTCATAAATACTTGATTTAAATACATCTTTACTCCTTTCTTTCCTTGTTATCAAAAAAGCAGTAACTATAACATTTATACTATATTGTGTTTAGATCATTTCCAGTATGTCAAACTCTTTTTCACTCATGATTTTATTTATTTGAAGGTTGTTCTGCACTGGGGTTGTGGGTGAGAAAGGTTGAGAGAGAGATGGTGCAGGTTTATTTCTGGATCTGAATAAGAAAATACCAGCGAATGGTTTAATGAAATAGTTGTTGTAACAAGGTAGAATAAAAAGAGTAATATAGGTAACAAGTTAATCTTACATACATTCAGATGTCAGGAACCCTGCTTTCCTGCAGCATCAGATGGATCCTGAATGCACCTTCCCATGGTAAAACTGTCCATGGAGAAAAGTTCTTCCTTTTTGGTTATTTGAGATACTACATGATTTTCTTACAAGAAAACAACTCTATTAATAATTTACACTGTCAAACAAAACTGACGCACACAGGAGAACTTCTTGCAGCACTGTTACTAAGGCAAGGCCGCGCAGGTGGCATAGATGCTGGTACCAAGTGGGAGCTGCTTTTGTGCTCCTCCGTCACTGTGAGCTAGCTGAGCTCATCCCGCAGCCACGGATTTGTGCAGCACAAGGCAGCCTGAAGGCCATGCTGGACACAGCGCCACACGGCACGAGGTACCATTGTCTCCCAGTCAGAATCACAGCATCCCACCCCTTCATCCACCCACAGTATACCTTTCTTATGGTATTATAATTGCAGATTATGTAAATAGCAGAGGTTTCTCAAGCTCTATGTGGAAGATTCAATAGAGCACACATGGCCTGTTCAAGGTCACTAATTCCTTGAATACAAGGTCTTCTGCAAGTCTTCCAATATCCTGGTGCAGTCTAATCTTTGTCTACTGTATTATAATTCAGATCAGCTCAAAAAAGAAAAAAAAAATACACCGGTTTTATTGTTTATATGTTATAAGACAAGAGCCAATTTCTTACTATAGATTTACTGTAAATAGAATGAATGTTATGACTAATAAGAGCTGATTTAATTATAATTCTACTAAGGTCAGAGGTTCAACGCTGCAGTTCTTTGTCAGACAACTGCTTACTGAAATTAGTGGTAGAAATTAACCTGGAGAACATTCATTAGAAATGATTCAACATCTTAAAAGAAATACTTCAAGAACATATTCAAACATAAATCTGAAATTAAAATATTCATGGCACTGAATTTTGTTCTGGGACTACAGACCACCAAATTTTGTTCATAATCTGTTATTTCATTTTATCTTGTCCTTCTTATTGTAAGTCACTTCCAATCCCCTGATTTATTCTCTCTACAGCCATTTTCATTATCCCATACATATCTTGTAAACAAGATGCTCTGTTTAAGCTGCAACTTTGCAATGTTCACTGTCCTCTACAAGTTTTATCAGCTTGGAACCAGCCCACCAAATACATACATTTGAGTGACACCTGCACAAAAATGTCATATAAGTTTGCTTATAGTGGGTGAAATCAGTTGCAGTGTACAACACTGTGGTGCTGTAAAATCACTAAACCATGTAGTATTAGAAATACTGTCTGATGTATGAAAAACAAGTTCATGGGGAAGGGTATTGGCAAGATAGGGGAAGAGTAATTAAAAATAAAAGACTAAGCAACCAGTTACCTTCTTTTCTAAATAAGTCAAGCAAGAAATCTAGAGAAATTATAACATTAATGGTTAAGAGTAACAATAGCTGCCATAAATGTTACCTCTCTCTGCTCCTTCCTCAGTGCCAGAAGCATATGGAGCGGGGAGCTGTGCAAGCAGAGAGTGGAGATTGACTATCTAGACTGTGCCTAGTATTGAGGTGGCCAATGACAAAGTGAGCACTGACAAGGTAGGGTATTTACTGCCTTGGATTTTAGTAATATGGGAGAAAAAAAATAATTCTAATGGAAGAAATGTGTTAATCTCAAAACACTGAAATAAGTCAAGGAAACCGTGATGTTAAAAGAAAATATAACTGGCAAGTCTGTCTTATCTTCTTAATTTCAATCATATACATTTGGTGTATCTCCTCCAAAGACAGCAGAATAACAGTCACTGTGACTGGGAGAGAAATCCAGAACCCTATTCTAGGCCCCAGACTTTGTAAAATCAAAATGCTGAAAGAGCTAGAATGTAAGGTGGAAAAGTCACTCAGAGTATTAGTAGTTATATGCTTTGTGAAGTATTCTTTCAAAGATATCCAGAAATAAGTTAATTGGTTTCCCAGGTAAACCTGTAATTTTATCTTTTCTATGTATTAAATATCAAAGTCTAAATGCAGTACTTAAAAGCATTCTACTCTGACTCTTCAATTATTTCTTGAACTAAATATATCCAATTGACAAATCTATTTTTTTCCTCTAGAAACCATAGATTACATATATATTAAAAAGTTGACATAGAAATGGTGAACTGCTGAACTCAATATAAGTGGTATATATTTTAATCCAAATTCCAGAGATTCAAAACTATGATTACAGGAATTCTGCATGTTGGGTATTTAATGATGTATGCACATACTTATAAAAGTAAAGAAAGTGTGTATATGGGAGGAATGGAAAATGTTCTTGAGAACTTGATAAAAAAAAAATCAGCTGACCATTCAATCTCCAAAATTGATTATTTTCACAGAATATATCTGGAATACCAGGTGTGTAAAGCACATTACTGTTTTAGCACTGTAAAAATTTAAGTTTACCAGTATATTAGCCTGTCTATTTAGAGTTAGTGTTTTGATATATTTCAGTGATACACTATGTATCCTTCAATAATATTATGAAGTATACTGAGAAATTAATAAAGGAAATGAATAAAAATAATAGGGAAATAGATAAGAAAGCTGAAATAGTAGATGGTGAAGAAGTGATAAGAGATTACTTTGGATAAATAAATATAAAGAAGTTGTATTAGCAAGAGATGGATAAGAAGTAGTAGATGCAAAACATTAAGACATATACACAGGTTTCAATTACATTTGATTATTTTTAAGTCAACAAACCTTCTCCTCCCAAGTCTAAGGCAGATAACACCAGAAGAGAAGCAGATGCAGTCCAGAAGCAGATGTAATCACATGACTACAATTATGCCTGTAGTTTACGAAGTTCCAGGGTCCATCCATTTATCCTGAAGCCAACTGGCATAGTCTTGTCAAGTCTATCCTATTAAAAACCTTTATTCCCTGAAACAGGCTGATCTATTGGGGAATAGTCACTACTTCATGCTAAGTCCCAGATGATGTCTCAACATTTTTGGGGGAAACACTCCTTGGCCAAGGCCAAAACCAGGACACAGTACTTAACCTACAATATAACAAGATGTCTAGTTGAGCTGCAGGGCCTGGTGCTGGGTCCTAGCCCTTTTTAACTTACTTGTATAGATGTAACTCCTGTCTTTGATTCTGAAATCCTCTGCAAAATGCACTTTAACATACTTGAACCTTATTCAGCCTGTGGCTGATTTTAATTTTAGAATAATTTCTTTAATTTCTGTCTTGTCATAACATCCTTGAAAAGCTTCTTGATGGCAGGAATTAAACACTTAAATCTATAACATGTTTGATGCCCTAAATTCCAGTTTCATGCCTCAGTTTTCTCTTTTTATTGACATATGCTAAGAAGATAGAAAATTATTTATAAATAATAGAGAAACCAAGAAGAATAACATTAACTGTGAAAATAGTTGTAACGGACTTGTAGTGAAAAAGGAGTGAAAAAAACCTAAGTGACTTAAAAATCTAACATATTTAAACATGGATAATATTGTATCAAAGGTACAACATGTTAAAATCCTAATGATGCAGGTAATTGATTTCATGCTTCTTTATTATCTCTAATCTGCAGATGCTTTCTCTAGAAAACTTGCATTATCTTAGATTTTGGTTTGTTTGTTTGTTTGCTTTGAAGTCATCAACCAAAACATTTTCAAACTTCATACATAAAGAGTTATCAATATCTGAATGAGACCTGGAAGAAAAGGTCATTAAAGTCCAGCACACAGCTTTCAGAAAGACTGTTTTTACTCTTGGTGTGCTTTGATATTTATCTTTGGTATTCAACTTTTGATATTTAACCACCAACATGCTCTATTTCCCATATTGCACAAACAATAATATAGAAAGCCACAGTAAGCCACTCTTATCATTGTTCTTGTTTTTATTATTGACTGGTGGTTTTCAGTACTCAGTTGGTACTCAACAAACTGAGTACTGAAAAGTTGTTTGGGAACAAATTCCTGAAGATGAACTATGTATAAGCTCTGTATTCTGCATACACAGGCTGTGATCCCAGGACCACAATAAAATGCACTGCTATGAGCAGCCCACAGAAATGAATGAGACTCTTGAGTGTTTCAGAGTTCCAGTCAGGGTAATTTTGAGTAGCAGGATTTGACCTGCTGTTGGGTAGGTAGGAAAACAGACTGATGCTATTTTAGCAGCATGGTTTTCTGAGTCTCTTAATTTTGAAAGTGGTAAGGTGAAGTGGAGCCCAGGCAAGAGGTACTAACAGTGAGTGTCTCTGCTACCAGGCTCTCAGTATTAACACACAAACACAGATCACACGTACTACACTAAATGTTTTTGGAAAATCAAGGGACTTTCAATTTCTTAAAAAAATAATTCTTAATGAGATATTTTAAAAGGAGTGGAAAGTTTTAAAAGGAGTGTAATGAAAACAATGAATCATGCAGTTATAAGTTTACAATATAAGGAAGGCTCAAAGAAAAAGTTGTTTGTTTGTTTGTTTGTTTTAAATGGAAATCCTTTTGTTCTCACACAGGCTTCACAATTGTCTTTTCATTATATCAGAGGAAAATGAGACTGGACTGAGATTTTGGGGCACAATAGGGAAGATGTGCATCACTAATGCAGTATCTACTGCTAGGGGTTTTACTTAAATTTGATCAGCCTATCTGCCTAACCTCCTCCATGCATGTTTCTCAGTTCTCTGGCATCTTCATCAATGTGGTCTCCTTGCTTCTTCCCCCTCTTTCTCCTCTGGATAATACAGAATACTGAATATTTACAGCTATTTCATAAATAAGGTTAAAAAGTCCCTAGGCTTGGTTTAGTCACTTAATAAGGATCTCTCTATATCTTAAAATGTAACTGAATGACAATGCTGCTATACAAATCACAGGGCTGTCCATGCAGCTGGAAAACTCTGACCACTGCAATGAATAACACGAAATCCATAAGGAAGTATTTTTCACCATTTCAGCTTTTCATCACAGTTGATCATTGCCCATGCACTGTTTTCTCTACCCACATCCTCTGCAGAATAAGTCTGCAATGCTAGTTAACTTACTATATGTAAGGTTATATAGAGGACAAATAGAACTACAGCAGTTCATAGGCTGTAGCAACATCAGTAATAGTTGTTAGGTGTCCACAAAACAGGTGCAAATTCCTTCATCTAACCTGTATAAGATTTAGTTTAGAAGTCCACTTATATAAAACCTTGTTTTTGTAGAAAATAAGTAATATTAGTCCCTTAGTCATTCAGAATGTTGTTTCTTCTAAGAAATTTTCACCTAAAGAAAATTGTGGAAGGACAACCAGAAATATTTCGAGTAGGTTTCTGTTATTTAAAATATTAATTTCTATTCATAAGTCTGTGTTTCTATTTAGCAGACATTTCCATTGTGAGCAAGTTTATATGTAGCAGAAATAGGGTTTGTATATTTTAATAATTATATTTATTTCAGTATAACACTATTATGCAACATACTAATCTAAATCTCTCTCTTATATGTATGCTGGAATTCAGACAATTTCACACCTGTGCTTTAATGAAAAATAATATCTGATTTTTACATCCTAAGCATTTCAAAATGGCAATATGACCTTTCCTGCAATTCAATTTCAGTACAAAAAAAAATCACTTTTTAAAGCACTTTGTTATTGAATCCTTCGAGAAAGAAACTCCATCTAAATGATAGTAAAAGGATAATATATTTTCTTTGTCAAGACACTTGGTATCTAGAAATAATGTTAATTTCATTGTAGACCAGGAAAACATTCATTTAAAGGACTACTAAATAAAGGAGATGAAAGCCAAGTCATAGCTATTAGATGTTTTTCAAGGTTATAAATCACAGAGGGTTTCTATTAATATTGATATTGGACTAAAGGTATACTTCACACCATGCTAAGTTTTTTAACATGTTTTTAACCACGACATTAATAATTTCTTCAAGAGATTGAAGGAAATAAGGAAATGAGCTTTTATAATGAAAATGAAAAATACCATTTATCGACATCTTAGTGTTAAATTCAAATTATTTGAAATACTTATTTAGCGTATTGAAGCACTTATTCAATGAATATGTAAATTTAAGAAAAAAATATTAATTCCTTTCAGACTTAAGCTTTTGTGAAATCACAAAATACTGTATTGTCCTTATCTATAAACCCTTTACCTCAGTGCTGACTCTGAATCTTTGTCAATTATTTCACCCTCTGCATGTTAATCTTATATGAACAACACATCTTTAAAATTTCTCATTTTTTTCCCCATCTTCTATTTTGCTTCAGCTTTAGATGAACATATAAAATAATGATTTGAATAGATTATTTTGATGTGCATTTTTAAATGTATCCATATTATTCAATTTATGTTGTATTTAGTATATTAAAACAACACAGCACATTAGGAGGTATGTTATTTTTGTGTCATAATCAAATCCCAGAGATTTTGTGAAACAAAAAGCACAGTTGTTATGCAAGAAGGGGAAAAAGGGAAAACCCGACAATTTCTCAACATTAAATTATTACCTAAGGACCCTGACATGGGGGAAATGAGACAATAATGTCTGTTCTTTTGTTCTTCAAATAATTAATTTGAATATTTAGAATATGTATTGATTAACATTCTAAGATGAGCTATGAAATTTGCATGTATTTATCTGTGAAACCAATGAGAAATAATTCTGATCTTAAGCAGTTGTAGAAGTTGACTGAATGGCATCGTTAAAATGCTAAAAAACAAAACCAACATTACACATAGTATTTCTTTCACTTTTAGCTTTGTAGCTCTAAAATTGATTCACATAATAAAGCTGTGACCATTTTTTATGCTAATATTCACTGTTATTAATCTTGTTTCTGAAAAGGCTATGTGCTTAGTTAGTGATAAGAATTCCATCCATCCTCGGAGAGGAAATACCTATTAAAATATGGCTGAACTCACATTAGCATTACTATTCTTCTATGGCAAGGATGATTTTTCAGTATGTTCCTGTGCAAGGAAAGGTTGGCTTTCAATTCCCTATTTAGAGATTTGGATTTGGCATTAATATAGCTAAAAACAGAATTCAACACCATGCATCAGTGACTATGACTGAATACAGGAAATTCACACAATGGGATCACTCCTTACCCTTTGCTCCTTGCCTCCTGACAAGTAGACTCATAAGGGTTATTCTTTGGGACACCATTTATCTCCTCAAGGTTTCTTAATAATATTCTTCCGGAACATTCTCACACTGTTGCCTGGACTGATTCATTAAGATCTGAAGGAAACTAGCAATACACTGGGTCAAATAAAGGAGAAAAGTGAGATTTTCCATTATGGCTCAACAATAGCCACTGCTGGGCCTGGGACTAGAGCACAATATTATCTACTGAGTTCCTTCTAACATCTGTGTAAGCTTAAAGGATGTCAAATGTTTCTTACGATGCTCCACATTTTAGAAACTGGGAATTATCTCACTGCATGTCAAAAGCTGTCATAGAAAGCCTTAAGTTACACTCATCAAAACAACCTTTTTTGTTTCAGGCCTGATAGAAGATAGAACAGCATTTTTTGTAACCCTCCCCCACATAAATTAATAGCTAGCAGAACTGGGTTTAGCCCTAGAAATCCCATTCGCTTCCTTGTTGTTTTGGTCAAGATTTCTCTCTTCTGTGGGTGGGAAGGGGATGTGAGCAATGCACTGTAGTTTACAGAAAATTTTCACTGTGAATCTAATACAGCAGCAATCTTCCCGTCATGATCCTTACTTCAGAGAGCTGGATTGCACTTTCAGACTGCTGTCTACTTCTTGCTAAGCAGATAAAGATCTTTTATTTGGTACTCTGTTCTTCTTGATAACGTGCTACAGGATTAACTTTCCTGAAAATTCACTACCTTGCTGTGACAACCTCACATGGAGCATACAAAACTGCAGAAGTGTAATTCTCTTTTTAGAGTATTTCTAAAACAATGTATTTTTTCTCTTTTTTATATTTTTTATTTGGAGACCAATACAAGCAAGGTTTCTGAAGCTATAACATATGCAGCAGTGTGGCATTTCCTTAGCCACACACTAAGTAAGTGTCCCCATATATGGAGCAGGGAGAGATGTGAACTCTGCTGCTGCAACAGGCAATGGGTTAAATCTGACAAAAGTATGCACAAATGGCCTCTCTTGGGTCCTTTTGCCTCTGACACAAAGAAAAAAACCACAGCAGATCTTCTAGGTACTACTGGGGAAAAATACAATACATTCTGGAAATTATTGGTTTTGGAATAAAAAGTGAGGGACTCAGGATTTCTTAACTTGTATTTCTTGTTCTACACTGTCATCTATATATATTTTTCAGTACAAATAATTAATTAGTGTAGTGTAACCCTTTATATTCTGAGAAATAATAACTACAGCCTAATGAGCTGACTGCCAGAAAGTCACACCATAGTGTTCTTCAAAAAAGAAGAGAGACAGCAATTGAACTGAAGAAGGCCTGGCTAGCTACTGAAGGAGTTGACTTTATAATTACTGTTATTGTGTTTATGTTATAACAGTACTGTCCTTTTTTATACAACTTTTAGGTATAATGATATTGTGACATACTTATGTCATTTCTATGATGAATATTTTTCTGCTTTAAAAGGTACATTGGAGACTCTTAATTGTAAGTGTCACCAATTCTGTGCAACATGAGGGAGGGACTGAAATCTGTTTATTCATGTCTCTGAACTGAATGGTAAACAGCTGCCTTGGTTGTACAATTTGTTCAGTGTGGGAGATACTGTCTCTTCTGGAACTCCGTGAGACTTGCTAGGGTTGTTCTCCAGAAAACTTTTTACAGGATTATGGTATAATGAGATGGGTACAAGTTGCATACTTAAGGAAGGTTTCACCATGTAGCCAGAATGGCAATGGAATAATATGCAATGTCCATTTACTCCAAGGTTATTTCATATTAATCTGAATCTATCTTCTAAGATAACTGATTGAAATCGGCAAAAAAATATCTTTTAACCCATAGTCTTTGAATGGACATAGACATGTGAGTTCTCTATATAGTGAAGAAGGAGACCAAAGACATGTGTTAAGGAAATAAAGGAAGGAGGATATCTGAGCCAAACTCCAAAACTGGGATTATCTGAAATCTTGCCTTTCTCATAGATGTCGCCACTTAACTAAAACCTATGTGAAACTGCTTGACAGCATACAGTTTCGTCTCTGACGCCAAATTAATCCTGTGGATGTGAAGGGTTGTAACCATGTTTTGCGTAATAACCTAGTGTTTATAGATCTGGGCCAGGAGGTAGGTCCTGGTCAAAAGATCATTTGTGCCATCTACATTCATATCACTGTAAGGCACTGACACTATGCTGGTTTTTGGGCTTTTGTTTTGTTTTGTTTTCTCTGGACATCTGAAGGCAGCACTCCTAGGAATTCACAAGGCTGCAGACACTAAGCATAGTGAAAAATTTACATGTTATCATTACAGTTGTATGAAAGCAGGTGGGGAGCAACTTTCTGAAATGTTTTGTTAAGAACTGGGTACCTGTGTCTCACTTGCGGAAAAGTTTATGCTTCAGAGTCCTCAAATTTCAACTAGCTTTTATTCATGTACTCTGAATAACCCTCGTAACTGCTGTAACCTTTGTAAACTGTTGTAACACCTAGTTTCTATTGAAGGCTAGTTCTACCTCATTTGCATTGTTGTTATATTAGCATAAAGGAAAATATTGTTCTGTGATTGCATAAGATATGAATTTTAATGTATAACATACCACTTATGTCACTCCAGAAAACAAATACTGTCTTCCTAGTAAGCAAAGAGAACTTTATTCATTGTAGGTAAATGGTTTATTTCCAGCTCCAGTCAAATATTGAGTCTGTTAGCATGTTTCAATCCTATTCAGTGAGTGATTTTTTTGTAGTCAAGTAGATATTAGTCCTAGATGAGTCTACACAGAAGCTAGGGATGTTTCAAAGACAGCTGTATATAACAGACATTGAAGCTCTGGCAAACAGCACAGAAGTTCCGAATTGAGTTGAATGTGCAGAAATATTTCTCAGGTTGGAAAGTAGCAGAAACCTCCTAAGAAGGTATTTTTCCATGACAGAAATTTAGAGAAGGGCACATAAGTTATGATTCTGTTTATGGAAAGACAAGGTAAAGAATGGTTCTTGTCTGAAGGTCTGGCATTGAGACTGTAGGTTATGTCCATCATGCTGGGAATTAGCTGATTTTGCTACCTGAATGAAACTGATTACCTTCAATTCGAGAGAAAGTAGCTGTAACTATAAGTTGCAAAATTATTTATTTTTAGAAATGTCTTTCCCTTTCCTAAAGTTCTATTTTGACCATAAAATGGTAATTTTATTTTTAACCTCGAGTTTTTCTAGGAACTAAAAATTATTTCAGGTTGTCTGCATTTCCTCAGGGATACCACTTCTCAGGCAATGATGAATTCCTTAAGGAAGCATGTCTCTCTCTGAGATAAACACTCAACAGAAAGAGGGGGTCATCAGAGGGGGCACCTGCCCACAGGGTGGGAGAGGCCTTTCTGGGGCTAGTAACATGACTAGAGAGGGAGTGGTCCTATTAGCAGATAGCTGTTTTGTTCAGAGCCAGAGAGAAAGTATAAAACCTGAAAGGTCTCCTCAGATCTGTGGTATTCTTTTTATTAACTTGGACCTTACTTCTTAAATAGTGTAAAAACTATAGAACAGGAACCCTGACATGTATTTTCTTGTATTGATATGATTTCATATTTGAATTGTTTCCTTTGTATTGTGTCTGATTTGCGTACTTTGCTTACACTAAACAAAAACTTCTTTTACTTGGAAAAGAATGATTTAAATTACTTGATTTCACCTGATTTTATTTATTTTATTTTCTAGCATATTACAATGATCTAAAATGAAGTTTATTGTTTATTTCATATTGTTTGTATAGAGTAAAGGGTGATATTAATGCTTACACTATCTGCTTATCAAAGCCAGTATAACTGAAATTGGATTTCTATGGCACTATACAAGTTTACATGGATTGATGATCTGGCCCCTTTTTTACCATGTTCTTGATGACAGTAATTAAGCTGTGAGACAAAATACTAACCATAACACACGTAGGATAGACTCTGGACAGTGATTTCAAAAATACACCAATCTCCATGTCATCATATAAAATCACTTATATATGTATATTGGTTTGGGATGGATACAGTTAATTGACTTCATAGCAGCCTGTGTGGGGCTATATTTTTTTTTTTTTTGTGACCAAAACTGTGCGGATAACAAAGGGATGTTTTAGCTATTGCTGAGTAATACTTACACAGAGACAAGGACTTTTCTGCTCTTCACCCCACCCCACCAGCAAATAGGCTGGGGGTGGACAAGGAGCTTGGAGGTGGCACAGCCGGGACAGGTGACCCCAACTGAACCAAAAGGATATCCCAGTCCATATGAAGTCATGCTCAGCAAATAGAGCTGTAGGGAAGAAGAAGGAAGGGGGGCACATTCGGAGTGATGGCGTTTGTCTTTCCAAGTCACTGTTACGTGTGTTGGAGCCCGGCTGTCTTGGAGATAGCTGAGCACCTGCCTGCCCATGGGAAATGGTGAATGAATTCCTTGCTTTGTTTTGCTTGTGCACGGCTTTTGCTTTACTTATTAAACTGTCCTTACCTCAACCCACAAGTTTTCTCAATTTTACCCTTTTGATTCTCTCCCCCAGCCCACCTAGGGGGGAGTGAGCAGGCGCCTGGGTAGTGCTTAGTTGCCTACATGGGTTAATGTGTGACAATATATTGACATTGTCTTGAGTATATCATGCTCTCACTCATGTTTTATTAATATAGACTTTGCAGAAGTCTAGAAGCTTACCCAACACAGCAGGAAAAATGAATAAAAGGTTTTTCAAACAATATGAGAGGAAACAAGGTGTTTCTATAAAGCAAAATACAGGTTTGTGTAGAGATATCTATGAGTAAAGTAACCCTGATAATTAAATGAAATGGCAAAACCACTTTTTGCAATGTTCTGCCATGACTTGTTTATCCCACTTGTTTACAAGTTCAGTAAGGATATGGCTCTTCCATTTTAGAGCAAGTATGTTCAAAGCTAGTTTGAGTCTAGCGATACAGTCTTGCATCAAATCAGCCCCCATAGGCTTGCAAATGCACTTGTCCACGACAGTTATTTATGAATGAAGCTAGTAATGTAACATAAGGGAAATTAAAACACATATTCTGAAGCCTCAAATGACTTTTGTCACTAGGAAAGTTAGTGCTTAGAAATGTTAGATTGCTGTGATTTTTCTAAATGATAGTACTGCTGTGAATTAGGAATAAAGTCTTGTAACAAGATGATGTGCTTTTGGTGACTTTCTTTTCCATAATCAGGGGATGAGATAGTAGTGGTATTTAAGGCTGGGGAGAGGACATTTACTGCTATACTCATAAATATATTTACAGTGATATCTTTTTAAAATTTCTCAATTATAATCCCTTATGGAATTATGCTACATTGCGTAACAATGTATATGCTATGTAAATTCAATTTCTCTACCCTCTTTCTTATTCTCCTTTGAAATGCTACCACGTAGCCCTTTGCACAGGGTATCCCCAGTGTTACTGTAATTACTTTTCATGTTGTCAGCAAGATGAACAGATCAGAGTCAATGTTTTTCCTTTCTGTCTTCCTCATATTGGACACCAGCATTGCTATTGGGGCTCAGGTGGAAAACTTACTGCACCAAATGTAGAGATGCCATGAGAAAAATGTTTTTTTTTTGAACTCGTTGGTATTTTTCTACCCTCAGAATGTGGGAACAAAAAAGAATTGTGATTCTGAGTCATATTTTTCTCCTTCTTTGATGATATCCTTCACTCAAGGCTTTGGCTAAATGTCAATATATAGCCCACAGTACATTGACATACTAGCTAGGTTCCCTTAATTTTATTTTTAATCAAGCAACATATATTTCTGTCCTCTTTTGACCTACTTTCTATCAGTTACTGCATCTGTATCAAGGAAGTCACCTTTCCCTTTCTCTATATTGTCCTGGTAAAAAGAATGTTTTTCTTCTTTATTGTGAATGTGGACGGAATATAACTGATCCCGTTTCCTTGCTTTTGGAGAAATATTGACTTATTTTTGGTCTTTATGTCATTTACTGGGCAGCAATATTAAAACAAACCACCTAACTAAAGAATCCACAAAAGACTGACTTCAGAAGGATATCTAAATGAATAAAGATGAAAGACATACTGAATATATGATATAGTAAAATCAAAACTATGGCCCCTTCTACCTCAAAAAAATGATCAAGAAGAAGCAGACAAAGCCCTAAACCAAACCCCATTTATTATTGTGTCAACTAATATTCTATTAGTAATACTATTTTGAAAGATCATCAGCAGAATTTGTTGCAAGCTTTTTTTATAATAAGCTAATATATCAACTGGAAAGATGATAATCAGAGTCAGAAGGATCACACACCTGTAAGTTAGTTGTGCCTCGTCCTGATCTGACATAATCTAAAACTGCGACAACTTTTCTTTTCTCCAAACATTGCTGCACTAAAGCTCACAGAACATGAACAGCAACTGCGTAACTTATAAATCAGGTAGACAGAGAACATGAAAGGGAACTTTGCAATACAAAAGGTTAACATAATCTGCAGGTCCAATATTTCTTTCCCAGCTCAATAAAATTCAACTTAAAATTCTACTTCTGTTCTCAGCATTAAGCATAAGAATTAAAAGTAACGTTCACCTTGAACTTCCACATTAAAATTTCATATCATAAAATAGATGCAAACAGAATGTGTAGAGTTTCAGATATATTTGCTTACAAGTCTTTCTTTCTCAGGTCCTTTTCCAGAACTTTGTAACAATTTATTTTCTTCTTCTGCCCTGTCTGGCCTTGTAAATAGGTGAGTGAATAAATAATTTAAGAGAACAGACAAATAGGCACACGGACTGTGAAAATATCTTAGAAGTTTACTAAGAAAGTTAGAAAAAAAAAGAAAGAAAACAAATATGGGATATAGAGATTAGTATACATAGTCTCAAATTTGAGAAAAATTTTCAGATACTATGCATGAATCTTGGCATTCTTTTCATGCTATAATACTGACAGACTATTTAATTTCTAGTAATATTGCAGTAGTATTGCAGTCTGTTAAGAACTACTCATTTGTCTTTACATCTTCTAACTTGATAAATATCATAAAACAACAAAAGTTCAATTTTGTCTTCCATATTATTCATTTTAATCAGAGAAACTATTGGTAGAACAAGCTCCTAGTAAATTTGAACAAAAGACCTTACCTGCAACATCAATATTATATTGATCTCTGACACACATACAAAAAACATGACTGTTACTATTATTGTTTTTCTCTATTTTTCTTTATTGTTTGATAGCAAGATACTATGTTTTTGAAGATGGAACAGAGCTTTAAAGGTCATATGTACACCTACATTTCATCAAAGTACAGAAATATT
Source organism: Tyto alba (assembly GCF_018691265.1). Taxonomy (NCBI): domain Eukaryota; kingdom Metazoa; phylum Chordata; class Aves; order Strigiformes; family Tytonidae; genus Tyto; species Tyto alba. Next base: position 59,582,632 of record NW_024881282.1, read on the forward strand.
TGAAAACTATTTTAATTCTGTGCTTTTTCTTAAAATAATCCAATATGATTTATGTTTAAAAAATATTTTTCTGTATTTTTTATATCTTTGCACATGTTAAAATGACACCAACCATATAAAGTTTCAGTGGATATTAGAAGACGTTTAATGGTACAATGAAAAGAAGACAACAGAAAAAACAACAAAACCAACAGAAAACCACAAAACTTCCCTCTGTTTTTGTATATGGCATAACAAATATTTTAATTGTTATTATTGGACATCTATGACTGTCATTCCCACTTAAAGCCTAGACAAAACAAGAGCAATCAATAAAGCCATTGTGTATGTTTGTACTGTGCTAAGATTTGGTACTCTGTGTTGTTTTCCTACAAAGAAAATTCACGTCCAGACCCTTCTTGAGTAGTGTAGGTCTCATCTTGACACAAAGAACAATCCAAAAATGTATGTTTCTCTTCTCAGATTAAAATGGAGAGTATAATTTCCATTAGATAGTAAAAGCTTTCTTCTAGATTCATTTGAGTTTACATCAGCCAAATAAAATTCTTACACTTAATTTTAAGATACACACACAGATCTTTTCTATAGTCATCAAAAGAGATGTGAATCTTCAGGCAATAATCCATACCATCATAAGGCAGATGTCACATGGAGATGTCCTTCCAGTAACCTTGGAATGTATAAATTAGACACTTGCTTTTTAGAATAATAGGTTAGGTGAGACCAATGCTAACCATCAAAAGCCTCATTCAGCAAATCTCCTACTTTTATATTTAATTACAAATTTAAGGATTCACTATATAAGAAACAACATAAAAAAAAAAAAAAAAAAAAAAAAAAAAAAAAGCAGTCCAGGAGAATGACATCATCTTTGTACTTTCATTATTCACACTTTGTTTGGCACAATACTTACCTGCAGTTCCTGTTAATATCTGAAGCACTTTGGTAGCCTGGTGAGGACAGAGAAATATGTAAGACTTGTGGAACAGACTAATGAGGAATCTCAAAAGCATGAATGACTTTAACTTACATCCAATTATATCTATCTCTTTACCTTTATCTCTATAACACCTTTATTGACACTGGGAATAGTTTTAGACAGTAAAAAAAACATGTAAAATTTTACTTGATATTCAAAAGCTTAAATAAATTTTAAATAGTTACATTTTTAAAATTGCTGAAAGAGTAAAACATACCCCTGTGAATAGCAAAATAAATGAAGATGTGTTCCCTATGATTTTGCAACTTAAAAATAGATTCTTTCTAATAAAGCAAAACTCTGTCTAATGCTTTTCTCATATTTGGAGTGTTGGTGACTTCTGTGTGTTATTTCTAATGACAAACAGAAATGCACTGAGCTTTTCCATCTTTGGGTCATGGGTAATTTCTCTTGATTTTCATCAGGACATTTGTTTTCGCATAGTTTGTATTACCACATAGTGTCTTTGGGATAACAACCCTATTGGAAAGCATGAATAAAATTGTCTATGGACTAGATAACAATAGACTGAAATAGTTAAATGGACTCCATTGTTAAACAGAATCCTGTTAAAATTGCTTTGACTGTATCAGGGCTTAGTGTTCACAGCTACTGACCTTCGTGCAGTCATTCACTACGCCTGAACATCGATTTTAGAGACAACTACCTTCAAGATTTCAAGGAAAATGAACACAATTTGATATCAAGGTGGGACACTAAAGTAGGAAGAAAGAAAACCTTCATATATTAGTTGCAGGTATAGATGCATCATAAATCAGGGTGCAGAAAAAGAGGGCCAATGCAGCTGCAGCTATATCATATTTTATCTAAGGCACAGTACTACTGCATTGTTTCAGCTCTTTTATGTCCTCTGACCCCTTTTAATTCATTTGCTCATACTGCCCATCCAGCTGCATGAATGTTATTGTGGAGCAAACCTCAAAGCTCATTCTAACAGAAACTGGTTCACTCAGAAGTCACATTTCCAAAGGTCACACCACAAAGCTGTAAAGAAATATCAAAGCTAAGATGTATCAATCCTTGACAATTTTCCAGAACATTTGCTATCCCTTCTGTACTCCATGACTGACAGCAGGGCTGCAGACAAAAAACCCCAAAAGATTAATATTAGAAATGCACCAGAATCCAATGAGTGACATAAATTATTAAAAAATGTTAGTGAAGTCCTTACACCATGACAAATTCTAAAACTTAACTATTAGTTACTTAAAGCATCATCACTTTTTCTGAACATTGAAAAATGTGTTTGTTAGAAAAGAGGCTAAAAGTAGATGCATCATCAGAAGAATGAATTTTTTTTCATGTGGGATGCAATTTTAGGCATATGATTTGCATTTTCACAAACTAGTTACATCTTGCCATCTCATGGTCTAATTATGTTCTGTTTTCTCTTTAGTTATCTTTGTACTACTCTTACTGTAGATGTCCTGCCAGTATATATTACTTTGTAAGCATTTCTTCTAAATTAGAACAATGCTGAATCTGAAGAATTCCTCTCTAGAAAGATAATTGTACTGAATGGAAAGAAGTGGAGGAGGAAAAGGAGGACAAATAAAATGACATGGCCTGATCTTTGTTTACAAGTGCTGTTGGTGGAAATATAATTTCCATTTTGCCTTAAAAATCAGTCAGACAACATTGCTTAACACATATTCTGCCTTGTCAAACATTTCACTGATGCTTTCTTCTGTAGACAGCTTAATAAAAGGTATTTCACCCTTAGCATGTTGCTGACATTGTGTGTCATTTTCTTTCCATTTCAGATGACATTTGTGGAAGATACCTTATAAGTAGCATCACTATTAAGATTGTTAACTCCTTTCTTGCTACCTTACAGCACAGAGAAAATGGAAATTGTGCACAATGTTTTCTCTTGTGAAAATCATTTGTGAAAGCTGAACAGGTCTTAACAGTCAGTGATATTTAAAAGATATGAAAGTTACAGATTTTCCTCCCCCCTTCTGAGGGTAGCTCAGAGGGCCCCAAGACTCCAAGAAATGGGAAAAAGTTATTAACAAAAGATGTTATACTCCTTTACATACGCTTATTTTCAACTACCATATATAACAGTTATATATGTTATATACATAATGTTTAATATGCATTTTTGATAAACTATGTATTTCCAGTCACCTTTTAAAAATAATTATGAGAGTGTTTAGAAGCTCAGAGGAAGATGTTTCATTAAAGTTATCCAAGGAAGGCCCTTTTCACTGCAAAGGGGATAAGAAGTAAAGCAGGAAGCAAGAAAACCCCAAAACACACAGAGAGATACAGACCTAATAGATGAAGGATAATGGAGACAAAAACAAAGACTAAATGTCCCAGTCACTCGTTGAGGAGCCACTAGGAAACTCCAAGCACAGCTCTGGAGAAGGTTGGCCTAAACTTTGTAACTGATAAGAAGTGGGAAACAGGAAGAAAATGAAGTTTTGGGATATTCGAGGTGTGGGCTCCCTGTGGTGTCAATAATTGGCAGAAGCGGAGTCTCAGTGCTAGACACTGGAGCAGGTAGGGGTCTTGGACCAGCCACTGTGGTGGGAATAGGGTATGTCCCAAATGTCAGATTCTGGAAGGAACTGGGGTGAGTGAGGGGAGTGAGAGGCTCTGTGCTGATGGCTGGAGAGGGACAATGAATCACAACCCATGTGCTGGATACTGGCAGGGGTGTAAGTGTCTGTATCTTTCCCAAATCTGGTGTGCGTCAGTGTGTGTGTGGTTCACTCAGAAACCAAGCACAAGCAGGATACCCTGGTTACAGCAGGGGTATTGGGCAGGCAAGAGCTCTGTGCTGGTTTTTGAGGGAGACCTGTGATTATGTGCTGCCTATGAGGTGAGTGTGTGAGTGTATGTATGTTTGCTAGCAAGCATCAAGCTGGAACAGCTGGTGTGTAGAGGACCCATGGGGCAGGTAAGAGACCCGAGATCTGGGCAGGTGTGTTAGGCAGGCAGGAGGACCATGATGGTACTTGGAGGAATCATGAATGTGCCTGTGAATCTAAAGAGTGTCATGTGTATGCCTTCACTAGTGACCTTCAGTCCGGACCAGATGAAGGGGAGGAGGGGCTGTCTGTGCTTATGTTTTATGTCAGTCCTGTGTGTGGGTAATGTTGAAGGCAGCACCCTGTCTGTGGCTGTGTAGCTGGCACTGTCACTGTCTTCTGTGTGTGTGTGTGTGTCTGAGACACGCTCTCAGCCTCACTGCTAGTTGAGCCTTTAAACAGGAAAGCAGCTGCCTCATCCCTCAGCCTGAGATGAAGAACCCAGGTGCCCTGGGCTGGGCTTGAGTGGCCAGGCAGGAGAAGCTCCTGTCCCCAGAGATGCTGGAGGAAGCAGCCCTCATCTCTAAACACTAATGTTCTGTCAAAGTATGCTTAAAGTTATTCTATTTTTTGCTTTCCAGCAGCAAAAGTTATCATGGTTCTCTATCTTTAAAAACTAATTATGTGTTTAATACTTTGTATACAATTCCTGGACATTTTCATTGTTTTGACTCCTTCACAGATTCTTGGATATTTTATCTTACCACTTTTAAGTTTTTCATCCTTTCATTCCTACAATATACAATAAGATGCTCTTTTGTATACTTTAGCAACATTACTCCTTTTCCCCTCATAATCTTCCCTGCTTCCATCATGTCTTGCTATTTTGGATTTTGGTTCTACCTTAAGCATAAACGATTATTCTCCTCCTCCCAAGTTCATGTCTTAATTTCCATGAAATGGTATTTTTCTGGTTCTCCTCCTAACATTTTAACAGTTAATTAGTAAGGTATATAGTGGGCCTCTTCTTTGACAAACATTTGCAAATATCTCAGATATTTTAGAAAACATGAACTATGCTAATCAACTACATTATCTTTTTCTTTGCCTTTTCTCTTTCCCCTGGGATTCTTATAGAAATTGTGTAAAAAAAAAAGATTTTTGCAGTACAGCTTCATTAAGTACATGGAGGATCTGTAGAAGTAAATCCAGCTCCCTGCTAAACAACGATGATAGAAAAATTAATTGCAGGAGAATTTATAATGATTTTCTCCCTTCAAGGTCTGACCACAAGTAAGAATGAGTTTGGACTAATTACAATAGCATAATAATAGCAACATAATTCTCTGTCTTTCAAGCAATTGGCAGAACAGAAAAAGCTTAGAAATTGAAAGATTAAAATTGTTACTTGTCCTGTATGATAACTAGACAGCAGTTGTTTTTTGAGAAAATATTCCTTGTAACTGCTACTTACAACAAATTTATACTTTTATCTATAAATTAATGGGCATAACATAACTATTAATGGAAATTAGCACAACAAATTTATACTTTTATCTATAAATTAATGGGCATAATATAACTATTAATGGAAATTAGCACTGAGTGGATCTCATGCAAATGGAAAGTTAATTACTCTATATAATACATGTACTATAACTCCCTATATGTATAGGAAATTATTCAGATGCACAAAATAGCAAGAACCAGTCAGTAATTGGTACAACATAAAATGAAAATGTATAGGATGCAGAAAGCACAAGGACGTAAGTGATAGGTTTACATCTATATGAATTTTAAAATAATAAAAAAAAGAGATATGAAAATATAATGAAAAAATATTAACATTGAAACAGTGCCTGGGTTTTATAGAAATTACTTTTTAAATCCTTTGAGAAGTCAAGGTTTACAGAAAAATTGAATCTATACCACTCCTATGACAAAACCTCATAAATATAAACAGAATCAGAACACAGAAGTCTGATTCTTATTTGTGTTGGTTCTTTTTCTGTTTTTGTTTTTGTCACCCGGACTCCATACTAGTCACCTTATAACTTTATTGATTTACAATAATAAGTCTGTGTTCAAAAAATATATTTGAACTTCAATTTCTGTATTTTCATAGGTGGCCATGGTATTTGTATTGTTACCTGCTTGATTTGATTTCATAAGTGTCATTTTCCATTTTCAAAATTTGCTAAACTCTCAGCAGTATCCTTTGAAAAACAGAAGAAAGGAAGCAACAGAAAGGCCATAATGATAGAAATGATGTGGCGTTTTAGAGGAAAGGCTCAGTCAAACTGTCATATTTTCATTGTCATTATTTGTTTACATGTCAGCAGTGTTCAGAGGTCTCAACCCATATCAAACTACAGCAGTGCCAAGGATACTGCAGTACAGCCTATTCTCACAAGAACTTAAAATTGGAATAGTCAAAAGACAGGATAAAGAGAGAGTGGATTCATCCACAAAGATCTGAATCTGAAAATAAAAATATAGGGGGTTTTTTATTGTGAAAATACAGTCATATTAGATGACATTAATATCTCTAAATGTAGTACCTTGCCCCTACACTCATTCAGAGAATGCGTTCTGGCCCCCAGGCCCAGTTATGTAGCGTGGCCTGGGCCCACACTTCTTGGTGCAATCTCTGCCTTGAGTGGGGTGGTGCATTAATAATACAAGGCACCTGTCTCGGGTCTTCTCTAGCTCCCATGTGGTGATCTGTGGCTCACACACAAAATAACTATTATTTGGTGCACATACACAAAGTAACTATTATTGTATGTTTTTTCTAGTTTAGAGCCTTGTAATAATGCATTATTTATTTGCTGAATCCAAGTTACAGAAGGGGTTGCCTCAATTCCAACTAGTCTGATACAATCAGACTCTCATTATGGCCAAAAGAAGCACATTATGCATGCAAAGGAGGAATTTATTGTTAGTCTGAGTAAAGTCTTAATAATCTAATAAAATAATTGTTGTTAGACCAGTTATCATTACGCTAAGACTTATACTTTATACAAGTAAGGTAGTCTATATACTCAAGATTTCTAGAATTCATCCTGCTATTACTGTCACCCTTCCACTGCCTCTCTGGCATATAACATCAATGTCTTCAGTCAGGGAGGGAGGGCTATGTCAAACTTTTAACATCCCAGGTCCTTCATGAAGATAAGGGTGATGTTGTGTTGGTGGTTTCTTTCTCCACACTCCAGGATCTGCCTTGTATCATTTTTGCTGACAAGTTTTACACTTTATTTATTGTCTTGAAAGTCCATAATACATCCAAATTCACATCTACTATATATAATGTTTTACATGTGATGTATACTTCTTCTTTTTTCTCCATTACTTCTAAAATTGGTTTTACTCAACTCCCAATGTTGCACACTTTTTATGAATGGATACTTGGACATTGGTGAGTAGTTCATAACCCGCAAGCCACCTGCTTTCAGTGGAATTACATAGGGTTATTTTTGTTCTTATTTTTCTTTTACACATTTGGCTGTGTGTAATTTTTCTCCCTTAATAAACTACTTTAAAAATGCTTATCAGACAATGTATAAGTATACAGAGTAACAATTAAATTAGTTAACCCATTCCCTCTTCAGTAGCCTTGATTTTTGAATGAAGTCCATCTCAAAATTATAAGTGTTCAGTGGCAACCCTCAGTTGTCTGAAAGCTATATTAACTCATTGTACCAACCTATTTTGGCAGATGTGCTCATCCAGAAAATAGATAACATAAAATTAAATGTATTTTCCCACAGCATCAGACAAATTTAAGCCACTCATAACATAAATTTATAGAAAAGTGGCAGACTTATAAATTGCTTTAGCTTTATAGGTAACATAAGCAAACATATGGTGGAAGGTTTTTGGAAAGGCATTTATGAGTCCTGTAAAAATGCTATAATAAAGTTCTGAACAATTTTTTCCAGGGTACTTTGTCAATGCTAATAGGTGTTCCTAACTCTTGGGTCTACTTTCAAATGCCATTCACTAGTGTCAATGGATTTCTCAGCTTTCTGGTCTGGTTTTGTTCAATCTTCATTTTTTGTTTAGCTGATATTCAAAAATTTTTTTGATATTTAATTTTTAAAATTAAGTTGCCTTTGTTATTAGCTACAGCAAAACTTTTAAAAAATGTATTCTTGAAAATCCATGGATTGACTATATAGCAAGCTTTACATTTTATAGGCTGTTTGTTATGGAATTAGAAAAATAATAATTAGTGCATATCCAGAACAGTAAATAAATAAATAAATATGAACAAAAACCCCATCAACCCATTTTTTTTGGTGACAGATCTTTCCCCCTAACCAATGGTGTTGTAGCCTATTGACCTATTCTGCAAGCACTGCATGGTGCCTCGCTTTGCACAGCTGCTTCTCTCTCCACTGTGACCATACCTTCACTATTTAAACTTCAGCCTCACTCAGGAATGCAACTCAGTTTTTCAAAATTGTTACATAAGCTTCTTGCTTGAGAAAAATACAGTAAATTACAATCATAGTACTGTGTATGAGACAATGAATAGAACTCAGGAGGTCTGAAATGTCAGCTCCAATTGCAATTAAAGTGTTGCAGGCTTCCTTAGCATCATATTAGCCTTCATCTTCTTTCATGAATTGACAGATAAAGTGAGGGTTCTTGATACTGGTGTGTGCTAAAGCATATATATTTTGGTATTTAGTATTGTTTTATCTAAATATAACTACTAATAGTACATTCCTAAACATCAAATCCTAAAAAGATCATTTTGATAATATAAGTACTCTGCAAAAAACAAGACAAAAAGTTTTGATGATAATTTTTTTACTGAAGCCCACAACTACTATAGAGCTATTGAATACCTTTGAGAATGCCTTAATTTAACAATGACACCTGTTGAAAATATATTGCATAGCTAGATACCTTTGTATAAACTTCACTGATTGAAATATTTAATTTAGAAAATCTTGCCCATCTCTGGATGTTTGTTTCTGTCCTTGTACTGTTTTTGGGTTGATACAGAGGACTTTGGGAATGTACCGTAACTTACTGCAGCAACTTGGCTTTTTGGAGTTAGTTCACCAGTAGTATATAACCATTCTACTTCATTTATTTCAGAATTAGATAACTGAACTTTCCATTATAAGGATTATTTATAAAAACTGGCACTCTGAATCTCTTCTTCTGTCCCATTTTGAACTATGCATATTAATCATGCTGAAAGTTGATGGGACAAAATAATTTTTCCATTCCACAAATTCAAAATTAAAATCATATACCATAACAACCACCACTGTTTAAATAGAAGCTTATGAAGATTAGTGAAGTCCTTCCATTATTCTTTCCATTTTAACCTGATTTCAGTCTCAATCTCCACATAAATATAAACTCTAGTGTATTGTATGTTACAATAACATTTGTTTCCAAAGAACTTTGCAGAAATACAGTTTAACAACATGGAACTTCAGTACAGATCAAAAAGTAACGACAGAAAAAGCTTCTCTCATGCTAGGAACATAAGAACAACAAACAATATGAAACCAAAGGTCTGTCTGCTTGATATTCTGTATGTACTGTAAGCAAGAGAAGAATGTGAATGGAGTCAGGGTATATGATAATTCCCACAATACTCTTCCAGGATCCAATATATTTGCCATAAGATTCCTGAGGTAGATATGTTTTGTGTATTGTATGTCTCACTTTTTAAAGAAACAAAAACTTCTTGCTGAACTTCACAGAATCAGTTGAAGAATTTGGCCAGATCGCCACTATTGCTATTGTGTGAATGGAGGGATAATAGTTGATTTCACATCTCACTTTTTGAAAATCTTTATCTATGATTTTTATTTTCCTGTAAAAATTTAAATTGCAAATTGCTTCCAAATAAGATTTATTCTATAATTATTTTATGCCTGAGGCTTACTGATAAAAACCTGAAATATTTAATGTATTATTAGTAAAGCTTTTTGTAAATAAAGCCTACAATACTTGGTCAGTATTTTATGAACGGGTATGGTGAAGTATGGTGGTATAGTAAAAATTCACCTTGTATTTAGTTGGTACGCTCTGCAAATCCTAGATGGTAATTTATAATAATTGTGGTAGAGTAAATGAGAAAATCAAATTAGGTTCAGTTGAAAACCTTAGTTAGCTCACCTATATCTCTTTGGCCTACCTTTGGTAAATCCCTTCCTAACTGCTTCTGTCACTTCCTCCTCAAAAACTTCGTCAAAGTCTTGGGCTCTAAAAGAAACTTGGTTTTATGGAATGATAAGTTGTCACCTTTTATATTAATTGAACTTGGGTTTTTAATTTCATTTATGCTTCCGGACTCCATTACAAATGCCTTCTTACTTTACCAAATTCAGTACATATATCAAAGGTGGTAGCATTCTGGAAGCAGTCATCTAAAACATGAAAGTGCCTGTAATTGTACAGGCTTAAATGAATTATAACAAATAGAGTATCTGAGTTCTGCAACTCAGAGGTGCATAAGAACTTCCTGGAAAGTGTAGCGGTAACGTGTCCATGACACGTGAACAGGCTGAAGACCTTCTTGGGTCAATGAGATCAATGCTGGACAGCTGTCTGTCATACACTCTAATGGCTCAAAATTACTAAATTATAGGTTAAGGTCTCTTCTCATCTTAGTTATGCAGTTCCATAAGTCTAACCATGTTTCAGTCTGACCTGACCTATCTAAGTCTACCTTACCAGATTACCAGAAACTGTGCAGAAGATGCCAGCTATTTGTGGTCTTTATGATGGCAATACTCCTAAGGGTATTACCAGCTTTTTCATTCTCCGAAGTCCTGTCGTGAAAAAGACTCAAATTGAGAATCAAGGCTGTACTTTCTTTAGAAGGACATGTGAAGCAGGATAAGACTTGTAAGGTATCTCTAAATAAAACTTATTCACCTTTTGGAAGAAAACACAGATACGAAAGGAAAGATTAATAATTTAAGGCAGATACATTTTAAAGATGGAATGTCTTGCCTTAAAAGCCTCTCTGGGTTATTACAGCTGGAAGTCTCATCAATCATCAATACAAAGAGTGAGGCTGTAAAAGTAAGTACCCAAATCCAAAGAAAGAAAAACTTCTTGATGGAGACACGTAGTTGTTTAACAATGTGCAAAAAATGATAGAAATTGTTCTGTTTTTATTTCTGTTGAACAACTTTTGCCTCACCCCCTCTTTTTATTTCTATCAACAAGGTTTATGCTTTTTTAGTGATGTATCTGAAGAGTGCAACATAGTAAAAATTACCATAATAGTTTGATACCCAAAACTATGAAAAAATACCACGTGGCTTGTAAACACATACTATGAAATGAATTTATATAATCTCTAGTTTTTGAACAATTTCAGAGAAATACAAGCTTTTTTCTTGTTTAAGTATATATCACTAGTTAAGTGATAGAGAACAAAACAGATTTGAAAAAATAGTTAAGGAAGCAATATTTACATTACTGAATTAGAAGCATTTATAGTACAAATACTTTCTATTGTAGGCCTGTACTGTAAACAGAAAGCTGCCTGTTGTAGATAGCTGTGCACTGCTGACAGAAAATTAATACCTTCATTATAGTTCCATAAAAAAACTATTTGTATAATTTTACTGTTTATTTACCATCTTTAAAATGTACCCTCTCTGGAAGTCACTCCTCAATGACATTAACAGTCAAATAAGAGTCTTTGTATACCTAAAAACATGAAAGCAAGAATATATAAATTTTTCCAGTAAATATATGAAGACTGTGGAGTTCATTGTACAGGATGGTGTTGGGAGACATGAAGTGAGAGAAATTAAAAGGAATATTAAAAGTTTATAATGATACTGAGACTTTCCAGAGTTATAACACAGAATATCATGCCTGTTTCAGACTTCAAATTAAACCTAAATTGGATTAGGACAAAAATTCATGGGGATGTGTTTTGCCTTAGTGTCCTACTGGTTTTGGGTGGTGATGGGGGAAGATGTTTTTCCTGAACATTTTCTATTGCCCCTCGAAGGAGACAAAATATTGAATTAAAGAAAGAGTAGGTAATCCAGCACAAAATTATTTATTGAAGGGGGTTCATATGTGAAATTAATAAACTAAGTTAGACGGTGAAGAGTTCTGCACAATGACAAACTCTCAAGTGATCCTAGTAACCTAGAGTGAAGTCCCACCAGATTTCAGCTCATGTAGGTGTTCCCACAGGCCTCCCCAGCTGTAGGAACTTCTGCTAGGGAACAGGTTTATATCACTGAGCTCTGTACACACACCAAAAACCCCCCAAAAAACAACAACAACAAAAAAAACAGCAACAAAAAAAGAAATATATTTCTTTCTTTTATGGCTGTAGAGAGATATAAAAACATAAAATTCCCTGGTGTGTGTTGTATTGGAGAGAGAAAACCTGAAATATGCTAGCAACTCTCTTGTATGTGAGAAGTATCGCTAGGTCACTCTGCCAATTAAATTTTGTAATATTTATATTTAACACAATTCAGTTCATAAAGTTCATTAACATTATGAGACAAGAATAGACACATATCCAGCTAGGTCTCACATCCACTAATTTTTAATTAGCTGTTTATTAGAAAATCCATCTTTCATGGGATGTTCCCTATATTTAGATTTGACAGGCTATTATTCTAATGGTTAGCAGATTACTTTGGCTATTAAGTTGTTTTAGAATTAAATTTAGGATCACTAATGACTTTCTGTGACAAAGTGGGCAAGGTATGCATGTTTAAAGACTATTAGGCTAGAATGAAAGATTTGTCATTCTTTGCAGTTCACTTTGGATCAGAACTTTGGAAAACAAGTTTGTGCAGGTTTCTATAAGCATGTGATAAAATAGGAAGTCAAGTATATCATGTTTGACATTTTGACATTTCTGAGAAATTTTATCAGAAAATTTATTATAAACTTACAATGTAAACTATTGTTCTATTGATGAAATTAACATCACTTTTCAGGAATGGAATAAGAAAGAAAAAAGTAATTAGACAATATTTCAAGATGTGTCAGTTCCAAGAAATTAGATGCCAGATCTCCTAACTTAGTTTTCTGCTCTTTCCATTACACTTCAGTGAATCCTGTTGTGTGTTACTATGAACAGTATTAATCACTAAATGCATTTTTCAGTAGAGACGAGAATAACCTGTCACTATCATTTGATGTGGCATCTAATAATGTGCCCAAATATGATTTTATTAACAAAAATTAATATATTTTAACAATGGGAAGAAAATGTCTATGCAGCAAATGGGTGAGTAGGGTGGAAACATGTAAATTTCTGCTGTTAATGGAAAATAAAAAAGTGTGTTAGGCTACCACTTCTGGTTAGTTTTGCTCACCTGCTCATGTTGCAATAAATAAACCAAAGAACAAGGACATCTAATTTAAAAAGCATGTTAAATAATGTCTCTGGTTTTTCAGACCACAAACAATGAAGTTACATCCTAATAAAAGATCGAATGAAACTTAAAATATTTTTTCTGCATAATCATGAAACAAATTTCCTTCTGTTACTTGAGACTGTTACCCATTCTTTTTTCTAGCTCTGTGTCTCCTAAGTTAAAGGAAAGTCACAATAGCCCAGTTAGCTATTAAGAAGACCAGTAGTGTAAGTGACTGCATTTTGTAGTCAACCAGTTATGACAGTGTTAAACATTTCAAACAAATGAACACACTAACACTGTCCTTGGAAACAGGAAAAAAAGGCAAAACATGGAATTAATTATCTTTCTCCTGGGGCAAGCAATGTTAATATATCCGTCAATCAGTTTAAAACTATGACCACTGTGCAGTGTCCCTAGGCAAATTTTTAATTTATATGCAATTATATTATGGATGTACTTTCCATATCTTACATAAATAAGTTGCTAATATCTCCCAAGATTTTTAACAAATTGTAGAAAGATTCTTTTATTAATAATTCTGTTATAATTTAATGGTTCTGCTTGTCATCAGGTCATAGTTTTTGCTGTAGTCCCTTAGGGAACTAATGCTGTACAAATTCCAAGTAAATTAGTTTAAATGAAAACAAATTAACAGTGAATCATGCAAACTGACCTTTACCTGTTAGTTGTAATGCAAGATTGTTAGCTGCAAGTCAGTAAATATTTCAGGAATCATGATTAATTTAAGCTTTATTCACATTAACGTGAAGTAAATTTTAATTCATCAAAATATAGTGAGTGGGTTTCCTTGTATGAATATTATGAGTGGAAAGGAGACATATGAAAATCAAGGAGTGAAGGAGGAGATGTACTAGAAAGGGTAGGAGAGATACAGGGCAGAACAAAACTGCCAGACTCAAGTATGCATGGGTGTATATGATCTTTAGAGGAAATGAATACACGTCTAAAGCTTATATTCATAGACAATCAATTATATTGTTATAATAATAACATATTAGATTAGCTAGCTACTACTGCTGTTGGGCACTTTGTGACTACTTTATCAAAGATGGCATACCCTGAAAATCACAGTGATTTCTGACTTTGAAATATGCCCCTAGAAGCTGCAGGTCCTACATGTGGCAGACAGACAAATGTGGCCAAGCGTTTTTTTGGTTAACTGCTGTACAGTGGATTGTGCCTCTGGGTGGCAGTTATCAGTGGTATGTAAAAAAATACAGGAAGATTTTAGATACTGAATATATGTCTTTCTGAAAAAAAAACAGCCTTGTCATGTGAAGATGGTAAGCATATTTGTAATAGATATGATGAAAGGCACAGAGATATTTAAATAATAAAAAAATAAGCCATACTCACTACAGTTTATTAATGTTTTGTGTCAATGAGGTCATGAGATTACTGGTGTGGAAGACATGAGTCTGGACTGCAGCAAGTGGGATGAACGGAGGTTTAACTGGAAAGCAGGGCTGAAGCTCAACAGTTTTGGATGGAAGTTTTTTATACAGCTAAACAAGTGGGACCATCTTTTCATGTCCTGTCTTACTGTGCAAAGAGGATGAGAGCTCCTCCAGATCTGCTCAGATGAGTTAGAAAAACTAGTAGTTCAATGGAACATCAGTTTTTGATGTTTTGTGCTTGCACAGTGCTCTTCAAGTCAGAGATCTGATTATGAGTAAGGTCCATAGGTGTTATGATAAATAATAAACAAACAGTAATAACAGAAAGAATGATAATAATATAATACCAAAAAAAGGTATTTTCCTCTAGGATTTAGGAGAGAGTGTAACTCCATATCTGTCAGTAGAGAAGACTGTTTTTCATAACAAATAACTCTGTTGTAATGAAAATTTGCCTTTGTGCCAGGTAAATTTTATTCTGTGGTACTCAGTGTGCTGTTGTAATCTATTAGGCTGGCAATTCTGAGTAAATTTATGACGTTCCTGAAAGAACCGATTTGTTATTTAGACTTCCTTTTCTGTGATTTTGGGATTACAAGGTGTTCCCCGAAATGTGATAGAGCACAGTTCTTAAAAAATAAGGCAAAGAAAGTAGATATTTATTTTGTTTTTTCTAGGCTGTGTGTTTATTCTGCCAGTATAGTCACAATAAGTTTTTCTCTTAGTCTAAATGCCCATACTGCTGACATTTTCATTGTTTTTTCTCAGGAGACATCCATGACATTTTCCATCTTCACCTCATGATGACTTTTCTGTTTTTCATCTGATACTGCCTTTTATAGATTTGATTCATACTCATGAACTCCAAAGATCTCTTAAATAGATCAGTTGCTCATTAGAATATATACCTTTCAATTCCCTAAAATTTAGCGCTGATTAACTAGTCATATTTACATGTCTAACTATTTCTCCATATATATTTCTAGCTATAGATATTCAGTCACTGAGAAAAATTGCTTTTCATTTCCTCTACAGTATTTAACATGTCAGACTCAATGTCAAAAGAAAGCCATTTACTGGACTAGACCAAAAGAGAGTGTCTATTTAAGTCATCTTCTGCTTAATAATTGAGAAGTTTTGAGTTCATCCCATCCCATGACACGAGCATTCTTCTCTATGTGCTCCTATAGTTGATGACAATGGATAGGCATTTCAACGTCAGAAGCTTTAGGAATGTCTTCTTTATGTCCAGACCACTTAATTGTGGCTATGCAGCATTTTCAGCTATGTTTCTTTGGACAAAGAAATACACTATATATTTGTGTATGTTCATCCACACACATATGCACGTGACATCTACACAGTGTATGCAAAAAGGGTACATTATAAAGACCTTGGCTTGGAAAAGTACATCTGAACAATAAGCATTTAGTCATGGTAAGATTGAAAGATGACCTCTCAAACACTGCCATTACCTGGGCCTATTTTGTCTATTATGAAGTTTGTGCTGAGATTAATTTGGACAATCTGGCAGTTTTTATTTGTATCTTAGTCCTTCTAGGATTCCTTTAGCAGACAGTACTTGTAGTGGAAGGAACAGATCCAGGAATTTGTTGATTGACATGTCAGCTGTCAACTCTACACGTATTATTGGTCACTTACACTCATTATTAGGTTTCAGGTGTTATGATGAAAAAACACAGATATGAGGGTCTATCATAGTTCTGACCTTGTCTTATATAGCTTTACAAAGTCACAGGACTAAGTAATTGAAAGTTCAGTGTAGTACTTTTTATATGCTTCAAGTAAGTGGAAAATATAGTTTCATAGTTACTGAGACTCCATAAAACCCAAACAAACTAGATTCCTCCAAACACCTGAATATTTTTATGTTAGGCAGATCAAGTCACCACCTGATTTATAAGCCTAAAACACTGCAGTGAGATATTTTCAAAGATGATTTAACAAACTATGGGAGATAACACTTCTTCCTTTCCTGAATGTTGTCCACAAGATATTTTTATGAGATGGAATGTATTAAATTTTGTGCTAATTTTTTCTTTCTTCTAACAACTCTAACCTCAACACTACTTCTCCTGGATTGCATAATATCAAGCAAGACTAATGCAAATAAAAATCCATCATTAACAATTCATCTTTACCAACATATTTCAAACTGGTCTAAAGTAATGTAAAATGTAATGTAAGCAGGAAGATGTTGAGAGTAAAATTAAAAACAATCGGGGTATACAGCTCATGTTCAGAGTCTTGAAATTATAGAATGTGATTTTATCCCACTCCTCAATCCCTTTCCTTGCTAAGAAAGAAATTATTCACCTCATATAATTATTAACTATGTCTACAGCATTGCTATTTCTGTAGTTACAGTAATATCTCCAAACAATGCAGTCTATACTTGTACGAGTTAAATTCATTATAATTAAGTTAAATGCCCTTGTTTTCTAGAGTTTTGTTTTTGTTTTTGTTTTTGTTTTTTTTTGACCGGCATGTCCATATATTCCTTTAAAATCTATTTATTGTTATTGTAGAAGCCTAAATACAGGTTGAGCGGCTAGTTGAATATCTGTCCCAGTTCATCAGATAACATGTCAGACTAAGGTTTAATTAATTTCATGTGATTCACATCAGCCTTTTTCCATTTAAATTCCTAAGGTGGAAAGACAGGTCTCTCAAATACTGGCA
Source organism: Tyto alba (assembly GCF_018691265.1). Lineage (NCBI taxonomy): Eukaryota > Metazoa > Chordata > Aves > Strigiformes > Tytonidae > Tyto > Tyto alba. The sequence goes on from NW_024881282.1 coordinate 59,599,907, forward strand.
GTATGTATCAGGGTGCAGGGAGGGCTGGTGGATCCCCATGGGCTGTGTCCTGTAAACTACAGGAGCTGTGTGTGGGGCAGACAGGGACTGATGGCCCCAGGCTGAGTTTAAATGAGTTCCTGGGCTACGGGCAAGAGTGGGAGACTCAAGGAAGGCTGTAGGGGACAGTGGACCACAAAGGCATAAATAAAAGCTCTGATTTACTCACTACTCTTGTCCCATAGTAGCTAGAACACTCACCCCTAAAATGGAAGTATTAGTGTCTCCCTAATTTCTGACAGCAGAGAATTTAGACTTATTTCCTGAAAGTATTAGACTGCATTGTGTTTTCAAGTGCAGACTCTCTTACTGATGTAATGCCATCCACAGTATCAGCTACCATGGATGACCTTTTCTGCCAATGGTTCTTTTCAGTATTATACTGTTTTTTCCCCTTGTCAAAGGTATACAGTGAATTCACCCTAAATTTATTAGTAATTCTGGGAACAATACCATTAATTTTCATGGATTCAAGTTTTCCTTAGGAAGTCCACCCAGTCTTAATTCTATTCTTTTGTTTCTTAGTAATGGAGTATAATTCTTATATTCAGGTGTCATAATCAAGTTTCAGTACATTTGACTCAAGAAGGCTCAGAAACCTCTAGTAATTATTTTTAAGTTCTCTGCAAACAAAAGGAAGGCAGCAGAAATATCTGTACTGACAGCAATGATCCATGAATCTACTTCTAGAAGGAAAGATAAGGTTTTATATTTATTCTCATTTTTTTCTTGGACATATAAATAGGTTAAGGATATTTGAATTATTCATAGATTAATTAGTAAACAATCAAATTATATAATGGGATAAATAATTAACTTTTTGTGAATGTTTATAAGGCTGGTGTGTGTATGATGAGCATCTTACTTAGAAAAATATTCAAGAGGAAATTTGAGCAATTCTTGAAGCTTATTGAGGTACTCCATAAATAGCCTGAATCTTCATTATTTTCTGTGTATTCTTTTTTTGCTTTCTTTATTTCTAATAGACAACTTCACTTACTGACTGAAAACAGTAAAAGGAACATGTCTAAAGTAAAGTAAAATATTATAGTTAATTTCTTTTAAGATAATATAGTTTTCATATTAACATTACAAATTTATACATGAAAATAACTATTGTCTCAATCTGAATTCATATCTACTCATTTACACTGCATTAATACTCTTTTCTGTAATGATTACATTGAATCTGGGTGGGAAGAAATTTGTCTTTTTCTATTTTTTTCAATCTAAAGCTTTAGTGAATTTATGTCAGAAAACAGTAAATGAATGTCAGACAATGAGGGGTTGTGTAAAATAAAAAGACAGTTTTATGGCAGCTTTCATTTTCTTTCAACCTTTAATTATATTTCAATGTCTGTTATTTCATAGAATCATAGAATGATTCAGGTTGAAAGGTACCTTAAAGATCATCTAGTTCCAATGCCACTGCTGTGGACAGGGACATCATTCACTAGATCAGGTTGTTCAAAGCCCCATCCAACCTGGCCTTGAACACTTCCAGGGAGGGGACATCTATGGTTTCTCTGGGCAACCTGTTCCAGTGTCTCACCACACTCGCCATAAAAAATTTCTTCCTTATATCCAATCTAAATCTACACTTTTTCAGTTTAAAATGATCACCCCCTTGTCCTATCATTACAGGCTCTGGTAAAAAAGTTTATCTTTCTTGTAAGCCTCTTTAAATATTAAAAGACCATAATAAGGCCTCCTCTAGGCTGGACAACCCCAGCTCTCTCACCCTCTTTCTATAGGAGAGGTGTTCCATCCCTTTGATTATTTCTGTGGCTCTCCTCTGGACCTGCTCTAACATATCCATTTCTTTCTTGCACGGGGGGTCCCAGGACTGGCTGTAGCTTTTGATGTGGTCCAGGATACCTTTGGCTTTCTGAATTGCAAGACCACATTGCCAGCTCATATCTAATTTTCCATCTAACAATACCACCAAGTCCTTCTCTGCAGGGCTGCTCTCAATCCACTCATCCCTCAGTCGATACTGATACTGGTGATTGGACTTGGCCTTGTTGAATTTCATGAAGTTCCCACTCCTCAAGTCTGTCAAGATCCCTCTGGATGACATCCCTTCCCTCTTGTGAATCAGCTGCACTACTCATCTTGGTCACGCACAAACTTGCTGAGTGAGCAGTGTCTATGTCCTTAATAAATATATTGAACAGTTTCAGTCCCAGTACAGACCCCTGAGGGACACCATGTGTTACTGATCTCCATCTGGATACAGAAGCATTGACTGCAACTCTTTGGATGTGGCCATCCAGCCAATTCCTTATTCATCGAATAGTCCATCCATCTGCTCTATATCTCTCCAATTTAGAGAGAAGGATGTTGTATGGGACTGTGTCAAATGCCTTACAGAAGCCAAGGCAGATGACATCAGTTGCTATTCTCTTATCCACTAATGCAGTCACTCCATCATAGAAGATGTCGTCATTTGAGCCTGGTCAGCAGCTAAACGCCACGCAGCCGTTCACCCACCCTCCCCCAACTTGAGAATGGGGAGGGAATCGGAGGGGCAAAGGGAGACTCCCGGGTTGAGATAGAAACAGTTTAATAACAGTAACAGAACAATACACTGACAACAGTATCAATGGGTGATGTACAATACAGCTGCTCACCTCCCACCGACCAACACCCACCTGCTCCCAGCTGGTGACCCCAAACACAAAGGCCCCACAGCCACACTCCCAGAAGTAAGAGCCCCTCCTGGCCCACTCCTGCCTTTATATAGTGAGCACAATGTCACGTGACATGGACTATCGGCCAATCGGGGCCCAGCCCTCCAGCTGTGCTCCCCCCGCCCCCGCACACAGGTGAGGGCACTGGGACCTGGGGAGCCCCTGGGGTCTCAGTGTGCTGCAACACTCCTCCAGCTACCAAAATGAACATGAACTCTATTCCAGCCTGAACCAGGACAGAAGGCCACCAGACTAGTCAAGCATGATTTGCTCTTAGTGAAGTAATGTTGACTGTCTATAATCACCTCCCTGTCATCCATATGCCTTGACATAGCTTCCAGGAGCATCTGTTCCATGATTTTACTGGGCAAAGAGAGGAGGCTGACTGGTTGATAAGTCCTAAGGTCCTCCTTTTTAACCTGGTTAAAAATAAGCATGATGTTTCCCTTTTTTCAGTGACTGGAGACTTTGTCTGACTGCCATGACATTTAAATATGATGAATATCAGCTTAGAGACTACATCTGCCAGTTCCTTCAGGACCCTGGGATGCATCTCATCAACTCCCATGGACTTGTGTATGTTCAGGTTCCTCAGGTGGTCCCAAACTTGATATTCTCATATGATGGTTGGGACTTCATTCCCCACAGTCCCTGCCTTGGGCCTTCAGAGATGTGGGAAGAGCAATTTCCAGTGAAAAGCAAGACAAAAAAGTTGTTGAGTACCTCAGCCTTCTCCATGTCAGCTGCCAACAGATCCCTTGTCACTAAGTCATCCAATCTGCAAGAGAAGTTTCTTGTTCCTCTTCTATGCAGGTTGATCTCATCTCTCCCCACTAATTTGTATTCATCAAAGAACATCCTATGACCATACAAGCCAAAGACCTGACAATTATACCAGCCACAAAGCCAGGTGTTGATCTACATGATGCGTTGACTTATGCCCACACCCCTGGATCTGACTGACAAGATAGAAAAGAAGATCACTTGGACCCCTGTCTGCTTCACTTGTGCTTGATCTTGTCAGGTTATGCTGTACCATGTCTGGTGCCCACATAGAGAGAAGTAGGGGATAGTAATCTGTGTTTCTTAACAGTTGTGGCAGTGTCTCTGTTACATCCTGGATCTTGGCTCCTGGCAAACAGCAAACTTCCCTTGACTGTATATCATGTCAGTAGAAGGGTGCCTCTGTGCCACTCAGCAGAGAGACATCCAGTAGTAGCACTCTTTGCTTCCTTTTGCACCTTTGGTTTTTCCCTATAAATATTGCTCATTGTTTTAATTCACTGCCAAGACTTTGTATCTGTTGCTGCTTGGTACATAATGGAGTGAAGTAATATCCTGTTGCCATAAGTTACTGGTAACCATGGCACCTCAGTCTACAAGGTTCTGTCAGTTCACTGTTCACACTCTTTGTCTGGTAGTCCTTGGTAGTCAGTGCCACAGGGCCCTAATATTTCTTGCAATACCTCAAATAACACTCTAGTTCCTGTTACCTCTCACTAGAACAGCATAACCTGTTGACTTCCTCCTGCAATTCTGTCACCCACTTCCTGAGTGACTCCACCAGAGCACATCTTGCATAGGTAAAACTTCTACCCTCCTTCATCCAGGAGTGTGGGGCACAGACTTCACAGCCCTCCACCAAGATAGCATCTTCCCTGATAGGAAGCTCTGTCTGGGTGTCCACCTCCACTTGTCCCAGGCTAAGCTGGCTAGGTAGATTGTTCCCAGCTGCTTCAGGGTGCAACCCTCACCTGGTCTCTGCCACTGTGCTTCTGATGATCTTAAAGCACTGCCTAATAAACCCTTTTAATTCCCGTGAGACCTCAAGCATCTGGGTGTACTTGCACAACCAACAGTTAGCTGAGGTGACCATCAGGGCAGCAGCTTAAGCCTGGGGGAGAGCTGCCCTTCTCACATGCTCCTGCACAAAATGCCATGTCGCTCCCCCCGGCTTCTTCTGCCTCTTTTCTTGCCTGGGTTTCAGCACTCTCTAGGAACTGATGATAGGCGATTTTCCATGCTAACTGACCACAGAGACCATTGGCACCACCTAACTGTCACCCATCCTTCTCACAAGACCTGTTTCCTGCTGTCTGGTCCCTCCATACACACAGCCCAGGAGTGCTGGAGGGGGGGCTAAAAACCTCCTCAGACACTCCCTGGTGACCTCACTAGCCTTGGATTCTTCTCAGCAAGTGGCAACAAGTGCTGCTGCTGTTGCTGCTGCTGCTGCTGCAGATGCAGCCGCCACTGCTAGAGTTGGCTTCCCCACATGATGACCTGTATATTTCACAGGCCATTAACATTAATGCATCTGATGGTCTCCCTATGCTGAAGTTAACTTGTTCTATTTAGGTATCAATTGTGAGGATGCTTGAAAATGTCTCTTATGACTTGCTTCTGACCTTACAATAGCCTCTTACTCACTGGAAGCCTGAAGTCATGTTAATTCTTACAAGTCTCTGTCCAAGGTACAGAGTCACAAATGGAAAGAGGGCTCTTTTCACCAGAAATAAACTATTTTTATAATAATTGATATATTTTATCAACATTTTTCCCAGTAATATGTAGGGATCCTAAACCATAACTGTATTGAACAAACATGAACTAGACTGAGTAAGCACAGAAAAGAAAGACAATCTGTAGTGTCTGAAATTGGAGTTTATTTTTTCACACCTCTCAGGGCTGAGAGTAATTCCTTTTCATGTGGTTCATCTGTATGTGATGGAGACAACGCTGGTCTGTGCCCCCAGGACAACCATTAAGCATACAGTAAATCCCAGTCAACATGAGTTTAGCTACATGGGATCTGCAGTTTGGTTTCCTATGTTTTAACATTAATACATTTCTTGTAATTAAGTTATTTTCAAATGAAGGTTGGAGAGGGAGTGCTAATGTGCATTTTGTATGTACTGAAGCATCTGAATGAACATTAAAATGAGGTCACATCTGGGTTCTGACACAAATAATGAGCTTTGTCTTATTTAACAACATTTCTGGCTGTTGTCCATGTTCTGGCCCTATTATAAAATGTGTAATATTTTGTGTCTGCATTATTCAACAAAAGCAGGTGCAAAGTGTATGAATCTGCTCGATAGATAAAATTTTACAATTTCTGACCAACAGATGGAAGCTGTTGATTAAAACGGAGTCACTTTTCAATGTTAATTGGACTGAGATCACACTGTATAATAGACTTTGGCTTTAAAAAGGCTTCATACTGAACTGGATTTTGGACACTGCATTTTTCATTATTTTATAACTGAACCTATAAATTACTGTCTCAAAATGCACAACAGTTCCAAAAAGAGCATCATAAATTTAGTATCTTACACCCAAAACTTGTGAGGATGAAACAGGTGCTTGTTACATTTTTCTAAAACTTTGCTTGGTTCCCTTTTAGTTTTCCTTATAGAGGAATGAGGAGATGGAGTCAGGAGAGGACATTTAGTCTGTATGTACTTTCCAACCCACCACTGTGCACATTTGAGTTTTCATTTGGTTAAGATATAGTTATCCTCACTCCTTTAGGAAAATGTTCTGAAGAACCACTTCTAATGAAAGATTGTTGATTGTGAAAATACTAAACCATGAACTAAGGTGGTGAAAATATTTTTACATGATACTATAATTTAAACATTTAAGGTCTCTATATCTGACAAGAATTTTTGAGGTGTTGAGGGAGCTACAGAATCCAACTACTAATCTGTTGCTTCTTTTTATTTTTTTTTTTTCTTTCTGAAAGGAAATCTTGCGTCCTACCTTTGTAGCATATAAAATTATGCTTAGGTTTAAGGTTTAAGAAAGTTTAAATGCTGTAGATGATAATTCTTATGCTAGTTCTGCATGGAAACATTCTCTAAGTGAACTCCATTATACCTTCTTCCCTTTCAGATGATACCATCCTTAGTGGATTTATTGAAACGACTCAACATCAACATGTGGGCTAGCATAATTTTATTAAGGAATATTATGAAATTTTGTCCTCAACTAACCTGGAACAGTGCTATTTTTCCTGTAATTACACTTTCACTTTCTTTCCATTGACAACTTAGATAAAAGGGATTATTTTCTCAAGGTGGCTATCTTGAACATCTGGACAACTGAATGACTTGGCCTCCAAAACCTGTTACACATGAAAAGTTATCTAAAAGGCCCTCTCATAGATTTTGTGCTATAATCCTACTTCTAGATATTTAACTGTGAAACACAGATGGAATCTTATGGAAAATGTATGAGGATGCCTGAAAACTTAAATGAAGCTCCTTGCTTGCAGCATATTAGTCAGAACTTCAACTAATATAATTGGTTTAATTCTACTGTACATAATGGACCTATGTTGATTTATACCATCTGCAAAGAACAAAGTCTTGAGAAGCTAAGATATTTATTCTGAATGTGAGGGTTGATAAAGCAGCTGAAATGTTCTACACATTGACAAATACTTTTGGTACCCAAAAAAGAAAGGATTATAAATTAAAAATGTTTCAGCTACAAGTCTAAAAAAACTGTTTCCAACCATGAATCTCACTTTAACAGTTCCATTTCTTTTTCCTAAACCATACCATGAAAATCAGTAAATTTTAGTATAAGGGAAATAACAAAAATAAAAGTTTATTTTGCTGTACAGAAAATGTAATCACAACCATTAATAAATGTTAATTGAATATTTCAATCATAGAAAAGTGAATATTTTTTCTATTTTAACTTATCTGTAAATATTTACAAATTGCAATTAAGTGAAAAACTACCATGACATTTTTCTTACCCACAGTATTATGCTTCATGTCATATCATGTTAAATTATATCTTACTGAGGTCCCAGGAAAAAAAAAATCTGGCAATTGAATTACCACTGTAATATTTTTAATAATTTTTATGTCAAGGTTCCTTTCTGAAAAAGAATGTCATTGAGAGAGCAAGTTAGCTGAAAGAACTGCAAAGCTGAATGATTCCAAGGTGAAACTGAAAATGAGATGAGGTACTTATCGGATAAAAGGCACCTACATTTCTGTTTATGAATGTATTGCTCATCATTTCAAGTATAAGTTTATAAAATAAGAATTTAGAGCCTGATTTTTAAGAGTGATCTTTTTGTAGACATGATGTGCAAAGGTATTTTGGCATCATCCAAAACCTTTAAACATTTGAACAGAAGTACAGGAAAATTTCCACATCACAATTTTTAGCTCACCTGAAAGGTGAGCAACCAAGATTAAGAAAACCTATCGAATTATTTTTTATGTATATAAAGAGTTTGATGTGGAGAAACACCAACAGTGGAATAACTAATGGTATGACAAGCTCATTCAAATAGACTGTGGAATATGGAGATTCTGAATTAAAGAGTACAAAACCCTGTTCTTTGTTCTTGTGCATTCTGTAGGAATATCAGAACCATTGCCCTGGTCACTTGTGACAATATTCTAGCCTGAAAACATCTCTGTAGGTTTATTTATCTGTATGTATACTTTTATATATATATATATATATATGTTAACGTACTTCCACACAAATATCCATTTTGTTCAATGAGGAAAAAAATGTTCCATGAATCCTGCCCTGTTTTATGAAGTAAAATCACCATTAAATCTATAAAATTTTCTGAGGAAGAAATAAATAAAAAAATGGATGCTATATTTGTGGACATTAATCCTGCCATTCTTCTTGTTTCTAGCCTGGGTCTCTTTGTAACTTGAACAATACCTATAGGGTACATGCTTGCTTCAAGCAGTTTACACCGATTAAGGTTTGAATGTGTTAAGCAACCTCTTCCACAAGTACTCTTGAGGCCTAACTTGTTAATGTGGGAAAAAATCAATAATGAAAGTAGTCTGAAATAAGCAGCATAATTCTATTTCATATGAAATTTGATTTACATCTTTGATGAAAGAAGAATTTGAGAGTTTTAAATTAGTCATGGATTTTTGTGTGTGTTGAAAATTACATCAAACATTTAATTGACTGGAACACCTGAGGCTAAATCTACAGAAGGACAGAAGTGTCATGGTTCTTAGCAAAGTAGCAAGTATTTAAGCTAGATACAGAGCACTTTATGAAACTTTCAGGGACAGTCCATAAAGGAACTAACAGCAAACATATTATTGAATGAATAGCCACTAACATAGATTATAAAAAATGCCAAGGACTTTGGCTTAGCCTCTGACACTCTTGTGGATGTAGATGACACTCTGCAGAGCAGAATGGGAAACACCATCCTGAAGAGAGAGGTGAAGTTCCTAGTTAAAAGGAGACTTTTCACCAGCACTGTAGGTCAGTGCACTGGACTTACTGCAGATGTGTTGCTCAGTTACACATCATGCTCAGAAGAGTCTCACTTAATTACATGCCCTGTGTACACCATGGAGTTATGTCTTCAGATGTAGAGTTGCCCTGCAAATAACTTAAGATGGATTGAGGAGAAACAGTTGTCTCTAATCAAGCTATAAAAATCTAAACTGTCTCCTTTCTTTAATCATATATATTTCAGTAGCTTCATTTTAAGGAGCAAGGCAAAGAGAGGAGAAATGGGGGTAAATGCCACTTCTAACTGCAAAGATTTGAAATCACATCTCTTCTGTAAATACTTATATTATTGTACTCTAAGGTATTCTGAATACCTTCCTGAAGATAGCTACACATTTCATGCAATAGTTCAACACTCATTGAACCAGAGAATATGAACATGACTTTAGACTACATTTAAGAAAATCATTTGGGAATACTCTGGTTCTACATCTGGCACCTACTCTGTTAAATGCTTCAGATAAAAATACAGGTCTTTGGAATAAGGAATGGGATTCAGATTTACCTGTCTTAGGCAAGTGTGCTGTTGACTAGGCTAAAATGATGCACGCTCATTCTTTGGCTTGTTGAATAAATTTACATAGACCACAATGGTTTATATAAGAGTATGCTTAAATTGTTTGAGGTGGATTAAGGAACTGAAATGAGGTGTCCTACATCCTAAATCATTGCCCTAGCCTTTGAGGTGTCAGTTAAACTTTCTCCTCCCTAAAAAATTACTCTTCCTCCTTTTATTTTGAATAAGAATTTAATTATTTAAATGATTAACAGGAAGACATTAAAAAAGGTGCAAAAATACATTATTTTTCTTGGTCTTTCTTAGTTTCTAGCTTAAGATACTGAGATGTGCAATGTCTTTTGTGGCTCCCATTCCTCAAACTCTTTGTGTATTTCATAAAAAAGCTAAGCTACTTCCTCATCTGGCTGTTGTAAAAGATGGTGCAGAACTTAGTGATGTGATGTCTCGGTTCCCTTTATAGACCTACAAGTAAAATGGAACTACATGTAGGCAATGAGAGCATCTTAACCCAGCTGGATCTAAAGAGTGACTGAGCCAGATGGAAGATATTCTCCATTTCCCCTAAAAGAGGAAATTAATTCCAGGCTCTCACATCCTACCTGAAAGTTTATCTACTCAGGTTTTGGGTTATATGGGACTTTACTACCTTTTGCTGTTGTGCTTTGTTGAAGATCTGTTTAATTACTTATTTGAATCTCTGCATACTTTAAAAAATCAATACACAGTTTTTTACAGTGATGAAGGTTTAATTCTGAAGTTATGGAAATACAAAATAGACAAACTTTCACATATTTGTGTTCAACATAAATCAGTTACTAAACTATCCACAGAATAGACAATTGCGATCTAAATGCCTACTAATTCAGTTAAATAAAAAATATAAATAATCATCAGAATAATTTAAAAAGTAATTGTGTCACATGTATTTGAAATTATAATCTTTTTAAATTGTAACAAATTTGGGAGAGGAAAACTGAAAGTATGGCAAAGCTGAAAATAAAAGGTAATATTCAGTGCCTGAAGGAACTCTTTAAACTGGGTTAAAAGTTGACAGAAGTGAAGAGAGCATGACTGTAAAATAGTGGGGCTTCTTGTGTATTTCATTATGGAGCTGAGCAGGCAGAAGTGAGATCAATTATTTCAATAGACATTAGATCAGGGCATAGATAATTTAAAAATAAATTATTTGAAAGAATTACTCTTGAAATATTTATTTATCATTTATTCCTTTCTTGAGTGGGTGAGAGAGCTTAATATGTATGGTTTCTTTAAAGTTTTGGGATAATATATTTGTGAATAATTTTTCCATTATTCACATTCCTCTACCAGTACAGTTTGAAATTTATCATACTGACTGCATAAAGTACTTCTACACAACTTGTCTGACTTCAAGAGTTAGTAAATGAATGACTTAGACTTTGGAAAAAAATAATCCTGAAGTACACTGGATTTCTAGTATGCTTCTGAAAGGAAAAAAATTGACTGGCTTTTTTCATGAGTGAAAATTACAGCATATGGGAGAGTAAGATTTTACAGAATGAAGAGAATGAAGAGAATATCCGACAGAATACTTTTTACAAGGAAAATAATATAAAAAAAAGGCTTTTTCAACTTACAGGTATCATTATTCTACTATAGTAAAGTATATCTATGATAAGAAAAGTAAGAACATGTGGGCTATGGGTCAAGATTGTCTCTGCAAGAGAAACTTGCTATATCCCCAAGCTAAGCCAAATGATGGCTAGAACTAAATCAACAGAAAAGATTTTGAAAAAATGCTAGTTTTAATAAGCAGCACTATGAACTGAATATGAATTGAAATACTCAGAATGATTCTTTCTCTTTTTTTTTTTTTTTTTTTTTTTTTTTTCTAATTTTACGGTTTTCAAACTGATCAAGCAACTGGGGTGCTTCATCATGGAAAAACGATTAGCAACCACACAAAGCTCATGCACCTAGATCAATAAGTCTTTGTGAGGATCATTCAGTCACCATAAACCAAGTCACTGAAAGCTTCTGATATTGCAAGTTTCGAGAAAATGTGTTATACATTGGACTGAAATAGTTTCTGATAATAGTTTCAAACATGGATCCTTAATAAATAGTCCACAAAATAATAAAAAAAGAGAAATGCAGAGATGAGGTAATCAATTTTGCTTTTTGTCTGCTTAAGTGTCTGTTACTTGCTATGATACAACTTTTACACTATCTGGTTTTTCAGTCACTACAAGATATAATAATAAGTTCATATTCTTGATGTAACCAGGATTTGCCTATTGCTCTCCCTAAAAAAGTATTGACAGCTTTTGGAGAAACATGTACCCTGACCTCTCAAATCCTGTGCTGCTGTAAGTAGGAAAATCACACATTTGTCTATTTGCTCTGTATTTTCTATCTTTAGGCAGTTCTACTGTGTCTCTCATATGTCAGGATAGTTCTTCTTAGTATAAATCCTTAGCTATGGAGGGGTTACAATGTTACACATCAGTGGCATTGGATATGTCACCGAGAATTCAACGTGAAACTGCATTCAAAGGAGAAGCTAGACAGCATATTCCCTGTCAGTAGTCTAGTGACCTAACACATAGTCTGTTACAGGACCTAGTGTACTTAAGTCCATATTGATTCTGTGACCCTTGTAGGCACACACTGTACTGAGCTTCTTTCCCCTCCCTTTGGTTTTGTAAAGTGAATGATGTGTGGAATATCATGCACTGATATTCTCATGTTTTTAGTGATCTTTGCATAAACAACCTATGTTTGTTCTCTTGCATGATGCTGGTAATTAATAATGAGGTTCTTTCTACTAATTTCTTACATTCAAAATTTCACCTATAAGTGTTTTGGCCAACTTTCTCTCTGTTGTGATAAGCTATGAATCCTGCCCTTTTTCTTCTTTGCAGATACTGCTTTGGGGCACGATACATCACTTTCTTAGCCAGTCACTTTCCATTTATGCCTTATCTCCTCACGCTAAGCCATTATGCTGCACTGAGGTGTCATGTTGGGGTGTGTTATCATATATGTGTAACCAAATGTGACATAACACAGTGCTAAAGGGCAGCTAGAATTACGCCCATTTCCAGACCAGGAAATTGTTGTCACTGTGAATAACCATTCATGGAGAATGTTTGTGACCTGTAATAAGTGCCCACACTCACGTGTATTCCTGTCTTACATAAGGATAAACAAGTCAGAGAAAAATTTTCTCACATAAGTATCATTCTCAGATTATTATTCTCCTCCTTATGGTTCCATATGATACTACTCTTTCTACACTTTATATTGACCAGAAGCTTCCAGCTTAGAAGGAAGTGAACCAAAATCATGTGACTGCTGTTTTGCAAATTCCCAAGTATAAATAGTTACAATTAAGCGCAAAGAAGGAGGAACTGATCCAAAAGTCTGAATCCAAGAGACCTGAGTCGTGATCCACTGAAGACATCCTGTGGAATTTTAAGAAAGTTACATGGGATGGACATCATTTTACCTCAACAATGTATCTGTCTCAATCCCTTCTACTTTCAGAAGAAAGAGACACATGGTTCTGGTGCTTATCACACTTATAACCTCTGGAAGTATCTCCTTTCTCTCTGCTTAGCATAGAGAAAACCTAGATAACCTGCTGAGAATATGAGACTCAGATTCACTTGTTTCATTTCAGCTGCCTTAATGTGAAGAAACTACATTGTGTCTTCATGCCTCAGTTACCCATCTTTCAAATGGGTATAATAGTTACTCTTCACTCCAGAAGGGTGTTATCAGAGAGTAACTGTAGCATTCTACATTTCAAAGGTAATAAGATAATTATTTGTAACAGATAAACAATAAGCATGTTAGAATGAAAGAAAACAAGAATGCTGAGATATTTCCTATATGAGTTAAGAGTTGTAAGAAATACCTTCTTAGTCAGAAGGAGATTTATGAATGCACATAGGTGCTTTTCCATTCTGCTCATCGATAAGATTGTTAGGGGATTAATTACAATAATTAAACTAGGTTTCTTTTTGTTTTATCAAATTTAATAGGGCCATTTTTAACCGTATGCATCCAGAGAGTATGCTGACAAATGTCTGGCAAAAAAAAGAGAAACGTTCATTGACATTCACCTGGCAGAGACATGAGAAAGACCAGTCTCTGGTCTTTTTCTCTGAGAATGCACAATTTTTCTTCCTACCACCAAAACTACATGAATTCACATCTTTGCATTTGGTGCTACTAACATCCCCCCTGCTGTCTGTCAGCATGTGCATTTGAACCCCTTCTTCAAGCGGTTAGATGACACATGGGCAGGAACTGTGAATCTGGTGAACACACATGATTTCACTCTAGTTTGTAGGGATAAAACAGAACAGTTCATTGAAGGCATTCCTACAATTCTTGCTGTATGCAGAACCATATGGACCAGGCAGCATGAACATGTCTTTCCAAAATAGACCTGGAAAGCACGTACTGCTATTGTTTGTGTGCTACCTACATTGTGGATAAATGATGAAAGACATACTTTTATAGTGCATTTTACAGTGCTTACATGAGCAGTAAGTTCACTAAAAAAAGTGCGTTCTCTGAATCACAAGCAGAGAAATAAGAGCATATGTAGCAGATGCCATGATTTCCAAAAAAAAAACCAGCATTATTTCATGGCTGTTTGATGAAAACCGTGCCATAAAATAATCTCTTTCAATTTGTCAGCACATTTATTTGAATAATGGAATCATTAGAGTGAAGTGTAATTTATTGTCTGAGGTATGGTTAAATGCATAATGTAATGTCTTTTGTGTTTTAACAGGAGTACGTGTATATATGCTAAAAGGAAGCCATACTAGTATAGTTTAAAAATATTATATTCTACCTTTCTAAGACAAATCTTTATTTAAAATCATCTTGAAAGGAGTTTCTCTTTTCCCGTAACTTTGGAAGTGAAAGTGACACATACTTGTGTCTGGGACTATGTCAGATTGATCCAAAAGTTTCATTCTGAAACCTCAAGGCAAATAAACTCCTAACTGAAAAGCTTGGCATTATTCAAAGAGACACTTAGGGAATTTTTACTTGCAATGTTAAAGCATCTGTCAGGAAAGGTGCTGTCAATTGCCACCTGATATAATTATTTCTGACAACAGATGCGATCTGACTACAAAAACTCAACATCTTTAATATGCTGATCAAATTTCATTAACAAAGCATGAATACTAACAAGATTATAAAATATGATGCAGTTTATGTTCAACCTATAAGTAAAAGCGTGATTACATTTAATAGGTGAAAGGGCAGGTTAATTGGAAGTAAAAGTTATATTGTCACTCATCAGTGTATTTAAAGTTTAATTACCGTGAATGCATGATACCAACTGTTTATTAACAGTCTATAATTGTATAGCAGCCATGCTAGCTAGTACTCCAAAAATAATAAAAAATCCCCATATTTTAAGGACTATCCTGATCAATTTGCTTTTCTGTTCCTGCAGGTTAATTCAAATTTGAATTTAGAATACAGGTCAAAAAGAGCTTTACTATAGGCTTCATAGAAAGTTTCTTAAGGACATAGAATCTCATACAGGCAAAACTGAGATTTTCTTCTAAACTATTCCAGTCTATGATACTCGGGTTCGTTGAGGAAAAAGAATAAATGCCTAGAAATGAAAAAATGATTATTCTGTACCTATCCATAGTATGCGTAGGTCTATTTTATTATATCAAGCCTTAATTTCTCTAAGGACTAATATGCACTTCAACCCCTTCAGTTTTAAAAATACATAAATAATGCACCTCTCTTTGTAAATCCTTAAAATTACAGCACTGAGAAAATGCTTTTTCAGCAGACATAATATATATATTGCCAATGTAAAGCATTTATTGTCATCACCACTGACTGATAAAATCTCATATATGCTCCTGGTTCTAGACAAAAATCTATGAAAAATCTCACATTTATATACATCCTTTATAAAAATGTTAAATGATTTTTTTTTATCTTCTAAGCATTTGTAGTTTAAAAGCTTAAGAATGAAATCCTTTTTAAGAAAAGAACCAGTGTACTTCACTCAGTCATTAAAATGTTACTACAAGGTAAGAAGTGATTTTCTATACTTTTAAAACTATTTTATGATGTATACTTATATATTTCTATGCCTTTGAACTTAATTATAATGTACAGTATACACAATTACAACTTTCATTATAAACTGCCTTTACTGTTAACACAGTAATAAATACTGTAGATTAACTGAGAATAGTTCTTGTGTCAACATTTCTGATATTCACAGATATATCTATTAGTTATGCCACAGAGATGGTCTATAATTGATTAATTGCATTAAATTAATCTATCCACCAAAGTTCTACCTACAAAAATTAACTCTCTTTGAGAATATAATAATGGTTTTGTGAGGACAATTGCATATATGATACACACATTAGGCCAAAATCTAAACAAAATTGTTAGTGTGTCATTTTTCAAATTTCCCTAAAGAAACTGCATCCAAAAAGTTCTGAGTACCAAACTGTGGGAAACTGGAGGGCCCTTTAGAGTATCTTAAGGTTTTCTAATGTTAATAAGAATAATGTGCTTCCTCAATCTTATAAGTAAGGATTATTTGATCCCCTTTGCTTCATGTTTCTGTTCCTTAAAACTTTTTAAAATAAAGCCTGAATATTTAAAAGTGGGAATCTACAAGCACAAATCCACAATGTAATCAATGTTTTTGAGTGTATACATGGTCATTAAGGTATCTTACTTGTGCTGTGCAAGTTCTATGCATAAATGATAGCCAAGCAAATGTATCTACTCAGCCATGAACACATAACTTCTCAATCTGATCCCAATCATTCTTTAGCAAAAGTGCTGATTTCTCACAACTTCCTAGTCAGTAAATTGAAAGAACACAAGTTGAAACAAATATAAAGAATGATGACAGCTGCAGGAGACTGTTCTATATCAGGATTGCCTCTGGCAGACTTCCAGTCAAATATAAAATATTTTATCACTGTTTTGGTGAAATTGATTTAGAGAACTATTTTTCTTAATTCTGTGTTAATCTATCTGATGAATACAGTGATAATTTGTTATTGAGAAATATGAGTTAAAAGTGATAACTTAACTCCCTTGAATTTTGTGACATTATAGAACATGACTAATAAATTTTCTAAATAAAGACATTAAGGATATGATACAAAACAATACAGTATAATAATAAGCAAGTACTTTTGAGGATACTGGCTATGTAGGTCAACAACAGAGTCTAAGTGACCAATTCCATCCAACTGCCACACAACAAAGGTACAACATTTGGGATAAGTCTACCTTACCTTTGGTAGTTTAAATACTACAGCTATCTGAAAATTTCATGTCTCTAAAGTCTACTTTGTATTGATTTTTTTTTTTTTTATTATACTACTTAGTAACAAAGTACACTGGTACTAAGAGGAACATCTACCTTACAAAGCTTGAATGAATATGAAAGCTACAATATAATTGTTTTCCATTAATTTATCCTTGAATGTGGAATATCAGTAGCAACAAAGGTAATCCCATCCTCAGTCTGCTATGCGGTATGGAAATAGTAAATATCTGTCTTCAGAAAGAAAAAGGTGTCATACCTCAGTATCAAACAAAATACCTTTTTTTTTCCAAGAGAAATTAAAACATGTTCCTAATCTATTTGTATTCAATTAAAATAATGAACTATTGGCCTGATTTTTTTGTCATTACAGTATGATTTCCTGTTCAGCAACTCTCATTTGATTTCAGGTCACACAGCCATCACATCTTCCTTTCTAATAAAATAGAAATCTTGTCCTGTATATGTACTAAATGAGACTCATCCTCTGAAGATGGGACTCCCACTACTCTTAAATCTCTATTTGTAGCCTCGTCTACTTTAACTCTATTCTTAGCTTTTTCCTCTTGTCTTTAGTGTTGTGTCCAGAGAATATCATGCCACCTAACTTTCTCTGCTACAGGCAGGAATCTGCATCTTGTGGTGAGAAAAGCAGATGTAAGAGAAGATGGAATTTCTACTCTACCATGTTCAGAACAAGGAACAGGGGATAAATTAGTCCATTTCCTACATTCAGTTATCTGCTTACTACTTTTAAGAACCACAGTTAAAGTACAAGAACAACTATCCCTTCAGCAAAGCCACCTAAATTAATTTCCATTTCCTAAATTAGTGAGTAACTATATATGCTATCCTTGAAAATTAATGTAGTTGCTAGGGATGAAAGAGATGCTGCTTATTCCTGTAGATTTTCTGGAAGTGTCTCTTCAACAGCACCTCATGTTTTAATGATGCAGTCCACAGCAAAACAGTGAGGGAGTTTACCAACATCGTTAAGAATTGTCATTCACTTTAAACATAAATATTTGGCCTTTGGTCTTCATATAAGATTTAGATTTCCTTCATGAATTGTCTCTGCCATTCTCTTTTCTAATATGGTTTTTAAATGTTATTTAATATTTTACCTGACATATATAAAAAGCGTAATGTGTTCCTAAAATTGTGTAGACATTAAACAGGTCTTCGATGTTCTTCAATATCATTCCTTGGTTTTGCCTAAGTACACTCAATCTGTCAACCTCTGTTTCAGGGTGTAAAAACCAATATCAGGTGAATTGTTTTCTGGTCAACTTGGGAAAGTGTTTCAGTTCTTTCAAAGCCTAGTCTAATATTAGTTACAGGTAACACATGACAGGAAGGGCATGTTTAGAAGAGTTTACCTGCACTGTCCTTCAGAAATCAGAAGTTGAGGGAGCTTTTCAAATTTTCTGAATATACTTGATTTTGGTTTCATTCCTCTGTTTCTCACTGAATTAAAGTTCTAAAGTAATAGATTTTTTTAAAAAAGGGAAGAGTTCAGTGACTTCCTCTTGTATTAAGTACAGACCTTTCACTCTCATAGTCTGGTCCTCACTGACAGGTACAGAAGCTCATATGTCTTATTAAAACTTCATGCAGATATCATTTGAAGAGTTCTTAACTCTTTTTGTCAGAGAGATTTTTGGTTGACTCTCCACACAGTTTAAAATAATCCAGATAGACGTATCAAAAAAAACAGTTTGCACAGTGAAGCTGAGACTTTTTTTCCTCAAATGATGACTAATATTGAGTCACAAATGATTAAAAGCAGACGTGAAAAAGAACTTTCTTGGAACATTTCTTGATAGTTAAAAACAGTACCCTGGCTTGAAAAATAATGATATCTGAATAGTGAGATCTCTCTTCAACATAGTCACAGAGGTATTTGTAAAATACTTTTCCTTGCAATTCTTTGTTGTTCTGTATTCCCTCTATATCAATATGAAAATGGAATCAGATCATAGGTCATCTGGTAGTTTATGTACATTGTTATAAACTGTCTTTTTCTTTTCTTTTTAGGAATGAATAATTGATACAATAAACTTGACAATTAGGCATAGGATTTTTCTCTTTTTTTTTTTTTTTTTTTCAGCACATCAAATATCCATGCATTGTTGGTCATAGATCTCATCTGACTGAATCAAGTTTTTTCCATATCCTTGGGAGACTTGTAGTAGGTTGGCAACATAATAATGTTGAGTGTGCATCCACTCTTCTGTTGTTCTATGCATATCCAGCAATTAATTTCTCCTTATAAAATTGTCTGAAAATGTTTTGCTAGGCACTAGCATGAAAAATTTGCAAACTAAAAATATTGGAATATACTTATGCTTGATGCGAGTAAGATTTTTTTTCCCTTGAAAGTGATTTTGATCTCCTTCATTGTAAAGTGCTATTGAATATGATGTACAGCACAAACATCTTTAGTGACTTCTCATTGTTGATGTTGTCAGCTGAGTATCTGTTTCTACTGACATTTCAGTGATGTCTTGAAATGACAACTGATTAAAAATTAAGTGAGGTTTTCTGTTTGCCTTCCATCATCAGTCCTCTTCACTTGAATAACTTACCTATTTGCATATGTCAGTGATGTCATACAGTGCTAATTGGTGTGGAGCTTGGTTGGCTTCCTTTACTTTTTTCATTCTTATTATTTATGATTATTACTATTATTCTTGATATTAATCTTAATATTTTCAAAAAGTTGTCCAGTTGGATCAGGCTAGTGAAACTATGATTATCATATAACTAACAACAGCAAAGTGTTTCAGTGAAGAACTTAAGAGTAAGTCAAACAAAATTTATTCTAATCATCTTGGGGAATAGTTGAAACTAATAAATACACCTTATATAAATCACTCTATATGAAAAAAGGAAAACCATAATGCAGAGAGGAACTGAGCTTTTGATGTGGAGAAGCTGTGACAGCCAAGACAGCAAATTCCTCAGCTTAATAAAGCTCACTTTTCAGAAGTGTCTCTTGACATTCATCCTAAATTTTACCTCTTCTGAATGTCTCCAGTTTAATTTAGCTATATCACACTTTATTAAACTGAGCAATTTCTTGCAAGCATTTATTGCATCTAAGTATAGGACAAGCTTTGCAAACATCAGCTTGACCCCAGGATGAATTCCTCTGCCCAGTACCAGTGAAAACTCAGGCAGTGAAAGGCCACTAACAACTCTTACATTAATCCTTTGGTTGACAGAAATATGAGCTGTAGACAGGGAACTTTATACCCTCTCAGTTCTCTTGTATTGGCGTGGTGTCCAAGGTTTAAGGGTATTTTGTATTTTACAACTAAGTGGTATGGCGTATGGTGGCTTATTGAAGATGATGGGAACATTCCACACAATAGGAAAGACTGGTGTTAAGTCCACTCAGATTCTAGATTGTGTGATCCTCTACTTATAATAATAATACAATATCTTTTAATATTATTCCTGTAAATTTTATAAGTGTCATGTTTTATATTCTTTGTAAATTCATAAAGTATATCTGGATGTACAATTAGAACAAAAACTATTCTAACATAAAAAAAAAAATATTTTAAAAAAGGTTATTAATCTAATGAAATACTAAAGCTAATGAAAGCTAAAATTTAGTCATGCATATAGGGGGGAATACCTTTACCTTACCATGAACAGAAGCTTTAAAAGAAGTTACAAGAAGTATCCTGGAAAAGTATAGTCTAGCCCATATTTCTTTATGTGTTTTATTGCTTTGGTTTGTTTTGTTTTCATGAGACAGTTGTATTTTCATAAGTCAAATTTTAATTGCCTTTTGGAAACAGAAGAAGGAGGGATGGTAAAAGATGATTTTTCTCCTAAGCCCATGGTTTTTCTTATTAAACTTAAATTCACAAAACATCTAGAAGTTTCTGAGGCACTTTAATATAGCTCGTTTTCCTAAGTCTTATTGCTTAACTGTGATTCTTATCAAATGTTTTACACTATTTCTATGCAAAACATCTTTTTGCTTCTGGCTGAGAATCTGTGATTTAATGGGGCATCAGTAAGCCAAATATGGGATATATCAGACTGTTCTACTAAACACTTGCAGAGTATGTCTCCTGTTGGACAGAAGAAAATGGGAAGGAGAAAATCTGACCATTGCGTATGGTATTCAGTAAATATTTTATTAAAATGATGCAATATGAAAGGGAAATGAATATTTTTTAAAATCATGATAATTCTAAGGATTTAATCCTTGATGACCTTAAGAAAAATATCACAACACATGCAACTATAAGATTATGTAAAAAGAAAGTTAGAATTGATGAAAATGCACAGATTAGGTCCATTCACATAAACATATTGAGAAAACGAATGGGGTTTTTTTTTACTTGTAAGAATTTTTCTTAAATTTAAAAATAAAATCATATTTATATTTCAGAAATAACTAATAATGTAGGGTTGTGATGGAGTGGGAAGTGTCTTTGTAAATGAAATATTTGTTCTTAACCTTTAAATACGTTTCTTTTTTATTCATTGTTACATACATAGAGCTAGAAGGAAATAATATTTTTATGTACTACATTTATATGAAAAACATATACAGTGCCACCAATTATGGGAACCAGATTATTGATGTTTCAGTGGTTAAATATGAATCTGGTCATTTTCTAACAAGAAAAATGATATACCTATATTTAACTTCTGTGTTTCCCTCTAATAAAAAATGTGGAATTATTTCATAACAGCTGCCGCATTCACTTAAAGAAGTAAATACTAGCACATTTGCCATCTGGTTTAGTGACTTTTTATGATAGTTAAGAGCTGTCATTCTCTGGTAACTCCAGATTTATCATCTGAAGTTGATGTTACAATTCTGATTAGCTTAACACTTGTTATCTATGTTGTAGAATAATCTGGCCAACATTTCAAAGAAAGTCAGTGTTCCAGCAGTTATCGAGAAAGAGCTAAAATTAGAGTATGCTCCTGGGTTTGGCAATATACTTTGTGTCTCCTTATTCGATCCCTCATAGCTGCCAGCCAGATATGTACCACTATAGATAAGAAAAGCACTACTAAAAATATTATCAAAATAATATTAAACACTGGTCTTATCAGGCCTGCAAGCTAATTTCACCTCAGTATGAGAAAGGTTTGCGATCACATTTGTCCGACTGGAGGACAATGAGGCTGGGGAAGAGGCTTGCACCACTGCATGCATGGGAGTCCTCAAACTGGTAACGTGATGTGGTACTGAAAAGGCTGGTCTAATTGCCATGTTTTACATTATTAAACTGAGGTTTTCTGAAATTAATGCAAATGCATGCTTATCTGAAATAATGTTTGCTCTTCATATTGAAGATATATATTCACTGAGTTCAATGCTATTAATAGCATAAAGTCCCTGCCTTTCCAATCCCTAAGCATCTTCTGAATCTTCTGCTACGCTCACGGTGTGCCCTACATTTTTATTTTATACAGTGACTTAATTTCCCAGTATATATTGTAGCTTCTGGGAAACCGTTCATAATTAGAAAAGTTTAATATCCATAATAAATAGCTGTAGCATAAATTATTTAATATCTAATCCTGTTCATTATAAAATTATTTTCTTCATGCATTTTTGACTAGCTTTAGTGACAGTTAAAAACACTGAAATATTAATGAAATGCAGTATGATATAAAATAGCATATTACACTAAATTATACAGTTCTTATAGACATGACCGTGAGCAACTGGCTTTAGGTGACCCTGCTTGAGCAGGGGATTTGGACTAGGTGACCTCCAGAGGTCCCTTCCAACCCCAACCATTCTTATTCTGTGAATTAAACATTATATCTAGTAGTCTAAGTAAAATAACCTTCTGTTCATTTATTGAATGAATTTCACAACCAGTACATAAAATAGAAAAAATATCTACATAGTGATATAATTACAAGAAACAGTGTTTCAAAGAAAAATATTAAATTACTATATGCAATAAATCAGATAATCAGTAAATCAGTTTTTACTTCTACCAGAGGTACTTTAGTTTCATTCATAATCAGAGTTGCTTTATTAAGCAAGATTTTTCTAGCCACAAAAAGGACCACAATATTGCAACATTATTTTTGTCTTGGTACTATGTCCATATTAATTATTCATATATTTTGAGTCTTTCATATATTTGGTATTTGGAAATGGTCTACACTTAAGCACCTGACTAACCACCACCAATTTGCACTATTAATTTTTCTTCCTTCTTTTAACTTCCTTCTAAAACATTCTGTCTTACTTGTTTTGATTTGTTTTGTTTCTTTTAATGGAATATTCCATTTTGGTATCTAATTCAAAATAGTAATGTTGTTATTTCTGTTCTTACTGTTTCTTCCTGATGGAGTACTGCATACAATATTATTTTACATTTCAAATATATAGTAATGATCATTAGTTGTCTTGGTGATGAATGTGTTGTGTATCTGAGGGACAATTGTGTGCATTTTGGTGATGGGTTGATGTAGATTATAATCTGTCAGGAACATTCTATATATCAGACCTTTACTGGAATAAAATGTCAATAATTAACATCATGAGAACAGTAAAAAAAAAAAAATATTTTAAGTTTCTATTGCACATGCATTTTTTCAAGACAAGCTCATTAAAGGTCCACTACAATTTTGCAACAGAAGTTGGCATCTTTGGGTCATTTTATAGTTTCTTTAGCACACCGTAACAAAAGAAGCTCACTGTGAAAATAAAGGTACAAATACATTGATCACAGCAAACAAAGCTGAGATTTACTGCAAAGGTCACAGAGGATAAAAACCCAAATAGTTAGCTATGATCCTAAAACAGTGTTACAGCTCCTCAGTTAAGAACTGTGGGAAAGGCAACTAACACATCCATCATTTATATTTCAAAGGAAAGTCACTAAGCCATTCTCCGGTCTGTGACAAATAGTCCAGACCTCTGAGTTCCCATTTCAAAGTGCAGTTGAAATAATCAGGTGGCTAAGATTGAGGGAAGAATTTCAGGCACACCCTTCTATGAAGCATTTCTGTCTGGACTGGCTGCTCAACATAGGTTAAGTGACTTTTCTGAACTGCTAAACTCTCTGTTTGCTGAACAGAAATACTAGGGACCTAACTTCTGCTCTACATTCTACATCAGGTCCAAGGTAGTAGAAACATTCTACTGAAATATACAGAATTTTTATCATAAAATTTATAAATTTTATTATAATAAATATTTTCTCAGATTTCAGATGCTATTTAAAGTATTCAATAACACCCCATAGAGTCTCCCTCCCTTTTCTTTAAGAGCCATGCAATGACCTTCATACTCACATCAGGAAGCAGTTATTTTCATGAGCAATCTCCATGAAATTTAAGTGCTTACAGTCTGGCCCTGAAAGAGTAGTACAATAACTAAGACCTAGACTTCTCAACTAACATTCCATTTAGCTGCCTTTAAAGGAATTGTCTTGTGACATACTTCTATATTACAGTGACATTGTTCTCAAGAAACTTTAGATTTTATAGTGCTGGATCTGATAACATGTTGGAGAATGGCTCAGAGACAAGGGTCCTGAGCCCACCGAGCAATTGTATGATCAGAGCCTGCTCTAGCTGCTGATGCTGGGCCTCACTAGGGTTTGCCTGCAGCTGCTCGCAGCTGCTGATACATGAAGAATGTCAAGGACGCTTCAGCCCTGTGTACTGTGGTGTGTCGAAAACAGGTTAAGGGGAATTAGGAATAGTGGTCTGAGAAACCCAGTGTTGTGGTAACGGTGGTCTGAGAAACATTGTGTTATGGTACTGTCGTGTATCGAAAACAAGTCAAGAGGAAGTAGAAATAGTAGCATGAGAAACTTAGTGTTATGAGAAGCTTGTGCTGTAAGCTAACTGCAAGTAGGTAGACCGTGCGAATACGACCTTTAGAGCTTAAACCAATCAGCTAGTGACTAGTAGGCATAATAATTATCATTGTCTGTATAAATAATGTACCCTGGACCAATAAACACACACGTTGATTGATGCTCTATCTTTCACACTGAACCCGTCTCAGCGTGTCGTTCGTCCGCAGCTCCGCAATAACACTAAAACAAATACAACAGATGAAGATAGTCACTTGGTAAGAAGTATGAACAGGAAAGCACTGTGAAAAACTGTGCTCTTGTTGTGTAACTGCCATGAGGTGTGTGTTGCATGAGCTGATGGAGCCACTGAGCATAACCTCTCACCTGAGCTCATCTCTGACAGTTCAGGTTAAGTGTGCTCACTACAGCACAGCTCTGCACGTTTTATGACTCTGTTCTGGAAATCCCTCTGTCATGTCCAACCAATTTTATCAATTTCTTAAATAATTCACAAATTTTCTGTTGAATTTTCTTTAAACTCTTACCAGTTGCCCACTGACAGCATGACCAAATTTTTAATGCTTTTTGTAGCTTAGGTCTCAGATGAACAGCTCGTATTTTAACCCATTGTCCTAGTTCGGGCTGGACTAGAGTTCCCGTTGGTCTGGCAGTGGGAGGAGCTGCAGCACCCTGAGACCCCAGGGGCTCCCCAGGTCCCAGTGCCCTCACCTGTGTGCGGGGGCGGGGGGAGCACAGCTGGAGGGCTGGGCCCCGATTGGCCGATAGTCCATGTCACGTGACATTGTGCTCACTATATAAAGGCAGGAGTGGGCTGGGAGGGGCTCTTACTTCCAGGAGTGTGGCTGTGGGGCCTTTGTGTTGGGGATCACTGGCTGGGAGCAGGTGGGTGTCAGTTGGTGGGAGGTGAGCAGCTGTATTGTACATCACCTGTTGATACTGCTGTCAGTGTATTATTATTATACTGTTATTATACTGTTTTTCTCTCAACCCGCGAGTCTCCCTTTACCCCTCCGATTCCCTCCCCATTCTCAAGTTGGGGGAGGGTGGGTGAGCGACTGTGTGGCATTTAGCTGCTGACCAGGCTCAAACGACAACACCCATTAACAACCAGGTGAGTGGCACACTTTAGCAATTTCTTACAATAAACTTAAGAATAATCAGTATCACAGAAGTGGCAGCATCAGTATGGCTGTTCTCTCAGTCTTGTACTTTCTCACACAGTGAGTGTTGCAGCTATTTCTGCGAATCTGGGGAACACTTCTGTATTGGGATGGCATTTTTTTCATTGTTTACATAAAGCCTGTTTTATTACCTTTTTATATTCCTTGTTTTGTAACATTGTTTCCTTGCATTTTACTGAATATATAAAATAATGCTGAATATTAGTTTACCCTAATATAGCTCAGCAGCTTATGTGCAAATTAAACTATAATGCTCCTCCTTCAGAAACCCGTGCTAGAGGGAACCACAGTCTGCTAATGAGCACTGAGGGACCATTTGTAGTCTCCGAAGAAATTCAGGGCACTCTACTGTTTGAACGTGAGTATAATCTTCATAAAGGGTTATGAGCTGTTGCATGTATTGGGGTAAATTAAACCTTAAAATAACCCTTTCAAAATCACTGGAATTACTGTACTCATGTAGTCTACTGGGTATGATTTAGGTGATTCCCCACTTGAAAGAAAATGTTTTCTGTAATTCATTTAAATTTCACTGAATTCACAGCACAAATATGCAAAGGGGGAGGGATCTAGGATATTTTTTCATCTTTTTCTCCTTAACACATTGTTTAGTATACAGATCCCTGATAGAGTTGGTAACATATTTATATAGTTATTTATATTTTTGTTTTTATAAAACATTTGTACAATGGTAAAGTCCTATTCTTAAGAATCTTTTGGTATTTTGAAGGATAAGGGAGTTCATTTTGTCAAAACTTCACTAAAGAAAACAACTTTTGGATCCAGGATCCACTTTTATTCAAGAAAAAATAATAATGGGATATCCATTGGAAATACAAGAGAGGTAAGCCAATTTTTCCTGCTGTATGATCAAGAACTGATCTTCCTTAAGTGGCTTCTGTAAATGTGTCTCTTTCAGTCTCTAACTGGAACTTTATTTATAAAAAGCTTGAATTACTCTCAGGTCACAAAGTGACCTTACAACCAAATTATTAGGGCACCAAGAAAAACAGAAGTTTGGGTTCTTTCTTAACCTACTGCAGCACTACCATTTTGCCCTCTTGGATGTATTCAGTCAACCTCTGAGCAAAGCAGTGGTTTGAGCTGGAATTGCTTGACCTAATCCTTAAAATTAACACCATAAACCCCACCAAGACAGCCTCTAAAGTCTCCATTCAGTTTCCTAAATAGGGGCATCTAGTGCTATTTGATATTCCACAGGGACTTGAAACATCTGCAAAGTGACATAGAATATATAAAACAATTATTTACTGGCTATCACAGACAATACGGATCTAAAATTTAAGAAGTTATTAACCTAAGCACTAGTGTGTTCATCACTTCAGCTAAGGCACCTGAAGGGTCTTTGTTAACCAGGCATCCATCAGTCAGAGGAGCCTCCACTGCTCCCTGGGACAGATCCTTGGTGTTGCTGAGTTGCCGTTTTCCACCAGCACTCTTGACAGTGATAGCTTGACACAATGATTTCCAACTAGGCTGAATATCTTCCTTTTGTAGGATTAAATAAAGGGATCTTATACCTTCATATGTTACATAAGTTTTACACAGTTTGTTTTAAAATAAATTATACTGAGGTATAAAGAATGAACTATTTAATTGTACAAAAAGACTGGGAGTTCAGTATGTAGACTGGTTGACCAAAGGAGGACTTCCTTGATGAACTAAATAACAAAAAGTTGTGGCAGGTGCACCCACCCTGATGAAGATGGGTCTCCCTGGCTGTTGAGACATAGTGGCTGCTGATTCCCTTTTTGCACCCTTTTTGTCAGGTCTTTACAGTAATTGGGGCCCTCAGCCAGTAAGAGCTGATACTGACCAAAGATCAGATTCGGCTCTGGTACAGATGGAGGCCCTGGAGGAACCATTTTGAGCCAGTCCTCTTTGAAGCAGCATGACTGGCATTGAGGATCCTCTCCTTGGCCTGCAATGCCACCCAAGGAAAACTCATAGAGGTTGACAGCCTTCACTTTTATGTGAGTGATTGTTCATTTTGGATTGTCATAGGAAGTCCTTGAATTGACTGAGCAGTAATAGTTTTCGTTTAATGGATATTCAAATCTGTTGTTTATTAATGATTGTTGGAGTATCGATTGAAGGTACTTAGATTTTAAAGTATTTGTCCTGTTTATTTTGAGAGCCTCTGCAACAAAAGGAGCATACAAAAAGAAGAATCAGGAACAGGTAAAGAAGGGAGAGGAGCATAACAGTATTGCTTAGGTATTTAGGGACAAAATCAGTGCAAAATTCAGAGAAGCTAAGATGATTTAAGGACAAGAAGGGTGAAAAGAAGAGATTCTATGGGTAAGCTAGTTGCAAAAATTAGTCCAGGAAAAGGAGATAACCTAAGGCTGAATGGTGGGCACTTGTCCAAGAGCAAAGGCTGAAGCTCTTTCTGGGGGGTCTGCAATGTCTACCCCAGCAGTGGCTGATGTCTACACCCAGATGGAGCTGCTGGAAGGAGAAGCTGCAGTGAAGGCCTCAGACTGCAGGAAGTGCCCAGACCCTTCTCCTGGGGCAGGGACAGGCAGCCAACCTGCCTGCAAAAGGTGTCCCCAGGAGGATGCCTTCCTGCAGCAGGTGGCTGGGCTGTGGGAGGCGGTGAGAAGGCTGCATAGCATCAGGGAGGCTGAGGAGGAGGTAATTGGTTCAAAGAACAACCTGCAGTGTACCCATGGCCAAACAGCCAAAAACTACCCCACTGGCACACACAAGTGAGGGGGTGCAGTAATGCAGATTAGAGATGTGCACGTGCCTCCAGGGCTGCAATCTTATTGGCATTGTTGAGACAGGGTGGGATGGCTCTTATTGGTGTGTTGGAATGGAAGGATACAAGCTCTTTAGGAAGAACAGGCAGGGGAGACAAGGAGGGAATGTCACCCTCTGTGTCAATGATGAGCTGAAGTGCGTGGAGCTCTGCCTGGGGATGAATGAGGAGCCAAATGAGAGTCTGAGTCAGGATTAAAAGGAGGGCAGGGACAAGCGATGTTATTCTGGGGGTCTGCTGTAGTCAGACTGAGCAGATGAGGCCATCTATAGACAGAAGTAGCCTCATGTTCACAAGCCTTGGTCCTTATGGGGGACTTCAACCACCCTGGTATCTGTTGGAGGGACAACACAGCAGGGCATAAGCAATCCAGGAGGTTCCTGGAATGAATTGATAATTTCCTTCTCCAAGTGACAACAAAACCAATGAGGAGAAGTGGTATGCTAGACCTTGTTCTCACCAACAAGGAGGGGCTGGTGGGGTATGTGAAACTCAAGGGCAGCCTTTGCTGCAGTGACCATGAAATGGTGGAGATGAAGATCCTTAGAGCAGCAAGGAGGGTGCACAACAAGCTTGCTACCCTGGACTTCAGGAGAGCATACTTCAGTGTCTTCAAGGGTCTGTTTGGTAGACTACCATGGGAGAAAGCCTTGGAGGGAAGAGGGGCCCCAGAAAGCTGCTTAATATTCAAGAATCATCTCCTCCAAGCTCAGGAACAATACATTCTGACAAAGAGGAAGTTGGGTAAGAAAACCAGTAAGTCTGCATGGATGAACAAAGAGCTCCTGGACAAGATCAAACACAAAAAGGAAAACTACAGAGAGTGGAAGCAAGGACAGGTAGCCTGAGTGGAATACAGAGAAACTGTCCAAGCATCCAGCGATCAGGTTAGGAAGTCCAAAGGCATGATTAAATTAAATCTGGCCAGGGACATCAAGAGCAACAAGAAAAGCTTCTATAGGTACATCAGTGATAAAAGGAAGACTAGGGAAAATGTGGGCCCTCTCTGAAAGGAAACAGGAGACCTGGTTACACAGGATATGGAGAAAGCTGATGTACTCAATGACATTTTTGTCACAGTCTTCACCGGCAAGGGCTCCAGCTACACCACCCAAGTCACAGAAGGTAAAGACAGGGACTAGGAGAATGAAGAACTGCCCACTATAGGAAAAGATCAGATTCGAGACTAAGGAACCTGAAGGTGAAGAAGTCCATAGGACCTGATGAGACGCATCTGTGGGTCCTGAGGGAACTGGTGGGTGAAATGGCTAAGTCAATATATTTGAGAAGTTGGGGCATTCTGGTGAAGTTCACACTGACTGGAAAAGGGGAAACATAACTCCCATTTTGAAAAGAAAAAAGGAAGTCTTGCGGAACTACAGGCCCATCAGTCACACACCTATGTGACCAGCAAGATCATAGAGAAACTATGCTAGGGCATATGGAAAAAAAAGGTGGTGACTGGTGACAACATGGCTTCACTGAGGACAAATCATGCCTGAAAAATTTGGTGGCCTTCTGTGATGAGGCTACAACATCGGTGGATAAGGGAAGAGCAACTGACATCATCTGCATGGACTTGTGCAAAGTGTTTGACACTGTCCTGCATGACATCCTTGTGTCTAAATTAGAGAAACATTGATTTGATGGATGGACCACTGAAGGCATAAAGAATTGACTGTATGGTTGCACTCAAAGAGTTACAGTCAACAGCCCCATATACAAATAGAGACCAGGGTTGAGTACTGTACCTCAGGGGTCGATACTGGAATCAGCACTACTTAACATCCTTGTTGGTGACAGAGACAGTGACATTGACTGCACCTTTAGCAAGTTTGTGGATGACACCAAGCTGTGTGATGTGGTTGACATGCTGGAGAGAAAGGAAACCATCCAGAGGGACCTGGACGGGCTTGAGAGTTGGAACTGTGAAAACATGAAGTTCAAGGCCAAGTGCAAGATCCTGCACATGGAACAGGGCAATCCCAAGCACAAATACAGGCTTGGCAATGAGTGGATTGACAGTAGCCCTGAGGAGAAGGAATTGGGGGTATTAGTGGATGGAAGATTGACTATCAGCCAACAATGTGCACTCACAGCCCAGAAAGCCAACTGTACTCTGGGCTACATCAAGAGAAGTGTGGTCAGCAGGTTGAGGGAGGGGATTCTCCCCCTCTTCTCTCATGAGATCGCACCTGCAGTACTGTGTCCAGCTCTGGAGTCCCCAGTGTAAGAAGGTCATGGAGCTGCTTGAGCAGGTCCAGAGGAGTCCACAAAGATGGTCGGGGGTCTAAAGCACCTCCCTCATGAGGACAGGTTGAGAGATTTGGAGTTGTTCAGCCTGGAGAAGAGAAGGCTCTGGGGAGATCTTATAGCAGCCTTCCAGCACTTAAAAGGGGCCTACAGGGAAGATGGGGAGGGACTCTTTATCAGGGAGTATAGTGATAGGATGAGTGGTAATGGTTTTAAACTGAAAGAGGGTAGACTTGGATTAGATATAAGAAAGAAATTCTTTCCTGTGAGGGGTGGTGAGACACTGGCACAGGTTTCCCAGAGAGGTTGTGTCTGCCCCTTCCCTGGAAGTGTTCAAGGCCAGGTTGGATGGGACTTTGAGCAACCTGGTGTAGTGGAAAGTGTCCTGGCCCAAGGCAGGGGGTTTGGAAATAGATAGTCTTTAAGGTCCCTTCCAATCCAAATCGTTCTATGGGAAAAGGCTCAAAATGTTGACCCCTTCTTTACTTTGGTTTTCACAATCAAGTTGTATTTCCTAGTTATACTCTATTTTTTTCCCAGCAATTAAGCAAGGCTATAAGGTAATTATCTGGCATGCAGCAGATTTTTCTTTTCCATGAATTATTCACTTCGCTGACTGAATCACAGTTTCTGGGTCCCTATCATGTCCTCATCTGAGCAAACTAACCCTCTATTAATTGCCCTTGCTGTCTATGCTCCCACTTACCAGCTAGAGAGGTGTCCAGACAGACCTTGTGGACAGACAGGAGACTGCTACTCCCTAACCAGCAGTCAGTGAAAAAAACAAGAGTACAGACCTTTTTTAAACAAGAACCTGTCCATAAGGAAAGAGCTAACAAAGACTATTAGTTGTAGCAGCCCCTAGAAACTATAAAACTTAACTTAAAACTAATTTTTAAACAACAGCAAAAACTAGGAAAAAAAAAATCACACAAATAAATGAATGAGTTCCGCAGAATCTTCAGGGTGCAGTATGGGGGTGGCGGAGAAGAAAAGTTGTGGAAAATCAAATAAACAGAAAACCCACCGACAAGGAAACTTCACCTAAATAAGTGTTGTGGTTTAGGCCTGATTGGCAGCCAACCACAATGCAGCACCTCTCTCTCCCTTCCCCTCCGGCAATGAGAAGGGACAGAGAGCGAGGCTTGGGGTTCAAGATAGGACTGGGATGGGAGAATATCCCCCTTTTATGATCACGAGCAAAAGGCAGACTCGTTAGGGGAAATAAAAAAAGAACATACATTTATTACAGACACTAACAACACATAACAGAGTAAGACAGTGAGAAGCATTGCCACATCTTGAGAACACCTTCCCCCCACCCCTCCCTTCTTCCCGGGCTCAGCTCTGCTCCCGATATCTCTACCTCCTCCCCCAGTGGTGCAGGGAATGGAGGGGTGCAGTCAGCGTTGCCACTTCCTTCATGTTCGGTGAGGGGAGTGTCCAAAACTTCTTCCCCCTGTTCCATCGTGGTCCCTCTCTCACAGAAGACAGTCCTCCACAAACTTTCTCCGACTTGAATTCCTCCCATGGGCCACAGTGTTCCCCACACTGCTCCGTCATGGGTCACTAACTTCCTCCGACTGGATTCTCTCCCACGGCTGCAGCCCTTCCTGAGCTGCTCCGGTGTGGGACACCCCCGCATGCTGCAATCCTCCCAGCGCTGAATTACAGCAGCGGGGCTACCTTTTCCCATGAGACCCTGGCCTTCTTCAGGCACAGAACCTTGATCATCTGAGCAGGAACAACAAGCCACAAATCAATGTCTGCTCCACCGTAGATCTTCATGGGTGGCTGGGGGGGCCACCCTGCCGTCTCACCACAGGATACAGGGGGGTCTCTGCTCCAGCACACCTTCCCCCTCCTTTCTTCCTCCGTTCCTCCACTGACTTTGGTGTTCATGCAGCTGCAGCAACTCCTCCTCACAAGTCTGACTGCTTGTCACCACGTCCCTTCTTAAATACGTTATCGCAGAGGCGCAGCCGATTGGCTCAATTTCCCAAACAGAAGTGGAGCTGAAGTGGAGCTGGGGGAGCTTCGAGAAGCTTCTCACAGGGGGCCGCCCCGATAGCCCCCTCCCCTGCCACCAAAAAACTCCACCACTCACTCAACTCAGGACAATATGTAAATACATTAATGAACCACAAAGAAACTGCTGAACACCATCAGGAAAAAATATCCCTGCTTACACTCCACTACATCATCTACTGAAAAGCAGAGGAATAATAATCAGAAAAAGCTGCCCCAAACCCCAATAACAACCTCTTCTGCCACCAAAACCCTTTGGTTATTTTGCATAGTTTAAGATAAAAATTGGTTTCTTTTTACAGTATTTCAAGCTACTACTTTTATGAGGATAGCCCCTATAACATTGCACTGTAAAGAACTGATATCATCTTTGTTCATTACTTCAAAGGGTATCTCAGCTGTACATCATAAGCAGAGTATCTTTGTATAGCTGGCATTTCATTGTTGTACCAAGCGCTTATTCTTTTCACTTTTATCTGTGGTAAATAATTGTTCAAGACTGCTATTGACCTTCTGACATTGCTTCTTCCAAAATACTTAATCTGCTTCTGAATTCAGTTGCAGTTGTTCCAGATCAACTACCTACAAGAGCAGTGCTGACACTGCAAGCTGTCATCTTACACCGTTGGTCAACACTGAACAAAGAATCACACTGGGGTTTGCACATGCACAAACAACATAAGCCAAAGTGTCAATAGTCAATGGAGTGAGGGTAGGTCATGTAGGCAAACTGTCCCTGGGGTTTCCTTATATTTCACATGAAAGGGCTGCCTAGACTCTTCAAACAAAGCTTGTGATGTATCTTATATTGAACTTTGGGTCAGCTGTTTCATTAAAGAGCTGCAACTTTATCTACAGAAGTTTTGCAGATGGATTTGAAGTTGAAAGACTTAATGATTCTGCAGTCATACATAAGTAAACTTTACAATCAAAACTCACCTTTCATATATACACTTTTGTATGTAAGTATGTAGATGTATATATTCAAGTATATATTTGTAGCTGTATATAAAAAACATGTATATGCATATATGTTTATATATATAGGCATACCTTTATCTCTCATCACAGCAACGTTAGAGACAGTTCTGCTGGTATCTGGAAAGATAATCATGGCTGTATATTTAGAGGTCAAATGTCTACTTACTGTGTGTATAATTCTTACTCTTTACTTGAAAACAAAAGGGGAATATGATTTAACAAATTTAACAGTCCCATTAGCATGTTGTTATGTTAAGAAAATAATAGCTGTCACAGTTTAAAATTTTCTGAAGAATTTATATATGCTCTTCAGAGTCTTTACTAGAAAACCCGCTTTGTTTTTGTTTAGATTTATTATTTTTTTGTGCTAGATTATTCTTTCATGTACCATAGCATACAAACTAGATTTTTCAACAAATTGTTTATGAAAAATGTTAGCTTGGGATTGGGTGTCTGATGGAAAGGTCAGTGATAATCTAATGTAAAGAACAAACAACAATAAGTAATTTAAAGTGAAAAGGCTAAAATATATGTTGAAGTCTTCCCAGTCTTCTTGGGTAGTTGAAATCTCATGAAGGGTAAGAATTTTCTTCATTTTCATATACTCTAAAATTGCTTGTACTCGGTGTGAAATGTATGTGCGTGGTGCATAGATGTATTATAAATATGATGATCTATTTTTTTTTTAACATTTATATCTCAAAATACTTTTTCTACTACACTATATTCTTTTCAAATTCTCTCTGACTAAGGCTCTGTTTAGCAAGACTTTAACCCAGAATAAATGCTGACTGCCACATTGTAACCTTTTTATTTTATAAAACACAGTCATTGACAGTCACATCAGTCATCTTGGAACTTTGTATACATGAACATACTCTATAGCTTCATCTTCTGTCTTTACCAATGTATTTATATGTGCTGCTATTTGTGCTCTTAGTCTTATCTTTAATTCCATTTACTATTTAGATTAACATAAAATGCATTTCAGGAATACATAACCATATCTATTCTCCTTTTGATAAATTATTTAGCTCATGTTGCACATAATAAAGGAAGAGTAGTCACTGCCCATCAGCACCTTTTTGTGGCACTTAGATCTGGGACACATGTAGGAAACACTACAAAATTTTTGTTTCATACTATCAATGTCCTTGCTGAGGAAAATTCTGCTAAAATTTCACATTTGTAATGACTAGAGTGTTGAATAGGGGTAAAAAGTAATTTTACATAAACTATTTTTTTTTTTATTTAATTCACCAGTGCAATTCTTAATTATCTCATGATCTTTTTAAGTAATCTACTTACAAAAGCCAACTGCTTGCGCAGTGAATGTTTTTGTGAAAGCAAGAGACCTACCTGGTAATAAGAATTCTGCAAATAACATTCCTGTAGTCTGTATTTCTTCTTCCAAAAAAAAGTCTAAAAATTAAAAAACTTACCCCCAGGCCATACTGCCTTTGAGATGTCTCACAGAGACATTGTGCATTCGGCTTAGGGGAGAGGAGAGTGGGCACGGTGTGTGACTTCCATAATCCAGGCAGCGCAGGACTAACATCAGGGGGAATACACATTTCTTTTGCTACCCTTGCCTCCCTACCCAGGTGGCAGCTTTGCTGCAATGCTGCTGCCATTGCCTCTCGCCCTGAGACTCCCAACCCCTGGGCTGCAGTGCACACACAAGCTCTTCATTTATTCTGTGGGTTGGATGCACAAGCTGTTGGCTTGAAAACTGGGGTGGAAAGTAACAAATGAGCTGTCTTTCTCTTTTTCTGAATGAGATAATCTTATTTTTGTGTATTTGTACAGATTAAAACTGGAAGGCAGAAAATTAGGACAGACTTTCCCTTCAGCATAATGTCTAAGTGTATCTCACCAATTTCTTCCCTTTCCATTGTTTTCCACTCAGTTAGTTAGGAAAATTGGATTAAGAGGTGTTATGGTCCTGTGTGAGCTGAGGAAAAAAATTAGTTTTCTGTTACTTCCTGTTAGATGTGCTGAAGTGAAGTGCATTTTAAGGAAGTGCAAAGTGAAATTTTCATTTCACTTGAAAGGAGGTGCTAGTGGAAGCCAGCCATGACAGCACCACAGCTGTATATTTTCTTCCCTGTCTGCATATCCAAAGCCATCAAAGCTCTTTTTAATTGTTGGCCATCCAGGATAGCTGTAGAGGAACTGAAGGGTCAGTGCAGATAAGACTTAGTACCGAGAAAGGTTGACCCCTTATACATTTTGCAAATTTACTCTGAAAAGGAATAGAATAGGCAATGATGTATATAATGATGCAACAGGTTCCTAAAGCTATAGCTCTTTAAAAACATTTGCATGCATTTCTATTTATGTATCATGAACAACCTGAATAATTTAATTTCCTTACCAGAACCTCAACTACTCTGACAATTAACCTTATTCTTAGTTGGGGTTAGCAAGATTATCCAGAGAAATTTTAACACTCCCTTTGCCACTCCTATTTACACTAGTTAAGAGTATCACCCAACAGCTTATGTAATTATATCTTTCAGTGTCTCACTGATCATTTTGCATTCTGGAGTTTTAGTAAAGAGAATGGAAATTAATTGCTTTAGGAATTTTGCAATTAAAATATTCTATTTAAATGTGAAGTGTTAAATGATGAAGGAAATCTTAGTAAAAAATATTTTAACAAGTGTTATTTTAATATCTATTTTGCTGAAATATAGAGTTGTTAACCCAAGGTCCAAATAAATTCAATAGGATTCTTTTAATTATATTCATCTAATTTCAGATTATCTGCCAAACCTGATCCTACAGATCTATCCCCAAGTGCAAAGCTGTTACCTGTTACATGAGCTAAACTGCAAACTGACCTGAATTCTCCATTATAATGCATTGAGATTAGCTCTGTTCCAGGAACAATGGTAATTACATTTAAGAAGTTTTATGGATAACCAAAACAAACCATTTTTTTTCCTGATGTAAATCATTTTTTATTCATAACAGAAAGGAGTAAAAACTATGCAATGATCAAAATTCCATTTATTGTGTAAGATGATTTTATGATGCTTTTTATGTAAAAACAAATAAGCATTCAGATAAAATAATTCAGCTTTACCTGAAAATTAGTTTTTAAAAGTTTTGTCGTTAAAGCAAGATTTACGTTATAAGGCAGCTTTAACTTTATTTTGTATCAGTGCTTACTGAGAACCTTACTCTCCTCTAGGTGATTTTCTTTTTGAAATATAGCTTAAGACCTTCAGTATTAGGGCTGATGACACTCCTGCAAAGATACTCCAATGGTTGTTTTGTACCATTTGTTCTTTCCTCATTACTGTCAGATACACCTGTACAGAAATAATCTGTTCTAGAGTGGCAAAGCCCTGCAAAAGGAGAGAGAACCTGCTCTACTACAGACTTTCTGAAGTGTTTCAGAGAATCGTGAGAAAACACACTGTATCTTAGCTCTGTTAAGTAAAAACATATTGGTTTTCATTTATTTAACAAAGCTAAAATACATTCATGTATTCTTTCCTTGTAAGTTGGATCCCCAGTTTTGTAGTG
Source organism: Tyto alba (assembly GCF_018691265.1). Lineage (NCBI taxonomy): Eukaryota > Metazoa > Chordata > Aves > Strigiformes > Tytonidae > Tyto > Tyto alba. The sequence goes on from NW_024881282.1 coordinate 59,637,404, forward strand.
CAAAGTTTATATTGATTTTTAAAGTATCTTCTAGCTCAGTCTGCACCCACACAATACAACCCATACAGATATGAAATAAAATCAATGTTAATGAGAATTTATTTACTCAAAGATTTTTAATTAAACTATTCACCAACACTTTTCTGAAATATTTTTTTGCAATTTTTTAAAGATTACTTTTTTCGTGTTTTCTCTCTGAAGGCATTAGACCAAATAGAAATAATAAAGTTTATTATATACTGACATATAGTATTAAATTTTGTTTATTTTTAATACAAAGAACATATTCAGTTGATCTAAAATTTTTACTTTGAGATTAGTTTTACAGACATTTTTATTCCAACTAACATTTGCCCATGAAAATATTATTTTTGAAAATGAGTCTTTTTATGTAAAAAATTTCCAGTATTATCCCTATAATTCTTTGCTGAAAAGCATGGATAAGCAACTTATTGTGGTTCACTAGAGTCTTTTTGCCAGTTTTGCTCTTTTAAGCAACAAAAGGGAAACTGAAGACTAAATTATACCAATTTTTAAATTTTTGCTTGTGAGACATTTTTCAATCTCTGCAAAGATGTTTAGTTCCATATAAAGTAAGTGAAACTGGAAGAGTTAACTTCCACACTATTGAGAGACTTTAATTGTATTAGCTTCTGACAGGAGGATGATATTTTTAACTAATGCAATATTAGCTCACTGACTGACAGAGCACACATACAATAAAGTAAATGTAAGAAAAATTCAGAATACAGGAAGTCATAACCTTCAAGCAAGCTAAGAGGAATTTTTTTCTGAATAATCATAAAAAATGCAGGTGTCTAGAAGGCTAAAAAAGCAAACATATAACAAAGAAAGCACTATGGAGCATATCTGAATGGGATTTTTTTTTTGTCTCTTTATTATTTTCATTTACAGTAGCAGAGTTACCCCTAAAGCTTTCTCCTCCAGGAGAAAAGTAAGAGAAATATTTTAGTTTATGTACATTTGCCTCACTTAGTCCACACAGGAGGTGACAGGTACTACATGGCCAATAGCCTCTAATTGTTGTTTCAGAAACAGATTTAGTTTCAATTCTGAAATATGTGCCTTGTGTTCCTAAGCCTAGCAGACCCCCCAAAAGCATGATGCTACTCTGAAATATAATGCAGGGATAATTTTGCTTTTCTTATTTGCCCTTTTTCAGCCTCTAAAACTCTGAAATCTGGAATGATATTTGTAAGTGAATGCAAAACTAAAATGTCATTATGATCACAAATCCATAGGTTATAAATAAAATGCCAGGTGTCATCAGACTAATGAAAACTGAAATAGTTGAAAGTTCTGATTTAAAACAGTGAAAGAACAACATATTTTGTCATTTTTAATCAAGGAAAGCTGCCTCCTCAACCTGGATGCTTAACATGTCTTCCCCTGGTCACTCACTATTGTACACTAATCCAAAGGCTATTTACAGTCTATCTCTGGTCAATAAAATGCTGAGGTTGCATTTTCTATGCATAACATTGAAGTTTGCATTCAGGATGATCAACTCAGCAGACTGAGAGTGATGCAAGCTGCAACATCTTAGGAATGGCAATTTCCATGTTTTCCCTTAGTATATCTTGCTTTCTGTATCCACTTCAGCGCACGGAGCAGGGTTGAATTCATACAAATGGACTTGTCCATGTAATTTCCCAAGCAACATAAGAGGATTTTGTAGGGGAACACTTTCATTTACTGAGGATAATATGATTTATATATCACATTTGTCTATCTTTTGGCCTCATTTAATATAACAGACAATGTTACATATTGACATAGTAAAATGGAATATGGACATTAGATTCATGAACAAGAGCTTAACAGTGTGGTACAGAGAAATGATATACAGTATTGTGAAGAGATACTGACTCAGGCCATGAATGTGTGTGTGGCTGGATGACTGCAGAAGCCCACACTACCTCACAAGATTTAATGTAGCTTTTTGTCTTCCAGTTTTGAAGCCAAATAAAATAAGCCCGCAGACCAGTGGAGACAAAAGTGAAGATTATAGCCTTAAACCAGGAAGTGTGTTTTCAATTTTCTTATAATAACCAGCTGAACAGAAGATACTCAGTACAAGCTAACAGTTGTTTTTTGTGCCAATCCAGATGATTCCTTGACCAAGAAAAAGGTTAATTATTTACCCCTTGTGTCTGAGGGACTCTGACCCTCAAGAAGTCATGAAACTTGAAATTTCAAGGGTCTAGTCTGTTTATATAATGTCTATTTTACTTATCCTGGCTTAGGTAAATTATACTTTTACCAGTTCAGTTGCATTTGGAAAGGGCAAGAATGACTAGGTACTGTAGAAAATTCCTACCCCATTCTCATAAATCAATATAAACAACTTGGTAAAGAGCAAAGATTTGGTAGTTTACATTAGGTCACTGGAAGCTTGCTGACCTTTCTGGAATTTCAGCAGTTTCAGAAAAACCTGTTGGTTAAAATAAAGCAATATTATAGATCTTGTTTGTGTGACACTTCATGGCCATGATTGGAGAACTGCGATTAAAATGGTTTCCATACTGAGTCAACCTTCAAATAAATGGGAACATTTCAACAAATTGATTTGGGGTTGCCAATAATTCTCTGTAGTCCATTCTATTTTTGCAGCTATATGTGTTTGAATAAGACCTTTTCCAGAACAGATTTTGTTCTGACTTTATCCTCCTTGATCCTTCCACACACTATATTGATTAGCATGGCTTTTTCAGTCTCTGCTTTGTACTGCTGCTTTTGTGCATCTTGTTACCTTAGCATACACTTTCAACAGTACTTCAAACTAGTTTATCTCATCTCCTGCATTTTACCTTGTATCCAAGAAGTTATCATTTACTTTATGATTAGTTTAGGATGCACTGTTCATAGGAATACATTGACTTGAAATAAATAAGTGACATTTTTATTTCTTAAGAATCTGCTTTTCCTTATTTACCATGTTATTTTAAGCTATTTTCAGAAGCTAGTGATTCTTTCATATATTCTCTCAGTTCACAAAGCCTAGCATTTGGCACAACTGGATGTAAAGGGAAACCTATTTGACTTCTTAAGTTTCTAAACAAAACTGTACATGACTATTTACACTATGTAAAGATAGTTTACAAGTGTCTCAGGAAATAATTTTGGGGGGTGTGCTCTTGAAAATTGCTGCTATCTTGATTGTTATTTGTCATATAAGATCCTACTGTTTCTGCTTTCTTAAACATCTTTGACTTCCTTACTTGTCTGGACGATGCTTAGCACGTTTAGTTCAAGGTGTGGATACAGTTGGTGTGTGTCAGTCAAGGAAGACAATGTTCTTGTGGTAAAGTATCTCTTACTGACTGCAGATATGAGCTCTCAAACAAAAAGTTCAAAGAACTTAAATTAACGAGACACAGTTACAGAGAGAAAGATTTACTTGTCACTTTAAATGCATAATGCAAAGAGGAAATAAAGATTAGTTAAGTGCAGCTAAAATATGAAGAGTGAGATTCAGTTTCAGATTAAGATACCCATATTTATCATGTATGTGTTGACATGTGAACAGGTCATCCAATGCTACCATGTGCTATCTTGACCAATTGTGCTATGGCAGAAGAGAACTTTGTATGACACATAGCCAGCAGTCACCTGAGGAATGGTGGGAGGGTGGGGAGAAGGAAGAAATAAAAAGAAAATATTTAAATGATTTAATAGAGTCTCTGCTGAAATTAATTCAGTCTGTTTTCTCAGGATGGCATATGAGTGCATTAGGCAAAAAAACATCCATTTTGTTCCTGCAGTTCTCTTTCATTTTCTCATATGTCTATGCTTCTGCTCCAAATGAAGCATGAGTCTGACAGATTCCTTCCCTTGGCAATCCTGATTCAGCCCCAGGATAAGTTGGGAGATTGCTGGACACAGTGGAACAATTAAGTAATGAACATACATAGCACATTCATACAGAGTACGAGAAGGAAGAAGTGATAGAGAGGGGGATTAAGATTGTATGCATAACATTAATTCTGGTATTTTGTACATGTTGTATCCTCACTAGTATTTTTAACTTAGTTTGCTGGTTGCAGCTAATCAGTGAAAAAAAAATACACTGAAACAACACCCTGTAATATTTGAGTGGCAACAAAATATCTACATGGGGTTAACGAAAGATTCCTTGCCAGGTCCCTGCCACTTCAATTAAAGGAGTAATAACAGCAGCAGGAGGATGTTACCTACTATACCAGTCAGGCTTTGCTTGGGCTTTACAGGTGGTTGTTACTAGTGGAGGAAGTAAAGAAAGGCAGAAATCATTGGTTTTGTTTCTTAACTCTTAAATGAATATGATTTTGTGGACAAAGAGCCTTCTGTCTATTCTCTTCAAGCTTGATCCTTTGTTGTGCATACCTTTTACTTGTCTGGATACCACCAGGTCTTTCCTATATAATGACTCCTTGGGTGTTTCCCTAGCTTCTTTTCTATCATTACATACCCATCTTTCAATTTCCATTTATTTCAGTTTTTCTCCCCAGTCCTTTTACTTTTGGTTCTATTGGTGCCTTCATTTTGCCATTTCCTTTTTTCCTGGCTGCCTATTCTAGTTTATTTGCTGTCAGGCTCATTCTACCCCTACAGTGTGATTTGTCTGCAGAGCTGTCTTTGCATCTCCTCATTTTTCCTGCTCTACTGCACTCTGGTCCGTTATCAAATCTTGTTCAGTTTTCATCATTCCCATTTGAATATTGTCACTCACTGCTCCAACTAATGTTAGGATTCCCCATTTACCTTATTGTGTATAAGGTCCTTGGGGTCACAAAGCCCCAGTTTCCACTTCTTTACCCAGTCTCTTTTCTACATAGACATCTGCCCCATCTCCAAGTACTTTTATAGCATACATTTGGTCTTCTTACATGTCTTTTCCAACTGCCATTTAGCCATTGTCTCTCTGCCCTTCAGGTGTGGTCTTGTCCCCTCTGGTCTGATTTCCACTTAATAAGAGACTGTATTTTTTGTTATTTGAGCAAATCAAATCAGTTCCACTTTACTCCAAATAATAACACCACTGGAAGACCACAGAAGAAATCACCACCATATTGCAGTAAGAATAAATCAACTTATTTTGCTTAGTCTCAGTGTTTGGGATAGGTGTCTCAGTTGAAACTTTCAGATGGAGATAATTTTCAGAGGAAAATTGAAGACAAAATTACACATTTGGCAATGATATAAGCAAACCAATTATTATATATATATATATTTTTTTTTTTTTTTTTTTTTTTTACTAGGTATAAAAGACTTACATGGAGAAGTTGTAGTTTCTTCCCCACTTGCTCAGTCATAGATTTTCCAAGGGTTCTTTACCCCCATGGTGTGGGGTTCCCAACCCCAGATCTATTGTCACAACACTGAGAAGTGATGAATTTCCAGCAGGACACTGTAAGGTCCCTTGTATTCCACAGTGCATCATGACAGCTGTGGGAATCTAGAGAAGAAACCACAGTTATGTGGAAATGGAGACATTGCAATAACAGCGTTGTTATGCCTGCACTTGAATTAGTTACAGAAAAAAAGGGTAGGCCTGGATATAATAAAATAAAATATGACTGTTAACAGTAAATATCAAATATGAAGGGAATATTTTTTTATACACTGATTAATTCTTTTAATCTTAGAGAAGGTTGTTATACTAATGTCATTGTATCATTTCCCATGGAATCTGTAAACAGTGTGATTCTTGCATATATGTCTTTGGTTAAGTTTTTTTGCAGTACTTGGTTTTATTTTATTTCATAGGTTTTATTTTAATTTTTTGTTAGCACCTTATATTACACTAACAGAGGTTATGAGACATGGTTTTTCACAAACACCTCTTTCATTAGAGAAAAAATAGACTGTTCTTTGTTTCTGCAACTTCATTTAATCCTGTACAGTTTCTTTGGTTAAACTGGTAATATAGTAATATTGATGAATCAATGCTTTACAAGCAACAGTTTGTCTTTCCAGAATCCTCACCTGTTACTCATTTTCTTTTTTCAAATGAATGTTTCATGGTTGGTAGGTGGACCTCCTTCTCTGCATCTGTGGTGAACTGGAAAAATCTACTCCCTTTAGTTTAAACTTCCCTTTGTTTTTCAAACATAAAATGGATATAAAATTTTCTTCTTTCCTGTACTTATATCTTCGTTCCCATAATCCTGACACTGGACACTGTCATTCTCTTATTACCTCAGGGAAGCTGTATGTTTGGTTTTTTTCCGGGGGGTTGGGTTGGGTATTTTCTTTTGGACAGATTATTTCTATGAAACACAAAGACCGAAAATAAATGCTGAAAATAAATGCTTAGTGTAATAGCAATGTTACAATTTAAAATCAAACAACCAGAGACTTTTCTTAACAGATGTGCTACTATAACTGGGATTTTGATTAACTAGTTAGTTTTTTAAATTCATCTGTCTCCATATTTCAGAAAAATAATTTGCAGGTTTCTGGTGACTCTCCCCACAGTGTCCATGAACACTCTGTCCATGAGAAAATTACTCTCTGCTTGATTTTCAGCTCTGTTTTTGTTTATCCCTTAGAAGCAAGCTTCATACACAACACAATGGCAGATAGAGCATGTGGCAGACAGCTAATGACTCATAATGACAGACTCATAAAGAAGCTAATGCATGCTAGGGAGTTTTGTTTGTTTGTTTGTTTGTTTGTTTTTTTTTTCTTCCAGAACACCCTACCAGAGACATGCCCTTCCCTGTCCTTTTTGCTTTGTCAGGGTTATGTGTGTGTGTTAAAGAAGGAAGATACTTTCACCGTTACTTAGTTTTTTTAAATAGGTTCTTCAATTTTAGATTAACATGATACCTGATATATTAGATCAAGAAAACAAAACTGTGCTTCTGAGGTGTGAAGCCTCCCCTCCATCTGGAGTTTTGGTTGGTGGTGGAATAAACCAGCAGGAGAAATGGATCTCAGCCCTGAACAGACAGATCTATGACAACCACAGACTCCCTTTGAATCTCTTTTGGAATAAAGCATAGCTGCAAGAACACCTCACAGCTGTTGCCCAAACATACATTATAGAACAATCTACAGATAACAAGTCCCAGTAATTCACAGACCTATAGATGCGCTGAACCAGCACTACTCTGCATAGTGGTTGGAAGAACTGTTGAATATGTTTGTTTTCCATGTACTGACTATATTATTGTATATTATGCAGTATTAAATAATTTGTGGCTGAGCACCAGACAGGAAGGCTGCCTATGTGTTTTGTTGTGATTGCTGCAATCTGGAGTCCTCAGGAGGAAGGAAAAATTGCACCTCCTTAGGGTGTGATCATTTTGGTATAACTGAATGGGCACTGGATAGCAGCACCAGGGGAAAATGTGTGCCCATCACTGGTAGAGTCATTAACAAGAGAGATTTATTTTCTTTTAGTTTAATCTGTGTCCTCAGTAGAATTGGCTGTTCTGTCTTTAAAAACTTTCTTTATTCTTTTGTGTTTGTGTTCTAGTAAAATATAAGTTTAGATACTGAGAATACAATTTTGTTAGTTTTAGTGTGTTCACTTTAATGAAAAGCTGCAGGTATATCCGCTTCAAAGCCTGGGCTCATTCAGGGTCCTCTCAAAGAAAGTTGTCTGGGTACCAAGAGCAGGGAAGCTTTTAATCAGTGATACAGGGACTTGTTTTTTCTGATAAAGTGTTAGATACTGATAACTGGATCGATGGGCTTTCCTGGCATGTTGTTTCCTTCAGCAGAGCTAATATCAGTAGCCGTTGTTCAGAGGAACAGATGGAAGTTTGATTTCTGCAAATAAAACCCTCACTAAATTAATCATGTTGAGATTTAACATCAAGTAACATAAAATCATGAGATTTGAGGTGAAAGCATCCATGATCATACAAAAACTATAATGTAATAGAGACATAAATGGCACAAAGGAATAATATAACTGTGTCCAAACACCTTTTTATCTCTTTGAACAAGAGGTATTATACAATACAAAGCCAGCTTTCCAATTCTTTATATGTGAAGTATACAAGGGAGAGACAGATGCTTTATCATGTTCTTTTGCTGAGAGCCAAAGCTTTATAGAATTAAGCATTCAATGCCATGAAAATAACCTTTGAGCTACTTTTCTTTTTTTTTTTTCCCCTGAATGGAGCAGTTGATCTTGCCTAAATAGTATCAGTTCTGTCTTCCTTCATTGGTGTTCTGACTGAAAATAAAAGATGCTGAAATTCCTAGCAAAAGCCTTGAAGATGAAAATGTGCTAAACTAGTGAAAAAAAACAATTTGGAGGAACAAGAAAATTGAATCAGGGCTACAGACAAGAGGAAAGAAAGGATATGGTTTCTGGCTAAGCACATGGGGAAGTCAAGTTCATTGGAGATGAATGTGAAAGACTAGAGGAAGAGGGAGGAGCTGTATGGAGGATAGAGGATTGTAATAGAAAATGAGAGGGGAAAGAACTCTGCACAGTGCTGTTCAGCAGAGGTGGAATGTGTGGGCAGAAATTAAAAGTGGAAAAAACCAGCAGAAATAGGAGACAAATATCCTAAAACTTACACCCAAAATTATGATCCAGATATAGAGCGTGAGAAAAAGAGCAGGCTCAGTAAACAACAGCAGCTGAAGAGACAGAAAAAATACCAAAATATTTGGAAGTCATATGATGGGAGGGAGCAAGTCAGAATGAGGTGGTGTTGGTCATGTGATGGCCATTTTAGAGACATTGAGAAAGAAGAATGAAAGGAAGGACAGAGACATGAGGATGAGGTTCTGAGTGGTGTTGAGAGGGAGAAGGTATTAAGATGTGTGTGGATGATACACAGCATGGGGAAAGAATGGAGCATCACAGTTGTGACAGATGTCACATTAAGTATGAAAAGGATGTCAGTCTTGTATATGGAAATAGAAATGTTTGTGCATGGGATGGGGAGAAATGGGTTAGACCTGGGAAAGGAAGAAAGCAGAGCTGGCAACATTCCAAAATAGAAAGGGAAAAAATCAAGTTAAGCAGTAAGATGGTAGTATAAGGATCCGATGCAGAAAGGGTTGTGGTGCATGTCAGGTGATATGAGACGGAAAACCAGAGGAAGTATATGAAAAATGGCTGTGAAAATACAGCTGTAATGCTTTACCACAGAAGTCTGCACTATCTCAACATGCCATAGATGGGGAAAAAGATGACAAATTAATCTGGAGAACAGGAATATACGCAGACAGTGCCCTGCTGCTTTCTCGTTACCACCACACAACTCAGGAGACAAATCCCATTGCATCAACACTGCTACCAATATTCTTACTCTCAGAGGACATTTCATGGCTGAATGGCCATATTTCCCTTAGAAAAGCCATTAAGTAAGTAACTAATAAGTCAGTAAATATGGTAAGACTTTTTCTGCCAGTGATGGACAGATTTTTTTTTAGTGTCAGTTTGCATTTATAGAAGAACAGGAGATATTAAGCCTCTGTCTACTTGTTTTTCTGTAAAGAGGAAAATTATGTGCTTTAAAAGGACAACACACATTTGAACACCCATCTGTGTTTTGAAGTATTTGCAACCTGCACTTCTTCTACCTTCCCTACCTCTGTCACTTTCTTCTCCATCATATTAGCATTTTAACAACATACATTGGCATTTAAAAAAAATGCAGCTTTCATGCTGCTCTTTAATTTACACTGAGCAGACAGGGACACTCATTAAACTGCAGTATGCATTCTCAGAGTCTTCTTTCCTATGAAACAGTCTACACTTGCATGGAAACAATAGAAATCAAACCCCTAATAAACCAGAAAGCCATCCCTGGAGTTGGCAATGGCATTCTCTCCCTATGCTTATTTGATTAGTGCCAATGTCTGGGTATGTCTGGGTATATCTGTATAAAAGCCTATATATCATAGCCTCTATGACTTTTTATTTTTAAAGAGAGAATTAGCATAACTCCAGCCCAATATTGTTTACAAATGAGCACACTGTGAGACTAAGTATCATCTTATATTATCTTGATTACTCTGTAGGATCTAAAGTCAGAAAAATAAGCACCAAGTAAAATGCTTAAGGTAAAATATTATTGCTTTATCCTCACTTTATTTAAAACTCATTTTGCACAGTGACTCAGGTGAAACACCATGTAAAGTCAGACACAAATAGCCTGTATTCAGCATGTAGAAGGATCAGAGGCACTCACATTGCCCTACTGAAATCCTGAATAAAAATATTTTTCTCCATTAAGGTAAACACACAATATTAAATACATACAAAGACAGAAGAAAAAATTATTCCTGTATAGCTATTCAAATTCTGCTTACTATTACACTGGAAGTCTTAATACTGTCTCTTAAGAAACAGTCCCACAGTTTCACATCAATAAAACTACCTTAATAATTTGGTTGCTTATTCAGAATTTGAGTCTGCTGAGGCAGCAGGGGCTTGTGCACCCAGGGAGGCAGTTCAGTGGGATATCAGTCAAGTTTGTTACTACCTGTAACAATAGCACTATGAGAAGTGAGGCAGGGAGACTGCCTTTTCTATACTTTTGGTGTGTACATCCATACCTCTAACAAAGACAGATGAGAGGAACCTACGTTCTCCCACAGAATAATAGGATTTGAATAACATTCAGAACAAAAACTTCTAAGGAACGGCAAGCTTAGGCCATTGAATGATCCATACGTATAGACTGTTTCAGCTATGGAAACATCTGGGTTTCCTTAGTTCAATCTAAGCATATATTAACAAGTCCTAAAGCAAATCAGGTGTGAGTTTGAGCACAGTCACTTTGTAAGTATTATTAATTCTACTATCACTAAGTTATACAACCAAAGATGAAAAAAGCCACACACACAAAAAAGAACAAATCCAAGCCCCTCAGTGGTTTTATATCTCCTCAGAAACTATTGAAGTCTTTGAATTAAGTCTCAGGAATTGAAGCCTGGTACTCATATACCATTCAGGGCAAAACTTTATATATTTCAAGGATAAAAGAGCTCATCAGAACACATGGAAATTTTCCATTGGTTTTAATTGACTTTGGATTAGGTCCAAGGAATGAATTTTGTTGTCCTGGGCTATTGATGTGCAGCTGTTCACAAATGCAAAATTTGGTTAAAAAAGTTATGCCTAAACAAGGATATTGTGGAATCCAGCTGGAATCCAGGCCTGAACTAATTAATTTGTTTTTCTCATCATATCTGCCACTAGTCATGGTGTCTTAGCTGTTAATCTTTTTATTTTTCACATCTTACTGACTCTATGTTTGTAGCAAGGCTCAAGCAAAACAGGTGTGCTTCATGGAAAAAAATGAGGTTTCAGCAATTGTTTTCATTCTACACTGGAGTAAAAGACTTACGGAGCTTTTTAAATTTTTCATGGGAAGAGGGATAAAGTCTACCTCAGAGTAGCTAATAACTTCATAGTTGGGGAATCACTTGCCTTGCTGACTGGCAGCATTCTCTGATACTGAACAGAGATCTAAACCTCCGTTTTCTTTAAAGCACTTATCAAAAGGCTATTTTCAGTAGATTTTGTTCTTGACCAGAACTCTCATCTTTGACTTCAGAAGTCTGATGAAAGAATCTATCAAGACCACCAACAGTTTTCCAAAAAATATTCCTATTTTAATCAACTGTATTTTCCAGTTTCATCTAGTATGGTGTCATGGTTTAACCTCAGCTAGCAACTAAGCATCCCACAGCCACTCACTCACTCCTCCCACAGTGGGATGGGGGAGAGAATCAGAAGGGTAAAAGTGAGTGGGTTGAGATAAAGACGGTTTAGCAGGGAAAGCAAAAGCTGTGCACAAACAGAACAAAACAAAAAAAGGGATTCATTCACCACTTCCCATGGGCAGGCAGGTGCTCAACCATCTCCAGAACAGCCGGGCTCCAACACGCGTAACAGTGACTTGGGAAGACAAACACCATTACTCCAAATGTGCCTCCCCTCCTTCTTCTTCCCCATAGCTTTATATTGCTGAGCATGATGTCATATTGTATCAAATACCCCTTTGGGCAGTTGGGGTCACCTGTCCCAGCTGTGCCCCCTCTCAACTCCTTGTGCCCCCCAGCCAACTCACTGGTGGGGTGGGTTGAGGGGCAGAAAAGACCCTGACTCTGTGTAAACACTGTTGGAAAGCAACTAAAACATTTCTGTGTTATCAACACCATCCTAGCACACATCCAAAATGTAGCCCCATACTAGATACTATGTAGAAAATTAATTTTATCCCATCTAAAACCAGCATATATGGGGAAAAAAAAAAAAAAAAAAAAAAAAAAAAAAAAAAGAGAGCATTTTCTCACAAGACACAATGAAGAATTAAAGAAGGTTTTGATAGGGGTAAAATGCAGGAAGTATTGCATTAGGCAGGTTTTTATTTGCATTTCTAAAGTCCAAGATCTGGCCAGTAAAACTCAAGATTTCAATAGTACTCCATACTTCAAGATACTGAGACTTTTGAAAGAATATAGAAAGTTACTTTATATTATTCATTTGCACTTCTAATAAAATCTATAGTTGCATAACAAAATATTTCAACTTCAAAATACTTGCCTGAATTTTTCATGAACTTTTCTGCTGATGTAGCCTCAACAACTACTTTCTTTTTGTCTTACTGTTTTGCTTTCAGCATCCTCCTCTCCAATTTAGTTTTGCCTTTCTCTAGTTCAGCCCTACACCTCTTGTCCATGTTTGGTTGTTCCTAAATATAACTCCATCACTTGTAAATTATTTGAACAAAAATATAACTTCCAGGTTGTGAATATTTTCTCTTTGTATATGAACCTGTTAGATAACTCTAATCTTTTCACAGTTTTTGTCTCTAACTCTGTTTATTCATTCTCTTCCCACTTTTCTGTTTTATTGTTACCATTACTGTGAAAGGCTGTCACTCTACACACTGTTCCAGGGGCATTGTTGTGAATGGAGTGATGCATTTCACTCACAAGAGAGAAACAACAATATGTTTATTGATATGAAACAATAATTTATCAGAGATTGATATTAAATGGGACATGGTTTAACAGGTTTCAATGGTAGGGTACACTTGATTATCTACTGCATAGAGGTCAGGGTCAGACAAAACTGTCAGGGACACCCTCCTGTTGAGTCATGAGGTTCAGAAAGGACACCCTTGTGTTCTAATTTCCTTCTCAGAGAAGAGTTTAGGTACGACTGGATCCAGCCTTAGTCCCAGACTTGGTCAGTGGTTTATGTCTAAAGGATTATATATGCACAGTCAATCCTTTATATCATTTACCTAAGATTTCAAAGTTTCAGCAAGCTTATTTGCAGTTCACTTACTGAGAATCTGATGCGACAAGGATTCTCTCAGCCTTCAGGAGTAACTTTGAGAGATGTCCCTACTCAAGGGGAGATCCTGGCGTGCAGCTCACTGATGTGCAGGAGAGCTCAACATGCATGGGCTTTCCACTATGGAGTAAGATGATTGACTTATAGTGATATTTACACATCAGCTGTATTTCAGGTGGTGCATGCTCAATTTAGCCCTTGGCTATTGTGTTGTTATTTGTTTCCCCCAAATCCACTTTGAGCTGGATGCAATCACAATGACCAGATGCATACATTATGACCGCCACTGGTAGTTATCACTTGAGCAGGATTATGGGAAATAAAGGTCAGGTTGGTGGGAGTGGGGCCACACCACCACAGGTGTCTTAGCACTACTGAAAGCAGATCGTTTCAAACATATCTAATCTCACACTCAGTGCTATTCTTTAGATTATTCTTCCTGTTGTCACTATATGCTAAACCCCAAAGGACCAAACCCTTAGCTGATGTAAAGTGGACACTGGATTGAATGCAGTTTTACAAATTATGCTAGCTGTAGCACCATCTCTGTGTCATTGCCACTTTACTGAATAGAGTTAAAAGCCCAATACTCATAACTAATGGAAAATGGTATCTAAGTATATGAGCTCAGTTAATGCAGAATGGTGTCATCAATAATTTTTATCTTCTGAAAGACTGACCCTTAGCTAACAGAAAGTGTTTAATGTAGACAAATTAGGGCTTTCACATAACTGTTAATTGAATTCCTGTGAAGTGTCCTGAATGAAGGGGCCACATGTTGATGGGGCATGTTGATATGCTGATTAGTAACTGCTGTATGAAGGTAATTGAAGAAGCTGCAAATCTTCACATCTTTGAGAGCTAGGATAGATGGGATTACAACTCAAAGACACATTCTGCTCAGTAGGAAGATGACTAAAGAACTAAGTAAATAATTTTTACAGCTTTTGTGCTAGAAACAGGCTAGAAAGTGACTGAATTTTGAGAAATTTAAAGCTGCTTCAGAATAAGCTATATTTTGTGTTGAGCAAGTCTTTCACTCTATACTGTGATCTTTCAAAGGGCAGAAGCTAAAAGGAACAAAATTTGAGAACATCTGTTCTTCTCATTACAGCTGCAGCACTATTACAAAGCATACTGTGGGTGATATAGACAAGAAATTAATCGTGTGTTTGTACATTATGGACTTTCATACTCCTTCACTCAGTCTATCTCTGGCTCTCTCTCTCTTATACCCAATGAGAAAAATCTCTTCAATGCATTTTAAACTTCATAACCACGCAGAAACTGACAGTAAAAATATCAATAACATTTTCTTTGGATACTCTAAAAATAAAGGCAAAATAGGTAGGAAAATACTCCATGCTTTCTTCTAATTGTTGACATAGTATAACAAAGAATATTCAAGCCATGTAGCCAAATGACAGATGCTAATAAAAATAAAGCAGAAGTGAGTCTAGGTACTGACTGGATTTTGCACTTTATGACTGACAGCCTTCCTATAATATTAGTCACGCAGCTTGTTGCCTCTTGTATTTGAATAAGTCACTGGTAATGTTCTGAAAGAAATGTTCAAGTAATACCTTACAAATGTTCCCATCAAAACTGTCCAAACTTTTTAACAGTGAATGCAATGGTTAGAAATAAACTGAATGTTAGAAACTCATAAACTCCAAAAGCTGTAATTCAGTGTAAAAGTGAGAATAAACAGAGTTCACTCAGTGTGGAATTGGTATCAATATTGTTTTCCTTTCTAGAGGATTTTTTTTTTTATTATTTCTCTAAGGCTTTTTAACTATCAAAGAACTAAAAGCTTCAAATTGGAAATTTGTTTAGCCTTGAATGAACATGGCTGGATCTAAAGATACCTTTCAAACAAAATCCACAAAAATATCCCCAGTCCACTTGAAGCAGTCGTATTCTGCATTTTTAGAACTCAATATTCTTGGAACTCTCCTGAATACTCATAAAAAATGAAATATGATAGGCAAATTTCAAGTTGTAGGAGCACAGCTAGTAGAACTATCACATCGTTACTCTTCAAACTTTAGTCTCAGGCTGCCACAATGCTTTGAGAATTTTAGAACCTCTGAGTTTTATTAGCAGCATTGAAATGTCTGCCCTTCCATTTCCCATGGATTCTTCTGAGATTTGTCTGAGCGATTAGGCACCCTGGAGAAAAGAAGGAGGATCAGAGAAAGAAAATTTATCCTCCAGAAGAAGGTTCAATGGAGGATCTGTGGCATTATTGATCTCTGACATGAAGCATGAAGGAACCTGAGGAACTGAAGTTGTTCAAGGGAGTCATAAAAGAACTAATGGGCTTGCAGGATATGAATTAGCTTTGAACTCCTATAATACTTTACATTTAAAGAAATCACAGTGTTCAGAAACATCCATATATGTCCACACATAGAAAATCTGTTAATATATGTTTTCTGATAAATTATTGAAGATGAGCAGGACACAGTAAAATCACATATTTCTCTTAGAAGCAAGTATCTGAACATTTTTTAATCCTTAAGGTGTTCTTGGTCCCAGTATACTTTCCCCAAGGGATAAACAATGCTTCATACTTGATTTTGTAAAGTAAATGAGAGAGGGAGAGATTACAGCCTAAAACAAGCCTGCTGAACTACTCCTATTTTATATTTAATTTATAGTGTTAGAACTGACTTTCACATTCATCAAGTCAGTGAAAAGTGGTTATTTTAAGAAGGTACAAATCATGATTTACGTTTAGCTATCCATCTCTTTAACAGTTGGCAGAATCAAGATGCTTCCTATAGTTTGGATGGGATGTCTAACTTTTAGACAAGCTAAAGTTAAGTGACATGACTCAGACCCGTAGGTGATTTAGTCTCGGCCATAAAGGAAGTCTGAAATTGAGCTCTATCCCACAAGCATCAAAACATTTCCTAAACATAAGACCATTTTTCTTCATAACAGTGTAGGTAAGAACATGTAAGAAACTATTATCTGTGGCTCTATCTGAAGTTTGAGAGCTTAACATGAAGTTACCATCTATCTTACCATAAATGTCGCATAGGATTTTATGTGGGTTTTTTTAAGATAGAAAAAAAAAAAAAAAAAAAAAAAAACCAAACATAAAAAGATGAATCTGTACTACCCAGGGTCTGAAGATTTTCTAGCTTTTGCAGCTCCTTAAGAGGAAGGATCCTCAGGAGGACTCCATTCTTTGAAGTTCCTAACAAAGTGTGATGGAAAGTCTCCCAAAGCCTTTGTAGAACAGAGAATTCATGTCATATTTTCACTACAAAGCTGAGATACCACACACTGTACACTGTAGTCTTCGCTGTGATTGCCTCATATATTTTTAGTCTCATGTAACCATGCTGTTCATTATGCATTTGCTATACCTGTGGAAAAAAAAAAAAAAAATTAAAAAGTTACCTTGGGACAATTCCCTTCATTGGACTATACTTGAGATAAGTCACACACATGCAAGTCCCTTTCTTTTGCAGTGTAGAACATTGACTCCAAGGACTTGTACAAATCTCTAGTGAAGATAAATCTTCACCACAAATTTAACAACTCTAAGAAGCTGATGTATTCTAGATAATTAAACAGATAATTCTGTACATTTTTGAGATATGTTATCTTTCTATGTAAAAAAGAAAAGCAAAAAAGCTTTGTTTGTTTTGATGGCTGTTTTAAATATTTATTTTTTTACATATCAATTTATCAATTACTTCTTTTTCCCTCCACTTCTACCTAAAATATGGAAAAATGTTTTTCATTACCTTTCTGCAAGAAATTTCTTGCATATGCTATGTATTAAAATAAAACTTTTTTTTCAGAATGGTCCATTTTTAAGTTTATATTAAATTAATCTTCAAAAGAAAATAAATATTTTTTTTTTATCAGAGACAAGATCTTTAATGATGAAACTTGGAACGTGCTATAACTGCTAAATTAATTTAAAGCAGAAAGAGTTGTGCTGTTTCAGCTGTAACTATTGAGGTCTTTTGTCCTGTACAGAAATTAACAATTGACAAATCTTTCCTGAAGGAAGTTAAATGTCTTTATTTCTATCTTAGAGTTGAGGAGATAAGTCCAAAGATGCACAACAATTTTTGTACAGTGAGGAAAAGTACTAAAATATTATGGTGCTGTGTCTTTCTTTTAATCACTAGACTACCCCTAAAAAGATAACAATTATAAGCAGTAGTATTAA
Source organism: Tyto alba (assembly GCF_018691265.1). Classification (NCBI taxonomy): domain Eukaryota; kingdom Metazoa; phylum Chordata; class Aves; order Strigiformes; family Tytonidae; genus Tyto; species Tyto alba. The sequence goes on from NW_024881282.1 coordinate 59,654,893, forward strand.
TTCTTCCTCTTGATGTACTCTGAAGATGAGAAAAGGAGCCAGATCCAGAATGCAGGGGCAATGAAGACATTACACAAAGGACAGTGAGACACGGGCTCAAGACTTCCCTGGACACAGTGATTCTATGCAGAGGTAGATGAGTGTCCCACTGGCCCAGATGTGCCAGAACTGATTGGTTTTACCAGTAGCACTGCTTATTCACATTCTGTGGTAGCTGAAATTTTTAAGAGACAAATGTACTTTCAGCATCTTCAGTTCTGATCTGAAGAGAAGGTGAGGAGATGTTAGGAGTTCTTTGTTATTGACCCTCAGATACTCAGCATGTGTCTATACTTAGCATTTATGTATTCATTTTTGAACTATATTTGTCTTAGAGATAAACAAGAGAATTCTAAAGTACATCTGTCTGAAATGTCAATTTAACCCTTTTGCCCCTGATAGACTCAACTTTATGATGAATGAGCCTACCTCTAATCCGAGGGTTCAGTTAAATTTATTGAAAAACGAATTTTTATCAAAACCTGTCATGTGATCGCCCTGGTGTATTTGTGTACTAAGTGCATAAATCCCTGTGCAACTAAATCTGTTATCATTACCTTACTGATATGATCCTTCTCATTACCAGTACTTGTTCTGAATCTCCCTCACAGCTGAGGTAAACCAGAAACAATTGCATTTACATAATCAATGTAATTAAACATTAACCCAAGTCAAAGGAATGAAACAAGCTTGCTTTTTTTTAAAAAAGTCCTTTGAGCATTAAAAAACCCTTTTGCTTTGAAAATAATTTGTTTTACCCATTGATTCATATAATTTTCCTTATATCTTAGAAGCAATTCCAGCACCGCTGCAGGACATGTTGTGAATGAGCAGTGGTGGATATATTTGTCTCAAATGAGTCATCTTTGCCTCACACTGGCAGAAAGATGTTCTGTCTTGACTTACTCTGTACTAGGGCTTACTCTTTCCTTTGATTCCTCAGTGAGAAAAGATACATGATAAAAGTGAATCAGACCTACAAAGTCATGTCATCTGGTGGATGGACAATCAGTTGTAGTGGGGTTTTGTGATGTTTCTGCCCTGGTACCTGTATCTATGTGGTTTTCATTTAATATAGATGTAGTAAAAAAAAAATAAATTCCTGCTAGAATTCACTGGATCTTTCTCATTTTTCTTTTGTCAGAGAAAACCTGAATGTCTAAAAACCCATATAATGTTTTAGTTCCAGGGAAAACGAAGCCTCTGTCTTAAACTGACAACATTCATTAGGAGAAAACCATTAAATCTGTTGTGCTGAGAATGACTTTTCACTGTCTTCTTCTTAAGGATCCCGGCTATGATCTTTTATTTCCTCATTAAAATGATACCATCTCCTTTCCTAAGTGTGACCTATTTCAATCTTGCAAATGTTGCTAGTATTGATCTATTTCTGTCTTAGAGATAATAAGGCTTTTGCATCCAATCCTGTGAGATTCTGAAGGCATCCTGCAAAGTCTGATCTTCAGCTTGAGTTGGGTGAGTTCTGCCTGTGCTGCTGTTTCTCCCAAGTGTTTTTGTCAATTACTGCTTTCAGATAGTTTCATGCTTTTCAGAAGTGCCTTTAGTTTATTGGTACTTTATTTCTGATTATATGACCAAGCTGTACACCTTTGCTTTTAAAGCACATATATTGTCATCCTGTTAGGTAGTACATTGATATTTATACTTGAATTGTTTGGTTTAATGTATGACTTGGCCTTGGCTCTTGTTATGTGGAAGAAATATTGATTTCTTCTAAACCCCATTTTACTCTGCAATCTTCAGATACAGTTGTTAACTGCCCCATATCTTAGATCAACAACTTTGACAGAGTTTACCATAGGGGGAAAAAGAGGATGTTGCAGTCTCCATGTCTTGAATTTTGTGCTTTTGTAGGTTACAGAAGCATTGGTGGTAGTATTAGTTGTTTCTAAATTGATGTAAAGATGGGTCAGTTCACTGACTTATACTGAGATGTATTAAGAAAAAAACAAAGCAAATCTCTGCATTACCTTGGATAATTGGAGTATGTTTTCTCTTATTGCTACTGCATTATTAATTAAATACCATACCTATAATCAAAGAGTACCAGATCAAGTACGTCAGTCTGTTCTGTCTAAATCAAAGTTATTTCAGATTTTGCACTACAGAGTCATATGCTTTCAGCTCTGATGATTTCCCCTCCAGGACCTGTAAAGGTATGCAGGATCTGTAAACAGATGTAGAAGGTGAGAGTGTTTAGCTAAGGTTATCTCATCAAGGACTTTTTCAATACAAAAGCAGATAATAATTAAAGGGATGGAGGAAGCAACAATCAAAACACACAGACACATAGACTTGATAGACAAACATAACTGAGTCAAGGACAAAATCAAAACCTCATCAGTCACACTAATTGGTGGGCTATCATGAAACTGAAGGCAAACAGGATTTGTGACCAATAAGACTGCAAACTTGAGCGTCTGGGATATTGGAGGCTGGAGGGTGATGGTCAGTGGGAGTATGTAAAGTGATGAAGGAATGTGCATGGGAAGGTAGTTGGGGATGAACAAAGGAGGAATAGACAGAAAGGCCCATTGCATGTAAGATGGGACCAGGCACTGTGCTTGTCTGACTGAGCCTTGTGCCTGATCACCGCTGACTGTACTATTTTACTAAATCTTTTAACTCTCTGTGTAATCTCTCTACCCCATGTGTGTGTGCTAGATGCCAGCTGCTGGGGGGATCAATGTGAGTGAACACTGTGTCAGCAACTAGAGTTAAATGAGGGGTGTCGGCACCCCTGGCTTGTGGTGTCAGCTACTGGAGCTTGTGAGGGTCTTGGCCCCAGACACTGAGAGAGGACTATTGTGCATCCCAAAAACCATGTTAGGTGAGTGAGGTGAATGAGGGGCTCAGCACCAGTGGCTGGAGTGGGACCACAGGTCACAGCCCATGTGCTTGTTGATAGATGTAGGGGAGCAAGTGTTTGTATCTTCCTCAAACCATGTGTGCATGGGCATGGGTATGTGTCATTCAACAACAAACTTGAAGCTAGACTAGATGCCGAGTAAGTGAACTGTAGTGCAGGTAAGAGGGTTTGGGATCCCTGCAGATTTTTCAGACCAACAGAGGGGATGTGCTGGTACATGGGAAGCCACAAATGTGCATGTGCATGTGAACCCAGAAAGTGCCATATCTGTGCCTTCACCAGTGAACGTCAGTCCTGATCAGCTGAAAAGGAGGAAACTTGACTATGTTTATGTTTGATGGGAGTTCTGTATGTACTTGCTGTTAAAGACAGCACTGTGTCTGTGGCCATCTGTGTAGTTGGCACTATTACTGTCCTCCGTGTGTGTGTGTGTGTCTGGGATACATGCTCAGCCCCACTACAGGTTAAACCTGCAAATGAGAAAGCAGCAGTCACATCCCTCAGCCTGAGCAGAGACATCGGGTCACTGAGTGCCCCAGGTTGGGCTTCAGAGTGTAGTCAGGAGTAGCCCCAGGCTCCAGATCTGCTGGAAGTGGCTGCCCATCCTTTAATGGGAACTGTACAGGAAGAAGAACCTTTCCTTGAGTATTTGTTTAGTAATGAAAAAACTCTCCAATCATTTCTAAAGCTACTGTTAACAATGAACCTCAGAACTTTCTGTATTTGTGGAATTGTTTTGTATGTTTGAGTGCCCTATTTTAGTGTCATTTTAATATAATATAAAAAATAGGGCCTGAAATCTCAGATGATATGCAAGGTCCTGTAAATGTACATGCATATTTACATTATTCTGAACAGCTCCATGAATATATATTATACTGTCACAAGCTACAAGGTATTAGCCAAAGATTGATTATTGTCCATGTTTCCACTGCTGTGATTTTTGGCAGATCTACCTTCTGACTGGATGGGATTGTTGAATGTCAAGGTTGTTAAACCAGTAGCACTATAAAATTGTCAGAATTTTAGTTGTGCTTTAAAAATATACATATGTTACATAACTTCAAGGATGCATGGAGGTCTTGAGTTTTAAGGGGTTTCTCTTGAATCATCATTATTTTAATGCGTTCTTGGATGGTTGTAATTTCACAGAAGGAGGAAAAGGAATAATAGGTGGATTTTCTCTAAAAATGCCACTTAACAAGGAGGTACTGTCTTCGTGTGAAAAGATACCTGTACAGGAGAAGATAAGCTTGAAGGTGAGGGATGACTGGAAATCTGTGTCAGCTATTTCTCTGTTGTTTATTACCTGTTTTTACTCTGTCTTGTTTATTCTTTGCAAGAACTGAATACATTTATTATCTTCTAGTTTCTCTTCCTTAACTAGAATTTTATACATGTATGTTTAATTAAAAAGTTATTAAAAGGAGGTGAATGTATGAAGATCAGATTCTGGTCATGTATGCTTGCTGATATGTGTACTGTAAGGCACATTTCCAGTACAGAATCAATGAACAAGGGTGAATCATTTCATTGACCAGTATGAGAACACCAAACCAATATTTTAGTTATATTTATTATACTGGTCTTAGAAAAAAATAGATACTAATAGATAACAGGATAAACAATTTACACTGAAGCATCCATATAAACAATAATGTTCATTTAGGCAAAATGGATTTTACTTGTGAATTAAAAATTGACATTTTAAAGCTTAATCCTTATGCCTTTTTAAAGACATATATATATATAAATACTAAGGCTCGGGACTGGGAGAATCTAGTTTGTGCAAAATAACCACTAGAGTTTCTGTGTGTAGTTAATAGAAACAAACGACACATGTTATAAATACAGTCCTGACCATGGATAATATTGGATGGAATTCTCTGGGGACTTGGGATAAACCAGGATTTTCTCTGTCTACACCTGAATTTCAAGAATCATGGAACAGGTTGGCATCAGAAGGAAAACAGTCTCCTCCATTCTGCAAATATGTGGGAAATTTAAATTCTGGCAGACCCAGAACTCTGTAGCTGGTGAAGTTAAGCACCTGCACAGGCAGGTAATCCTGGAGAGTCAGCATATTTTTTGATAGGGCTGTCAAAGGTCCAAGTTAAGTGAGATTTAGATTTCCTGGATCCTGTCCTAGTTTCCATCACCTTTTTTTTCCTTTTTATTTTGTATGTGAAATTCATAGAAACCCTGTCTGCATTCAAACTTGTAGATGCAACATCTACAGAATTTTGAACATATTTAAATAAAAATATACACTTGTTAAATGTCTTCAAGTGTCATGTGCCATGTCAGTAATAGTTTGATATAGTATTGAAAATTTGAAATATATGTTAGAATTTGAAGCAGATAGAGTCAGAACATGATAGCAAGGCAGCAGATACATTCTGAATGCTGGCTGGGAAGATTAAGCAGGAAGACTGGGGGTACGAACTGGGCTCGATAAAATAGTGTGCTTCTAGACGTGTGAAAAATACTTATGGTAGTGACCTGATATGTGGGAGTACAAGAGAAGCTATTTCTGAAATACCTCTGGAACTATGGACAAAGGGACCATTATCTGGGAAACATCCTAGCATTATGTTATGATGAAATACAATATTTAATAGAAGTAAACTAAGTAATTAGGCTCATATTACTAAGGTTAGAATAGAGCTTCCAATTTTTCTTTTGTCAAGAAAATCTTAAAAAAATAACTGCTGCTTCATTTCACACAGTTCTGTAATAACTCTATGTTTAATTTTTACCTCAGTTTGCCAACATTTCTATTGTTACAGGAAAACCTTCCAAAATAACTTACATATAGTGTATTTCAAAGCTTATATTTGTGTTATGTGATGGCTTTTATTTGGAAAATAGAATCACTGAGCTTGAAGAACTAGACTACAATGGCAGAATACTCTACAAATCTAAGTGCAGATTCACTAGGTGAGCCAAGAATGATGGAGCTTTCCCCATTTCTACATTCTGCACAACTCACTTGACACTGGGACATGTGGCAAGAATGCAGTCATGTACTAAGAGAACTGAGTGTATGATTGTGTAAAATTGCACTTATTTTCACAAGATTTTCATCAGTGAAAGATACTCTTAGTAGAAAGTTTTGTCATAAGGACTGGATTTCAACCATCAGATTGTGCAAAGTCTTTGATTGTTTATTAGCTCTGTATGTATGTAGAATGAGAAACCTTGTAGAAAGAACTAACTTAAAAATAACTGTCTGTCACTAAGTCTACTAATTATTCTGTTAATATTAGGACTGTAGTAACAAAGTTCTTTCTTCCTTCCTTTAAACCTTGATGGTGGTTGAATGGAAACTAGAACACTGGCATCATGATTGTGAAAACCAGAATATGAAATTAATTCATGATTCTTCATGCCCAAGGAGTCATGGGATCTTCCCCCAATGCATTGCACAGGCGAGTTTGTGAACTGGTAACTAGGTATTGGCATAGAAGAGAGGCTCTCCCACGACAGGCATTAGAGAGAAGCCAAAGCAGAGAAGGAAATGCCTTTCACAGGGATAAATGTATGAATTTACATTTGGATCTCAAACTTTATGCAGTTGAGATATATGCTTAGTATTTTTGACTGTTTCTAGGAGTTTAAATTATTTGTTTGTCCTGGGTTTGAGTGAGTGGTGGGGGCTTTTTTGGTAACAGGGGAGGGGGCTATACAGGTGGCCCCCTGTGAGAAGCTTCTTAAAACTTCCCCAGCTCCAAGTCAGCTCCACCTCTGCACCAAAACTGAGCCAATCAGCTGCGCCTCTGTGATAATGTATTTAAGAATGGACGTGGTGAGGAGGAGTCAGACTTGTGAGTAGGAGTTGCAGCAGATGCATGAACACCAAGGTCAGTGGAGGAACGGAGGAAGAAAGGATGGGGGAGGTGTGTCGGAGCAGAGACCCCCCCTGTATCCTGTGGCCCCCTGCCACCCATGAAGATCCACAGCGGAGCAGACACTGATTTATGGTCTGTGAGGTGTTTTGCATGGCTGACCAAGTTGACTGTACCCAAAGAAGGCCAGGATCTTGTGGGAAAAAGTAGCCCCGCTGTTGCAGTTTGGTACTGGGAGGATTGCAGCATGCGGGGGTGTCCCACACTGGAGCAGCTTGGGAAGGGCTGCAGCCCATGGGAGGGAATCCAGTCTGAAAAAGTTGATTTCCCATGCTGGAGCAGTGTAGGGAAATGTTGAGGCCCATGGGAGAAACTCACATCAGAGAAAGTTTGTGGAGGGCTGTCTCCTGTGAGAGGGGGACCACAGTGGAGCAAGGGGAACAAGTTCCAGAAGATCTCCCCACTGAAGATGGAGAAAGCGGTAGCACTGACTGCACCCCCCATTCCCTGCCCCTGTGCTGCTGGGGTGAGGAGGTAGAGATATCGGGAGCAGAACTGAGCCCAGGAAGAAGAGAGGGGTGGGGGGAAGGTGTTTTCAATATGTGACAGTGCTTCTCACTGTCCTGCTCTTTTAAGTGTTGTTGTTAGTATATGTATGTTCTTTTTTTCTTCCCCTAATGAGTCTGTATTTTGCCTGTGACCATAATGGGTGATTTGCTCCTCCCCCCCCCCCCCCCCCCCCCCCCCCCCACCGGTCCTATCTCAAATCCCAGGCCTGGCTTATTTGTCCCTTCTCATTACTGGGAGAGGAGGGAGGAGTGAGCAGCTGTGTGGTGCTCAGTGGCTGTTTGACCTCAAACCACGACATTGTTTCTGTTAGCTCAGAGAAGAACATACACGCTGACATTTTAAAAAAGTTGTCAGATCTTAGTATCCTTATTATTCATATTTATTGTTAAACAATATATATTATGTTTTTTTGAAGGACCCTGAAATATCCTTTATTAAGTAGATAACTTGGGGAATAGAGTACAAAAAAAAAAAAAAAGAAAATAAAAAAGCCTGTACAATGTGGAGAGAGGTGGCAGTTCTCTTCTGAGAAATTGATTTCTTGTTTGTAAACCAGAAATCGAATATTACTTGCTGCCCAAAGGAAAGTTTGTAATACTACAGAGACTAGAAATACCAAATGATGCACTCCTTGAAGCATCTGTAAAGAAGCGACTAAGATGACTTTCTCTACCACAAAAACTTGATAAAATGTATGATGAGAATTTGAGGCCTAAACTTCAAATTAACAATTTGGTTTATATTTTTTAAATATCCCTCTTATTTTGTAACATAATCCTGTGGCTTGATCTTTGCAATTCCAAAATACCTAATTTAAAATTATTTTGTTTGAAAGAGAAATTCAGGATACTGATTTGATTTTAAATACATGTTTTCATAAAATACAAAGTGAGCAGAGGTAATACATTAGTTTTAAGGGCAAGTTCTATTAGAGTAAAAGTAATAACCATATTCCTATTGACCCTAGTCATGTAAAATCAACTACAGTTGACTAAACTAATATTATTTTGTTTTTATTTTTTCATCTATTTCTAGATTTAAAACAATCTTCTCAATCTGTAACTGGAAATAAAAGAAGCATCAGTGACAAACTGCATACAGAATGAAATATTAGTTTACAGAAGGAAATGTCAATGCTGTCTATGAAAGAAATGTAGGTCAAGCCATTCTCTCCCCTCTTTCTTCCACAGGAAGGTAACTAACACATTTACACAGGAAAGTGTCTCTGACTCACTTTGTTTACATTGCATATAAAGCAAGAAAATATTAAGAAGGAAATTGAGGAATTTGCTTTAATTGCAAAAGTTTATAAAAAAGGATTTTGAGGGAAAAAGACATGGTGCTGTGAAGACTGAAGAGATACAATGTCTTTTACAGTGCACCAAAGATTTGTTGTTGTAGGTGCAGAGTAAGCAAAATCACCTTTAATGGAGAAGGAGAAAAATGGTATCTGCAAGAATGAATCATCTTGCTAAAATGATTGGAGCTGGTAACCATGGGTGAATTTCTGGTCTCAGCCAAAAAGCTACTGATTCAGTTAAGGCAGAATTTCAGACAGTGGTATTCCACTCAAGCATTTGCAAATTTTCTTCTCAAACTGTCTCTCAGGCAGAGATATAATCTCAAACCTCTAGACTGAGTGATTATTTTGGGATGAGGGACTGCTCTATCTTGAGGCTATGAAAATGGGGAAAGATATAACTGTCATTGGGTAATTACCAGTACAGCTACAGACTTTCTGTCACTGCATACTCTAGGCTAGGTAGCACAGAAATGTTTCAATCCCCTTTAAATTCCTTCTCAGCCCAGCAATTTTTCACATACAGAGGTCTTGTAGGTGTGTTGTAGACTTGTATAATAAAGCATATTAGAAATGTGTATATGTTAGCTAAAAAGAAAACTGGTAGATATTATTAATCTGTCAACACTTTTCCTCTGAAATTTAGAAGTATCTTTTTGCCACTGTGTTACCAACTACTCAGATGAGTAGATAAAATTGCTATGAGTTGTTCAAATACTTAAATTTAATTGACAAGACAGATTATCAGTGAGAGGAAATATCGTAAACACATAGAAATAGAATGGATTTTTTATCACTTAACCATGCACTGTCATTTATTTGAGACATAAAAATATTTGTAGGACATGTAATGACAATAGCATTCTGAAGCAATGTATTTTCAAGCGCAGAGAAAATAAAAAAGTCATCAAAAAAAGAGAAAGAAAACAATGATACATTGTATAAAATGTGGTAAGAAAATGTTGAGAAACTGACAATAAGAAATAAATTAAGAAATATAATAAAGATAGGAGATAAGATGTAGGACCGTTCTGTATTTCACATTTGTGGATTGCTTATATGTCAATAAAAGACAGGGTCTAAGTTTCACATTTGGATTCCAGGTGTTATTATTTTCCCATAACCCACATCTGATCTATAGCATCATATGGCTGATTTGATGTCTTTAAGTGACATTAACATATGTATTTTTTTATAGTCATATTTTTTTCCCATAGTCTCAGCCCCTTATCATTCCTTTTGGAGTTTGTCTAATTTAATTCAAAGCATCCATTAAAAGAATGATAGAGTTATTGCCTTTAGCTAAGCATCTTTTATCCCAAATGACATTGAAGTACTCTCCAAATTGTGTTTGCTGGGTTGAAATTGCAACACAGTTCAACCTTTTGCAGTTGATCATGGGAATTTCCTCAGTGGTTTGGATAAAGAGGAAATCTGCATTTCCCTTGCAACTAGGAATGCTTTCCTGACAAAAAGTAATTCACCACTTGCTCAACTTTTTACTAACAGGCAGTTTGGACCAATGCCACCTAGGTGCAATGATGTGTAGGAAACCTTCCCAGAGATCATCTCTCCAGCCCTACAGGATGAGCAGGGTAGCTCTGCAAAGACACTCTAGCCTCTGTGGGCAGAAGTCTTTACTGTGTCCATACATGATGTTTAATATAGCTGACGACCAGGCCAGATGGATGACTAGATTCTTAATTGCACCTTGCTCAATCATAAGGACTTTGATTTTGAAGTTAAGGTGGAAGATTTCATTTGTGCTTCTGCCACCACAAAGCAATTCACAAGAGAGGAAAAGTATAACTCATGAAACATGTTAACTATCAGGCTATAACACAGTCCGTGCTATAAAGAAACTGTCAAAATAAATACTAACTCCTTGTTCTATTTTTTTCACCAAGATATTTATGTCTGACCTGCAAAACAAATAAAATGTGAGCTGAAAATATCTGCTGATGACACTAAGATATTCAGTATAGTATAAATGAGGGGCCACTGTAAAGAATTATGGAAAGGTCACACAAGTGATAAAATGACCTACAATAAAAAATCAATAAAAAAGCTACAAGTCAATAGAAATACATGTGATATATGTGAAAAAAATATATATTAACTTTACTGTTATTATGTACACAATCATGGGTAAGTCAAATGCTAGGTATGACTTGAAAAGGGTAAGAAAATAACACAACAATCCCTATGTTACTGTATAAATTCATTGAGGGATTGTACCTTGAACCCTTTGTTTAAAGCAAAAAGGACATAGGAGAAATAGAAAAAGTACAGAGAAGAGCAAGAAGGACAACTGTAATTAAGGATGAACAGTCTTCAGTTTGCAGAAAAGAAAATTCATAAGACCATTGGTGGCAGTATGTAGAAACAGAAGATACTTGAGGCAATCAGCCTCAGTTGTTTGCTGTCTTATGCAGTACAGAATAAGGAACACAAATAAAATTAGCAGGTTACAGACAAAACGCAATCTTCTTTCTGTGTGGCTAAGTTGGAATTTCTTTGCTACAGGATGCTGCAGAGACCAAATGATTACATAGTTCAAAAAGCTCAGTGTAAATTCAAGTAATAAAACCCCTACTGATGGTGATTAAATACCACCAAACCCTCTGTGGCCCAAAGAACTGTTGGACATTAAATCACGGGAAATTGAGTGTTTTGGGGACATATGACTGTAGTGTTGCATTGTTCATATTTGTTTTTAAGTATTTGTTACTATCAAATGTTGGAATAGGTTGACCTTTGAGTTGACCCACTATGGTCCTTATAATATTTTTACGTTCATGCTATTACTTTTGTCAACTGGAAATCAAGGATTTTCCACAATCATAGAGAAACAGTAAGGAGTTGGTCAGTAAAGACAGCTCCGGTTGTGGTGACAAACTGAAACCACATCAGAAGAATTTAAAGCACTTTGTCCTATTTGAGTTTACAAATATATCCAGTCCGTAAGAATAAGTCTCTCATAATCTGGAAAGCTGAGGTCTAATTCAGTGGGAAAAGGTTTTTACACATACTCTTCCTGAATTTCTACATGTGATTTTAACTTGAATAGACTGACATAATAAAAACATGTGCCTGTATCCCTTCAAAATCCTTTATCTCATGGATAGTTTAATGGTCAACAACACAGGAAGAATTGAATATATCATGATACAATGAACTAAACATTAAGAAGGCAAAGGACAAATATTTTCTTAGACGAATACAACTGTTGGGTTTGATCAATTTTATGGTCCTGCATTGTGGTTCATCAAATTATTCACAAAAAAACTTGTAGTAGAACACATTATTCAACTAACACTCATCTCTTAAATGACAGTTTAGGATTTTTTCCTCCAAAACTGGATGGACTGTTGTAATAGTAATGTATATCTTTTAGATCTACAAATGATCATCAAATACAAAATCATAAATCTCCTCAAAATAATAAGGTGCTGTAAACACCTACAAATCTTGTCAAAACTCATTTAAACTTTTCAAAAACATTTTAGTGCTCACTTGAAATGTATGACAGTGAGTTAGCTATAGCATTAAATGACAAACTACTGAACCAGCTTCCACCTCAGATCTTCAGACAATACTTTCAGATTATATTTTGTATTTTTCATTAAGATCATTAATATACAGTACATATGTGGCTAATTATAGATTTAAAATGAGTATTTCTGTATCAGCGATACTGAAACCATGCATAAGAGAAAAAGAGAAAAAAAATATCTTCCACTAAGGAAACGCAGGAAACTTCAATTATTAATTCAGTCCAGATTTTGTCCAGGGTATTGTGTGAGTAAAAACTTTATGATTCTTTTATAACTTCTCATAACACCTAGCTACCTAAAAAAATTGTTATTGGTGTTACTTAGATTTTATTTAGATTTTAGACTAAACATATTTAGTCTATTGAATATTAGCCAACATTGCCCAAGGGTTTCTATTTAATGGTCAATCTTCTGTAAAATTGACTTTGCAAAGGCTAAAATATTCAGTTTTGTTTGAATAGTAGTTGCTTTGAAGTCAAATAGATGATTTGCCTGACTGTAATATTTGCTTATTTGTTTTAAAAGGTGGATTAAATGTGCATAGTCATCCTAAACAACTATTACCTCAAGATTTAAAAAAAAAAACAACTACAAAACCATTACTGAAAACATGCAAAGATTTTATTTCTTTTGACCACATTTCAGATAAAACTGGGGAAGTTAAAAACTAAAAGAAAATGTCTGCTACATCTTTATATCATTGTGTCATTTCACAGGGAGATATATGTTTTTATAGAGGTTTATTGGGTTTATATGGCGAGGCACTGGCAGCGGGGGCTGAGGGACGGTCTCTCTGAGGAGAGGCCGGGGCTGCCCCATGCCAGACATGGCAGGTTCTGGCCAGCTCCAACCCACCCACCGCAGGGCACAGCTCTGCCCCTTGGCCAAAATGGTGGTGCCTCTGGGAAAACAAAATTAGGAAAGGATAAAAGTGCCTAAAAGAGAGAGGAGTAGGGAACAAAAAGGAGTAAGAAACAACCCTGCAGACACCCAGGTCAATGAAGAAGGAGAAGGAGGTGCTCCAGGCACCAGAGCAGAGATACCCCTGCAGACCACGATGAAGATCATGGTGAAGCTGGTTGTCCCTCTGCAGCCCATGCAGGACCATGCACAAGAGCAGGCTCTTGGCAGCTGCTGTGGCCTGTGGGGGATCCACACTGGAGCAACCTGCTTCTGAAGGACTGCATGCCATGGGAGGGACCCCATACTGGGGCAGGGCAACAGCATGAGGAGGAAGGAGCAGCAGAGATAAAGGGTTGTGGACTGACCACAGTCACGATTTCCCGTCCCCCTGCACCGCTCGGAGCAGAAGAAGATGGAGGAGTTGGGAACTAAGAAGTGAAATTCAGCTTGGGAAGAAGGGGGTGAGGGGGGAGAGGTTTTTGTTTTGTTTTGTTTTGTTTTATATGGCTTTGTATTGTTTTGTTTTCTTCTAGTTTTAGATTGTTCATCATCCTACTCTATTTTTAACTGGCAATAAAGTAATTTTCACCAAGTCAGGTCTGTTTTTCCCATGACAGTAATTGGTAAGTAATCTCCCTGTCTTGATCTTGACTCTTGTGCTTTTCCTTCTTATTTTCTCCTATATTCTGTCAAGGAGAGGGGGTAAGAGAGTGGCTGTATGAGAGTCTGGTAGCCAGCCAAGGCCAACCCAACCCAAAGGTGTAAACATAAATTGGAAATTTTAGCCAGGAGGAAATGATTTGCAGAATATTTCTTTACTTCTACAGAAAATTTATACAGATACTGGAGCAAATATAGTGTGATTTTAATTTCACTTTCCATAGGACCATATTGAATTTTTGCAAGAAATCTCTAGTAAGATACTTGGAGCACGGAGAAGGTGTAAGAGTGAAACATCACTCTGGAAATAAGTGTGAGAATGCTAACTTTCCTTGTATTCCCATTGTGTAAGGTGGCAAAATGAGTTTTTAACTTAATTCTTGTTATCCTGTGAGGGTAGCTAAGAGGCATGTGAGTGTGTGGGTGCATTCTGCACATTCAGCAGTTAAATGTAGGCAAAGGGAACTTTTATATTACTGATTACATATACATATATGATTTTTACCTTACTGGTAAAATAATAAAATAATTGTCTTAAGTAGCTTGAATGTCATTAACAATACTACTACCAGCCGCACAACAGAAAATTAAGCATTAAAATGAAACACTTCTTTTTGCATTAGCAATGTTTTCCACAGGCAGATAGTAGTATAAAAAGCAGATAAGGCAATATATGCATTATAGTTATTCAAACATGGATTGCAAATAAATTTAGATATCTTTAGGAAGCTCTAAGATGTATTCTTTATTCATTATATTAGCCAGCATACAGTGGGTATGAAGAATGCAGAGATTACAAAGTATGTACTTTTACTGCTATGAAATAACATATAGCTGTTTTAAGCACAGTGAGATTATAATATGTCCCATTGTACCTTATAAATTTTTTTTTTTACAGCAGTTAGCTTGATTAAATAAGTGACTGGAAGTAGAAAGGAAATGTATCCAATACTATCTTAAAATGTTCCTTACTGACAGCTATGCTGGATGGCCTATGCTTTAATACCATTCCATTCAGCAGTCACGAAATGGTTGAGTACAAAGTAACAGTGCTTTAAATAGTAGGAAAATCTATAAATGTAAGGATGAGTTGAAAATTAGACCAAGGAAAAGACTTCTCTGGGAGGCTTGAAAAGAATGATAGATTTTCCAGTATTAGTGTTTTAAAATCTGACATTTCATTGAATGTTGTCACTTGCCCTGGTCAAAATGAGGCTTATTTTGGATGCAAGAAATACTAAGTCATCATGCAGGCCATCTGCATACAGACAAAACTTACATAGCATTGTCAAATCTGGCAAATGAAATCATGTTTTTCCCTAGAGCTATGAAAAGATGTGTGTTGACAAAACTCATCTCAGAATTAGAATCATATCAACCTTTGTTCATAATCTTAAGAAAGGAATTTAAGCCCAAACAAGAACAGGGCCATTATTTATCCCAAATGTGATATATTCATCTGTAGATGCTTTGTCTCTGTCAGCCTTTCTTTATATTATAGGGGAGGTATGAGTGTGGCACCTGGAAGTGCATACTCCAAGTTGCTTTAACTGGCATCCATGGTAGCTCAGGACATGGCATCAAAGAATTCAACAGATTAAAGTAACACAGGACCATGAATACTTTCTCTGATTATTACACAAAGTGAGTCCTGTAATGCTGGACCTTCACTGCATTTACTTTTTGTGACATTATGTTAAAAGTGTGACAAACTACAGGAAGCACCAAACAAGTACAAAAGTATTTGTACAAAAAGTTATCAAATTTGTGAAATATTTGCCTTTTTTAGAGGATGACCAAGAATTATAGAGCATTTCATTTTTATTCTGAGATGGAAAGTTAAATTAGTAATATATACCCTAAAGCAACTAAATTCTTCAGAGGTAATTAAAAGAACACATTAGTGTAAAACATTCAGTACTGAGGCAACTTCTACAAAGGTATAAATATGCAAAATTTCTCCTCTTGAGGCAAGTGACCGGTTTTACAGCATTACAAAGACACTTAGAAAATTCCTTTATAAATCAATGGCTCAAACTTCCAGCCTTTTTCCAGACAGTGTAAATATTTGATGTTCATAGAAATTGTGTTTGATTAAGTAACATAGGATTGGACTGCATTTCATTGACTGTTTCATGCAAAGAGAAGTTAAAGAGATGTTAAACACTGACTCAAGATGAAATCACTGAAGACATGATTCTGCATTGACTGAAGAAATTAATCTATCTAATCTTAAGTACAGATCAACTATTTTATGGATTTACTAGTAATACAAAATTAACTATACAAACCAAGTTCAACATTAGTTTGCAGATAAACATGATTCATTTTCATATATATTGAGTAGCATCTTCCATTTCATTTATTGAACTTATTTCACATACAGTTTTATTGCAAAAAAGAATTTTTAATAGAGACTCTTTCTGATCTACCACTAGCAGATTAATTTAATCACAGTACAGCACCCAGTTTGTCAATCTTTGGTTTTGTTTCTACTGATAAATTATTTAGTTCATGCAAATCATTGACACCATTCATGCTTGAAATCAGGGCATAAACTACTTCTGAAGATCTTAGAGAACCATAATCAATCACCATATTATCTGTATAAATCTCCACTAATGATCTGATATATAGAGATGACAGGTCATTCATACAGATTAGAAATAAAAACTGAGTCCAATCAAAGGCTCATAAAATCCATAATCATTATTTAGAGCATCAAAGTCATTATAGATTATAGTATGTCATCTGCACATATTTAAATTACAACATCACTGTCTAAAATGTAATAATCAAAATAGAAGTAACTTCTTATACAATGAGATCACATCAGCATTTTTGACTCATTATGATTCAAATT
Source organism: Tyto alba (assembly GCF_018691265.1). Taxonomy (NCBI): domain Eukaryota; kingdom Metazoa; phylum Chordata; class Aves; order Strigiformes; family Tytonidae; genus Tyto; species Tyto alba. The sequence goes on from NW_024881282.1 coordinate 59,671,523, forward strand.
TATTATTCATTATTTCTCCTATTAGAAAGAAAATATTAAATGAACTGTTTAACAATGTGCTTGTTTGGAAGGAAGTTTTTATACCTCTGAACAGGAGTGACTAAAATTGTTGCAGACGATATTTGGAAAAACTTATGAGAAAATGGAAAGGACTGCAAAGCACAAGACATGGACAAGGAAGTGGGAGGAAAATCAATGGATCAGTCTCTGCTCTGATTTATACCCTTTGCAAAAACACGATGCTGGATTTCAGTGGTTATAAATCATTATGTCTCTACTGAAACCAGTGGAACAATCCATGTTTAAGCTATGTGAAGCTCTGTCCAACATCTAGAAGTAGGGTGTGAAGAACTAGTGGACAGAGACGAATTTGGGCCTGTCTGTTTTACTGGAGGCCTTGGATATTAATGAAAGTACTGCCTGAAAAAAAAATTGCCTGTGTTTATTTTTATTCTTTTTTACTGATGACCATCAGTGGATGTAAATGAAAGGCTTGACTTTTTTCTCCTAGTCATTAAATATTACCTTTTTTCTAAACTCTAACATAATCACTTAAACTAGAAATATAAATTAATTGCTTGACATCATTTGCTCACAAACTATGACAATTCTGCTCTGTCAGCAGTCTCCTTCATTCAACATGTACCTGCCTACGCATACTGTCATCCTTTTTCTTTAAAACTGGAAGAACTGAAAATAAAAGAGGAAAATAAGACATCGCTATGGGATGGAAATTCAGAGCTGTGCCCATTAATAAAAGACATTGTCTTTTAGGGTCATTGCTGTTTTTTATCCTTTCTGTTCCTTTGCAACACCTCTCCCACCATAAAAGTTGGAAAGGTTTCTTTTCTTCCTTCTATACCTCTATGGTGACAATAGGGAAAATAGCATGTTTCCAGATCCTGACTGAATAACAATTTGTTCTGGAGAATTATGATCAAGTTGCAAACTAAAATGAGTGCAGGGTTTTCCTTGCAGGATGTGGTAGTCCATGTAAAGAATGCTGACACTTTAGCACAATGGTACCCTAAGGGAAAAGACCTGTACAAGAGGTCTGAAGGAGAACTTGTGATTTCTAATGTAATTCAAATCCAGGGTTCAGAGGTGGCTCTAGGACCAGTACACACTGAAGCTTTTTATGCTAGGTACAGTAACAAAATAATTTCATAACCTCAGGGAAAGATACTGTGTTCATCAGAGACTAGTGCAAAAATCCTCATCTGCAGATTCCTGACTTCAATTAGTTTTCTACTTGCAAAACTTGATTAAAAGTCAGTAGGTAGCATTTTTTGTGACAAGAGTGTCTTATGTTCTGGTCCTCCCTCTTATGGACCAATATTTTATCTAGGGCAACTTAAAGGCCAGATAAACAAGCAGTGTTTATGGACTGCTCCTTGTTTTAGAGTATTCAGATAAAAGGTCCACCCTGAACTACAATAAGGAAGGATCAAGAGAAAATATAGGTATTACAGATAGCAAAGGTGTAGTAATATAAATTCAGCTAGCTGAGTCTGATTAGTGGCTAAACTGAGATGACAGCAACATGAGAAATGGCAGAAATGAAAAACTATGTATAAAGAGAGGCATTACCTTACAGAACTGCTGACCAAGGTGAAATTTTCCAGGGCAACCACATCATGAATAACAAATAAGTGTAAAAAGTCAGCAAAACTGAGACCCCCAGGGAAAAACTAAATAGGAATAGCTGGCTTATTTTGGAGGGGATGACTGTGGTACTTACTTTGTGGTGACTTGCTTTGGAGGGAATGAAGAAACTGGACTGAAAAGAGCTGTAGAAGGGGTAGTAAATCATGTGATTGGGGCTGACCAGGAATACATGTCACTCAGCCCAGTGCTTGATCACCACAGTTTGGAGCAGGACATTGGAACCACTCTTTCCACTATAGTCTTGTCTGACTTCCATGACCAGGAGGGATATGTTGTGATTTTCTCTGTCATCAGTGAAGGAATATCAGATTTCTTCCTAACATCAACACGGGGTTGCCTGGAGGGTATCACTTACCAAGGCCTTTTCCTCTCCTTAGCACTCTTAACTAAGTGTCCCATTACAATGTGCTTTTTTTTCTTTAATGGTTTAGTGGCTTAAATTGTGGAGGTGAAGAATCCCCCTTCCTCCAGCATTCCTATGCTGCCTTTGTTCTGGGAAGAGTGTTCCTCCTCAATGTACTAGCAGTAATTTAAACCTTTTAGTATGGGGAAAACTATCTGCTAGGTTACAGGATTTCTCTTCCAAATGTCTGTATGTATTTTGAAATGAAAACAGCAGCGATCAGTAAGATGTGTACTCCATTTAAAGACCTCCTTCATAGTTTCTAAATCAGGGTAGAGATATGTGCAATATGTTGTACTGGCTTGTCCTCTAACGTAGACCGTGTTTACATTTGTTTTTAATAAAGTATTCTTTATTCTCAGCAATAGGAGAGGATCAAACCCACTCCTTTTGCTTTTGCAGATAAAACCCTATGGTTCAAGCAGAGGAGTTGAAGAGAAAACTCTGTGAGAAAAATAAAGCAAACTGAGTTTTTAAATGTGGTAGTGATGTAGCAAAGGGAATTTAAGTGGTTGAATCCAACAGTTTAGCTTGGAATGTGTAAGGCCAATAGTTGAATGTTATTTTTTTTAACCTGTCATTTTAAAATATGCTTGTTCGCCATCTGACATATTGTAGCATCTAAAAAAAGCTGGTTATATTTTATTTTAACAGCATGCATCTTTAATTATGCTCTCTTTAGTTAATAGTTTGGGGAATTTTGTTGTATTAAAGAGCTTTAGCCCATCAAAAAGGTTTTTCTGAGCTTCTCTGACTCTACATCATAGCAAACACCAATGTCACACCAGTCCCTAGGGGATTCTCAGATGCATATACCCTAAACTTTCTGCCACAGAGATTTAAAGAATTACTGCTTAGTACTTGCATGCAAGCTTTGTTCTCCATGTAAAATATTAATCCCTGTATTACTCTGTGTGGCTGTACATCAGTTGATAACCAGCAGGGCTAGTTTTTCAGATTAAATAATATTAGCTCTGATTAAAAGAAGCAGTATACAAAAGAAGCAATTGCTATCAAATTTGAGTTTCAGATAAACTTCTCTGTATAGCTAACTATTGTTCATACCATGATAATCATGTTTTACTGCTACAGTTCTCCATTATCAAGTGATAATAAAATCAAAAGCTATTAAAAAAAAAAAAAAAAAAAAGAGACTATTCCTTGTTGCACATCAGGCAGACTCATTCATATTTTCCTAACAGCGCTAGGCACAATAAAGGTCAGAAGTTGCACACAGCATGTTTATTCAGATCTGCTGTTCTCACCATTTCTTGATATACCCACATACATTCAGGGACTTTAAGAATAAGCTATTTGCTCACCAGGTTCACACATGGAGACATGGACAAAAACCACAAGTACCAGATGGTAGACTGAGTTTTCTAATTGTAGCTGGACTTTGGGATCTTAGCCAGCAAGAATGACCTTGTCAAGCCAGAACAGGTAGGAGATAGGGGATTAGGTTTGTTTTATGATTTGGGGTGGAAGGGTTTTCTAAGGTACTATAATTCAAACACCTGCTGAAAGCAGGCCAAATTCTCAAGCTAGATCGGACTCCTCAGGGCATGTCTTGCCAAGTTTTGAAAACCCTCAGTGATGTAGATTCTATAATCTCCATGGGCATATTTTTTCAATGCTTCTAGTACTTAAGATGATTAACACTTTTTTTTTTTTTTTTCCTAATATGTTGCCAAAAATTCTATTGTAGCAGTATGTGACTCTTCTTCTCATCCTTTCCACATGCAGCTGTGATATTCTTTACATAAGATACTCTTTACTGTGATATGCAGCTCCATATTCTTTACAGACCTTTTAGGCCACTGAAGACAGCAATAAAACAGTCTATTTTCCTTCCCTTCTCTAGGTGAACAAACCCAGCTTCCTCAGCTTTTCCCTGTATGTTGGCTTTTGAGGGACACAACTTTTAACATGATTCCAGTTAGACTCACAGGTGTGACTTCTATTCACAGGTCAAGCCAGATTTTCAGTCGCCATTAAAACTGTTCATTCAATCCACATCTTCCTAATTTAGCTACAAGGATGCTATGGGACTTCAAGTATTCTACCCTCACCCAAAGATCCAGTCATCATGAAAGGCACTCATGCTGATTAGGCACAATTTTACCCTTGACACCTTTGTACTGGCTGTTCCTTGTCACCTTGTTCTTTATGCACCTAGACACACTTTCCAAGAGGAATTAATTCATAGAGTCCCCTGGTAGTAGGGTGAGGCTAACCTACCTGCAGTTCCCCCAGACTTCTTTCTTGCCCTTTGAAGATAGAAATTATATTTTCCTTTTCCCAGTCACCAGGAACCTCCTCATCAGGGACCTTCTCCAATTGCTATCGTTTTTCAAAGTGATAGAGTGTCACTGCAGTGACACTGACTGTCCTGGATATTAACCAAATTTCCCCTTCCCTTCCCTTCCCTTCCCTTCCCTTCCCTTCCCTTCCCTTCCCTTCCCTTCCCTTCCCTTCCCTTCCCTTCCCTTCCCTTCCCTTCCCTTCCCTTCCCTTCCCTTCCCTTCCCTTCCCTTCCCTTCCCTTCCCTTCCCTTCCCTTCCCTTCCCTTCCCTTCCCTTCCCTTCCCTTCCCTTCCCTTCCCTTCCCTTCCCTTCCCTTCCCTTCCCTTCCCTTCCCTTCCCTTCCCTTCCCTTCCCTTCCCTTCCCTTCCCTTCCCTTCCCTTCCCTTCCCTTCCCTTCCCTTCCCTTCCCTTCCCTTCCCTTCCCTTCCCTTCCCTTCCCTTCCCTTCCCTTCCCTTCCCTTCCCTTCCCTTCCCTTCCCTTCCCTTCCTTTTATAGTCTGCTAAAACAGTGAAGAGAAGATTCAGTTTTATACCTAAAAAGATGGAAAGAAGCCATAGAATTTTCCAGCCTAGTTGCTGAAATATAGATTTTATATTATCACCACAGATGTTAGATAAAATTTTCCATGACTGACCTCTTTTAACTCTGCACAATACAGATGGAAAATTCAAAGGCCAGCTTCTTAGAAAATAAAGGTATTTGTTCACTTCTACAAGGTATCCTTGGAGTCTGTGTCATCATTAATTTTACCACTATTACCCTAAACAGATGTCTATTTTTATGTGCATATGTTTGAAGACCACAAAAAACTATTCTTTCTAAAACATTGACCACTGAAATAATGATTTACTTCCATCCAAAAATGTGTGCACTATAGTGAGCTACAGAACCAAGTAATTCAGTAGACCTGCAGAATTGGGTCTCATCTTGATAATTTGGCACACAATACTAGTGACAAAAAAATGTGATTATAATTGTCTGGTTAACAGACATGCTGGAAAACTGGTGAAATGGATGGGCACTTGTGCTAGAATAAATGTTGAAGGTATCATAACATGAAAAAAAAAAATAGGTGACTAGATTTTTTTTATCTAACAGTAACAGTTTCATGTTGCAGTAATTCTACTGTATTGCATACTGTACTGCATTGTGTTTGTCTGAAAAAAAAAAAAAAAAATCCCAAATTATTCCAGGCTGCAGTTAAATGGTACCAGGACAATGGAAAGCAAGATTCAAAACCAGGGTGCAAGATTCAAAACTAGTATATAATGTGATGTATGCTGTCATCCACATATGAAAGCTTTCAATAGATTTCAGCTGACATAGGTAGAAGATAACTTTTCTGTTCATAGTCTTCATATTCAGTACAAGTGGCTATATTTTTTACCTTATCTTGTAAACTAATAAGCTAACATGAGAAAGACCAGTTCTGGCTCTGTCGATGTAAATGGAAATAATTCACTTGATTTCACTTTAAATGATTGCACTTTACATATAATCTAATATGAAATAATTCAGCTACACAGTAGGGTGATAAACAAAAGAAGTATGACCAAGCACAATGAACAGAGGCCACAAGCTCCATGTTCTGAAGCTCATACTTGACATTTCCTGTGAGCTGGCAAACACATTGTTACTTTTTTTGTGGGGGATATATATTCATCAAAGAGATTATAATTCACTGAAAACCAATACAACTTTTGTTCAATGTAGTATTTCATTTTCTGAGAGCAGAAAAGAAACATAAGTGAGTTCCAAGAGAAAAATCACAGCTCTTAGTTAAACTACTGTCCACTACATGTTGCAAATTCTAAGCTTTTTCTCAATCAGGTATGAATCAGTTAGAAGGAAAACATATCCTCCACAGTTTTTTGTCTTTGAGAAATCAAATCTGAAAATATGAATGATTTGGTAGACTTAGCTTTATGCAGCGAGTAGCCAGTTTATGGCTGGATCATAAAGTAGAGATATTGCAGAAGTAATGGATTCCCAAATGGACATGACTGGAGGATGTATGCTCACAGCCTGAATGCCTATACTCTCTGAAGGATGACTAAGCCAGTGTAAGTGTAATCAGGTGCTTTGGACCAAATTTCTAGTTTACGCAACAGGAAAGCCAGTATTTTACTCAGTATTTTACTACATGATTCTCCCTCACTTCGTGACTCACGTGAGTGTGATAGGCCAGGTACCTGACAAGGAAGAATATAAGGTTGATTGCATATCTATTGCGCTTACTGTCAAGATGTACTAAGGCCAGATCCAGTGCTTTGTTATCATGCCTCTGTTGAGAGCAACACATAATTTGGGCAATGTTTATTGGGATGAAATTTACGAAGTCCAAATGTTGGATTCTGCACCTAGGACAGAGTAATGCTGCGCACAACTATAAATGGGAAAGGAGTGGCGGATGAGCAGCCCTGCAGTAAGGGATCTGGGAGTGCTGGTCGCCAGTAGGCTCCATATGAGCCAGCAGTCTGCCCTGGCAACCAAGAGGGCAAACCCCATCCTGGGGTGCATCAAACAACATAACCAAAAGAGGTGATTGTCCTGCTGTATTCAGCATTGGTGTGGCCTCACCTTGAGTGCTGTGTGCATTGAATGCATCCAGAGGAGGGCAACAAAGCTGGTGAAAGGGCTGTAAGGCATGTCCTGTGAGGATCAGTTGAGGACTTTGGACTTGTCCAGTTTGGAGAAAATGAGGTTGAGGGGTAACCTCATCTCTCTCTACAGCTTCCTGAGGTGGGGACGTGGAGAGGGAGGTGCTGATCTCTTCTTCTTCATATACAGTGATAAGACATGTGGGAATGGTTCAAAGCTGCACCAGGGGAGGTTGAGACTGGACATTAGGAAGCATTTCTTTAACAAGAGGGTGGTGAAAAACTGGAACAGACTTCCTAGAGAGGTGGTTGATGCCTCAAGCCTGTCAGTGTTTGAGAGGCATTTGGACAATGCCTTTAACAACATGCTTTAAATTCTGGTCAGCCCTGAAGTAGTCAGGCAGTTCAACTAGATGATCATTGTAGGTCCCTTCCAACTGAAATGCTCTGCTCCTATTCTATTGTATTCTATTGTATTCTATTGTATTCTATTGTATCCTATTGTATTCTATTCTATTGTATTCTATTGTATTCTATTGTATTCTATTGTATTGTATTGTATTGTATTGTATTGTATTCTATTCTATTCTATTCTATTCTATTCTATTCTATTCTATTCTATTCTAATCTAATCTAATCTAATCTAATCTAAATAATATATATGAAACCAAAAATGCAAATGAGTTGTGTCTGCCTTGGTAATGTTTTTTTGTCATCCTGTTGAATCTCAGGGAAGAAGTAACAGTGATTTCTGCTTCAGTAACATCTTCCATGACAGGAAAGCAATGAAAAATTTCTCTGGACTCAGGAAGGTATTGCATGTGCCATCAGGGGTGATAAAACAAGCAAGTGTACATTCAGTCTTTCTGATTATTTTCTGTTAGTGACACACTATTAAGCAGAATATATATCATTGCTTCTTCAAATCATTATCATAAGTCAGTATTTTTGGTGTACACTAAATAAAACTGAATTGATGACATAAATACTTGAAGAACCTTGCTTTATTTCTGTGAATAAACTATCACTGTTTGCAAAACACTGTCCAGCTCGTTCAACATAACTACCTGAGCAACACTCATCTCTGTCTAGAAGAGCTATAGTCAGTTTAACACTTAGATATTACATTGCACTAAGAAGAGGGAACTTTGTGGTGATGGTATTACTAATCCTGATTCCTTGTAGGTTTGTACAGGATAAGAAAATATGATGAACTGATATGTAAAGCCAATGGAAGCTTGTTACCAAATTTGGTGCTGGCAGAATTTCATCCTGATGGTTTAGATCTTTTAAACAAGTTCACAAAATAAACTGCAGTAACTACTTCAGCTGTCCAATGATGAGTAGCTAATCAATCACCTTTTAGATATGAACAGACACTGATCACTAGCATATTTTAAAAAATCTAATATTTGCATCACTAACTAAACTTTTTCAGAAAATCCAGAGAGTTCCAATGGCAGTTTGTGCACTTTGGAAAAAAAAAAAAAAATAGAATCTATCTCTAGAAAGAAATCTTTAACCAAACCCTGCTTCAGTCTTTCATTTTCATTTTTAGTTTCTACTACATAAACTTCATCTCACTTCCTCCAGGCTCACTGAGAATACCAGTGAAATAAAATGTGGGGTTTTGTAATTACGTCTGTTTTACCACCTCTAACATGCTGCTCTTTATTCTGTAATGTGCAACAACAGGTTTCTTTCACCTAACATTTTAAAAGTGCTGTGAACACAGTAAGGGGTGGACTAGTGCCTCCTGTTCTAGTTGTGTAGTGTTATTCAGATGACGGAAATCCTTACCTAAATGATATCTTTGGACACGTAGAAGATGTGAACAGATCTACAGCTGTTATAAAACTCAAGCATAAAGAATTTCTATCCCAAAGGGTTTTTCCAAATAACCCTTAGTACAGAGGATTCTGACATGGGATACAGTCCTTTGTGGACACAGTGAGCTTATTTTGCAGAACTGAGCTTAACACATTTTGCAAGGTTGGTTAAGAACTATTTTGTTATCAGCATCTTATTCTGCTGATACTGCAGGTTACTCAACAAAGGGAGACTATCATGCTTCAGTGAAGCCAAAGACTGCTTCTTAGGACACAAGACTACATCGATGGAATAACTAGCTGAATGAAGGCTTTAGACCTTATTCCTGAATAAATTGGCAACTGCTCAGCAGAATTCTCCATACAGAACAAATCTGTAACTTTTGTTCTGTCTCATTCCTCACTGACCATAAAGATGAATATATTCTTACACAGCAGCAAAGTGAACTTTGCCTGCTCAATAATGACCTTTGCATCATGGAAATTTTTAGGATAATACTATCTCTTTTAATAGACCACATAGATATCTCTCAGGTCTACAATTTTACTTCCTTTAAATATAAAATTCTGATATAATAAAATTCAGTGTATTGTTCAAAAGGATAAACTTTTCTAATGAATTTCACTATTTTTTTTTCAGTTTTAAAATCAATTATTAACTTTTTTTTTAATATAAAATTGAAATTAACTTGAATTTGAAGGTTGTACTTGATATCAATAAGTATCAGGCTTCTCTAATCTGCCCAAATCTGTTTGCACACAAAAAAATACTATTTTATCTGTTGATTCTGAGATGGGATCAAGCATTATAAATTTTACAACTTTTAAGAAAATTAGACAAGGATTTCGATATATATTTTTAGAAATTTAGGCAAGGGTTTCAAGACATATTTTTTAGACTTAATACAAGACTCCTGAAGTGTGTGTATATATTCTATTAAATTTTTGAGTACACAATGTTTCAGCTAAGAATATGTACATCAACTGTTTTCATTTTCAGATATAGTTGTAATTTCCCTTTTTTGGACAACCTAACTTAGTAAGTTAAGTTGCTTCGGTTAGTAGTCATAAAAATATAAACTCAGGCATTTGAAATCTAATGCATTTCACAGAATTAAATTCTATTTTGCTTATTCTGCTTGCTATGATGCAATTTTATGACCAAGAATTGTAGCAAATTCTTTCTTTGTATATCAACATTCACTAAGGTACCATGTCACAAACATCAGCACATGTAAAATCAGATAGCTGTAAACTAAACACTCTATCATGAAAAACTATTTGCATTCTGTGAAAAAGTATTAGAATTTCATCATTATGAGGATGACTCTATCAATCATAACTTCATCATACTTGCTTACCACAAAAGCAGCAATTATGCAATTTTTATTAATATAACTAAAAGTAATTTCTATAGGCAAATAATATTTTAAGATCCTTGCAACTGGAGAATATTGAATTAGTTATCTTGTGGAAGCATGCCTGACCGTTTCCCTGTATTCACATCTGAAAAATGAAATATCTCCTATAATTTTAAAACTTTTTTGGCAAATGAATAATAATGATCAGTGACTTGTGTCTGCAAGATTAAATTATGGCTCACCTAAAGCTTACTTTTCAGTATTATGCCATATATAAGCTGGATAATTAACCAGAAATGTATTTATTCTCATTTCCCATTAATTTATGGGTAGAATTATGTCTCCTAAGTTTAGCAGTAGAGTTATCATCCACAAATAATAACACTTTGTCAATGTTTAAATCATTTGACTGTAGTATACTTTATATATTTTCAAAGTTCCAGTGTTGCTTCATTACTGCCTTGGAAATCATCAAGCAAAGAATGGACTATTACACTTCCAAGTAAGTGGTGATTAAGTAACTTGGAAACATTTTGATATTTGCACATATTTAAGACATCAGTGACTACAGAGAAAAATATGTCCTTTTCATCTAAGTCTCATTCGAGAAAGACGACCGTTTCATCTAAAACCTTATCCACTGTTGGCAATACAGGATATTCCAGTCCTGTCAAGACTATCATTTCAGCAATGGGCAGATCTTGGAACATAAGATCACTGTTAAGTGATCCATGTGAATGTCTATGTGTGACATTGCAGTACAATGTTCCTCCTTTTTCTGGCACCAGTTTTCCTTTTTTTCTATTTTGGTGATTTCTTAGAAATACAAAATGTTTTAGCAGTTTTGTTCTCAGAAGCTATGCTAGAATTATTTCAATAGTCCTATCCATTCACATGCTGTCTTACATCTGACAGTCCATTATAAGTAGCTGAGAAACTTCTACTTGATAAACTACATCTCATGATACTTATTTCTATCGTTACTGACCCATGCAAAACCATTTCTCTACTTATTCTGGGAAGTTCCTCCTCCTTTAGCAACACTGCCATCACAGTCACTGTCAGGGGCACAGTCTATGTGGGGTGCAATAAACTATCTAGAAGCACACAAATTATATTATATGCAAACCTTGATCAGCATCTTTTTCCAGCTTCCTGTGTTTATTGTATTGAAAGGCTATATTCACTGTATCTTTTTTAGTCTCTCATTAGTATACGGAAAAAATAATCTCTTAATATTGAAGAAGTAATCATAAAAATAAACTTAGCTCTAATTCTTTAAGACAAATTGGAGCAGTTCTAGAAATAACAAATCAAACTTGTATGTTTATTTCAATGATGGTTATTTTTTTTTCTATATGAAATTTTAGAGATATTTGATCTATGTCAGTTATCTATTTTTATTTTTACAAGATTTTTCTTGTAACTGAGTGTGCAGGACTTGATCAAGAAACTGGTAAGTGGGAAATAAGAGCCTTCAGTAAACAGACCACATATTTACATAAGGTGATTTTAAGTTTCCGTCTTAGTTATGCCCAGTTCTTTGCTTGACTAACACGTTTTCGTACAGAAGTCCTAGTGTATGATTTGATAAGTTTTATGGGAATTTAAGGTTCTGTTTGTTTTAGCTCACTTTTGAAATTCTCATCACACTGCAGTACTAAACTCAGTACTACAAAGTTCACCTTCCATAATCTCATAGGAGTACAAGGTGCACCTGTTGCACAATATAACTGAAGTCTGTGAAGAGTGCATCTCATCCATATATGTGTTGTTGCATCTGGATTAATAGTTCTGGAGAACTGTGGTATTTTCCACTGTGTCAGAAGCAGCTGATGCGATACTATTATTTAAAGCCCAACCCTACAGATGGATTTAACAAGTCTGTCCAATAAAACATATTAGTGTTCACAAAGGCCAAACTTTTATTATTCACATTAATGTACCTTTCCATCTGGAGATTACTATAATAATTACTATATTCTACTTTCATATTTAGCTTTACAGTACAAAATGAGAGGTCTGGTACAATATCAGATTTTAACAGACAAATTCTCACCCACAAAGCTACATCTGTGGGTTTTATTTCAGATATGCTATGCAGAACAATTTTAGGATAACATGAAGAGTGATTTTTTTTCTGAACTTTATGATTAGTTTTTATCTAAAGATTAATATTCATATTATAAGATCTGCAGCATTATGAAATAAAATAATCTAAACTTCAACATTCTTGCCCTCAGTTAATGAGTCTTTCACAAAAATTATCATGTTCAATTTAGAAAGCTTTGGTGGGAGTTGATAATTTTTTGCTCTTCTAGATTTTACAAGCCTTTTCAAATTCAACAGAGAGAAGATATTTCACTCAATTTAGTAACCTTCAGCATGTAATGTGGCAAAATCTAGATGTTTTAGTTAATATGTTGCCTTTTATTTTGACAACAAAAACCTAAAAATTTTTTTTCCAGGTAACTGAGCAGCATGCTGGGATGTTCAGTATAAGCATGTAGAATTATAGATTTAAACAGAAACAAAGTAAAACAAAAGGAAACTCTTCCTGCAGAACATGAAATGTAAGTAAAGCTTCTGCATAGTGACTCCTTCAGTAGCAGTTATTTTTCCTCTGTACAAAACAGATAATGGCTTTTACAGTGACATTTATTTCTCTGCCACCTTTTCCCTTTATTTTAATATCAATTTTTTCGCTCATCCCAAGAAGTCCCATGTTGTTGTGTTCTACTGTCGCTGGGGACAGAACTGGCTGTGCAGGTCCAGTTAATCTCTACTGCTGTTGGATGACACTTGTTTCATCACATTTATGGCACTTCATTCACACAGGTCAGCTTTGGATTTTGGTTAATGACACTTCTTAAATTTCGTGAGGATTTTCATGGACTACTGAATTAATGACTCTGGAAAAGGTTAAAAAGAAAAGGTGCTGGTTGTTTCCAAACATTTTCCATTCATTGATTGCTATGTCAAAATGCTTGTAAGATTGCAGTCTTTGTAGAAAACCCGTAATTAAGGGACAAATCAACAATAGTTTCTCAAGAAGCTGAAACCTTTAATCTTCAAAATGGCTACTTCTAGGATCTTGCCAAGTGTCATCTGTAAAGGATAAAGCTAAAAATATAACTACTGGAAAAAGCAATCTTAGGGCTGTTTTACTGCTAATAGAGAAGATATTAAGCTGCGTTACCAATCAGACCAACATGACAGTTTGGGGATCTTCTGGCTTAAGAAATGAGAAATATTGTTTATCTCAAAGAACAATATTAAAAAATGTGAGCTTTGAAGTGGGAATCCAGACCTCAAACTGAAGTCCTTAACAGTATTTATATGCAGTAATAAAAGGTGTATGAAGTGGCTCTCAATCTCCAGTCTAGTGACTAACTACTTGCTAGTTGCTAACAGTAACTTAGTGGTAAGCCAGTATTCTGCACTCAAGACCATATGGTCTTCTTTGGGTCATTGGAGTAGGTGTCTTATATTTTTTAATGTAGAAATTAATAGTCACACCTGAGAATTGTATCTCTGGTGTGAAAACACTGGATTAGAAAATAGTCCCATACTTCTTAGTTAGAAAAATGCTCTTAAAATAAAACAGATTTGATGTAACTGGATGTCCTGGTTTGGGCTGGAATAGAGTTCCACCACCTGATTTGTCAGCTTGAGAGCCAAGGGGTGATTAGCAAGACTCATTCACCCTTTAACAGCCCCATATGGCCAGTGAGGAAGTCTAATGGAGAGTGGAGACTGACAGTGGACTATCGGGGCCTGAATGAAGTCACACCACCGTTAAGTGCTGTTGTGACAGACATGCTGCAGCTTCAGTATGAGTTGGAGTCAAAGGCAGCCAAGTGGTACGCCACCATTGATATCGCCAATGCCTTCTTCTCCATCCCTCTGGCAACAGAATGCAGGCCACAGTTTGCTTTCACCTGGAGGGGTGTCCAATTCACCTGGAACAGACTGCCCCAGGAGTGGAAACACAGTCCCACTATTTGCCATGGACTGATCCACACTGCACTGGAACAGGGTGAAGCTCCAGAACATTTACAATACATTGTTGACATCATTATATGGGGGAATACAGAAGAAGAGGTTTTTGAGAAGGGAGAGAAAATAGTTAAAATTCTTTTGAGATCTGGCTTCGCCATAAAACGGAGTAAAGTCAAGGGCCCTGCACAGGAGATTTAGTTTTTAGGAACCAAATGACAAGATGGACTTGTCAGATTCCAATGGATGTGATTAATAAAATAACGGCTATGTCTCCACCAACCAGCAGAAAGGAAGTACAAGCTTTCTTAGGTGTAATAGGCTTCCGGAGAATGCATATTCCAAATTACAGTCAGATCGTAAGCCCTCTTTATCAAGTGACCCGAAAGAAAAATGACTTTTTATGGGGCCCTGAACAAAAGCAAGCTTTTGAACAAATTAAACAAGAAATCGTTCATGCTGTAGCCCCTGGGCCAGTTCGGGCAGGACATGATGTTAAAAATGTGCTCTACACTGCAGCTGGGGAGAATGGCCCTACCTGGAGTCTTTGGCAGAGGGCACCAGGTGAGACCTGGGGTCGACCCCTGGGATTCTGGAGTCGAGAATATAGAGGATCTGAAGCCCATTATACTCCAACTGAAAAAGATATATTGGCAGCATATGAAGGGGTCCGAGCTGCTTCAGAAGTGATTGGTACAGAAGCACAGCTCCTCTTGGCACCCTGACTGCCGGTACTGGGCTGGATGTTCAAAGGGAAGGTCCCCTCAACACATCATGCAACTGATGCTACATGGAGTAAATGGGTCGCACTCATCACACAATGGGCTTGAATAGGAAACGCCAACCACCCAGGAATACTAGAAGTAATTACAAATTGGCCAGAGAACAAAGACTTTGGAATGTCACCAGAGGAAGAGGTGACCCGATCTGAAGAGGCACCGCCATATAATGAGCTACCAGATAATGAGAAGCGATATGCCTTATTTACTGATGGGTCCTGTCGCATTGTAGGGAAACATCAGAAGTGGAAGGATGCCGTGTGGAGCCCCACACATTGGGTCGCAGAAACTGTTGAAGGAGAGGGTGAATCCAGTCAATTTGCAGAGGTGAAAGCCATCCAGCTGGCCTTAAGTATCGCCGAGCAAGAAAAATGTCCAGTCCTTTATCTCTGCACTGACTCATGGATGGTGGCAAATGCCCTGTGGGGTTGGTTGTGGCAGTGGAAACAGAGTGGCTGGCAGTGTAGAGGCAAACCCATCTGGGCTGCTGATCTGTGGCAAGATATTGCTGCTCGAATAGAGAACTTGGTTGTGAAAGTACGTCACGTAGATGCTCATATACCCAAAAATCGAGCAACGGAAGAACATGAAAACAACCACCAGGTGGACCAGGCTGCAAAGATTAAGGTGGCCCAAGTAGATCTGGACTGGCAGCATAAGGGTGAAAAATTTATGGCTTGTTGGGGCCATGACTCCTTGGGCCATCAAGGAAGAGACACAACATATAGATGGGCTTGTGACTGAGGGGTGGACCTAACTATGGACACTATATCACAGGTTATCCATGAATGTGAGACATGTGCTGCAATCAGGCAGGCCAAGCAGTTAAAACCTCTTTGGTATGGAGGGAGATGGTTAAAGTATAGATATGGGGAGGCCTGGCAGATTGATTACATTACACTCCCTCAAACTCGGCATGGTAAGCGTTACGTGCTCACAATGGTAGAAGCAACTACCAGATGGCTGGAAACATATGCTGTGCCCCATGCCACTGCTCGGAACACTATTCTGGGACTTGAAAAACAAGTCCTGTGGGGGCATGGCACCCCAGATAGAATTGAGTCAGATAATGGTACTCATTTTCGAAATAATCTTATAAACACCTGGGCAAAAGAACATGGCATTGAGTGGATATATATCCCCTATCGTGCCCTGGCCTCCGGGAAAATTGAGTGGTATAATGGGCTACTAAAGACCATGCTGAGAGCAATGGGAGGTGGAACTTTTAAGCATTGAGACACACATTTAGCAAAGGCCACCTGGTTAGTCAATACTAGAGGATCTGCCAACCAGGCTGGCCCTGCGCAGTCAAACATTCTACATACTGTAGATGGAGACAGAGTCCCGGTAGTGCACCCTAAAAACATGCTGGGGAAGACCGTCTGGGTTATACCTCCTTCAGGTAAAGGTAAGTCCATACGTAGGATTACCTTTGCCCAAGGACCGGGGTGCACTTGGTGGGTAATGCAGAAGGACGGGGAAGTCCAATGTGTACCTCAAGGGGACTTAATGTTAGGCGAAAATAGCCAATAAGCTGTATTAGATTAGTCATCACACCACCCTACCAATGCTTTGTTATGGCAAACATGAACTTGGATGGAAATAGGACTGGTTCCAGCAACTGATGCCCAGTGACTGCCGCAGAACGTGAATACAGACAGCATCAGATGCATCAGCCACCAGCTCTGACTGCAACAGACTGCATGCCATCCTGTCAGGTCCAAGGACACCTCTGCCCTACTGACTGAGCATTGCTCCTCCTGCCTGAAGGGACTGTTATGACAGATGGAACCTGAAGCTATGGACCAAATGAACTCCTGATACATCCTGCAATGATGGACCATGGACTGAGGGAATGACATCTGTATGTGTATGTCTTTGACCAAGGAAGAGGATTGTAAATAACAATAATGTATTAGAAATATGGAACGTGAGCATAATGTAAAATGATATGGAATAAGGGGTGGATACTGTCCTGGTTGGGGCTGGAATAGAGTTCCTGTTCATTTTGGCAGCGGGAGGAGTGTTGCAGCACACTGATACCCCAGGGGCTCCCCAGGCCCCAGTGCCCTCACCTGTGAGCGGGGGCGGGGGGAGCACAGCTGGAGGACTGAGCCGGGATTGGCTGATATTCCATGTCATGTGACATTGTGCTCACTATATAAAGGCAGGAGTGGGTCAGGAGGGGCTCTCACTTCCTGGAGTGTGGCTGTGGGGCCTTTGTGTTGGGGATCACTGGCTGGGAACAGGTGGGTGTCGGTTGGTGGGTGGTGAGCAGCTGTATTGTACATCACCTGTTGATACTGCTGTCAGTGTATTGTTCTGTTACTGTTATTAAACTGTTTTTATCTCAACCAGCGAGTCTCCCTTTGCCCTTCCGATTCCCTCCCCATTCCCCAGTGGGGGGAGGGTGGGTGAGTGGCTGTGTGGCACTTAGCTGCTGAGTAGGCTCAAACCACAACACTGGAGCTTAGATATATCAGAGAGAACAAAAGTAAAATAATCTTAGAAGATGAGAGGAATATTCATCCAACTTCAGGAAGTTATTGCCCCACACTTGAAAATTGCTGATCCTCATCTGAGCTGCAGTAACCCCTCCTGTGCACATCTTAGTTTGCTGCAAATGCAAAGCAAAATGGAGTTGTTAAAAAAAAAATGTTTCCCTTCATATATGAAGGTGCAAATAAAAGGTCTCCTACTGTGGCTGAGCTAAGGACTGAAGCTTCTATTAAAAGAGTTGTAATGTCTTAAAGACACCTTAACTTGATCACGCCTATCTGCTCAAAATTTTGACAATTTGAGCTTTGAGTGTTCACTTGAGAACTGTTTTTTGTTCCTAGAAGTCTCAAGATAGGCAGCACTAAGTAAATGCCCTTCCGTGATAGGAAAGTGTATGCATAAAATAAACAAGATTTAATCATAACAAGAAGTAGTTTGGATAAATAATCTTAACTGCTTTTCAGCACTCAGATCTATGATAATAAGTAGAGTGAGAAGACAAATATATTAAAAAAAAAAGGCAAGGAGTAAGTCTTCAAAAGAGAGCCAGGCCTATTTGCAAAGAGCATTAAGACTGGAACAAATTGCCAGTTTGTGAGGGTTGAAGGGAAAGGGGGACTACATCCTGAAAAGAATGGGATAACTCCTGTAGGTAGACTTAAAAAAATGGAATTGTTTGCTTGGATGTAATTGTTATATCTGTTACTGTTACAAGATCAGTGAATGAGTTCGATAAAGGTCATTTATATCAGTGATTATTGTTATCTACTTATGATTTCTAGAAAACATAGATATTTCAAACGAGGCCTAGAACTTCTGAATTAACTACAAATTATCATAGTATGTATTTTGAAAAGGAAAGCTGCTTTAACTTTTTCAGGAACAAACACCACTGGAAACATTAAAGAAAAAAATTTTACTATTTTGACTTCAGTGACTCCAAACTTGAAAGGAAAAAAAATGAGACTTGCATTTTTATTCATGAAATACATCAATATATACACATAAATGTTAATAATAATAATTTTCAACCAGAAATGGAACTGGCAATGTTTAATAGCACTATGCATTCTTAAATTTTGTTCATGTTTCAAAACCCAATTATTTACATTCATGGTCTATTTAAACGTAAAATGATTTTTCTGAAAAAATAAAATAATTATTTCAGATAATATAAAATATTGTTCACTGGCCAAATATAATAACCTGAGTAAAAACAAAAATTAAGCAAAAACCCCCAAATCAGTCAGTTCAACTCAACTTGAAACAAAACATGTCTTTCGCTTCTGTTATTTCTTCTTCCTCTCCTTCTGCTCCCATACATGTTTCTCAGCTCTGATGTGATTTCCTCAACAGCATCAATTCATAAAAAAAGAGAAAAAAATAAAAAAGAAACATCAGTTTGAACAGTGGGAAATTAAAATCTAGGAAAAAGGAAAAATGTAGATAAGGAAAACATAGAATTTTGAAAATAACTTCTGTTGAAGCTAGAATGCCTTTTAAGAATATTTGACATTATCATGATGATCATTTTTCAAGCTGTATCAGCAGTGATAAAATTACATTTAATTTTAATATGAATGAACAATGTTCATTAGCGAGAGGCTGGAATATTGCCTAAAAAGACATCTCATGAAATTACAGTGTTTCAGTTCTGCTTTAGTCTGATCAAGGACCACATCTGTACTCTTCAGTTATGTAAAAAATGCACCCATTATTATCGACAGAGGGGATTTAGAATGACAGGTTCTATAAATCTTATATGCAAAGACAATAAAATAAGGAAGTGTTTGAATATTAAAATAATTAATATTTTACAATTTTTTAATATTGTAATTATATTGATATACATTACTTAACTTTTGTATGATTTTTAAAAGGAATACACACTACAAAGCCAAAGAATAGCAGTTCTATAAATTACTGAAGAAAATAATATACAAAGCAGCTCATTTTAGAACTAGTCCTTTCTGTGAATAATGAGGACTATGATGTTGCAAAGGTATCCATTTACTTAAGATCCTTGAGTCATACAAAATACCAATCATGACATCATGACCATGATCAGGTCACACCACCTGATGAAATATATATATGGAAAATTTTATACAGCTTACAAGTGAAGAAACAGTTCTAATTTTTTTTTAAATAATTAAATGTGTATGTTTTATTTCTTGTTTGTTAATTTTTTTTAAAAAATATAGTCTTATATTTTTATTTTATTTTAAACATATTAGGTGTAGTTCATCTTTCAAATTGCCCTTAGAGTAATGTGTGCTTACTGATACTGATCCAGCAGCTAGATAAAACATAATCAAACTGTTCTGAAGATTTAAATGACTCCATTATTTAGCTCTGTTGACTGTGTTTCTCAAACTTATAAAAGCTACTTACATGCCATGTAACGATATGTATTGTTATAGTGAAAGCGGCTACTATTGTAAATGTAAAAGTGTTTCTTTCAAAACCTGAACTTTCATGTCATTATAAAAAACACATGCAGATATTTTTCATCTCTCTTCAAAGGTAGGAATCATGGCAGGATCACAGTTTCATGCACTACTGATAAGAGCATAGAAAGGAAATTGCGAGCAACAACATGTCTTTGAATCTTGAAACAGAACTCTTTCCTGGAAGATCTACACCTGGCTCAGACTTCTGCTTATAACAAACTCTGTTCCACAGCTGTATGTGGAACAAGCTGTGCTGATTTCTGTTCCCAGGGAAGGCAACTATAACAGGTCACAGGCTCTACTCTGAGAACAAGACATTGTCAAGCCATACCACTCCCCCACCATTTTACTGTGTGCTGTACCTACTTCCCACATATACTCAGAAGACATTATAAGATCAGTTTTTCTCATAAACTGATTTTCTTAGTGAATTTTAACCAGTGATCTCTGATACTTTCATGCACTGCTACTTCCAGCTCCTTTTCCTTCTAGTTCTACATTCATTGAAAAGAAACCATGGTCAAATAGGTTTTACATTATTTGCATTTCTATTATTTTTAGATGCGTTATTTTGACAGGAAGTAATAAGACCATCTTAGAGCAACCGACACAGAAAAGATATACAATCATTCCTTATTTTCCAAAGAGCCCATTTTATTAAATAATCATATCAATATCCTGTGTATTCATAGTTAACATATATTTTGTTTCCACTAAAATATCTCATTAGAAAAATTAACTAGTGTTGGATGGAATGATCAGTTTTACATAATAAGAAGTTCTTCATGAAATAGCCCTCTACAAAGGAATGGGCTATATAGGACTCTGAGTCCAAAACCCCATTCTGCTGAAGTGAAAATGCTGTTCGTGTTCTCATCAGTATAAACCAACATGTTGTTTAACTGACTTATTTTATTTTGATCCTGGACAGATTCTTGTACTTGAACCGCATAATTGCCAATGAACCGATGGAATGATTGTCAATGTCTGTAATTGTAAGATGAGAACTTCATAAAAGTAGAATCAAAACAGTTTTAGCTTAAGGGCAACTGTACTGTAATGTAGTAATTTGTCCTCCACTGCACCAGCCCAGAGAAGGATCTTAATTTCTAGCTGTGACAGCTCCCAGTTGCAAACATCTGTTCTGAAAAGCTTCAGCACAAACAGAATGGTGTCAATAGATGAAGATATTTTAGGCTTCTTTGAAAGTCCTCAGAGGCACTAAAAGAAATGACAGAGAGAGTCTTAAAGCACATAAACCCCCCTATGTTGGTTTAGGCCAAAGATACAAGTAGCTTGTCTGTATTAGCACATAAAAAATGACAAATTTAGGAGACTAGATTCAGCATGTACAGTAGTTTTCGCTCATAGTTAATCCACAACCATTTGTGTCTTGGAGGCTTTCTGAGACATATATCACTTCTATTGAAGTTCTCTTCCTTACACACATCTAGTCCATCCTTCAACTAATTTAAACACTTGGCTTTACAGAGTGGCAAAGCACTCCAAATCATGACTGCATTTTGCAGGAGAATCATTGCTATTTCTTTTTATTTTTAATTATTTCTGATAAGGTCATTTGGTGAACTTTTCTTCACTTTGATCACTCTTCTACAACTCCCTTGACTTTGTAGTCCTGTATCATATCTCCTTTGATTGCTTTTTTTCTTTTTTCAGACTGAATAATCCTTGTTTATTTAGTTGTTTCTTGGATGCAAGAAGGTTCATCCTTGTGATAGATGTAGAGACCTTCTTGAACCTTACCTTTCAACTTGCCATTATACCTCTGAAATAGGGAACTAGTATTTAAGTATCAGGTGAACCATACATTTATTCAATGACAAAGTAATTTTCTATGTTTTGCACTTCATTTCTCTTCTAATAATTCCTGACATATGATTTACGTTTTTTGTTTTACTCAATTTGCTTTCTTTAGGACCACTTGGAGAAAGGTTGGTAAAAGAATAAGGTTACTGAAAAGATAGGGAAGAGCAGAGAATTAGGTCTTTGCTGACTAATAAAGGTATCTTTGGCTGGAAGACAGGCAGATGTATAAATCTGGAATTTTTACGTTTCTTGGCAGAAAAGGAACTGGTGGTTCTGAAGTTATCAGACCATATTTAAACTTCCAGATTATGGGTTGTAACTATGTTTCATATGGTAGAAATGACATCTGCCTATAACATTTGAATGCAGAAACAAAAAGACTGCTCTATCTGGCCTGACCATGACAGTGACATGGATCAGTTGTAGATCAGGGCTCTTAACGTTTACTATTTATGTGCTGATATTGCTTCAGAAGTTATCCTACACTAACAAATTAGAAAGTAGTCTAGACACAATATTGAAAATTTATTGTGTTCTAAGGAGTTCAAGCCTGTTGACAACCTGATATTAACCAAGCATCAGAGCTGAATCAGCAGTAATCCACTCTTAGAAAGGGTGCTGCAGTATTAATACCAGGTGTTCTGAAAAATGCCTCAACAACTCATTATAGTGATTAATCTTCAACTGATATTTACAGGTGTTTTCCTCTCCTCTCCAGTAAAGAGGGTGTATGACTTAGTTATCTTTTCATATGTAGATTATAAATCTATATATGAGATTATGCTCTTTTCTTGACCTAAAATTGTTCAGCCACTGTAAGCAAAATTTAAAGTAGCGTTCCTGGAATGTAATGTTTTTAAAACTGTTGGTCTTGGAACAGCTGTCTGAACCTTGCTGTATAAAGGTCTCTCCACTTATAGTGTTCCTAAGGTAAGTTTCAGTAGATGACCAAAAAGATATCTGGAAAATGGATGGATTGAGAGATGTGATGCATAAGACAATGCTAAAGCAAGAGTTTAACTGGTTTACCATGCTGGTACTGCTATCAAAACTTCTGCAGATTTGAAAACTCAACTTAAAAACTTATCTCACAGTGACTAATAATTTAGCCCTGACTGCTGGAGAACTGATATTATTTAAGGTCTTCTTGTCAATGTATTACACATCTGTAGACCCAACAGGACTACAGTAAATGCTGATACCACTGGCTCTCCCTATGAGCAATCTGACTTGATTAACTGTAGTAATGAATGCAGGAGTCACTGATTCTTTCAGAGCCATAACTGATAGACTGCTCTCAGGTCAATCAGAAGGGTTCTGAGCCTGATGGAGAGCTTTCAGAAGAGTCATCTTTCTATGTGGTAGATTGCTTTTCTGAGGGAAGTAATTAATAACTATCACTTCAACAACATTGGAAAATTACTTTTTAAATCTTGATCTGGTTAGAATTATGTTTTAGTTAGCCTTATGAGCTTGGAAAACCATCTATAATTTGTTATTAATATCAGTGTTCTTCTTCGGGGAGACAGAGAAAGAATGATTTTTTCAGACTACAACTTAGCATTTAGCTTCTGCTGCTGTTTTGTATCTTGTTAGGCTCTCTGGGAAACTGATGTATGAGAACATACTTAAGCATTTCACATTTAAACAAACATGATCTGACAGAACATTCAGGCATTATACATTTGTAGGAAGTTTCCCCCTTCCTTATTTCTCAGTCTGCCCTAGGAGAAGATATCAGTGTCTGTTAATAAAATAACCATGCTAAGTAGAACACACTATAGACACTGATATCGGATTATTTGGGGTTTTTTTGGCACTGCAGAGGTATTCTAGTATAACAGAAATATCTTATAATAATAAAGGTTATATTATTGAAGTGCTCTAATTTTCTTTTATCCTAGAGAGAATATCTTCAGTGTTCCCTGTGAATGTAGAAGCAATTATTTATTCAGGGTTTCATAAACTACATATTGCTGATCCAAACTAAGTAATTTGTGACTTGGCTTTCCACAGGGAATTGTTCAGGAGCTTCACTACCCATGCCACCCCATTTTTAGGTATGAAATAAGGGTTGTGTATAATTTCTAATACATACTCATTGTCATGTATAGGTCCATATACTGAGTATTGTGAGGAAGTGTCTAGCTGTATAGATTGACCTGTGTTAGTAATCACAGAAACTTTTGGTGTAATCTCTTCACTAGTATTTTCATCATTTTCTTCTAAACCAGAACAGAAGATTCAGAATAATGGAAATTCAGAAAAATGGGAATTCTGGCCCTTTAGCTAAGTGAGCTCAACATGGAATTATTTGGGATTAATACACCTTCTTAATTAGCTCAGCAGAGGACCTATTTTAAACTCTCACACTTCACCAAAAGAAAAGACGAGCTTGGTGGTTCTGGTATTATAAACAGTTTACAGTCTTTAGCTGAGACTGTTAGTCAGACGAAACAAAACTGTTTTGCAAAAATATTAACCAGCTAAGCCACACAACCTTGTTATTTGTCTTTGTTGGCAAAAATAGAAATTAATAGTCATTAGTCTGGAACAATTAAAATTATTTATCTTAAAAGCAACTGCCACCACATACTATTTTGAAATAAACTATGAATGAAGTTTTGTGTGACGCTTTGCATAGTTTTGATTAAATTACAGCAAAGTAGCTGTTGATTCCAGTATCTTTATGTAAAGTCCAACACTTCATGAGAGACATTTATTCCCATAATAGAAAAAGGTTCAACACTGTGTAGCTCTGTAGTAATTGTGCTGTTTGCATTGCTATTAACAGACCACAGTATTGTATTATCTTAGCTATATAAGGCCTAAGAACTTGTCTGGCCATGTGTAGACTTGTCTGGTCTTATTTTAGTTATTCTTAGCTGAAACAGAAAATTATGAAATAGTCAGGTGACTAGAGTTTAACTTGCTTTAACTAGCTTTATTTTAGCTTTATATAGCTAGATAGTTTTAGCCTGAATAAATTACATCATATATTGCAACTGTCTAAAAAACCCACAAAGTTTTCTGTCTAACAACAGTTAGACACATCCCTCAGAATAGCCCCATCATAGTTCTCCTCTGAGCAGATGCCTTCAAGTCTATTAATATTTCTCCTATTCACAGGAATAACTTTGGTTTACAGGACAGTTTGTTAGGAAAGATGTACAGCTGAAGCTATTGTGATGGTTGATTTTTGCTGGAGCACAAGTGTTCATCAGACATGTATGATAATGCTTTAAACTGTGACTGTAGCTGAAATGAAATTGTAAAACTGCACAGCTGCTGATGTATCCTGACAAAAATACCACAGAGTGTGAACAGTGAGTGGGTCTTCTGGGCAAATCTTCTGGCTTTTTCTGATTCAATCCCTTCTCTTCCTCACCTGGTCTTTGTGGAATTTTTTCCTGTGTTCCTGAGGCAGCTGCAAGTGGCTAAGCATACTGTAATTCCCTGATATTGAAGAAAGAAATATAGGAAGACAGAATTCCTGTGGGAGAAGGGCAGGTGGCAACGGGCAAAGCTAGAGTTGAGTTTAATAGATTCTCATGGCCATGAAGGACTGAGAGGCAGAGGAATTAATTACCTTTGCTCTGAGCAGATGGGTTAAATCACATTGCCTTGCTCCCATATTTCTCAGCTAGGAAAACAAAATCCTGGACAACACTGATAGCCTTGTAGTGCCAATCCTAGCCAAAACACACACTGAGGGATATTTGTAGTGTGCATAGGACCACACTGTGCCCAAAGTAAAATATATGCATCCCCCCTGTCCCAGGCACACACAGCAATGAGTCTCTTCTGGTGAGATCTCAGATGAAGGACTTGTGATGTAGGACACCTGAGGCAGATTAAATGGCAGAGCAGGTAGGTGTTTATAGGCATATTCTGACCTTTTTTTTACAGATTTTCAAAACCCACTTATTTGAACAAGTTTATTTCAGATTTCTTGAGATTTCCCTGCTTAACTCTCCTCAAAGCACTGAATGTGAGCCAGTAATCCAGGACTGACACAGGTGTATTGGCAAGCAACCTGAGCTGGTAGACCAGAGGTTCTCATGCAGGCTCCTTCCTCTCCCCATGGGCAATTGTTACCCACACCAGACAATCCTGTACCACTGATGCAGCCTGAAAAGTGAACACCTGCCTGCTCTCTGGCCACAGAGGACTTGGGAGCATCCAGCTGTCCCCTTTGGCTCTCATTAATTCTTGGTTCTTAAGAAATTGATAAGGACTGTAAATAAAGCACATGTAGTACAGACTGTCCACCAAGCAGCTGGTTTTTCTGTGTCTGAGAACTTCACCTGCAGAGGAGTATCCTCTTTTAGTCTTCAGAAAGACAAATGCATTTTACATCAATCATTTTCTTCCTGACTTTATTAAGTGGTTTGCATCACACCTGTCATTTGGGACAGGTTACTTACCTTTCTCTGAAGCACAGATATACACAGTTTTTGTACCCCATCCTAGCTCTAGCAGGGTGGTAAGGAGGTGCAGTAAATCACGAAATATATCCCAGGCCAAGTAGACAAATCATTCTTGTCTTTTATTACCTGAGAACAGGGAGGAAAGAACTCCTTAAGGAATCACAGATTTACAATGCTGAATATGGTCATCTAATCTATACATGGTCCCAAAGTATGGACCAATGTTTTGAACATGGTTATAGAAAGAAAAACCTTCCAACCCTTCAAAACCACTGAAACTGTTTTTAAAAATTCAGCTTGGCTATGACAGTAACAGAAAAACTCTTAAACTATCAAAGTTGGTCTTTTCCGTGATGAGTAATGCCTTGGATATGCCTTGAATAAAAGGTGACAAAAGCATTCCTTTCTCCTCTGGGAAGGAAACAAACTATGTCTATCTACCACAGAAGTAACACAGCATAAACCTGTGATTTTGGCTTTTTCTGACAGCAGATGAGTCTTTTTCTGTTGCTACAGTTGTTTCTTGTCTCCTTTCCCACATATCAGTTATAGTAACTTCCTGCACTCCAACATGTCAAATTGCCTAATGTTTTTCTGAGTAGCTGCCCAGTAGGGATACCTGTTTTGAACATCTTAGATCCTAAAGTTCTCCGAGTCACTCTCAAAATACAGCTGGAGTTGGTAGCCATGCTATCATCCTAGAGACACTGGAATAGAGCGTAATCTGCAATATATGCGTGAACAAAAGCAGATAAGGTGAAATTCTCCAGATACTTGTACTGTACAGGCTGTATTAGATTACAGATATGCTGTGATTTACAATATTTGCAGGAATAGTGCACTAAATTATAACATTCAGGCTTCATAATTTTAAGTGTTTGTTTCTGCCATGCAGAAAACTAGTAAAAAGAAATGTGAAAACACTTTAATTTTAAAGTGTCATCTTCCTCTTGCTGTGTATGTGGCAATAAACCAGAACTTATTCTGATGACATTATCAGCCATAAGCATTACAAATTGACATATTTCCTAGTACACTCAACATTATAATGAACTTTAACATACTGCACATTGACATTCAACCACTATAAAAATACTTTCATTACAGGACATTTTGTTGTGCCTTCAGTCATGTAGAAATCTAACAAAGAGCAATCTAAAGATTTAAGTTTTATTTTGAAATGTCAGTTTCTATTCATAAACATCAATAAAAAGTATTTGTCCTAATAGCATTTGGAGGCAATAAAAAATAAACCAATCTGTGCTTCAGGATGCTATCATCAAGAAATTATCACTTAAAGAACACACTGAATATATTATATACTGTAGGTATGCTCTTTATTTTAGGAGATGGTTAGTATACTTTGAGACCAACCTTTGTTGTTTCTCAAGACTCATAAAAATTGTTCATATATAAAAAATATATTGCATTATTTAGGCTAATTGATATAGCAAGGCTTCAAGCAGATGTAATAACTTTGGTCTTCACTCATCTAATAGAGAGTTCTGTTTCATCTTTCATGCTGTCCTGGTTTGGGCTGGAATAGAGTTAATGTTCCTTTTTGGTAACTAGAATAGTTCTGTGTTTTAGATTCAACATTGGGTTTGGTATGAGAAGAATGCTGATAGCACACTGATGTTTTCAGCTGCTACTGAGATTTCAAAGACTCCAACTCCCCAAGTCCTGCCCTTGCACAAGTGCACAAGAAGCAGGGAGGGAGCACGACCAGAGCACCAGACCCAATGAAATATTCTATATCATGGAACATCATGCTCACTATATAGAGGAAGGGTGGTCAGGAAGGGGGCCTCTCTCTCGCTTCCAGGATTGCGATTGCAGGATCTTGGTATTTTGGGATCTCTAGCTGGGAACGGACTGGGTATTAATCAGCGGGTGGTGAGCAATTGTATTGTGCACTGCCTGTTTATATTTTTTATTACTGTCATTGTTTTAATTTCATTACCATTATTAAACTGTTTCTATCTCAACCTGAGAGTCTCCCTTTACCCCTCCAATTCCCTCCCCCATTCCCAGGTTGGTGGTGGGGAGGGTGGGTGAGCAGCTGCCGGGTGGTTGGCTGCTGACCAGGCTCAAACCACAACACATGGTGGCATGATAAGTTCGGGTTTTATAAACTTCATGGATGAATAGATTTGAAACAGAACAGAAATTTCTTTGTTCAGTCTAAATGTTGGGTTTTAGAAAGATAGTGAGGTGCTGGAGTATGTCCAAAGAAAAGCAACAAAGCTGGTGTAGGGTCTAGAGCACAGATCTTATGAGGAGTGGCTGAGGGAACTGGAATTGTTTAGACTGTGGAAAAGGAGGCTCAGGGGAGACCTTATTGCTCTCTACAACTACCTAAAAGGAGGTTGCAATGAGGTGGGTGTTTGATCTGTTTTTCCCAAGCAGCAAGAAATAGGTCAAGAGGAAATAGCCTCAAGTTGCAACAGAAGAGATTTAGGTTGGATTTTAGGAAAAATTTCTTCACCAAAAGAGTTGTCAAGCATTGTGACAGGCTTCCCAGGGAAGTGGTTGAGTCACCATCCCTGGAGGTATTTGAAAGACATGTAGATGTGATGCTTAGGGACATGGTTTAGTGATGTAGTTGGCTGCGCTAGGTTAACGGTTGGACTCAATGACCTTACAGGTCTTTTCCAGCCTAAACAATCCTATGATTCTATGATTATATTTTACATCCAAATATCCTGAACTGGTATAGTAACAAGCTGAGCTGTGTGAGGAGCTTATGCCCTAACCTCAAGACTTTTTGAAACAATGGGCAGATGATTATGTCTAAATTTGACACCTACTAAAGTAATAGCTCTTGTTAAATTAAAAGGCATACTTTTTTATTTATTTATTAGTTCTTTTTCTAAAACAGCCTTGAAGTCTAAACAAAAAAAAAGTAAGAGTAACCATTTCACATTGCCACCTTCTTGAGAACACTAACAACCGACAAATACAATCAAATTGCCTTAAATAGAAGGGGGTTGCCTTTAAAAAAATACTTTAATTACTACTTACAAACACCAATTTCACAGACATCTAGAGGGTTATATAAAGAATATAGAACATGAAATTATTGTATTAATGTACAATTAACAAGATGGTGTTAACCAGAAGACTGTCCTTTATGAATCTGTATAAAGAACCAGGTTCCTATGGAGGGAATGGGCATGAAAGTAAGAACTGTGACAATAGTTCAGCTAGGTAGGCAAGAAAGGGTTGGGAGTAGGGATGTGGAGGATAGAACCAAAGAGGAATGGGCTCATCACTATGTCTTCTCTAAATCTTTTTTCTTTTTCTGTCAACAGTTTGTTTCAAAGCACATCATTTTCTCATGCTGCTGCTTTAAAAGGAGGTGTTAACCAGATACTGCAGTCATCTCTTTCTCTAGTTGAGACAACAGAAATCCCTACAATAGGTTAGAACCAGGAAGTATTTTTGGCTATAAAAAAATGCCTCAGATGGGCCTGACCCTTGCAGCATCTAAATGTATAAATAGAACAAGAAGCAGAAACCCTGACTTCCAGTAAGCTGTCTTCACTACAGGAACACATACTTTTGCTTTCTTCCTAGCCCCAGTAGTTTTGTAAATACTTCTTTCTGAGACATAGAGTACAATGTACTATGATAACCTTATGATGAAGTTATTCTGCTGGCTTGGGAGACATACAAGTTTAAAATCCCACAAAATAAAGAAGGCCAAGAGCTGAAGTCTGTCTGAATACCAAGGTCCTTTATAAATAATAGACAATACCATTGTTTTCATCATCTTTTTTACCACAAAGGATTTGGTCTTGCTCGGGTCCATCCATGAATATTAGTCCTTCCCTGACTTTAGGACATAATTGAGAGGAATTTTGATTGATAGATCTCCCTCACATTCCTGGTGCAGGCAGGAAGAAAACTGAAAGATTGATTTTTTTTTTTTTTTTTTTTAATTACCTTTTATGATCATGGGAGTTTTAGCATTCATTTTCTGAGATACTTAGTTCTCTATTCATTGTGCAGGAAGTCTGGGTTCTGAACTCTGAGTCTACATTCATGTGTAAAGTACCTGCTGCATTCCTTAGACCTAGGTGTTACAGTGCCTTACTTAGTGCTAAATGCCCAAAAAAGCACCTAAATAGACCAATTTTGAAAAATATTAGAATTAAACAACTTTACATGCTAAAAAGAGCTACAGAAATCTACCACAATAATATTTAACTTGAGAAAGAAAAACTACATATATATTAATAAAATACTTAAAATGATAGTTTGAAAGAAACTGGAGAGTTAATATGTATAACATTGAGTTATATGAGATATATGACTTAAACATTGCAGGTTTGAAAAGGTGTTTAGGAGTGACTTACTAACAGCATTAGAAATTCTAATAAAGCTTTTTTAAGCACACTGTGAAGTCAGGAAGACTGCCAAAGAATTGACTAGGGTCCAAAGATGATGTAGGTGTTAAAGAAACACTTAAGAAAGAAATGACCATGACAGAACAGCTAAAAATGTATTGCATTTGTGTTCTCCTAATGTGTGTCTGTAATGGTGGCCATTTTTTTTGTGAGGGACCTGTCTTACAAACTGTCTCAAATTGAAATGCCAGTAAATGGTTATTAAGACAAGCCAATAAAGAGATTAAGAAGAAATTGACATTAAGAGATGAGTACCTCTCCTGTGAGGATAGGTTGAGTGAGTTGGGGTTGTTCAGCCTAGAGAAGAGAAGGCTCCAGAGAGACCTTACAGCAGCCTTAGAGTACTTAAAGGGGGCCTAGAAGAAAGCTGGAGTGGGACTTTTTACAAGGGCATGTAGTGATAGGACAATGGGTAATGTCTTTAAACTGAAAGAGGGTAGATTTAGATTAGATATCAGGAAGAAATTCTTTATTGTGAAGGTGGTGAGACACTGGAACAGGTTGCCTAGAGAAGTTGTGGCTTCCTGCTCCCTGGAAGTCTTCAAAGCCAGGTTGGATGGGGCTTTGAGAAACCTGATGTAGTGGAAGGTGTCCCTGCCCATGGCAGGGTGGTTGTAACTATATGATCTTTAAGGTCCCTTCCAACCCAAACCATTCTATGTTTCTGTGATATTAAGCCAGGAACTCTAAAGGTAATCAAATATGGAATTGCCAACTACCAGCTAAAATGAGAAGGATGGAAAGGATCAAATAGGACATAAATTTTAAAAAATAATCCAGGAGAGAACTAACAAATGAACCGGTAAATCCGATTTAACTTCAGTCAAACTGTAAAGATTGAATCTGGTAGGGTAGGGGGGAAAGACAGAGAGACAGAGAGAGATCTTTCCATCCAAAATCAATACAGTACTGTAAAAAATTCAATGGCTACTTTGGGAATGTTCCCAGACAGTGGAACTTGATTATATTTACCAATAAACTGAAGAGTCCATGGCAGGCTTTTGACTCATGTCAATTATCACTGTCCTGCTTACAATTTAGTAGATAATGTAATCCGCAAACCATTGCCAACATGCAACCACGATGCTTTGGAGTATAAGAAACATAGACTGGTCCCTGCTAGTGTGCTCAAGTACCAGAGAACAGTTGTAGGCACATTAAATGTGTTGATATTAATGCATCCTTAGAGCCTATAGATAATGAAGATCCAACTGCTGGAATGTATATGCATTTCAAAGTTTTAATAAGATCTGCCATCAAAGGTCATTAAAGAGATGGAGCCATCCTAGGGTAATCCAAAAATGAAAACTGTACATGGAGATAGTAGAAAGAGTGGGAGAAGGAAGTGGTCCTAGCAGTACATACATGATGAGAGAATTTAATTTCACTGTAGCTGATGTAGGAAATATTTTTATGTTGTTGTGGATTGTTTAATGGGAGAAAAGAAAATTCCTAGTCTCTGAGAGCAGCTGATAAGACAAAAAAACTGTTTGGTATTGCTGTAAATAACAGAATCGTAGAATCAGTTAAGTTGGAAAATACCCCTGAGATCATTGAGTCCAACCATAAACCTAACATTACAAAATTCACCAGTAAACCATGGCCCTAAGCATTGCATCTACATGTCTTTTAAATACCTCCAGGGATGGTGACTCAACCACTTCCCTGGGCAGCCTGTTCCAAAGTTTGACAAACATTTCAGTGAAGCAATGTTTCCTAATATCTAATCTAAACCTCCACTCACACAATTTGAGGTCATTTTCTCTCATCCTATCACTTCCTGCATGGGAAAAGAGACCAACACCCACCTCACTACAACTTCCTTTCAGGTAGTTATAGAGAGTGGCAAGGTCTCCCCTCAGCCTCCTTTTCTCCGGGCCCCAGGCTAAACAACCCCGATTCTCTCAGCTGCTCCTCATAAGACTAATCTAGACTCTCCACCAGCTTCATTGACCTTCTCTGGACACACTCCAGCACCTCAATGTCCTTCTTGTAGTGAGGGACCCGAAACTGAACACAGTATTTGAGATGCGGCCTCACCAGTGCTGAGTACAGGGGTACAACCACTTCCCTAGTGTTGCTGGCCACACTATTTCTGATACAAACCAGGATGCTGTTGGCCTTCTTGGCCACCTGGGCACACTGCTGGCTTATATTCATCTGGCTGTCAACCAACACCCCCAGATCCTTTTCCACTAGTCAGCTTTCCAGCTACTCTTCCCCAAGCTTGTAGCCTTGCATGGGGCTGTTGTGACCCAAGTGCAGCACCCAGGACTGAGCCTTGTTGAACCTCATACAACTGAACTTGGCCTATCATTCCATCCTGTCTAAATCCCTCTATAGAGCCTTCCTTCTCTCAAGCAGGTCAACACTCTCAACCAATTTGGCATTACCTGCAAACTTACTGAGGGTGCACTCAATCCCCTCATCCAGTCTGTTGTTAAAGATATTAAACAGAACTGGCCCCATCACTGAACCTTGGGGAACACCACTTGAGACTAGCTGCCAACTGGATTTAGCTCTGTTCACCACAACTCCTTGGGCCAGCCATCCAGATGGTTTTTTAAACCAGAGAAAATATGGAAGAATAGTTATAAATGCATAAATATGTATAAATCTCATGTTTTTCCTGAATCCTGAGAAAGACAGGTGGTTCTCATCTGACCACCTCAAAAAGGATGAAATAATATTAGAAAAGGACAAGATGGAATATTGTTTTCATCCTGAGAGGACAAAACTGACAAAGGGGAGCAACAGAGACATAATAATATGAATGGAATACAGAAGGGAATTATAGTTTTTTAGAACAGAAGAACCTAGTAATATAAACATCAAGCAAAAGGATTAATTTGCTGAAAAAGAATTGCTTTCTTATAACTCATAATTAAACTGTAAAATTTCTTCATGCAGAAATACACCTAGAACAAATTTATAAAATTAAAGATTTGAGGCAAATTAGGATCATCAATGTGTATTAGAAGTTTTTTTGTCCAGGTGCAACCTCAAAGCAATCCCTAAAGTGGTGTCTACCAAAAACTAGGAAATAAAATTGTGTTACACATGATCTTTTCCCCATGTTCTTGTCTTGGCATGCAACTATGTTTGAAAGAAAAATACCAGAGGAGACAGAGGTTTTTTTCTGGGCCAGCAGGGTCTTTGCTAATTGTGTAACAGTCTGCCTCCAAAGAAAAAAAAGACTAGTAATTTTAGGAAAATGTTTTTTTATAGTAACACTAGTATAGTTGCCAAGTCAGGTGTGGAGAAGTTAGGAAACAACAGACATGAAACTAGAATATTTGATCATATACTGAAAACCACTGTCAAATTACATATACATGAGGGATTGAATTAATTTTACAGTGTTTTTAATTCTAGGAAATCTTAATGTTTCCATGCTTGGCTTCACAATATAAACTATTTTCTACTATCTTCTACTATAGTTTTGAGATGAGATATTAGATGCATTTTTACTTTGATTTTTATTTCTAGAATATTAAAATAATTACTCATTATTTAATAGGAAATTTTACTTGTTTATTAAAAGATCTTTATTACAGTGTATAATCATAAGATTTAATAGTGAATGTGAAGCTTTCTTGTGCTGTTTTGTGCATCACTGTTCCTCCTCAGTTCAATCTCATATTGCACAATTCAGCTGTATTTCAAATATTGATGCATAATACTCTTTTCCAGTTTCCATTATTCTGAGGTCTTAATAGCAAGCAGTGACCATCTATGCTTGAAGCTGAAGTGACACTACTTCTTTAATTTTTATTGAAGATGTCAGGTTGAAAACAGCAAATATACTTTTCTTCCTGATGATCTTTCTAAGTAAAGTTAATGATAAAGTCCCATTGGGCTACTAACCTTATTATGTGCATCATTGACTTGAGGTTTCTTTGGAGAAACGCATTTCTCATCCAGAAATGTTGGATGTGCTTTGACATGTGATTATTAATTTTTTCTCTTGGATTAACTCCTCCTACACATTGTAGTCAATTACATGAGGATAGCAAAGCAAATCTTAAACCTTCTTTTCCATTTCTGTTGACCAAAACATTAAAATCACTTTTCATTTCTGTGAGCAGATGATTAGGTAATAGTTTAATCTCTACATGCACTACATTAGTTAGTTATACGTTTCTATGAAAAGTGGTTATGAGTTCTCAACATCAGTTCCAGGGACTAAGATGTGTCATCAGATCTCCATGACAGCTAAAAAGAAGACACTGAATCTTTTCAATGACCCTGGTCAAAAGCATTAAATAAGAACAATTATCTCAGTAGTCTATGATTAATTTCTAATAAATTTATTGAAACCCCAACAATCTTCAAATGAACATCTTGTAAACTAAAAATTGATTTGACATGCTATTCACAATGAAAACATCTTTACACTGCTCTACAGTTTTGGTTGTTGTATTTTACAAGCTACCAGAAAATATTTTATAGATACGCCAGGATAACTCAGAATTTAATTAATTTAGTGATGCCCTAAAAATTCTTTTACCCCATGATAGCAAAAAGAGGAACAAAGCAAAATTAATAAATTTTCATAATTGGTTTTCTGTGATGATAGTAACAGTCATTTAAAACATGCCTAGTTTCTTCTCAAACGTTACCCACATACCTTGTATTGACAGAATCACAAGCACAAGCGCTAGATAGTTATTCATTTTTCTGCTTATAAATAAGAGATCTAGTGTCCAACCCATTCAGCCAGTTACATTCACTTACTTTCTTGATATTTCAGCCATTTTTGTATAAGTATGTAGGAATATTTTAATCTCTTTTGTAATTTCTCTCACCCTTCAGATGGCTATTGAAGTGCCACAGTCAGTGCTGGTAACCTCAGGATAGAAAAAAGTTCATTTGCAACACTTAAACAATTTGTATTTTGTTTTCCTTCTATCGCTTTTCTGACCCCAAGGTCAATTTCTTTTACTTCCTTCCTTGTGTTTTCATCTTAATGCAACAGTGACTCTCTCTCTTAACTATGACCTCTTGACTGATCAGAGCATGGTGAATCTGTAATCCAGCTGAATAGTGAGTCTTGATCTCAGAAATATTTTATTAGCAGAAGACCTTGCATTATTTTTTCTAGCTAGTTGATGGTGGCACTCTTCCTTCAGCACATAAATTGCCTTCATTTCATCCTCCTGGAAGCATCTTCTGACTTCTTTTATCCAGTATGCCACTGGAATAAAAGAGTCTGGTTTCCAAAAATCACAGGCAGAAGTGAGAAAAATGGAAACTGAATAGACTAAATGGTAATATCTCTCAGCCATGAAAGTCAATGCAAGACTTGTCAAAGAAAATATTTCACATCATTACCCTCATCCCAGCATATTCATCTGTCAGATGTTCCTCGAGAATTAGCTTTAAAGCTTTTAGATATTAACATTTCAACTCAGTCTTTAATAATATGTAATGAAATTGCCTGAAACTATTTCACAGCTAAGAAACTTTAGGCCAATATCCTCTCTACTAATAACTTGTGACTTCAGAAGGCATCGTATAAAGAGCATATTTGGCCCATTCTGGTTTTCTTCTCCTGAAGATGACACCTACAATTTTACTAGATTTCAGTGAATCAAGCTAAGGCACCTACAAACTGCCTTGTAACAACAGCTCTTATAATGAGAATAGGAGCATATTTTGAAGTGATAAAAAATGACAGACCAATTACAGTGAGCCTTAAGTGTTATAGGTAAATTACATACAACAGATTTTATTAGTCCTAAACTAATGATTGTTATCTCTCTGTCTTTTTATTATCTCATGTCTGCTAAACTAACAATCTTCAGTTGATTAACAGCTCCCAACTTTCAAACAACTATAATATAAAACATAACAACAGTAACAGCAATTGTACTATAAATGCAAATCTAGTAGTAATGAAAAATGTTAATTCATTACTTATACAATGTTTCAGTATTAAAAAGAGCAAGAGACTCACTCTATGATATAATAAATTACTAAAACAAATGTTATTTTATTGCTGATATAATAATAAATTAAGCTTAGGAAGTATTTCATAGGTAACAAAGTCCAATCTCTGCCAATGAAAGATTGGTCTCTACAGGAAATCATGTATTTTTTCCTGTCCAATTTAAATGACTTAAATTCTTGAAAGATTTACTTAATTCCCATAGAAACAGTTCCAAAACACAGATACCTGATCAGACAACCAGGTAACTGCATTCCTGAATCGAGTGAAGTTCAATCAGCAATAAGAAAATGTTAATTCTCCATTAAGGCTTCATTTGGCTCAGTTCCAAATTAAGTACCTAAATCACAGGATCACAGAACTATATAGTTCAAATTGGAAAGGGCCTCTGTACACCATTGAGTCCAACTCCCTTGCTCAGAGCAGGGGCAACTGGAACAGGTTGCCCAGATCTGTGTCCTATCAGGTTTTGAAGAGCCTGGCTCCCCCTTCTTTATTCCCTTGCATTAGATATTTATACACTACTAAGATCTGCACCCAAACTGTCAGACTCTTGAACCTTCTCTTCTACAGGCTGAACTGTCACAGCTCTTTCAGACTCTCTTTGTATGAAAGATGTTCCAGTCCTTTAACTATTTTTGTGGTCCTGCACTGGGCTTTCTCTAGTATGTCCATGACTCTCTTCTGCTGGGTAGCCCAGAACTGGACACATTCATTAATGCTGAGCAAAGGGGACAACTCACCCTGCTCAACCAGCTGGCAACTGTTTTCCTGTTGTTTCCCAGGATGCTACTGCCCTTCTTTGCCATCATGGTACACTTCTGGCTCATGGTCAACTTGCTGTCCACCAGGGCCACTAGATTCTTTTTTGCAGAGCTGCTTTGCAGACAGTCAGCTTCCAACATTTACTGATGTATGGATTTACTCCTCCACAGGTACAGGACTTGGTGTTTCCCTTTATTGAGTTTCATAAGGTTCCTCTTGGCCCATTTCTTCAGCCTGCTGAGGTCCCTCTGAATGTCAATGCAACCATCTGGTCTTTCAGCCACTCCTCACATTTTTGTATCACCTGTAAACTTGTTGAAGGTGAATAAAAAGATAGATTTTCAAATATGAGGAAGACCTAGCAGTTTATTTAGGGCCTGCTGAAAATTTGTAATCTCATTTAAGTCTTAATGAGGTACACATGATTTGAGTAAATCTGTTCCTGGAGGCTTAAATCCTTGGATAACTGTGATCTGAAGGATCCACTGCTTAGCAAAGATCAGGACATAAATTTTGAATCCTACTCATACAGCTTCACGTACAAAAGAAGTTCCGCTCTCAAGTCCTAAAAGTAGGATTCAGTTTCCCACACAAATATTCATCGTCCATTTTCAGATGTCCTATTGTACAACGTGTTCTCAGAGGTCTGGCAGATATGATACACACTGTCAGCTACAAGGGATCAGCACACTTCTAGAAGGGCAAACAGAAATTAATTGAGACACTGTAGCATATCCGAGTTGTCACTAAATATAAATATACAAGCAACTAAATCCCATTTCAGGCATCCAAAGTATCCCAGAGTCCATGGTAGGTTAGCTGGTATTTTCGCATATCAGTCTTGAACTAGGCTCCTAAACTCTGTTTAACTGATTTGATGAGTGTCTGGTTTATGTTTTGGAATGACACCTAAGACCCTAAGTTCCCTGTAGAAAGATAAAATATATCTCAAATGAATCTCAAAATGGTGTTTTTCGAAACAGTTCAATGAATATAACCTTCAGCTTAGAAAAAGGGCTCTGAGTTATAATCTCCAAATGTCTTTAGATGGTGTAGACAGAGTCTAGATGAGTTCTTTAGTTATAGAGTTATAGAGGTATATTCTCTTTTGTGTTCTGTCTCTTAGTGAATACCAGATTCTGTTCTGGGGCCCCACTGTAAGAGGAAAGTGATAAAATAAATAGGTACTAGGTGTATCTAACTAGAAATGCAAGCATTAGGGCTTTCTGAAGGAGGGTGAGAGCACTTTTCTCCATGTGGTGGGTTGACCTTGTCTGGCCATCAGGTGTCCACCAAGACACTCTATCAATCCCCCTCCATCAACATGGCAGGGGGAGAAAATATAATGAAAACCTTGTGGGTTACGATATGGATCAGGAGGTTAACTGCTGGTTACTACCATGAGCAAAACACATGGACCAAACTGACTTGACTTGGGAAAATTAATTTATATTATTGCCAACTACTGATAAACAGAGTAGGATGGTGAGGAATAAGAACAAAACTAAAAACATCTTCCCCTCACTCCACCTTTATTCCCAGGTTCAACTTCGTTCTTAACTCCTCTACTTCCCCTCCCTGAGCAATGCAGGTGGGAGAAGAACAGGAATTGCAGTCAGTTCATAACATTTTGTCTCTGCTGTTCCTTTCTCTGCATGCTTTTCTCCTGCTCCAGTATGAGGTGTCTCCTATGGGATACAGTCCTTCACGAACTGTTCCAATATTGATCCTTCTTCAAGAACTGCTCCAGCATGGGCCCTTTCCACAGGCTGCAGTCCTTCAGGAACAGTCTGCTCCAGCATGGGTCCCCTGTGGGGTCACAAGTCCTGCCAGAAGATCTGTTCCTGTGTAGGCTCCTCTCTCCACAGGGCCACGGGTCCTGCCAGGAGCCTGCTCCAGCATATGCTCTTCATGGGATCACAGCTTCTTTCAGGGCATGTCTGCCTACTCTGGTGTGGGTCCTCCACAAGTGTGGATATCTGCTCTGCCATGGCCCTTCATGGGATACAGGGAGACAACCTGTGTCACTATGGTCTTCACCACAGGCTGCAGGGAAATCTCTGTTCCAGAGCCTGGAGAACCTCCTCCCTCCTCTTTCTTCACTGACCTTGGTATCTGCAGAACTGATTTTCTCATGTTTTCTCACTTCTCTCTCCCAGCTGCTGTGCAACGTTTCTTACCCTTTCTTAAATATGTTACCACATAGGTGCTCCCAATGTTGCTGATGGCCTCAGCTTTTGCCAGTAGTGGGTCTATCTTGGAGTCATCTGGAACTGGCTCTGTTCAACATGGGGAAGCTTCTGGTGTCTTCTCACAAAAGCCACCCTTGCAACCTGTCCTGCTACCAAAACCTTGTCACATAAAACCAGTACACTCTGTTAATTCAAGTCCCTCTGTAGAAGTGGGCGCCTACTTGTATATTAAAGATCTAAAACACTCCAGTTAAGAAGATAAAAATAATTTTCATAGCATGGGTCATATGTTTAGCCTAACTTACAACTTCCTCTAATACCCTTGTAGGGACAGAAGTTCAGCTTTTATGATGTAGGCCACAAATGTATCTGATCTTATCAAAGGAATAGAATTTTGTTGACACTGGCAAAGAAGCATTGAATCAAGTGAGATGAGTCCTGTGCTACAACCTTGGATACTGTTCATAAATTCATACTTACCTGTAGGGAAAATCATCTATTGATTGTCACAGGGAAACAAGCCATATTTGAAGACAAATGATCCCCAATGTTCTAGTCTTATATAGGCTATCTCCTCTGTTCATACAGAGCCTGTTCTTCCTCATATCTTCCAGACTGCAGGATGTGGTCTGTCATATTTATTACACACCTCAACAATAAAAATGTTTGCTATTAAAGCAAACCATAAAGCAGATGTATGAAGCGTAGAGAGGGAGAAAGCATTTTATGGTACTACTTTGAACATATTGTCTGTAAATGAATCAAGTTGGAAAACCATTTGAATACTGTTCATACTAAGTCTCTAAACAAGCAGCATGAAGATGCATCGTATTTTCATTTCAGTTGTCGTAGCTTTGGTGTAATTCTGTTAACCTTGCTGTATTTCAGGATAACTAAATTAGAAGTTCATTTACATACATAATTAATTTGTTTATATTTGAATACTGGTCTTGTCACATTATATATTAATGAAATAATAAGCAAAGGAGCCGCTTAAGGACTTTGCCTACTGTATACATTTCTTTCAGAGCAAAATAATCACTATATTAATACTGTGTATCAGGGCCACACATATCCTTTGGTTTGAAATTCAGCCCTGGTATTCTCGAAACCTTGAGGGAAACCATGTTTGAGTGGTAACTATAAGCAAAGTGTCAGGACAATTGCAAATGCAAGTGCAGCTGCAAATAAACCTAGTTAAAATGTCTGAAGTTCTAATGTGGTTTTGCTTATGTGATACATGTCTTCTAGTTATACAGCTTAATAGAATATTTCTGAATTTTACTTGCATGATGTCATTTGAAGAAATAAATTTCTGTCCTTGAGTTCAGAGTGAATGGGATTTTA
Organism: Tyto alba; assembly: GCF_018691265.1. Taxonomy (NCBI): domain Eukaryota; kingdom Metazoa; phylum Chordata; class Aves; order Strigiformes; family Tytonidae; genus Tyto; species Tyto alba. Next base: position 59,712,344 of record NW_024881282.1, read on the forward strand.
AATCTGAATATGGGAGTAGATGAATCAGCAGCATAAAATATTGGGGATGGAACACCTCTTGCCCCAGAAAGGGACGTAAAATCCTCAAGCCATTTACCAGTGTCAGGGCTCAGAGATAAACAAGGCAGAAAGGTGACCAGAAGAGATCCAGCTAACATCAGCTTTGTAGTTACTTTGACAGTGATGTGATGATGACAAAGAAATCACATAGAAGTATATTAAATAGAATTGGTCGCTTCTTGGTCATAACCACTGCTTGTGAAAGTAGTCAGGTGTGATTAGTGAGGCTATCAAAGAGGCAATTAAATGAGCCAAATAGAGACTTGACTGGTCATTTATGATCAGGACGCCTTCAACGATATTAAAACCCACTCAAATAAAACCCCTCATAAAATCAGAAGCCAAATTACGCAACCAGAGAAGACATAAAGCAAGAGATTTGATTAAAGCCATTTGACTTATGTATGGTGGTGGAAGTACTAAATGTACTTGGACAGTTCTCTCAGAATTGAAATCAACTGAGGCAGAGGAGGAAGAATTAATGCTCATATTTACAGCCTTTTAGAGCTTAAATGAGCATTGCTGCTGCTTTTGTCACCTCTTGTAGGCTGAAAAATGCCTCTTAAACCTGGGTCAGAGGATCTCTTTAACAATATACACAAGTTTTGGTTTAGAGATTCCAAGAAATTCTGAATCTACAATTTTCACTGATAAGCTATATCAGCATTAAATATCATCACTACTAGTATTTTCTGTCTTATTTAAAGTTGAATGTTCTAAAATCCATTTCTAACTAATGACTGTTTTTTCCTTTCTCAGTAATGTTGAAAGCCTTCCTCTTTCCATCTCAACTTTTGCTCCATATTTAAACACCCACAGTCTTTGATCCAGCCAACTTCTTCAACTTTTTTTTTTTTCTCAAAAGTTACTGTATTTGCTAATTAAGCATTCTCGCAGCTCTCTGGATCATTTTAGAAATACTTTAAATTTTGTTAATGATTTATTGAGGAGTGGATACCATAAGAGTACACAGTCTTACACTAAAAAACTTATTGGCACTGTGGAACAAGATAATTTCACTTTTTTATGATCTTCTGTGGTAAATTTTACTAGGCATTGCGCTAAAATTACATAATGAGACCACCTAAGTATAGACACTAAATCCTTCCTTGACTCATTCCTTTTCAAGGCTAAACACCCAGTTGTGTAAATATAGACTCTTTTATTTGCTCTCAGATACAACATAAGAGGGCACTTTTTAACAAAAATGGAAGTAACCATTTCTTCAAGAGCTTTAATCACTTTTGTAGCTGTGTTGCATCTCATTATTTATTGAACCTACAATCTGTTATCTATACATTTGACCATAGTGATTTCAGTATCATTGCCTAGATTGTTTATAAAAAAGATTTACTGGATATATTAGAGGGCACTTAACTGGAAGTACTTATGAATAGCTCCCTTGTAATATCTACAGCTTTAGATCTTTCAATAAGTCATTTTAAAGATATATTATTTATACCCTCTTAATTTCAAATACTTAAAGCTTAAATCAAGTGCCACTTTGTGCTAGGTCAGATACCTTACTGATGCTGAAATATTCTATACCACAATAGTAGCCATTATTAACCAGACATATTGCTTAGAAAATGGACAGTAAATATCTTGGATGATATTTAAACCTTCTAGAACTGCCACAGTAGATGGCAATTTTAGTCTCTAAATATCTTTTTGGCAGAGTCCCAAACTAATCATACCATGAAATTCCTTGGGCTTGACATTAGTCTATACCCATTCTTTAATTCATGTTGTTTCCAATATTTGTTCAGAACTGGAAAAACTAAATAGTGCTGTCATCCTTTGAAATTCTCAATTATTTTCACGACTCATTAAAAGTAACATAAATTATTTGAATAATTTCCAAGTTACAGATTTTATGATTTTGGGGAGTGTATTTTCTGGGATCACTAAATTTTAAAATTATTCTAATGTGGTTGTTCCCTCACACTCTTCTTTTCAATGAACAATACTTTCTGGCAGGCTTCTGTGTTCCAGGAAGAAAAAGTTCAATATTTTCTGAACTGTTATTTCTTGATTATTTGATCCTTTGAGAATTACACATGGAAAAAAACTTGAAAAATACAATGCTGCTGATAATCAAACATGAATTAATGTGGAACAGCATGGAATCCAGATGGGATGAATTCAGAAAAACAACAAACCAGCCTATTACTCTCATACTGCAAACTCACCACAGAATGTTCTCATTGGTGGAGACCTGTGTTCCAAAATCACCTTTCATTAAAGTTTTCTTCTTATTCTGAAGTGCTATGAATGATTAATTTTGAACTCTACATTTTTTAGTGTTGTTTTCCAGAAGACTCAACTGGAAGACTATCTCCTGAAATTATGTCTTGTTTGAATTCAGAGCCCTCTTCTGTCATGGTACATAGGAAGAAGTAGGATGGGGGAGGGAAGGGGGGAACCAGTGTCATGACCAACTTCACAGATTTGTCTTTTCAAATTAGCTGTTGCCTTAAGAAGCATAACTACACAGACTGCACTTCCAGTTTCCTGTTTTCTTGTTTCAAGCCCATGTGCATTTTTGACCCGTGTCTGCTTTCCAGAGGAAACAATGCACTGTAAACCAGTTACTTTTCTATTGTGAGAAAAGTTACTGGGGGAAGACTGGGAGAAAAGTGACTACAGGCATATCACTTCAGGGTAGAGAGAGGTAAAAACAAAAGCAGAATGCCCTGCTGCTGCAAGTGTGTTTCTTGCTGGGGGGTCTCCATGTGTAAGAATGCAATTCAAACAAGTTATGACACTTTAATGAATTGCATGAGATGCAGTAGTCATCCATGAATGCTCCTATCTTATCCTACCTGTGAACTAAAATATATTTTCTTAGGTTACCCTCATCATGTTTCAGAAGTTGTTAAAGGTTGATGTTAACTTACGCACTAAAGTTTATCAAGTCAGGAATACATGCTGGACCAATGGAATGAGAACAATTCAGTCTTTGCATCATGCGATAGGGCTTTAAAAGAAATTAATATTTTTATATAGTAGTGAAACATTTTATTATTGCAGTAGCATCTACTCTGTGGATAACCTATACTGTACCTAATGTGAAGACTTCAGATTTGCTGTGAATGAGAGGATGAGGTACACATTTGGCACCCATTTTATCAAATCCTATTTAATGATGAAGCAGGGGGGCTCTGTGGTCCCAGAGTGTTTTTAAGTGATGGGATGGCGGTACTGTCGTGGTTCGAGCCTGGTCGGCAGCCAACCACCACGCAGTCACTCTCCCTCCCTTCTCTTCAGGCAATAAGAAGGGTCAGAGAGACAGACTGGGGGTTTGAGATAGGACTGGGATGGGGAAAAAAATCACCCTTTACGGTCACGAGCAAAAGGCAGACTTGTTAGGGGAAGAAAAAAAGGAACATATATTTATTACAGACACGAATAACACGTAATAGAGTAGGACAGTGGGAAACATTGCCACATCTCAAGAACACCTTCCCCCACCCCTCCCTTCTTCCCAGGCTCAGTTCTGCTCCCGATATATCTACCTCCTCCCCCAGAAGCGCAGGGGCAGGGAATGGGGGGGTGCAGTCAGTGCTGCCGCTTCTTCCATCTTCAGTGGGGGGAATTTCTGGAACTTGTTCGTCCTGCTCCATCGTGGTCCCCCTCTCACAAGAGACAGTCCTCCACAAACTTTCTCCGACTTGAATTCCTCCCATGGGCTGCAGCGTTCCCCACACTGCTCTGTCATGGGTCACTAACTTTCTCCAACTGGATTCCCTCCCACAGCTGCAGCCCTTCGCGAGCTGCTCTGGCGTGGGACACTCCCACATGCTGCAATCCTCCCAGCGCTGAATTACAACAGCGGGTCTACCTTTTCCCACAAGACCGCGGCCTTCTTCAAGTACAGCACCTTAATCATTCAGGAGGAAGCCACAGGCCATAAATCAATGTCTGCTCCACCGTAGATCTCCATGGGTGTCAGGGGGGGCCGCCCTGCCATCTCACCACAGGATACAGGGGGTTCTCTGCTCCCACACACCTCCCCCTCCTTTCTTCCTCCGTTCCTCCACTGACCTTGGTGTTCACGCAGCTGCAGCAACTCCTCCTCACAAGTCTGACTGCTTGTCACCACGTCCCTTCTTAAATACATTATTGCAGAGGCGCAGCTGACTGGACCAGTTTCCAAACAGAGGTGGAGCTGACGTGGAACTGGGGGAGCTTCAAGAAGCTTCTCACAGGGGGATGCCCCTATAGCCCCCTCCCCTGCCACCAAAAAAACCCCACCACTCACTCAACCCAGGACAGGTACCCAGTCAATAAGATTTTGAGTGGCTTATTGAACTGGGGAAGTGGACTCCAAGAAGAGGGGGAAACTTGCTACTGTCAAGGTGAAGGGATTATCGGAATTGGCAGAAGGAGTAAAAAAGGCTGCTTGCATTCAGGCAATGTATGAGAAGGTGTGGTACAGGATACTGATTGTTGTGTTGGTGGACCCCAGCCATCTTAGACCTCTTATTATAGGACTCCTGAATACTTTAAAGATACATGTCCAGTCCCTCAGAGAAAGGGTACAGAGGACCATCAAACGCAAACAGCAAAACCCTCTGACTCTGCCCATGCATATATTAATGTGGGTGGAAGTGTTACATGATTTGGTTGCTTATGAGTGTGAGGTGGGATGGACTGACACAGGAGGTGGTGTGGATGGAAATCAGAAGGTCTGGCAAGTCAGCTGAAAACTTCACCCCAAGCAGCCTCCTCACCAGGAGTTTGAACTGCTCTGAGGCAGTCCAAGTCAATAATATGATCTAAGAAGGAGTGATCTCTGGCAGAAGGTGTTGGCATTGGGAGCACACATAGCAATGTTACATGGGCAATCCACCAATCACATCTGGAAGTTTCTGGAATTTCTAGAGAGGCAATCTCAGGATTAAAGGGAAACACTGTCAACCACACCCCCTCAGGAAGGGAAATTTAACACTTTTGTGACATCATGAGGGGAACTGAGAGAGTTAAAACACTAGAAGTTGCAGTTTGAGCTTTGGGTCACCCACTCCTCATGGTGAATTCCTACCACAGGTCTGCTGACAAGGAGCCTTATATACATATCCCTGTGGGTCCTAGATGGATAAGTTTAGAATTGTTAATTGCTACTAGGGCCCAAATGAATGTTCTAAACAGACAACAAGTTCATGAGTTAGGACTTAAACCATCAAAAAAGATTATAACATCATAGGTATGACAGGGGTGGTAGAAAAATATCCTGTGGCCCGAACACAATTTTGGTTACCTGGGAAAAAGAGGATGACACCTGTGGAGGTGGCTTTGAGGCCTTATAAGATAAATATATTGGAGTTTGATGTGCAAGTATTTACTGATGGTGGTGTGGAGTTTTGGAGGTAGAGGGATAGGGGTGACTCGTGTAAGAATTTTGCAGGTTCCTCCTTATTACTGCAATCTAGAGTAACCCATGTCTCTCAATATTCATTGCCCACTGCTGCCAAATGGTGTATTTTAGAGGTAATTAATGATCTTGAGGAAAGAGAGATTATAAACCATACACATTTCCTTTATAATTCTCCAGTTTGGCCAGTTGGTAAGCCAGATGGACAGTGGCAGCTGACAAATGACTACCAGAGAATGAGTAGTAACACCCCACCTTTAACAGCTGCTGTCCTGAGTATAACATCCATAGTGACAGCAGTATAGACAGCCGCTCATCCACAGATGGTTGGTTTAGATGCTAAAGTTCTGTTTTTTACGATTCCCCTAATAGATGAAGATAAGTCCTAGTTTGCCTTTACTTGGGAAGAAACAAAATACACCTCTAATTAACTTCCCTGAGTTTATAAACATTCCTCCACTATTGTTCATAGTGCTTTTGCCAAACTTCTCAATATGGTGGAGGTGCCACTGGGAATCCCTATATATCAGTATATAGATGATATTTTGGTTAGTGGAGATAGTAAAGAACAGGTAGGGCAAGTGTCTGAAACCATCTGGGATCTGTTAAATATGAATGGGCTAGATATTCTGCCCTCTAAGTGTCTTGGGCAAGAAATTAAATTTTTAGGAGCCTGATGGGTGGCTGGAGCAGTTGCAGTACCTGATGACACTCTACTGGCTATTGAAAAAGGGGCAAATCCCAGTAATAAGGCAGAATTACAAGAGCGTCTGGGTACATTGGGTTACTGGAGCAAGCACACACCAGGATTCTCAGTGATTGATCTTCTTTTATATGATCTGCTTCAAAAAAATAGGAAATGGGGTTGGACTCTACAACATACAGAGGCTCTGAATATTTTAAAGGATGAACTTAAGACCTATCAGAGGTTAGGGCCCTTATACCCACAGGATCTGCTGAGCGTTGAGTGCAGAAAATGCCTCCTATTGCATTGTGTTTCAAAAGGGACCAGGACGACTGGCTAAATCTTTACTATTTTCTTCCACTTAATTTAAGGAAACTGAATAGTGGTATTCAGAGTTGTAGAAGGGACTCCTCTTTCTTACTAGGGCATTTAAGAAAGCAGAGAGATTATATACCACACAAGATACTGTAGTGTAAGGCCCTTTTCTTCTTTTAAATTCAATACTTAAGGGGACACCCCCCCTCAGGTTAGTAGTCCAGAAGGCCACAGTAGGCAAGTTATATGCCTATTTAGAGAAAGTCAGTTACTGCAATTAAGATAGGGTCCAGTCAAAATCTCTAAGCTCCAACAGCCTATAAATCCAGATCTGGTTTGGTTAGACCAGCCCTATAAACCTCCGATCAAAGAGATGCCTGAATTGACCACGGGTTCAGATACACAAGGAGTGTGATTCACTGATATATCCACCTAGCAAGTGGAATTAAAGTGCCAATATAAACCAGCAGCACTGAAAATTGGTACCAGCAAAATGATTTTAGAGGAGGGAGAAAGTAGTATGCAGGTGGGGCAATTACACGCCCTCTTGCTGGGGGCAGAGAATGGTGCCAATGTGATTTACAGTGATTCCTATGCAACTTATAAAGGCGCTACAGAGTGGATATGCCAGTGGGAATCTAATTGGTGAGAAGTGAGCCATACAAAAGTTTGGAGAGCTGAAGACTGGTAAAGGTTGTTAGAAATAGGTAGATCATGAGCCCTAAAGGTAGGGTTCATAAAGGGCCATGCAAGAAATAGAACCCCAGTTGTGACATGGAATCAACAGGTAGATCACTTGGCCCAAATTAGAGTAATGATAAAGAAGATTGGGATCAGCTGGCTGAGTGGCTACATATTAAGCAAGGCCACTCAGGGAAAACAGATCTCTATTATACGTCTTGGTCCTGGGGATGTCCAGTGTCTATGAAAATATGTGAAGCAGTTCTTACAGCTTGTCCTCAATGTCAATGTAGCTTAAGACTAACCATCCAAATCAAGCCCTGGCCCAGCATATCAAACAAGATAAGGCTCTCTGGAGCACCTGGAAATTTGATTATATTGGTCTTTTGAAGCCATCTCATGGGAAGAGATATATTCTGGTAGGAGTAGAGGTAGTGTCAAGGTTAACCATGGTTACAGTTGTTAGCACAGCTACCAGAGATCAGTCTGAGTTCTGTGAGGATGGCTTAGTATCATGCTTATCCCTGAATGTATTCAAAGTGACGAAGGATCACATTTCATGGCCACACTAGTGCAAAACTGGGCACAAGAAGATGGATGCTTCATGCACCATATTATCCTCAGGCCAATGGCACAGTCAAGCAAACTAATAGTTTGATTAAGAGACATGCCAACAGGTCAGATTTGGCTTGCGTATAAATGGAGTCCCCTGAGGGGGCCATTTTGAGTATGTCCTCTTTGAAGTAACATGGTCAGGGTCAAGGACTCTCCCCTTGTGCTGGAACTCTGCCCAAAGAAACTGCTTGAGGTTGAGAGCCCTCACTTTTTAGGTGAGTGATTGTATATTTTGCATTGTCATTAAATCCTAGGAAATTCTTGCACTGACTGTGCAATAATAGTTTTCCCTCTCACAGATATTTGGCTCTGACATTTATTAATGATTGTTGGAGTGTCAACAGACTGTACTTAAAATAAATTTCAAGTATTTGTTCTGTTTATGTTGAAAGCCTCTGCAACAGTACATAGCAAATTCCCATTATCATCCAGGCATACCAGCAGTTTTTCCCCAGAGTTAGCCTTTGGGGTGATTCAATAAGCAAACAAGGAAGATGGGCGTCTCTGCTGGCCTTGAGGCTGCCCTGAGGGCTGTTCTAGGTAGTAACATAGACACAGCATTTGGGACTCTGCTTGTGATCACTGAAGCAACATGTACTTTCAGAGTTGATGCTCCAGGCTCTTGGCACACCACTTATGTCTTGCTAAAGAGTCAGTTCACGCTTTCAAAGTTATCAGAAACTGTATACTGATAAGCCTGTTCAGCTATGAGCTACAACAGAACTGTCAACATGGTGGGTGCAAGTGAGATAAGCTTGATGAGTGTTTTAAAGATTAAAAAATAACTAATACAGTGACAGCATTTGGGATACTTTGCCAGTGAGTATAAGGCTGAATGAGTAAGGGTCTGATCGCCTTGCCCTGTACCAATGCTAAGTATGCCTGACATTGTCTTTGATTTTGACTTGTACTTGCATTATTTTACTTCCTAACTATTAGAAAATTATCTCTAGTTTATCCAAGTCCTAAATAGCACAACTAATGTCTCAATATATTTTTGCATATATAACTTTAAGATATGGAAGTGAAAAAAAATAATAGTAGTTTTGCCCCAGTAAATATCACTGTTTCACAGAATCTTCTCTAGTTTGTCTTATTTGCATGCAATATATGTAGAAGAAAAGTATGTAATGAATGTAAAGCTTTTTTCATATTGGTTACACTATTTTATGGACTTATAAATACAGCATCATTTGTTGGATAGTGCTGGAGAACAAGTTTATCAGTTCATTAAAATCTTGCCAATATAAACTGCAGTTAGTGAAAGAGAAGGCATTGTGTTATATACCTTGTCATTCGGCTAAAGGTTTCTACCCATTTGCAATAATTTAAAATGACACATTGCCAGAGTTTAATTAGTTTAATTGTAGTTCTTGATGTTCTAGATGAAGCTTGGATACTATTCTGAATACTTAAAATTCTCCTGGAGTTTGTCTCATCACAAGTTGGATGGCATCAAGTTGCTGATGGAAAGTAAAAAGCTTTAACAATGTTATGCAGTGGCACATGATGGAGGAGTTAAGCAATCAGAGAAAAATAACACCCACACACTTTAAATTAAAAATTCACATTTGGCAAATATCATAAAAAGGTTCTCCTGAATAGCATTTCCCATTAATTCATTATGATGAGCCATAGAAGTGTATTAGGTAAATCAGTTCCTATATAATTATCTTGTTTAAACAAGACTATTGCTTAAAATCCTTGGCAAGTATATAATATAAAAACAAACTCCCTTTGAATTCTGTATTAGGGTTTATGAATTCATGAAGCAAAGAAATTAAATTTTCAGGGCCTATTAGGCCATATAGAACCATGAGACATAAATGCAGGGACAACTGGAAATCATCAGACCACAACTTTGAAATATCTACCTTAATAGGAATGAACATTACGTCCCCTTGCCTCACTTCACAATACCATATCTATACAAGATGTCACATATTCTTATTCTAAATAGCTACTATTAATGGCTGTTTTCTTTCAGTCTAAGCACTGGATTCTGTTTGCTTGTAAATTCTAATCTTTCTCACCTGTGAAGAAAAAGGAGTATACGTAGGAACTTACTTCAATTTGTGAAGCCTAAAATTCTTCTCTTCCTCCTGCAGATGTGTTTACCACTGAATCTTGTTCCTAGTTATAGTGAGTGATTTTTTTTTTCAATTTTTATCCTGTTAAAAACTTACCTTTGACTTATATCTAATACTCAGTTGTCATACTTGTTACAATATACACCCATGAGAATATTGGCAAATTTACCGGACACATATGAACTATAGTCAGAATACAAGTTGTACCATGGGCAAAAGACAGATTTTAACTAGCAACTTGCATGAATTATTCTTATGCAGGCTTGGATGTGGTTTAGCATACATTTGTTTGGAGTTTCTGTTTTTAGCACTTGGAGATCACAATGTTCCTTCATTGTTTACATAAAATGATGTGAATAGATCAAACATGTTTGCAACAAGGCTTATATTTGTGAAGCTGTAACCCATAATAATTGATATCCTTTTGTACCACTATTTTCTAAGAGTAAATGCATTTTCTTTCAATCTGAAATGTTTCAGTCAAGGTTTCACTCAAATCAAATATTCAGAGAAGGAAGTTTTCAAGGTTTAAAATAATTTGTTTAAGCTTTGGTTCATTTTTTATGGATATTCTGTCAGCTGAGTACACTACTAGATGTGTTTGCTGAAGCAAAAAAAAAAAAAAAAAAAAAAAGTAATTTCTACAAATGTTAAAGAAAACACATAGAAAGTGATTTCAAAATTAATAAAGGAAAATACATGTACAATAATTTGTGTTCATTGAGCCAGAAAGAGAAACATATCAAACACAAGCTTCTTGTCCAAATAAAGCAGTCTGAACTTCAGCTATAAAATACTTTCCGTAACTTAGTCATGTATTATGGATGTATAGAATTATGTTTAGGTCAATAGTTTGTTTGTTAAAAGATATAAGCTTAATGCCGAATTCACTATATGCTCTCATTTAGTCCGATTTCATCATCTTTCCTGTCTCATCAAGGAATTTGATTTTTCCTCTTGTCTCACTTTACCACACCAGAAAACAGATTAATACTTGTTTTCCCATTTAACTAAAGCTGAGGTTTAATTTACTTGAGACAGAATCTTCTTTTGCTGTTGTTGCAGAAGAGTAATGTTTGACTGAGAGCTCTTTGAGACTTGAACTGACTTTCAATATTTGTTTATATAGTTCCTCACAGTCTGGTACCCTAAATTTGATAGCATGCAGAAAACAGAAAAGTCAATACATTTTCTCATTTATTTTTTTATGCATATTATATGATAAGAGGAAAACTTACATATGTAATTTTTTTTTCTTGGGAAGTTGGAAATTTTTACTCACTCTTGAGGAACTGAGACTAAATGTCACAGACTAGCACTGTGATAACATGTGGGACAAATTACTCCTGCTCTTTACACATGTGGTCCTGGTTTCTAATGAAATTTTTATTTCAACAAAAGTGATATTTTTCTAGTGTAAAACTCACATTTTTTTCCTTTTTTATTTTTTTTTTTTTTTGTAAGAAAGTTCTGTGTAATTCTCTTTGCCTCTTTATGGGACTATTGAAATACAAGGTATAACAACAAAACCACGAACTGGGATTTCTTATGGTGAGGAATTTTAAATATAAAATACATTTAAACAGGATTATGATCTGTGAGAAGATGACAGACAGCAATATATCGTCAGTTACGTTGCTATATGTAGCTGTAATTAGTAAAACCTTTTCCTCCAGAACAAAAAAACCCAACTGGTATCCTACAGAAAACTAATGATATATTTCCTTTTCCTAAGGATATTTTATTCAGTTTAAGAATAAGCTGAATTTTTTAGTACTTTGATACCTAGAAAATTCTATTGCTATCAACTGTTAAGTTGATGTTGCCTGCAGTTCAGGTAAGTCTTGTCTTTCTGAGAAAAATGCTTGGAGTTACATGTCAGGTTTTAAAGTAAGTTCATATGAAATAGACATTTGTCTTTTCTCACTGTCTGCAATAAAGCTAGTATAAATTAATGTCTTTCTAACCGATTAATGTGTTTCATTTTTTAATATCCTTGACTCATGTGTCAAGATCTTTCTTCAAAAGGCTGATACATCTTTTAGTAACAAGGTGAATATCAAAATGAGAAACAGAAGGAAAGAAGTGAAAAGCATAGTTACATTTTTGAATAAGTAGGTAGAACTTTAAAGTATCAGTGTCGTAAGTTCAGACAAAAGCAGTGAGTGGGTAGAAGAGACTTATATGGACTTTTTAGTGGTTTGACAGGAAATTAAGCACCTTTATATCTGCTCATCTATCATGCATTCACCTTTATCTCATGGCATGTCCTTAGTAAATGGTGACATTTGCAGATCATTCAGTTAAACTCATTGTGTTCTGGCTAATGCTGCAGTCTCTCTGTATGAAATAAATAACAATTAAATTACATTGCATGAATATCACTTCTCAAACAGCAAGTAGTATCAGAACAATGGGTATGTATAACAAAGTTGAATGAATATTGATTAGTCACTTATTTTACAATTGTTCTATGGTCAAAGGTCATTGTAATCTTACAATTCAAGACTCATAAAATTTATATCTATGTTAGAAAAAAAAACTGCAAAGATTAAACTTTTCTGTCAGCTGAAATGTGTTGAAAACTAAAAGAACAAAATGAATACGTGCTATTCTCATAGCTTAATCTCATAGTAAAACACAGAATTTTCCTTTCTTTATTTTAGTGTTAATTTTTTTGAAGTTTAAGTCTATACTAGTGGAAAGTATGCCATTCCCTTTTCCTCCTTTTTCTAAAACTGACCTGTGAAATATAATTAGAACAATGTTGGGGAGGAGGGAATTTTTAGATGTTAGTATTAGCATGTACATTCTATTTACTCCTCCACCAGATATCCTTTTCTGTGATATAGGTAAAGTCTTGGGCCTGTTACATCCAATGAAAAGAAAATACAGAAGAGCATTATAGCCAGTAGCCTGACTAAAGGAATGAAGTGGAAAGTAAAACATGAGGCACATCAAACTCAAAGTCCAAGGAGACACAGCTCTGGAGTTTCTAGATTAAAGTATTTTATTTTTCAGTTCTTCATAAAAGACTTCCCTGAGGGGAAAAAAAATAGAAAGAGAAAGTTTATTTAAGATGTGAAAAAGTGGGAAGTGACATTTTCTAACTTATGCAAATATATTAACAAGACTTTTTTTTTGCTTTTTAATGTTCTTCAGGGAGCACATATCAAGATATTTAGTAAAAAAGGAGTCCATACTATAGGATTGCTGGTGTATTTATTACAGAATCTTTATAACTTTCTCTGACATGCTCGATTCTTGAAGAAGCTTCTGGACAGATCAAGTACACTTAATTAAGAGAGATTTTTAACAGAGCTATGTATCCAGTGAGGAAACAATATTGAAAAGATGATTTATCAGTCTGTAAAACTACTTTTGCAAAGAAACTTTTCAGAGAAGTTTCAGTTTTACAAGTAGTACAGCTTGCTTATTTTCAGCTATGGTCAACTGTTCTCCACCTATGCAGAAGATAGAACTCTGGGTTGTTGGACAGAAAGGTGATAGTGCAGATTGGTATATCATATATATATATATATGTATCATATATATATATATATATATGTATCATATATATATATATATATATATATGTATGTATATATGTATATATATAGTTGGTCTTTTGGCTATCCAGTCTTCCCAGAACTTGATTACAGGTATGCACACTAAGCCTACATGAGGCGCGGAATCACGAATTTAGAACCAGTAAGGTTATAAAGTAGGTATGTTTTTTCAGTGCTGGGCGCATGGGGGAATCATTTCCTCCAAATGCACGTGCCGCTTGGAGCCAAAAGCGGCTCCTTTTTATTATGTAGAATGTTACATATGTATCACAATTCCGGGAATAGGGAGGGAATATTACAATTAGTTACGAGAAATCCTTAAAATATCCCCCACCCCAAGCCCCCAGCGCCATCCCTCCCCTAGCAATTCCCATGTTATCACATAAACGGCATGTCGTAACAAAACACGAGACATGTCCCAACAAGCACAGGGCATGTCCCAACAAACAAAGGGCAGGACATGTCTCAACCCCCAGGTGCAATGTTTCCTGAGGTTGGGGGGGGACCATCTGGTTAATGTTTCCTTAGATCACACAGGCATGGTAAGTGTCACATATTAGATGTAAAACTCAAAGCACTGACTCATGACTCACACTGATTTTCACAACAAAGGATATAGCTTACACAGTAATGTAGTTGTGCAGCACTCCTACACCTTCTTTCCAGATGGGAATTTAATTGAGCTGACAGTGATGGTCACCTAGCTTGTCAGAGAGAATAGCAGACACAGAGGTGTACATCTGCCAGAATAGAGCATCTATCAGGGCCCCAAGCTAGTAGGGCTCGTATTGGTAGACATCCCAACACAAGCTTTTCACCTGCCTGTCCCTACTCATGTGACATAGTGCCATCTAAAGTAGAAACTGAGTAGAAATTTGAGATATCTTTGGTTAGAGCTGGAACTGATCTCTGTGGGGCTCTACAGAAGTAAGACATACCTCTTTGTCCTGGTTGGGGCTGGACTAGAGTTCCTGTTGGTTTGGCAGCTGGAGGAGTGCTGCAGCACCCTGAGACCCCAGGGGCTCCCCAGGTCCCAGTGCCCTCACCTGTGTGCGGGGGCGGGGGGAGCACAGCTGGAGGCCTGGGCCCCGATTGGCCAATAGTCCATGTCATGTGACATAGCGCTCACTATATAAAGGCAGGAGAGGGCCAGGAGGGGCTCTCACTTCTGGGAGTGTGGCTGTGGGGCCTGTGTGTTTGGGATCGCCAGCTGGGAGAAGGTGGGTGTCAGTCGGTTGGTGGATGGTGAGCAGCTGTATTGTACATCACCCGTTGATACTGCTGTCAGTGTATTATTCTGTTACTGTTGTTAAACTGTTTTTTATCTCAACCTGCGAGTCTCCCTTTGCCCCTCCGATTCCCTCCCCATTCCCCAGTGGGGGCAGGGTGGGTGAGTGACTGTGTGGCATTTAGCTGCTGACCAGGCTCAAACGACAACACTCTTCCAGATGATTTGGTTTTGTTAGCAGAGGAGGATCCTGCATAAGCAATCTTCGATTTTTCTCAGTTGTTGTACACTGTAAGGACCACTTATATTAATAAGTGTCTGCTGGACTGAATTATTATTACCAGCCAAGAGTCAGAAGAGGAATAAGAGCAGCTGATGTTGTTGCAGTTACCTTAATGAAATAGTTTGAATCCTAGAATATTATTTTGATTTTAGTTTAAAAATATGATTTTGTTTTAACATGAAGCTACAGTAGCTCTGAGAACATAAAGTACACTAAGGCCCTTAGGATTAAGCAACTAATATGCTGTGTGCTTTGAACATTATAAGAATCGTCATGGGCTCTGAATTAACGCAATGGGTACTGGTTATGGATCTTGACTTGAAACAATAGGTACCTGAGGAAAACTGGTTTGGTTGGAAAGATTGGGCAAGGGAGAGGTGAACATTAACCAAAGGTGGAGTGAGCATGCGCAAGGATGGAGTTCAATCAAGCGGACACAGTGATGAAGACTATCAAAGACCACCAGAGACCCCCATCCAGTATAACCACGCATGCGTCGGAGACATTTGCATATGATAATAATTTCCAAGAAACAACATGAATATGTTAATCATTGCCCTCCCCCCATTCTATTTAAATCAATTAGTGAGGTTGACCAATGATTTCTGTAGAATAGGAATATAGGTAGGGAGAGGTAACTAAAAGCCAATCATTATAAAGGTCAACTTAAACGTTATGGAATTATTGATCTTATGTAACTATGACTCTGCTGAAAAGTGTATAAATATGTTGTGCTTTGTACCTATTGATGAACATGTCTTTGGTGGAGTTATCCCCCGTGTTCCCCAGCGCTGGAATAAAGAAGTGCCTGCTTATCTGCTTTGTGTAGATAAGTTCTATTCGCGATTGCGACCGCTAACAATGTCATGTGAAGATCAGCACAGATGTGATGTTAAAGCCCGTGAGCTCTAATGTGAGCATGATCTGCAGTGAACAGGTCCATGCTGACTGTGCATATGTTGAATGGAGGTTACAAATTCAAGTGAGTACCAATCACTGTACAGTGTTACAACATTTTAATAGTAGAAAAAATACTCAGTAGAGAGTAGGTACTTCCACTGTTTCAATTACTTCAACAAAGCATCCCATCTTTCCATATTATTATTCATAACTTTATGTAAATATACTACAGTCTCTAATTCCGTTGTGCATTAGAAATAATGCTTATACCAAAAACTAAAACATACTTTTACCCCATGAAACATAAGACTTATATATGATTGGTATGAAGAAATGAAAACTACAGGTCTCTGAGGCAATCAAATAATTAGATATGTAGACCAAATCATAGTAAAGTAGACAAATGATTGCCGATGACAGAGTGGAAGTGAATGAGCTGACCATCAGGGTCACACCTCCTCCACTATAAAAAACAAGAACTGTCCAGTTACTGGAACTGACTATATTAATTCAGCAACTAAGTGCGTTGAATGCTGAGTGCAAGGGATTACCATCACAAAATCTTGCTACACTTTTTATAACTTCATAATAGATTTAGTAAAAAAGTCCATGTCCTAGTACTTTGTGGCCAGCTTTTGCTGTGGTAGTATGATGGTGCCCATTGTAACAATTCTTATAAATGAAGTAAATTATAGAAAATTATTAATTAGAAAAAGGGCAATCTGAATCTTTATGTTTTTTATGAATGTTTCCAATATAGGTTTCTTATTAAGCCGTTTTTGCCATTTGTTAACGAATTCCAACTAAGCTAAACAGTTCATATTTTTCCCTGTATGATGTGTTCCTTCCTTATTATGTCTCTATATACACAACTCAGATTGTTTTTCAAGTGGAGTGTTTTTGTGAAGATGTATAAGTAGGGACTGATAGGTTGTTAGTTTTGGATAACTGCCCAAAAGGGAGAGAAATGTCAATCTGGGATACCAAAAAAAACATGGATGAAGATAATATAGAGGGCACTTTTTTAACCTTCAGCCTAGAAGAATATATGTGGAAAATAAACTACAACAAAAACTGTGAGCAGATTTCTTACAGGAAAATTACAAACCATGGGTCTTTTTTTAATATTAGTGTAACATTTTTCCTCCTTACTCCTTCTCCCCTTATTCAGTTCTCATAACTTGCAGTGAGTTTAAAATTAGACTATCTTCTAAAGTCAGAGAAAGTGTCATTGCATTTGATCTACAAAGCATCCAGCATGCTTCAGAGTGCTGTATAAATAACATGGAGGTCTAATTCTGTGCTCAACCTCTTGAGAGGTGTCAAAAGGAAGAGAAAGATGATTTTGAAGTTATTTTTATTCTGCTCAGATTTTGCTCTGACTGAGAACAAATGACATGTTTTAACTTTTTTTTTTTTTTCTAATAAACCGAATGTCTACAGATTTGAAAGTTTATGGTAAATCTCCTTGCTATACTCTACATCAAGGAGTGATATAGAAAGAACTGTACAAGTACAGTGTAGTTTCTACACTAGGTGACTCCTCTGATGGGGTGTTAAAACACCTGTACTCCACAGGAATGATTTACACAGGGAAGACTATAAGAGGCCAGGTAGTCCTTTAAAGACCCAGAAGGGCAGCTGGCTGTGTTTACCAAGACAAATAGGTGCTTGAGATGGGAAACCTCATGGGAGCCTGCTTTCCAGCTGGCAGATTTAAAAGGCTTCCAGCTCAGAAAGAGGATTCATGTAGAGAGTAGCTTATTAGCTAGAGAAGTGAAGAGACTATCTGCCTGATTTAAAATATTCTAGATATTGTTTTCTTTTCCCTTTCTCTAGAGTGAATAGGGTTGCTCTCTTTGTTAGCCTGATGGCTAATGAAAGTCATGTGTGAATTCTGTAGTTGAATTGCTCTGGTACTCATATCAGGCTTTTACCAGTGAATAAACATTGCACCACAAAATTTTTTAATCAATATATTTTAACTCACAGGAGATTAGTCACAGAGGCTGGTTTTCTTGGTTTGCTACTCTCTCTGAGTTTTCTTTATAGTCAACAGAGAAACAAAGCCTCTTCCAGGCAGGACTTAGAATATCAAAGTTAGGCTGGTGTAACCACACCTGAAAGACTTCCTTTTCTTTCTAAAGGAAGTCATTAAATGACTTGCCACCCTCCGCAGAAATATGTCCGTTTGGATACCTTTCTTTAAGCTGCTCTAACAAATGTGATGCTAAATATTATGTCAATATTAAAAGGATTGTTGAATAAAAATTGTGTGCTGAGCTAAATTTTTCCAAACTGCAGTCTGTATATTTGTGTTCAAATTCATAGAAAACCTTCAACTTTGTCTAAAGAAAAATAAAATGTAGACAAATCAACAGCATCCGGTGTAGGATTATGAATATGAAAATTTGTATCTACAGTCTATTTTAATATTTCATATAATCCACAAAAGAATTCTATTGTGGGTTTTTTAGAGAGGGGGAATAGTACTAAAACTGTTGGTTTTATTTCAGTGTTGCAGTGATAATAGAAAACAACAAAATGCTTTTGTTTTAAAATAAACATATTTTGTTAAATGTGTTATTTGTTAGCTCAATCATCTGGATGGATTAAAATGTATAAGGCTTCTAAATCTGAAAATGAAAGATAAGGTGTGTTTCTTTCAACTTACAAATATTTGTTATGAACCTTTTCATAATAAATGTTTCAAAGAAGAAAATATATTATCCCCTCTTGTTTTATGTGGCAACTTGAATAATTGTGTTACTTTCTTTAGTAAAAAGGTCTGTGTTAGGAA
This sequence comes from Tyto alba, assembly GCF_018691265.1. NCBI lineage: Eukaryota > Metazoa > Chordata > Aves > Strigiformes > Tytonidae > Tyto > Tyto alba. The sequence goes on from NW_024881282.1 coordinate 59,730,947, forward strand.
TATGGTTATTTGCCATGCTGGATTGAGCTAGTAGCTAATTACTCTTATCATGTTTACCTTCAACAGTAGAGAATACTTATAGGTTATGAGAAGTAAGAAGAAAGCAAAAGGACCTGAGGAATCAGCAGCTGATGCTAAGTGACTTTATTCAGTTCAACATAATTTCTTAGTTTAGAACTCTTCTCATCTATGAACAGCCTACAGTACCAAAGCCAGGTGCTATGATATTTATCTCTCTGTATTTTGATAAGTTCCCTTTCTGTGTATGGCACAAAAGTTTCTTATCAGAAAGCCCTCCTTCTGAGACTAGTTCTGTGCATGAATTGCTGTTAATCCACTGTGACTTCAGCAGGCTTTTAAAGAGACCTATAAGAGTCAATACATGACTATCTGAACTTCTGCGTATTTTTTGTATGTTTATATAATTGGTTTCAGTGGAATTCATTGCAACTAACCACTAAAAATCTGGGGCCTCTATGCATGCTCCACTAATAAACTTATCTATTAAATAATTGTGCTTGAATACATGAACTTCACACTTTTCATGCATTTCAATAGGAATATGCCAGAGATGTTAGTTCTGATGTGAAGTATGTCATTAACATTGTCTTCTAACATTTGATCCAAAGTTTTGTATGAGTGAATACTGTCTGAGAGCCATTTTGTTCTGTCTGAATTGTTATCTTCTTGGATACCATCTGACAGATGGCAAACCCCTTCTGTTTCCTGAATTTGCTTTGGCAATATGCCTTTTGATTTTTTTTTTTGTGGTCACACATATCTGTTGATTCCTGTGTAGAGCTCAATTATCTCTCATCTCTTTCTCATGCTGTCTGCAAATGATTCTGTCTTTTGATCTTCCCTCCTTATACTCTGATTCCTTATTGTCTCCATTATCTCTTTTCTCCACTGGGCTTTTGTTGTTGGTCTTTTTTCTTTTCTACTTTTCTTCTGGTCCTATCATTTCAGTCCAGCAAATTTGCTCTTGAACTGTTAGTGTTGTAACTCTCTCTTCCTCTGCAATACTTTAATGGTCAATTTCTAAGACCAAAAGTCTGTTCTAAATATTTTTCTGCAGCCTCATATCCTCTATATCTTTAAATATCAATGAATTCCATAATCATTTTAGCTTCATTTTTACTTTTGGAATCTTTAGTTTCTTAAGCTCTACCAGATGATACTAAATACACAATAAGTTTTTATGTTGTCTCTAAATAGAAGCTCTTGTATCACATTGATTTTTTTTTTTTTTTTTTTTTTTTTTTTTTTATGTCAATTTACTTCGATTGCTTTTCCTTCCTCCTTAGGTCACTGTCAGCATTGTCTGTGGACATCACCTTCCCTTTCTAGCAAATAAATTTGAAGAAGAAAGATACCAATTTGAAAAACTATCCTCTAACTTGATGTTTCAGTATTTTTTTTCACTATTTCACATAGATATATAACTGCAGTGTTGTACTAAAGCAGAAATTTTCTTCTTGACTAGTAGTCTCTTGATGGTCCAAATTCTGAGCCAAATTCTTTTTATGTGAGCAATTTTAATTGTTTGTATTCATATTGTTCATCACAATGACTGATAACAGTATCCAGGCATCTATTCAAAATTCCTTTATAGAGCTGGTCAAAGAATCAACAAACAAGTTTAGAATGAATTTGGAAATTAAAGGTACTCAGTAGTTTACCCAACTTTTTGCACTGAAATATTTATGCAAATTTAAAGTGATTTAAAAAAAAAAAAAAATCCTGAGAATTTCATTATTCTTCACCTAAAGAGTTTTAATCCAGAAATTTTGATATATAATTTTAGGTCAATGGGGAGCAGTCACTAGAAGAGATTTCACACACCAACTTTCAGGACTGCATTCTTATTTTTCTATGTATCCAATTTAGTTTAAACATCTTAGCAAAGCTCAGTTTAACTTCAGAGTTTAGCCATCATTTTTTTTTATTTGATTTTTCCTTCAAACATGGCAGATATCTCTCAAAATAAATAAGAGTCTAGCACTCATCAGTTTATATCCACAACGTTAACTAATACATAGTCTGGTGGTAGAAAACCTGACATTCTCCACTGTCTTTAAAACAGTTCTGTTAGTATTGGCAGTGCTGATTAAAGAGAGAACATTAAACAATTGCACACAAAGCATCACAAAATGAAGTTCAATACAAATGAAATCATTGTACGTATGTAAATATATGTATGTATACATGTCTATGTCTATTTTTATCTATGTAAGAGGCATTTGTTTCTCCGTGGTGGATTTTGGTCAACTAAATTTCATAGACTTTAAATAACACTTGGGATCCATTATAAAACTAATCTCTTAATCTAAAGCATAAAAGAGGGGGAAAGTGAAATCATTGAAAATATTGCACTTACTGAGAATACTTATACACTGGGTTTTGAGATTTATCATATTTTTCCTCTCCTTCAAAAAAAATCTATCTCTGGGATGTCATCCTTTTCAAAGAGTAGTAAGCTGAGTGATCAGATCAGTTATGTACAAAGGGCCAGATTCCAAACTTGCCAAAATCAAAGTATATCTTTATATTGATCTTCCACTTCATGAAGTGTTACCAGGTATCGACAGTACATGAAGTAATATAACAGATTAAAAACAGAGAAGGCTTTAGTTTTTTCTATTACTTAAGTGAAACATGTGACATTTACAGATATAAAGCTTTTCTGGGGAGGGGAAGATAGTACTTAAGTTGTCAGAGGCACTTTAATCTCCTCAACTGCTCTTTCTTTTCCCTTACTATACTTCTAAAGATATTAATAAAATCTGAGAAAAATGTCATGCATTTACAAAAAGAAAATAGTTCTGAGTGAAGACTATTTTCAGTAGGAATATAGTTATGAGGGTTTATACTTTGCAATAACTCTCAGAAGCACTGGAACTCAAGTATGACTTAGTTCAGGTAAGTTCTGCTTTTGAAAAACTCATTTTGAAGCATGTAGCCTGTACATTACTAATGCAATAAATTCAATCAGTGGAGCAAGACTACTTCATATATTGTAATTAATTTGGTTTTACCTTTGAATTCCTTTTTATTCTGATGGAAAGTAAACAGAAGCAGAAATCTGATTGACAGATTGTATATACAGAACTATATTTTACATTTAATCTAATACCTGTGAAGACCCATTAATTTCAGAAGCATTATATAAGGCTGTAACTCACCTCAAGATTTGATTCATACCTTCTCTACCCATCAGTGTATGTCTTGTCTGCTGGTTAGAGACAAGGTAAAAATGTTTGGAACTGAAGTCTTTTTGTCAATTAGAACTCATTCTCAATAAATGCACATAACAGAATGCCCTGGGTTGAGTGAGTGGTGGGGTTTTTTTGGTGGCAAGGGAGGGGACTATAGGGGCTGCCCCCTGTGAGAAGCTTCTCGAAGCTCCCCCAGTTCAAAGTCAGCTCCACCTCTGTTTGGAAACTGGTCCAGTCAGCTGCGCCTCTGCAATAATGTATTTAAGAAGGGACGTGGTGACAAGCAGTCAGACTTGTGAGGAGGAGTTGCTGCAGCTGCGTGAACACCAAGGTCAGTGGAGGAACGGAGGAAGAAAGGAGGGGGGAGGTGTGTGGGAGCAGAGACCCCCTGTATCCTGTGGTGAGATGGCAGGGAGGCCCCCCCTGCCACCCATGAAGATCTACGGTGGAACAGACATTGATTTATGGCCTGTGGCTTCTGCTTGGAATAATCAAGGTGCTGTACTCGAAGAAGGCTGGGGTCTTGTGGGAAAAGGTAGCCCCGCTGTTGTAATTCAGTGCTGGGAGGATTGCAGAATGCAGGGGTGTCCCACACCAGAGCAGCTCGCGAAGGGCTGCAGCTGTGGGAGGGAATCCAGTTGGAGAAAGTTAGTGACCCATGACGGAGCAGTGTGGAGAACGTGCAGCCCGTGGGAAGAATTTATGTTGGAGAAAGTTTGTGGAGGACTGTCTCCTTTGAGAGGGGGACCACGATGGAGCAGGGGGAAGAAGTTCCAGAAACTCCCCTCACCAAAGATAAAGGAAGTAGCAGCACTGACTGCATCCCCCGTTCCCTGCCACTGTGGGGAGGAGGTAGATATATCGGGAGCAGAACTGAGCCTGGGAAGAAGGGAGGGGTGGGGGGAAGGTGTTCTCGAGATGTGGCAATATTTCTCATTGTCCTAATCTGTTACGTGTTGTTAGTGTCTGTAATAAATGTATGTTCTTTTTTTTTCTTCCCCTAACAAGTCTGCCTTTTGCTTGTGACCATAAAGGGTGATTTTTTTTCCCCATCCTAGTCCTATCTGGAACCCCAAGCCTGTCTCTCTGTCCCTTCTTATTTCTGGAAGAGAAGAGAGGGAGAGTGGCTGTGTGGTGGTTGCCTGACGACCAGGCTCAAACCACAACACAGAATCAGTAAACAGACTTCTGTAAGATGTTTAGCTGGAAATGATTCCTTCACAGAAGAAAAATATGTTGAGTAAGAAATCCTGTTTCAGAGTTTTTTGCCAGTGACACTGAATTCACACAAAGGAAGATTTCCGAGTCTGACAACAGAGCTTTTGAGCATGGAAATAGAGCAAAAAAAAAAAAAAAAATCATTAATTTACAGACATGTCAGCAAGAAGAAAAAGATTTTTAAAATTCTTGTCTTTGTATCTAATTCAGCTGGAGAGCCTCATCTGAGTTTCATTAACTGTCCTAGACAAAGTCATCCCAAAAAGTCAAAGCTCCAACTTTCTGCCTGATTTGGATCTAAAAAAAACAGCCATATTTTCACATGGTATTTGCTTAACATTTCTTCAAACATTCTTTCTTCCACTGAGAGAGAAGGTCAGAGCTGAAATGTTGAGTTGGGTTTGTTAAAACTGTTATGGAGGAAACCTTGGTCTTATGCAAGGTCAACATCAGAATTTCATTTGCAAAATCCTAGTGAACCTAGGCAAAACTGTGAGTTTTGAGGGGAGGTCTATGAAAGGTTTTATTGAGGTACAACAGAAATTTAATCCTGTTTGATTTGGACAATGAGTTAATTCGACTGATACTAACATTATAAACTATAAAATGAAAATATTTCAGTCTTGTAATTAAGGAAACATCACTGTAGCCCTGCTAGACTTAATATAGAAGCAAATAAATATTTGTAGGCAAACTGATGAAAGATTAGTCTGAACATTGAAAACAGAATACTAAAATCTCAAGCTGCATAACTGTTCTTTAAATATAACTGCAGAAAATGTCACTTCTTTATCATAGACTTCACCAGAGGGTAAATCACATCTACATCTAAAACTATGACATGCCTGGAAAAACTCTCTTTTCTGTGCTATAAGAAAACAATTCCATGGGATTAAATGTGATTAAGAAGCATATCAGTAAATCTGACTCAAACTTCAGTCTAATAGCATATTGAAATTGTTTACTGGCAGAAGCCTAGGAGAGGAAATTAGGGAAAAAGAGAAAAAGTTTAAACTTTTTAAAATTTGAAGTAGTAATTAAATTGGTTTTGTATGGACCAGAGTATCATGAACCTGATTTGAACAGGACATCTTTCAATTAAAAAATTTGTTTACTGTATCATCTCACAGGAACCATGATCCTCCTGTCATCATCTTGTTTTCATATTAGTGTCTGCAAAAAATAATGAAATATTATTTTCTTAATGAAGAGTCTACACCACCTAATTGTAGGCTTTTACACTGTAGAGGAACTGTGAATTAATTTCCCTAAATTTATACTAAAAAAGGGAATCCTGGTGTAAAAGAGTATTCCGAGGTCATAAATAAGGTTCCTCTGGAGATATTCTTTTATTCTGTTACCTCTATCAGATAATAAACCTAGGCTAAGACATTCTGTACCTGGTGATAAGCAGTATAAATACCTTTCATAACACTACACGAACATAAATTCAGAACTGTCATAGGCTCTCCTGGACTGCCAAGTCCAGTTCTTTACCATCACATGCAATGTTACTATGCAATGCTTTTGATACAACAATCATCTGTGGTTTGTAACTAATTTGTATTTTGATTCTGTTACTTATAGTACATCACTACTAAAATGGTAAGAAACCTTTCTTATGGTGACAAAAATGTGGAAAAAGGGACTGGTAGACAGTAAAGGAAAAATATACCTCATTTAAAACATTTGTGGAAAGAGCGTTGAGACACACTGAAAGTAGGGTACTAAAGTTGTAGGGAAAGTTTATCCTACGTGTAATAAACTGTTGACAGGAAGTAACATTTATTGAGATATCTGAGAGAGCGTTCTCCTTACTGGGTTAGGACTTTTTTCAGCTGTCTTTATCTATCTAAAAATTAGAAATTTTGCCTAAACTAGCCAGTATGTTCCTTCAGTGGCTACAAAAGTTGGGTACAGAAGAATAAGGTTGTATTTTTGTGTTTCTTTTAAACATCTTAATTAGAATAGGCTTATATGGAAAGTCTCCCTTCATATAAAAGAACATTGATGCCCCATCCCTGGAAACATATAAGGTCAGGTTGGATGGGGATCTGAGCAAACAGATGTAGTTGAAGATATCCCTGCTCACTGCAGGGATGGTTGGACTGGACCTTTAAAGGTCCCTTCCAACCCAAACTATACTATGATTCTATGATATATTCCTCTATGTAATAAATATACAGAGAGCCTAGTAGGCTCTCTAAGACTAGAAACCTACTTCCAAACAGTTATAGATAGACAAAATGAATCCCATCGTTATATACTAGGTGCCTTGAGGTGGAGGAAGGAGAGGCAAATATAGCACATCTGTCAGTGGTAAAAAGATTTCTCAGCATGTACCACAACTGCAATCTTCTGTTACATAGGTCCTCACAGAAAGCAAAAATTTGTTTCCAGTTTCTGGACATGAATTCATTACTCCATGAGACACATTTTCAATTAATTCCAATGTTTCCTTAGATGTAAAAACCACTAGAAGTTTATCAGCAAGTGTTGCTCTATATAACTGAGTACTGTTCCAGTATACCAGAGCCAAAACTCCTTTCTTTAAATGTATATGCAGGTAACATATGAGAGAAATGATTTATACATATTAAGGTATGGGGTGTCAGTGCCCTGAGAGCATCAAGAGGCCCCACAGCCCTGACCAGCCTCCTCCAGAGACCCACACTCACACCCCTTCCTGGTGGGGGCTGCTGGCTCCCGGATCACCTGCCCACAAGGGGCAGACCTTGTGTCCTACACCTGGGATCCTAAAATACTGATTTCTGTTGCTTGTTTCTCTGAAATATTTGGGTAAAACACTTTAAATTGGTAAGTTCTGTGGCCAGACTGTGTTCATTTATATGATGCTCATTTTCTTAATCTACAGTAAAATGCAGCACTCATGTAGTCAACAAGATATTGCGAGAAAACCCCCATGAGCATCACTCTACTCCAAACTCTGTTCTGCACCTGAATCTCTTGTGCAGTAGCATAACATTTCACAAAAATGTTTTATTTATTTGCTTCTTAATATAGAAGTACTTCATAAAGCAAGGTAGACATAAATGCCTTTGTGATGAAAAGTCACTAAAATATCCTTGTCTAGTTAATAATGATTACTGTTGAAAAAGGCTAAAATAGGGATCATGTTGCAGGTGGCATGGGCCTCAGGAGCTACATCTTGAATCTGGCTACCATTTTTGTTCTGCAAAGACATGTGAGTGAGAGTATGTGCTCCAGGGAAACCTCTGTAGTGAAATAATCCTCCATGGAAATTAATGGAGTGTAATGAGTTTGTTGTCTGAGAGCTAAAATACCAGTGCCTGGCTAATAGTCTGGGAGTTCACTTACCAAGATCATTCAGCAGTTTTGCAACTCCATGATGCCCAGTAAATTAGATTATGGAAGAATTCCCTTCTGTATTGCTTTTCCTTCCCTAAAAGCATTCCTGTCTCAGGACACACAGGTCTCTGCTTGATTGTCAGTCTCTACTGACTTCACTGAAACTATATAAAACCAGTACATAGTGAAGCAGCATCAGACTCTGCATAAGCAGAAATGAGTAAATGCTTTTGCTGGTGTCAGGTCATACACACCTTGGTTTAAGATACATTAGTGTTGTGGTTTGAGCCCAGAGGGCAACCAAGCACCATGCAGCCATTCACTCACTCCTTCCTGCTATCAGGAATGGGAAGGAGAAAATGAAGCAAAATGTCTCAGGAATTCAGAAAAGGGCTGGGAGGGGTGTTCACCCATTACGGTCATGGGCAAAAGACAGAAGAAACCCCATCACTTTAATTCAAATGCTAACAAGGACAACACTTAAGAGACAAGGTGGGACAGTGAGAAGTGCCACACATCCAAAAAACCACCTCCCCCCACCCCTCCCTTCTTCCCCTGCTCAGCTCTGCTCCTAGTCTCCCTACCTCCTCCCTCAGCAGCACAGGGGGCAGGGGATGGGGGTTACAGTCAGCTTGGCACTCCTTCCTTCTCGAGAGGTAGGGTAAATGCTGCACATCCCTCTTCTGCTCCATGTGGATCCACTCTCACTGGAGACAGTCCTCCATTAACATTCTCTGGAGTGAGTCCCTTCCACAGGTTGCAGCCATTCCCATGCTGATCTGGCGTAGGTCACCTCCATGTGTTGCAGTCCTTCCAGCACCGAACTACAACAGCAGAGGCTTCTTCTCCCCTCAGAGTCATGGCTTCCTTTAAGCACAGCCACCTCTCCTGGTGTGGGCTCCTCCACAGGTTTCAGGTCATCCTCTACTCCACCGCGGACTTACATGGGTGGACGGGTGGGCAGCCTTGCTGTCTCACCATGGGATATAGGGGTCTCTGCTTTGTCACATCTCCCCCCCCCATTCCTTCTTCCTTCCACCGACCTTGGTGTTTGTCCTTCCTGTAACTTCTCACAAGTCCCAACCCCTTCTCATGTTCCACTTCTTAAATACGTTATTGCAGAGGCTCAGCCACTGTTGCCAATTGGCTCAGCCCTGGCCAGAGGTGGGGCTGACTTGGAGCTGGGGGAACTTCAAGAAGCTTCTCACAGGGGGACACCACTGTAGCCCCCTCCCCAGCTACCAAAAACCCAGCCACAGAAACACAGCACAGTTAGTGATCACAAACAGTTCTGAAGGCTACATCTATGCTAGTGGATAAAATATGATGGTTCTTTAACGCTAGAACAAGGAGCAGCACATGATCCATGTCTATATCGTTAAAATCTCATAACCTACAGCATAGAACAGCTGTAAAAAGTGACCTCATTAGTAGTAATTCCTGAACAGCGCTGAGGAACTGTTCAGAAACATACAAGTTAGCCTGAACCAGAGCTATGCTAGGGACCATCTTAAGAAAATCAAAGTGGCCAATAAGCAACCTGCTGGAAGAGGTCCTAGTCAGGAACAAGATGCTAAAGTGCCTCTGTTGTCTACATCTTTAATTTTCTGTAGAAAGTGAGAGTGATCTAGTGGGTGGGTGTGGATTAAAAGGAAGAGGAGCGAATTTGACCCTCTGAAATGGCACATATTAATACAGCCTTATTCATGGCCATCGCCCAGAAAGACAGTTTTGCAGTGTTTCCTGTCCAAAGACCCATGAGTATATATTACTTTCTTAAGGTGAATCATTGCACCTGTGCATGTATGAAGTCTGTGTTCTGGCACAAGTACTGTCAGTGTAACTGAGACTCTTGTGACAGCTGCCAAATATCAAGAAGTAACATCCACACAACCAGTGTGAGCTCAGGAGGTGCTGTTACACCTATTGGTGGGGCCAGTTAAATGGCAAAATGGCAAGTTTCGATGAGTTTTCCAGGTTATGATGCAATTTGGGAATAAAGTTCCCCATAGTTTTCTGCAGTGACTATTAAAATCCCATTTTTCATGAAGTGCAGAATAATTATTTTCAAAACTATTTATGAAGATCTGTTTAAAATGTTTGGTTTCTTGTTTGTTCCATGCACTAATAAATTTTTGAATTCCCTTTTAAATTATTCAAAACAGTCTTACTGATATTTAAATAGGTTCCTTAAATTTTCTGACTTTTTAAACTTTTTTTATTATTATTTTTTTAATTAGCAGTATTAAACTGACCACTTTAAATGGAACATTTTTCACCTTTCTCTCCAGTAAGAGTAAATAATATAGCAAGTAATTAAAACTGCTTTTCTACTGTATACTGTCCTTTGCAAACTCAATATGTGCATTATTTCTACCCAGCAACCGAGAAGGGATAAACTTTTTTTTTTTTTTTATTTTAGGGAAGAAGTTAAAAAGCCCAGAATTTATGTTGGGAAGTTGCTATTACTTCAAATGAAATAGATATTAGCTTCCTTCTCTTTAAGAATGTGTAATATGAGCTATTTACTAGAATGTAGTCTTCATGTATATGGGTCTTCACTTATTACATTATTTCCAATAAAAATATGTCACTATATGTAGTTTTCAGATACTGAAGAGTACTTCAATTTTAAACAAGAAATAAAAATACACTATTTACACCCTAAGAAGAGAAAAATAAAACTAATTTGTCATTCCCTTAATTTACAGATTGTATACTTGACGTCTAGCAAGGCTGTTCAACTGCTTCGAATTTATTGTAAACATTACTTCTGAACTGATTATACTAGTTACTACAGAAATATGTTAGGTTTATTTGGACACAAAAGCAAATTCTATATGAAATTTGGTTTGTTTTCAATAAATGTCATTTTTTGCTGTAATTGAAACAATAGTTCTCTGGCACTAATATATTGTAGGTGGAATTTAGACTTATTAGGATGTTAACATAAGGCTTAGTCTCCAACCTGTTGAAATTAGTGACAAGGTTTTCAATGAAACCTGGGGATTATGCTTCAGGCCTAAGTCTCATAAAAGCATAAAATTGGTTTATCTTGTGGGTTATGATCCCTGAATCTTCCAGTTTTCTTTCAACACAACAAGGAGAGCAACCTTATCTCTTTGGTAAGATCAATCGATCGATCAATCAATTCATCTGTTTATCTATCTATAACCTTCCTAAATCTTATCCATATCCTTTCTTTGAGATCAACTATAATCAAACAAACCTTGAGCATAGAGCTAAGGCTGGATTGAGACACCTTTATGCTATTCTGAAAACCCTGACTATATTTAAAGCTGCTTCTTGTGTTTTTCATGAATGGCTAGCTTGTCTTCCACCAACTCCCTGTGTAATACTCAGAGGAATGTGCAGCCTGAGAAATAGGAAAGTAATTGGGAATGTGCTTGTGAACCAGACAATTGAAGTGCTGTGGTATAAATATCAATCATGTTTTCTATTCTGTGATCTCAGTAGAAATTGATTTAACATTATTAAACAATAGAACATCGGTTATGTTAAAAATCCTTCCCTATTCGACACAGTGCAAGGTGCTGTGCAAGCACGCATGCAGCCATAATTCCTGACCTGGGGATCTTGTTTCACTGAGAGAGAATTTTTAATTTATTTTGTATAATGATGTAAATTCCATTATAGACAAAGCAAGTTATTCCACCAATTGCAGTACATTTTTTGAGAAATATCAATTTGTCTTCTATTTGTTGTTGGTATTCCTGGATATGTTTATGTTTTTATCTGCACAAAATGGAAAGACATTTTATTTGTATGAAACAGGTCCTTAGAGCTATGACTGCTAAACTGTACCCTTTGGAGCTTCTGAACACCTTCAGTGAATAAATTCAGTATGTGCACAGCATTTTGATAAGAAATTCTAAGAAATTACAAGATGTAGTTTAAAGCTGACTAGAAACTTTCTGCCAAAACACAAATTTTTAAAAAATATATAAAGCTCAAAAGAGTGAGCTTGGCAGAAGCCTGAAGGGACTGCTCTAGATTCTGTCCTGGACTCAAGGAACCTAAAGTCTGCAGGGATGCCTTGGGCCAAGAGTAAATCAGGTTGATAACATGAAAGCTGAGAAGTACCCAGCCCCAGGAGAGACTGGAGTGGCTGCTCTTGCAGGACTTGGGGATCCTGGACATTACAACTCCATGATCTTGATAAACAGTCTTTCTGCAGTCATCAGTGACATTGAGAAATTCACAGGGAAATTAAAAAAAAATATATCAGTTCAGTTGATCAAGTTTGGTTTAAAGTCAACAACTGGAGGAGATCATTTTTTTTTCATCTATTTTTTTTTTTGTGTGTGTTTCAATGTTATCTACACATCATTCAACCTTACAACAAAAGTTCTACTTCGTAGTAATGTTTTAATTGGTGTGATGATACCTTCTAGAAATGCTAACAAAAAATTAGTTCCCACTGTGCTGTTTTACACAAACACAGGACACAGCTCATGCTCTTCATGACAGACAGGCATAGTGGTCAGAAGGACAAAACACTAGGAAATTATCTTACACTCAGGCTTTAGTAAGTAATTGTGTGGGGTTAAGCTGAGCTAACTGTTATGCACAAGTCAACGACCAACAGTTCGCAATCTTTTTTACATTATCATGTACAGATACATCAAGACTGCACTGACTCTCTAGCTATCAATAGTAAGTACTAGCAAATGTGCTTACAAAACTTAAGAATCAGCATACAGGATTTTACAAGACTAGTGTACTTACTAGTCTTACTAGTACTTTGAATTTATCAATAGCTTCTAATCAATTTCTAGTGGACATTTCTTGCTATACAATAGTCACAAAAGCAGCTGCCAGATATAATGTGTGATGTTTAACTTGTAGTTAAAGAATAGAAAATTATTGCAGAAGTGTATCTGATAAAGTTGAATGGATCATTTTTACTGTGTCTGCTTCCAGTTCTTAGTAGGTTAATAATTCTAATAAAGTACAAAAACATGTCAAAGCATAGATACTGTGTTCATTCCACAACAATCTTTTTCACTGGTGGAATTTTGACACCTAATCTCTGACTACCAACCTTGTTTCTATATTTGTATACTTATTTTTGAACTGGATTACTCTTTTTTTATGATCTGGTTCCTTATAACCTCTTATTCAGTCCGGAATTCAAAACAGGAAAATGCAAAATAAGACAAAAGTTAATAAAAATATTAAAAGTTGAATGGGAGCTATTTATTAGTAAAGTGTATGTAATGGAGTCTGTCATGTAATCTTTCAATTCAATTTCAGTCTTGTGTTGTTTTATTCATATCATTTTTATTTATGTAAAACTATTAGGTTGCAGTATGTTATAAGTGTGTACTAATATTTTGCAGTCCTCTACTTCCTCAAAGCTGCTGACTGAACAGTATGTGTGGTTTCTTGTGGAAGCATCAGTAAAAGCACAGTTTCTCAGGTAGTAAAAACTGATGAAACCAACTGAAGAAAAAGTCAACTATACTAACATGTCATCAGTTCACCATCAGAGTTTTGCATTCACTGTCACAGTTTTTCTCAGTACAAAGACAAGCACAGAGTTCAGCTGGTACCTGAGAGGGAAAATAGGGAGTTCAAGAAACTGCACAAAAGAGAAACACTAAGAAAAATACGATCATTCATTTTGTAAATATTTTCTGATTTTATGCTCAAGGGCAGTTGTCTTTTATGTGTGTGTGCATGTGTCTGTACATGCACACATATGTACTTGCACATGTGTTTTTGTGTGTGTGTGTGAGGATGCTGGATCAGATCATCTGTTCCATTATACTCGTGTTAGGACAAAGTGAAAAAGAATCTTGATCATGTTCACAGCTGTTGTTCTTTGGCTTCTGTTCCCACCAATTTACAAGCTAAACAGCCAGGGGTTCTGCACCTCTGAGTGAAAAACTGTGAAGGAAAGCACTGGGGACTTCTCTTACTTGAAGACACTGGTTCCTGATCCAAACAGACTTCTGCTTCTCACGCTGTTCTCTTTCTCAGCTTTTCCTGCACACTGTATTGGGAACTTAGACATCTAATGTAGGGTATGCATTCCAATCCACATGATTGTCACCTGAAGTTAGGTGTGACAATGTTAAATTCTAACAAGCCCGAGTTTTATAATGGAGAGGTCCCAAAGAATATTGTGCTTGCCTGAGATTAAAAATGCTTAAAAAACTAACATATAGTGATCATTTTGTCTATGATGCACTTATAGCTACCATTCTTGTATTGTCTTTGCTATCAGAACTGTTTAGCTAGTATAAATTCCAGTCTGCAGATCAGAATGTAGCTACATAAGGCAGTCATTTAGAATTTATAGTCCTATATATATATAAATTCCAAATAACATTGAAATTAAAAAAAAAAAAAAAGTTAAAAGGGTCTTCATTTAAGAATATCCATTTTAAAGGGTGTTATATATTTCCTCCAAGTTAAATATCTATTTTCCTTTTAAAAATTCCCCCCCCCAAATTACTTTCCTTTGTTCAGTGTAGTTAGGAGATGCATAATAAAATTAAAACAAATATAGATGTAATTTATTTATCCTTTTATGGTATCAGTATGCTTTGGATTGGTGGCTTGAGAAAAATTTAAGGAGATGGAAGAAAAAATTCTATTCTAATTAATTATTCATGCAGGCAATTATGATTTGATCTTAAGCCTATATTTAACTTTCCTTAATCACATTCTCAAATTCTGAGCTTTCTAAAAGGTGACATAAACTTCTTTCCTACCTCCATTTCTGCCAAAAATTAATTTGATTGTTAACCAAATTTTGTGTATAGTTAAATTCAGTGATTGTCCTAAATTATATTTTGTTATACCCTTTCTGCTTGCCTGCCTTTGTGCCATAATGAAGGAAGTTTTGTCTGTGACTGTCAGCTTTGTTTATAAACTATTCTTATAGAATTTAGCTCTAAGGGGTAAAATGAACTAAAGAAGCACAGGTATCACCATAGCCACTGTGATAAAGAAATACTCTGGAAATACCTTGAAACATCAAAAATGGGTAATCCAGACTTTTTCCATAATATTATAATGAAAAGGTAATACAGGAAGCTTTTTCAAATTTTTTATTGTTGTATTTATAGGAATCTACATATGAATCTTCCCATTTGTGGATGAGTGTTCTGATAATTCAGAAGACTAAATTATATGCACTTTATTGCTCTACTAATGAGAAGGCTACAAATAAATTCACTGTTCCAGTCACAATTATACTAGACCATTTAAAAGGAATTATTGCCTTTTTTTTCCTGCAAAATAATACAACCACTTACGGAACTTAATATCGCATTTTGGGTTTTATTGTTGTTCTTCACATTTTACAGTAAAAATGGAAGTTTAATTTAATGTAAATTTAAAACCTACTGACAGGAATAATTTCCAGGTTTTCCTTCCTCACTGAAAATATCTTTCTAATTAGTTTTTTTTCTTGTGTCAGCTTTTGTTTTTCCTGAAGTCAGTCTTTCCTGTCTGATTTATGATCATGTTTTCAACATCTTTTTTCTCACTTTTATGCTCATCTGTCCTTGTTAGATCTCCTACCATAATGTTGTTTAAGCTTATGTGCTGTAGGGTACATACTCCTTATTTAAAATTAGCAGAAAAAAAAAAATTACACTGGAAAGATGTTGAGGTATGGAATGGACCATACTTCCCATCTAGCATCTCCTTTTATTCCACTGCATGCATTAATTAACAAGGTGCAGAGATGCTCCTTATATTGCAGCCTACACCTCATCCTCCTGTATTATTGCATAGTAGATCATCTTTTGTAATAGTCTCTCTGTTGGTATAGAAAGATGTTCTGCCCCATTTGCAGAAATATACCTTATGTCTTAAACCACAGCTCAGCTTTGGCCTGCTTAGGAGCCTGATTGACAGAGTCCCTTAGGAGGCAGTGCTGAAGGGCAAAGGAGTCCAGGAAGGCTGGACATTCTTCAAGAAGGAAATCTTAAACGTGCAGGAGCAGGCCATCCTCATGTGTCAAAAGATGAGCCAGCAGGAAAGACCAGCCTGGCTGAACAGAGTGCTTTGTCTGGAATTCAGGCAAAGGAGTTTATGACCTTTGGAAGAAGAGGCAGACAACTCAAGAGGACTACAAGGATGTCATGAGGTTATGCAGGGAGAAAATCAGAAGGGCCAAATCCCAGCTAGAACTTAATCTGGCTACTGCCATAAAAGACAATAAAAAATATTCTGTAAATACATTAACAATAAAAGGAAGGCTAGGAGAATCTCCATCCTTTGTTGGATGTGGGGGGAAATATCATGACAAAAGATGAAGAAGAGGCTGAAGTACTTAGTGCCTTCTTTGCCTCAGTCTGTAATAGTAGGATCAGTTCTTCAGGTACCCAGCCCCCCTGAGCTGGAAGACAGGGACAGGGAGCAGAATGAAGCCCTCATAATCCAAGGGGAAGTGGTTAGTGACCTGCTACACCACTTAAACACACACAAATCTATGTGGCTGAATGAGATCTACCCAAGGATACTGAGGGAGCTATCAGAAGCACTCACCAAGCCACTTTCCATCATTTATCAGCAGTCATGGCTAACCAGGGAGGTTCCAGTTGACTAGAGGTTAGCCAATGTGACGCTTATCTACAAGAAAGGATGGAAGGAAGGTCTGGGGATCTACAGGCCTGTTAGTCTGACCCCTGTGCCAGGGAATGTCATGGAACAGATCATTTAGAGTGCCATCACACAACACGTACAGGGCAACCAAGTGATCAGGCTCGGTCATCATGGGTTTATGAAAGACAGGTCCTGCTTGTCTAACCTGATTTCCTTCTGCGACAATGTGACCCACTTAGTGGATGAAGGAAAGGCTGTGGATGTTGTCTACCTACACTTTAGTAAAGTTTTTGACACTGTTTCCCCCAACATTCTCCTGAAGAAATGGGTTGCACATGGCTTGAACAGGCATACTCTTCGCTTGGTATAAAACTAGCTGAATGGCCAGGATCAAAGAGTGGTTGTGAATGGCATTAAAATCAGTTTGCAGCTGGTCACAAGTGTTGTTTCCCAGGGCTAAGTATTTGGGCTAGTTCTGTTTAATATTATCTATGATCTGAACGAGGGGATTCAGTGCACCCTCAGGAAGTTTGCAGACAACAAGTTGGCTGGGAGTGTTGATCTGCTTGAGAGAAGGAAGGGTCTACAGAGGGGTCTGGACAGGCTGGATCAATGGGCCGAGGCCAACTATATGAGATTGTCATGGTTTTGGATGGGATAGAGATACTTTTTCTTCTTAATAGCTAGAATAGTGCTGTGTTTTGGATTCAGTATGGGATTTGGTATGAGAAGAATGTTGATAATACGCTGATGTTTTCAGTTGTTGCTAAGTAATCAAGGAGTTTTCAACTTCCCATGTCCTGATAATGTGCAGGTGCACAAAAATCTGGTAAAGAGCACGGCCAGAACAACAGACCCAAATTGGTCAATGAAATATTCCATATCATATAACAACATGCTCAGTGTATAGATGAGGGCTGTCTGAGAAGCTGGATTTCTTGCTTAGGGGTATATAGTTTTGGGATCATCTTTCCTCTGGAATTCCTAGCTGGGAGCAGGCTGGGTATCAGTCAACAGGTGGTGAGCAATTGCATTGTGCATTATGAATTTGTATTTCCTATTATTATTATTATTATTATTAGTAGTAGTAGTAGTAGTAGTAGTAGTAATTTCAATTATTAAACTGTTTTTATCTCAACCTATGAGTCTCCTTACCTTTACCCTTCCAAGTCTTTACCCCATCCTCTGGGTGGGAGAGGGTGAGTGAGCAGTTACATAGTGTTTGGCCACTGGCCAGGTTTAAATCAAAACACAGGTTCAACAAGTCTCAGTGCCACATGCAGCACTTGGGTCACGACAACCCCATGCAACATTATAGGCTTGGGGAAGAGTGGCTGGAAAGCTGCCTGGTAAAAAAGGACCTGGAGGTGTTGGTTGACAGCCAGATGAATATGAGCCAGCAGCATGACCAGGTGTCCAAGAAGGTCAACAGCATCCTGGTTTGTATCAGAAATAGTGTGGCCAGTAGCATGATGGAAGTGATTGATCTCCTGTACTCAGTGCTGGTGAGGCTGCACATCGAGTACTGTGTTCAGTTTTGGGTGTCTCACTACAAGAAAGACACTGAAGTGTTGGAACATGTCCAGAGAAGGGCAACAAAGATGATGAAGGGTCCAGAGCACAAATCTTATGAGGGGCTTGTTTAGCTTGGAGAAAAGGAAGCTGAGAGGAAACCTTGTCATTCTCTACAACTACCTGAAAGGAGGTGGTAGTGAGGTGGGTGTCAGTCTCTTTTCCCAAGCAACAAGTGATGGGACAAGAGGAAATAGCCTTACGCTGCAACAAAGGAGGTTCAGATCGGATATTAGGAAAATTTCTTCACTGAAAGGGTTGTCAAACATGGTAATAGGCTGACCAGGGAAGTGGTTGAGTCTCCATTCCTGGAGGTATTTGAAAGACATGTAGATGTGGTGCTTAGGGACATGGTTTAGTGGTGGACTTGGCAGTGTTAGGTTAATGGTTGGACCTGATGATCTTAAGGGTCTTTTCCAACCTAAATGATTCTATGATTCATCATGAAGTGGGAAGTAATTCTTTTGCTTTAATGAATGTCACTAAAGTCCACAAAGAAGACTCAATGTTTTATCTTTGGAGACAGAACTGGAATATACCTACAGTGTCTGGCAACTTTAAGTTGGACATCTTAACCAGGATATTAGAGAGCCCAAAGTGACACATAGCTCTTTTAAGTTTCTATTTATTCACTGGCTGTTATGTTGACCCAGCTCTGCAATTGACTTGCATAATACTTGAAAACTGAACTCTTCTTCTAATAAAAAAGGATATACCCTAACCTGAAGATATCCAAGTTTACCATTTTGTAACCAACTTGTTCCTTAATGCTCATTTGTGCTCAGGGGGAATCTACTTTACGTGTATGAAATATATGTGTGCATGAACATATTTATGTATATGAACATTTTACATGTTTGCATGTCTAGTTTGTGAGATCACGTGTGTGGGTAGGAGTATAAAGATGTAATAATAAGTTTCTGAGATACTGTGTGTGAGCAGAAAGGGAAATTATCAGTGAAACATTGTCCTCTGTGGCCTCCCACTCAAATTTGTACTTCTGTATTCCTTATGAGCTCATGTTAGGAACTATATCACTGTTTCTATCTTTGAGTTAAAAGGACTTTCCTAAATGGAGAGTACTAAATGGACTCTTAAAAGTCCTGAAAAATTATATTTAAAACCCCCCCTTTTTTTCTGCTCTGACAGATGGTGCACATTTCTGTTTGGACCAGAAAAAAATGTTGTATTAAGAAGCATTTCCATGTAACTTTTATTTATGCTGTTTGGAGGCAAGCCCCAATTGACCTGATCAGAAGATTTATACCGAAAAAACATTACTCCCAACACTTACCGGTATGTAGGGATGAGAAGAAAAGAATATGTTGGAAGGATTATTTGTGAAGAATGCTTGTTCAAAATAGACTCCAAAACCTTTCCCATTCCCCCACCCTAGACCTTGCTAATTGAAAACCCTTAATTTTTATGCCAAAAAATCAGTGTCAACAAAGAACTTAAAAACAGATAAATTCCTTCCTTTTAAGGAATGTTTTTTAAGACAGATCAGTCTTTATCAGATATTACATGCTGTGGGTCAGCTGTGAGCATGATCAACTGCAGTCCAAAAACACTCACAGAGCCCTGCAGGTTTCTGTAGTCTTCTCTGCAAACATCTGACAGAATGGCAGACTAAATATGCTCAAATAAACCAGAAGGAATGTCTCAAAAACTGGCATGCACATTAAACCAAAACAGCTGGCTGTTCAAATTATTGTTAATTCACTTTTCATAATCATTCTTTTTTGTCTACTGAAACACTCTTTATAATTCTTGTATAGAACCACAGGGGACATACAGGAATTATATACTGAGAAAAATTCTATTACCATACCCAGTCCACCTCTATTATACTGTTCCCTATAGTAAAACAACAACCTATTTTCCTGTTTTATAATTTTCATCTCTTCTACAGTAAGAATTTGACGCTTATTTGGAGAAAGAAGATTACAATGTGAGTTTCATATTTTAAAAAAAAAAAAAAATTGTCTAAATCTTGCTGATGACAAATGCTCTGGTATTCTGGAGGAAGGAAGTCAGTTTAAAAGCATTATCACCCAGTTTTCTGATTACTTGAATATCAGAGATGATGCTCTTGTCATCTGTAAGCTTTATTTTGAAAATACCAGTAAGCGAGCCAGTTGAATACAGATAGAATGACACCTACTTGTCAAATAATGATGAAAGATAAGTTTGGCTACCACAAGGCACGAGGGGTGCTTTGCTGCACTCAGTTCAATGACCTGTGTGGTAATGCAAAGACTAAGGTTAAATTGCCTTTCCACAGAAGCCATGCATAGAACTGTGTTTAGAGAGGATATAATCTCCATTATGACTGCAGACAGTTTTTCCTGCATATTCTATCCTTGCCTCCCCAATTTTATTAACCTAGCCATTTAAGATTGCACATCAAACACCATGCCCTCCATTTTCTAATACCCAGTCCATTAATATTTCCATAGTCATGCCCCAGTGCTGGATCCACGCTCCTCACCTGTGAGTAGAACAGTGACGATGAGTGATTTTGTCTTCTTTCCTGACTACTTTGACCAAGTGCCAATGCAAGTTGTCATTACAGGTGTACAAAGAGATCATGAATAGCTGTTCCCTGATTTCCTGAGCATTTCTGACCAATGCAATGTGTCTAAAATTGCTCAAGAGATACATTGGTTAGAAATGGGATTATAGTTGGTTCACTTCCTTAGTGCTTACTAGAATAGCCTTTGCAGCTGTAGGTATCTGTGTATGACTAATTTGTCCTGTAGGACTGAAAGGGTTTCCAGCCAACACCAGGATGAGGCAGGCACAAATGCAGCATTTAGAATTATCTTCTTGGCATAAGTACCTCTTGGCCACTGGACTTAGGCCAAACAAGACACCTGGAAGAGCCCTATTCTTTGAGACATCCCTCTCTGAAGGGGGAGCAATACAAAGCAAGGAAGCCTGTTTCAAACCAATCCAGACTTCTTTCTTCTTCCTTCCAGAAGCAACATTAAGTAGGTGTACTCTGGAGGACACTATTTTTAAAAAACAATCTTTCTGAGAAAAAGAACAATAGAATAATAGAAGAAAAAATAATATATCACTGGTGATGCCACTTCCAAATTAGGAAAAATATGTAGGTGTGTGCCTGATGTCATATCTTTCAGAAATTTCCCCTTGCCTACATGCCTCCCCTGAAAGAAATGTGGTTTTGTTTAATCATTTGTCTGTGTTTTTTCCTAGATGAGCATGAATCACTAAACTGGTGTTTCAGAGACAACGGTATAAAGGATGATTATCTGGAGAAGAAATGAGGACTCTAAAGAGAGAAACTATTTAAATATCTTTGCATAATGTCAGTGCAGAACATTACTGGTAAAATTTCTTACACTGGCCAAGACTCAATTCAGCATGACAAGCAATAAACCCTATATAATATTTGAGCTCTAGACTTCTGCTAAAGCCCCGCTAATTACCTAGATATGTCAGGTGGTAAGTCTTGACACTCTGAATAAATCTGACATCAACAGATTTCTCCTCCTAATTTTTATTTTAATAAGTAAGCCATACAGCAGCTGTGAAGTTACTGATAATGAATTTTAGGAAATAGGATTACTCAAGTGAGTTAAATCCTTCTGCCTTTTCATTATACGCTATATAATACTCAAAACTCTTGTCCTGAATAGACAGAGAACAAGTAACTGGAACTTACATATTTGATCCCTATGCCTCTAGCTGAGTCACTAAACAGCTCTCGGGCAGTATGGGCTTTCCAAAGGCCATGTTCCTGAGAAAACCTGCAATGATAACAGTATCTGAATGTCTTTATCTGCATTGCTGTATTCAGAAACTCTCCAGTAGGTTGTGAGTATTTGTGTGTGTGCATGTTTGTGTGTGTAAGATTATTTTAATAAGAATAGGCTGATCTTGTTTTTACTTGATGTAGGCTATTATTTATCATCTAGTCATTAATAGTTTGGCACCTGAAAATGCATAAGACATTTATGGCTACAGTCCTGCAGAGCCTTTGAGATTCTATGAGGCCATTTCATACACTTTCTGAACTGTCACACTGGTTTACCTGTCACTCTGGTATGTTTTCTCCTGTTAGTTAGATGTTGCTATTGGCTTTTTCTTCCCAAGCCTGCTTGATAATGACACTGTACTGGATCCACTATAACTTCACTTCAAGTTTGACTACATAGATAAATGAGTTAACAGGGTAGCAGAAAGTCTCGTTTCCTTAAAATTAATCACTTCTTCTGCCTGTTAAATTCTGCTGGCTTAAGCTATCTTTTTCTCAATAAAGACATCAGAGAAATATGATGCAAAGTTTACAGTCCTATCAGTAACTAAAAGTAGAGCAGACATACAACAAATTATGTTGGATTCAGTTTCATAACAATTCCTGTGTTATTTATTTATTTATTATAAAGAATGCAGCTCAGTCTGGAAAAAATTTCTGCCTTCATGAAGTGACCTTTGGTTTAGTATCATACTGTGTCTTGATTAAAAACTTGTAGAAAATCAGCATAGTACATAATAAACAGCCTAAATCCAGCTTATAGGCTGACCATACACGGTATTTTTAAGTGGATAGAGATCAGTAAGTGGGTCTGTTTCTACTGGGGTTACACACAGAACATTTTTGTTACCTGTCTATATTAGACTATGTTATGAACCATACACCAGATATATTTAGGGGTGGAATAGTAATTAATGAGGAGGACAAGTGATTGCTTATCTGAGTCACTCTGAAACAAATGGTCAGAACCTACCAAAATGTATTTTAATGCACTTCACGAAGGGTAATACCAAAGAGGGGAAAGAACTAGATCTATACCTCCAGAACAGGAGACTACATTAGAAGCCAATGATGCAGAAAATTATTGAAATCATCACAGAGGTTCCTTAATGTGACCTTTCAGACTCATACTAGATCAAAATGGCTAAGATTGTTCATGAATGCATAAAATAAGACTGTCAAAGTAGGAAAATGGTTTTGACTTAGTATATGAGAAACAGAAAAACCTCTGCAAAAATGCATCTACTTCTAGTGTCTACAGCCAGACCAATATGGAAATACGGAAGATAGCTCAAAGAAGGAATATAAAAATGCTCTGGGAGTCAGAAAAACAGTCTTATTATTTGAGGCTTAAAGAGCTTAAACTACTCAGCATATGCACAAAGATGGTTAAAAGGTGATTTCATCAGAATATAGGTGTTCATTCAAGTAAAAGAGATATAATAGTGGGGTTGCTCAGTCATGCAAACAAAGACATAAAAAGCTGCAACATTTAGAAGCTTAACTTAGATGAATTCAAGGTTTAAAAATAAAATAATTTTAAAGCAGTAATACTAATTAATACAAAAATAGATGTGAGTGAGGGACACATCAGCATGTGGACATTTTCATGTACCGTTTAAAGGTTGTGCTTAAACCCACCCAGCTTCTATGAAAACTGAGAAAGAGAACTGACTCATAACAGTGTTTTTCCTTTCTGTTTTTCAAATCTCAAATACTTAATTACTACTTAAGGAAAGGGAAGGAAATCTATTTTGTAAGGGACATAAGCCAAAAAATGCACCACTTTGGAAACTGATTTATTTAAAATGTACCTAATTTTACAAAAAAAAAACCAAACCAAAACAAAACAAAACAAACAAAAACTGAAAAAAGTCTTCTTTCCAATACTGATGCTGAGTCAAGGGAAAATGTAGGTTGTATGTAGGTTGTTTGAAGTAAGAATATTCTTCTTCTATTTCAGTCACAGATCTCAGGGGAGAAGAGGAAACAGCTATCCACCTTCTCCATTTTATCAACGGAAGCTTACATTTAAGAATATAGTTCACTATTCCTTTTCAATTCCACATTCCAGCTCTGGGAATTGGGAAGGTAACCTCTTAAACATTGATGTGAATATGAACTGATGCTGTGTTCAGTCTGTTGAAAGGAACCAGGTAGCAGGAAGAGGTAAAAGATCATGCCGGGTTGTTAAACTCTTGGAATATTTTCACTGAAAGACAATTTAAATGTCACCTCTTTGCTTCAGCGGGTGGCTTATATATCATTGTTACTAACAGAGTATTTTCCATGCAGAGTTTTACGTGGGAGAAGCAGACAGATAGTCTTCAGTCTGGCACAGTGATTTGTAACTTTCCTTAAACTTAATTTTTACTGGAATTCTTAGTGCTGTTTTGATTTATTTTATTTACTATTTGACTCAAAGGACAGATGTGAATCTGTCTACTTTGTTAGCAGACTTAGTTCACACCAAATTTGGATGAATTCTCACAAGGAAGCAGTGATGTAATTGAGAGAAATATGGGTTAGCAAAATTTATGTGTCTTGAGCATTGATCTGTCTCCTGTATGTACAAAACAGATGAGATTATCTGTTTTACTTTATTTGCATTACACCCTAGTTTTTATGATACGGGACAAATGTTTTTGTTGTAGAAACTAAATATGGGCACCAGTCATTAGACTTTTATTTATATCTATAAATTCTCTCAATATAAAAAAGTAATATCCAGAAATTAATAATGGAAAGACAGAAGAAAAGGAAAAAGTAGTCTGGAAAAGGAAGATTGTTCATGGTGAAAAAAAAAAAAAAAAAAAAAGAATGATAGCGAGAAGAAATACCTCCTGAGACTATTGGACTTCTTGGAAACTTTTAGTAGGAGGTAGTTCTTATATTCCTATACATCACTGTAGGAGAAGATGAACAGAAGACCAGCTCTAGTCTCTCTAGTTTCTCAAGCAGAACTCAGATTGGAAAGAGGAACTGTTCCACTTCTCTAACATCCTATCTCTGGAGACTCCTGAAGACATTTAAATATATGTTTTTTCTTGGAGAGTTTCTCACTCATGTGAAAAACCATATACTTAGTTGAACCGTGCTATGTATCAATTTCTCATCCGATGAATTCCTACTACTACCACATTAAAGCCACATAGCACTTGGGTTGTCAGACTGGTAAAAGAAACTGAGACAATCTACCTAGCTATGTTGACGCATCAGTCTCCAGAAAAGACCTGTTCTGGTGAACAATATTTGGAAACTTTAATTGTTCTTCCTGGACAGAAGCTAACCCAGAACATTTTTTCTTTTACACCTTTTCCGTGGAAAAAGATAAGAAATGTTGAGTTAGGTGGGCTCTTTTTTTTTCAGTTTAGGGTATTAGACAACAGAGGCAAAGTAATAACAGTCAAAGATGACCACTACAGGTGATACAAATGCCCCACTAACTCAAAGAAAGAGTGAAAAATTTAAACACAACAGCACATGAAAAAACTAAAATATACAGTAAAATAAAGAAGTTTGATTTCCAACTCTGCTGTGGTTTATGATAGACTGGCACAGACTGGTATCTAAGAAGATGGGAGCTTTTCTCATTGCTGAATAATTTATTCTCTGTATGGATTATGTCATTCTGAAGAGGGTATAAAACCATTCTATTGGTCAGAGCTGCTGTTCTCTCTCCCTCTGTCAGTTTGATTGAAATTTACAAAAGTTTTCAATGATTATTGTTGAAGTTTATGGTACAGTAAAAGGTATAGTAGGAAAAAGATTTGGAACACAACAGTATTTTCATTTGTTTTTAGAGACAATATTGACAGCAATCTAGGAAAAGTTTTTTGCTTCTCCCCTCCTTCTCCAAATCATTAGTATTAGAAACTCTGAGAAGTATATTAGTGCCTTTGCTGTTGATTTAATTTGTAAAATATAAGAGTGACAGGATGCTTTATAAAAGGCTAACATAGATAATTGACACCTCTTTTTTTTTTTATTCTTAGAAGTTGAAATATTCTCTGAACAAACAAACTTCCTTTACAGGGAATCATTTTCCCTTTCTCCCAACCATATTAACTGAAGTTTTTATTATAGCTTCAATTTACAGGTGCTTACTACTTACCTAGTTTAGTTATGATAAACATCAGGTTGTTGTTGGTTGTTTGCAACAGAGAAGATATTACCAAGAAAATAAAATTTTCATATATACTGTTATTGAAACTAATTATTGTACATCTGAAAATTAGTGGCCTTTTCCAGCAAATGAAAATTATCTAAATAATCTTGCTGTTAATGTTTACTGACTCAAATTTACCCAACACTAACAGTTGGATAGAAATTGAAGTTAGATTTTCCATGCAACAGCAGACATCTCACCTATTGTATGCTTAAAGTACTACAATTGAGATTTTGTAATTCTTCCAAAAGATAGTTAATTATCATTACTTCCATTTGCATAATGTTACTTTCTGTCATATTTCTTACTCACAGTGCTCTGCTCTAACTACAGAAGTCTACTCTAACTTAATGTATTCAGCTTCTGACTTTTAGCATATGAGTTCTTGCCAACTGTTTGTTTCAGCCACTTACTGCTAATTTTTTATATGGTGTGGCTAGTCATGTGAGTCACATTATACTGTTTCCACTTGGTAACTCAATGAATTTTTCAGAAGAACATTATATTATAGATTTTTAGTACAGGAGTTTCATAAGGAAAGCTACCATAATTTTCCAAATTAATTAATATTTTCAGAATCACCTGGCTAGATATCCAAGGAATTAGAGAACATGACTAGCAAATTCCAGGAATATAACACATGCTAAGTTTTAATTCATGGATACATATGTATACTATGATTAACTTATTCATACATCTTAAGCTTAGTAAATTCAACAACTTATTTTTCAGTAAAAGATGAAACTGAAAATCTTTTAAAATTCATACAGTGCTAGGCAAAATCCTTTGCCTAGAAATAAGATTTGAAAAATGCCTAGCTGAGATCCTCTTGTTTTTCTTTGCAGGGGCAAGAAAGAGTTAAAGACTGAATGACATTCTTTTTGTACTGTACTTGCAGTTCATTTATTTTCTCTTAACTATGAAAAGCAATTATGAGTTCCAAGTATTAAAACAAGACCTACAGTAATCACTGTCAGTGGGTCTAAGTTCTTTAGAAAGATCAGAGTGACAATATGTAATTTCCAGATGAAAAAAAAAAAAAAATTCTGCTTCCAGTAAAAATAAACATTTTGCTAGTGCCAACTGTATCTTGAAATAATTATTCATAAAGGAAACATTTTAAAAGAGCTCAGACTCAGTGAAGAAAAGGGGCATTTGTCATGAAAATTCAAAGCCAAACACACACAAAGAAGTGAGAAAAAATATAATATAATTTTAGCTTCATGCTTTTTTTTTACCTTGATATTGTATATTCTAGAAATTACAATAGTATGTTATGAAATATGTTCATACTTCTCCCTTAAAAACATTCATTTTACTCCAGTGTACATTCAAATGAATCCTTGAGAATTGAAATTGACCCAAAAGATCATGGAACCTTTCAAAAATAATTGTAAAGTAAAGGTGTTTCAGAACACGTTAACATGTTTTACTGCTGCTCTCAAATATTCTCTGGATTGATGTAAACTCCTGTTGCCTGACAAATATTCATATATATGCATATCTGTTTTCGACAAAAATGAGTCAAGATAAAAATGCATCTCTATCTGTGCGACTATATAGTTGTGAAATGTAAGAGCAAAGTTAGTGTCCAGTACTAAGATTCTGATTTGATAGCATTTGACACCAGTTTGACATAGGGCTAAAAAATTAAGTCAGACAAAGAATATTGGACCCAATGACAAACTTTATTTTGTATCAGGATATAAAGATGTGTTCCTGTCCATTTGTTCCCTTCCTTTTCACCCCTTCAGATTTTTGAATGCTATTGAACACTTACCAGATTTGTTAGAACACAACCGAAAAATATTAAATTTCCACAGAAAGCCTGTACAGGGCCACAGTCATAGTTTGACATACCAGAGGTTGAGAGGTGAAGTGTTTTGTAGAGTTTACACAGCGGCCAAGAGCAAAGGTAAGACAGGCAATCAGCGCATATTATTAACTGGCCAAATTAGTATGTGTAAAACTGGCAGAATCCCAGAAAGAAGTGCAGAAAAAAGCTTAAAATGCTGTAATAGGAGAATATAGGAAATCTGACACAGGAAAATATAACACCGCTTTTAGATATGAAATGAATAGCCAAATAAAACTATGCTTCATTATTGCTTCTATTGAAAAAGTTTCTTGTTCAGTTTACAAGGCCTTTTTTTCCCTCTGGAATACAGGAAAGTTACATGAGAAGCTTTTCTGTCAACTATTAGTGTTTAGAAAAAGAGGTATCTTTCTGGATCTGTATAATATTGCTTATTCCTAAAACTGCAATAACCTGTTTAACTGTTGGTTGTGACCTAATATTTGTAAAGAAATGTTTATAGGAGACTTTTTAAAAGTGGAGTTTTAGCCATACAGAGAGATAGGAAAGTATGAGGCAGCTGATACAAAAGAATGCAAATGCAACTTACATAATTTCTGTCCAATGCTGAAATAGTTTTCAACAGCCAAACAGCCATCCTTGGAGCTACCCAGTAGCACAATGAGTTAATAATTGGAAGGAATCCGGTTTGAGAGGAAAGACAATACATTGGTAAGAAATTTCAATGAAAATATCTCTATCTTAAGGAAGATTTCATGGCAATTAATCACCATGAATTTTACTTTTCCACTTTGTGTCCAATCATCAGAAGAACATTCTGTAGAGACAAAAGTGCGGCTCCCTGTTTGATGAATGTGTTGTTTATAGAGTCATTTCTCTAATCAAGAGATTACTTGCTCTCTTCTATCCTGTTTGCCCATGCTCAAAAAAGCAGAAGAACAATACAATTAATTAGGATTTAAATATCGTCCACAAAAAAAAAAATGCAGATTCTTTTGTTCGGCATTTGGAATATGAAAAAGACAAGCCGACACTGAGCATATTGACTTCTTTCTGTAGGAAAGTAGAGTTCAGTTATTATATTTGAGAAACACTTATTTCAAAAGCAACTCATGGCCTTGTGTAGTCATCCTACTGACCTTGGTTTAGGCTGAAGGTTCAGGAATTTGAGAGTCCATATTTTATTTAGTAATGTAATAAACAGCATGAGAGATATAGATGACCATTGAAAGCACAACATTTCTTTTAGGCTTGATGAAAGAGGGCCTAGATTTACTCACATAAAATGGCCACACTGGGTATGAGGTTTCTAAATTTGGAGAAATTATCACTTACAGATTAAAAAAAAAAAAAAATTCTCTTTATTTCAAAGTGGTTTTATCTGTAGAATTTAAGAGATCTGGTTTGCTGAACCAGCTGTTAGAACATCATCACTCTGCATATTATTTTATGATAGCAACCTGCTTTATAATGCCTTTTCAGGTAAACCTGAAGTTAACTCTACAAATCGGGAAGAGGAGTTGACCTTTGGGCAGGGGTAATCTTTATCTATTACCGTCTATTCCTTTGAATAACAGTTTTGACCCAAAAATATTCTGTGTGATTTTTTACTACTTGTTCTCAGTTGATAAATCTGATGCTAAAACACATCCTGGACTTTAAGAAAAACAATCCTGAACTAACTGAAATTCAAAGCAAAACAACTTTGACCTCAAGAAGGGGAAATCAATTCCTATGAGTGACATGAAATTGAGGTGTTTATATGAGGATGTTTGCACATGTGCTCAATGGTCAAACTCTCTTAACATTACATTAAGCAGAGACCCAGGAACTTAATTTGCCTAAACATTGTCATCTAAAGATATGTGAAATGCCCTAGGATATCTGAGATGTTTGCACAGGACTAGTGGAAGAAGGACAAGACCTACAGCATGCCCACACCTTTATGGAATGACAGGCCACATCTATGTGGAGGCAACTGATTTGAGCTTACATCTCCATTTACTGAAATAGGAACTTTTATATATTACCCTGTAGGGTGAGCCAAATTTAGGTAATTTAATATGGGGATGAATCCCACTCTGCTTGTTTGCAGCAGCAGGAGTTGTTCCGTCTCAAAAGAGTTTCCTAAGTATTCAAATTTGGCTTCTCTTGAGTTAAGAAAAAAGTATGTACAAAACAGGTAAGTATTGGCAAGGTAAAGGTAACCTGAGTGCAGTTTAATTGATTGTTCTGATTTCAATGTGACAAAGACAGCACTGGATTTTCATTAAAATTTACAAAAGAATGGTAAATGTTACAAACAGCTCAGAGCAATAATACACACACTCATTACCAAATTCCTTTTATATATATAACCATATTCATTTAACATTCAGTTAAGAAAAACATCAGAGTTCTGTTGAACCTGTCACTAGTGATTTATTAAGTTCATTTTATATTCAGTTGTTTATAGATCAAAGATGGGGAAGAAAGGCTCAACAGTATTGAACACATTTGACAAAAATAAAAGAGGAGGACTGGGTATTTAGCTTTGCATAGTGTTAAGTTACACATTTTTAGGAGGAAGAAAATAATTAAATTTAAGCAACTGGTTTGATCAAGGCTAAATGCTCTCTGACTCTTAAATGCCCCTGAAATCAATATGCCTATTTAGAGTGAGATAATAGTTCCTAAAAAAACATGGCATCTTCCACCATGTGTGTGGTTTGCAATAGTGAAAAGCTGAAATCAGTTCTGTTGAAAACTGTTTCCTACATGCATTTAACACACATTGGTGAATCAGACCTTGTGCATGCTGGAATCATCCCTTACCTAAAGAAACACAAATCAGTGTCTAGAAATGTTGAGTCTTGCAGTTACTACCAAAACACTTCTGCCGCTTACCAGAATTATTCTTCACTTCAGAGCAGCAGCTGGAAAACCTGCTAAACTACCATTTAAATATCAGCAACAAAATTTATGAAAATTCATGAAAAGATGTTCTTAATTTTACAAGGATTTGCATGGTAATAAAAAATACAGTTCTTAAAGAAATTTAAATTTTCATTACTATGAAAATATTTTCAGTTGGAAAAATATTTTCAGCCTGAAAAAAAAAAAGTATAAATTTTTATTTAAAATGTCATAAAACCTGGACATGGTATAAACTTTTCATAAAAAAAAATATTTAAGATTTTTTTTATTTCCTCATATGCTCAATTTCTCAGTGTTGCATCTGATTGTGACTCCTGGAGGGAAAATGAACTTGCAGCTACAAAGAACCAACCCCTCCAGCAGAAGTTGATAATGTGGGCACACTATTACAGAAACACTTCTGTAAACATTTAAATTTATCAACTGGATACTAATGCATTGTATTTCTTTTGCTGTTCATGGGTAGACTTGTATTTATTTGTTTTGACCTTGGATAATGTTTCCTCGTTAAACTGGGACAATAGCAACAACTGGACATCAGAGCAGGTATTGGTATTATGAGATTATTTCACCTGTTTGGGCTCTGTGTACAGTTTTCACCTGATGTTTCCTCTGAGATATTATGGAAATGCAATCCTCTCAGCAATGATTGAACAACTCTTTAAAATAAATACTATTTATAAGCTAAATAATTTGAACACAGTTTTTATTACTGTTCCATCTTTATTACTGCATAGAATTAATTGTGCATTTAATTAGAAAATAAGTAGGTATTCTGGTATAAACATATGGATATTATAAGACTAGTATAATAACAGGTCATTAAAAATACCCTTTATAATGGGCTGAATTAAAACTTGAGCATGTGGGAACCTTGTTAAAAAAACTCCTATTTTTGCTTAGAGGCAAGATTTGACATGGATTTTAACCACTTCCTGGCTAGCAAAAATAACCTTTAGGCTATATGAAGGAAAATCAAAACATGGTTACAAATTTATGTTATTAAGGAAATAATATCTTTGAACTAACTGGAAAGAAAACACTGCATTCATTTTACAGTAGATACTAGTACATAGCCAGACTTTTCTCCTGCAATTGCCTTGGAGTCTGTCTCTAAAAGAAATTCCAGATCACTCATACAAATTGCCTAGTGTCTCCTTGTGACACTTTGGATGTGATTGCTAACCCATCAACATGTATCATCTATCCATTCTGAAAACTCTCTCTCCCATTGTATCAATACTGAGATTAATGTTAAATACCTAACCTTGCTATTTTTTTTCTCTCTCCATCATCCTAAATGCTAGAAAAATGAAAAAGAAAACATAATTTCTGGCTTCCACTGTTCTGGTCAACAATTTACAGCAGCACATTCTTGAGAGTGTGGCTTTATTTTAAAGAATAATCTGAGTCACCATGTTGCTATCTCAAATACACTTTAAATTATTTCTAGAACTATTCAGATATGTCCTTGTTTGAATGTATACCTGTGGCTTTTATCTCTGTTGTTGTGGGACTCATAGCTCACAGTACAGTCATATGTAGTGTAATGCTTTATTAGTGTCATAGATTTTACAAACAGGGAGAAACGCTTCAAAGAACAACTGCTAACAGCATAGAAGTATAAAAAAATGTTATGTGCTCTTGCTGTTTATCTCAGTCTGAATTGCACTGTGACAGAAAAGAACACTCAGTGATTACTTTGAAAAGAATGAGACCTCCTGGAGAAATTATATTTTACTCACTCAATGGTAAAATATACAAAAAAAAAACACAAAAAAAAAAACCAACAAAATTGAAATACAAATATAAAATTTATGTTCTTTAAAATATATAAAAATACAGTGTGTAATGTTATGAAAGCATAAATGTATTTTAAAAGAGATCATAAGAGTGCATGTTTGCCTCCTTCATGAAAAATGAACAAGGGATGCATCATTTCATAACAGCACATTCATATAAAGACTCAAGTTAACCACAGAAAGAGTGGAGAATATGCTGTTATTACAGATGTTATGTAATTCAGTCATTAGAAATAACATGAGCAACAACAGATTATAAACACAAACCCAATAAGGAGTAGTCACACATGAACCTAGGTAAGTTCAAGTAAAAAGTTAGAATATAAAGAAATATGAGATTCACATCTGGTGTCTGAATTAAACGAGTATGGTTACAGCTTCTCAGATTTTCACATATAAAAGATGTATAGAACTTGAAAGATTAGAAAATCTTTTGTCATTTTTAAAGATGTTTTTAGTCAAATGATGTGTTCAGCAGCTTCTCATAAGGTAAATTAAAATTTTCAGGACAACAGCATTGGTCTTCACAACTCTGTCTGATGTTGTGCCAGTGGTGGAATAGACACTTTTGTATTCAGTGAGTTTTGACTTTGCGCAGTACTTATAGAAAAGTTCCTCTCACTTGAGGAGTTAATAATTTTGGTTAATACTTCAGCAGCTTCTGACCACACACTAAATAAATAATTATATTTGAAATATGACTTAACTCCAATAATGATATTTCCCATAGTGCACATGCCCCTTCTGTACTTTCTAAATTGACAATGGATAGTAAAATTTGAGGTTGCATTAATTTGTCTTCATTTCAATAACTAAGCATTAATGATGGGGTAATGCTGAGAGACATTTTGGCTAAAATCTTCAAGAATATACTTGATTTATAATAATTTGTTTCATCCCTGGAATTTTCTGTTTCTTTGACTGTGTTATTGTGTATTTTGGGAGGATGTATCCATATAATTTAAATGGGTAACTCAGAAATAGTTAAGACAGTTAATGGGAAGCCAGAACTCTGCTCAGTTTCAAGTTTGCATTTAATCAGTAGGATTTAGCTCAAACAGTTTACCATCTGTTAATGACTTTTTGTTAATGATTTTATGTTATCTACACTGAACTTCACTGCATAGATAGTCTGGGTCATTGACACTTGACAGTGAAATGCAGAATAGCTTAGCTCCTGATCAAGCATTCCTGTAACAAACCATGTCATTAGTTGTTAGTAACTGTGCAATCTCAATGTCTATTTTTCACTTGTGCTGAGGTGCTCTTC
This sequence comes from Tyto alba, assembly GCF_018691265.1. NCBI lineage: Eukaryota > Metazoa > Chordata > Aves > Strigiformes > Tytonidae > Tyto > Tyto alba. Next base: position 59,764,627 of record NW_024881282.1, read on the forward strand.
ACTGCCATTGTTGTGTGAATGATTTTAGGATTCTGTCAGTTCTTTGGTGAATTTACTTTTGTCTTTACATTCATAAAGTTAAATTCTAGTCCAAATTAAACAGCATATAAGTATGAAACTATAAACTCAGCATGTTAATCTTGTTTGAACTTGAAATAAAACCAGAAATAGATTCAGGGATTAAAAATAAAACAAAACAAAACAAAACAAAGCAACACAACAAACCAACCAACCAATCAACCAACCAAACAAACAAACAAAAAAAAAAAAAAAACCCAAACCATTTGGACTCTGTCCTAGCTGAAATCTTGATTTAACTGTATAGGGATAGGTAACTTTTGTTCAACATATTGGCTAATTCACACTGTCTTCAAAATCACTAACCCTAGTATAGATAAGGTGTAAAGTCTCTCTCAATCCCCACATCTCTGCACAAATAGAAGAATAAGATCCTGCCATTTTGGAAGGACAGAAGAAAAAAAGATGGTTCTTCTCATTCTCACTTTTCCATTTTTTTTTTCCCCCTCAGGAAAGAAAATTTCAGAAACCTAGCAAAGACAAACCCAAGTCTTTTGCCTTCTTAATTGGAGATAACTGAAGTAGGACAGCACATGGACTGTAGTACATAAAAAATGAACGGTATTAAAATTATGTTGCCTTCTGTTAACCTGATGACATTACTGGCCAAGCACTCTCCACCTAATGAACATATCTGTTTGGAATTCATGCCTGTAATATTAAGAAACCTTGATTCCTTTTTCCAATGTATTAACCAAAATAACAACGGCAGAAATAGTGCAGAATGACATTAAAAAGAATTATGGACAAAGATGAATAGGAGATGACTTACGTAGAACCTAATCTGATGATTTTCTAAATGACATTTGGAATCTGTCACTCATTTCTTGGGTTACTTTTAGGTCGTGTACAAAACTGCTTTTCAATTATAAAATCACAGTCATTCTGGTTGGACAGCAACACAGAAGGTTCCTAGTACAACCTTCTGATCAAAGCAGGATCACCGCTGAATTCATACCAGACTGTTTAGGACTTCCTCTAGTCAGGTTTTGAAAACCTCCAAAGACAGATACCCCACAGTCTCCCAGGACACTCTGTCCCAATGCTTAATTATCCTCATAGTGATTTTCAGGTCGGCTTTTTGTTTTGTTTTGTTTTGTTATTTTGGTTTGGTTTGGTTGGTTTGGTTTGGTTTGGTTTGGTTTGGTTTGGTTTGGTTTAATAGCCATTTACAACTTTGCTGCTGTAATTTATGAACAATGTCTTATTTCCCTGCTTCAGTAGGTTTGTGATGTCTGGTCCTGTCTTCTTAATAAGCTCCCTATATGTACTGGCAGGCTGCTTTTATGTATCCCTGAAGCTGCCTCTTTCCATGTTGAAGAGGACTAGAATCTCAGCCTCTCCTCTCACGGCAAGTGCTCCAGCTCCCAAATAGCTTGGGGCCCTCCATGGGAATTGCTCTAGTTTGTTAGTATCTTTCCTGAACTGTGAGGCCCAAAACTTCACACAGTATTCCAGATGCAAGTGTCAAGTAAAGTGTCAAGTAATTAGTGTCAAGGCCATCCTTCTCCCATCTCCTCTATACTGCCTCTTTACCTCAGGCTTTGGTCACTTGTTTTCCTGAGCGTAGGGATGGACAGTATCTGTGCTTGGAAGAGGTTGCTCTTTGAGACCTGCCTGTTGTGTTGAGCTGCTTTGTCCCTCAGAGGTGCCACCACATGAGCACACTGGTCAGTTCCTTGAGAAAACTGAGGTCTGGTGTCATCCTAGCAAGTAGAAAGTGCTCTCCAATCTACCCAATCTACCATTTGGGGGATATGTTAAATACTTACGTTAAAAAAGTGAGAGAATCCCTTTGTGAAAGTATTTTAAATATTTCTTGGCTTTAAAGAAGTCGAGTTATGAGGCATTTAAACTCTGAGGTTTATCTTTCTGGTCATCTAAGCTATTCATAGCTGAATATGCAGGAATATGTCTACAACTGAGACTGATCTCCTCAGGCAGTGCAAGATAGTGTGGAGTTCATAACTGTCACAGCAAGATCCTCCTCCCACCTCCAGTATGAAAATCAAACTCCATTCATAGGTCATTTAATATCTGTGTGCAGAGATAAATATATTTTAAGCATCACTGAGCCAAAATCTTAAGTAACAAAATTTCCTTTCCATTTCAGACAGCCTCAATCTCTTGAAACTTGCATTATGCACATTTTATTCTGGTTAATAACTGCAGCTGCAGGTCACAAATGATTAAAATAAGCCTCAGTAACTTCCAGTTCATTAAGGCAACCAAAATACCAGAAAAATATTTGGCTTCTTCACAAGGCTTAGACACTCCTAAAATATTTTTTTGGCTTTGAGCTATAGTTAGTATTAAGGAACTGTAAAGTAACCCCGTTATTTGTTCATTACTGTGTTTTAAATAAAAAAGTATGCATGTATGTTCTGATATATACTTATACACACAGATACAAATGCACATGTGTATTTTGGTAACCATCTTTTTAACTGAGCTGCTGATCAATTGGAAGACAGGTTTTCTTGTAATTTGTCATTTGAATTTGTCTCAAAGGTTGAAGTAGGCTTTAAATTTTCTGATGTTATCTGTACTATCATCACATACCTAAATTCACAGAATATTCTATTGCAAAGGAGAGGAAGATGGAAGTAGAAATATAAAACTGAAAACCAAAAAGTTTTCCTCCATAAAAAATACTATAGGTAGATAATATAGATATTGTAATGTTGGTTAAAAAATATTTAAAAGCTGTGTATGGCTAGAGTTTAAAAACTAAGGGTTTGTAGAAGCTTTTCTTTCAGAGAGAGTAAACATCTTTTTTTTCAGAAGTGTGTGTTGAGCTTTGAAATAAATGTAATATTAAGGTAAGCACAGACCAATCTTTACGCTGCAAAGACATTTTTGCAAGGAGAAGGAAACTTGCTAAGTTCTTTTCTAAATGCAAAAGCAATCTTGCTATCATATGATTACAAACTTCCCCCTCTGTCACTCATGATTTACTCATTTAAATAGCTTTTGCTTATAGGTGATATAGTCACATATTAGAAAAAAAAAATGCTAATCCTGAAAAGTAGCTTTTTATCCACTGTTTGTCCATTCATGAAAATTTCCTTTGAAAGTAAATCATGTCATAGAGTTATATTTTCAGCATATATGTTTAAATAAAATCAAGATTTTTATATCAGTGATCTGTAATTTATTATCTCCATATCTGAAAAGTACTGAAGTAAAAGTGGCTTTTCTATAGTAGCATGCCTCTTCTGGTCTAAGTAAACTTATATAGTGAAATATGTTTGTTTTTTTGAGAAAACATGGTGAAGTTTAGTGAATGCCCACAACAATTATAGAGTGCTGTGGTAATTTCAAATAAACATAACAGTATCTAAATGACTAATGGAAATAATAAGTTGCTTTTTCAAACAATCATCTAATATAAAAGAATAATCAATTAAATTTATAAGGGGCCACTAAATCACAGCTTGAGAAATAACCCGTTGAATTTGTTGCCATATACTACATAATCTTTTATTCTTTACAAGAAGGGATCTCTTTTCAGCACTTAAGTAATCAAAAAGTGCTGTAGGTGAAAGGGCAATAATACCATGTTATATGCTGTATTTTGCTCTACTGTTAATTAACACTGATCAGTATCTTTCATTAAGAAGTTTTCAGCCTGTAGTGGAAAGAACATAAACTGTTTTGAAATACTCATAGTCATGTTAGAACTTCCAGCACTATGAAAATTAAGATGATAGAATAAGCAACATTTTATTTTTATGTCCCATCAAATATGAGTTTTCAAATTTAGAAATTATCATATTACCATCAGATGGTCCCAGTACACACATGCACAAGAAATCTGCTTTTTGGGTTTTGTACCATAGTGAAATATAGAACACTGATTTCAAGTTAATATTCACTAGACTTTTAAAATATTAGAAGAATCATTCAATATATTATTCTTTTCATTTTTATAGCGAATATAAAACTTGCTTCAGTTGCATGCTGGTCAGTAGTCTCTTCATTGAACACATGGATGTGCTAGTAGCTAGGTGCATTCACACTACATTAAAGCCTTCTTTATGTAATTTTAGCCTAAGATGTAACTTTAGGCTTCCAGAAAGCAAAGGGATCGATATTTTATTTCCCTGTTTAGCTTCCTCCTTCATATTACAGAAATTAACACCTATTTTCTCACTTCTTTATTTACTATCTTAACAAATTTTCAGAAGCTTATAATCCAAGTATCTCTCCCTCTCTCTTTTTTAGAAACATTAAGTAGCCATAGAAGCCTAAAAAAAGATATTTAACAGTGTTTCTGTACAACTGAATGACAAATACATCACTTCCCACAGGACATAATGGGGATGCCAGATGTCCACCAAAGCCATTCTATCACTCTTGTCGTCAGGTGGATAGGGGAGAGAAAATATAACAAAAGGCTTATGGGTCAAGATAAGGACAGGGAGAAATCACTCACCAATTACTGTCATGGGCAAAGGAGACTTGACTTGGGGAAATTAGTTTAGTTTATTACAGACCAAATCAGAGGAGGGTAATGAGAAATAAAGACTAAATCTTAAAAGCACCTTCTCCCCACACCTCCTTTATTCCTAGGCGTAACTCCAGTCCTGATTTTCTCTACCACCTCCCCCTCGAGTGGCACAGGGGGACAGAGAATGGGGGTTGTGGTGAGTTCATCACACCCTGTCTCTGCCACTCCTTCCTCCTCAGGGGAAGGACTCCTCACACTATTCCCCTGCTCAAGGGCAGGTTCCCTCCCACGGGAGACAGTCCTCCATTAAGTTCTCTAACGTGAGTCCTTCCCATGGGCTGCAGTTCTTCAAAAACTGCTCCAGTGTGGGTCCCTTCCACAGGGTGCATCCTTCAGGAACAGGCTGCTCCAGGGTGGGTCCCCCATGGGGTCACGAGTCCTGCCAGCAAACCTGCTCCAGCCTGGGCTCCTCTCTTCACGGGGCCACAGGTCCTGCCAGGAGCCTGCTCCAGCGTGGGCTTCCCACGGGGTCACAGCCTCCTTTGGGCACATCCACCTGCTCCGGTGTGGGGTCCTCCCCGGGCTGCAGGTGGAGATCTGCTCCACCATGGATCTCCATGGGCTGCAGGGGCACAGCCTGCCTCGCCGTGGTCTTCACCAGGAACTGAAGGGGAATCTGCTCCAGTGCCTGGAGCACCTCCTCCACCTCCTTCTTCACTGACCTTGGTGTCTGCAGAGCTATTTCTTTCACATATTCTCAGTCTTCTTTCCTGGTTGCAGTTACACAGGTTTTTTTTCCCCCCTTCTTATATACATTATCCCAAAGGTGCTACCACTTACTGATGGGCTTGGCCTTGGCCAGTGATGGGTCTGTCTTGGAGCCGGCTGCATTGGCTCTGTCAGGCATGAGGGAAGCTTCTAGCAGCTTCTCACAGAAGCAACCCCTGTAGACCCTCTGCTACCCAAACCTTGCCACACAAATCCAATATACGGGATGTTCAGATTTGAGTGAATTTATTAAGTCAAATGCAATTTCCAGCTCTACTAATTTTTATCAAACCAGGCATGTTTATCAAATCTGGATCTCCTAAGTAAATGGACAGCTGCAGTAAGTACTTTGTCTGAACCAGGCCTGGATCTGGTGGTTGAGGAAAGGGCTAAGAAGCATCTACTCTTCCCCATGCACCACCATCTGCTGCTTCCCTGCTGCAGCACAGTGAACTCACACATACTCCATACAGTGTGCGGCTGCTCGCCAGCTCCTTAACACTGTCTGCCATTGACAGTAAGAGAAAAGATGTGGCACTGTGCAACACACACTTTATCCTGTTTGCTACTCTGTCAGACAGTGGGATGGTTCAGCTCTTTCATTCTGCTACATCCAGCCAGCCTTAGTACTTAACACCTGGCAACTGGAATACCCAGCTAGCTTTTTTTCCTCTGTCTCTTTTATTATGTCATTAAAGAACTCATTTTTAGTAATGACTTTATGCATTTTTTGAATAGTTCTTTCAGAACTATTTTTCTTTTCCCAAGACCCACTTTTTATCTCTAGATAAGAAATTAATTCATCTTTTCTGGCTTTAATTTCTCCTTCAGAAAAATTAAGAAAGATTGCTGATAACATTTAATAATATATAAAAAAGAACTAATAATATTTGATTTTTAAAAATGATGCAATGTCTTTAAGCAACTTAAAATGTCCAGTTTATCCAATTAATATTTTCTTTAGTTGTGTTATGAACTGAGGTTTCTGATATTCTTCTCTGTCTCCAGTCCAGTTTACTGTGAGCTTCATGCACTGGTGTGTATCTTCTTGTTTCCTATATGATCACCCACGTTCTCATCCTATAAGCTGCAGTTCTTATGGGCATCTTCCCTGTGCTTCACCACCTCTGCCCTTACTACTTGTGGCAGCAGTGGTAGAGTAGGCAGTAATAGCTGGCATTCACACATCGGCAGAATCCTACAGGCTGTAAGACCCTTTGAAGTGGTTTTAGTCCAGAGGCCAAGTGAGCACCACACAGCCTTCCCCCTCAGAGATGGGGAGGAGAAACAATAAAACAAAGGGCTCAGGAATAGAGAAAAGGGCAGAGAGGGAAGACTCACTCATCATGGTCAGGGACAAAAGGCAGAATCCTTAGGGGAAGAAAAGAACATCAATTTAATTTAAAACACCACCACCAACAACAATTAACTTAACAATCAAACAGAGTAGGACAGAGAGAAGTATAACCACATCTTAAATACACCTTCCCCCCACCACTCCCTTCTTCTTAGGCTCAGCTTTTCTCATGATTTATCTCCCTCCTCCCCCACAGGGGTGCAGGGAGGTAGGACATGCAGGCTTCTGTCAGTTCATCAGGCACTGTCTCTGTCACTCCTTCCTCCTCAGGGGAAGGACTCCTTGCACCCTTCCCTTGATCCACCACAGGCTCCCTCTCATAAGAGACAGTCCACCATGAAATTTCTTCAACATGAGTCCTTCCCATGGGCTGCAACTCTTCCTGAAGTGTTCCAACACGAGTTCTCCTAGCCTGTTGCAGTCCTCCCAGCACCAAACTACAACAACGGGGGCTTCCCATAGAGTCCCAGCCTTCTTGAAGTACAGCCAGCTGACTCATTGTAGAGTCCTCCATGGGCTGCAGGTGGGATTCTTCTCTACCATGGACATGCATGGGCTGCTGGGGAGGTGGCCCTGCCCTCTTCCCACAGGCTGCAAGGGAGTCTATTCTCCAGTGCACCTCCTCCCTCTGCCTTTTCCTTTCTTCCACTGACCTCGGTGTCTGCATAAGCATCTCCCTCCCAACTCCTTCCTCAGAACTACTCCTCCTCCTCTCAGGTTCCCCTTCTTAAACACATTATCACAAAGGTGCAGCCAACGTTGCTAATTGGCTCAGCCTTGGTGAAGAGGAGGGTCTGACTTGAAACCAGAGGAGCTTCAAGAAGCTTCTTACCATGGGCCACCACTGTAGCCCCCTCCCTGGCTATCAAAACACCCACCACACACACAAATCCAACACACCCTCTGTTAGGGACACTCTAATTTGATGACAAGCATTTCATGGCTGGTAGGCTTCCTAAACTTGTTTCATTAGTGTGATAAAATAAATGTTACTCTTTCATTTTTTCAAAGGTGGCTGATGCTAAACTATTTGTTTTAACTGTAAGAGGAAAAAAGTCATCTCTATTTTCTTAAGTTTTATCACATATTTAAATAGGTTTTCAAACTTCTCCAGTATAAATTTTCAAAATAGCTTAACAATTATAAAAGAATATTCAGTAAACCAATGTTAATTTTTGTGGAATTAGTGGTTCATCTGACAAAAGATTCAAACCAGTGGGTTATATTTTTCAATAAAAATCTAAATTTTCATGATGAAAAAACATCTCTTCTTAATGCAGGAAATAGGTTTTCAGTGATAGAAGTTTCCTATTTGTAGCAATTTTCATATACAGTGAGGTTTGACAAAATACTAGAATTAATAAAGCACCCTACAATGTCTTTCAAGCTTTTTCTATTCTAAACTAAAACAATTTCCTGAGAACTGTCATTGAACAACAGGAACGAGATATGCTACATGTCAAATGGAGTAAAGAGTTTGCTCTAATGTCATCCAGCAGAAAACTTAGTCCATGTATTTTCCTTTGAACACACTATGAATTAAATTTTGCACACAGCAATAAGCATGTATAGCAACCATCATTAACAGTTCCTGTGTGATTGTAAAATATTGTAAATTGTATATGTAAATATTAGTAAACTGTATACGTGAATTGTATTTACACTTGGGAGTAAGCCATCATGATATTTTATTGTACACGATATGGTATGTATTCTAAGTTTAATACTCACCTTTTGCTACTCTATACGATGGCAACATTTTAGGAGAGATTTCTGGCTTAATGTGACCTTGAGCTTAGATCAGAGGAAAATTAGAATTAGCATAAATACTATATATCAGTTTTATCAATTTACTGGACAGAAGGAAAATAGATATTTTCAAATTGAGTACTTCTGAGGTCAAACAATGCCTAAAGGAATCGTTCAAATCATTGCAGCTTACTTTTTTCTTACAAGATTTCTTACCAAGCTTATTCCCATATTCTTTTTCATTTCCTGAAATAATCCTGTATCCATTAGTATTTTTTTCCCTACCAATGGCTGACAGATTTCATGATTTATTATTGCTATTGGTTTCTTTATCACAGATTGCTGTGCAATGGCAAGCATCAGTCTAGAGTACAGTGTGAAGATTCATGTTTTTACTTTTTTTAGAAACAAATTGGGGAGAGAAAATTAAGGTTGCTTTCTGTCAGCAAAATATGCTTATGGTTTGAACTTTGTACAGTCATTATGAACCTTAGATTGATAAATTATTCTGCCTGTTGTCTCTTTCTCTAGATAAAATGAGTTTATAAAATCTTAAATCGGGCAGTTTTGGCTAATAGTAATTTAAATAAGAATTAAAAAACCCTTTAATTTTAATCTTCCCCCAAAATTATGAACAAGACCAAGTTCAGTGTTCATTTAAGCCACACTGTAATTTCTTTTTATTTGCTGTAAAATTTGGAAATATAAATATTTTCTGTCTCTTATAAGAAAAAACCTAGATAAACTAATTGCCTAAAATATTGTAGAAATGTAATCCATACTTCATTTCTATGGTGACATTTATGATGTCAGTTTTCATTTCACTGCAGTACACCTCATGTTAAAAAAACAAACAAACAAAAAAAAAAAAAAAAAAAAAAAAAACAAAGGAATTATCCCAAATAAAGAAGTCACCCATAAAAACAAAGGAGCAAAACACTTATGGCATTAATTCAATTGCACACAGAAGTAAGTTAAAAATACTTGAACACACTTCTTCAAGAGAACCTGGAGCACTTCACAGACCCATCACAAGTAACAGTAAATCTAACCCTATTATAGAATTTACTGCATTTTTTACAGATTTACTTACAGCCTCCTCTGGGGGCTCCCTCCACCCTTGCCCATGACCTGGAACCCCATTTTAGCCCACCCTGGGGCCATCAGTCCCTGGTTGGGGGTGGACAGGGTAAGTCCTTCCTATCCCACCACTCCCTGGACCTGGCCAAGGAGGACCTGTCTTGCCCACCCCATGGGCATCCCCTGCCCCATGAATCCACTGATTATTTCAGAAGTATCTTTAAATATTGAAGACATTCAGATATCATTAAATATTTAAATCCCACATAGCATTAATATTCAGCATGTATATTTCTGTCTGACATATCAATACAATTAAACTGGGAACTTCTGACAGAAGCATGGTTGTAGGTGTTATATCATGAGTCAGCAGAGATGAAAAAGGAGCATGGAGCTCTCTTGTTAAAAGACTTGAGCTTCTAATTGTGTAATCTTTTTGTCATAAAGGCTAGACTTGGCAGTGCCTAAGGGTATCTAGGCAAGAAGGTCTTTTAAGATTTCCAGCATAAAATTCCCTAAGGGTAGAAACATAATATACCTAATCTTACATGGTAAAACAAGCAATGTGTGCCTTATGGCAAGCAGAATAGCTAAGAGGTTTCTATATGCTGCTTACTGCCACTGCAACCAGACTACTTTCTGTGGTTTGTTCTGAGGTTAACCTGTAGCAAGGTGCTGGAGGTGTCATTCTATCAAATTAAATACAGAAGGGAAGAAAAGCGAGATAAGACACTGTCACCCTCTTTTAGTCTTGCACCAAGTTAGAGACAAGTCCAGAAATTATTTATCTTCTTTCTCTTAATTTAATTACAAAAGTGTTCTTAGAAGCATGCATCAGGAATGACCATTAAGAAACATGCATCAAGATTAATGTAATATTTGAGATGAACATGTATGTGCATGAAGCTCAACATCTGTACCCAGGGTATTCAGAAATTTCCCCATTATATAAATGAAACAGGTAGGCAAGAATGTTTCTTTTTCCAAACCTTGAGTCTGATTTACAGGTGAAAGAAAAAACAAAAAATCCTCAACACTTTAAGTACTTTACCCCACTGTAAATTAACCTGTGCATTTAGTAACAAAAGGGTCTCCCTTAAATATGTAACACACACTTTCCAGCCTGAAAGTATGTTCTCTCTCCATCCCTCCTCATAACCTATAATAAGAGGAAAACAAATGAAAAGTCGACAAAGGCCAAGCTGCTACTTCACACCCAATGGCTGTTTCCTGTGTTCACCTCATTACATACTAGGAAGTGCCCACCCCAAAATCACGTTTGAAATAGGTGAAGACCAATAATGTAGCACAAAGTTTTCACATTGTATTCCTAAGCAAAAGGGGAGATAAGCATAAATAAGAAAATGAATAAGTCCAAACCTTAAGAGGAAACAAATAATTCAAAACTGTGACCCTGAACTACATTCAGAACTGGGAAGCAGTCTCCAGGTTTAATTAGAGATTAATCAAATAAGAATCTGAACACTTGCATGGCTGTTCAAAATCCAGATCTAAATGCCATGGTCAGCCCCAGTTGATTATTATATACAGTGGCTGGTCAGCCCAGCTTCCTTCAAACTTTATGAGCTAAAATATTGTCCAGAACCATAATCATTGCCAACCCCATCACATGAAAATACCAAGAGCATAAATATCTTCATGGGTTTTTATTTGCAGTCTATAAAATCAAAAGAGCTTTATAACACAAATGAAAATTAATCGCACAATTACCTTTCTCCTGTGTAGGTTCCAAAAAAAAGGACCTCAGCAAAAAAGATAAAACAACAACAATTCAAAAATCTCTAATGTCATTTAAATGCTTTTCTCTTATGTTCTGTATTGCCTTCTGCTTGACTCATAGACAAGTAGGACAAACCCAGGAGATTTAACAAAACCTTTTCTTTCCAATTTATGTTGCCATTTGTCCCTTCTGAACCTCACCACAGAGATTTCTCAGCCAACCTTATCTTTCTTGTCACAAAATTTTCCTGAAGTCTTCAGCAAACAATACTAATAATAAACGCATGGTCTAAAGACTTCTGTTTATTCTCTTAAAAGTAAGAAGCTTTAAAGGCTTATATTAGTTGTGGTTCTTTCTTTCACCTTGAAAAAGTCAGTATGTCCTCAAAATTTCATTTTCTTTACTTATCAAGTAAAAATAGTAATTAAAAAAAAATCTTATTTCAGTGATACTGTGTCAGGGAGCAAGAAGGGAAAGCTGCTCCTTACAGACCTCCAAGCACAAGGCTGTCAGGGGCAGTGCCCACACCAACCAGGGAGCAGTCACACAGCACACGGAGCAGCAGGGCACAGCCAGCCCAGGGATCTCCTGGCAGGTCTGGGGTCACACTGGGAAGTCAAGTCCACAGGTCATGTCCAGATCAGCAAGTACACAGCTAGGCACATGCACAGTTATATCATAGATGACACAGAGACCAGGATTCAAGGCAGCTCCTAAACAAAGGTAAGGAGCCTGTGCCTTCTAACAGCTCTTTCTCACAAGAGCGTGATCCAAGACCATACAGCTGATTCATTTCTTTATCTATGACTTTGTTGTTCCAAGTCCGTCTTCTTTAAAAACTCCACCTTCTGTAAATGTACTCAGCATAAGTAGAAGTTCTTGTATATTGAATATTTTCAGTACCATAAATCATCAAATGTCCACTTATTTTCACTGAGTTCTCTAAATAGGTTTGTTTTGGGGGAGATAGAGCTTACTTTGGAACCATGTGTATCATTAGGTTCCGTATTATAGTAGAAAAGTTACTGAAAGGTCTAGAAAGATTGCACTGCATATCTATTACTTGTTCTGACCCAACACTTTACATTTGTCCTGGGTTTGAGTGAGTGGTGGGGTTTTTCAGTAGCAGGGGAGGGGGCTATAGGGGTGGGTTTGAAATATAAGATGAATAATCTATTACTGTATTAACATCTGCATGACTAATTTTATGTAAAGAAAGTCACACTGTACTGCAATATTTTTACCTCATACTAAAGGAATTATGTGGTAATTTTTCTTAGAATAGTGCATGTTTATTTGTTCTCTGTGGCTTTGTGTAACATTTAAAAACAATAGCAAAATTATAAAAGAACCCCAGATGATTCTTATGGTTTAAAAACATCCACTAATATTCTTATCAAAGATTATTTCCATCAACACAGTGACTTGAATTCCTGGAAACTCCATGAAACATATATGTACCAGGGCTTGTCTTAAATTGGGGTCTTAAGGTTTACCTTTACTGCTAATATCAACAACAGTACATTAATTAAAGCTTTTACACAATTATTCTTAGGTGCAGTGTAAACATCCTTCACTGAATAAGATGAACAAGTATTTAGAATGAGTAACAGATGTGATGGAAAATAATATGAATAATATTTTAATATGAATCAGTATGACATATTTTGTGTATGGAATATGCAAAATGTTATATGATAAATATAACATGAATGTCTCCATGAATACTGGAGAAACTGCTGGAGAGAGAAACCGAACTTTAAAAAAAATTTAGGAAGAGTCATGTTAGAAGTATGCAAAACAATTATATGGAGAAGAAAAATCTTTCTGTTCATCCCAGCTGTTTCAAACAGAAACACAGAGAAGAACATTAGAAGTGTGCATTAATGAAGCACTTCCTCATACAGCAGATAACATTCATTTGCCTCATGGAGATGTTATGCCATTTGAAATGACTGAGTGCATCCTGCCTGATCTCTAGTTGTTTTTCCAGAAGAGTGCACCTCTTTTGTGGATCTCAGTCCCAAATATTTCTCTTCAGTATAGTAGGGTGCTAAAAATGGCATTAAACACCTGAGAACCATGTGTTACAGGTCACAGAAAGTAGTAACTAGAAAAAAATCTAAAAAAAAATATCGAAAGAACTGAAAAAAATGAAATAAAGGCAACTAAACTTTATATTTAGTATTCAGTCCACTTTCTTATTTTTAGATACAAAGTTATCACTCATAATTGTCATAAATTTTCACTTATAAAAGTGCTTTTGTATACCTTCTTTTGTCTGCTTGTGTTTCAGAACACAGAGCTAGATGGAACTCAGATCAGATCCAGTGCAAATATTTCCATATTCAGGTCTTGTTTTCTGTTTCCATTCCTTGAAATGCATTTTCTAATTCCTTAGGCTATGATTGCAAACAAAAGATCTTATTTGCCATCAGGGAGGGAGTTAAAAGAAGTAGTTCTTCATCTTTCCGGATGACAACAGAGAAGACTGGAGAAAAATTCTATGTGTGGGCTTGGAATCTGATACAGGCAGTATACCCCTACACTAAGTATCCAGCTGAAGACTGACATTAATCATGTGCAGTCTTATCTAAACTCAGCAAAATCTCTGGAAAGTCTCTCATGGTTGTCAGTAGCTAAAACAAGATTTACTCCAGCGGGAACAAAAAGATGTATAGAATGACTTGGGGAAAACATTTTTTTCAGCTTCTTTTTCTGTTACAATTGGTCACATGCTTTGAAATGATATACAAGCATAAACTTTGTTATCTCTGTTGGGGAAAAGCAGAGGTAGATAAAGAATATAATCAATCATTTTAAAATGCCATATTATGTTGCTCTAAGAATACACTTTATGTTGAAATGTTGTCAATTCCAAACTCAAAATACCCTGGAATTTACATCAGAATGAAGCTCAGATATTTTCTGGTTCATTTCCCTGCAATGTGGATAAATTGATGTCTCTAAGACTAAATCATAAGTTGCCTTAGGACATTCTGCATCCTTATTTCCTCCAGAAAACTAGGAAGTGATAATTCCATTGGACCTTGAGTAGACTTACTCCCCAGAGGTCTCATTCAATAATTTGTCTATTATGCTATATTTAGATGCTTCTGAATGTGTCTTCCAAGCAGAAGGGTCTCAGATACTAACTGGCTGTCTGTTTTCATTTACAGAAATCTTCTGCTTAGTAATATAATATCTCTACACGTTCTACTGTAATTCCTTGTTGATAATGAGAATGTGAATGATTTTTTTGATATGTAATTTTTATTAGGTTCTTCCTATAAATATATTACATGAATAGTGGAAAAGGACTAATGAGTACACATTTAAAGATAATGCATTTTCTATAATTCTCAAGTCTCTTTATTCTATACCATTCCGTGAATGGTAACTGTACTCCTAAGAAACTATACATATATATTCCAACTTTCAGGATCATCCATGAGAACACCATTTACTGTAATGAAGTACAAGAAATTATCAAACCCTTGCTTTCAGATCATGTCTTAATAGTAACATGAAGCATGAAAGAAAGGATTTTAGTTACATGGTGTCCTATTTTTATTTTGAGAGCCTGATAAAATCAGCTACTGTTTATTTCAGTTCTGTTTTACTGTTTTAGAGTTTACAATCTGTAGTGACATTCTTATTCTCGCTCTCTCACCATTTATAAACACCTTCTGTATTTGACTCTTCCAAGCTGTGGTCTGTAAAGCCTACCTGGATTTGACTGAAAGAAATCAACCAGGTATTTGTTGGCTTTCCTTGAAAATTTGTGTGTTCAAACACTAGTATGAAAAAAGCACACAGTGTCAAGGTAAATTACATCAAAATAATTTAAAGTTTATTTATGTGAAACCAGCATTTAGATGTGTAGATACTGGCATGAAATATTTTAGATGTCATAGAGATATTAAATATTTTAGCTATCTTAGAGATGTTGACTTTTGCTTTAGGATACTATAAAACAGGAATCTTATTGTTGCATTATTTAACAAGTAACTAATTATTCATTAACAGAAACAGAAGCTGACACTTCAGAGTTATTAAATAGCCTTTATTGAGTAGGATTACATAGGGGGAATCCACTGGAATACATGTGTAAGTGTGTATATACACGAGTAATACCAGTATCTTAATCTGAACTAGTCATTAAGGATTTTCTTTAGAAGTAGCAGAGAGATATGAATCCTTACCAGGTACAATACATCTCATTATAAAACTGCAATTTAAAACTCATTAGATGAATTGCCAATACATTTTTATACTTCTTCAGAGACTATAAAGGATGAGTAGATCAAGTGTAGATAACTACCATAAGTCAGCAATTGGTGAGAAAAATTTCAGTCATGCTGGTTTACCAATTTGGGGCCCTTCTGGGACAGCTACAGATATTGGCATGGAAAAATTAGGTGAAATTAACCCAAAACCCACCCTACATGCTTGATTTTCCACATAAGTGCTATCAGTTGTAGTTACTAATATCACTCATATGCATAAAATTAGGGAGATATTGAAGAAATGAATATCCCGGTGGTGTACAAGGTAACATAAGATTCTTATACAAAGAGGGAAAGTATTAACTGTGTTGTATCAGGGTCAACAGTGCAAGTTTATTCCTAGCCATATTTCTAGTCACAGGAAGACAAAGATGTGCTAGAAGTTTTGTTCTGGTCTGATTTTTTACTCTGCATCACAAGGAACATATGTTAGATACTGCTATGACAAAAGGTTCAGTAGCTTTCTGCACCTGCACAGGCCATTCATTCTTAACTCAATATTAGTTCTGTACTATAACACATCAGACAAAGTACATTTTCTGTCACATAAAATGAAACTCACAGGTGTTCAAATCCACAACAGATTCTAAAATATAAAAATATCATGTACACATTTTAAAAATTTGGTTCTCAGAATCTAAGAAAGTGATTTGTAGTGGGATTCAGTTTAAGATTCTGACACTAAATTTTCACATCTACATTTGTGTGTCTAGGGGTAAGTTAAATGACATCACAGTGTAGGGGCTCCCATAATAGTCAGCGGAGATACACGCAGTACTGTCAACGAAGTGTAGAGAGATGTTGGTCACCAGATGTTTTTTCTAGGATGAGGCAAATCTTAGCTCTTTGCATTGACTAAGGAAGCAATTTGTTTGCTTAAGATAGATGTTTAGAGACATTTAAGATGCCATGGTGTATTCTTCCAAGCCTTCAGCCACCATATCATAAAACCATAAGACTTCTTTTAGTCCTATTTCCAATCTGCCAACTCCATGCAGATATCTCTGGAGGCCTATATTCATGAAATCAAGAAAAGTTCTACGTCTCCACTCACTATAATGGGAATTTAAACATTATCTCATCTGTTGACACCTACAACACAACTAAGTTGCCTAGATATAGGTAATTAACACTATCTAATACATCTTCAGATGTCTGAGGCTTCTAACTATAGCTGGCAGATATGGCAGAAGACCTGTACTCTTCTGTAGTGGTTGATAGAGGCTAGATATGATGCCCTGAAAATTCTCAAATGGCACTAGATACTGTTATCTAGGAAACGTAGTCATGTTCTCAGGTTTAGTTGTCTTAAATATGTATCTCATTGTATCTGTATCTCATTGTATCTGTAGAGAAACTGTATTTCACCTGTAATGTGCAGTAAAGTCTGTCAGTCAGTCATTTTAATATTGAGATGACATAAGACGGTAAAAACTAAATGAGCATTGTTTCATTTATGAATCATATAAATATGGATAATATAGTAAGAGGCAGGAGGGAACACACTGCTCAAACAGTTGTGACCAAGGATAAAATATAATTGAAAACATGGCTTAAAATTTTGGAGGTTCACCAAGCACAAATATGACCAACTAAATATATAGGATCTGCTATAATAGGATGAGACCTTCTCCACCAATTTGTTATATCCTTAGCTTAACAGACGTTAGCTGTCATTCCAGGCTGAGAGTCCAATATGTCCATAAGTAAATATAGTATCACATATTAGAAAATGAGATATCATATCAGTAATGATAGGATTCTCATGAATTTTGGATATGAAAAAATGGTTAATGAGATGTATAACTGGGCAAACTAAGGCATCTTAGTATGGGGACATGGAAGAAGAAAGAAAGATTGATGGAAAAGAAGAAGACTTATAATAATCTGACACTATTACTTACTCCATTCTGATACTGTGAGTATCAGCTGAAATGACAAACATACAAGTCTGACTGGTTTTGTAGTAATTATGTGTTCATGTTATTTCACCCCATCACCTATTTACAGCAAAGCACACCAACTCAGAATATCTGATATGTTATAATATTATCTTCTGTCAAAATACAGTGAATCAAGTTTTCTGAAAATCAAGGCCATAACAGAGTTTGAGGGAGTATTAAGAAACATGTTACATCTTTGAGTATTTGCACCTACAACTTCACCCAGCACAAATCTCTCACAAAATACAAGGCTGAAGTTTGAGTTTTTGCTGATTTATGAACCAGGATTCTGAAGTGAAACAGAAAACACTATAGCATCTTAGGTGTGTGTATATTTACAAGTAAGCTAGGATGTGGGTGGTTGCATAGCTTGCTTACTTTACTGCATAAAAGCTCAGCCAGTAAAATTCCCACGAACAACAGATTTCAGTAATACCAAATACTTCTTCACAGGAAAAAGAACTGCAGCTTCTCAGGGAGTTACCTTCAAATTACAGTACAAATTGATTGCTTGGTTACTCATACTGCTGGAAATTATAAAGTCAAACAGAAATTGACACAGATGCAGAGCTAACAGTTGGTTAAGAAACAATCTATTAGAAGACTAAAGTTAATTATTTTTAGAGTTCAAGCAGGATAATTGTAAGCTTTTGCAGAATACATTAGAGGTAGATGAACTGTTTGTAAATGTCTTTAAAGCAAAAGAGATTTTTAAAATAAAATAAGATGCGTATGTTATATAAAAACTATGCCAAACATTCTTGGTTATCCTGTCAGTGAAAAGCTAGTCTTTATCCCTAGGGTAGAAGTCATTGGCTCACAGAAAAAATCAAAGATTCTGTTAAAAAAAAAAATCTTCAAGAATTTATAGAGAAGAGATGAAGGACTACAAACAATAGCCAGATGCCAACACATATGATAGATATTCTCTGGAAGATCTCAATCCCATATACCCATACTATGTGAAAAGTATAACTGATCTGGAAGATACAGAACTGATCCTGTTAAAAAAGAGGAAAAGATGGTCTTCAGTGATGTTCTTAATATCGATTAGCATTGAGAAAAAATTTACAGAAAATTATGCTATTCCTAATATATTGATATAATTTCTTTCCCAGGTGTATTCCCCACTGCATTGGTGAATTGATACATTTAACTTATGTCACCTCCTAATTAAAATACAATATCTGCTATTTGATTCTGACAACCAGAAATTACTGACTCTGTTCAGGTTTGCAGATCAAGATCAGAATGTAATTCATTGTTCTGATGCTGCTAACAAAGAAGGTAATAGCAATTACCTTAACTGGTAAAGAAAATTATTGTTGAATTTTTTTTATAATCTCAAAATATGCTAGGAACAAAAAAATATATATAGCAAGATAATAGTCCTTTTACTGTTTTAGGAGTACATATTTGAAGAGTATTATGGATATTATACTTTTGTAACTCTATACAACCAATTCAAAACTACTTAGAAAAAAATCACATGACTTATAATTAATTTGTATTTTTGTTGTTCCTGTCAGTGGAGCTCAACTCCTCTCAGGTTTAAATGCACAGCATTACTGTTCTAATAACGGAAAATAACATTTTTTGTTGAATTGTCTAGCTTAGCTTATGGTTAGTAGTAAATTCACTGAAATTGTAGTTTTAGTCAATTCAAAATAATATGTAAATGTGAATGAAATTCAGGGAATATTCTAGCTAAAATAGATAATTAAAATTTTATAGTAAGCATATTATTTTCCCCCTTCCTTTTTTATTCCCTTTTTTTTTTTTTTTTTTCCTTTTATTTCTCTTCCCTCCTACCCCGTCACTACAGAATCAAGGGAAACAAAAAATGAGAAGACATACCACTTCTGCACCACACAGGTTACAACATAAGCAACATTTAGTCATCATGTAAGAGGCTAACAGTCCAAATCCTTTTGCTGTTAGGGAATAACTAATTATGAGAATTTCCCATGCTTCAGGCTATGTAGAGGTGATTTTCTATCCTATCACAGTTGGTGGCTTCTGTTTAAAAAAATTAAATATTTTGTGGAGAAGAGATGGGAATCAAAATATGCCACTTACCAGCAGATTGCCATAACCGCCTAGTTATGGAAGAATTGCGTTTTCTTCTTTCCAGTTTGGCAAAGATGAAGATATTCTGAATTATTTAGTAGTATTTATTTAGTATTTATTTATCAATGTCTTTTTCCCTCTAGTATTCATTTAGTAAGCAGGTAATGAAGTGTTTCATCAACCCTGGTAATTCTCATCCCAGAACATTAGTCTTTGGCTTGTAAACTTTTGTGGTAAAAGACAATTCAATCCTATTTCTACCCTAAATGACGGAAAATAGAGGGTCTTGACCCTGAATTTTTCTAAGAGCTTTTTTCAGTTCAGTTGTTCTCACTGCAATGGTAACAGCTTTGTTTTTCATTTGAAGAACCCAGGAGGAAAAAATCAGTTCTCCTTGCTCGTTCATTTCAAAGCAGAAGAAAGAGAGAGACATTTATAACCTGCCCATTAATGTTAATTTCTGTACAAGATACTAATGTCTTGCAAACCTTAGAGAACCTTTTAGTAAATGCCTGACTAACAGATGAATGTGGAACCCATTGAAAATTTTTGGGATTCATGCTCCGAAACTTGCAACCACATTTGTATAGTATTTTTAGACCGCAAGATTGTATCCAAGTATTAATAGCGAGTTCCAAACAAGACCTTAAGGATTTATAAATTATTTTGAGGGAGCTTGTCCAGGGTTTGAGTGAGTGGTAGAGGCTTTTTTGGTAACAGGGGAGGGGGATACAGGGGTGGTCCCCAGTGAGAAGCTTCTTGAAGCTCCCCCAGCTCCAAGTCAGACCCACCTCTGTTTGGAAACTGAGCCAGTCAGCTGCACCTCTGTGATAATGTATTTAAGAAGGGTCGTGGTGATGAGCAGTCAGACTTGTGAGGAGGAGTTGCTGCAGCTGTGTGAACACCAAGGTCAGTGGAGGAACGGAGGAAGAAAGGAGGGGGGAGGTGTGCCGGAGCAGAGACCCCCCTGTATCCTGTGGTGAGACGGCAGGGTAGACCCTCCCTGCCACCCATGAAGGTCTACGGTGGAGCAGACATTGATTTATGGCCTGTAAGGTGCTTCGCATGGATGACCAAGATGACTGTGCCCGAAGAAGGCTGGGATCTTGTGGGAAAAAGTAGCCCCTGCTGCTGTAGTTCAGTGCTGGGAGGATTATAGCATGTGGGGATGTCTCATGCCCGAGCAGCCCAGGAAGGGCTGCAGCCATGGGAGGGAATCCAGTCAGAGACATTTGGTGTCCCATGCCGGATCAGTGTAGGGAAATGCTGCAGCCTGTGGGAGGGAATGACGTCAGAGAAAGTTTGTGGAGGATTGTCTCCTGTGAGAGGGGGACCACACTGGAGCAGAGACAGAAGTTCCAGAAGCTCCCCCCACTGAAGATGGAAGAAGTGGCAGCACTGACTGCACCCCCCATTCCCTGCCCCTGTGCTGATAGGGGGAGGAAGTAGAGATATTGGGAGCAGAGCTGAGCCCGGGAAGAAGGAAAGGGTGGGGGGAAGGTGTTCTCAAGATGTGGTAATACTGTTAAGTGTTGTTGGTGGTGTCTGTAATAAATCTATGTTCCTTTTTTCTTCCCCCAACGAGTCTGCCTTTTGCCCATGACCCTAATGGATGATTTACCCCTCCCAGTCCTATCTCAAATCCCAAACCTGGATTATTTTACCCTTCTCATTGCTGGGAGAGTAGGGAGGAGTGAGTGGCTGTGTGGTGCTCAGTTGTCCTCTGAGCTCAAACCACAACAGAGCTACATTCTCAAAGATACAAACTAAAATGTTTTAAAAAGCCCCAATTTTCAATAAGTGATGAGAATTTTCTTCAGCACTCATCTGTCTGAGCACCAGAAATCTCAGTCTGGCTCTTTAGGTTTTTCACACACGATACAGAAAACACAAATAAACTGCTTCTAAGAGATTAAGTTTTCAGCATTTTTTTTTAAATTACAAATGATATTACACGTCAAAAGATGCTGTAAGAAATACAGAACTCAGCAGAATCTCCTCAGCCAGCCAGTCTCTTGCTCTTACATGAAGTTATATCATTTTAATCCCCTGCACCATTTTGTCAAAATCCACTCAAAAATCAGGTAGTTTCCTCACTTAAACTTTTTGATTGAAAGTCTATTCCATTATTTCATGCTCTGACAGCTGTTTTCTTCTAAAGATACTTGCTTTGCCACAGTTAAAGAGGGAACTACTATTAAAAAACACTGGGTATTGTGAATGGCAAGAAAACAACCCTTACACGGCTTCTGCTTTTCTTATCAGATATGACAACTTTTAGCTTTTCTTCCCTTAAAAGTGTCTTTTTTTTGTATCCCCTCAGAAGACCTAGGAATCTCATGGATGTCTTTCTATGAACAATTGCAAGCAAAAGAAGATATATTGTGTAAACGAAACATTTTCATAAAATTTATTGGGTCAAAGGGTTGCTGGTGGGGAGGGAGTGTCTAATGTCACAATATCTGATTAAGTAAGTAGATGACATTCTTGTGTTAAGTCATTGGAAAACATTTTAAATTATAACTTCTGTGTTTACTGGACAGAATGTAGTGAAGACTCTTTTCATGTTACTAAACTTGTATTTAGATTTCTGTCCTTGAAAACAAAATAAGATTATTCCTTGCTGCTTAAGAAAACACACACACACAAAAAAAAAAAAAAAAAAAAAAAAAAAGCTCTGTAAAATCTGAGTCCAATAAAAATGCAGGGCAGGAACAACTTAGAGTATGGACCAAGAAATAAATTTCTTAAAATAACTTGCTTGGAATTAAAGACTGAAAACTATGGAAATATTTTTCTTTAATAAATTATGTAAATTCAATTGTGTTAAGCCTGGACAAATGGAAAATTCATATGATATTAATCTTTTGAGGAAGAATTATCTTTTACTCTGACACCAGTGAAAATGAGAAATTCTCTAAGACAAATGAGAATATATGTCTTTATTGTTGGTTTTATCAGGCAGCGTGAAACTGTCACTGCTGTTCTTGGAGGTGAGTTGCTTTTGCAGATGGCAGACCAGTGAGACAGGGAAGATTACACTGGGAAAGGTCATGCTGCAGGTTCTCAGGCCTGTCATACTCAGATTTGGCTGCTGAACCATAACAGCATGCAGAGACACCATAGAAGTAAGTCTGTGACCAATGGTATTCCATCATTTACCAATTTTTAAAAGTTTTTAAATGCAAAAAACTGTTGTATACTTTCATTTTTATGCCTTTGAGAACTAGAGATTGGGTTTGCTGTGTTATGGACTTGAGAAATTACAGATATAAAAATGACAAAATAAAAATATTTTTATCTTAGTTTTCAGAACAACTATACCAGAGCTAATGATATAATAAGGGAGTGCCTACTCTTGACATACATATAAGACATAATACATACTTCTTTTGGTGTAGTATTATTACAATGTATTCATCCTATATTCATTAGAGCTTGAAAGGATGTATTATGTTGTTATTGCACATGCTGGCTGAGAAGCTGCAAAAGGAAAATATGCCTTTTAGTTTCCATAAAGGCAGTAAAATATTGTCAGTATTGTTTTTTATTCATTTCCCTATAAATCCTGATATTGTCTTTCTTCTTTCGGAATGACTTCTGTGCATTAAGGAGACATTTTCATTGTGCTAACTAAATAACACTCATTTTTTTCTCCTCAAAGGTTACAATGCATTTATTTCAGCATTTACTCTATTTATATATGGTCAGAATTTTTCTGATGAAGTGATATATAACCAGAAAATACCAATTCATTCAGCCAAACTTTAAGCACAGACACTATCATTGAGTTTCATGGGAATTAAGCAAATGTTTAATAAAAATAGTATTATCTATATATTTAAATTTCCTGCCAAAATAGGACTTCTCTAATGCTTTACCTTTACAATTTGTATTCCTATATTTATTATTCGAACAATTCAAAGGATTATATTAAAAAATTCCAATTAAATATTCAGTAAAAGAAATAATATAGTTTCCCTTAATTGTTTTTACTCTACTTACTTGTTGGTTTTTTTTCATACTTGAATCTTTCACATATATATGTACGTGTCTGTGTCTATATATGTAATATCTGCTCTCTTTTGACAACAACTAATTTTACTAAAGTAAGTCCAGTTGACCCATCTCCTACAGTACTGAGTAGTAATATCACAATTATGTCTTTGAAAGCAAATTTATTCCTGTAGTTCTATGTTTTCTTTCTCCTCTTTTTGTACAGTACATAATTTATGTTCCTGTAATTGTTGGGTTTGGGGTTTTTTTGTTGTTTTTTTTTTTTTTTTTTTTTTTCCCCACAGGTTTGTGGTTTTTGTTTCCTGAAAGATAATGCTTTGGCATGTTGCACTACACCTCTTACAGTTCAAAGATTCTGAAGGTGCACAGGAAGATTGAAGAAGTTACTAATAATCTAATCAAAAATATTATTAATCCAATTAAACCGATGCTAATACCAATAGTCCATATTATATATTCATTACAGCTAATTCACATTAATAATACAGTTAATTATTATAATTTATTCTCACCTTTCCAGTGTGTTGATAAAGCCAGACATTAGTGTCCCAAGTCAAAAAAACGTATGTTGGTAACTGTACATTTGGATACCTCCTTGTTTTTGTGTCTACATGCGACTATTTTTATATGCTTACCAAAATCACCAGCTTACTTGGTTTTCCTTCACTTGCCATCAATTATATTGTGTCATTATTATTTGTTAGACGTTGGATATTTCTTCTTTGTTCTCTCTGATCTCCTAAAGCTGGTTTTACCAGCTGTTGAGTGACAAGCGATTGATTAGATTAGCATCTATAGTCAAGGGCCTGGACCTGAAATTTGAAGGTCCCTGTGGTTGCTCCATGGCTCCACTCCACTATGCAACAATCATTTTGTAGTGTCATAGATAGATCTTTCTGCTGCACACCCTAACTACTATTTGGTTTTAGCTATGTACAGGTTTTGGCTGGGATAGAGTTAATTTTCTTCATAGTATGGGGCTATGTTTTGGATTTGTGACCAAAACTGTGTTGATAACATAGGGATGTATTAGCTATTGCTGATCAGTGCTTACACAGTGTCAAGGTCTTCTCTGCTCCTTACACCACCCCACCAGTGAAGAGGCTGAAGGTGCACAAGGAGTTGGGAGGGGACACAGCTGGGACAGCTGACCCCACCTGACCAACGGGATATCCCAGACTATGTGATGTCTTGCTCAGCAATAAGAGCTGTGGGGGAGAAGAAAGGGAGGATGTTTGGAGTGATGGCATTTGTCTTCCCAAGTCACCATTATATGTGCTGGAGCCCTGCTGTCTTGGAGATGGCTGAACATCTGCCTGTCCATGGGAAGTGGTGAATGAATTTCCTGTTTTTTCTTTGCTTGCATGTGCGACTTTCAGGGACAGAAATTCCCCAAAAGATAAAGGGGAAAAGAAAGACATGGTAGAAACTGTTATTAAAGATCTGCTGTCTGTGCTCAAGAGAACCTCTTCAATTCCAGGTTTGAATAATCTAAACTGAGCTGGTTGCAGTTCTAAGGAGAGAGAGCTAAATAGGTAAGCAGAGTATAAGAGACTTTAAAGGCCTTAAGAGATCTAATAAAACTCTGAATAGTTCTCAGATCAATAAAGATCCAGAGGTATACTGGGATTTTTTTTTTTTTTTTAATTTGGATCTATAAGTCTCTATTTTTTTCTATGAATAAAGAATTTTAATTTATAAATTTGTTTTTCTGTATGTAGACATTACTTAACACACTTGCCATGAGAAATAGCTTGAAGGTTTAGTAGTGAAAAAAGGTGGAATGATGGCAACACAAGTTCTACAGCTCTCAGTGGTGCTTTTGAAAACTCAGATCATTTTCATGCTGTTGGGCCTCAAGATATTATTTCATGAGAAGGCTAGTATGCAAGAAGTAGGATTTATGGTTAATTTCAGAGGTGCAAAACATAAGTAATGTTTGAAACTTATAGAAGCCTAATCTAATTACTTCCACATCCTACTCTAACCAATCAACAAAAGTAGACACCTCTAGAGAGTGAGTCATCAAAATTAGACAAGATTAGACAGATATCTCAGATCTCAGGATCATATCTGTAGGTGTTTCTTTCTCTCTATTTCATAGGAAAAGGGAATATAGGGATTATTAGCTGCCTAAAAATAGAGAAGTAAATTAATTCTATCAAAAAATTCTTCTTTCTGAAAGGCCAAATCCTAGATCTGATTTGTCTTGCATTTCAGGTTCATTTGCACACCTTCAGTGTTTCTCTCCAAACCCAAGACGCTTTCCTGAGTTACTGTAATGCCTAGTTTGTTCCCAGTTCCACACAGGAACACAAAAGAATTTTTCTGCTAACATTTAGTTATACTAAAACTTAACATTGCTGCAGCCCTTTCTATGTCCTGGAAGATTTCGGAACTCTCTGGTCACAGTCATACAGCTGCATTATTTTAGCCTCCGAAAAAGAGTGGCCTATATCTAGGTTGCCTACTGAATAATTGATTAAATAGATGAACTGGGCATAATCATGAAGTAATGAACTAGTGTTTTTAAGGAACAAGTCTTCTCAGAAATAGAATCTAGGATTTATTACTTATCTTTAGACAATAATTCTCATGTGTATCTACAGTGATAATACTCATGTTCTCTATGCCCACAGAACAAGAGTAGAAGAGTCAATGTGTACCAGTGATTTAATGAGTATGCAAACTGGTCATGTTATGGAAATATAGGGCTGTTTTCATTTTGCTTCAAATTAATTCTTTCATAGATAACTGGAGTAGTTTAGAGCGAACCTAAAAGACTGAGGTACTTTTATGTCCTTGAAGCTTGTTTATTTTTTCTGCTAAAATTGGTTCCAAAGTAAAAATTAGTCTAGTTTTGCATTCCCATATACTTCTTATGATCACAAGAGGATGCACTACTTTAAGTCAGAAGAGTGTTACTGACAGCAGTGTCTCAAACATAAGCATCACCCTGCATTCAATGTTCCGTAGATAGTAATTATGCTTGCAGGGGAGGTAGTCTGAAGTGTTTAGTCTACATTCATCTGTTATGGTGAATAGCTTTCTTTTATTATGGCAAGTTCTCATCTTGTTTCAGCAAGACATATATGTGAACAGAGACATGAGTATGATAACTTCAAGATCTCTTCAAAGAGATGTTCCATCAGCCCAAAGACTGGAAGCAAAATTGCTAGATGTAAATTAAAGAAACAAAAAAGATAAGCCCTCCTATACTTGTATCATAATGAAACCTTAACCATATGAGGTTTTCTTTCTTTGACACTGTCACTGATAGACATTTCTAAAGATCAAGTTAATCAGAAGAGAGAGAGTTTATGGATACCTTTAACCCTAATCCATCAATCTGACAACATTTAGCATGTCTGTCAATCACATCTATTCTGCAAAAGTCAGAATACAATGTTAAAGGGAAAAAAAAAAATAGTATAAAGAGCGACTTGACAATTAAAGTGTAGAGGAAACTTTGTCTCACCTGAACAATTTATATATATATATTTGTTTAATATATATAAGTTTATGTATTGATTAAGGGGGAAGTTATTTGAATGTTATTTTTGAAAACTTTTGTGATAGATTCTTTTGTGTTATCTAAATATTTTTAAGGTTAACTATCCAAAGAACAAACATATTTACTTACCTGACTTATAAGACTAGCCAAGGCTTTCATATGTAACTATCACTAAAAGACAAGCTAACAACTCCTCTCTTAAAAAAGTCTGCAAATACCAGAGTTTGTGTTAAAATGTAAAGTAAAAACTTACATTTACAGTCACTGATAGCTCGTCATGTGTGAACATCTCAGATTAAAAGAGGAAGATATGCAGAAAGTTTACGTTCCACAAAGCTTCTTTGGCTTCCAGTGCACACAATTTAGTCTGCTGTTCTACTCAAACAATACTGTAACATTTTTAGGGGATACATAAAACACTTAGGTCCATAGGCTTTGAAACTGCTTTTGCTGTTGCAGGACTTCTTTTACTAGTGTTTTAGTATTTTTAAAGTTGGTTTTATTTATAAGTCTGGTGTCATGGGTTATTTTTCTAATTTTGAATATACCACTATTCAATTCAGAAGAAATAAAGAAAAAATCAGATAACAATTTTACATTAACTTGAGGGAGGGCTTTGTGAAAACATCCTTATTGTGAGCATGAGACAGAAATATGTTCAAGATTCTAACTGAGACAGCATACATTTGAAAAACTCTTATCTAAAAAGTGTTTCTGTTTTTTATGAAAGGTTCCTTTTATAAATAAAATAGTGTCATTATATTATTTGATTTAGCTATTGACTTGTATTCTGGTTTTGGAAAAAAATAAGTGCTTTTTTGTTTTCTGTTTTGTTTTATGTTGTGTTTGGATGAAAAAAAGTAATAGTCTTGAAAGTAGTAGCAAATTATTTTTGCACTCGAAAGTCATGCTGATATTGTGAATATAATATTATTAAGATTCATTATCAAATTACCATGACAATTACAGTCAGCTGTGAAACACCAGTTCAGGAATAACTCTCTCATTTTAAAATAATATCATTAGTCCTTGTCATGCAGAGAAATGTAATTAATATAAATTTAATTTGCATATTCCCTGCTTCATTTTTTTTCTTTAATCTTGTAATCACTGTAAGTAATTTTTCAAAAAGCTGACCTTAGTAAGTGATTAACATTTTTTTTAAACTCAACCTAACAATTGTTAGTAAATTATTACTAGTGTTAATGTAAGCAAACAAAAACTCATCTAAAAAGAGTTGCTCAAAAATCAGAGAGCCTTAAGATAATGGTCAAAGGTGCATGAATTCATTTAGAAGGGTTGAGATAATAATAAACACAATAAAATATACATATGCAAATACAGCCATACAGTTCACACCTACCGTGAATCTCCTTAAATGGTTCTTATTGACCAACAATTATTATCATGCTGTCCTAGATATTTTTTCTAATCAGGCAGAAAACTCTGAGTTTGGGATTAATTATTTGTAATAGACATATGGACTAATTAATCTTTCTTCTTCTGTATGAATTATTCGCAATCATATTTCCCAAATATAGTAATTATTCAAAGACTATTTTCTGCAGACACCGCTGAATAACATGTTCACAAAATATTTATTGTGAGTCTGTCTTAAAGATAAAATCACAAAATCCATGGAAATAAATCTTCTTACATCAGTAAGCAGAAGACCAAAGCAACTGAAGCAGTTGGGACACACTAGGAATTCTCTGAAACACAGAATTTCCAGGGCCAAAGAAGACCAGAATTGAAAGTATAAATATTTAAGTTGCTGAATTCATTATTCATTTTATTTGAATATTCTGTGATTGCTATAGAAAATTATTCTCATTGGCACATCTTCCTTCCAACAACTCATTTGCTACAATATTCACAAAAATGCGAACATAAAGAAATGAATACAAGTGAAAGGATTCGTTTAAAAGTGAATATTCACAGGAAATTATTTGCCCAGCTGGCAGAAATAACTGTGGTATCTAAAAGTAATTACTGGATATCTGAACTACATAGTTTTAGCCAAGAGCCAAAAGCTTTCCTGTGCAAATGGGAATCATGGAGCTTGGGATATTTTAAATGAGCTTTTGATATTTCTTCAGTCATAGCTCCATGTGACATATGGGTCCATT
The DNA here is from genome assembly GCF_018691265.1 of Tyto alba. Classification (NCBI taxonomy): domain Eukaryota; kingdom Metazoa; phylum Chordata; class Aves; order Strigiformes; family Tytonidae; genus Tyto; species Tyto alba. The sequence goes on from NW_024881282.1 coordinate 59,793,815, forward strand.
GCTAAATTAAAAGAAAAAATTACTGTCTGGATCTGATTCTGCTCTGAGATACATGAATGTTGATTTTATCAATGTAGTAGGGTATAATCACAAGTAACTATTATGTTGACATCACTACCAGGTATTGTATTTCTATGGGAATTGAGCTCTTATTAATAAGCCTGAGAGTTTTGAAACCAAATGCTTCAGTCATAAATTTATGCTTCAGTCATAATTTTTTTAAAGTTGTGATGTGATATATAATGGCAATAATTCACTAATCAGCAGTTAGGTTTAACAGCAAGCTTCATCATATTCATAGTCATCATAAGTCAGATGTAATTTCTGACTTTTCAGTTTCATAAAAATTATTTTGTTTGGTTGTTTTTCTTCCCCCCAAAATCTAACATGTTTCTTGTGATCTTTCATGCTGTGGATTTGGAGTTGAATATTCTAATGTTATATGGTCCTCTTATAATATTCCTCCTAAATTGCATGGCTATCCTAGGGTTGTTTTAACTTTTTCAGGCAGATTTAAATAATAAGACTTATAATTGTTCAGTATCAACATGTATTCTGCAACAGCATTAGACTATTTCTTAATGCAATTTGTTGGAATATTAACAAAAAAAGATAACTGAGAAAAAGTTTTTGAATGAATTAGCTCAAATTACTTTAATGGACAAGTAATATGCAACTGCTTCCATGTTTTAGAATGAGACTTTAGAATCATGATATTATATCCAGCATATTAAATTAAGAAATCTAAGGTTTTCCTTTGTCTCATGCTCCTGTCTTTCAAAATGTCATTCTGTAATCATGTCAACATTATTTTACCATTTTATAGAACCTGTCTATCTACATGAAAATTGGTTCTTTTCAGCCAGTATTACTGGTAGTTCATTTAAAAAAAAAAAATCAACAAAAAAGAATTAATTGGAGTAACATGACTTGTTTAAATTGATACTGAATTGCAGAAGACTCTCACACAGTTCCTGCTGGTTTAATGTGGTAGAGGTCATTAAATTACCTGAAACTCCAACAGTTAGACTTACACACTGAACTGCCCAGTACTCAGACACTTCCACTACCACCTTCAGTGGTTCCCATATTCGATTATATCATTTAGGAGATAGTCTTTAAAATAATGACTCCAAAGGGAACAATTCTGGCATTAAGTCATATGGCCTGTGCTACTCAAGAAATCAGTCTAGAGTACAAAAATACTTATATTTAGTCATAGACTAGATAAATAAAATATTTCATTCTGAACTTCAAATATGTCAATCTGAAATTCTTTCAAGATGCTGAGTTATTCCATTTTCGATCCACCAATAGTGGTTCACAGTTATAGCAAAATGTATTGTTTTCTAAAAAAAAAATTGATACAGCTACCAAGGGCTCTGTATACATGTTTTCTTGTTCCTATTTAAAGATAGTCCTGTGCCTTTTGTATCAGATGTAGTCCATGGGTACAAAGTGTCATAAGTAATTTTGCAATAAATTCTGTAATAAGAACTAGTTCTGTAACATGCTCATTAGCAATCTCTTGATCAGGTATCTCTCCGGGAAATAAAAAGGAAAGACAATGTTCACGGTTGTCACCAGTTTGTTATGTGTTTCTAGTCAAAAGTCTAACAGTGATAAAGGGGAAGTGAAGGTTAGACAGTGGGAAGTGGATAATCTAACCCTTCTCTGACTTTCACTTTTGTACAGAATCCTGTTTCACTAGCATGGACACAAAAAGAAGGAAAGAAATCAGTGTGAAGAGCTCAAGTAGTTTAGACTGGTAAAAGTTTATCAGTTCTTTTCTTTATTACTATTTTTGTTTTGAAATCTTGTCTACAGAGGAACCTTGTCATCTAGATGACATTAGTTAATTGACTGTTATTTCCAGTATTTAGGTAATGACATGACTGGATGTCATACATAAGGGCTTCTACAGGCATTTGAGAAATACAGCTTCTGGTAAGTGTATTATCAGAAAAAGAGAGATGAATTACCTTAACAAGGTGAGTGCTAGAGAGATGTAAGCTACTGCATGCTCACTACCTTAATGTTCTGGCTGATGCAAAGCTGCATACTACAGCAATGAAGGTTCCCTTGAAATTGGAAATGACATGACATGCTGTTACCCAAAATAAATTAGCTATAAGAAGCTGTGTGTGATGTTTCTCATGAGGTGGGGGGAAATAACCCACACAATTTCTAACTATGAATGCTGTGAAATTTACAATTTCTTAGTAAGACTCCACACTGTGGAGCTGGGCCCTGAAGTTCTAACACTATATTATAATCTTATTTTTGTTCTCTGTCCCTTTGTAATTAAATGGCCCACTGACCAGCCCATGCCTTAAACACAAAACCTGTGAAAAAAGGTTCATTCACAGCTAAGGAGGAAGAATCATAACATAAATTGTTATTCACACATCAGGTACTCTTCTGTGCTCACCCCAGAATTCACAAAGGAATTATTTCTCTTCAGTTTAACCAACATCAGGGTCAGTCCTTTTTCTGTGAAATATATTTTAACATTTACTAGACAACCTTACCATTTATTAGAAGGTAGGCTTCTGCCTCAAAGCACTCTTTTTTAAAGAAATGTAGCTGAAAACTGGGAAAATTTCCCTGATATATATTTAAGTGATATACACAATTAAAGGACTAATTTTTAAACTCTTTGAGCAAAATTTTTATTGCTTTGAATAAGCACTGCCTCTACAGGGGACACACAGCATTGGGTTTTATGTTGAAAACTGTAAAAAATATGCTTTACTTTCAACTAATTCATCATGGTTAATGATTAGTAGCTGCAAACAATATAAACTTTACATTATGTTTAAGTACACAAGCACATTAAGGATTTCAGAAAATTATTCCTTACTCTTTTAAAAGAATAGAAGTTCTTAACATTTTCACATCACACTGTATAAACTGTATTGTGAAATGTCACTAAAAAATTATTCTTTCTGCTATAATCAAGTATCGCAGGTAGAGATTCAGTCATATATTCAGTAGTGAAACTGTTAACTGACATGAATATGAGATGTTCTGGTCTGATAAAAATGTTTTGGGGGGAGAAGAGAGGAGAGGGGAGGGGAAGGGAAGGGAAGGGAAGGGAAGGGAAGGGAAGGGAAGGGAAGGGAAGGGAAGGGAAGGGAAGGGAAGGGAAGGGAAGGGAAGGGAAGGGAAGGGAAGGGAAGGGAAGGGAAGGGAAGGGAAGGGAAGGGAAGGGAAGGGAAGGGAAGGGAAGGGAAGGGAAGGGAAGGGAAGGGAAGGGAAGGGAAGGGAAGGGAAGGGAAGGGAATCCCAGAACATGCTTATATTCAGAAATTTTGCATCTACCATGCCTTTGTCTCATTTTTCATCTATCAGTTATGCCTTTGCCTTACACTGTCTTCACACCAATTGGAATAAGATTTGCATCCACAGTGATCAAGCATCTGATCTTGATCTGTGCAATACACTTCTTTGTATTGTTACTTCAGAGTAAGAAAGAAAGAAATTACAATACGTCTGTCCTGGGTTGAGTGAGTGGTGGAGTTTTTTGGTGGCAGGGGAGGGGGCTATCGGGGCGGCCCCCTGTGAGAAGCTTCTCGAAGCTCCCCCAGCTCCACGTCAACTCCACTTCTGTTTGGGAAATTGAGCCAATCAGCTGCGCCTCTGTGATAACGTATTTAAGAAGGGACGTGGTGACGGGCAGTCGGACTTGTGAGGAGGAGTTGCTGCAGCTGCGTGAACACCAAGGTCAGTGGAGGAACAGAGGAAGAAAGGAGGGGGGAGGTGTGCCAGAGCAGAGACCCCCCTGTATCCTGTGGTGAGACGGCAGGGCGGCCCCCCCCTGCCACCCATGGAGATCTACAGTGGAGCAGACATTGATTTAAAGCCTGTTGTTCCTGCTCGGCATAATCAAGGTTCTGTGCCCGAAGAAGGCCGGGGTCTCGTGGGAAAAGGTAGCCCCGCTGCTGTAATTCAGCGCTGGGAGGATTGCAGCATGCGGGGGTGTCCCACGCCGGAGCAGCTCGGGAAGGGCTGCAGCCGTGGGAGAGAATCCAGTCGGAGGAAGTTAGTGACCCATGACGGAGCAGTGTGGGGAACGCTGAGGCCCATGGGAGGAATTCATGTCGGAGAAAGATTGTGGAGGACTGTCTCCTGTGAGAGGGGGACCACGATGGAGCAGGGGGGAACAAGTTTTGGACACTCCCCTCACCGAAGATGAAGTAAGTGGCAGTGCTGATTGCACCCCCCATTCCCTGCCCCTGCGCCACTGGGGGAGGAGGTAGAGATATCGGGAGCAGAGCTGAGCCCGGGAAGAAGGGAGGGGTGGGGGGAAGGTGTTCTCAAGATGTGGCAATGCTTCTCACTGTCCTACTCTGTTATGTGTTGTTAGTGTCTGTAATAAATGTATGGGGTTTTTTCTTCCCCTAACGAGTCTGCCTTTTGCTCGTGATCATAAAGGGGAATTTTTCCCTATCCCAGTCCTATCTCGAACCCCAAGCCTGGCTCTCTGTCCCTTCTCATTGCTGGAGGGGAAGGGAGAGAGAGCTGCCGCATTGTGGTTGGCTGTCAATCAGGCCTAAACCACAACAACGTCCTATTCATTTAAGCAAAATACATACATAAACATAATTTCAGCCATAGGATGGCCTGAGGAAATTAGTGTTTCCTAAGAGTTGTAGGAAGTGTCTTTATAGATACATGTCAAATCTTATACTCAGATGTCCTCATCATTCGCTAACTGTACAGTACTCTCAGTCCCTCTTCCCAGCGGTCCTCCTACAATAGTCGATTTCAAATATTAGCAGATAGAAATTTGAAGCTGAGGAATTTTGACTGAAAATTCAGGGATTCTTTCATTATTAGTTATAGGGAGATTAATATTATTCCTTCTGTCTCTTACATATTATGTATGCAGTGATTTGTCACTACTGATAGTTCATTTCATGGAAATTTTAGCAGATTCAATATAAAAAAAAAATTATTTCCAAGGAACTCACACATGATGTAGAAGAGCTTTGTATAAAAAGCTAGAGGAAGTTGAGTCTACAAAATATATATTAAGATATCATTTATCACTTCCCTTGTTCTTAATTTTATATTATATCTGCTATCCTACAACTATATTACTATTGCAAGCTGTGGCCATGTTCCTGAATTCTTAATGGGATATCAACATTTGTTTGCCTTTTCAGGCAGTTATTTTTGGGTGATTAATTTGGGTGTCAAAAACCAAATGCTGTCTTCCAGATACTATTCTGATCAGATTAACTGTGTCATTATCCACAGGTATGAGGTATTTCAATTCTAGCCCATTGCTCAGTCTAGATAATTAAGTTGTCACTCCTTTAAGCAATTTATTACAATGTAGTATGCATTTGTTTCATTATACATGAAAGCCTGTAATGGGCAGGTTCCTATCAGTGGTTAGAAATGTGATTATGTTCATGACTGTCAAAAAATAAAATAAAATGAATCTCACTAGGAAAAAGAATTGAAAGAAAAAGTTAGAAAACAATGATTTATAACATCCCTAGTTACTTTTTTGATGTTTTCTCAGAATTACAACATCTTCAGCTAATTCAATTTACAGAAATTTGCTTATTCTCCTCTGAACAGGTAATTCTACATAATTGCGAACTTAATAAATTAACATGTATAGATTAAATAAACAATGAATAATAGAATATTAAAAAAACCCATATATTTTTATTGATTGAGATCTCCTTCATTCAGTTAATGATTCATGAGAGAAGAAAGAGACAAAAAGAAGGAAACGGTTTTCATGATGGAAACCATTGTCTGAATGTGCTGAATTAAAGAATTTAAGATTGTCTTTTTCAGAATGAATGTGGTCAAAGAAAATTTTGGATCCTATCACTGGCCTAAATGCACATTTAATTGCATTTGAATGTCATCTTCCTTAACTTCTTTGGCCAGTGGTATTTTAGCACAATCAAGACATTTTTCTAGCTTACTTTCTGGAAGATCACTTTATAGCTGACTATTGCAGAGGTTTTTTCCCTTCAGAGCAGATGCATGTTGTCATTGCTACAGTCAAAATGCCAGCCACTTTAATACTAGTCTTTTTACTTTCTTAAGTTATGTTAAAGTGGTTTTTTGATTGGTTGGGTGGGTGAGTGGTTGTGTGGGTTCTTTTGTGCAAGACTGCAAGTCATTTTTATTCCAAGAAACATTAAAGAATGTTTATCATGTCTAAGAATTCAAAGAAAACCACAGCTTAATGGATTCTATCAAACTGCATCACAAAGACATATTTGTGTATGTTAGGTTGTTTCCCCTGTTTTCTGACATTATCACCCACATAACAAGTGACATTCCTTTATATTACTTCAGAGGTTGATTCCTATCCTATATAATGGTCTCCAATACCTGCACAGCTTTTTAATAGGAAGGAACATCAAGGGTGAAGTACTTGAAACGTGCACTACTTCAGTGACCTAAGTACTCCACTACATCTACAGGGAAAAGATACATGTTTTCAATAAATATTTGTCACAAAAATATAAATGGTACAAAAATTATACATATGGCACTGTGTATATGTATAATATAAACACACACAATATTTGTCATAGCACCCACCTAGAACTGTGCCCTTTGGATGACCTCCAGAGGCTCAAAAGGCTTTTAAATAAGTAAGGAGTCATATAAAAGTGGAGAGAAGTAGCAAATGCATTAGAAAAGAGTGTAGTCTGAAAAGACAAAATCAAAAGAGGACAGGAATGAAAACAAGTTAAAACTACCATGAGATCAAACAAAGCAATACAGTTAGATCCACACCTACATTAGAACTAAGAGGAAGACTATGACAGTTTAGTGTTGTTATTTGAGGGAAAAGTAAACATAATAGATGGTGCAGGGAAAGCTGAAGTAGTCAATGTTGTCTCACTTCACTCTTCTCTCCCCTCAAAAAAAAAGTAAAAAAAAAAAAGATTAATTGTGACCAGACTCCAAGGAAAACTAATTTTAACGTGAGGACAGGAGTAGGCAGAATGGGTAAAACAATAGCTTTAAAAGAATACATAGACTAGATGCATTCAAATCCACAGGCTCAGCTTAAATTCTCCCCAAAGTACTTAGGGAACAAGCTAATACAATCTTGTAATCATTAGTCATTCTCTTTGACAAACTACTGAGCATGGGGAAAGTCCCAGGGTATTGAAGAAGGCCAAATATAGTATTTCATCTTAAAGGGGAGATAAAAGAAGAACCAAGGAGTTATAGATATCAGTCTGATTTCAGTACATGGAAAGAGACTGATTTCTTTTTAAACTAAATATTTTATAAGATCCTAGGAGACAATAAAGTATGAAACAAAAAGCCAGCATAGTTATGTCAATAACTACATAATTTCCTTCTTTACCAGAATGGCTGCTCTCGTGGACAGTGGGAAATAGTACAAGATTCATCATATTATTTACATATAGATCATATAAGATACTCTTATCAGAAGATGAGTAAAGCACAGTCAAATGAAAAGAAACTATTTCTGAAATAAAACAGGGCTTTTTCTCAATTCTTTACTAAAAGCAGGTTAATCCAAAAGGAATCTTATATGAGGCTGTTTCATCGTGGTTTTATTCCATACTTACACTAACTTAGATAAGGGAATAAAGACTATGTGCATGAAAATTGTGAGTCACCCCAAAATAGGAGAAATTGAAAATATCTTTGGGGTGAAGATCAGACTTCAGGATGACCTTTGCAAATTGGAGCTATAGCAGAACTCATCAGGAGGCAATTGAACCAAAAGATGTGCAAAGTGCCATTCACAGGAAGGAAAAAATCAGTCATCTATGCAACATAAAGACAAACTGGCTATAGGCAGTTATGTACTGGTTATATGTCAGGCAAAGGTTCTGTAGGACAAAGCTAATTAGAGTCAAGGCTATCATACAGTTTCAGAATGATTCTCTGAGTAGTATTCTGTGTAAAACTCAAAAAATTATTCCCCCTAGTACTGGGGAAGTTTCATCTGCAGTAATATATCCAATTTTGGAAGTGACACTGATGCAAAAAAAACAATGACAGTATAAAGCAGCAAGGATAGAATAAAGCAGAAGATATGATCTAAGATTTGTTTTGTACAGATTTTTAAATTCTAAAATAAGACACTATGTAGAGAACTTGATAATTGTCTTTTGTCATGTTCTGTGTTATAAACAAGATTATGATCAAGGGTTTTCCATGTTTACTTGGACAAGAACAAAAGGATAATCTCTTTGGTTAACAGTAAAAAGATATTGCCAGATGAAAAAGCCAATCATGTTGGATAAATATTTGTTAGGGATATCCTAAGTTACAGCAAAACATCTCAAGGGGTAGAGGGTTACAGTAGATGGATGAGCTGTTTGAAAATCTTTTAAATATGATGAAACAGGGTGATGACTGTATGATTCTTCCTACTGTTGAAATGTCATACATGTTCCCCTTACTGCAATCCACATAATCTCTGAACTGGCCTGTAAATTGTTTACCAGGCTGTGATTAAGAAAACTGGATGGTTACAGAGCATCAAAATGGTGTAAATGGCACAAAAATGTCCATATTTTAATCAAAAGCATAAAATATAACTGAAAATTAGGTTTTTTTTTTGACAATCATCCAGTTTTCCATTCTGCAGAAAATAACCTCAGTTTGAGATATGATCCTATATGTTAACAAAAAATCACGTCATTTCAAAAATAGTTTTTTAAGACATATTAAACATTCCCTTCTCGTTTTTCCATCAAGATTTTAAAAAAAAAATCTTTATCCTAAAAAACACTGAACTTCAAATAAAGCTTCTATTTCATCCAGAAAAAAGAGATATTACCAAATTTCAAGTCCTTTAAATTTTCACCTACAAGCTGAATGGAAGCAAAGGATTGGTTTCACATATAAAAATAACTTATTCAGCCTGTATTTCTTGCATGTATGTTTGCAATAGCAGTTATTTTGCATCTGAGGTTGCATATTCTTAATTGCTTAACAAGATATATGACACTAGAACCCTCTTTTTCTCTTTTTTCAATGTTCTTTCAGTGATAAGATGCAGGTTTTACACACAAAGCATGTAATGAGTTCTGACATATGTCATTATAATAGCCTTTATTCAATTATATTAATGGATTTTCAGCAGACTATTGGCAATAGTAGAATGATTGTAGTACTTTTTTTTTTTGTCTTAGGAAGTGCAGAAAAACTGAAAACTTTAAAGTATGTGGCTGAGCAAGAAAAGCTCTCTATTAATAATTTATCCAGGAAAGAATTGGTTTTAGCTAGCATAATGTAGATTTGACAATAGCATGTAGAGTATCCCATTGGCCTTAAAAATCCCAATACATAACATTTTTCTCTTGAAGAAAATGTCAATCATGGATCAGCCTAAGAGAATCTTTCCCATGCTCTTTGTGAATCTTGTCATTCCAGAAAACGTAATGTTGTCTTGTTAGAGGCCTTTGGTTGACAGACATGGAGAGAGGCACAGAAGCAAAGCCTGTTAGTGCTACATAATCAAAACTGGGCTGTAGTGTTTTTCATGTAGGCTTTGAAACCTTATGAGTATCTATGGACAAAACTGTACCTAAAGAGAATGTTAAAGATGAATTGTTTTGATTATCATAGTGGACATTGGGGAGGTTAAGGAAACATTGCAGATCAGGCTGTTCATCCTTCCACACAAAATTGAAAGAAATGTTCACCAATACACAGGTTTTAAAATAGTCACTATCTTCTTAAAAAGCAAATATTAATTTCTGTAAAAACAAATAATCTTTAAATAGTCTTTAAAAATTTTACAGGTCATTTACATCCTTAGGGGCAAAGCATCACAACTTCTTTCATCAACTCTGCAGCAGGTCTAGAGTATTTCTGTAATGACACGGGTGTGTCCCTTTTTTGTTAAATTTACTGTGTGTTTTATTGTGCATATATGAGAAAGATCATAATGCTCACACACAGGGATTAAAATTTTGCTGATAGTCTAAATTTGGTTTTACTAGGCCTATCCTTTTATACCTTTCTTTTAGTAGCATTTTGATAGTCTTCTAATGAACAGACTATTTTAAAAAAATACTTAAAAGTATACATGGCTAAGCACCTCATACTTACTAGATTTTTAGTAACACATCTATTTGTTAGAATATCAAATTCTATTAAAATCTAATTTGCATGATTCTGCAATAAAAATTATTTTTAAAACCCTGTTAAGAAAGTGTGTGTAATAATTTTAATTGCTTTCATTATTTAAATTACACATATAAATGTTTTTATTGGAAAACTATATTCCTGCAAAGTGAGAATCCATTTTAAAAACTTTCTTTCTCTCACCATTTCTCTTTTAAGAAATTCAGCTGATTTGCCATTTATATTTTCATTTAAGAAATTCTGTTCTCATTTATTTTGTGTGAAATCTCAGCTTTGAAACAATGTAAATGAGATCAGAATGTGACCCAGTGAAAATGGTTTGCCATCAAAGGATTCACACTCCAAGCTGTGTTATGCAGCTTTCCAAAAGTGACATCTGGCCTCTTGGCAGGTTCCTCAGGCAGCTGTGCTGGTGGCTCAGAAATTGCTGATGGGTCTGCCATATGCAGTACCTGCAGTTTGGCTGCTTCAGGCTTGCTCCAATTCACTGCCCTACCAAATAACATTTGCTTTGAATTATCTTCTATCTGAAAGTATTGGCATACTATTCCTTTTTTTTTTTTTTTTTTTTTTTTTTTTTTTAATTTAATCAGAGATGTGGTCAGAAAGGAGGATTCCAACTTCTGCTACATTGGCTTAGCTAGAGAGAACACTTCTGTGATCTAAGAATATCCCCATGCTGTCAGCTGCTATTAAAGAGATCTCCAGAACCTGACCAACAAGTCTGTATAACTCACCTAGTGCTCTTGACTATCTGGATGAGTCTGTTCCTCCATACAGCCTGTATAACTCTAGAGTGGCCTGGAATCAGATAATTTTGTTTCCTATGATAGAACATCATTTCATGAAACTTTGAAAGTTACAAAATGTCAATAACGCTGACAGTATTTATAAACATGGGTTGCATTTAGAGAATATTTGGCTGTTCGGTATGTTAATAAGATGAAAAATGGGACAAAAGTTCCAAAGGCTGACAGGCATGAGACCACAGAAAGAGCTTTGTTCCTTAACAGGATGCTTTAATCAGTTTTTCTTCTTTCTCTGCACATCTGCACATCTGTACATGGAAACATTATTTAACAGTTGTATTGCTTTAGAACCTGGAGATCCATACTTATAATAAGGTATAGATTCTGCTAAACTTTGTACACTTATAGAAATTAATAATAACAGCAGTTCCTGGCAACAGTTTGCCATATATTAAGATCCTCTCCTCTCCTGCTCCACTTTAAGAACTAGATACCATGCCCAAATTAGCACAACAGAGATGCAGGAAGCAATACACAACTGCTTTGCAAGTGTTCTTGAAGTCAATAGTATAAACTCTGAATTAATATTTCTAATAAGTCCTTGATAGATTCTAATCATTATTACATATCCAACAGTAAATGTATTAAACACAAAACCACAGAGATTGCTTTCAAAAATTATTTTAAAGTCAGAATGTACTCAGATGCACACTTTTTAAAAATATTCCTTAGGCAGAATAGTTAAACATACATTAGCCAAGAAACAGCAAAATTTAGATCATATCTAAAATATAAGCTCTGCCACTCTGAACAAGGATAACAGTACAAGCTATTACAAGTTAGCTATGCAACATCATGCTTTCTGTGCACCTATGTGATGGATGGACTGTGGTAGGCTGACTGTGGCCAGTAGCTAAGTCCCCACTCAGTCACTAACTCACTCTCCCCTAGTGGGATGGGGGAAGAATTAGAAGGACAAAAGCAAGAAAAACTCATGGGTTGATGTAAAGACAGTTTAATAAGTAAAGTGGAAAAAAGAAAACAAGAGATACAAAGACAATCACTCAACACCTCCCACCAGCATATTGATGACCATTCAGTCTCTGAGCAATAGCTACTTTGGAAAAGTTAGCACAAATTTACAATGGGCATATCATGCCTGACCAAATTGATTGTCTTGCTTGTATTTGAGATTGGGAAATAGAAAAAGATGTTTGACACCCTTGATTTTAGCAAGACTTTTGACGTGACCTATTTATATTCTTGCATTGGAGTGTTACATTCTAGACAGGCGGACAAGTAGATGGATGAAAAGTTGGTCAGGTGCTTGAGCTCAGAAGTTAGTGATTAATGAAATCTACTCTACCCAGAAACAAGTGTATCTCAAGAGTCTATTCTGGGACCTGTCCTGTTTAATGTCTTTGTCAATGATCTGGAGAAGGTAGCAGAGTGCACACTCATCAAGTCCACATACATCAGCAAATTGTAGAGTGTAGTTAATATGCTTGAGGGCAGAACTGACATTCAGAAGGATCTAGACAAGCTGGAGAAATTATCCAACATTTTGAAAATCAATAAGGACAAATATAAAGTTCTACATTCAATATGGACTAACGCCCTACAACATAACAGGATGGGGATTGGCTGACTAAGAAGCAGCTCTGATGAAAAGGACCTGGGGATTCGGGTGGACAGCAAACTGAATGTGAGCCAGCAGTGTGCCCTGGCAGCAGAGGAGGCCAGCAGCCTCCTAGGCCAGTAGACTGATGGAGTTGATTATCGCCTTTTACTCAGCACTAGATAACTGCATTTAGAGTACTATGTCCAGTTTTGTGTCCCCCAGTACAAGATTGATAACCTGCAGTGAGTTCAGCAGAGGGCCTCCAAACTGGTTGGGGCAGGAACACCTGCCCTTCGTGAAGGTGATGGGGGAGACGGGCTTGTTCAGCCTGGAAAAGAGGTGGCTTTGAGGGGTGACTGGGCAGCTGCCTCCCCAGTACCTACCAGTAACCAGGGGAGGTTAGCAAGAAGACAGAGGCTTGGTGCATGGAGGGATGATGATAGATAAGGGACATATTTTAAAACAAGAGAGGTTCAGTATGGCTGTAAGGAGAAACAGTTTCCCCATGACGACAGTCAGGCAGTGGTATGTTCTGCCTAGAAAGGTTATGTGTTCTCTGACCTTGAAGATAGCCAAGACCTGACTCAATAAAACTCTGAGCAATCTGGTAACTAACTGTGTTCTGAGCAGAAAGTTGGACTTGAGACTTCCTGAGGCACCTTCCAGTCTGAATTATCCAGAGATATTATCAAGGAGCCATTGAAAACTGCTGTGTAGAAAAGCAAAACTAGCCCAGCAAGAGCTCAGTGGAATGGAAGGTTTTTAAATCTCTCTTACTTACTAGACCTTAGTTTTCTCTCTAAAACCTCTTTTTTTTTTTTTTTTTTTTTTTTCTAGTTTATGTTCCAGTAAAATTTATCATTAGAGATTGAACACCCCTTTGATGGTTTCGGGGTGATCATTTCAAGAAATCACAGGTAGATTCGCCTCAAGGAACTGAATGTCACCAGGTTCCATAATATCCTAACAGAGGTATAATGACTTATATTTTTCACTCTTGTATATTCATAAGGGTCATCTACAGGGGGCTTGAGTCCTCCTTTTTGCTCCTGTAACTGTGCAAGGGAATTATTACCAATAAAGAGTTCCTTTAGAAAAAAGCCATGGAATTCCCTATGCCAGGAGTATAATTAGAGGAGAGAACATGCTGTTTTCCTGAAACTGAGAGTGAAAGGCAAAAGTTTTCTTGTAGTTTCACTGCTTCAATACACACAGCCTTTAGCTTACTAGTCTCGCCAGGAATGAAACTCTGCATCAGAGCTTATTATTTTCCTTCACATACCCAAGCAGACCATTTGTCTTACCTTTCACTTTTTGTGTAAGGTCCTCTGAGTATTTAAATTAACTTTTTCTATTTGCAGCGACATATTAGACATTTTCTTTTTATTGATAATGCAGTTTTCTTTTAGTACGATACAGGAGATGAAGAGATGCTTAATACATGTATCAGTGGGACTATATAACCTGATTGCTTCTAATTACAGGGGAACTGGACATAATGAATCTGACAGCCCCTGGTACTGTTATGCTCTGTGTTCCTGCTTTGTCATCTCAATGACAAATACACTGCCTGCATGACTAAAATACATTCTTTTTAGTTCAAGAAACCCTACAGGACAAAGTTCTCAACTATATAAGGTAATATATTTTATTTAACTGTAAAACTCACTATTTTATTTTATGTTACTCAAAGTTAAAATACAACTTATGTGTCGTCATTAAAACATATCCATTTTAAATACGTGTAGGTAAAATTCACACTGTCGGTAAACTTTCATATGACCACCTTTCCAGTACACAGTTTGCTCTGATATCACGCAGTGGTATTCAGCAACTGAATATATTATGCTTTTATTTAATGATCTGGAAAAATTATAAGATAATATGTTATTTTGAATTATTTAATAGTAATAACGGTTATGCAAAAAATGTGAATCTAAATATGTATGCTTATTATTAATACATACCACATGTAAGAGATTTTCCCCTGTGTTTAACTGAGTCTTGTCCTGTTCAAGATAATAGGCTTAGGTTTTGTCGGAGTTATCTTACATAACCTCAGTCATGTAATTAGGCATTTAGTCTAAGTAGTTAAAAATGCTCAATCTGAAGTAACTGGAGAGCAGGAAGAAGAAAAATCAATTGATAAATAATTTAATTATTTATCAGTTTGTATAGTGCATAAGAGGTATACCAAATAAAAATACGCAGCATGCTATGTTTTATATATTGTGTGTCTTACATTGTACATAAAGTGTATACAGAGTTGCATATGTATGTCTGGTTATGTGGCAATATGGACAGGAAGAGACAGAATGACCTCTAGGTCACCCTCATGTTAACCCCTTCTCTGCAGAGAAGACATTTTACCTCGTCAAGGGGACTGTCTCACTGGCCACTCTCATTGACTATAGAGAAAGCTTGTATGTCTAACTTTTACAAAATGAACCTCAACATTAGTTCTGTGCTTATTCACATGCAACATCTGTTTCCTAGGAGTTCTGCTTTAAAAGAATGAAAATTCATACTTCTGATACAAGTGATCATTTGCTCTGCCTCTAACCTGGCACCAATGTAGAGACACAATTGATTGTTTTGGTGTGAAGTATAAAATATGACGGATATACAAAAATGTTCTTTCTTTAAATGATATATTTCTAGTTTGCAAGCAACATCTCAAAAGCAAACATGACAGATGGTAATAAATATAAGTAGCCATTCTGAACCTGAAGTCTCATTATTTTTAAACTAATCTAGCAATGGCATACTGAGGAGCTGTTTTAAGTCAGCTCTTGCAATATAAAGGAAAAACAAGTTTGTAAGACAGAAATCTTTCTTAGCTAAGAATTTTGCCTTTGCTACTGAGATTTCTTAGTTTTCTTTCCTATCTGAAGAAGCCAGTACCTCACTGAGGAACAACTGTCAACAGGATTACAGTGATTTGAACTGTCTGATAATCCTTCTGGATGCTAGTAAGCATTTGTGTTTCAGGAAGAGTTTTGAATCACAGTAAACACCTAGCTCTTTGGCCCAGAAGAATATTGTCAAAATTAAAAGTTTTCATGGACAATTATCAAACATTTTACAAAAAGCACGTGGTTTTTATTATTTTATATGGTTCCATGAATCAGTTGCAGACCCCTTACCATAAGCCTTACTACTCAATAGTCTTTTATTTCTCTCTATAATTTCACAGAAGCAAATACTCATATCAAGTTAATATAAGTGGTAAATACTGACAGCAAATAGAAGGCTGCTTTGAGGTCATATTCTATCGATCATGACTTAACCAACACATCCTAACCATAGCTATATGACCATCTGCAATACACGAAACTTTTCTGTGGGACAGTGTTATCATTAACTGAGTACCCTGAGGTTAAAAATGGTAATGAATAATCCTATATTGGCTTTTTACAGACTAGGCCAAAGAGACAACTGTGTAAATACTTAAGATGTAAAGTAATGGAATACCACTATAGGCATACAACCCTGCCCATGAATACCATCCCTCATTAACTTTTATTTTTTTGTGAGGTTGGTTCAGGTCAGTCATAGACTTTAAGTTCTTACTGAAAAAAAAAAAAAAACAAAAAAAAAAAAAAAAAACAAAACAAACAAACAAACAAAAAAAATGAAAACACAGGATAAAGAAAGCTTTACAGAACTCCCAAGGAAGCTACTCTGTCCTCCTGAGGCAACTCTGAAAGAGAGCTTCCAGTTCAAGAGATTAAATGGGAGGATGGGAACAGTAACAGAGGGGACTGGGCTTTAGCCAGTGATTTGTACCCACACTACACTCTTGACTTTGCATAGTGTCTCTCACTCAACCTAGAGAGAAACATTTAATACTCAAGCCCATATCCTAATCCTTCCTAGAAAAGACTACCAGATATCCTGCTTATCATCTTAGATGGCTTTATAAGAACAAAATCTGCACTGCCATCTCCATATTAGGCAATCATATGCATAATATAATCAGTCTTTAAAAATAGCTAAACGATATTCCATCTCTTTGCAGACTTCCCATTTGGGATGTCTGAAACAATGATGAGGCTATCAATTTTCTCTAACCATTCCTTAAAAGATCTGGGTCTTTTCCCTTCAGTGTACTTGTACAGCTGTTGCCAATGCAACACAGAAGTTATATGCTAGCTGTGGAGTTCTGTGATAACAAAATCTTACTGTAATTTAATGGGAATTGGACAAATAAATACTTTACAGTATTTAATGTATACTATACATGTATATACTTGCCACTGATGTTTGTCCTCAATATCTCCTCATTTGTTATTACTATATTTATATTTCCTCTCAGTATAATTGTACGTTGTGTACACATTTTTCCCTGTTAAGAAAACATGAACATTTCAACTCATCACTCTGTACTATCACAGTTAAACCATGTGATACTTTTCTGACAAAAACCACCACACTGAGTCTTCAGACAGTGTAATGCAGTATAACTTTATAAAATTTAAGAGAGCTACAGTGACCGAGACATTTTGAAAACCTGGCCAGCTATTCACCTCTTCAGACTTTTATCTGAGAACACATAATATTAAATGTTGATATTCTTTTGGCTATAAAAAATGTCAGAAAAAAATCAGTTATCATATATTTAATTTTAAATATAAAATTATTATATCATTAATTACTAGGGATATTAAAGTTTCAGATTTTAATATCATTATTTCTCATGAGGCAAGGAAAATTAGAATAAAAAAAAAATTTATTCTAACTTGTGTGTGTATAGTTATTTTTATATTTTCACAAACTGTTAGAAACATTTTCTAAAAAGAGGTAGTTGCCTCAGTATAGACAGACTTACATGGATTTTTGTCAACTGATGTATAGCTGCAAATTTTAAAATACAAGTTTTCATAAAACTTATTTCTTTGATATTTCCCTTCTTAGAAAAAGAATGCAGTGTTCTTTATTTATACATTATTCCAGTCTCACAGTGCTCTTAAAATCTTTAAAAATGCAAAATGTTTAAAATATCACTCTTTCACAAATCAGGAAATAAAAGCATAGCAGAATCTCATTCCTTTCTACAGAAAATAAATATAAGTGAATCTATCTTCATGGGAAAGTACAGGATGTTTTAGTTACACAACTGAATCTAAATCAAGGTGTGATTGCTTAAGAAATATTAAGCAACTACTAGAAAGCTTATGATCTAGGTATCAGATAACATACAATTAATGAATGAATAATGTGAACAAAACAGAAAAAAGAGACTGGGAATGTCTAGTAAGAATTTGAAATTAGAAAACAAGATGAAACAAAACAAAACAAAGAATTGAAAAAACCCCAAAGCCTGACTTAATTAGTATCAGAAAGTGCTAGATAGATGTTAATGCCATCAGACCTACAAGATGGCGACACCAGGGTGCCCAGTCCATCAGTTCAGGATCCACCATCCCACTACCCCTGTCTTCTTAACTACAGAAGTGAGTTCATCTCATGTGGTATGGTGAGAACAACAGGCTATTTTTTTACCCTGGTTTAGGCTTCAGTGATCAAGAGCAGGGCTGTCCAGCAGGTCCCCCAAAGAGCATCAGTTACATGATTTAGATACATTACTATCTCTTTTACAGTATTTCAACCCTGTTTTTAACCTTTCTTTTGTTGTCCCCATTGGTTCCCATTTTTACATATGTTCCAAAATTCTCTATTTAAAGTTCCCATTGTCCTCTGTAATGCAAAATGATATCACCAATACTCTTATCGAGGTTGAATTGGTCTTACAAGATTTTACTCTTCCAAAATCACCCAACATTCCCTTCCAATCATCCATGAAGTATAACCATTTGTCATAAAACTTCCTCTTAATCCTCCCCAGTAGTTTTTCACATCCTTTTTGATTAGCTTGAATTCAGGCCAGGTCCTAATCATTGGCCTGGATATTTTCTTTCAGCCCTGGCAGTTACTAGATGAACAGACAACATCTTTTAATACATCTTGAGGATGTTTAAATTCAGCTATGACACTGCAATTAACTTCAAGAAATTATGAAGTTTCTTCCATACAGAGCGTTGTCCTGGAAGAAATAAACAGTGGGTGGATAACAGCGATCAAGCCTGGACGTGGAAGAGAAGTAGTATGAATAATACTAAGAGTCTGATATTTTATATCATAAGTCACACCCAGAGCTGAAGCAGCAGTGATTCTTCAGATAAAGCCTTGCCTTTCCTAGGACTACCTTAATTGAGAAAGAAGACCATATGGTCCAGAAACTGTAAACTATGAATTCTTGGAGTATACAGATGTGGGAAGCCTGCTTTTCTAAATATCTCCCATTCTTATCACTAACACACCCATTATCTAAAGTAAATCTCTAGTCAGGATATGCATGCACATATCATGCCTTTATTTTTTATAGTAGCTGAATGTCCCTTTTCAGCACAGTTTCAGGAAAAGAAAAATAACGCAAAGTTTAGGCTTAGTGGCAAGAAGATAATAAAAAAAATTAATGACACATTAGATCAAAAAGGATGTTTCTAATTTCTATGAATGGATATGGAAGAGGCCCAAGGAGACAGTGATACCATGAGAAAGATTAATTTATTTAGCTTCCAATAACTTCTGAGAAATTAACATTCCTAAATATAGAAACATGAACATCAAAGAAGAATCTTTCATGCTTTCAGCTGTGAGGAAAAAAAAAAAAAAAAGACAAATGAATGTCAGGAAAAAAGATTAAAAATCAAGTAGTTACAGTATATGTACCCACCTCCATGTTTAATATACAAGTGTTTTCAGATATGTTCAAAATTCTATTTTTAATAAAGATGATCATAATTACATTAATTGGGAGATTTACTTTCCAAGAGTTGTAAAGCTATTGCAACCACAATCTACTAGCTGAGCTCTGTTTGAAAGCATTGTTGTGGCAGCCACTTTTAGCTTGATTTAAGGTTCTTTAATATAAGACTAGTTGCAGCATCTTCTACCACTCTGAAGAAATATTCTCACACAAGTAGTCTAGTCATTGAAAAACTTCAAACTGCTAATTCAAGCAAGAACTAGAACACACAATTTGCCATATATATGTTGAAAAATAAATTCTATGCACATGAACACCTAAAATCTTGGTTGCTAGACAAAAAAGGGAGAAATTGAGATCTGTTGAGCTCCAGACAGTGTACAGAAATATACAGCAGCAAATATCATAGTACCAGATCACTTATTTTGTTTATCCAGTGGCTGTTCCAGTTGCTACAACCAGGAGACAGAGACCATGCTCAAGCTGCACAGTAGGCATATCTCTCTCAGGATCAGTAAATGGAATCTACCCGTACAATCTTGCCCTTACAGCTGCATCACCAGAAAGCCTTTGTCTCTGAAAGGATGTTCCAGTTCTTCCCCCACCTCATGTTTCTTCCCTTCTCCTTTCCTTCTCACTGCCACAATAGGGGCAAGATTTAGTCTCTGTGGGTGACTCTGGGACCCAGTGTGGCAAATGGGGTTGCTGACCTGGAAAAGATGAGAGGCAAGAGGCACCCAAGAAAGTTATCAGAAACCACTGTCTTTCCCCTGATCACAAGCCAGCAGAGAAAACCCTTCATGAATTTCAGACCCCAGTCTGGAGAAGCATTTGAGTTCAAATCTCATCTTCTTGGCAGATGCAACCATCATGACTTTTTACTCAGAATGAATAACAGCAAAACCACTTCTTGTTCTTCTTCTAGACAATGGAACACTCTATACCATCTATCACCTCTAAGGTGATTGAATCCTTGCTGTTATTCTTCATAGACATGATTTATAATATGTAGTCCTGAATCAGTCATATCAGTCCCAAAGAAGGATGCTGCTATTCTCTCTCTCTCTCATTCTCAAAACACATCTCAGAAAACGTGTCTTTTCTGGATTGGTCTTCAGAGGCACCTTTCTATCCACATTTAGTGCAGTCAGATGTATTTAAAATACTTTTATATTTTCAGCCTTTAGCATGCTTTCATAATTTTTTTTTTTCTGGATTTGTACTAGTTTTATAATTAGCTTGCTAAAATACAAGTTTGATTGTTTTCTTCATTTGAGCACAACTTCCATTTGTTGAAGGATGTCTTTTTGCCTCTATTAACCTCTTTTTCTGAGACATTTAATCATTCTGAGTGTTTATTTGTCCCTCTGGATCTTTTTTCATTTGATGATTTCTGTTTGCCAATATTACTGTTATTTTAAACAGCCTCTAGTGCAGTTACGTTGCCAATTCAACTTACCCTTTACATTTCCTTTTAACTAGCATCCTCAGGCTTGTATAGTTCCCATTTTCTACAGTTCAAAGATATAGCAAGGGTTGTTCCCTCCTGTAGGGATTTTGAGTTTGAATACATCTGATTAGGACTAATGACATGGTTGATTCTCTTTTGGTTCTCTGAAATGTTCACTGTAGAAATATACTGTATTGGAGAAATGTATATAAATGGTTCAAAGCTTTTTAAAATGTAGGGGTTTAGCAACAAGAATTTTCATATTATTTCAAACTATATTGTTCCATTTTTCCTGTTTAAACACAGGAATTTTACTGTGGTGCCTAGAGTATGTTCTCCTCTGCAAGCCACAGTTTCCTCTGTGATCAATAGAGACCAAGTGCCAACTTCTAAGGAAATTAATGTCTTAAGCAGGTTGAATACTCTTCTGAAGGTGATAAGGCTTTTTGTTGTCTTTGTAAGGACAATAGAGAGAATATGTTCTTAATTTAGTCACTATGGTTAAGTATGTAAGTTGATGTGGCATGAATCCAGGACTAATCACAGATTTTAGATAGATAAAAAGAAACAGATAGTGACTCCAGCAGCCAAAAACATTTTATTCATTTTAGCCATTTTAAAGTATTATTTTGAACATATAAACAACCCAAAATAGAAAAAAGTCAGACTTATATGTAAACTAGATTTCTGTACCATTGATGTTAGTACTTTTACAGTCAGATGATCAGTGTTTAGATGATATGTATGAAATTTATCTAGTTACATTTAACATCACTATCCTCAGTTCAAGTAAGGTTCAAAATATGGCAAGAATAACATCTGAATCAACCTTGTATGTAGCTTAATTAGATTTTTGGAACACTTTTCTCAGAAAAAAAAATAGTTTTACATTGAACAATATTGAGCTAATCAGGTATAAAATAGTATAAAAAATGCAGCAGTTGTGATGCAATGGTAGAATGAACAATGAAGAATTTTCATATCCAAGGAAAGTTGCTGAAGGAAGTACATCCTGTTCCACAAGCCCTCCCTGCCTGTAATTATTACATTTATTGCATTACTACTTGTGGTCCGTTTGGAATCTGTAATACAGTGTTTCCAGATAATGAGTTTTCTTCAGATTTATTATCATACCTTTTTAGAGAAGCACAGGTAGAAAAAAAGTTGCTAAAAATTTACTATGGAAAGTCTCGCTCACTAGATATTTTGCCACAAGACAAAACACTTCAGCATGTTCACATCCTGTTTTGCTAAAAATAAAGAAGAAAGATCATGTTCAGATTGGCTTGATGTTGCAGAAGATAGATGAAGAGCAGGCTGGATGAATTTTCACTTAAAGGAAGGCCAAATAGAAGAGTGCAATCTGTTTTAAATCATTTTGAACTTTTACAGGTCTTTTATGGCTTGTCCTGATCAATTCAGAATGGAATAGCAGTGCACATACAGGGTCAGCACTGGTGGTCTCAAAATGTGTTCACTCGTGGCAGGTCCATGGTGGAAATTCCACACTGAGAAGCCACCAAGACAGCCCCAAACACAGCCCCTGTGCCAGGCTCTCAGCAGTTACCCACCAATGCGTGTGCAGTGCATGCTTAGTGCCAGCAACAGATGTGAGCTTGCCTGCCAGCAAATGTGCAATGTACACCCATGGTCTTGGAACCACACAGGAGCTAAGAAATTAAACCCCAGTTCTTTCTTCTTTGCAACCAGACTGATCACTAGCACTAATGTACGCACTGAGTCAAACGCAAGACTTTTGTCTTGATGCACTGTGGTGAAGCATAAATACTAATAAAGACAATAAAGTCTATTAATTTATTGTTAATTTTTCAAATAGAGATGTATGCATAATTTAACATTAAAGTCTTTGTCTTAATATTTTACATTGTTTTTTCAGTTTTTTAACATTTCCTTTTTCTTTCATTCTTGGAGCAAGTGGAGATCTCCAAAAAGAAAAAGAAGGTCTTTTATTTAGTCCTCACTAGTTCAAATTTCATTCCTCTAGAATAGCCACTTTATAACAGAGTAATCACAGTGTAAATGTCAACATAGAGACTGTTTAAACATTTCAAGATGGAGGACACATTTCAAGTTGGAGGACAAGGACAAAGATGTACAATTACACAAAGATTTGTAAAGGTTCAACAAAAAATCCAGCACAATTTAAAAAATATAGTAAAACACTCAAAAAAAAAAAAGTTAAAAAACCTTTTCCAATTCAAACAAAAAAAAAAAATAGAAAAATAGAAACTGTTGTACAAACTAGGGCAAATGAAATATGGAAGTGTGTTAAAAATTCTTTGAGAAGCAACTAAAAGCAAAAGGCTACTCAGAAAAGTTTTAAAAGAAAATGTACAGTTTTAAAATAAAATTATTAAGGGGTAAAAGGAGATTCTAAGGATAAGTCATCTATATGTCCTCTATTTCTTTTTTTCTTGTCTGAAGTATTTGTAAATGGCTATTTTTTTATAAAGAATAATCAGACCAAATGGGCCTTTAGCCAGGCCCATTGTGGTAGTTTTTGAATCTTAGAGCTGGATTATATCAATATGGGGCAAAGTTCTTAACACAGGCTGAAAAATCTGCTCTAGAAGAACAGCTACATTTCTATTTCTCATTTGAATCAAGAAAAACAAAGCAAGCAGGCAGAAACCTCAGAATAGAGTATCTCAGTTTTAACAAGCTTAGTTAAAAAAAAAAAAAAAAAAAAAGAAAAAAAAGCCAATTAGAGTGAGAAACAGCCAAATTGGAAGGCTGTGCATCCCAGCACCAGTTTGAGCACCCAGTAAACCAAAGCACTCCAACTCAGAGCAGTACCTCTGGCCTTGTAACATCTTAATAATTTTACCGAGAGCACAACAAATTGTATTTATAGCATAGTGAAGCACGCAAAACATTTTCTGGAATTCCTGAGTGAGAAACCAGCTTTTATCATCATACTGTTGTTAGATTGATCTCCAAGTCAAAAAGTACATTTGCTTAAGAAATCAATTTGTGTGCATTATAATAAAAACAATGACTCTGCTCCTAGAATATGCTCATTTTGACTGAATAGTTGAATGGCTCAGAGGGTTTTGAATACTTAATTGAATGAATATTTCATACAAATTCCCTATGGTAAAATAATTTTCTCTGATAGCTACCAAATCACCGAAGTGAATGTTCTGTTTTCACAGATGTGCAGAGCAGGTAAAATATGCTATTGACATGTTTTAAGGAATATTTAACTAATGCCACTTTCAGAACTTCTCTTAATCATTTTTTCATATAAAATGCTTTTAAATAATCTAATCAAACATAATGCTTTGCATATTGAGTATTTTTTTTTCTGCTAAAACATTTTTGTGTAAGAATTATTTTTTAAAACTTTACACTTATTAGGGTTGTTCAGATATTCAGTCCATTAAGTTTCCCACAGTTGTTATGGCAATCAGTTTAGTTTTTTAAGGAAGCAGTGATTATGGTACAGTTTGGACATTATGTACATTAAATTGCTGAAGAGTGCTGAGATGAGTTCCTTATGTTGCAGAAAACAGGATTTTCTATCATTTTTGGTCCAGTTCTTACTGCAACAGTTAGCAGACTATGTGTTTGACATTGCTCCTTTATGCAAGAGTATATTTTTTATTTTAATTTTAGGGTCTTCCTGCTTTTCTTCAGTTTGTATGCTTACTGAAACTATCTCTTTCTTTCACCAAATAGGTGTAATATAGAACATATTTGGTAAAACAGCATCATCTTCTTGATATACTATAACACCCACTACACTGTTTCAGACTGTTCTTGTGAAAAGTTACATGCCACATTTCAGTTTAGTTTCTTAATCAGTTCTGGAAACAGTTAATGGCAGCACAATTCATTGTTCCCTATGATGCATTCACATTTACACTGAGACAAAATTGTTGAGATTTACCTATGTCACATGAAGATATCAGTATCCAGCTTATGTTCAGAAATGTTTTTCATGTGGATATTGTGTCTCCAAAAGCTCAGATATTAGGAAGGTGTAGTGGAAGCTAAGTTCAGAAACTCCAATACAAATTAGGTACTGCCTAGTTATGTTTTTCATATCTTAATTTCACTGAAATTGATTGGAGTTGTGCAGTATTTGTAAGGACAGCACTGGTTCTTAGAGCTGATATAGATATCAAATGCTTTGATCACAACACGTGCCTGGAGTACAGTTAGTGCAGCCACAGGAAACCATGACTTGACACAGGGAATGTAGTTTTAGTAGGCCAAGAATAAGAATCTTCCAGCACCAGATCTTTGATACCCTTGCACCTTCTGTCTGAAGCAACTGAATGATGTATGCCAACTATATTTGATCAGTATTTTCTTCATGGAGGTTTCTGTCCACCAGAGAGGAAAATATGTCTAAGATTTAAACAAATCTGTGCTCTAACAATTCAGATAAGATGTGCTAGCATGCCCCCACTCAAGTAATAGAATATGAATGTATATCTGTATTTTCACTGTGTTTTCCACCATATACAAGAAATCCTGGGAAAAGTGGGGAGGGAGGTGATGTTAATTATGCATTTGCACGTTTGTATATCTGTATATATGTGTGTTTGATTATATAAAACAAAGTTACCTTTTTTCTCACTTGAATATAACCTTTGCTTGAAGAGCATTCTATCTTTTAAACTTACAAATGTTCTTACATTCTATTAAGACACTTGAATTGTAAAAAAAAAAAAAAAAAAAAAAGAAAACCAAAACCCCAGAAATTAAAGTAATTGTCTTTTCATGTATCAGATAGCTTGAATATGCTAGTTTAAGGTTTAAAATTTAATGGAAATACAAAATAAAACTTCTGATCAGGTCAGAATGTTTAACAGGGAATGCAATACACTTAAACTAAAGATGTAAATTGAAGCAAGATGCAAAACAATTACTTTCAATTAAGAAGCTGAAGAAATGGAAGTGTATGTGACATAGCTAAACACCTGAAAAAGGGTTAAAAATCTGCAGTCCAGTCAACAACTGAGTTCAAACTGTTGATGACATTATGTACAGGCTGAAGACAGTGACAGTGGTTGTCATTGTTTGAGCCTGGTCAGCAGCTAAACGCCACGCAGTCACTCACCCACCCTCCCCCCACCGGGGAATGGGGAGGGAATCGGAGGGGCAAAGGGAGACTCGCAGGTTGAGATAAAAACAGTTTAATAACAGTAACAGAACAATACACTGACAGCAGTATCAGCAGGTAACATACCATACAGCTGCTCACCACCCACCTGCTCCCAGCTGGCGATCCCAAACACAAAGGCCCCACAGCCACACTCCAGGAAGTGAGAGCCCCTCCCAACCCACTCCTGCCTTTATATAGTGAGCATGATGTCATGTGACATGGACTATCAGCCAATCGGGGCCCAGCCCTCCAGTAGTGCTCCCCCCGCCCCCGCACACAGGTGAGGGCACTGGGGCCTGGGGAGCCCCTGGGGTCTCAGTGTGCTGCAGCTCCTCCCGCTGCCAAACCAACAGGAACTCTAGTCCAGCCCCAACCAGGACAATGCTATAGAGCCTTCCCTGAATTCTTGTCACAAAAGGATTGCCTGATAAGGCTGGAGGAGGGAAATAAGTACATAAAGCTGAATAAGACATGATAGTGATTGAAAGGCAAAAAATAGAACTTAATGCTTGAGACACAGTACAATATTTATTTGGAAGCTTAATTATCTGAAAAGAAAGACTGAGTGAGTATGCAGACACCCCAAATCAGGCAGTAACAGAAGAAAGCGAAAGAAGGTAGTAACACTCTGGCCAGCTTTGTAGAAGAGGGATCTCTGTCTGTGTAAGCAAGTTTCAAGACAGTAAATAAAATTAATGTGTATGAAATACTGCAGTGCACTTTTTCCTCCCTCTCCTCATGACTGTTTTACAGAATTATATTTACGTGCCCAAGAAAGATTTTTTCACTGCATTCCTTGTGCAGTACTAAGTGGCAGGAGGTATCATGACAAACCTCTGTGTGACAGAAGCAAGCAGCTTGGTGTTAATAGCAGCATATCAACAGCTGATGTGTAATGAGAAGTTCCCTAGAGTACCCACTTCCCAGCACTGTAAATGCAGCAATTTGCATGTTGCTCAATTAATATGTCATTCCTTATTTATGTTTGCAGTCTTTACATATTTTACATCCATGACTGATGATGTAGATACAACAGTACAATAAACACATTAGAAATACCAGATGGGTAGGTGGATGAGATTAGATTATCATTGCTGTCATCACCATCACAGATCAACCAGATACAGTCTGATCAAACAAGAAATCCACTTCCACTTAATTAGCATATCCTCACTGTACTATAGTTTATTGGGAGGTGCTGTCCCCTGGCAAAATTTATTAAGATGAATTGTTATTATGAAATGTTATGAGTACAGGCTTCATCTGCTCTTCTCTTAATACACTTCCTAGGACAGTCAGCCAGACAACATTAGTATTTTTTGTTTGTCCCCAGACAGACTGTGTCTGAATCAAAATCCATCAAACTCCTGATCTGTATCAGTGATGGCTTCCATCAATGCAAACCCCCTCCCAAAACAATCCAAAATCCCCCACCAGTCCAAACATTAAATAAGCAGACTCTAGCTTCATCTAAGACACTCAAAGATGTGAAAGATTTCTCATTGCCTACTAGAAGGAATACTTTAAGTTGTATAGTGTCTTTCCAGCAGGTATAATGACTCAAGCCTTGCACAATTATGCTAGGTAGCATGTTAAATCTTTTTTTGGGTCCTACAAAGAAGTCAGTAATTTCAGTACCTGTGCTTCTTGTTATCAAGTAACTGTCTTCTACTAGCTTCCTGCTGGATGACTAACTAGATCAAAGGAGAGTATGGTACTAACATGCAAAGCTGTGTATAAAAGACTTAATAACATTATATCTGGTTCTAGCACTCGAGTATGCCATACTTGCTAATCTAAATCTTGGCAAGTGTTCTAAAAAATTGGCCATAATATACAATCATTTCTCATGATATGTCATAATTTTTTCCCCATGCAACCTGGGTTTTTTAACTCTATGGCTAGTGGTATAAGCTAGACAGAGATATTTCTTTAATAGAGATTTATGTGGTTTCTCTAATGCTTTAATCTTTGCTCCCATGGTTTCCTCTCTATCTCAGATTCCTGTTAGAAACCTGTCAACCCATCTCATTAATTTCATTCTCACATTTCCTATGATGTGCCATGATCCTATGTATGTTGAATAAATTGGATGTATGGGAGTGAGATATCTCCTCAGAAGGGGTTGAAGAAAGCTTTTATATCAGGCAGAAGATTATTTTTGTCTGTCTCTGTAGTTACAAATACATACCCACCATTTTCTACTAATACATCTAGGTAATGTCTCTGGTTCATACTAAGCGATGCAGTAAATTTTTCTCAAATATTCTAGGAAACTTTCCAATTTTACCCCTTTCCCTTTCTATCATAAATATTGATGTATCAATTTGTCTGAACCACAGACCTACCTTGAGCTAAAACTGTCAGGTCAAATAAGTCCATTTAATTGAAGATTTCTGCATTAAAAGGTATAATAATTTTTGCTTTGTACTGGTTCTTTATGTATTATAATACATTTAATTGTGTGCGTGCATTTCTGTAAGTATGTTGTTTAGATGTATTCCAGAACTGTCTACCTCTTCACCAGACTCCTATATATGACCTATTTTTATTTTAGCAAATGCTGAGAAGATGAGGATTTGATTCGTTGAATATTGAGCATTTGACAAGCTAGTAATTTAATGCTAGATACAGTGGATTCAATCAGAGCATCGGCTGTATGCTATTCAACTGATTAAGCAGGAGTTGCACCCATCTCACTAGAAATCAATAGAACAATGTGTGGAGAAAGGTAGCACTATTATGTTCAGAGAGATGTGAAACCCAGTGAAATGTACAGGGAACTATCAACAGAAAAAAAGTAACCATATTTTTAACATTTGGGGAAAATATTTTCTTTTTGCTATAGTTCTAGAGTACTGAAGGTGTTGAGACTCTAATAAAAAAAGTAGGGCTTTTAGGTTTTCTAGGGAAGGTATTGTGGCAAAACGTCTTCAATATTTACATCAGCAAAGACAGCAAGACGGTTCTATTGTACAACTGCTCCAGGATACTTTTCCACTCTATGCACAACTGCTCATAGGATTAGAGAGAGAAATGTATAACTACCATGTGTTAAAGCTGCTACAAGTGGGCATTCATAGAATAAATATCAGTTCCTAAAAAGAAAGTTAAGTTCCTGTCGCAGTTACAAAACAAAACAATACTTACACTTATTGAGTAAAAGTACTTCTTCAGCAGTTCAACATAACATGCATTGGCTTTGCTAAGTACAGAAACCTCCTAAGGCTCCTGAGTGAAGCAATATGACACTCCTTAGTACTGCTGAAAGGGAACCCATAAGGGAATTAGCAATTCCACCTACACACTACATAGGTGGCCCTCGCCTAATGAAGGGTGCATGTTTATTCCTCTAACTAGATGCCCAAATATAAAAAACTAGATGTAACAAGATCTGATTTTTCTTCCTGTGAAATCCAAATACCAGAGGGTTTGAGAAATAGGTGAATATGAGAGTCAGAAAACACAGGTATCCAGTCCTCTTTCTATTCATAGCAATTCGTAACTGTTGTTGTACTGCTCATAATTAATTTAATAGGAGAGAGCCTCAGTGTTTTTTTAATATAAATACTGATTAGAAGATGAGATAACTACGTATGATAAGCTTTGGAGCCTTTCTAGAACCTCTTTATTACTAAAAAAAAAAAAAAAGGTATACATTACCAGCAACTACTCAAGACAATAAATTACTGCTTTTCTGTGCCTCTGCCTTTCCAAGTTAATGGCTCTGCTTTCATATCATCTTTTTGTCAGTTGTGCAAATCCATCTTTTTAGTAGATTTTTCCAAGGTAGTTTTTATGATAAATATGTGAAACTACCACAGTGAAGTCCTCTTTTTCTCACTCTCTGTTCACAGATACCATTTTTTCTTCCTTCCCAAAAGCAGAAAATAAATGGAGGAAAACTTATGCACTGAATTTGTTGTCCCTCTTTTCTCATTCAAAAATTCAAAAAGTATGGAATAACATGAGACTATGAATTGTCTTCCTTTTATGCTCTTTTTCAGTTACACATATCCTTCAGATAAATCCTTTTCTCCATGCCAATTATATACACGTGTATGAAATTTTTAACAGATTTGACAATGACCTTAATTTCAATAACATAAATAAATGTATTAATGATAGGGCAGCAGATAGTACCCTACCACTTGCTAACTCAGCATAGAAAAGTGCAATCATAGATAAGAAACCAAACTTTATCCTATCCACAGCAACACACTACACAAATGCTTGTTAAATAAATAAATAAATAACCCCTTTAACAAATAAGAACAGAAATGAGTTCTCTGAACTCAAAAATATTTTTCTGGAGTTATTAGAAGGTTATATACAATGCATGAAGATAATGCATTTATCTCACTGTCTCCCCAAACTCTTGCTTTTTGTCAACTAGATGGTACAATCTTGGCTTCAGACAGGAGACTCATAGATTTTGCTGGGAATATAATCTACTCATTTTCAACATAGGGTGATGAGAGCAATATGTCTAATTGCATTTACTTTGAACGTTATAAATGGGCTGTTAGAACAGTACTGAAGTTCAAATCCAGCAATCTGTCATAAGTTTTAGCAATAATGGTTATAGGGGTTATATTGCTTTTCTTTCTACACACTGTCCTGAATTGAAGGAAGTATTAAATTAATTTTTTTAGTTGTACCTCTCTCATCCTCATTTCATACTGGTTTTGTATGCTTTCATCTTACAAAAAGGTGAGCAGCTCAAAGGTCCTGCCCTTATTTGTTAGTTGCAGTTCAGAAAGATCCAAAACATTTTGAATTCTTATAGTTTCTTTGGGGATAAATGCTTTTAAATCATCTTCAACATCACAACAAAATAACAGTGCAAGGAAATACATCAGAGTACTTCTACTGCACTCTGCAACCAGTTCCTAGGGGTAGTGCACTAATCTGGAAGGTAGAAAACAGGACTATTCAACATGGGTAATGACATTGGACCCAGACTATGATTTTGCTATCCTGACCCTCAGTGTAAGTGATCATGGAACACAATTAGAAGCGGCAGGATTAGGCTTTTAATTTCTGTAAAGGTCTTTGAAGTCAAGTGTTTATCATGGCTATGTTCTACTGATTGCAAGAGTCCTATTAAAGAACAACCAAGCAGAGACTGAGAACAGTTTGAGTGTTATTGCCCCTGGACAAATAGTGCCATAATGCTGAGAATAGAAATCTCTAATGTCTTTAAAATATTAGCCTGGAAGTAATAACACTTCTGTGAACTTTATTAATTTTTACTAGTGAAGTGTGGGCTTTCCTCATCTCAGTACGACAGATTTTTTACGTAGCGTTTAAAATAAAGATCTGCCCACAACTCCTCATGTAAAGAATGGACTTTTCAAGTTGTAATTCTCTCTAATATTCTGTAGGAATATTCCTCTCATCCTCCCACTCTCCCAGCTGTTTCATCTGCAAATAGAAGTCCATGATTCTCAGCAGCATCACTTGGACAGCAAGCTGATTTAACAGCTTGCCACTACCTAAACCAGGAAATTTTACTTATCCCTTTTCTCCTCCCTTTTCTTCTCTCTGTTCCAGAACCCTGATCTTATCTTATGAGCCTGGTGCTTGTCAGTCTTCCCTAAGAGCTAATTTATTGGAAAAGGGAAATAGGGAAGGGGAAGGATCAGAGATGAATAAGGTCATGGGGTCTTCTAGTATGTTCAAAGTTGATTTCAGAGAGTTGAAAGGCCAACATGAACGGGACTTGTTGGGCTGCAGGAAGGTAAGGCTTGTGAAGGCAAAAGATGTAAAATCTTCCCTCTTGGTGGCAGTCATTAGGTTGTTTTGACTGCTCATGAAAACACAGCTTTTGATTTCCATGACCTATTTCTGTGAACTCACACAATCCCCTTCCTGCAAATAGGGAAAATTCCAAATCTCTCTGTAACAGGCATGTATTCAGTCAGACATTGTAGTATAGTAAAAGTATGCTTATTCCATCTTCATAAGTATGACAGAATAAACACATGGTCTTTCATAGAAACATATAGGCATCTAGGTACATGCTATTTTATGCCAATACAAACACTTTGGCAGTCCACAATTCTGGCTCTTAGGACCAAAAAAAGCAAAAAGTCAATGATAAGACTATATCAAACTCATCTCCTCCATTTGGGAGTCTAGACATCAGATGTATCATGACAGCTAGGTCATTTATTGTTCCTCTGTATTAAATGGGAAGAAACCTCTTCAGACTATGATTTGTTCTCCCTGTCTTTGGGAAAAAATGCTCTGTGAAAAAGCTCATCACTTCCAAATCAGAAGAATTCCACATACTATGCTCTGGTATGATGCCTAGTTTTTACTAAACTGAAGTTATTATATATGGCTTCCCCAACTTCTTCCTCTGTCTATCTCAGATTCTCTGTTTGACATTCATTTGAATTCAATACCTTCAACATTGTCATAACATCAACTGTAATCCATAAACAGAAAACTAATATTTCCTCTGATTTCCACACTTTACTCCAATAGTCCAAACTTTCACATACTCACTAACCACTATAGACTTTGGATCAAGCTCAGAAAATAGGACATGATTGGAGTAGACATGAATGAGACTCTAATAATGAAAGATAAAAATCTCTTACCTGAAGAACACCTTTAATAAAGTTTTATACATATGCCAATAGCTTCGTTAACTATTATCTTATTTTATTCAAATTATTTTCCTTTCCTTGGTTTTGTTTTGTTTCATAGACAATATAAAAATAGATCTCTTGACACCAAGTGTCTTCATTGTGTGCATATCCATTCTTTCAGTTTAAGAATTATATGGCAAAGTGACTGTTCATATTAAAGGATATGTGTCATAAACCTCAAACACTTGATTGATACTGGCATAATTGACACTGCGTATCAATTCATACTGAACACAAATGTTCAAAAAATAGTTTGAATGATATTGTCAAAGTGTTTAGATGGAACTTGGGCCACAGCACATCTTTAAAGAATACAAGATGTTAGAAAATACAGTGGAAACCTGGAAGTTCCCAGTGATTACAGATTGAACCAAAGCTCTAGTGTGCACTTTAGGACAATTAAGATTATGCAGCAGTAGAAATAAATATAACTGAAAAATTAAAAAAAAAAAAGTGATTTATGCTCTAAGAGGTGTTTGAAAGTCATCTACACATGGTTTCTTGACACTGTATTTCTGAAAAGGTAAATAACTAATTAAACATACTGGTAAACAAGATCAATAACTAGCATTACTACGTAGTGGTTAGTAAGGTATGATTAAAAACCTAGATTCCAAGCTTCAGTTCCTTGCTTGCTCACTGACTTTGTATGAGACATTGTTTGCTTTGGTTCAGCTTATTTAACCCTCAAGCAGCATAATAATAGTTCCCAGGGCATAGTGCTTCAGAGCATAGTTTGAGGAATTAACTAATTGACACATGTGCAGTGTTACATTCCTTGAAAGTGTACAATATACTCTTAATATGATATATTATTATTCCACTGAAGGATTCCATTGACTGATGACAGGATGCACAGCCATCGAAAACTCTTCAAATCAATGTCTGTCCTGAGAAATTAGGTGGCAGCAGTGATCATAAATAACTTATTTTTATCTCCACTTGGCAAAATAATTATGCATTTTTCCTTTCGCGTGTAGATACAGTCATTGTGATTAAGATTTTTATTATTTTTAGAGTGGATGTCTTCAACAGTCATTGGCTCAGGCTGACACATAGCAGTAAAAGACATGGTATAACAGGCAAAGTCAGCACTGTGGTGTTCAGCACCACAGGAGAGCAGAGACTGATTATAAGAAGATTGAACTTTCCCCCCGAAGAAGAGTCAAGAGTATTAAGATCAAGTAAAAAAAATGCAGATACCAGAATGGGTCAAAACTTTGGAAGTACTCCTGATTTCTGTTTGCTTGGAACAGTGGTAGTTTACTAGTGCAACTTTTTATACAGCAAATCCTATCTATTTGATATTTTGTGAAAGAGTGCTTTTGACACCTTTTTCAAAGTCACATACTGAGCCATACACAGTGAGCTGTATACAGTGCAGGAGAGTGTTGTAACACCCCAGAGGTTACCAGGTACTTTGACTCTAGTATGGAATTAGCTTTGGATGGATTTTTTTGTGGAACAGAGACTTTAAATTTAAAGCCCTACAAATAGCTTCTTATTTACCCACAGGATGATTCTGATTCTTAAGCTGTTTTTAATGAGGGAGTTTAGGTAGCTCCATGAGGTAGCAATATGTGGTGCTGACAGGCTTCTGGATGAAACCAATATTTGAAGTCTTATATTTTGGATGTATATCAGGATTCATGATTTAGAAACACATATATAGATATTACAATATCTACGTATCTACATACTGTGAGATGAATTTGACTGAATTTTCACAGTGTCCCTTACTGAAATTTTAGGCAGCTACACAGTCTGCTACTTTAAAAAATGTGCTTAGTACTGTGGTACAATGCCTTTTAATACAATCCTAGTATTACCATTCAACAAGTGTTTGCTTATAATTTTCAACACTATAATGTTATGCTAAATGTTGACCTTCATATTCTAAACAGGGACATCACCTCATTTTTCAACATAGGTGCTCTTTCATTATTTCAACTCATCTTTCCCCTAAAGTGGAGAAATAAAAAAGGGGCCAAAATCTCTGTTATTCATTTCTTATGTAATCACAACTTTACACAGGCCAATCTGAAGCCACATTGGCCAGAGCCAAAAGAAGTAGTTTTGGGATAAAGATGGGAGTCCTACAAAACCCAAATAACTCCATTCACACTATGAGTCTGAGAAGATCCCAAATGCTGTGTGCCTCCATACTGTGTTGTATTACATCCTAAGGGGACTCAGTTCTCCTCTTCACAGTTACTGCTGCACCCTCCAGACTGCAGGCTATTTCCATCTTTCCAGTGCCACATTTTTTGAAAATGTCCAAGACTGCCAGACAGTAATAAGATTTTTCTAAGGTAGCAAGTAATGGAGTCAGGTTTGCTACCCACACACATTCTCTCTCCTTTGCCCAACAGGATATAGATTACTTTCAGCACACCAGCTAGGGCAGGAGGGACAAAGGGGATCCTTTCCCTGCCCAGAAAAGCCTGGAATAAAAGGCACAGAAGAACTGATGTGCAGATGCACACATGTGCAGGTGCTGGAAGAGGTCAGTACCTGAGTGTTCCTCAGCAGGCAACTGTCACACCAAAGGGTGCACAGTTATCTCAGAATTTCAAGGAGAGTTATGAAGAGAGTATATGCTTCACTCCTTCACATTGCAACAAATGTGCAGAGGCTGAGAGAAGGACATTTGATCCTTTCAACAGACAAGGATTGCATTGGTAATTATGCATTCATAATTATTGCATCTCTAGGAGAAACAGGTATAAAAAACATGAAAATGGGTTTCCCCATTACACTTTATCTTATTCAGGACACAAGCCAATGTCATACTACTTGTTACTTCTGTAACATTGTTGCAGTTACTTTACTTACAGGATTTTAGTGAAATAGGAGTTAACATGCACAGAATATATTAGCAAGATATAATATGTGGTCCTCAAACTAAATTAAGACTTTTTTTTCTGAGTGAAATCTCATCCTTGTCAACAAGGTTTTTATGGTTGTTTTATACTAGGGGGAGAGGTAGAGCAGAAAGTATTTGAAAATTAATTAAAAACATGTATTTATACATAGAAAAAAAAGTTTTGGCATTAAGCTTTATCCCAAAAAATCTATGAAATAGGTAGGGATTTTCTCACAGATTTCCCTGGTCTTTGGTTTGGGCCTTGGATGAACAAGTAACAATTAAAAAAAATAGAGACAAATGTCTAAATGACAAGTCACAGACTTGCAGTTCTAAAAATGTAATGTGGCTAATGTTTATTGTAGTCACATGTTTATCTGTAACACTGATATGAACTATAATTAAAAGGATGTTTTGATCTGTAAAGAAAAACAAAAATTGGCTTACCATTTATTCATCTATTTTCTAAAAATATCAGAAAGAAGGGTTTTAGACAATTCATCACTAGAAAATAGGCTGTCATTGAATACAATAATCTCTTTCAACAAGAACAATGTGCTTATTAAAAAGTGTAAATTGCTTCTATATCATACAATTTTATCCATGTTGGTTTGAAAATACTAATCTTTCATGGGCACTTTTCTAACAATTACAAAATTACCTTTACATAATATATTCAAGACTACAAAGTCTTTTAAAAGAAACATTTAACAATTTGGTTTTAATTGAAAATATATATTGAACTTATAGAAGACAGTATTTCCTCCAAGATGCAGATCTTACAACATGCATTAATCCTTTCTGTCTGTGGTTCCTGCCTTCTGAATTGCAAGATATTTATTTAATTATTCAATATTAAAACAATTAACATGGTCTGTATAAAATAGCAATCTCTTCCAGTGTAGATTGACTCCAGGGTGGAAAATAAGATTCCTCTTCAAAAGGCAGAAAGGTGCAAAATAATAAAAATTCCCCCAGCCACATGGAGTAGGAGAAGCAGAAGCCAGCACAGATGAAGCCAGCACTTAGGAGATGGAGATAGTCTCCAACAATAGCTGAAACTAGCAGGAGCAGCAGGGATGATCCAGACTCATCTGGGATATTATGCTCCTGCCACAGCTGCCACCCACAAATGAAAGCAGTAGCTTGCTGTTGGCAACTGAATCTCCAAATTAGCTTCCTTCCACTGTTTTCTTACCATGTACACCTTCCTCCTTCACCTCTTCGATTAGTCTCTCCCTTAGGATGGACTTTGCGTTGCTCCCTACTGCATGCATATTTAGTTGTGAATCATGAAGCATTCATAAGATACTCCACTCTTACCCAAGAAAGAACACCACTTCTGAACTAGAGGTACAATCTTGTCATGTATCTCTGTGTAAATAAAAAATTATCATTTTATTGCAGCTGTAGTTAGGACTGATTGTGTTTATAACACTTTGACCTATCTGGGACTTTAATACACGGATCTGGGATGGTGCTGAGCTGTCCATTCCATGGCATCTCCACTCTGCAGAAGTCTACTCTTCCCAGCAGTGGTGCATCTGGTAAAACTGTACTAGTTCTAGCTCTGCATAGTACCTATTCCAAGGGGAGATATGCACTTCCCTGAGCAGACTAACTACTATGTGTCCTTGCAATTACTGCTCTTGCAAGTGAAACTCCTTGTACCCATACACGTAAATGAAGGCCTGGTCACTATTTATTCATCATATTACCTTTTCTTCCATATTTTGGCTTCTGTCTTTAGATGTTAAATTTGAACTTTTTAGTAGTATGTGTATGTGCTTAATAGCCAGCACAACAGGTGAGGTTTCTAAGCACTACTAGAATAAAAATTAAAGTGAAAGGAATATTCTGCAATCCTGTATAGAAACCTTTAATTCTTTAAGATTCATGACCATTTGAAGCCAGATGTGTGGTTCCCTTAGGCACATCTGGAAATCATTGTCTTAAAGTATCTCTGGATCAAAGTATCTTGCTTGGCAAGCAGCTAAATGTGCACCCTTCGCAGGCTATTGGTCAGAAACTGGTAATTAAACAGTACAAGTGAAACAAAATAATTATATAAAATATTTACTAGTTCATCAGATGTTCGAACTAATGTGTATAATTTGCATTAAACCTCACACTTCTAATAGTTTTAGCTTTAAGCTCCAGGCTCATTTCACCTTAAAATATTTGCTGGCAATATTCCCACTTTGGTTTTAAGTTAATGTGCTTATGTCAAAAGAATAAAAAGCAAATAAACAAACAAAAAAACAAACAAACAAAATCAGAAGAGGCAATTTGACAGAGCTTTACAGACTAGTTTCACACAGGAACTTAACAAAGGACTCAACCATGGTGCTCCTTCCTTAGATTTGTTAAGTAACTTCTTTCAGGAAGTATTTTTGTGTGATAGCTGAGATAATGCAATAATTTTAATGGAAAAGATGCCTGAAACTCTCAGTTCTTTTGTTGGCTGCTTCCCAGCAAGGTCCATTCAGACACCCCTATAGCAATTTCTTGATGAGGTCTGAAGATCTTTGTGACTTAAATCTTAAATTTTACATCTAAATTACAGGAGCATTTTAGACTGAGGAAGTCTCCTGTTGCTTTTTGTTGAACATACTTATGTGATGAAGTTGATCTTTTTAGAGAAAAAAGGCTGGAATCCCTTCTTTCATTAAGGCTATTGGTATACAAACCTTGCTGAATAGTACAGTAACATTAAGTGAAAGCAGATGTAATCTGATTCAGGAGGAAAGGACAGAAGTGTGTCTAAAATCTGTAACTAGAGAACATAAAGAAAAATACTGCTACTCTTTCTCAGGGTCCTGCCTAAAGCTATGGAAAACCTGGAGTCATAATTTGTGTTTATTTCAAAGCCTGTGAACGATCAGTGTCACAACTCCATGCAAAAGTGCAAAACTGAGGTTTTTGCTTGTAGTACTATTTTTCTACAAAGCTGAACTTGAACAAGGTCCTGATGCTGCAAACATTATGACAGGGAAGGGTATTCCAGAATTTTTCCACTATGGTTCCTTGATCTGCATGAAAGACATTGCACAGAGCCCATATTGCTATTTTGCTTCTTTGCACATCCAAATGGCCTAAAACAAGTTAAGAAGAAGGACTGGACTAAGTAGTGAGGTTCACAGAGATTAAATCTTGCAGACAGTTGCCCATTCTTTCCCTCTAGAACTACCAAAGGATTTGAAGGGGTAGTATCTGAAGGGACTCTGGAGTCTCTCTCTTTTTTCATTCCTTTCTGACATCTGTTCTGTGATCCTACGGCTACCCCTGTGTGTCAGCTAAGGGATATCAGCTGCCTCAGTGAAAGTTATGTAAAATTATGGTAAACGAGAAAGAGAAATCCAAACTGGAACAGACATAAAGTAGAGTTATTAGGATGATCAAGGGACCAAAAAGCCCTCTGAGAGAAGACAAAATAATGGGTTTGCTTAACTTAGCCAAATATGGAGACACATAAAGTATGTTATGCACATTAGAGTAAATCACCATGTAAATTAAACAACAGTGTGGAAAACTGGGAAAAGAATGACTGTATGCAATTTAAAAGGAAGGTTCTAAACCCCAGAAGAAAGTTTTCTTCTGAAACAACCTGACAGTAGCAGCAATGGGAAAAAAAAAAAAAAATAGAAAACCCTGCAGCATTTTAGGGTAGATTAGGTCATTAAAATGACTCTGATACTAGAAGACTGCTTTTGCTAACCCTGATCTGATCCTCTGCCTTGTGTTCCACTGATCCAGAGGAAAAGGTGTTTTGCAGAGACTGGAAGAGGCCATGATGTGAACAGCTGCTCTCTATTCAGAAAATATACCTGCCACCATCACTGCTATGGAGAAGAAAAGTACTGGTGGCACGGGGAGACTGTTCAGCCACCAGGTCAGGCGAGGTGAGCACATATGCTCAGATAATCAGTAATAAAGGACATGGTTAAAGTGCCTCTCCTCCACCCTCACCCAGTAAATCTCTACCTGGCAGATTATAGGCTTCATGGCATTTTTGAGAAGCAGCAAACAATTCCAGTTACTTAACATTTCATCAAATTAAGACTTATTTTAAGAGAGATACTTTTAAAGTGCTGGCTGTGTATAATTGTCCATACATCAGAGGTAGCAACTTGTCAGCACAGTCAATGGCAGACTAATAATCTTCTGGTAGCAAGGAAAAGCAAAAGCCCTTCAAACAGACCTTTCATGAGAAGGCTTAATACAACAATCAAGACAGACAGAGGAAAACAGCAAATCAGACAGTAACATCTAAGCGTAAGCATGTGCAAACTGGAAGGCTTTTGCTCTGCTCTAAAAATCACCCAGCAAATGTACATTTTACTGGCTAAGAAGGATGAATCGTGATAATCAGGCTTATATGCAATGCAGATTCCCAGTAAAGTAGGCGATAGAGATTTCTGATTATTGCTAAACAGAAGGGTACAATGGGAAGGCTCCTTTTGTAGAAATCATGTATCTTATTCTCTCTCCATAATCTTTCATTACTAGTCAATGTCAGCATTAGGTAATTAGACAATGTGGAACCAGTCTCATCCTACATGAATCAATTACATGAATTATTAAATAAAAGAGTATATAATTAATACATTTTTAAAATTATGGACAACTTTTCAAAATCCATTTTCTGAAGCATCCTGGTCATTCAAAAGTGTGGTTTCTATTCTGTTGTTTCTGTTGTGTTCTGAATACAGATGTTACATATTTTCAATCCCAGGTGGAGGCAATTCCAGCTTCTAAATCAACGTTTTCCTAGATTTCCCAGTCTTTACTCATTTTCCCCTTATTGTTCTCTGCTTCATACTGATAATTCTGTTTTGAAACTTATCTTTGTCTGCATTTAATGTGTTTACACTGCAGGGAGTACTTATCATACAACTGGAATCAAAGATTATAAGGGTAAATATCTTCGAGGGACATGATAGGATTTAAATGTTGACTGTCCTGTTATTTCATGCCAAGCTTAGGATCACTGTGTGCTGCCTCACCTAGGTCCCTTGATCACTGTTCCAACAATGTGAAACTGCCTCCTAAATAGGCATAAAACATTCCCACTTGGAGGCCTCTCTTTACAATCATCCAAATCAGTGCCAAAGTCTATTGGATTCAGAAGAATACAAATACATCCTTGAATTTTTTCTGATTGAGCATTCAAGCAGAAACTGAAAAATATTCAGTGGATGCAAATATGCATGAATTAAAACAGAAGAAAATATTTGTAGTTCTCAGAAAGATAATAGAAGTCTAAACTCAATCTTGTATTAGGGGCTAGGAAGGACTACACAACCTTAGACTTTGCCCTACAGCTGGGAGATATAAACCATCCTTTGACTAAGTCTGATGATTCTGACTGGTTGATGTGGAATGATTTTCACTTAAGATTTTTAATCCTCATTCTATTGGGGCCACTTACCCTACTACATGTTTTTACTGAAATATGAAAACAAGCATTTGTTTTGAGAAATAATGTAACCTTTAGAAAATTATATTTTCTGAATAGAAAAAGAGATTATTTAAATGTTTCTAAAAGAATATTCAGACATGATATAATCAAGAAAACCATTCAGAATAAGAGTGGGAACTGGGACTGAAAGGTGGCCCATGACATACTGTAGAAAAAATGAAAGACAAAACTTTTTCAAGTTTTAATTTTCCTCAAAATGCAACATAATTAAGTCCTGCAAGACTTTTCAGGCTGTCCTGGTTGGGGCTGGACTAGAGTTCCAGTTGGTTTGGCAGCGGGAGGAGTGCTGCAGCACCCTGAGACCCCAGGGGCTCCCCAGGTCCCAGTGCCCTCACCTGTGTGCGGGGGCGGGGGGAGCACTACTGGAGGGCTGGGCCCCAATTGGCCGATAGTCCATGTCACATGACATCATGCTCACTATATAAAGGCAGAAGTGGGTCAGGAGGGGCTCTCACTTCTGGGAGTGTGGCTGTGGGGCCTGTGTGTTTGGGATTGCCAGCTGGGAGCAGGTGGGTGGTGAGCAGCTGTATTGTACATTACCCGTTGGTGCTGCTGTCAGTGTATTGTTCTGTTACTGTTATTAAACTGTTTTTATCTCAACCTGCGAGTCTCCCTTTGCCCCTCCGATTCCCTCCCCATTCCCCAGTGGGGGGAGGGTGGGTGAGCGGCTGTGTGGCATTTAGCTGCTGAGCAGGTTCAAATGACGACACAGGCTGTAGTCTACTGGGTGTTTCCATCTGCCACTTGAAGTATTTCAATAAAAGTACTTCAAGAAAGGTTTTTCAATAAGCATTTCGTTAAATTATGTCATGAGGGCACCTGGACATATTCCCATAAGAAAAATTTGTTTAGTTCATTAAAAAACATAATGGGTTGCAAACTTAACAAATTTCAATGATGACTTTAATTTTGGACTTTGCTGTTATGGACTCTCATGTTTCCATGGTCCTTCACTGAAAATAACGTAAAGGTTAGTTTTTGTCTGAGATGCAGCAGCTGAGATCTGATGTCCATAAGTCAGGCCACAAGAAAAACATTGAGAATGTTGCTGATTTTCTTTATTAAAAAACATAAAACAGACCCAAAATGAAATTATAAAAATGAATTACCAACCATTATTTTTTTAAAAATAGATTTCTCGCCTCTGTCTCAGACTTTTAAAAAAAACTTACAGTGAAGCTTTGTTCTTCTAAAAGTGAAAAAATCTGTCTGAACTTTACAGAAAGGACATCTAAAAGAAACACTTTGGTGCTGAAAAAAAGACAGTAATTCTACATGTGCAACAGGCTCTGCATGTTTGATTTGTTGTCCTGCACTGCCAGTGCATGCATTAGCACCTGCTCAAGGAGAATGCCAGACCACAAACTTCTACAGGAGATATTCTCCACAGACAAAGTAGATAGCTGGCAATATCAGGAAAATGTCAACTTGGTCTTTCTCACATTGTGTAAAAGCATTTCCATCTCCTTTTGGGTCCCAAACTGTGCCAATCCTTCAGGCACTGTCCCTTGTTCCAGCAATCCACTCCTTCCTATTTTTGCTAACACCACCACTTCAGCTGGCAGACCATCATTGTTAGTAGAAATTCAGCAGATTTCCAGACATCTAGGAAATTCGGGCAAATGGCCAGGACACATGTTTCTGCCAACACTGGCAGCTGTACATATCCCTTTCCCAGATTCCCCAAGGACTGAAGTCCTAAAGATTTTGCTGCTATGAGAAAGCCATTCCTTCCCTTTAGGCACGAGAACCCATCTTCTCTTATTTTTACAGACTTTTTTACTTTTTCTATGTTCCCCTCTCTCTTCCTACTGCCACCTCCCCAGGTACACTGGGAATCAATAACATAAACTAGAGGTGTTCCCACCTTCAATTTTCATTCTCCTTGCAGTCTGAGCATAAGTGATCAGGAAGCAGAAATGTTGATGCAGCCAATGATCACTCGGAAAGTGAGAAAGCAGCCAGATGTTCCAGTCCATGTTAGTTGGTAAGAGGGACTGGAGCTACTCAGTAGCCAAAATTTGAGGGAAGAACTAGCCACGAGGGGAAAAACAAATTAACCAAACACGTGTCGTGTACCCCCCACTCACCAAAAAAAAATAAAGCTAAAAGAAAACAGCAGCCCCTCTAATGGCAAACTAGAGATATTACACACTCAGTCCTCCAAGCCTACACATTTCTCTAGCTATTCAGAATCACAAAACAACTCTAGGAAAACAAGAAATAATTTCTTCTTTCAACAAAAACAGCCCTCTTTTTTTTTTTTTTTTCCTTACCTTTATTCACTTTGTTAACTTGCAACTATA
This sequence comes from Tyto alba, assembly GCF_018691265.1. Classification (NCBI taxonomy): domain Eukaryota; kingdom Metazoa; phylum Chordata; class Aves; order Strigiformes; family Tytonidae; genus Tyto; species Tyto alba. Next base: position 59,836,988 of record NW_024881282.1, read on the forward strand.
TCTTTGAGGTCTGTTCCATTCTTCTTTTCTATTTCTTCATTTTATGTCCTGAAAATCCCAGGTGTCCAAAGAGATGTCAGAACTGTAATACTCATAATCCAGCCCCTAAACTTTAGTGACTCAATGCTGCACCGGACCATACAGTGTCCATGTATGAATTGTGTATCTCAAGACAGTGTTAAAAAAGATCTGTATCTTAGATACAGAGTGGTCTATATTAACATATCACAATGCTGAGAACATTGACATGGCTTAAATCCTATCCCCTCTCCTCAATATTTCGCATTCCAAAGCCTCTAGAAAAGGAAGCCCTGCTCCACGTGAACCTGTTTTTTCAAAACATGAGCAGATCTTGCTTCTGACTTTCAAAAGGACAGAAAAGATGTCCTTGGTGCCTGATACAATATTTTAAGTAATTGATCTGAGTTTAGAGCAATCCATAAGGAAAATCTCATTCCTGCTTTCTTTTAGGACTGAAGGTATTTCGATCTTCAGCATTTCCATGTAAATACTTGTGTGTTTAAGGTTTTCTCAGTCACCACTGATGAGGGTGGTTACTCCTGCTAGTGGAAGTAGGGGAAACATGAAGGAGAAGAAAATAGAAGATGGATGTATATATATCTAATATCTAGGGGAGAAACGATATTGTTTCAGGTGCAGAACAGCTTTTCTGCATACCTGCTGCCAAAACAAGATATCCACTAAAGTGAGGTTATTTCCTGGTGGTTAGGACACTTACTTTGGTGCAGATAAACTCGTAGTCTAGTCTCAATTAAATGATTCAACAGTGATGTCTGCATTTCATATGAATTAGATAAAATGCAAGATTTTATCTAGTGCATCATGGACATTAGAGGCGGAGGAGAATATATGTTATAAAATTCTTACATCTTGTGGGATAAAGGTGACATTTCCTACTTGGGTGGTTTTGAGAAAACCAAATACATATTTTCAGGTAAACAGCAAAAAAATGGGTTTCTATGGAAAATTCAGGTGTTTTCTATGGGAAATTCAGCTGTGCAGAATTTTTGAGAATCACATTTTCAAATTAAATACCTAATGCAGAAGTTAGGTAGAGCCTAACTTGGTTCTGTGCATGGATCACACCTTTCACTTCCTTTCTCTCTAGCACAGCTGCTTTTCCTTTCTCCCATGGCCGTTTTTCTACAGGAGCTGGTTTAGAAGGAGAAACCAGACAGTGGCTCCACTCCCACTAGAAACCGCTGAGAATGACTGCTTTGAGAACCACTGACTAGGGTTGTTTCATCCTTACTTTTGATGCTTATGAAATATCCTTATTATCCATAGATATCCTGGTTTCCTGTCAAGAAACCATGAAACAAGGATTATTCAGCATGACATGAGTAATTAGGCTTTCTCACACTGTATGACAGGTATCTCTGTTGTAAACCTAGATTTCTTACAATGTGTATGAGACACCATAATTTTCTCACTAAGACAATCTTCCATGAAAAGAAATAACCTAAAACACTCTATAGTAGTAATTCCTGGGGAAAAAAAAAAAAAAAAAATAGGCTATCTGAAGTGAAGCTAGACAAAAATAAATCTATTAATATATAGTGTGTGCAGAGAGGTGTAAGAAATAAATGTTATATCGCTTCATTTGTGATAGGCAAACAAAACTGAGCTTAAAACAAACTGTCAAGAATTAAGATTAACCCTCCTAAAGGATCCTTGTATGCATCCTTTATACTGTCAACATCTAAGTGGGATTTCACCTCTTCTGTGTAAGAAGAAAAATAGAGGAACAAAAACAGCAAACCACCAATTTAATGATTGCTTTTATGTAAATATATCAGCATGTGCACTCATGCACAAGAACATATACACACTGAGTGATAACAGCATCTATACCTGTTACGTAGACAAAGATGATGTCATTATTTTCCATCTGCACTTAAAATGAATTTTCCATTAACACATAGAAGCTTCCCCAGGACTGACAGTTACAGTACAGCCCTTCCAACAACACTCTGATTGTTTGTAAAGGTTTATAATAAGCCAGGACTTGCAGAGAGTTGTCTTCACAACTTCTGATTTCTGAAAATTCTTCCTATACTTAAGGCTATGTTAGAAACTTAAAAGAGATAAGGATGAGTTTGGTTAAAGTAGTATTATTTGCACTCTTGTGTAAGTTTTATTTCTGAGTATCGCCTTGCATAAATCTGATAGGATACTTTTTTTTTTTTTTTAATCTTTTTTTAGTGTTAGGAAGTATAATGAGGATTCCATAAAAGATTGTTTAAATCCCAGTGAATTTGACAATATCAAGCTGTGACATCCTACTGCTTCTTGATATTCATCTCTGCCTTTCTATATTTCAAATCAACAACTGTAGCTAGCAAAAAAAATACTGTAAACCAAAGTCAGGAGAATTATTGTAAACATAAATGTTATGCCATATAATGTCAATTTGCATGGCAAAAAGGAATACAGGAACTATCACAATGTTATCTCTGAATATTAATTGATTTTTTAAATTAATCCACATGGCTTCATATCCTTTTCAAGTATGCCTGCCATTAATATTCTAGCAATGAAATTTGATGCAGGTTAGAAACTCTTTGTAGATCTATGTATGTTTCCTATTCAAGGTCTAAATAAATAAATTGTACTGAGTGAAATATTAATGGGAATACTTTCAGGATTCTATTATAAAAATCAGAGTTTGTAATTCTGAACATTCATAGACAAATTCTAGAACTCAATCTTTTATTGTTATGCCAATTGGTCTTTATCATTCAACCTATACAGATGTAGTGAACAGAGTGCTGAACTGCAAAAGCATAACACCAGGAAAGTCACTAATGATGCAGCCACCTACAGAATTTTTTTTTTTTTCCCAGATGAAGAACTGCAGCCGTCACACAAGCTCTGAGTAAGCCCCCATGACAGTAGCCAAAAGCCTACTCACCTGCACAAAAAAGATCTCACTGCATGTCCCCAGCTGGAACTGACTACCTGAATCCATTAGGAGCTAGATAATAAGGTAACACCTAATTCAAAAAGCAATAAATAATACCCATCAGGAGGAACATAGTTCTCTGACCTCCAACACCACATAGAAGTTGCAGTCTGAGGAAAGGAATTGCCACCTGTAGGAGCTGTGCTGTCCTCCACCCATTCCCAGGGGCCATCTGAACTGGCTGGTGTACACTGCATGAGTGCTACCGAGCTGTGATTTGTGTGAGGTCTGTGTTTGCAGGGCAAGCATCACAGTCCACCTGCTGTGTTTGTCCTGATACAAAAATAAACTTGAGCTTATGTGTCAGTGACTGCTGTGATTCTACTTGAGCAGGCCATCATGCCAATTTCTCCATGATATCCAGAAAACTATTTTACAGCTGAAGAGCAGGTAAACCACAGATGAGATCTGCAACTTCTGGAGTCATTGACACAGTCCACAAAACACTTAGGAGAGTTTTTCTGTCCCTGAGTCAACAGAGACCTGGATTCAAGATACTGGAAATAAATTCCAGTCGATTGCTTATATGAGACATGAAACTAAGACTAAGGAGTCACAGGGGGCCTAATCCAATACTACAATGGATTATATGTTGCTTAACTGACAATATCTCCCATAATTATTGTAGAAAATATGTAGCTTCAAATTTGTCATTTAGCACAAGGACTCAGGAAATCCACTTTTAAAACTTTTCTCAACTACACGCTCTACAAAGCTTTAGGCATTCCAGTTGATGTAAATGCACAAAACAATGCAAGTTCCCAAACCCTACCTATTTTCCCCTGTAGGCCCATCAGTTCAAACCCTGATATCCTTAAAAGTCCAGCTTAACTGGTGTGGACTTTGTCAGACTACACCTAGGTATTTACACAGTAGTTGTCCACATCTGAGTTAGTCATTCTCAGGCTCCTTCACAAGCACTGGAGAGAAACAGTATGAAGTAGACATCCTTTGGTTCAGTGAACTGTGGTTTGGAAGTATCTATTTCCCTCTCGTGACTACCATAGGATGCCTAACTAACTAGGGTCTATAAAACCTGATAAAAAAACTAAGTTACAAGTGCTAAAATCTCTCCATGTTTTACTGACCACTTGAAGTGGCTTCCTGTTCAACATGCATCAGTTGAAGACATTATTCTTCAGTGCCAAACTAACTACAAAGACAGGCAACAAAGATACTGAACACAGGACTCAGGATGACAAATAAATTCTGTATTATAAAGACGGATAGTAAAACATTGCCCCTAAAATGCTTAGATCTGCTTCTTTGTCTCTATACTCCCCAGTTCTTGATCTGTAAAATAGTGACAATGCACTTCTCTTCCTTTCAAGAAACTTGGGCATATAAATATTGTAAAGAGAGCAAAATCAAATCTTGTGAAGAGAGCAAAAAAGAGTAACACTACTGCTAAGTAGAGACAGATAGTAATAAGCCATTCTCTATTGATAAGTCTGTCTGCTTTTCCTAAATTAAAATTAAAAGCCTTTTCAATCTTTAGTAATTAGAAAGATCTTTAAGAGGATGACAAAACAAACAATTTTATTTTTTATTATATTTTCATTATAAAAAGAGTTTAATTTGAAAAAGTATTCAAATCCAGCTCCTCAGAAACATTGAGATGGATAATTCATCCTGAAATCAGACAGAACGCCCTTTGTAGACCCAGGTCCAAGGTATTTTTTAGATATGTTCAGCAGAAAAACTCCTTAATAGTTAATAGTGTCTTACTTATCTAGCTGAAATGTATTGAAAACAAGAAAATGTTAGCCATTTTGCAGTTTACCATTTTCCTGTGCATTATTAGATTCACTGATACGTTTGCATTAAATGATGCAAAGTATTCATATTTATCAAGTGCAAGTATAGCCAGGCCTTCAAAGTTGATACAACATCGGTTACATAATGCTCCTAATACGTTCTCCAATGCCTGTAATGGAGATGGAGAGACCGAGTGACTTGCCCAATGTCACAGCTCAGCTGTTCTACTTTTAGTTCTTACACAACCAGGTTTTTTCAAAAGGCAGAATGGTGCAGTTTTCTTGAAATACACATTATTTTCCCAAATTGGTAGCAATGTGCCAGAAATGATGATAAAATGAACAAATTTTCCTAATTTAAAAAACTGGCTAGAGGGAACAAGGTGTCATGCTACCCAGGAAATGAGTAACTGCATGGCACTGGACACCATAAGGGAGAAGACTCCTGGGCCGTAGAGATCAGGCCAGTATCTACTGCCAGTGAGATGGTAGAACTTAGAAGCGTGAGAGCACACTCCCACCAAACAAGATTGCGTCTTAAGCAACAGGAGCGTAAGACCTGCATCTGTGTAAGAGTCCAATTTTAATGGAGAGAATAACAGGATACACTCTAGTTTTTCCCCCCTTAAATTTCCAGCACCCTTTCAGCAAGAGGATCTTAGATCTACAGGTTTTTGAAATATTGTATTCCCACCTACTTTCAACTTCCCTATCTGTTTGTTAATTTCAAGTTCTTGGAGTAATTTCATCATCTGGCAGTTATGTTTTCCTTTCAGAAGACTTCTGGAATATTTCCTCTCCTCTGGAGCTGCCAGAACAGCAGGCTTCGAGGGAAAAGGTGAGTGCCTCTGGCCCTCTCCAGAATAAGACCAAATACAGCTTGTCTAAGAAAAAAGCAAAGAGAAAACTTCAAGAGAGAAAGAAGCAAGACAAAATAAATCCACAGAATGATTTGCATATTTTACAAAATTTCACAAATCATCCAGAAGTTTCTATGGTCACAAGGATTTCTGATTCATCTGAAACATTTTGAAAAATTCTCTTAAATTTATGGGTTTTCATTTTGCACCAATTTTCTCCAGGTTTCTACTAAGCTTACTACCTTACAGATTTAAAAAACAAAGAGAGCTTTCTGTGCTTTTGAGGCCTTTCCCTCTTCTGTGTCTCAAAGAGAATCAGGAGTAACAATATTTTTCAAGTTTTTCTCAGAGGTTTCCTTGTCTTGACAGGGATAATAGATTGGCCTCAGAGGTCAACTTCATTCTCACCCACAGTTTAGGAACCCTAAAGACTGAAGATAATAATAATAAGAAAAACAGCTCTCTCTGATCCTGTGGTATCACACAGAAATCACGGTCTCATGTTCAGACATAACTAGGTCATTTTCTTCCAAAAGAAAGATAGGTTTGGCATATCGTACTTTCCAAAATAAGTTCACTGTTTCATTCACTAGTAACTGCTCTTTTTGTTTTATTATTGGCAGTCACAAGGCCAAATGATTTCAAAAGTGGCCAAGCACTGATGTGTTAGGAGAAAACACAGGATGGACTCTTCATTTGGTCCAAATGCAAAAGGTCTGCTTTGAAATGGCATTACTTTTACAACTTCTTCAATAAAGGAAATTGAAACCAGCTTGTAATGTATCTATTACATTTACTAGCAATTCCTGTCCTAAATTATTTCCTTTCAATCTCAGTGAAGTCAGTTAAATTCTAACTCACAACATTAAGTCACTTTTAATGCTAACCTGAGACTTTTGCTTCCTATAGTGCAATCGATTTTACAAAGCATTGGAAAGCTTTCCAAAAAATCCTAAGATCTTTTCTGGCAGACATACCTACAGTAGAAAATGACTCTAGACCCTTGTAGACAAACATAATATATGCATGTGTGTGTGTGTGTGTGTGTGTGCACTCGTGTGTGTTGCAAATTCCTCTTTTCTTGATAGAGAAATGAGTTGGGAGGAGATACAGGTCACAATAATATTTATTGGAATATATTTTATTAGACTGTTACTAGGAATCAAACCAGTATTATTAAAAGCAGGTAACTATTTGCATGGTACATTTGCTTATTCCCTCCCACTGTTCTCACACCCACGGGTACAGACTGTCACACCAACACTGCCACATGCACAGCCACTCCCAGCCCCCCGGGCTGTTTGCTCACAGGGAGAGCCGCGCTGGCTGGCGTGCCAGTGGCTTCGGGGTAGGTGTGCAGAGGGTCCCTCACAGGGTCCCTTGTTCCCTCAGCAGCACATGCAACCCCGGTGCCTCTGATGGCACAGAGCTGCCACAGCCACCTCGGATATGGACCGAGTTGCACGGCCCATCGTCAGTGCTGGCACAGCCTGGTGGCCTTACGCATGCTCAGTAGAGTCTGTCTGGGTCTTTAATTTATTGAAGATGCAACAGGATGACAAATCTCCAGCTCTTGTCAGCACTTTGGAGATTTTGACACTTTTCCTCTCAACATGTATTTTTTCTCTCTTCAGCCTGCTCCATTCTTGCTGATGGGTGTAGTCAGGACCCACTCACAATTGCTTGTGCAGAAGAGGTCTTTATGATACATGAATGTGTGTTTGAGTCCTGACTTCAGTCTACTCTCCTCCCTCTAGTACTACAATCCCAAAAAGGAACTGTGTCTCTGGTGGTCCCTGGTAATATATTGAAAGTGATAGCACAACTAACAGGGATTAAGTATACTTTGGGGGCTGGTGGGTGGGGCAACAGGACTGACAGACTTCTCACTTTATCCTTATTCACATCTGAAAGAAGTGTCAGTAAATAAACCCCAAAATGTTGATGGCAAGTATTGCATTGTAACAGACACAAAAACGTCTCTTGTGTTACATACAGAGCCTATTGCACTGTTTGTGGTTAAGAAAAACTGAGCCCAAGACCCAGCTGGTGTTTGGCACAGTTGCCAAAGTGGAGTATTCAGCCCACTGAAAAATAAATATTGTTGATAGGTCCCCATACAGTAGTCTCAAATTATTGCCCTGAAAATTGTAAAGCTGATAATGTGAAATGAGCAAAAAATGCTTGTCTGAAACCAAAGCACAGTGAATTTTCTTGGGAGAGAATGTAAGAAATGGGGCCATAGCTCCACTCATGCACCTAGCCACTAAGTACAGTCACAGCCAAGCTAGGTCCTCAGTCTTTTCCTCCTCTCTCATCTTCACATCCATGTAACTTGTAAAGTTTCATATCCAGAGAAATTGATTGGAGAATGAGCAATGAAATGAGTAATGTAATTTGGTGCTTATTGTCACAGAAGAGACAGCATGGTGTTGGCTTCTTCCATGTCGACAGCAAACAAAATTCAATTACTGTTTGGATATAATCAATTATTGCCAAACTACCTGCCAAGTCTATTTGCTCTGTTGGCATGAAAAGAGCAACTCCTCCAGAAAGAATGTCAAGTATTCCCGTGGTAAAGAGCAAAGGCAGGGGAAGGAGAAACAGAGTATTAAGAAGAGGTACTGACTGACAATAAGACCATTTTTGGTCATAGTTTTGCTGTGTAAAGCCCCTAAAGTGTGACAAGGAAAGTAGTGTCAGAGCAGATCCAGATGGAGCTGAAAAGGCTGTCAACTGTGCCTTGCAGGTGCTCCACAGCACCCACAGAAAAAAAATGTCTTGCAGCTGGTCAGTGGAAAAATCACTGCAATACTCAGTGTAAAAATGTCACTGATATTCTATCACTCCACCAAAATTTACACACACAACAAACTTTCTCTGAGCCTTTTCAATTACACCAGAGAAAAAAAGCCAACTGCCTGTGGAAAAAGGCAACCATGTGTACTGATGCTTTTTAGAATCTATTTCTCTATTCAGTAGCACAGAGCTACGAGCCTACTCTGAAACTGAGTAGGTGCAGCTGAGCATCATGCAGCCACCTATTCACTCCTTCCCCTTCAGGGATGGGGAGGAGAAAAAATAAAATGAAAGGCTCAGGTGTTGAGATAAGGACAAGGGATGACTAACCCATTATGGTCAAGGACAACAGACAGACTTGTTAGGGGAAGAAAAAAGGAACATCAATTTAATTCAAACACCACCACCACTAAATTTAACAATCAAACACAGTAGGACAGTGAGAAGTATAACCACATTCTAAAAACACCTTCCCCCCACCCCTCCCTTTTTCCCAGGCTCAGCTTTGCTCCAGATTTCTCTCCCTCCTCCCCACCAGTGGTGCAGGGAATGAGTATTGCAGTCAGTCCATGTCCCATTGTCTCTGCCACTCCTTCCTCCTCAGGGGGAGGAGGACTCCTTTCACTCTTCCCCTGCTCCAGTGTGGGGCCCCTCCCACAGGAGACAGTCCTCCATGATCTACTCCAAATGAGCCCTTCCCACAGAGTCCTGACCTTCTTCAGGTGCATCCACCTGCTCTGGCATGGGGTCCTCCATGGGCTACAGGTGGGCACCTTCTCCACCATGGACCTCCATGGACTGCAGGGGCACAGCCTGCCCTCTCACCACCAGCTGCAGGGGAGTCACTGTTCCAGCACACCTCCTACTTTCTTCTGCTGACCTCAGTGTTAGCATAGGTATCTCCCTCCCAACTCCTCCTCAGAACTCCTCCTCCTCTCAAGTTCCCCTTCTTAAATTTGTTATCACAGAGGCACATCCACAGTTGCTAATTGGCTTGACCTTGGCCAGAGGCTGGTCTGACTTGGAGATGGGGAAGTTTTGAGAATCTTCTCACAGGGCTCACCAATGTAGCCCCCTCCCCCTGCTACCGAAAACCCCAACCACACACACAAACCCAACATACCATGTAGCTTCTGAACTCTAAAGTTTGAGGTAATGATTTAATTATGGGAATTATGAATCAATAAAATGAAAATAGTAGAAGTACAGACAAAAATGGGAAAATACAGGTTCATGTCACTTTCTTAATTTGAGAACAGGGAAGGGATTGGGTTTCAAAATGCTTTAAGGTAAAAAAACCTGTAATACACAGGTAAATCTATACTTAGGCACTTCACATGCAAGCTCATCATACTAGAAGGTCTCCATTTTAAGGTTTTTTTTTGAAAGTTACTGCAGTTGATACTCACCTGTGTTTTCTTTGTGCATACTAAGGATGTGCATATATGAAAGTTGTAGGTATATAATTTACATACTTTATCTGACTTCAACATATATGACATGAATTTTAGAAAGTGACATGGATTATAACTTATAACCCAGAAAAAAAATATTATTTACTGTAATGAATTTCTGCAGAAAGCAATGCTAGAAAAAATTGACTGAAGGCACCATTAAGCAAGTGGCAAATAAAAAGGCAATTTAGCAAGATCATTTATTTAACAAGTGGAAGTAGACACTGTTGTCTCCACTTTCTACCTACCACTGGCCCCAAAGAGATTCTTCCTGAATACTTTACCAGTTACTTCCACTAGGCATTTATTGGGAAGATACTGATGCCACCAGACCACAAACAGGTACTGATGCAGTGATACCAGTTTGCAATCTGTCAAGGTCAGGTTTTCCCCTGCAAGCCAGGAACAGCCGTCCCGTCCTTCTAACTGCAGAAACAGGTTTGAAACTCATGGTCTGGCCATAACAGAAGGTTGATTTATTTTCCTGATTTAGGCTGCAGTGGTCAAGTATCCTCAAGCAGCACCAACTGTGTGATATGCAAACCTTATTCTTTCTTTTCCTGTTTTTTGACCCTTCTTCTCACCACCTTTGTACTTCCCCTTTTCCACCCTCAGTCCCAAAGAAACAACCTGATGATTATCCTCATTGGTCCTGGTTTCAATATACCTGTTACCTAGGCACTTTCTGCCTTATGTGGTATCGCTGATACCTTTACATTAGGCATTGCCGGCCTTTGAGGACTTTAATCCCCAAAAGATCACTGGACCTTCATTATCTGCAAAGTTTGGCCATCTCTCCCATAACTCCCCCTTAAACACCTGTGGACACACACAGCCTGATGGCACTGCGTGTCATGTTTTTAGCCCTTCACTGTGTTACTACCACATCCAGTGGTTTCTCATGTTGTTTCCATTGATTTTCTACATCCCATTCAGTTATCTCAGCAATTAGGCTCAGTCAGTGGCCTAACCATTTATTTGCAGCCCTAACGTTTTCAAGCAGGAAGGACAGAATTACCTGTGAACAATATATAATCTCTATTGTGTTCATAGAATCATACAATCATAGAAAGGTTTGGGTTGGAAGGGACCTTAAAAATCATCTAGTTCCAACCCCCCTGCCATGGGCAGGGACACCTTCCACCAGACCGGGTTGCTCAAAGCCCCGTCCAACCTGGCCTTGAACACTTCCAGGGAAGGGATATCTACAGATTGTCTGGGTGGCCTCCCTTCCATTCAGCATGTCAGCTGCACCACACAACTTGGTGTCAAATGCTTTACACAAGTCCAGGTAGATGACGTCAGTTGAAAATGGCGGTGTATGACAATGTAATGCATTTACTAAAATAACAGAACAACCATGATGAGCCAGACTAAAAATCTGTTCAGCCCAGTTTTTTAATAGTAGACAAAGGATGTCTCATTTTGCAAAATAAGTATGAAAACAACACAAGCAAATGACAATTCCAGTTCACTGTCCTCATTTTCAGCAATTTAAAGCTTAGGGACTTCCTGGGTCCAAGCTTGCATCTTTGTTGTTGTGTATGTTATTATCAACAGGCATTGATGGATTTTTTTTCCTCATAAACTAGCTTTTTAATGGGTGGAGTCAAATACTATCACCATTCCAACCTATGCATAATATGATAATGTCATATTTCCAAACTTCTGCAGAAAATAAAATGATCCTGAAATGATGATTCTTAGCTAAGGTATCAGGGGAAAAATGGTAAGAATTTTCTGCATATAGTTATTCATTTTAAAATAAAAAGCCTTAGAGAAATACCATTAGGAAAGGGGATTTTTTTCAATTGTCTTTTTTCATTCCCAAAACTTTGTTGGCTGATTTTTTAGTAATAACTGATTACACACAACATAGTCTATTATTTTATGCTACTTACACATTATAACATGACTCTTTTCATTGTCTTTATTAGTACAACTTATTGTGGCAGAAGGAAAAAAAATGATTCATTTGAATTTGGTTTTAAAATTATTACAGTGATAGTAGTAATTTCCCTCCCACAACGCAATAATATGTTGATAATAATCACAAAATGAAAATTCTACTCCCAGAGATTTTAGATTCTAAAATAAATATGCACATATATAACATGGAAGAAAAAACAAAACATAACAAAACAGATCATTGGATAGCATAGAAAATAGGAACAGAAAATAAGTGAACAGGAGTTATTGGGTCCCATCTTGATGATGAAATATAATGCCATTACTTACAGGTCAAAAGTCATTATATACAGACATCCCCCCACCATCATGAACACACAAGGTTGCAGAGAAATATGCTGAAATAATGTTATTAAGTTTACAAAGGCAAACACTAGATATGAAGATATTTAGAATACTGTAGTGAATTTTACTTTACTTGCATGTCTTATTTTTCTGAAATAATAGGAAAAAATCATAAATATAGATACCATACAGAAAATAAGGGAGATAAGTGTGTGCTTGTAGAATCCTTACCTGTTTATCACAAAAGGATAACTGTGCAGTTGGAGAGGCGAGGGCCTGTACTGATAGGAAGGATCTTTCCATGATCAGGGCAGCTGAATAGTTCTTGCCAAACTTTTAACAGGTAGATAAAAATTATCAAGTCCTCTTTTCAGGAAGTTTGACTTGAAAATTGGATCCAAAGTCCTCAGCTCTCACAACTATGATGAAGTCAAAGGTAACCCTCTTTTATGTGAAGAGCTTTGAGGAGTCAGATCCAATTTGGTAACTGAGATAACTTGCTTAGAGAAGAGCTCGATGTTGCCCTCTGTGCAATAGCAAAGCTGGTTAATTGAGGTCCCTGACCTACCCTCTCTCTGCCTGTTTGAAACTTCCCCCACAACACATTTTACTACCCGCTCAGTTAAGATGATTCAACTGTGTATGTGGATTCATGCTGCGAGCCAGACCAATGAAATCATCAGTATTAAAAAATAATAATAACTTTTTGGTAGGTGTTCAGCATCTTCTGTTTGTTGCTCAGCTTCCTAATTCCCATCAGCTGGCTTACAACACAGGCTTCACAAGCAGCTGAGGGTGTGACAAATTCAGTCGGGGGCTAGGAGCAACTAATTGCATCAGGAAGGGAGGCAAACTGGTGTAATAGTTTAGCCACTTGAGAAACTGTGCAGCACAACGACACCTCACAGCCTGGCTCTGGCAGGGCTGGTATCAACAAGGAAGCCAATTAGCCCTGCTGGGCTCCAAGCAATGAGATGTGGAGCTGGGTCAGCTGCTTCTCTATTACACTCACCAGTGTTCCCACTTCCAAGGAAACAGTGCAGAGGCACCTGCACTGACATCCCGCATCTCTAGCGCATGTACTGTGGGGTTGGCTTTCGTGGCTTTCACTGTCTGCAAGAACAGCTGTGCTGCTGAGCCTGAGCTAGCCTTGGAATCAGCACCAGCTGCAGGGTGCTGTGCCCCCCGCAAAGTCCAGCTGGATCCATGCTGGCTCTACACAGGGTCATTTTACATGTCTGTTCATCCATGCCATGCTTAATTTGCAACCCAGATAATCCATCTGTGGAGAACTGAAAGCTGACCATTACTCAGTTTGGTTTTCTGAAGCACTTAATAAGATTGTACAGATGGATGCAATGAAAAACTCGAGAGGGAATTGATTCAGTCTTCAGACCATAATTGTATGTTTTGCTGTAAATAAGATGTCCAAACACGTAGGTGAAAACATAGCGGTGGGTGCTTGCTTTTTTAGTTAATACTCTATCCTGTACCCTGAATGAGACAGGGGTCCTATAGAAAACAATACCAAAACCAACCAAACAAAAAAACACACAAAAACAAATAAAAAAACATATTAACTAAGATTATAATCTTTCCCATGGCATGGGAAGAAAACAAGGCAAGTGAATGTTTGTAGGCAACCTTAATTGTGGTGTTCTATAACTTTTAAGTCATCACCATGGCAACCGTGATGAAGTTCTTCATATATGCTGCTTCCTCTTTATAAGTTTATATAGACAGCCTCAGCTTCTGTCATAATCCTGTCATTATGTGTGTATCTACCTGGCTAGGAGTACAATATCAAGAAGAATCTTAAACCATGGAAGATTATGGTACGCCAAACTAGAAATAAAGTTAAGAAAGTGTTTCAAAAACAATAAGGAAGAGAAAATAAAAATCTTTATTTACAATATGCGTGAAGAACGTGTTAGGGTAGGTTGTGTTGGCTGAACAGAGAATGAGGAAAACATTTTAAAAAAGTGTGTCTAATCACATGAGGGCAGAATTATATATGGCTTTGAATAAACAATACAATGGGGATGACATAAGTTCTAATGAGAGAGAAAAAAAGATATTTACCCTGAAGGACGTGTAGTCTACTAAAAAGGAGATGGCAAAACCTAAAAACTTCATTAAAAATTTAAGGTTATAGGGAAAACATGAGAATGTTTTGAGGCAGAGACAGCAGGATTTGACAATGGGTTACTTTTGAAGGTGACAAAGGTATACACCTGTGAGATAGTGATACCAGCAAAGGAGAACAGGACAGCAGAACTGGAGAAGCTGCCTCTTTCTAAACTAGGTTACTACAAGTTAGCTACTATGCCTTTAAAGAGCCTTTTAAATTAAAAACACCTGATACTGGAATATAGTGAGCAGTCAGAATTCCTACTGATTCTGAATGAATTAAGGGGTGTCTGCAGTTTCTGAATCTCCAGGAACTCCGTAAAAATCAGTTGATATAGTCTTCAGTGCAGTAGTCTGAAAGTCATACAGTGAACTAGAAAAGGAAGCCAGAGTGTGGTTTGTAGACTTGCATTCAATATACACCAGAGGGAGAGGAACCAGTCTCCTGAATTGTGAATCCTGTCTCAGAATTCGTATATTACCCAACCAATAAGAAGTGCAGAAAAGAAGGATATGAGATAAAAAAAAGCATAAGAAAAGGGGGAAGAAGGCCTTCCAATATGTTGTAATGCAGCAAAGATCTGTCAGGGGTACAGCTAAGTAGTTTTATTAAAATAAGATGTGAAGCTTCATGGTCTATTTATATAAGGATAAAAGAATTAAAGCTTGATTTCTCCATAACTTTAGTGAGTGTGCTAACCTCCAAAACAGTTTAAGTGTTACACTACCATTTCTTCCAATCAATGTTTACTGAGAGAAAAAAGCTTTCTACCGTCCTCTGGTGAAAGGTTGTGCAGGAGGCTGGCTGCTGTGCTCCACTCTGATCCCAGATCAGCCCAATTAATAATCAAAGGATGATTAGCTCACCATCAGAGGTCCATAAAATAAAGGTCAGTGAATCCTGATCAAAGCAAATTTTTTTCCTGGTACTTCGAAGTAGAACATCATACATCGCCCTTCGCCTCCTCCTTTGTAGCTTACATGGTTCCTTATTTTGATGACTGTCTTGTGCAGATGTTGCTCCTGGGTACAATATTTTACCTGTGACTGACTGGTTGTTATCAAGGTTTTTGAAGCCTATTTCAGATTTACATATATCTGTTCCTAAGTCTCAGACACTTTTGTTTAGAGATAATGATCTGCTTTACAACAGATTCTACTATAGAATAGGCAACCAGCACTTCTCTTTGCAGAACTATTTTCTGTATGGTATCTATATTTATGAATTCTAAAGCTATAATAATAATTTAACCAGCTATTGTGACAGATGTTAAAATTTATGGGTTAATATTACCAGAACATATATTATTCTTGGATTTAAGTATCCTCTCATCCAATCAATATAAAACACAAAACCAATGCTACTGGGAGATATCTTGATAGTTATTAAGAGGATTTTTCCTAACTTCATTGAATCACAGAATCATTGAATGATTTGGGTTGGAGGGAACCTTAAAGATCTTCTAGTTCCAACTTCATCAGCCATGGGCAGGGACACCTTCCACTAGATCAGGTTGCTCAAAGCCCCATCCAACCTGGCCTTGAACACTTCCAGGGAGGGGGCAGCCGCAACCACTCTGAGCAACCTGTTCCAGTGTCTCACCACCCTTATAGTGAAGATTTTCTTCCTTATGTCTAATGTAAATCTACCCTCCTTCAGTTTAAAACCATTACCCTTCTTTCTATTGCAACAAGTCCTATTAAAAAGTCCCTCCCCATCTTTCTTGTAGGCCCCCGTTAAGTCCTGGAAGGCCTCTATAAGGTCTCCCTGGAACCTTCTCTTCTCTAGGCTGAACAACTCCAACTCTCTCAGCCTGTCCTCAAAAAAGAGATGCTCCAGCCCACCCATACATCTTTGTGGCCTCCTCTGGACTTGCTCCAGCAGGTCCATGTCCTTCTTATTTTGGGGGCCCCAGAGCTGAACACAGTACTCCAGGTAGGGTTTCATGAGAGCAATGTAGAAGGTGAGAATCACCTCCCTCAACCTCCTGGCCACACTTCCCTTGATGCAGCCCAGGATGCGGTTGGCTTTCTGGGCTGCATGCACACATTGATGGCTTATAGTCAGTTTTCCATCCACTGATACCTTCAAGTCCTTCTCTGCAGGGCTGCTCTCAATTCATTCTCCATCCATCCTGTGTTTGTGCTTGGGATCGCCCCGACCCATGTGCAGGACCTTGCACTTGGCCTTGTTGATCTTCATGAGGTTTGCACAGGCCCACCTCTCAAGTCTGTCAAGGTCCCTCTGGATGGCCTCCCTTCCCTCCAGCATATCAACCGTACCACAGAACTTGGTGTCATCCACAAATTTGCTGAGGGTGCACTCAGTCCCACTGTTCACGTCCCCAACAATGATATTAAACAGAACTGGTCCCAATACTGACCTCTGAGGAACACCACTCATCACTGCTCTCCACTTGGACATTGATCCATTGATTGCAATTCTTTGAGTGTGACCGTCCAGAGTGGCCCATCCCTGAAATCCATGTCTCTCCAATTTAGAGACAAGGATGTCATGCGGGATAGTGTCAAATTCTTTGCACGAGTCCAGGTAGATAACATCAGTTGCTCTTCCCTTGTCCACCAGCACTGTAACCCCAACACAGAAAGCCACCAAATTTGTCAGTCACAATATGCCCTTAGTGAGGCCATGTTGGCTGTCACAAATCACCTCCTTATTTTCCATGTGCCCTAGCATAGTTTCCAGGAGGATTCACTCCATGATCTTGCCAGGCACAGGGACTGACTAGTCTGTATTTCCCCTAGTCTTCTTTTTTCCCTTTTAAAACTGAGGGTTGTGTTTCCCCTTTTCCAGTCAGTGGGAACTTCACCAGACTGCCACAACTTCTCAATTATAATGGACAGCGGCTTAGCCACTTCATCCACCAGATCCCTCAGGACCCGCAAAAGAATCTCATCAGGTCCCATGGACTTGTGCACTTTCAGGCTCCTTAGATGGTCTCAAACCATCATTCTCCTATGGTGGCCAGTTCTTCATTCTCCCAGTCTTTGCCTTTGCCTTCTGCATCTTGGGCAGTGTGGCTGGAGGCTTTGCTGGTGAAGACTGTGGCAAAAAAGTTGTTGAATACCTCAGCCTTCTCCAATATATCATGTGTGTTCATGGCCAACACCATGTGACTGTATTTGTTAATAATCTAGGATATTTTTTATTTGATATCTGTTTTAAATCTGCTTGAAGTTAATTTAATATTTTGCTTTAAAAAAAGATACAGGTTCTTGAATGTGAAAATGGGATCAAACGGTACTGTTGCCTGAAATAATGAAGTATTGTACTAAGTACTTCAGAAAGGCCCCATGATATATTCTGGTCCCATGTACATTCTCCCTACCATCACTGGCACAAAAAGTCGTCATATATGATGAGTCATTATAGCTCTATGATCACAGAGAACATTTTCTACAGATATTCAATAACCTTCTAAATTACATATTTTACAGAAGTAGGTCAAATTAAGCAGTGATTGAAGAGTAACATTTCTGAAACTACCCAGCTATTCAGATTTTATCAAGATAATACCATAGAGAAGTGCTCTGCATATTAAGAATGGGTTATCTTTTTGTAATAGAGATCTAAAAATGCTGTGGGTAATGCAAAGGTCTTTTCTTTTGTGACCTCTTTTTAAGTTTCTGTGCTTGCTCTCTTCAGGTGCTATTAACTCATGTTGTACAAGATCAGGGTAAGATCTGAGTCATTGAAGATGTTCATTAGCTCTGCATTAGAGTGAGAGGAAAAGAGCAGGGGGACTGAACAGATTCCTGTGCATGTTCTGAAACCTTCTGCACATGTGAAATCTGCACGTCACAGAAGTGCACTGACACTATCCAGCTAGGCCGTATTAATGGGTCTCCTAGTGCATGCCTTTGGATATCAGATTGACATCTGTTCTTTATTTCTTAGTTGTCCCAAGGGACTTAATTTTCAGAGTTTTTTTTCCCAGTGAATGAGATCACAGGAACATATACCACAGACTTGTGTCTGCCTTTAATATTGCCATTTACATTATTTGCTGGCCATTTCATCCCCCACTCACATTTCCTTCTAGAGTTAAACCAGTCAATAGTACTTAGCCAGTAGAAGCCTGTCGAATAAATAGTTAACAATAGACTTGGGCTGGATGCACCCACCTTGGAAATATGATGCTTCTGGTTCCAAACAGATGTTGCTGACCAGCCATAACATCTCATGTGAGAAAAGGAATTTGGTGTCCCAAGAAGACACAGCTGTGACCACCATTACTTGACTCAGACACAGTAACTACAGATGAAGTTTCCAGTGTGGAAGGCAATATACCAAAAAATCCACCAAAATATCCCTGTGAACTTTTTGTAAGAATGCAATACAAACAGAAAGAGAAGGTTTAAAATAGTACAGCAGAATGATCACAAGGTAACAATATGGCACTTCTGCTCAGTAAAGTAAGTAGAAATTACAGAACATTAGCCACTAAACCATTACCATATTATTTATAGGCATATTAGAGGTGGTCAAAAAGAGAATTCATATTCTGTAGAAAATTCTGACATTTTGTAATTTGTTTTTATTCTGATTAAAAAGAAAATCCAAATGTCAACATTTTCTAGGATACAGTTCCAGCGAAATATTTCTTTGGAAATGTCAGAATTTCAGTACAAGTTTCTTGTTAACAATGTTGAATTATTAAACTCCAAGAGATTATATGTGGATATATCTGCTACTACTTACGATACATGAAACAGTAAAACATTATTCAGAAGAGTCAAAATGAAACTATGATTCATACTATAAATGAAAGATAATGAAATCATAATGAAATAGTCTTATCATACTGAAGTGAGAAGTCTTCTTTTGACAGTACTTCAACCAGTTTCAGTAATTATGCAGCAATAATATGTTTAATGATATTGTCATATCAGTATGATGATTAAAATTCCATTTTATACAAAGAAGTCCACAAGCACAGTTATTGCCTGATGTTATTTATTGATTGTTAACTCTAAGGCATTCAGATAGTTTCATAGTAAGTGTTTCATAAAGCACCCAGTTATGTTTTGCTTTAAAAAAGCCACCAATTTGTCTATTAGCAGGTGCCCTCTTAGAAATGAAAATAAGTTTTGATTCCAGTAAAATAAACTTAGAACTTAAATAGAATTACTGTTAAATCAATTACAATTTTATTATGAAAGTGATTAAATTATTGGGTTTATATGTTCTTGCATTTATATTTTCACAGTAGTGCTTATGGGAATTTGACTATACAACTTCCATAACTAAGCCGAAAATTTATTCCTTGGTGTATTATTTTGTAATCTTCAATAAATAACATCCTTGAGTTTTATGGCCTAAGTATACTGGGTTTTTTTTTGTTAGTTATGTGTCCAGGTTTTTTTAGCTGCTGGGAATTAATGTATAAAAGAAACACTTCATAGACAATACTTCTTGTGCCCTGTAGCATTCTTAAATGTTGGAAGTCTTTTACTGTGGATTTCATTGATTCAGTGCGTTTTAAAAATAATTTATTAAATTTAGTGTTTCATTGAAGGAAAATCACAAGATACAAGAGACAGAAATGTTACTTTCCTAAAAACTTGAGCAGTACAGTTTATTAAGGTCTCCCAGTGCCCTCACCAGGGCTTATCCCTGATCTGATAAAGTGGTGAGGAGCCACCAGACTTCCAGAGGAATTGGTTTAGAGCAGTGCACGCGTGCATATGTGCGTGTGTGTATGCACATGCATGTGTGCATGTGCAAGTGAATATCATTTACTCGGTTGCTGGGTGTTGGGCAGTGTCCCCACTGGGTTTGTGCATGGCCATCATCGCACAGGAAAACGTCCATGCAGTCTGTGAGTCCTGAGTGTAATGTCTCAGGCACAATCCTTGGATATTATGGCCCCATGTGGAGAGTCTACATTTTGTTCAGAAAAGACAAAATTATACTCGAGGACTCAGTTAAATTAGATTTGGAAATTAATAAAATTGTCAACACAGCAGACTCTGCAGTATTTGTTTTGCTAATAAATTCCATTTATTTTATCCCATTCCTCTCATTTTTAGCTATAGTATTGAACTGAATGCCATTTGTTGGGTCACACTTGTGACCTCTCCCATTTAATTTCCTGAATAAGCCACCAAATGAGATGCCTCGGGCTTCTCACCCTGTCATAGCCATTTTTACCAGCCTGTCTACAGATGCATGCTCACACACACACACACACACACACAGAGCACTTCTCAAGTTATGTTCCAGTGTCAATTTCAGATTTTTTTTCTAAACCGTAAATGCTATATGTGTAATTCAATTTTAAAAAGATTTCTGAACATGAATCTTGTTATGAACATCCAAGGTGCAGGCAAGTCTCTGTTGTAACTACATCTTGAACCAGCTCTGCTTCCTTCATACCTGTCTCACTTGTTTTTTGTTTGTACCTTTTTGGATCTCTGAAGAGGGACTCTGCTGTAAATCTGTCAATGAATCCCACCCCTTTTCTCCATGCTGAATGATTGGGAGAAGCAGCCAGGCCACACCTGCATTTACTTGTGGCCTTTTCTCTCTCCTGTCTCTGCGCTGACCTCTTGGCCACCTCCATGTACTTCAGCACTGTCAGTCTCATTTACATGCATATTTCATAGCAGTTCCATATATCCCCTGTTTCCCCTAGTTCCAGGGGTCTAATATACACACTTCCTTCAACAGCAGAGCACAGACATTTACATCCAGACTCTTGTCCTTCACACAGGTTCAGGTATTCCTCATTAGAGACAAGCAGATAATAACACTTCCTGTAGTTCCCTGTCTTGCACAAATAAGTGCATACTTTGATAATGTCATAAGCCATTTGATGCAGTAAATTTTCTACACAGTTCTCTTGAAAACATATTTCCATTGATTTATTTTAGTCAGTTATCTGACACACTTTTACAGTTTTTCTCAATCTGGAATCTTACCTGTGTGTGGAAATCCTATCCTAACTGTTCCTACTAGTAGTCCTGGCTGGTTTATGATAAATTAACATAGTACCAAATTAATCTTTCAGGTCAGTGTCTCAATTTTCCTTAAATCCTACTTAGTGAAGCTTGGATAATAAAATCAGTTTATGCTACTGCATAATTTGGAATTGCAACATTTAATAAGCCCAAATATTAATTTGACTATTATAATACTAGATATCAGCATCCTAAGTAATTATACCTGAATTCTTAAAGTATTATTTTTTCAGACAACATAATTATTTGCAGGTTATTACATAGCACAGAGGATTTGTCTTTGTCAAATACATTTTTTATTTGCTAGCTTTAATCAGTCTCAGTAGATCTGATTGCTGCCATGCAGAAAAGTTGAAAAAAGTAAATAAGTGAATGAATTTCCATTTCATCATAAACTCAAAAATTCTTCAGGCAAAGCTATTCAAAGTACAGATAAATTAAAATGTAATTTATTCTTTTCTTCCACTTCATAAATTAATGCCTGTGTTCTTTGTTTAGCCCCTATTATTCATATAATAGCAAATTCTAGGTAATTGCATATAGGCAGCTGATATTTAGCAAATGATCATAGTGGAGCTTAATCGGTTGTCTTGTGAAAATTGTATGTTTCCTAAATAAAGTTAAAAATGCATTCCTACTAGTAAATCCTTGTTTTCCAGAAAAACATCTATGAGGGAACACTTCAGTAAACAAATACAATGAACACTGATATTGTTTCCTAGTTTAATTTTCCTTCAGACATTATCCAATTTTTATGAAAATTTATGGAAATGGCAGCCATAGACTTCAGAGATAAGTGCATAAAATCTTGTTCCTATATTTAGAATTTATTTGTCAGAATTCTTTTTACAGAGTTTAGGTCCTCTACTTCAATGTGCTCGCTTGAAGATTCCAGTCTAAAACTGGTATGACAAAGCAAACAAAAAAAAAAATCTATCCAAAGCATAGGGGTGCTTTCATTTCAAAAAATCAGCATAAAAATCTTCAAATATTCATCTATTCTGACACTGTCTTCTGAAATGCATATGGTTAGTATCTTCATAAAGTAGACTTTTGAAGGGGGCAGATGGGTATTACTAATTTCTGCAACTTTTATTTTTTTATACAAAACAAAATATTAGAAACTTCTCCAACTTTATTTTAGAAATGCTTAATCATTATAGCTAAATTGACTTATTTTGTTTCTATTGAAAAACATTTCTTGCCAGGTCTTTTATTGAGAACTGCAAGTCAGGATGCTCACCCTGTATATCATCTTCAGTTAAAAACATTCTCTCATTTTATATAAAGGATTTTCTTAAGACCTGGAGCCTGACTGACAGATCTAAGAGACAGCCTGTCCCGTCCATTCACAAAGATAAAACTCTCACTACCTTGAATCCCAACATCTGAAAGGATTTTTTTTAAATTCCACATTAGAAAAGACAGTCCTCCATACTAATAACAATAGAGATGCTGCTACAAAGATTTTGTATCTACTCCATCAGATTTTAACGATTATCTATCTTTTCCCTTATTTTCCCTCTGCCTTCCCCTTCTGTACTGTGTTAAATATATTTCCCTTCTCTGTATCCAGTTTGTATCCAGCCTTGCCAGTAATTTTTCCTTGGCTGGACCACAATTATATTATCTGTCACACCCCTGGGAAAATTTTCAAGCAAACACCTCTGTGCTTGACTCTCCCATTTGCTACCTGGGAGGAGCTACTTGTACACAATTGCATTTGTCTTTACCCTCTTTTAGTAAATCCCTTTTTTATTAAATCGCCTGGGGGAAAAAAAAAAAATGGGATAAGTCAGGCAATAGATACGTTAGCAGGACCACCTGTCATATTGATATGCATGGTCTTTTTCTGGTGCTTGTACATCTATCTGATGATTCATCCCTTGCATTTAGAATATTGATTCTTTGCAGAAGAGACATTTTGTTATTTTGTTATTAGTTTCTAATACAGTGGCATTCTAGCCTCTGAGCAGGACTGATGCTAATATAGAGAATGATAATAACAACATCAGCAACATACTGAGTGAAATGGTCATACACAGAATGTTCTTATGACTGGAGAAATGCAAAAGTGAACTTTTTGCTCTTTTCCTTTGAAGTGAACTCTGACCTATACCCAGTTTACAATGTATGCACCATAAAATTAGTTAAGATTCTGGTCCAGTGCAAGGTATTACATGTTGCTTACATTCACTTTATGAAAAATTTATCATTTAACTTTCAGCCATTTACATTAATGCAATGAAACCAGTCTGAGTTACGTACAGTCTTCAGGCAGTCTCTTCTGAGTCACACTGATCTTCTGTACAGTAATGAGACACTGCAGCCGGTCACCTGTGCTGTGACTGAATGATGAGCTGGAGAGCCTTTACACTACAGAGCAAACTAGAGAAAAGAATATACAGCTCCTGTGGCTCAATATGCCACAAGGGACAGCCAATGAACACATTCAGTGTATGCTTGGAATTATTTCAGGAGACTAAAGTAATGGGAAATATGTCAATTGTCACAGAACAAGGTGTAGGCATTACAGTAAAGTGCTTCTTTACAATGTGTTACTACTCTTATCTATTTCTTTGGCATTGGTACATCTGACTGTGAATAAAGTAAGAAGAATGAGGAAAATCTGTAGTCTTAGGTTGCTTTCCAAGATTGTTAAACCCAGGACAGGAAGAAGGCATTAGATTCACAAAGCAGACTAGAACCATATAAACTTAAAGAAAATGTGGTAACTTAAGCACCAAGGTGCTTGAGGCAGGCAAAGATTTGGATACATAGGTGTCATCTAACTTCTAGAAATATAAAGGGCGTTTTACCACCTAAAGACCCCTTTGAATATAGGCAAAATTCAAATTTTTAAAATGCTACTTTTAACCAGAAAAAACACCTTTGAGAATCTACTCTTATTTCATGTTTAACCTGTGTTGAAGAACACAGTGTGATAAACAGGCCATTTAAGGACTAGGTTTTACTTTCAGTGAGATTTGTAACATATTTTTCTCCATGTCCAACAGAATATACTTCAGTTCCTCTCTCAGTATAATGAGGAAAGAGAAACTTAAATCAAGGTATGGGAAGACTTCCCAAACCCATTTTCTTACACTGTTACAGGTCTCCATTGTTTAGTATAAGGTTTCTCAGGAGAAATTCTCCTATAGTCCTTAAAGGCAAGCTATAAAAAAAAAAAAAAAAATCCAGTAACTACAGTATGTTTTAAGTAGAATTTAGAAACCTAAATCCAAAAGATAGTTCTGTAAGAACACTGATTAATCTAAGAACTGCTTAAATGTCCAGGAGCCCATATGAGATTCATAATCTAGATATCTAGATATCTACAGTGTTCATAAGGGTCTCTTCTCACATAATTTGGACCTACAGTGTCAGCATATATGTATGAGCTGGTCATTCTAAAATCTTTATAATGAATGATCAGAAATACAGAAGGTACAATTCAGTTCTAGTTTAGGTGTTAACATCAGGATGAGATCTATTATTCCATAGAAGTACCTATTTCACTGACCATAAGAAGAGTCTACTTTGCATGCATACATATTTGTTCAGATGACTCAGAATAATTTGATGCCTATTTCATGTGTCCAGATTCACCTCCATAGAGTGGTTCAGCAGCTTTTGAGTGCCTCACTTGTACATAAGGCTGTTTTTAATTCAGCAGTAGACCTAGGTGTGGAATCTAGTAGGCACAGTCTGAAACTATGTATGCTAGGGTGACAACAAAGAGCAGATTGCTGTGTTGCATTATGCAAATTCAAAGACATGAAAGAAGTACAAGAGGAAACTACTTTAGACTGAAGTTTTGTCAAACATAAGAAAAGAATTTTCTGATGGATCAGTGGGTTGCTACTTCAGCATGAGGACGGATGGAAAAACCCTCTCAGCCACTGCATTTGTTCTGGATAATCACATATTTCATGCTGATTTGCGACTTCCATACCCAGAGACTGGCATGAAGGAATAGTAATACCTGCTGTGAAATTTACTGCTTAAGTCTCAGTACTTGATGTTTGGTGAAGGGAGGGTTCATCTACTACAAACAAACCCACTCATGTTCAGGATTACAGAACAGATGATTTCTTCGAGAGAGGAGAAAGACCCTCATGTGAAACTAACATAAGGCAGTACAGTTTTTGGACATATCAGAAGAAGAAAAATCTGTGGTGCCATGTGCTCATATGCCTACAAATATATGTTACATCTGTGCAGAGTTATCTTCATTTTGAAAGCGTTTATCTGACAGAATGTTTCCTATTCTGGTAGGCCCACCTTCTCTCTATGGAGTCCCATAGTTGTAGTACTTGTCTGGCATATTGTTTTGAAACTACAGATGCTCTAATAGCAAAAATATACTTCTGGGACACCAGAAAGTGGATAGAAAACCAAACATGAAGGAATAGATTTCCTTTTTAAAACTGAAATTGTCTCCTGTGAAAATTACAAGAATTTTAATGTATTTGATTTTTTTTTTTTTTTCATATCTCAACAATCAAGAGATAACAGGACAGACATTACAACCATAAAACAAAAAGTATGTATTTATCTCTAGGAGTGCAAATATATGTTGTACCTACATTCACACTTTCTGAGGCTGCTTTTGCCTGAGGGAGGCTCTCAAATATTCTAGCTGTACCAGCTCCAAGGATCTAAACTAAAGCTAGAAATCGGCATAGCATGAGAAAGATGTACCACTTCTTCCTGTGTCCAACAATGGTAGTGTGGTAATAGTGGTAATATTGTTAAATCTAAATACTTGCTTGGCACCACTATCTAGTTTACTATGTAATGACCATGTAACAGAAAGACACATTTCCCTTTATCATCCATATTTCATCAGTACAAAGCAGCATCAGCAGATTATTCTGCATAAGAAAATACTCCATCATTATTACTTACTTGCTTTAATTTATTTTTGCATTTAATGGAATAGGAAATAACCTGTTCATGCTCACTTTCTAAAATACTGAGTAATTTGGAGATGTATAGAGTATGTTGTTTACAGAAATAATACACTATATCTCATCTGTTGTTTTAGGATCTGTTTGATCACCTTGTGAATTAATGTTACTTTACAGAGTGAAATCTCAAACATAACATTCAGTATTTCCCTGGGAAACTTCTATCCTAAAAGTGATACTTTCTTCTGTGCAGTTGAAATAAAAATTCCAGAGGGAAGAGAGCATCACAAATTAAGCCTCTTCATTATTCATCCAAAAATATCAGATCGCGTGTTAAGTTAGAGGGGAAAAGAACCCTGAAAATAAGACTTTGGAATGAAAAGTAAAGAATGGATACTAGGGACAAGGGCTGACCAAATCATCTAAGGCACTGCTTCCTACACTGTGCTTTGCAGACACAAAGTGGTCCATGAGGTCCAAGTGTACTCATGAAGTTGCTCAGGAAATATTTAGGTTTGATAGTTGTCCATGGTCCCAAATTTCTGAGGAGGATATTCCATGCTGTGGTTTTGGATCTTGCTATGAAAGTAAAAAGAACAAGCAAACAAAACAAAACAAAACAAAATGACAAGGAAAAATATAAAATTGAGCCGGTGATTGCTTATGAAGGTGTGATGATTTGAGAGGAAGTGAAAATTAAAAAAATTCTAGATATTTCCCACTACAGCAAATCTGCAAATGTTTTCCATATACTACAAAATTCCTGAGAAAAACATCTTACAGCACATACTCATCAAGTTTCCCCTTTACATAGGATTATCAGACTAAGCCAGACCAGCTTTGCAGTGATACATTGAACTGGTTAATGAAGGAAGAATCTCATTAATCACTAGGGAAATATTCTTCAGCAAGGTGATTTTCTAAATCATTCATTTAGGTGAAAGTACTGAAGACTTTAGACTGAATGCCTGTCAAGGCACAATCATCGTTTATCTGGGAATCTCACTAAAAAGTTGTCTACAAAAGGTATCTGTGTGGAGGAGTGAGGAGGAGTTAACTGGATTTGTGCCTTCTTTCATCTCTGTGGGATATTCAATAGATCTTAATGTTTATTAATTATATCACCTTACAGTGGTCTGCATTAAGGAATTTGGTCTTCTCTGATTTTGCCAGAGGAGATGTTGATGCTTACGTCTGATCCTTGCCATTTGTTCTCACAGCCAGATCATCTATTTTCTCACTGGATTTTTTTCACATTCTGTTTAAATCACTTGGCACTTGCATATATATGGTCTCTGACATGGAGGTGGGCTGGGTGGTCCCTGTCATTGGTTCTCAACTGAAAACAAATGAACTCACGCAACGAATTCTGTAATGGGCTCCCTGACAGCTATAATCGAATTTCAGCAGCTCATAGCCTTTACATTTTACTCAAAAAGTCCTGTTTGAATTCACTACTGAACAATCATGCATTCAAGTATAATTAGGTGTCTAAGGCATATAATTTTTTTAAGCTTCTACTGAGATCATTTTCTATTCCAGCAGACCTCAAAGGGAGCAACCTCTATACAGGAAGCTTGCCTTAAGAATGACATTATATTTATGCCCATAGGAAACAAATATTGCAGGTTGTTCTCTGAACTGAATACCTAGGTTACAGTCCTGGTTTTCACTGCAAAATCTTGACCTTTAATGTTTAAAAGTGGCTATTTTCTATGCATCTGTTCACTATATGCAAAGATTCAGCCATAAAGACATCCTGCCCACCCACAGTCATTCTCAAAAAAGCTCAGCAACAAGCAGGAAACATTTGAAAAACTTTATTCTATTGAAAAGACTGAATTTAGTTCAGACTAAGAAGAACTGGTTGATGCAGTTTCAGATGTTTAACATCCTGAATCCTATAATAACTTTTGCATTTTATATGTACCTGGAGTATATATGAATATGAACCTCTTGGATCATTCAGTCCAGTAATGTACTACTGCAGGCAATTATGTCACGCCATATACTTTAGTTATCTAAATGCAACATGACATGTCTGCATCCCTTAGGGATGCAAAATCCAGGGGGTATTTTAGATTTGCCCATTAGGAAGTTATCCTGGAATGGTAAATTGCAGCTCTGCTGTCCTCTGCTTGGAGGCCACTCAAAGTTGATCCACTGATGCCCAGCAGTAAATTAGAGGGAGCTAACCTCTTTTCCACTAAGTAAAAATCTGCCTCACTTTGTCTTGATCCGGCTGAGAGAGTGAGCCTACATGTGAGCAGACACCATGAGTGAGTGAGTGAGTGAGTGGAGGAGTGAGTGAGTGACCTCTTATATATGTGGGGTGATAAAAACCCAGTTAACTTCTATGGAAGTAGAGCAAATCAGCTTATATTTACCACTGGAAAGAAGCAGCTTTTTATTACAGTGAGACTACCCATGTTTTCATACCTCCTTAACTGAAGACAATTCAAATATCTTGTTCTGAACTTATTTAAAATACTTTTACTAACCTGACCTTGTAAATTTTAGATTTGAGTCCTTTTCTGTTGACTTAAACACAATGATCTACCTTAAAATAATGATTTGTGTTCCTTTATAAGGAAGTCTTTTCAGAAACCAACTTCCTGATGGTTAGACATTTTTTTTTTTTTAATTCCCACTTAAATTTATTCATGATGAGTTATCCTTGTTTGTTCTTGGGCTAACATTTCCCTTTAGTTCATGTAACATTTATTTCCCACTTACAGGTAGCAGTCATGTCCCTTCACTGCTTCTGTTTTGCTAGACAAGATGAAATTCATTTATCTCATCCTGTGTGTTAGATCCCTTTCCTTGATACAGCTAGTAGCCTTTCTTCACATCAGCATTTCAAATTTATCTGCCTTGAATATGTGTACAATGTGTACATTATTACCAGTGAATTTTCAATAAGGTCTTTTAAGAAGAAATTATTACGATCCTCATGTGTCTAAGAATATCCTTCCTAAAGCAACTTCAAATAAATTAACTTTTTCAGTATCACAGTGCATTTGTTGTTCATAAGTATCTTGTGACTATCTAATATACTTCGGTGATTATTTCCCTGTGTTGCTTCTGCTTACTGATCTCACAGCTAAATGCAAAAAATCATGGGATTTAATTTTTCTTGTTGAATTTCTGCTCATTTCTATTAGCTCAAGAACATCTAACTTTTCTCATAAAATACCCCAGTCCTATATTGACAATGTCCCTGAACTTGTGCGTTGTTAAATGTCAGTAATGTAAACCAGTTTTCATACCAATATCATGAGCTGAGGAATGCACTACTCACATCACTCCACTTTAGATCCTCTTTTCATCACAACAAGCTACCTTTTTGTCTCTAGCTAATTACATACTCCTTCAGCAATTTTTCTGTCAAGCACCGTCATCTCCAGTTTAACTGTTTTTCCACAATACTGTACAAATTTATTCTTCTTTTTTTTTTTTTTTTTTTTTTTTATCTTACAAGATCAGGTGTTTTATGAAAGAAATATAGAAGACTAATTTGGTACTCTTACCCTGTGAATCTAATTGCTCTTAACCCAACTTCTATTATGCAGTGGCTTTAGTAAATTCCCCCTTCAATACCCATTCTGTAGACTGGCACACTGTGACATCAAACTAATGAAGCCATGTTCTTCACGGACATATCTGGTGACAATAAGTTTTTTGTTTTTTTTTTTTCCTGAAGTCATAATTCCTGCCTTTTTTCCTATTTATAACTGATAAGAAAGTAGAGTTTGGCTTTCCTTGGTTTGGCAAGAATATCATATTAAATGTCTCAAAAATGTTTAGGGTCATTCTTTAGCTGAAGAGGCTGCATTGTTGACATTTTGACAAAGATTTTATGCCATACAAGGGTGTGTAAAGTACTAGAACTAAATAGATGTTAACTAAACTCCAAACATTTTAGTCAATATGATTTTTCCTTTCTCAGTCATGCAGGACCCTTCTGTTTGTGATTACAAAGATAACTCCAAGACTTACAAGATCTGAATATATAACAAGAAAAGATCCAATAAAATTGACTACATTTGGGCTAAAGACCCATTTATACTACATTAAAAGAAAAATAAAAAATGAATGTTTCTTTTTTATATCACCTGTAGTAATAAATCTGAACAATAACTAATGAGATAATATTAGGTACCAACAAAAAATTCACTCGTAAATGCCCTATATGATGAGACAACACTGTAACAATATTCCATTCAGATGCTCTAAGATTCACTAGATCTTTTAAACTTTGGGTATGCATTTGGGTTAACAGGTATATTTTACATTAATAAACTGTATTTTTAAAGTGAGGTATATAATTGCAAAGAGCTTAGATGACCTGGCTTATTATTTAACAGAAGCCAGATATTGTCAGTGGTCTAACTCCATTAGGTTATACTTGATTTCTACACTTACGTGCAGAAACAAAATCAGAACCATGCAAGGCCACTCTATCAGTGCTGAATGGCCCAGCTGGTTTTAAAGATAAAATGAAATTACAAGTGGTCAAGCAATCATTCAGTGAAAAGAAAAATGTAGAAGAGCCTGGAAAAAAGCTGAAGATGAGGATCCGCATTTTATCTTTTTACTAATTGGACATATTAAACAAGAAGTTAGTGTCTATGATGAAAGCTATGGTAATATCACTAGTAGAGAAGAGGCAATTTTAAAAAGTGTTTTGAGATAATAGGCTGAGTTTACACTGTGTTGCAATTCAAAGAAATGAAGTCACTTTGCAACTAGTATAGAAAAACATCTGATGGGTTAACTGCAACAAACCCATAACTTCTATCATCATATGAACCCCACAGAATATCACAAAAGATATTGGCTCCAATCATTCTCTTCATTTAATGTGGTTTACATCAGGTCAGTAAAGCAAAGAACTCCAGTGCTAACCTGCTTGGCACAAGCTATTCAGCCACAAGTGGAGGCTGCTTATTGCCTCTACACAGCTACTTTATTATTACTGACATAAAGAATATAAACAGGAAGGAAGATGTGCCAGGAAAGCTGCTATACCTTCAGTTGTCCCGAGAAAATGAAGTAATGTTTTAGTATCGGTCAGAGATGCCCTACAAAGTGAGAAGCAGCCATGATCTTCTTCAATCTACATTAGCAGGATGATGTGCTGCCTTTGCTCCATATTCTCATGTCGCGTGTCCTGGTTTCACTCTGTGCCCCTTGGCTACACCACATCAGAGAAAATCTTTGGGGCAGATTCATACATCAAGGAAAAGGTTATTTATGAATGCCTGTTATGTCATTTCCTTTTACCAGTAAATGTCCACAATGTTTTGGAGGCCAAATAGCATATTTTATATGGCTGTCAACAGCATCCCAGAAAAATCTTTCATCAGTTAAAGGAGTCTGTTGTCAAAGTACCCAGTACAGACACATATATACTTCAATTTCTTGAAAGTTATATATCAGAAAATATTTTCCAGAAAAATAAATACATCATTCTCAGGGCAGATAGAAAAGAAATAAAATATTTTCCTTTCCATCAAATAATAAGAGTATAAAAATGCATTAAAGTATTTATGTCTGGAAAGACATTTCAATATAAAAAATTTACCCATTTTGAAAAATCTATAGGTGTGGAATATATGAAAGAATTACACTGTCTTGAACATCAAATTTAACTTTACATTATCTTATGTTGATGATTAAATTATGCTGATGTGAGGGTTATTGTGCCCTTGAGTCAAAGTTTAACAGTCCACCTACAGTCTAGTAATAGAGATTTTAAGGAATGATGATTCTGTCATACTAATGCTGGTGTAACAGATATATTCAGATGGATGTTCACATACAAATGTATTTAAATTAAATGAGCATCATATCAAACACGATCTGCAACATATCTCAGATTTTTTTCTGGCACTTGATCTATTTAAGTTACATCTAAATTATAAATACTGTGAATATCAGTAGTTAAAGTAATTTTAGCCTAACAACAAAGGAGATAAATAGCAGAAATCTTTTGTTACTTCACCGTGACCTACATCATCTCATTTTGAAGTTTATTGGCAGAACTTGACTCACCATTTTCACTTTGTAGTGATTTCTGCATCATTCTTAAAATTCATTATACTGCAGAAGCACAGACCCTTGTTGAGAGGTATCTTATCATGTGCCTCAAAATGTATACTTGCTGACTTCATGGTCTATAAGGCCCTGAAATAAGGTGCCCAATGTTAGTAATTGTCACACAATAATATATCAACTTTAACATTACAAGGCTTTCAAAAATTTTTTTTTTCATAGATGTGAGACATCTTAAACAAATTTTTCTGAGGCAAAGTGGCAATGACTAAACTTCAAAACTATATCCAGTAGCAGATATACACCTTGAAATAAAATCTATTTTCCTAAGGACATTTTCTGCCTTTTCCTATTACCAGAATTATATATAAAAAAAAAAAAAAAAAAATAAAAAAGGTCCATCAAATCACAAAGACTTTATTAACAAAAGCTGTAAATAAGAAAAAATGATTAATTATCTAAGTTTCTGGAAAATTCAGCAGACTAAATAAGTGTTTCCACATGAGAAAAATCACAGAGTTTTTGGAGTAATCCAAGTTGTCCCTCTTATTAGGTGTAATATGAACTGTTCGATTCAGCAGAGTAAAGGGCCAATTGCATATCCTAGGTGTGCTGAATGGCAAAGGAAAAAAAATGGAAAAATAGTATATGTGGGTCTCACTTGCACACTTCCTTGATCTGAGGATAAAGAAATGTATGGAAGAATAGCCATGGGTCCCAAAGACCTGCAATTAGTTAAAACAACCATAAGAGCATGAGAGCAAAATATCAGTCTGTCTCAGTGTTCTCTCTCTGCTAGTGGCTAAAAGAGGATTCCTGGGGGAGAAGAGTACAGGAAGTGTGACCTGTACAAAGTGATCATTTCTAGAAAACAGTAATTTAGTACCTTGAAGCAGAGGTTGTGGTTGAGCCATAATGTTAAATGTTCTCCAATGGAGCTCAACTTTATGAATTTCTTTTTGAACCCGTTTATACTTTGACCTCCATGAGACCTGTAGCGATGAGATCCACAGTTTAATAACGGAGAAATAGTGACAAACTGTTCCCAGTTTACCTTCTCCACACAATATAGGCTTTTATGAACTTCCATTGTCTTTCCCTTCAGCTGCCTCTTTCCAATCTGAAGACTCATAGACTGCTTTGTCTGTCTTTACACTTTTGCTTTTACAGCACCCTGTGGCAATGAGTTCCACAGTTAAATAAATGAAGAAACTAAATAAAATAATTCTCATCTTTCTTCTCCACACTATTTACAATGGCACAAACCCTTATGTTATCTTTCTTTAAATTGCCTTTTCTATTTGGAAGAGTTCTCGTCCATTTTATAGTAAAGCTTCACTTTTTAACAGGAGGTTGCTTCACACCTTTAATATAATCTTTGCTACACTTCTCTGTGTCTTTCCGAGTTCTTTATTTCTTTTTGATAAAGGAAGAGTGGAACTTGCAGAAGTTTTTAGGTTAAAGACATGCCATGGATTCTTAGTGGTGTAATGACTGTTCTATTTGCTTTTCATTCCTTGTCAAATAATCATAAACAGTCTATTTGCTTTTCTGACCATTACGGAGCATGTAATGTAACTATTTGATAAGATCTTTTTTTTCTGAGTGACATTAAGTAATTTAAAGTCTATCATTATGAGTATATTTTTCCCCATGTGCATTGCTTCTCACCCGCAATGAATTTCATTTGCCATTTTTTCACCTAATCATTCAGTCCTGTCTCTCTAGGCAACCAGTTCTAGTTTCTACTGTAAGTATTTTGTTTCAGATGCAGATAACAAGGGTTAATCACACAGGGCTGTTGTCATGTGAGAGAAGTTATTGTCTTTTCTGACATGTATTCAAGAACCAATAAGGTACATACATTTATCCACTTTAGATCTTTATACATATCTTTATGGCTAGACTTATATAAAATACAGATTGATATAAAACATTTATTTTTTCAAATTACACTTTATAATGAGATGTGCACAATGAATTAACAAAGCTGGGGTGAGGAGGGAGGATATAACTCTCACTAAGGCAAAAGCTGTTTATTGACTAGCAAAGTAGACAAAATGAAATCTGGTTTAACAAAGACACATTAGCATTTCCAAGGATGTGGATTAATCCACTTCTTTGGATTAAGAGACATGACAAGATGTCTGTCTCTTGAAGAAGGAAGACACAAAAGAAGTTTTGGGAAAAGAGATTATGTCTGGAACCTTGGAGGATTTCAAAGGAAAGATTGTCTATAAAAGCTAACATGCATCACCAAGACAGAGTGCTCTCTAATAATGCAACATGAGGAGCATGATAAGCAAAAATAGAAAATTCCTGACAATCACCTCGTCTGGACAATTTATGAAAAATCACCTAAATACGAGAAAAAGGAATAAAAAGATAGTGACGTGCGGAAAACAGACTCCACAATCTGATAGATTGTAAAGTAGGTATGTTTATTCAGCGCTGAGGTACACAGGGGATAACTCCTCCTATTGTGTACCCAACGTGGGGTGCTGTTACCTTAGATTTATAGAGCAAATGATTACATATTCATAATATTTCGCAATACGCCTATACATATGCAACACCTATCCCCGCTTCGTATTATAATTAGCATTTCCATAATCTCCTCCTAGTTGAGTCTGCGCAGTGTCTTCTGGTGGTGGTCGTGGGGGTCTTTGGGGATGAAGTCAAGCTCCTCTTCCTCCTGTCCGCTCTGTGACCCCAGGTTTTGCGCAGACTCAGTTTCTTACTGGCTGTTGTCCAAACCGCGGGTCTAGTTCCAACCGGCTTGGTACTGATAAAGCCTAGAGAGCTCATCGTGTTTTACAAACTGTCTGCTCACTAATCAGAACTGTTAACCGTTATCTAAACTATTTCCCTTGAACTATTATCTTAACTATTTTCTTTTGTCATCCCCTTCTTGCTATTCTCATGTTAACCCTTACATCCCCTGTTCCTATCTTGGCCCTGTATCAATAGCTGTTTCTCACCTTAACATTAAAGCAAGCATGTTAAGCATAGTTTTTCTTTCTTCCCCCCTCTTTCTTTTGTAATATTTTATAGCTGTTTTGCCTCTTTTGCATGGTGTAAACAAAATAATTTATTCTGCATTTTACTTACCATGGCTCCAGTTAGATGTATGGTAGAGAGAAATACAACCGGTAAATAAGTAACAGTAAGGCACTCCTCACAGAAAAGCGAGATAAATCAATTAAACAAGTTTCTAAGATGCCCATGAAAGAATTCAGATCCCCAGGATGTTTTTCTCAGGATCCAAAGAATAAAATGACATGTCTATTTTCATCTACTTAAAGCAGATAGAGAAGTGGCAAATAGGGTGGGGTGAGGTAGGGCAATCAGGAGAGTAATTAATGTGTCTTTTAACTATTGGTAATCAGGATGGGTGTCAGTACTGGGGACTGGACCTTATAAATGCCTTGTAAATTTTCTTCAGCTGATTTTTATAATTTGGTATAAGAATTTTGCACTTCATTATTCTTCACACTTGTGCTTTTTTTTTTTTTTTTTTTTTTTTTTAATGAGGTACTGAACAGCAGAGATCTAAGCACAAAATCTTGGGTATAACTTTTCTGTCATTGAGAATAGTGTTCACCTATCCACACCTTATGTTTCTTCTTCCTCAGTCATTTTCTAATCTTTACAAGAGGAACTTCCTTCCCTCTTAGGCTTTTTGAGATTTGTTTAAACCCAAATTGAGGATTTCACATGCATCAGTCGCCCACAAACTCACTGATTCCTTCTGATACACCTTTGTAATGCATCTTATTTCCAAGTCACCTCTTCCACAGCACTGAACATTTTTCCATGTGTTTATTCATCCTGTTCTTTATTGTAGTTTTTAACAAGCTGCCTGATATGGAAATCTGGTCTATAATCCTAAATTAATTCTCCGAACAATTTTAAAGTTTTAAAAGTTATTTTCCTCCATCCATTCCTTGAATCAGGTTTGCTATAAGCAGTAGATTATATCCCAATTAGAAATTTATCTGTTTAATTTTTGAGTGTCTCATGAACTTTTAGGTAAACATCATTAATTCCATCTTCCTCTATTTTTGTTTTCAGCAACTTCACAGAGTCTTAAATATCAAAGATAACAGTCACAATTCTGGTCAGAGTAGAGATCTAATGACCTTTCCTTTTGACCACATGTTTCAGGCTAGTCCCTGACAAGACACATTCAGTGACCAGAATATTTCTGTGCTGAACTATAATATTTTATAATATACACTGCTTTGTCTGAACGAAACAAAAATGTTTTTAAAGTGAATTAAAATGCTATATTAATATAAATTAAAGGAACCTCCTGTTCAAGATAAGTGGAAAGTAAAAAATAAAGCTAAAACATCATGACCAATAAACAGAGATGAATTAAATTCTTTACTGTTTCTATATATGCATCATTCAAAGTTGTTGAATCAATCACCGGCCACCTCAGCAACAAGCTTAAAGTGACATTCTCTTTCATATTCTAAAGTATTACCAAAAGATGATCAGTCAAAAATCAGAATTCACAAAAATATCAGCCTTTGTTATAAAAGCCTAACAAGTTCTATTTTTCACTACAGAGAGATATAGATGTTTCTGTATGGTGGGTCATTCTTTATTTGCTGTAGTAGGACTGTTTCCTGTGAGAGGACATAGTCCTCTAATTTCTGCATATTTTTATTGTCCTCCTGATGTGAGACAGTGGAATTGTTTAGGAAATTCAGAGAGGGGTTAATTTTGTTCCAAGCCTGAATTCTCAATAAGATGTTTGTTTCACCAAGTCTCAGTCTTTGTTCACAGCAGAGAAGACTTTGAAATTTTTTTACTTTAGTCAGAATGACACAGTTACCAAAAAATAATGTGGTTTGGAGATGAGTATGTAAAGTGTGAGTCACCTTTCCTGAAATGGATGTCTCTGATGAATCAGGCTTTGGAGTTCTATATCTCTCCAGTGAGACCTTCATTCTCTTGAAGTCCTCAACTGGCTTTGTCTAGTCACTGAACTTCTGACTAAAGTGAGATGAACAGAGTTCTACTCACATAGTGTTGATGGATAAAATGACCACATTTTCATTTTTACTTGCCTAAAGTATGTAGCCAGAGAATTTTCTTCTGGCCATACTTATTCTTTAAACACCAGAAAAATCATTTAAAGCTGTATGAGGTGGACTGTAGATTGCATATGTGTCTCTCTATTGACTCATAGGAAAAAAAAAAAAAAAAAGCTTAACATATTCATGAAGATTTCATGACATTTTTACAAAACTAATTTAATCAATAATCCTTTCACTGATTACTAACCATAGATAGTGGCATAAACTGAAAGAGATTTTAGAATTAGTATAAAGAGAACATTTGTATATCAGCTTCTTGCCAGGTAAATGAGAAATAAAATAGCACAGCAAATTGGCAGAGAAACAGCCAGATTAACTGAAAATTAAAGCTTTGTAGAACAGTCCTTAGAAGAGAAGTTATTTTTTTTTTTTTTATGAAAAATGTTAATGAATTTCTAAACATTTGAATAAAATACAAATATAATGATTAAATATACAAAGTAACC
This sequence comes from Tyto alba, assembly GCF_018691265.1. Classification (NCBI taxonomy): domain Eukaryota; kingdom Metazoa; phylum Chordata; class Aves; order Strigiformes; family Tytonidae; genus Tyto; species Tyto alba. Next base: position 59,874,738 of record NW_024881282.1, read on the forward strand.
CCTCAGATTAAAAGTATTTTATCAGCCAGCCGAGACAGCTATAAACAGAGGCATTATAACCACTGATGTGCTGAAGAAAAAACTATTCAGTTTCCACTTTTAAGAAGGTTATATAATGGCACACAAAATTGATTGATGTGGTGCACAGCAAGGAACATATCAACCTTCTGAGCAGAAGGATTTTTAGGTATGTTCATGTGTTATTTTACAACACAATCCATCCGGAGGCATTGCAATACTCAATCCTGTATGAATTTTTACTGTAAGGCCTCTTGTAATTTTCTGAAAATCCAAAAATATCTAAATAATTTATTTCTAGCTGATCTTCTCATCTCAAAATTCAAAGTACAATTACTATACAAGTAGTATTTTTTTTTCTTATGTGAAATGACTAAAATAGAACAAATAAGAACCCATATAGATATGAGGTAGAGTTCATTACTCTAATGTCAGTATATAGATACAACTTGATCCAAGCTAGTAACATATGGTTAAGGAGAGAAACAGGAATTATCAGGGAGTAATTCTCTTGGCAGAGGTGTGTATCAGACAAAGGGCAGCTCAATCTCACTTTGTGGTATCCATTTCTGTCCAACAATTATACTGGTAGCCTAAGAAAATTACCTGCCTCTATCTTTTAGATATCTGAATTTAGGTGAGATGAAGCATGTCTTTATTGACTGTTACACAAAGACATTGTAGTTAAATGAAGCGAACAGATGAAAGTGGGTCAATGGGGACAGAGAAGATAACAAGAGTCTAATTCTTTCTAAGGTCATTTTACAAATAAAAGCAAAAATGACTACAGTTCTGTCACAGGACCATGTCACCATCTGCACATTTTGAACCCACACAATGTCTGTTCTGCTTTGGGTTTTCCAGTGTTGCACTACTACAAATGTGTGCTGCCCTTCCCTTTTCCCCATCAGCAGGTGAACAGTAACCCTCTTTATGTAAAGACTACATATTGCATGTGGTGTACTGGGTATGTGTTGTTAGTATGGGTCCACTGACTGCTTACAGGCCACAAGCAGGGAAGTAACAGTGCTTGCTTAAGACAAAACATTTTCACTGCTTTGCTTCTTGGGGGAGAAAACTATTTATCATTGCATCCTCAGAATAAATTTCTGTAACACGGGGAATTTTACAAAACAATTTCTTTATAAAATAACCTTCTTGTCTTTTCTCATGTAACTGTATACTTCCCCTCTAAAGTAGAAATTGTGTATAAATACATTCTACTGGTTTAGCCACTGATCTTCATTTTATCCAATACCATTCAAATCTCATTCTTCCAGATGCAAAGCTACCCTTTTCTTTCGATCCTTTCACTTTGTCTTTGGCCACTTATCTCCAGAACTTTCCCCCTTCTGCCTTCCCAGGTTCCCTCAATCTCTTACCATTACAGCTACAAAGAGATGGAGGCTGCAGCTGGAGAAGGGATAGGAACACAGATTTATGCTAAATGTTCAGTACAACTGGTATTTAGACAAAGATTTTGCCTGCAGGATGTAGTAGAATAAGGTAGATTAAATTGGTTTGATGTTGTAAAGAAGTGAGTGACATTTTTATATTTTAATTAAGTGCGACTAGCAACTAGAAGAGGATAGGAATGCAAGAGCAGGGAGGAGAAAAAGAAAGGAAATAAAATGGAAGATTGCAGGAAAATATGAATAAATAAGATTACTTTTTAGATTCTGTATTGTAAAGCAAGGGGTTCTAACAGGATGAATATGAGAATTTGAACCTAACAGGATATATAAGCAGGACTGCAATTACAATATATTTGAAATGACCTTTTTATCCTAGAGTCTGCAACAGAGAATAATATATCAATCAACAAAGCTAATTTTAAAAGGACATTCTGGGTATTACTGTTATTTAATGTACCTTGCTTAATATCTTGGGTTTTGATCAGAAATTATACATCATGGATCAGATTCCATTTCACTGCACATGCTGAGTAGTCATTCCTTACTCATTGAGTAGTCACACTGATTTCAAGGAGACAACCTAGCAAGATGTTACTCAGTAAAGCTCACACCTGACCAAATGTTTTTGTCTATCCACTCAGTCCAGGGGATAAATGTAATACAGGAATATATTTATGAATTATGCCTCAAAATCTGCCAGTATTCTATCTGGCTGTTTTATACAAAGTGGTGCTGGTGCACTTTGAGGTTAAATCATGGATACCATGGACCAGATTATTTCTATGCAAATTGAGGCATGTACAGGAAATCATTCAGCAAAGAACCTGACCAACCAGAGATTCTACATTACTCATGGAGGGATGAAGGTTTCAAATAGGGCTTGATTCAGATCCAGTGTAGTTGGACCTCTCCATTTTCTCAGCAATGCCAAATGGTGTCTGTTAAAAGTCCACAAACGTACATTCTTTCTTTTTATTATATTACAGTTCTGTGTTGTTTTCAGTATAAACTTTTCCCAAATATTTTTGACATATTTAATAACATAAGCTAGTGTTAATCTTTATCCATTAAGTATCCATAATATTAATGATGAAATATTGCAGTTGTCTGACTAGTTTGTTATAAGAAGATGTACTACATTTAATTGATGTTATCAGAATATTATCCACCCAGAAAGTATGAAGGAAAATACTGCCTTTTAGAGGTGCCTAACGCTCTCACTACCTGAAGAATAAACTTAGATGATCCATTTAAATTACACACCTAATCTGCTGAAGTTTATGTGTGTGTTGAGTCTTGCATTATGAGGGTTTTGAAGCATCCAACTTTGACAGTCATACAGAAGAAGCAACCATGAATAGCATTTAATAATATCTGACAGATTTGTCAATGGACTTTCCTATGACACAGAAGCTTTGGATGTTCTGTAATGTGGAATGCACTTCTTGCAAGAATGGACAAATTTTACTCTTCATTTCATCCCTTATTATCACTGTCAATGCAGAAAAATTCATTGATCAGCACTCTGACTAGAGAGGTACTGAAAGTGCCAACCTTGCACTTTAATAGATCTGATTTTTGTCACTCCTTCCTGTTTTCTAAAATGTATTTACAGTCCGTAATTCTTATTGCAAGTCATATCTCCACATGATTTCCTGTGGTTGGAATCTTAAATTCAGGCATTCTTGCTTTAGTCGGGAGATGTGTTAACTTTGGTACAAGTTAAAGTGAAATTATCATCATGTTTTCAATATAAGTGCCATGAGCTAGACTGTAAACACCACAAACTTGTCTTTGTACCTTTGTTGCATATGTTATGTGAAGAGACAGAAAGTAATCTTAATTTTTAAATACTCAGATGTTTCAGGGACTTTTTATCTGAATACTTTCTCCAGCTAGAATAAACATTCTTATTAATCAGATTATCAGTCTTTCTCTTCCAAATAATCTTTAATATTAGTGTCTGGAGGTAGAAGGAATGGTAAATATGCAGATGCAATTAATTATCATGACCTACCACCACATGTTGGAAAATTTCTCAGCTAGAAAATCAACATAGATTAAACTATATAAAGCAAAGTGTATTATGAAGAAGATTTGACCTTAACACATTGATTCTAGTATTTCTTAAGGAAGTGAAATGCAATAGTTTGTTAATAGACTTAAATAAAAACATATAGTACAGGTTCATATGTATAAAACAATTTGTGACAACAGAATAACAATGACAATATTTTTTAAGCTAACATTGTTTATTTCCCCAGCTGGTGTACATTTATTCTTGTAATGTCCACAGTCATGCATTACGTCTGTATGCCTGGCTTGTCCTCACAAGAAGATTTCTGTAGAAATCAGACCATGTGAAGTGTTAATGACTTTCCAATTGACTAGACTTCTTTTAAGCTAACTTTTGAAGTAATATTGGAATCTAAAGTTCTTCCACATCTGTAAGATAGCATTAGTGCTTTTTGCTGGGTCACAAGCATGTGATTATGTGAATATTTCTCAGTTAATTTGTAAGCTCTTTGTGGCATAATTGTCCTCCTTTCTTCGTGCATATCCACATAAACATGCAAATCATCATAGCCATTTGTTATGGAGGGTGTTTTTCCCCATACACTTTTCTAATTACAAAGTGATGGCAATTGGTTTTGAGGTGGTGAAACATATTAGCTCAAATTGCAGCAATAACAAAGGTGTTAAAAGTATTCTTCTCTATGTTCAAATGGGGGTAAGGCATAATGTTTTACTACTCTGTAGGGAGTTATAACAAGCATTTTAAATGTAGAGCTGCAGCGAGCAGTTTAGCAAATATCTGAAACTCTGGAGAAAAATAAAGTGCTTCTAAACTCACTTGAATAAGTTCACAACATAAAGGGAAATAGTGAAAGTAAGAAAAAATTTTGAAACATCACTCCAATTACTATAATTCCTAAATTCTCACAGATGTTACTTGTGTTTAGAAAGTCAGTTCACCTTACCTATGCCATCTAATATACTTTCTAGCCCTTTCCTTTTAGAGTCAAATGAATGCAGACAAATGTTTGCAAATACTTGCACAATTTGAAATGTAATTTGATACATCATGTTATAATCCTCAGGGAGAATTCAGTGATAGAAAAGTCCTACTACAGTGCACAATGTGACTCTTTTTCCCCTTTTGATCAATGTGTTTCCATCTGCGTTTACATATATGACAGGAAATAATTGTGTTGCACAGGCACACAGAGAGTTTGCTAAAAGCTAAAAAACTAATTGTTATGGGTTACCTCCAGTAGGCAACTAAACACCAGAGTCTGCCTGTGCCTTTCTTGAACTGTGGGGACCAGAACTGGACACAGTACTCCAGGTGTGGCCTGACTAGCTCTGAGTAGAGTGGGATGATCACATGTCTCTCTTTGTTAGTAATGTCCCTGTGGACATAGCCCGGGATCCAGTGTGCCTTTGTTGCTGCAGCAGTGCACTCATGTTGCCCACCAGGACCCCTGGGTCCCTTTTAGTAAGGCTGCTCACCAGCCACACAGATCCCAGCCTGTACTGGGCTCTTTGGTTATGTTGTCCCAGGTGCAGGAACTTGCACTTGTCTTTGCTGAACTTTATACAGTTCTTGCTTGCCTACTCTTCCAGCCTGTCCAGGTCTCTCTGTAGAGATAACTCTCTCTTCTGACATGTCCGCTTCACCACCCAACTTAGTGTTATCAGCAAACTTGGTGAGGGTGCTTTCAGTCCCATTTCGCAGATCATTTAAGATGTTGAACAGCATAGGACAGAGTATTGATCCTTGGGGGACCTCACTTGTGACAGGCTGCCAGTCTGAATAAAAACCATTGATCACCTCCCTCTGAATGAGGCCTGTTAGCCAATTTCCTACCCATCTCACAGACCACCCATCCATCTTGTCATCTTGTCTTGGAGAAGACTGGGAAACAGTGTTCAATGCTTTGCTGAAGTCCAGGTAAACACTCACTGCTCTCTGCAAGTTGACAGAAGATGTTATTTTGTAGTAGAAGATGATAAGTTTAGTCAAGCATGATTTGTCTTTGCTAAATCTGTGCTGGCTTTTCCCAATCACCTGCTTCATTTGGCTTCTAATAGTTTCAAAGAAGACTCATTCCTTTACTTTCTCAGGGATCAAAGTAAGAATAATGGGCCTCTAGTTTCCTACATCCTCTTTCAGGCCCTTCTTGTAGATGGGTATGATATTTGCCTTCTTCCAGTCATCAGAGATATCCCCTGACCTCCACAACTTTTCAGAGATTAGAGACTGCGAACAGTGGCTTTGAAATGTCAGTCACTTCTCATAATAACCTGGGCTGTTTTTTTTCAGGGATGATAGATTTATGTTGGTTCAGCCCTTGCAAGAGGCCACAGACCAGCTATTCCTCCACTACTGATGTATTGACACATGAGTTGTTGTAGCTACTTGATCCTCTGATCTGGGGTCCAGCTAAGGTGGCAAAGGCAGAGGCAAAAAAGGCATTGAGAACCTCTGCCTTGTCAGCATTAGTAGTAACTAGTTACCCTGCACTGTTTAGCACACTTTAGCAATGGGTATATGTCTTTGCTCTGTTTCTGCTTACTGCTCAATGTATATGGAGAACCGTTTCTTCCTGGTCTTGACATCTTTGGTCATTTTTAGTTCTAGCTGAGCCTTAGCCTTCCTGACTGCATCTCTGCATGCCCTAGCAAAGTTCTTGTAGTCCTTGATGGGACTACAGAGAGACTATTCAGTCTTAATACTTAACTATGAAGGCAAAGAGTCACCTAGTCAGAAGTTGGTTCTCTCTCTCTAGACAGCCTATTATCTAATTCATGTGGATGACTGGTTGGGGAGTTCCTGAATCACTCATCAAATTCACAACTTAAAAGTAGTGGATGTGTGTACAGATACGGCCTTGATACCCAGATAGATCATGATTACAACAAAAGAACAAACTTGATTTTCATGCTTAAAACTTAAATTCCACTGCTCTTTTCACACTTGTGTAATAGAAATTTTATACAAGATAAAAATAGCTTTCATAGAAACATAGACTCATATAGGTTAGAAGGGACCTCTGAAGACTGTCCGGTCTAACCTCCTATGCAGAGCAAGTCTATCTAGAGCAGGATGCTCAAGGCCTTGTTCAATTCTGATTTGACTATCTCTAAGAACGGAGAACCTACAAACTTTTTGGCAAAACAATGTTTGACTTCCCTCATTATGAATATTTTTTTACTGATGTCTAATCAGAATTTCCTGTGCTGCAACATTTGACCATTGTCTCTTTTCCTTATCACTTTGGACTTCTGAGAAGAGTCTGTCTTGTCTTATCTTTATCTTTTACTGTGTAGTCAAAAGCAGCAATAAGATCATTCACTTAAGTTTTTCTTATTAAAATGGATTAAATCCACAAACCTTCTTGGTCCGCCTCCATGGGATTCATTCCAATATGTCAAAGACTTTCTCATATTGAGAAACACAAAACTGGACGAAGTATTCCAGATACAATTGCACAAGCATCAGAGTGATAGGAATAATCACTGCTTTTCCTCTGCTGGCTACTCTCTTGCCAATACAGGCCAGTGTGCAACTGGTTGCCTTCACCTCAGGGGCACACTGCCGATTAATATAGTGTGCTGTCTGCCAACACTCAACAGTGATTTTCTACACAGATGCTTTCTATCCTATCAACTCCCAACTGCTGACAGGGTTATACTTCTCCGGGTGCAGGACTTGGCATTTGCCTTTGTTGAACTTCCTAAGATACCTGCCAGCCCATTTCTCTAGCCTATATAGCTCTCTGAACACATAGTAGACCTTCCTTCCAGTAGCATCATCTATAAACTTGTTAACATCCCATCCCATTGTCCAGGCCACTAAAAAACATGTTACATATCATCAAACACAGTTTCAATCCCTGAGGGATATCACTCATTGTGACCAAAATCCAGCTGGATTTTGGATCCCCTGTCTCAATATTTTGATCCCACAAGTCCAACCAGTTTTCCATGCAGTCAATATTTCCACAATATGATTCTAAGGATACTGTGGGAGAACATGTTGAATGCCTTGTTAAAAGTAAGGTAAACAGCATCCACTGCTCTCCCCATGTCCACAGAGTCACTTATCACAGAAAGCTGTCCACTTCATCAGGTTTCTTCTGCCCCTTGAAAAACCACAAATCCACAAAGCCACAAATAATTTTTTTGTTTCTGTCTTAGAACTAATTTTCTGGTGTTCTTCAAAATTATAAGCAAAATTTTATGAAAAAAACCCACTAATTTCCTTCAGTTTCCAATCACTTTGTTTTAGCTAACTGCCTTTTTATGCATAGGATCCTACTATGATATTGGCAACTATGTCATTAAAAAGATGTAAGTAAATTATAATATGCAAACTATTTATTTAAAGCTCCTAATTTAAAAATATTACCATTATTTCTACTAATTATAAAACATGCAATTAGTCCTGTAAAAGTGATTAGTAATATGCCAAGAAAGATTAATGAGTTTCAGTATGTTGCAGAATTGAAACAGATGTGACATTACTATATTCAGCAGTAAATTTAGTTAAATACTTGCTACCATCTTGGAAATAGTTGACACCAACCATTATTGTGTTATCATATTTTAATGAATAAAACAACTTTAGACTTTCTGTCTCTGTGTGTGCAATAGCATATTTTCATCCTTTTGTTAAGTTTTTAATCAATAGTATAAATCTAGTTTTGGAAGTCTGGACTATTATTCATCCAAAGGGATTAAAATTCAAAAGCTTCCACTGTAACTCCATTAAAAGAAAAAGGTTTTTGTAAATAGTCACCTTACTAAAATTTTGTGCTACCTTAGACAGCCCAATGTCTTATAATTTGCATTACCTAGTGTAAGAAAAAATATGTATGTCTTGGAAAGATAGGCAACCAACCAGCCAACATAGTGAATGATGATGGCTGAACTGAATCCATGGATCTTTAAAATTTAGCTTTTGATAATTATTCAAAGCAGCTGTAGCCTTATCAGTCTAAGTTTCAAGTGGAAACAGAAGACCTTCGCTGGATAAGAGTAACTGGAAAAAAATTGTTTGGGTTAAGATAGAGAAGGATCTTTCTAAAAAAACTTAACCAACATGCTACCAAAGATGAAGAGTAAGAAAATTTTAATGAGAAGGACATACTGGCGGTTTTGGTTATAATGAAAAATATTAGTTACTATTACAATGAAAGGTAGGAAATAATAGATCTTTTTATTCAAAATACTGTTTTGTATGGATAATTTGTTACTAAACATTTCATGTAGAAATTTCCACATACCCAGATACTATTTTGCCACAAAACGAAATAGATAGATAATGACATATCCTTGATAATTGTCTTGTGTTTAAGCGCATAATGTCTTAGTTTGCTTTGCAATAAAGATCACCTTTTCTGTTATCCAATCAACTTCTAAATGGTAGAAAATTTTCATGGACAATGGCCTTCTTTGTTCATTTCCCATAATTTGTTCTAATATCTGCAGCAGTGTTGTCTGATAACTTCAGAAATGTCACAGACCACTGTAACACTTTTCCTTGCATATATTTTGCATAGCATATAATAAAGAATCTAAATATCAGTTATTTCAAACTCTGAAGATATATTCAACAACTCCTGCTTTTATATTCCATTAACTTGTGTTGGCATAGGTATTTGTCCAGATTTCTGGTTCTTAAATCACATACAGTGGACAAAATTTCTGCTTCATATGACATGTTAAAAAACCTATAATATTTTTTGATTGAAAATTTTGCCGCTTTCTGAATATTAGATTTTGGTAACAGCTCACTGTAGTGTGCAAATGTTTAGCACATTTACTATAGAGTTGTAGAACTTCTTTCACAGTGGATAAATTTGCTCTTACCATTCTTTCCTTCCTTCACAGAATGAAAGTTATATTCCTTTGTAGGCACACAGAAATACATATCTTTATATACAGGACACCTGTTCTTTGATTTAGAAGTTGATTTTTATCTTCCAAATACTTATTATTTAATGTAATGCACTTTACAGAGCTCTTTAAAAACATGTTTCTAACCCATGTTCTACAATTTCAGGTGAAATTATCTTGCACTTACCAACCATGTGAATTCATAAAAGAGAGAGGGCTTCCTAATGCCATAAATACATGTACATGATTTATCTGTTCAGATTGCCTGAAAGGAACAAGGAAAAGCTATCATTTTCTGGGCAAAGGTTGAAGAGTTTAAAGTACATCACGTTTCATTGAGGAACAGGATGTGCTTGCAAACACATTTGCACTAATGACAGAACCAGGTTCTGAGAATTTTTGTGTACACTTGAACTTTATGATATAGATATTTCCTAAAGGAATTGAAATACGAAGGTCTGAAATATATTAACAGTAGTTTCCTTTTAGCTCTGCAGTGCTACTCAATGGAGACTAGAGGGGCAGGAGAGTAAGGGCAAAAGAGGAAATTCTTGTAAACAGAGTAAATTTCTGTTCTTACATATTTTTTCAAAATAATGTTATAGATTTGTATAGAATAATTGTTTATGAGGCTGATACTGGTAAAGTCTTTTAAAAATTTCCTCCCCTTTCAGAATATTTTTCCTGAGATTTCTGGCTCCAGATTTTGTATACACAGTTAAAAGTTAAAATGTGCACAGTCACTCTTTTTATATAAATGTGCACACAGGCACACACACTCACTCACAAATAGATAGAATATATATACATATACATACACATGTGAGCAGAGAGATAATCAGGGATCAGACAAAAATTATATTGAATTATAAGTGGAGTTAGTAAAACCACCTATTACCAGAATTGTCAGCTTTCTGCAATATGTTACAAAACCAATGTACAGCTTTTAGCAGAACCAAAATTTAACCTTCAGGGTGAATTTTTACAATATGTCAAAGATTTTTCCTTTATTTATTTATTTATTTTATTTTTTATCATGAAAGTGGACTTTTCAAAGAATCTAGGGGAAATATGCATTTTTATACTATAAAAATAAAATTTGTAAATTTTACTCTAAACATTATTTTCTACCGAGTTTGCAGCAACAACTTGAAAGTGAAAGCATAGTTTTGTTATGAGGGCTGTTGCGTCTTTTGTTTATTCCATGAAAATTTTCCCCAAGCTGGTTAAACATGAGGCCTTTACTATTTACTACATGACCATAGAAACCAGAAATCCATTTTGGAAAAGTATAGTAGCCTTTCTTGATCTTTCTTTGTTTATTGGAATGAAAAAAGTCTAAAAATGTTTACAGAGTATACTGACCACTGTTTATTGTCCATCATCCCACAGATCCAACTGTCTGTGACTTCAAAGGATCCATATCATTAAAGAAAAGGCCCTAAACATACATGATTTTGTAGCATCAGAAAGAATGATAACAGCACCCTCTGAGATAACAAGCTAATTATCCTCCTAGATATCTAACTTTTTATGTTCCAAGAACTTGTATCTTTAGCTTCAAAACAGTTGTGTGCTCTTTTGTCTCTATAATACATTCCACCAAACCAATACATGCAATCAATACATGCTTCGGTATCACTTTAGGGTGTTTATGTGTAATATATTATATTGTTGAAAAATAATGTCTTAACATTTGAAAAGAGTAAGTGTTTTTCAAGTTCTTTGAGTTGCTGAATGTGTCTGAAGGACTGCTTGGGAAATTAGTCCCTCCATGTCATGCCATGCAGCAATAAAATTCATTGGAGAAAAACAAACACACTGATGTTTTAATGAAATGAGAATACTGTGTGATCCACATGAGGAAGCAGTCTTGAAAATTTACTCTGACTTATCCTATCTATCACTCATGCAGTTGTATAGTCCATCACCAGACTTTACCTGGGAAAGACAGGAGCTGAAAATATTAAAATTTAAAAGGCAGATTTGCAGAGAATATGTAATGAGTTCACAAAAGATGATTGCAGTCAACTATTGTACAGAACATGTGTAATGAAAAAATCAGAACATATTTCAGGAAGAGATAGAAAGAGTAAAATCTTTATTAATACTCATAAAACCTAAGTGTCAGAAAGCAGCATAGAAATCAATGAGATTAAGCAAAAGTCAAAAGGCAGATGGCAGGAATTTCAAATGCAGATATGATAGCATAAATGGAAGAATGTGCAGATTTTTAAAGCAAGCATAGCAAGTGAAGTAAGAGTATAGTGCGAATAGTTCACAGTTTTAAGTTCACAGGGATAGGGAGAACAGAACTAAACACTGCTCTTCCCATGAATAAATAAAATCAGAACTTCTTATATGGATTAACTTTTGGATAATGGGTAGAGAGAATATGGAGGTAAATAATAAAAAGACATATTTACATAATAATAATAATAAAAAAATTAAATCCATTTCTAAAATTAGGACAAAATTTCTACTGTAGACTGAATGTATTAAACTAGACCTTTTAATACATTAGTGTAGCTCCATTACCTACACTAGACCTAGGCCCTGATATGGAAACAATGTGGCTAGAGAAAAAAGAACAGCTCTTTCCCCACCAAGTGGTGTACACCACCTGTCATCCTGGCAGTACAGGTATAGAATGACTGTTTCCTGTGCCCCTCTTGTAAGTTCATATCTGTAAATATATATTGTTTATATCTAAGGATCTATTAAAAAAAGCTGCATGTATCTTGAAAATAATGTGGTAGCATTAAAAGGAAGATTTGGGGCAGAAGATTAAAAAAACGAACTCAGTAAAAAATGGTCAGGATTGTAATGTCAGGAAAACCAAATTCTTCCTTGGCAATAATTGGCAAGAACAGACTAAATAACATCATCTTTAAGTTTCTTTATCTAATGTAAAGCATAGAGAAACACAGAATTTTTCCCCCAAAGAACACATATTTGACAAATGGAAGAATTTTAGAGGGCCAATGCTAATATATGTAAATATAAACTTATTATAAAGAGTAATAGATTAAAAAGAGCAGAGAAAATTGATGAAAAGAATAAGTTACAAAGCAATATCCATGAATAATAGTATTTTTGACCAGGAAAATATCCCAAGGGCTCTGCCTCATCAAAAATACTTCAGCTACTTTGATTTTTGCATGATACTTGATATGGCAGAATGAGTGCTTTGGCTGCATGCTGTTCAGCACTGACAACATAGACAATCCATAATACTCATCTGGAGGGCCTGGCAGACCATATATACAAGGGTAGATTTTAAATACAGACAGGCAAGCTGGGGCCTCCGTTTTGCTATGGATAATTGTGCAAGTGATAGACTGGGTCAGACACTGTCCCAAATTAAATCAAGAGACAAAAGCCCTAGTGTCGAATAGACATGAGATCATGTTCACTAATCAGAAAAAACAGGAAGATTAGCATATGAGTCTTTTCTGTAGAAACTATTCATAGATATGTGTGGTTTCCTGCACTGCTGGAAAATAGTGTCACACAAAATTATCCTGTTCACAGATTCACCACCAGACTGTTTTACGTCTGTATTATATTGGAGATATGATGCCAAGGAAAGAAGGATATGACTTCTTCTTTCAAAAACATATTTCCAGATATATCAAGATAAATGGTTAAAGATGGTCTTCAGAGTTGCTTAGAAAGGGCACTGGAAGGTGAAGATGACCTTGAATTTAATCCAGTAACATATTGGCAACGTTATAGGGAATGTTACTCAGTAGATAGGTATAAATGGTATCTACTGAAAGGACGTGTAAGCAGGAAATTCACACTTGTAAATTACTTCAGAATCTAACATTGTAAAACCAAGTGAAAAAGTAAAACTTTGTGTTTCACTAAGTTCAGAGCTGCATAAGAGGGAAGTTAAAAAAGATGTGCTCTGACCCAAACAGTATTTTCATTTTAATATATTTTGATTTTCCTGTTTCAGGGGGAGGTGAGCTCCCTAATATCATAAGAAACTGAGAACTTGGGAAACAAGTTGAACATGTGGCTTGACTTGGTTTGAATGAAATACAGTTCATACAGTCATTTTTAGAGAATAAAAGGCTAATTTCCAAAATCTCAGTCCATGAAGATAATTTTTAATAGAATGGAATTCCATTAGCTCTGGAATGCCTACTCACTTTACTAACAGGCTGTCATCGGTTTTGTCTCAGAGATTAAAATCAATGGAAAAAGCTCAGGCTTTGGTGCATGGCCTATAGGGGTAAAGGTTGCAGGCCTTCTCCACTTTTTTTTTTTGGTGAATTTAATTTGTAATTGGAAGATAAATACACTGATATGTTTTGGTTCTTTCATGCTTCTGCAGTGGCACAAAGCAACTTTGAGACCTGACGAACAACCATAAACTTAGTTTAAGTGGCAAGTTGTGGCAGACTTCCATCTGCTTTTGTACTGCTGAAAGACAGTGATAAACCTGATCCTGTGTTTCTAGTCATCATGTCAGCCCCAGGAACTGTATAACAAATCTGATGAGTATATTTTCAACAATATTACAGCCTATGAGATTGTGGTAGATATCAGTAATAAGAGAATCTGAAAAAATTATTAAAAAATAATTTAATCGAATTATTCTATAAAGCATAACAAATTATTCTGTCCAGTTCTTATGAAACATAGATAGGATTTCCTCCTTTCTTCTCCAGTTTTATCAGTAAAGCTACTTGATGAGTTTCCATTTCTTCAGAAGAATGTAAGCTAAGTGGTACAAAAATATTCCCCGTGACACTGTCAGTGGAGCAGATTCTTGTCTCAGAGACTTTGACAGGAAAAATTACCAAAAACTTTAGAAAATTTTTTTATGAATCAGTGCTACTTCATCAAAAAATGGAGAAGGTGCTGCTCAATATCAATTTGTAAAGTACCTTTTTCATTATGATTCCTTAAACTAAGATAACATTTATAAGAATTGCATTAATAATGATTCTTAGAAGTAGATTTCTGAATAAATTACCTCTATTATAACGTGTTGCAGATAAAATTACTCTGAAATACTCAATAAATTATTTAGTGGCAACCTTTAAGAATGTGGTTGAAGTGATTACTTTTAAACAGCTTCCAATCAGGAAAATATCCTTTGCAAGAGGAAATGTCATGTTTTGCAAAGATCCAGCCTCTGCGTATAGGTTTATGATGTATATTTTGGGTGTGCACAACTAACGCTTGCACACATTCAAAGCTGGAAAAGAAGTGGTCTACCCAGGATAGCATGGCACCATGCCCGCACCGGCTGAGACTAGATACAGTGCCACATTACTGCTGTATGAACAAGATTTTTCAACCCCAAATGCTGTCAGGTCAAACTAATATGTGTCTGTTATATAGAGCAAAAATATATTTTTCATTAGACAGAAACTATATCAGATATAGTACTACTTATCCTTACTACATTTTTTTTTATTTATTTAAAAGCATACCCATTAATTAGTTTATGATTTAAAATCAGTTAAAATCTTGTAGAATTATAATAGTTTTGGCATCTATATCAGTCTTTATTTTGTCCCAAATGATCATAAAAATGGAATAAAACAGATGTTTATATTTTCTGTCATTAACATTCATTGAAATTTTGTGCATAAACCATATTTGAGGAAATTAGGTTGTAATTTAGCTTCTCTCTAATTGTTATGATTACACAAACTATAGACAGGTCAGGCTAACAGCACATGTAACTCATCAGTGTGACTACTGCAACAACAGAGGTAGTAGCTAGTCATCCTTACTCTCTTTTAAAACTAATTTGCATGCAGTAATTCAATTTGCTTAAATGAATGACAGCTATTAATGTGCCAAGAATTCTGATTTGTAGGTTTTTCATTCAACTGTTGCTGCTTTTTAAAGGTTCTGTGGCCAATTGCTTTTTGGGCACTCAGGCATGAATAACACTAGAGCACTGCTGTCTTGTCAATACTGTTTAAATTACTCTACATCAGGGAAGAAACTGGAACAGGAGCACAGGGGATATCCTTCGATACAAGAGACTATAAACCTGTCTTCAGAGACAGTAGAACTGTCTCTGCCCTCTCTTTAGATTACAGACCGCCCTAAAAGCCAGGAGAAATAATATGAGGACAGTACAAATGAAAAATCAGGTTGATCTCACTTGGGACTACAAACAGTAAAATAAATTGGTGGCCTTTTTTGCCAGTACCACAGGAATTACTTAATCACTTAATCACTTCCAGGTTATAACCTGCTTGATTTCCTGTAAAGTTCATTAGGTTTGGCATAATCATAACAGTTCCCCATTAAAGTAATGGTGAGTATTTCCATTCTAAATCAAATTTTCAGTAAGTTTTGTTTCATGAATGATATAGAGTAACACTGCATGATAGATTCATCATGTTACATGATTTCATATAATTTTGTGGGGTTTTAACTAAATTTTTATTTTATATATAGACTTATTATGCATTATATATAGCCATTTATATTATGTATATGTGAATCCATATACAGCATTTACACACTAGGTAAATTCAAGCTACAACCAATGATATAGTTTAAGATTTTTCTTCTATTCAGTATATATAGTTTCTCTGAGGAAATTTTTATATTTAATTACATTCTGAAAACTTTGAGTGAAATAGCTGTCTGGGAGCCTCAGATGAAAAGGCTGATGATTATATAGTTGTTACTGCATGATAGTCCAGATGGTACTATTAATTATTATTAATCATCTATATAGTATTATGAACATAAGTGCCACAGTATGAAAGATAAATTCTCTGTGTTGTGGAGATCATAATAACAAGTCATACAAAAGAAACAAAGACAAAGCATAGGACACATGGGAAGCTGTAGAGAGAGAATAGTGATGAGTAATATAGGGAAGACTGCCTAGAAAAACGAGTCCTCCGAAAGGGTTTAAAGGAAGAGATAAAGGTATATGGTTCACAGGGCTGCCAGAGACCTCTTGGGTCAGCTCCCTGCAGACAAATAAAACATGAAATCACTTTCATAAACTCTCCAAGTTCTGTCTTTAAAGCTTTTGGGGGTGAATTGCCCTCAGTACTTGTGCCTGGAAGACTGACCCAGAACTGCTCTGAGAGTTAGAACCCATCTTCTCATTCCAGCTTCCACTTGCTCATAGCCAGTTGATAACCACCTGTTCCCATACCAGCCTGATTTTTTATCTTAAAAAGTAGTTCTCCCTCACATGCTTGCCCCCATGACATGCTCATAGACAGTAACAATATCTTCCTTCATGTTTCATTTTGCTGGATTAATCTCTTTTCCTGTGAGATATCCTCTTCCTTCCCCTGAAAAACCCTACATCCCTTCTCTGCAGCTTTTGTGATTTTGGTTCATCTTTCCTTAATATGTTGACCAAAATGGAACATGATATTAGAGTTAGGATCTCACCAGGGCCTCTAAAATGACAGAAAGGTTTCACCCTGTCAGTTCAGCTCCTGGGAGCACCTCTCCAGATACACTGCAGAGTCACTACTCGATTTTCATGGTCATTTCTCTGTGATAGGAGATGACCATTCTGTAATCCTGTCACTAGCTAGTACAACCAGTCATTTACCAGAGGAAGTATCTCCTAGCAGAAATTCTTCTTGTTACTCCATACATTAAGATGCTTCAAGTGGACAAAATCAGCCTATAAGAGCACTGTCAGACACCAGAGATGCTACAGTCCCCAAAAAAATCCTAAAATCTGTCTGAGTCCTCTACATACTGCACACAACTGCAAGAATATAGATGATTCTGTTAGTTCATCCAAAAGCATCATCATCAAAGGATGATAGGAACTCAGAACTAAATAGAAGAATCAACATATGCAATTTTCTGTTAGCACAATACCATACTGGTCTGGTTATCTCGACTTTTTAGTGTTGAGATTTGACTGTTTGCTAGAATCCCAGAATTGCTTTCACCAACATGAATCCTTCCTTTCCACTGCAGGACCCTCTATTTCCTCTCTTCTTTCTTAAAGAAATGTTTATTTCCTCCACTGGGTCTGCCTCCCTTCTTTACAAAGTTGTTGCTCATATTCCTTAAAGAAATGGTTCTCACGTCCCCTATCCAGTTCACTTCAATAACCATTTTCCCTCAATGTATCTAATCATCTCTTTAATATTGAATCTTAGTTACTGGCATGCTCCTTTGAGTCTTTTGATTTGCACTCAAATCCAAATCTCATTGTAGGTGCTTTTATCAGTCATAGATTTATCACAGTAAAATTTCCTTTAGATTTTTACAATAGTTCTTTCCACTGTTGGTTTCTCCAGATTTTAAGCCTGTTATCTAAATCAACTCTGCTGCCTCATTTGATGGTAGCAATTAACTGCTTCCTGCACTCCCTCACACAGTTAACTGCTTCTGTGATACTCATAGCATGGGATCCCTAACAGACTCTGTAAGTTGTGAACTACAGCCATACTATCCTTACTAAATACAACTAAGTCCTTGGGTCTTGCCTTCTTACAGGAAGAGACTGGACAGAGAGAGCAAAGGAGTCTACAAAGTTCACCACAGTTCCATGACCCTACATCAAATTGTCAATGACATTGTTCCCTATAAGAAATAAAAAATGAAACAAGATTGGGAGGGGAAAATCTGTGTGGCTATGCCCTGGGTTCAGTGAGTGGTGGAGTTTTTTTGGTGGCAGGGGAGTGGGCTATAGGAGCGGCCCCCTGTGAGAAGCTTCTCAAAGCTCCCCCAGCTCCAAGTCATCTCCACCTCTGTTTGGAAACTGAGCCAGTCAGCTGCGCCTCTGCGATAACATATTTAAGAAGGGACGTGGTGACAAGCAGTTGAACTTGTGAGGAGGAGTTGCTGCAGCTGTTTGAACACCAAGGTCAGTGGAGGAACAGAGGAAGAAAGGGGGGGAGGTGTGCTGGAGCAGAGACCTCCCTGTATCCTGTGGTGAGATGGCAGGGCAGCCCCCCCTGACACCCATGGAGATCTACGGTGGAGCAGACATTGATTTATGGCCTGTGTTTTTTTGCCTGGATGATCAAGGTGCTGTGCCTGCAGAAGGCCAGGGTCTCGTGGGAAAAGGTAGCCCCGCTGCTGTAATTCAGCACTGGGAGGATTGCAGCATGTGGGGGTGTCCCACGCCGGAGCAGCTCGAGAAGGGCTGCAGCCGTGGGAGGAACTCCAATTGGAGAAAGTTGGTGACCCATGACAGAGCAGTGTGGGGAACGCTGAGGCCCGTGGGAGGAACTCAGGTCAGAGAAAGTTTGTGGAAGACTGTTTCCTGTGAGAGGGGGACCTCACTGGAGCAGGGGGGGAACAAGTTCCGGAAGCTCCCCCTATCGAAAGTGGAAGAAGCGGCAGCACTGATTGCACCCCCCATTCCCTGCCCCTGTGCCACTGGGGGAGGAGGTAGAGATATTGGGAGCAGAACTGAGCCTGGGAAGAAGGGAGGGGTGGGGTGAAGATGTCCTCAAGATGTGGCAACGTTTCTCACTGTCTTACTCTGTTAACTGTTGTTAGTGTCTGTAATAAAAGTATGTTATTTTTTTTTCTTTCCCTAATGAGTCCGCCTTTTGCTTGTGCCCATAAATGTTGATTTTTTTTTCCCCATCCCAGTCCTATCTCAAACCCCAAGCCTGGCTCTCTGTCCCTTGTTACTGCCAGAAGAGAAGGGAGAAAGAATGCCTGTGTGATGGTTGGCTGCTGATCAGGCTCAAACTACGACAGGCTACAGAAGACATATCTAAGAGAACACCTAGAGAAATTAAATTCAGAACAATTTGAGGATCCCACATAGAATGTGGTTCTTTCACATAAAAGTACAATTTAAATTGTCATAAAGAGAAAAACAATATGGAATATGTCTGTTTATCAGTAATGTTTAATTTACCTGCTTGTTTAGGTTGTCATTACATACATATTTAAGAGTTGCTTACATGTGCAGATACTGAATCCCTCCATAAATAAATTATTAACCCTCTAATGAGGTCTTGATTTAAGCAGAACAGTGCAGGAATGGGTTCCAACCAACCTCAGAGTTGTAAGCCACGTTACACTTATTTAAACAGCTGCATCTCTGAAGTATCATAGCATTTCTAAAATGTTAATGGACTAACCTTTTGCTACTTCACTGTAAAGATTCTCGGGTCTCAGCCCTGTGCCTTAAGCACAAAGCCCTCCATAAATCATGTTGGATTATGAAGAGCTTTCTCAAGTCTTTGATTACAATCCAAACTAAATGGGTCTTTTAAAAAGCATAAAAAGTATCAGTTAATTTCAATGTTTGACATGCTATGTATACAGTGTTTACTGTTTCCTGTTAGAATTAAGTTAGCTGTATATACATGTAATGTTACTGATTTTAAGGGTTAGCCCTTGTCATTAGCTTTATCTGTGACTTCAACTGTGCCATCCCAGGGTTATAGCTATATTTTCCAGAGATTTTGAACAGCTTTCTTTGAGACCTGTGTAGTAGGATGTGCTAAATTTCTGCTTTACAAACAGAACAATATTAATTATAAGATCAAAAAAACTGGTTTTGTTTTTAAAGTTTGAAACTTATATGGAAGAATATTTCTTTTCCTTACAAAGCATAAATGTATGTGTGTGTATATCTATATATGTATATATATCTCTATATCTATACTCCTACTTTAGTATCTAGATAATACTGCCAGCACTCTAGACAGTGGAGAAATTCAATTAGTCTTCCCTCTAAGGACCATTCAAGGGACACTACTAAGGAATATGTCCCCCGAAGAATGTCTTAGTCTACCAGTTCTTGATTATCTTTAAGGGAAGATATTTATTCTTCCAGGGGATTCGGGAAGAAGAGATGCTGATTGTTTAGGCCACTGCATACAGAAATTTGGTCTGCTTTTCATTTGTTTTTTTAATTTTACCTTATCATGGCTATTTCTTTAATAAATAGCTTGTGTTTGATCCTTACTAAGACAAGCAGCTAAAACACAACAACTTCTATGAATATTATGCTTTCATTCATTTATGAAGACCAGTCTTTGTTTTATTCTTTATTCATGGTACTAAGATAAATGTAGAGATTATGTTTTCTTCCTTAACCAAGCAAAATGTCTGGTATTAGGATGGATCATTGTCAATAATCTTTTTGTACTTAATATTAACTGTTATGCAGAGTACTCCCAGGAAGTAGCAATACAACTGTTAAAGCACATCACCATACTTTTAGTTTTATGGCCCAGAATTTTACAAACTTCTAAATTTTTTGTGTGGTTTAGCATTTGTGAAAATGTTAGTGAAATTTTCCTGGGTGGTTTGCCATAGAAGAGAAATACAATAGATAGTACCAGTAAGACATCACCAATAATGACCTAGGAGCTTGGTAGAGATAGGCCCTTGTGTTTGAGGGCCTTTCTAGTCTAGCAGTTAGTGACCTGTGTTTTCCATAGAAAGCAGAGGAAATGTTGCCACCGTAATAACATCCCTGTGAATGAATGCCAGCAAAATCTTTATCACATCACCTTGTATATTCTTTCTCTTTGTTTTGAAAAACATAGTTAAATTTGGGTGAGTGTATACAGTCATGGAATTTTAAAACCGTATAAGAAATGCTTACACTGTCAATAAAGGCAAAAAGTGTGATATTAATTAAATTTCTTGTTGTTATGTGACAAAAACATGATTGACTATTTTTATCAGGGTGCTAATATATAGTCTTGTGACATTACAATGGCTTGCATATAGTTATCAGGTATTAATTGCCATCTATGAAAAAGTAATTTTGTTTTGTAGAAAAACACAGTCAGCATATCATGTCACACTGTTTTCATTTCTGAAGTACATTGTTACCACCAACTTCCAAGTTGAAGTAGAAATTCAGTAGGAATTTTTGGTACCTTAAAGGAGTGATGACCTTGAATTGTTTGACATCAAGTTATTAGGATTCAGTTATCCAGACGACTGGAGATTTCAGTTTGGAGACACGTTCAGGAGTAGTCAAACAAAATATATTGGTGTTACATGAAACTAACATAAGTATGACTTTGTAACTCAAAAATGAGTGCACAGTCCATGAACTTCACAGCCAGGCAAGGTGCTATATGATCATAATAAAAAAGTAATTACTTCTTCTAGAAATGGTATGCTGCTATACATTTTTATAGTAGGATTTTAAGGAAAAAAAAAAATACTGTATCTATTATGCAGTACCATTGAGTATAGAAATGACTCTCAAAATTTATAACTATATTTTATCATCAATAGTTAAACATGAAACAAATGAATATATTTTTCCTCTGTAGAAATAGAATAGTGTTTTTCCTCCACTTACTCTTTCCTTACCATAATTTTTCACATAAGAGCTGCCATTTTTAAAACAAGCTCTGTAATAAAATGGTTTTACATTTGACATAAAATTGGTTTTTGCCTATTTTATACATTTTTTTTTCTTTTAGCGAAAAGGACAAAGCAGGTTAAAGCTCAACTGTCATGAAATAATTTTGTCATTGTAATTTTAAAAAAAATCTTCAGATGTTATCAAAATATCAGGTAAAATTTTGCATTACAGTACTGTGTCCTTCATATATTCATGGACAAAATACTTATGCATGGTCTTGGAGATATCTGGAGTTCACCTTGGGGTCTGTGTTTCCTCAGACCACTATATTACACAGGGATCCAATGGTTTCAGTAACTCCAGTCAAAGCAGCTGTGTATGAAATGTCCAATTGCTTTGTGCATGCACAGATTAACAGCTTGTGTATGATTCATCTGCATATAGGCAGTAATCTTTTGTGGTGGGTTGTCCCTGTCTGGACATCTGGTGCCCACCAAAGCCAACTCTATCACTCTTGTCATCAGGTAGACAGGGGAGAGAAAATATAACAAAAGGCTCATGGGTCAAGATAAGGCCAAGGAGAGATAACTTACCAATTACCGTCACAGGCAAAACAGATTCAACCTGGGAAAAAAATTAATTTCCTTTATTATCAATCAAATCAGATTTCTGCTGCTCCTTCCTCCTCAGGGAGAAGACTCCTCACACTCTTCCCCTGCTCCAGTGTGGAGTCCCTCCCACAGGAGACAGTCCTCCATGAACTCCAATGTGAGTCCTTCCCACGAGCTGCAGTTCTTCACAAACTGCTCCAACGTGGGTCCTTTCCACAGGGTGAAGTCCTTCAGGAACAGACTGCTCCAGTGTGAGTCCACCACAGGGTCATGAGTCCTGCCAGCAAACCTGCTCCAGCCTGGGCTCCTCTCTCCATGGGGCCACAGGTCCTGCCATGAGCCTGCTCCAGCGTGGGCTTCCCATGGGGTCACAGCCTCCTTTGGGCACATCCACCTGCTCCAGTGTGGGGTCCTTCACGGGCTGCAAGTGGAGATCTGCTCCAGCATGGACCTCCATGGGCTGCAGGGGCACAGCCTGCCTCACCATGGTCTTCACCACAGGCTCCATGGGAATCTCTGCTCCGGTGCCTGGAGCACCTCCTCCTCCTTCTTCACTGACCTTGGCGGCCGCAACGTTGTTTCTCTCACATATTCTCACTATGGCTGCAGTTGCTGTTGAGCAACAATGTTATCCCAGAGGTGCTACCACCATCACTGATGGGCTCGGCCTTGGCCAGCACTGGGTCTGTCTTGGAGCCGGCTGCACTGGCTCTGTCAGACATGGGAGAAGCTTCTAGCAGCTTCTCACAGAACCCACCCCTGTAGCCCCCCCACTACCCAAACCTTGCCATGTAAACCCAATACACCCTTCTTTGTGGATTTCTTATTTTGGACAAAGGCCCCAGATTTAGCTATATAGGACAGGAAATACCATTCCATTCAGGGTATTTAGCAATTGTAGCACCAGCTGAGAATCTTGGTGATCAAATTTTACCTATAAGTAGAAAGTATCATACTCAGTACCATAAACTATCATGCTGAAATTCAGGCCCTTTCATTCAAGTTAACCCATTTTCCTTTCTCAAATTTCTCCCTCCTTCAATGCATTTTCAAACTTTGATCTAGCAACTTTACTGGGAGGAAAAAAGTGGCAAAGATGAGTCTGTGAGACAAATTAGCAGGTTCTATAATATGCTAATTTAAAACCAATTTTTAGTTTTGATCGTACACTTGCACTTCAGTGAGGTTCTTTGACTTTACGCCCTAAATATGTAAATTTAGCTTTTATGGGTTAAATTTCTGACTTTTTTTTGCAGGCTTCCTGTGAAAATCATTGAATTTGAGTCATCTTCTGCCAAATCTTTAACATACGTATTTGAAAGTTGGGACATTAAGGTTTGCATATTTTTGCAAAGGCAGATACTAAATATTGCAGATATAAATGTAAAAACCTAACATAAAACTAATATTTTTTGCTTCTTATTATTTTCTATTAGCCGTGATAGTTATTTTTCAGTGAAGAAATGTGTTGATTCAAAATTCCCATCTTTCTCTAGATTATTTTTCTTTAAAAGGAGATGCCTGTTTTGAATCACATCCTTCCATCATCTCTCACTTCCTTGCTACTGTAAAACAAAAATAATACAGGTCCGGAGAACAAACCAATCAAGAATCCCTTGGACCACAGCCTTCCAAGGAACACTGGAGAGAGACTAAAGAAATTTTGACAAGACTGTGTTCCAGGCTGCTTGATTCCTCAATTCAAGCAAACAAACATATGGGCCATTTCCAGACAAAAAAGTAGCCCATTTTTTTTCGTCTCCACTTAGGACTGCACTGTTTACCTCTTTGTATGGAGGGGTGCATCCTGATTCAAGATAACCCAGTAAACTCCCCAGGAAACTGCTGGGTTGAAAAGTCCATGTTTGCTGGATTTGAGCCAACTAAGGCTCTTGGTAGTGCAGTTACATGGCCACAGCCAATAAGCTCTCCTCAGAACAGTGTTTTCCTCATTCACTTAAGGGCCTTCTCTGAAAGAACAGATCTTCCTCAATCCTTTCAATAACTATGTTGTTCAAATTATTTTTGGAGTAATATTTTTACTTTTGAAATTCCATTTATATAATAATGTCATTACTAACACATTTTCCAATTTGGCAAGAAGAGAAAACATTCCGTCCCTAGGAATTATTGCTCAGCTGATATAAATGGCGTTACTTCATTGATTCAAAGAAATTGCATCAGTGTACAACAGTAATGCTCTACCTGGTATGGTCAACCAGTTCTGTCCATTTAATTTCTACTTTACTTGCGTGTCTTTGCCCATGCTTCTAATTGTAGCTAATCAATGTGTCTTCATTACTTCTCTAGGTACTTCAGACTGTAAATTTAATTGGTCCCAGTGAATTGACTGTCTTCCTCTTTACTTTTAACCCGTGTCTTTCAGTCTGATCGTAATAATTGTAAAACTTAGATTTATGATTTTTATACCATGATGTTTTTTATAACATTTTGGTTTTGTCTGATCTAGAGACAACAAACATAGTTTCTATCCAATGAAAAATTATTTTTGTTGTCATCCTTGTGTTGAATTATTTAATAAAAATGAATTTTTCAATAATCCTGTGAGAATTATTCTCATTTTTTCTTGTGTCCCTGCAAGGGTTTGTACAAACCAGACCCTGTATAGTTTGTAACATTATTTAGAGTGGACAATGGCTAACATCTGCATTTTTACATCATTTCCACTGAGAAATATCTTTAATCCATCAGAAACAAATTGTTGATCATTAACCATAAAACTGACTCTTCAGAGAAGCCTTGCACTTTCAAAGTCAAGTTGCTAAAATGTTTTATCAGACAATATGACTCCTGTCCAACTCATCTGAGGAATAATTATGTGAAATACACTGCTGGTCTTCCTCCACAATGATTCAAAGCCTCCTCTCATGAACCCCACGGGGGCAGTCTGGACCTTTCTCCTGTGGATACCAAAGAACAAGGGCTTATTACCTAATTCCTTGTGGGACAGAACCAGAAAATTTTACTTCCTCGGTTCTTTAGATGTAAATTTATTATGAAGGAAACAGAAGAAATCAAGGGACACCATGCAATCTAAAAATCCACTGAATTTTAGTGTAGTCTAAGGTTTGCCCCAATATGCCTTTATCCTTCCTAAAGTTCAATGATGGATACATTCTACCTCCCTAAACAATATAACATTTCCATCCTCACTATCACTTGCAAACTAAAGTAGCTTGCAATACAATTAGAAAGATGAAACCCATTATATAAGACAGCAAACCTGGACAAATTTATCAAATTGACACTATTTCTACTTTGTTTTAGTACAACAGTCCTGCATCTGTTCATTGCTTGTGTGATGAAAAAATGAGTAAATTTTCTTGAATGCTTTTCTCTAAAGAAATCCATAATGCTCAGACCACACTTTTTGTTTGGAGGACTTTCCATCAAATCAATTCCTTTTTCATCGTTAGTGATTTTCTTGTTGCATCTTCAGATCCAATTAAACCAATCATGCCTTTTCAATTAACTACAATTACCTTAATTAGATGAGAATAACAACAAGAAAAAAAGGAAAACAACTTCCAAAGTTAATCAAGTTAGTGTATCCTTATTTACAGACTTCACTCAGGCCTCTGCATATTTCAGTCCAGTTTCCAGCTTCAGCACAAACTGACCTCAAAGAGCTTTAAAAAAAAAGTAGCAATATACAGTCAGATCATTTCAGAGAGGGAAATCATGTGGGTTTTATTAAACTTAGAGATGAAACAGTGTTCCCTGAAAAGTAGGTGTAAAGCAGGTAACTTTCTCTACCCAGCCAGCAACAAGAACTCAGTCCCAGAACTACAGTCTAGTCTCTGGAACCTGACATTTATCACTTTGGCAAAAATGAATGGCATATCTGGGAGGATGCCTCGTTCCATTTTAGGCTCATGTTAAAATTATTTATATCCTTTGCAACTGTGCAAATAAAACTTATTTTAAATGAAGCAAAGAAGACAGTCATACACAAACCCTCCCCAAACGTGGCCATTTACTCCAAGATTATAGCTTCAATCACACAAGTCTTCTGTCAAACCCACTCTATGAACCCACATTTTTATTTTCTTTCTACAGCATGCATGACTGTCATTCATATCCCAGTATTCTTTCATGTAAACTACTGCAATCTTTTCAGCTATTTTTTCTTTCTGCTTTCTAAACACCTAAAACACTGTTATGGCTTCTCTTGACTGCAGCTTCCCATGGAATATATAATCTGTTTTATAATGAATTGCACAGATCAAGTTCCCCAGGGCAAAAATTACTTCCTAAATCTCTTCCAGGAATGCTATTGATGACTTCTGTGTTTTGTCACAATAAAAAAATATAATGCTGAGAAAATTTGCCACAGTAAAAGACAGAATTTTTCTTGGGGACCAATTCAAAAGCTGTTGAACATGGTCCAGAATTAACCCATTATCCAAAACTATATTTTTTTTCTTATAGTAAGTTTTCTTTCTTCACACCAGATCAAAATAAGAACATTGCAATTTGAGGGGAAAAAAAAAAAAAAAAGGCAAAAGAAATTTTAATAAAACAGCTTTTCCCTGAAAAAAAAAAAAAAAAAAAAAAAAAGAAAGAAAAAGAAAAAATGCCTATGCTAACCAATAGTAATTACCAATGGTAATTACAAAATATACTATGGTTGTATATACAGTACATAAATTCATACAAGATAAAAAAAGATGCAGGCTTTCTAACCTGTCTCTTAGTAGATCTTTGTAGCAACTCTGTCAAGATAAAATTCTGTATGTGAACTTTTGCCACTAAGAAGACACACTTCTCTGCAGTTTGAGATAGCAGTAAGATGGGTGTAAATTTATATGAAAATTGAGAATTTCTTTGATGCTGATGAAAAAGATTCAGAAGAAAGAAACTGTAGCAAAAATATCAGAGACAGAGAAGTGCAGCTAATATAAAGGAAAACATTCACTGCTCTTCTTTAAAAGTTAGGTAGCATATTTTAAATGAGAAATCTGGATTCCTTGAACAAGTCAAATATCTCTAACAAGATAATATATTACAAAAATATTAAGGAAGTACAAACTGGTGGTTTTGTATAAAGTTTGAGGTTTTCATGTTTTGCTATAAACTGGTATTGTATGATTTTAATCTTTATTTTAAATATAGAATTGGACTCTTTTCCCATTATAGGTTTCACATTGCTGTAAGCTCACTGAGACAATGGAAAATAGCGGGTACTTAATAACTTTGGAAAACCTAGTGTTTCTTTATTTCATAAATTTAAATAACTAGATCAGGAATTGGACATAATCTTTGTATTAACGCATATTTTTAGGAATTATTTCCATAAAATGAAAATAATATCATTTATTTTCAGTCCTAAAATGAGTGTTTCAGGTTCTGCACCCATTAAGTATGTTGTTTGGTGTTTGCTACTTTGTCATGGTTTGAGCTCACTTCCCCTCCCCCCCCCAACACTGAGAAGGAAAAAATAAGCCAGGCTTGGGATTTGAGATAGGGTAGGGAGGAATAAATCACCAATTATGGTCACGGGATAAAGGCAGACTCATTAAGAGAGCTGAAAAAGAACATAAGTTTATTACAGACAGTACCAACAACAACACATAACAGACAGAGTAGGACAGTGAGAAGCATTACTACATCTTGAAAACACCTTCCCCCACCCCTCCTTTCTTCCTGGGCTCAGTTCTGCTCTTGATATCTCTAGCCCCTCCCCCCAGAGGCACAGGGGCAGGGAATGGTGATGCAGTCAGTGCTGCTGCTTCGTCCATCTTGGAGGGGGATGGGAACTTCTGGAATTTCTTCCTCCTGCTCCAGCATGGTCCCCCTCTCACAGGAGTCAGTCCTCCACAAACTTTCTCCAATGTGAATCCCTCCCACAAGCCACAGTGTTCTCCACACTGCTCCAGTGTGGGACACCAACTTTCTCCAACTGGAGAACCTCCCAGAGGCTGCAAGCCCTTCCCAAGCTGCTCCAGCATGGGACACCCCACATGGTGCTATGCTCCCAGCGCTGAACTACAACAGCAGAGGCTGCTACTTCCTACAGGATCCCGGCCTCGTTCAGGCACAGACACCTTAGTCAACCATACAAGGCACCTTACAGTCCATAAATCAATGTCTGCTGTACCATAGACCTTCTTGGGCATCAGCGGGGGGCTGCCCTGACATCTTATCACAGGATACAGGGAGGATGTCTGCTCTGGAACACCTCCTCTCTCCTTTCTTCCTTCATTCCTCCACTAATCTTGGTGTTCACACAGCTGCCGCAACTCCTCCTCACAAGTCCGACTCCTCCTTACCATGTCCTTTCTTAAATATTTTATCACAGAGGCGCAGCTGATTGGCTCAGCCTTGGTGCAGGGGTGGGTCTGTCTTGGAGCTAGGGGAGCTTTGAGAAGCTTATCACAGGGGACCACCACTGTAGCCCCCTCCCCTGTTACCAAAAACCCCACCACTCACTCAAACCCAGAATATACTTATATATCAATTTACAGGAAAAGAAAGCACAGTTTATATTTTCTTAAATGATCACCTACTTTTATGGTATATTTTTAATGCAAGAATTGTTAATAAAGCCCAAGTCTTCATCATTTTCTTGGAGTACAAGTGTGTATTGTGAATAAACTCTGCATTCACTGACTGTGAGTTGATTGATTTTGAAGGGCAGTTCTGAAGTGCACAGACTAAATTCCTTTTCAGTGGATACTAAACTGAAATCTCCGGTTTTGAAATACATTAAATACATTCAAACTCCCAATGGAAACCTAAGTATCCAAAATAACAAATTATTACCTTCAGACAGCTTTGACTGAGAGACAAGATGTTCTGGTTTTGGCTGGTATAGAGTTAATTTTCTTCACAGTCGCTAGTATGGAGCTATGGTTTGGATTTATGCTGGAGTAGTGTTGTTAACACAGAGAAGTTTTAGTTATTGCTGAGCAGTGCTTACACAGAGTCAAGGCCTTTTCTGCCCCTCACCCCATCCCATCAGTGAGTAGGCTGGAGGTGCACAAGGAGTTGGGAGGGGAAACAGTTGGGAAAGCTGACCCCAACTGCTCAAAAGGATATCCCATACCATATGATGTCATGCTCAGCAATAAGAGCTGTAGAGAAGAAGAAGGAAGGGGGGGATGTTTGGATCAATGCTGTTTGTTTTCCCAAGCCACTGTGATGGAGCCCAGCTCTCCTGGAGATGGCTGAGCACCTGCCTGCCCATGGGGAGTGGTGAGCGAATTCCTTGGTTTGCTTTGCTTGTGTGCACGACTTTTGCTTTACCTATTAAACTGTCTTTATCTTAACCTACAGAATTTTCTCACCTCTACTCTTCCACTTCTCTCCCCCCATCCCACCTGGGGGGAGTGAGTGAGTGACTGGGTGGGGCTGAGCTGACTACTGAAGTTAAACAAGAACACATGGTGACAAAAAATATGACATACATGCAGTGGGAATGTTCAGTTCATGAGACTAATCTAAACGTTGGCTGGAGCACAATCCCCAAATCACATACGAAGCAGGTGTAAGAGGCGGGTCTCAAGAGCAACAAATTCAATATACGGATCCAGTGAACTGCACTAGATCACTAGCTAATGGAGACATAGCCCAATTTATGGAGCATTTGCACTGATGAATTGGATATGGGATTCTCTCTCTCCCACAGTAAGCTGAATAAAAAACGAGAAGTAACGTGAAATGTAATCCAAACTAATACACTACACCCGTAATGCATATTGCTGTGACAATGATGAGGCATACTGACATTTATGCATACCCATATTCTTTTAGACTATTCATTTCTCGCATGTGGCCTTTATCTCTTTTCTTTCCTAGAGAACATAAGAAATTTAGACAGGTGACTACACTTTGTATAGTACCGGTTTGTGTACTTTATTATTATTATATTGGTTATGATACAGCTATATTAGCTATTATATAGCTATTACTATACTACACTTTGTGTAGGCTTACATTTCTACACCTATTTAGGCTGACAGGAACAGACAGCTCAAAAAAGAGGGAAGCCCTATGGTTTCAGATTAGAACATACATACATGAAACACACATCTCTTAAAGCTAATTATTAGTGTGACTTCCCAATAGCATCACAGAAATCACAAGAGTATGTCCCTAACATGTATAGGCTTTAAAAGGCAACAAAGCCTCCCAGATGCATAGAAGAGTCCAGACATAAAGAATCAGTAACTTCAGAGATTTGGCAGAATTAGCTCCTCAGATCTGTAAAACAATGTTATTGATCACTCAAAATGAATACCCTGCTTAGTTACATCTGAAACAAAGAAGTCCAGTAAATAATTCAGTGAAAGGAAAGGGCCAATGAGAGCTAATTCTAGTTTTCGTCTCAGTCAGATATGGTCTCTAAAAAATGTACCTGCCTTTAGGTTGGTTTAATAATTCTAACGTCTACATTTTTCTTTCTCTTTTCTTTCCCTGTGTAGATGAAATGTATGGACAGTTTTCCCTCAAGGACATGAATATCATAGTTTCCATGGCACTGTTTGTTTAAAGTATAAAATGCATTTAGCCACACTTCAAACAGCATGTCATGTATTTCATTTTTCAGCCATTCTGAAAAATGAAATGCATGAGGTTTGGTAATGATGAGGATGTTTTTGTATATCACTCAGTCAGGTGAAAACTGAAAGGTGAAATCAAGTCTATAGCGATTAAGAAATGCTGCAGTGAGTAGATGTAATCAGGCTGACAAAATGTCACACCTCAGACCCATTTTTTGGTCATTTAGAGATCAAAGAATGGACCAGTGCAAGACATGACAGGTAATAAACTAAAGCACTTTGACTAGTTTTGACCGCTTTGCAATAGGTAAAGATTAGCAATCAATTTTTCATTGTATTCTCTTTTCCTTTGATTCCAACATTTTTTTCTCAGTGTTTGCCGTTTAGTGCAGGCTGTGTGCCAAAACCATCTTAGAAAGTCTGCTATGCCAGATGTCACCCTTTTGCCCTTTTGCTCTGTCTGCAGATTTTCTTTCAACAGCATTGGAAACTAAGTTAGTGAACATACATTTTCTAGTAAAAGAGGGTTTATGAATAACACCTTTTGTGTTTCTGAATAACACCCACAAAGTGCAGAATACATTATACATCAACTACATCAAGTATATCTTTAAGAAAGGTTATTCTTAACTCTTAAGTTATGTGGAGTGTATCTTAATGGTGTCATTCTTTTAAATATATCTAACAACTATAATGGAAGCTAATAAGAGTTAATAAAACCTCACAGAGATGGATTTTACATTAATTTGACCTGTGCAAGGTAAAGATGAGCAATTTCATTTTACATACTTCTTGTAAGTTTTTGAGCTTCTTGTATGAAAAAGATCTATTCTGTTATTTCCAAAGGAAAAAGCTGTTCCTGTTTGAATTCCTTATATAGGAATAGGACTGATCTTCTAATCTTTTGTTCCTTAAACCATGCATTTCTAGAAAGTAGAAGTGCCCATTACTTCTCAAGTTATAGGCACGAATAAAAACATTTTATATTCATTAAAAGAAAATAAGACACATATAAACTCTAATTTTCTCAGGTCTCTCCCATTCTTCAAGTACCAGGCACTAATCAAACAGTTAAAGACTATTTTAAAATAGGCATGGTGATCTCTTTGTAGATGACAGATTTTATTTTTTTTTTTAATTTAAAAAAAATCTCCAAGTATTACTGTGTATCTGGATACAATGTAGACTTGTGAATTCACTTGGTCTGGCTACTGCAGATGACCATTATGAGTTGGCACAAGGAAATATGTGGGGTGTTTCTGTTGTTTGGGTTCTTTTTTTTCAGTAAAAGCTGGGCAGAAGTTGAATGCTGTGGGTCACTCCTGTTTTAGGATTAACTATGCAACAAAACAAACAAACAAATGAACCAAAAAAACCCCCAACCAAGATATCCACGGTCTGATTCACAAAGGTGAAGGTACTGTAACTTGAATAAAATATCCTGGTTTTACATACAAACTGGGGACAAGAGGCTGGAGAGCAGCCCTGTGGAAAGATATCTGGGGGTTTGGGTTGATGGCAAGTAGTACATGAGTCAACAGTGTTCCCTGAGCAGCCAAAGGGGCCAACCATGTCCTGGGATGCATCAAGAACAGCATAGCTGACAAATTGAGAGAGTTTGTTGTTCCACTCTACACTGCACTGGTGCAGCCCCACCTCAAGTTCCATGTGCAGTTTTGGGTGTTTCAGTATAAGAAGAACATCAGACTGTTAAGGTATACCCACAGGAGGATGACCAAGATGGTGAAAGGTCTTGAGGGCAAGACTTACAAGGAGAGGATGAGGTCACTTGGCTTGTTCCACCTGGAGAAGGCTGAGGGGTAACCTCATCTCAGTCTACAGCTTCATCAATGGGGCAATGGAGGAAGAGGTGCTGATCTTCTCTTTCTCATGACCAGTTACAGGACAAGAGGAAATGGAATGAAGTTACATCAGGGGAAATTCAGGTTGGACATTAGGGAAAAGTTTTTCACTGTGAGGGTTGTTGGTTACTGGAATAGGCTCCCCAGGGAAGTGATCACAGCACCAAACCTGTCAGAGTTCAAGGAGCACCTGGACAACGCTCTCAGTCATATGATTTAGTTTTAGGTAGTCATAAAAGGAGCAGGGAGTTGGACTCGATGATCCTTATGGGTCCCTTTCAACTTGAGATATTCTGTGGTTTTATGAAAATATTGAATACTCAGATAAATTAAAGCCACTGAACTGTAACTATGCTATTGTTCATATCAGGTTGTGGAACCAATAGTCTGAGCTCGCTGTCCAGACTCCCTTTACACTCAGTGGGGAGAAATAGGTACTTTAAGGGCCTGCTTTATTTTACCTTAAAAACCTCATTATTAAACAGAGCAGAAAAAAATATTTGTACACCTGTTTATGTCTATTGACTAAAATGAAACCTACACTGGCTAGTTCAGATGTAGCCATCTACACAATAAGGTCCAAAGCTATGTGTGAAGACATTCATTCCTGCCCTGGGAATCTCACTAACCAAGGAGCACAAGTCAGCACCACCAGTGACACATTCACCAATATCAGAATTGAGGTGCTAGGGAAACTTGACTGCCACATATATATGTACCTCAGGAATTTATGACACCAGAGGGTTAAGAATGTTTTTGTACATGTAAATTTCTAGGTAATTGCTGAAAAAAAGCAAATCACAATCTATTCCTCTTTATGGAAACAGTATCTTTTACCCTCCATTGACATAAAGATGTGGCTTTACACTGACTAATTTCAGATAGAAGCATCTATACTGAAGGTGTCTATAGATTAAATTAATCTAACTCTTGATATTTGAGTTAAACGCAATGAACTACCTTAGGAAATTTTTCTGTATTGACAAAAGCAAGAACCTTATTCTACTGATAAATAAAATGTATGCTGTTCAACCTCATTTAATGAAATACGAACCAGTGCAGAATGATGTCCAACAAAAGGCCATCTGAAGTGTATCTGTAAGGGTTCCATACAGGTATGTGCAACTATCATGTTATTATTTCTGTTACTTTTTTTTTTTTAACATTACGGTTTGGTGGATTTAAAAGATCAGTGACATACAGAATAGATAAGAAAAAATATGTAATATACACAGTATTTGAAGACTGAACCTACTTCAGGGAAATAAAGCCAAATTTAAGTTCTAAGTAGATAGAATACCAATAGTTCTATGTAAAGTAAAAGGATAAGTTATTAATGAAATTACCTGTAAAACAGTCTCCTTTCTACATCCACCTATGACAAAAATTATTCTTAAGTAAAGATGTAGAACTGATGACTTATGTAAATTTGTATTAATCTATATATCAGCACTCTTTTTTCATAGGCACATACAACTCATCCTGAAATTGTTCAAAAACGTTTGTGACAAGGTTTTGAAAGTTTTCATTGAACTCTGCTTTGAAAGTAGATGTGATAATTAGTTCTTGAAATTAATGTTTTGAATCACGAAAGCAGTTTAATAGAGCAATATGTAGTTGAAAGTATTTTTTGAAAAGTCAGATCACTTCTGTGTCATCTTCATCTTTCTTTTTGTGAGGATACTCTAAAAAATGAAAGAACACTATTTACCTTGCTAAGAATAAATGTCAAAAACATAACTAAAGGAGGAACACTAAGCGTTTTACTGAAGATCAGCTGTCAAAATGCAAATTAACATCTACAAAGAAATATTGGACAATTCCCTTTAATAGTAACAAGACAAATATGAACTTAAGGGTTGATGTCACACAGAATGTTCATTAATATAAGCTGATATATGTTACATGGTAGGGCACAGGATTTTGATGTTGATATTCATGAATGGAAAATTTGTCCCTTTTCAACTTTTAGTGTTATAAATTTCTTTTAATAGTTTGCTAGGCTTTAACACCAGTGCTTTGTTTTCTGTAAACCTGTCATATTCTAGACATCTAATACTGGCCAGCTGCCAGAATGCAAATTAACACTTACAAAGAAATATTGGACAGATTTTTGTTCCCTTGTAATTTTGCATTATCACTACTGAACAATGTTGAGTTTTCATCTGTCCATTAAATTTCAGGTCATTATTCTAAAAAAAAGATTGTTTTCCACATAGTCCCTCCCACACTATCCACTCCTTCAGGATCTTTTTCTACATCAGCTGTAAGTGAAAACATATTCTTATGACAGTTTAAGGATGAAGACTTTCACGCATGTTTAAAAATCTTGTTCTCTTAATGGATTCAATAACTGATTAATAGGCACTATCTTTTAATTATAGCTAAAAAGAATTAAATCTGAACCCAATAATCTTTGTTGAAAAAAGTAGTCATTTCCAAAATTCAGACCTTTTCCAGTAGGACGATTTCAAAATCTGTCTGGTTTACAACCATAGTAGTGTAATTTGTGGTTTTTTGTATGCAATAACAGCTAGTGAAGGAGGCTGTCTAAGATTTTGTGGTTTCACTGTGTGCTTGAGTGACATGTTCGACTGCGGAATGGAAGATTGTTCCCTTTGATAACTAAATCTCTTAATTCAGCATATTATTTTATTACCAGAAAACTAGCAAAAAGAGAAAAGCATCAAGACTAACATTCAATTGGAGTTTAGCAGAGACATACTCATGTGAAGTCATGCAGCTAATCATTCCACATATTACTGGGATATATCTGAAAACAAATTCAGTGATTATTTCATGTGATAATTTAATTGTTTTGACACTTTCTTCTTTTCATTCACTAAACTTTAACTGAAAGTACTGAATTATTTAAAATTGTATTTTTGGTCTATAATAAGTAAATCTAACATAGTCTTTTGGTTTGGTCTAGTTCTTTTCTTTGTTGTTCTTTCAAAGCACCTGTGACATTAAATTCTTGGTAATAGGGAAGATCACACTAAACTTCCAAATACAGAGTAGCATCCTCTAGAGCACTACTTTATATATTATTTTAAATTACTATTAGTCTCAGTCAATAATCCAGAATTTGGCAGTCAGTTAGAAGTTCCTTCTATCCAGTTCATACAAAAGAAAACTCTGAGTATTTCCATATTTTTTTTTTGGGGGGGGGGGGGAGTGAGGGGGATGGGGAGTGGTGCTGGTGGATTGATGCTACATTTTTAAAATTCATTATTTTAATTACTAAAAACTTTAATTCTGACATTCTTTTAGACCCCTGAAGTCTAGGTGTATTTCAAGGAAGCAGGTTTCAGAATTTGTCTCATCTAAGACTATTTCAGGAGCATACTCTTGTTTTACCTACTAAAATTAAGGTGTATTTTCACACCATTCTTTATTTTTCATTATGTTATCACATTTGTTTATAACAATAATAATTTTTAGCTGAAAATATTGCTCCAATTTTGGTAAACAATAGCTGAAATTTAATTAAGATTTTGCCTTCCCTATAGTAAGACACAAACAGAAAATAAAACACACATGCAAAAAAAAACCCCTACAGCAGTTGTAGAGAAGTGGGTGCCTTGGAAGATTTGGAGGAAAAGAAACAAGTGGGTGCCTTGGAAGATTTGGAGGAAAAGAAACTTATTCAGCTATTTGACTAGTTGATTACTTATTTAATATCCAGCTCCAGTACATTAAATTTATAGTGTTAAGTTTCACAGTATGATGTGTTCAGTAATATACAACTTAAAAAAAAAAAAAAATAAACCAACAGCTCTCTAAATTGACTAATGGCAATAGGATTAACTAGAAGACCAGAAAGGGCTAGTGTGTAATGTAATCAAGCATTGGTTTACCAGGGAAATGTAAAGGGGTTACTTTAATACTACACATATACACAAACACATATCCAAACACACATAGTTGAAAAATACCAAAAATGCTGTTCTCCAATTAAAAATAACAACTGAAATTAAAGAAGTTTCATCATACTGTGTTGGGTTTTCTTTTGCCAAAGCTACAGATGCAGCATTTAGGCTGAAGCTTGTCAGTTATCCACCTTCAGTATATGAGTTTTTTAAACTTAATCTGGATGAGATGTCACACAGTGTTGCAGAAGCAATCTAAATTAGAACACAAGACATCACTACATCAACTGATTGACAGCCTACAAGTATGATAATCTCTATGAGAATTTCTAAAGCTGCAACAATGTTAGTAAAAAATTAGTATTGTGAAACAACAGTCAAAGCCAACTGCATTTCTTTTACATCCAGAGACACAATTTGTTCTGTACATCCTTTTGTTTTCCTTATGGGCTTATTTTTTTTTTTTTTCCCTCTTTATTCTTTTCTTTATAGCAAAAACTGGTAAAATTCCAGGCATCTAATCGGACAGTAAATACAAATAGGAAGAGAATATCTCTTTAGAGTATCAACTCATATGTTGAAGCTAGGTTCAACCATATTTCCTAATATTCTTTCAGATGCAATGACTAGCAGAATGCTAAAAATGAGAATAATTATTTAATAACCCAGTGGAAGTTCTTCATTAACTAACTTCAGGACATCTACCTATGTCTTCATTTTCAGCCTGTGTTCCCATAATACATATGTTTAATTACATAAAATACTACAAATAAACAAAAGATACATTGAATAATAACCTTGCACTTGTTATTCATGTTGCTATTGACAAAAATATGTTATGGAAAGTTATGATCACATCAGTGACCTTTGGCATCAGTGATATTCTCAAACTCTCTTCCTAATTTTGTAGATACCTACTCTTCCATTTGAAAATTCGCACAGAATTTTTAAGTCTCACAAATAAACTGTATTCCATCATCCCAACAGCACTCACCTGATCAGCACTTGTCTTGTGCCTAACCGTGTGTGGTATAACAAAGGGCTTCATTTAGTCATATCACCTCCTGGAAGAAATCACTAGAAAACATAGCTGGGAAAGTTAGAGTTAACAGTGGTGCTTATGATGATGTCCCAGCCTCACTTAATCCATTAATTTAAAGATTATAGCCATTCATCAGGAATGTGTCCAAATCAACCCCGTCAAAAGGAGTTTGAAACCCCAATCCACTGAATGGCCTTATCAGAATGCATATCCATCGTGCATAAGCATGATTCTGTCTGTCCTTCCTGTTGTGGATGTTCCACTTTACAAGGAGGATACATCAAAATACAAGGAGAATTTGTGAATGAATAATTTCATAGCCTGGTGATAACAACTTTGCTGAGAAGAGCAAAACTAAGTCAAAGTCACTGCTTTAGTGAATATGGTGTATGTAATTCCAAGCAGTCAAGCAGTCAGCTGATTGCTCTACTTTATCTTGAGTCACATCATTTTCCTTGTCACTTCCAACTAGTTAATTCATCTCAACATAACAGTTGTTGAGAATTTTCTACACTCACCTTAGACCTAAAGACCTTAATTTTCTACGCTCACTGTAAAGGAAACTCACATTTTTAACAGTGATGTTTTGGAAGGAGGCATAGTAACCATGTTTATCATTATGAATGTCAACATTCCCAACCTAATCTCCATTTAGTGAGTCAGTCTTGAAGAGATTAGTGAGACAAAAATCAGGGCCAAGATGCATCATAGCAGACCCAGTGAGTGCTGCCTCTCTACATCATTGTTAATGACCCTGGAAAGACAACAGTGGTGCAAAGTTCCACAGACTTCAGGGATGGAAATGTTGGAGGCTTTAAAGGACAAAAGAGCCGAAACTGTAGTAAATAAAATCAAGCACATCTCACTGATAATCTGCATGCCAGTTGTGGCTGTTATTTGTCTCCTACACTGAATAGCCATTCCATCAGAGAAAACACCTACTTCATATTTCTAATGCTTTTTCTTCTCATTGGGAGTTTGACAGGGAAATGGGTGATCCTGGAATCTGATTTATGAGCCTTTTGAAGACCAACAGTCATCATACACAAACTTCCACCACATGAGCAATGCTCCTCTCCTATTCTTCCTTTATAAGTTTTATTGGACCTCAGGAAACTATTCAAGGCAAAATATTTCATAGATATAGAAACACTAAAAAATTTGCAAAATGATTTTTCAGTCTGTCTGTTTAGAATACATTGAGGACTGGAAAACGTTCTATAAAATTCTTCAAATTTCATAGTCAAATATAATGAACATTTTAAAATTTTCACTAACAGCCTCCCTGAAATTCCAGAAATTGAAGAAAACCAGGAATTAAAGCCTTATCCTCTTGATTTTTTTCTTATCAGCCAACTTATTTTTCAAGATAATCATCTATTTTGAGCCAATCTTCTCTTCCAAAATTAATTTTTAAAATAATTTTTAAAATCAATTTAAAAAAAATTACATTTTAACAAATCACTTTTTTTTTTGTTTGAAACTCAGAACATTATAATATTAAAATGTAATGTTTGGATAGAGAATTTTCAAAATAATACTTTTTTGGGATAAAAACAGTTAAATGAATTCAAAATATTTTCTTTCAAAACTTTTACATTCGTTAAACACACCACATGAAATGAAATGAGGTTTACCTAGCAAATTTTAGAAATAAAATGCTAAAGTGGTCTACTTATAGTACAAAGGTAAATATTCCTGATACATTTTGACTCTAAAATATATTTTAGCTTCTACATTTTATGTTCAATATCATTAATGTGATATAGGTTTAATTGCTCATTTCAAGCATTCATATATTCCTTTGTCAAATAACAATAGTTATGGGAAATATTAACAGAAATTTAAAGCGATACTACTATATTTATTGTATGCCTACCAGTCAATAAATCTGTCTCACTCTGAGCTCTGGGAAGGTTACTCTACCATATATCCTGTCATAGCACTGCCAAGGTCACTAAGATTTGTGCTAGAGATTGCAGCTGGCTGGCAACTTCCTGTGAGGAGCGCAGGCTGTGAGGTTCCTTACTAAAATCCAGAGACATGAAAGTTTCCATGTTATAGACTAAGCCAAGTTTTTGTTATAAATTATTGAAAAAAAAACCTAGATTTAGCCATAGAAAAGTATCTAAGAAGTATCCCTAAAACATCTGGTAGTAAAAGCAAAGTCACCAATAGTGTACAGTATACTTCAGCTCATCCTAGATCAAACCAGGGAGCAGAATAAATTGCAGGCAGTACAGAATGTTATCTTAGTGTAGGTACACTAGAAAACAACTTTGACTATCTTTTCATAATAAACATGGATCTATACAATCAGAATGTTCTTGCCAGTAATCTGAACTCAAACTGAGTTCAGGCTACCTGAAAGACTCATGTAGAAACTAATGTCAAGGCATTTTTAAGAAAGGAGCTAATAAAGTTGGGAATCCTCTGAAAAAAAGAGTTACAGCTGGCTTTCCTGCCTGACTTTGACTTTGTCATTTGGTTAAATGAGTTTCACAGAAGCAGCTAAACCAGGCTCAAAGTGATCAATGCAATTTTCAAGTGCAAATTACATGTCATGCCAGAAATTGTCTCTTCTCTGGCATTACCAGTGAATTAATCTGCGGACCAACACTGAAGGTTTGCCAACTTGGTGTGCAGCTGGATTACTTTATCACTGACTATGGTCTGAAAGCAATTCTTGTGCTATGTTACAGCCAAAAGATGAAAAAGCAGCACTATCTGTCATCACCGTAGAGGTTTTCAGAGAAGTTAATGTCAGGAGCAAAGAAAATCCAAGATTTCCCATGAGATACACTGCAGAAGACTGCAAGCTATTAAACTATAACTGTAATAGACGATCAAAGGTGAATTGGAGTCCAGCTGTGATGTATTTTCAAATACTTACTAACAATAACAAATGAAATAAAACCAGATCTATTCAGAGCAAATGTATTAGTGACTTAAAATGCCAAGAACACATTATGGTAGAGTCAGATAAATCTGTGGCCAAAAATGTAGTTGTTGTAACCAGACAGTAAGGATCTCCCAGGAATTTAAAATTGTTAATGGCATTTTTGTTGCAATAGAAATACAGGTCAAGGAAGAAGCAACCCAGAACCACAATGCAAACTGAAATGTCTACTAAGCATGTTCCAGTAACAGCCTCCATGCTGGCAAGCTGAAACCGAGGACACCTGAACTGTTCTATTTCGGTTATATCGGCACCTAGAGAAACTGAATGACTGAAAGCTGTGACACATCATAAAAAATAAATAAATTCAATAACTTATGGGAATAGTAAATTATTTTTTCACAGTCTACCCATCTATCATATTAAAAAACATCAGGAAAAAGCCACTGCTGAATTCTGTAACTCAGCCTACAGATACAAAGAATAGGTAAGTCAAAGAAAAGTGCTGTGACCAGATGGTACACTACAGACCAAAACAATGATGCTTTCCAGATAGCAGTTCTGTATCACAGGAAACAAGTTTTATCTGTGTGGTACAGTTGCTGTGCATCTCTCCAGAAAGCCCTAAACAACCCCAAAAGACTTTGATGTGAAGCTGCTCCATCCGTTAAAACAATGGATACTCTAGAATGTAGGATCCAATGGTAAAGGCAGATATCACCAACTGCCAGCTTATTTGTGGATGAGCTGTGAATACAAGATAGTCCTAAACAGGAATGTGGGAGCTGACACTGAGACAAACATTTCATACTTAATGTAAAACAATATGCATGGAGCAAGCCAAAAGTCATGACAACAGGTCATGAATTTGTTGAACATATATAATGAACAGCACAAAATTCACAGCTCTTTTGACATCATAGAACTCTCTAACTTCATTAAATCACAACCCAGTGCTCAAATGACTAAGGCAGACATAATTTTTAAAGGCAGGAGTTCCACTCTCTGTTTAGTAAACTCTCCCATTCGTGAAAGGTTCTCGTGGACTCAGAGTCGGGAACTGATTGAGAAATTTCAGGCATATTTTTCAAGTGTTTGACATAGGCATCAACAATAGAAAAAAACAAACCAAAACAAAAACAGCAAACAAACAAAACAAAACAATACCAAATCAGAAATCTGTAGCCACCATGTGTAATTCAAGACAGCTACACAACCAGTCACACAAAGTAATGCTGAAAGATTAATCCTCGGCATACAATATAACTAGAACTCAGGGCAGCAGAAATTATATCAAGTACGCCTGCAGAGCAAAGGCATGTCAAAAGCCAGGGCAAAGTGAGTAGTTATAACTTAAGCAGTAAGTTGTAAGAAATAACAGTAAGTTGTTCAGTAAATACAAAGTACTTGTGAGCATGCCAAAATGGGCTGCTGATAAAGGCCATATCCATATGTATCATATTTATTAATCACTTTTTGACCCATCAAGTCATGCAACAGAATATGAGAGATCTACAGACAGTGCTAAAATAAAGAGTAACTAACTGAATGTAACTTGGAAGAAGGAACCCAGGATGAAAGGCAGCACCAAGAAATCAGTCTTATGTGCGCATAACCTGAGTACTACCTGCAGTTTTCACCTCTCTGTAGAAGGTTCTTTTTAAAAGAACATATCCAATTCTAAAAATCTAGAAACAAGAGGAAGGACACAGACTAATACTGGCTGTCTGTTAAAAAGTAAGCAAACAAAAAACCAAAAAAATAAAAATAAACCTGAACCTTAAAGGAATTCTGAATGTATTACTATAAATGATATGAACATAAACACAAAATGAAGGCAGCTTAACTCAGTTTGTAGGTAAGCTATTATTGCAGCATAATAATCATTCCTATTTATTATTTTACCACAAAGATACTGGTTCCTGTGGAGATCAGAAAAAGGAACAGCATTGTTCCCAAAATGTTGACATTTCCATGGTCTAACAGCAACCTATTTTAACGTGTATTTTAAGTAAAGCCATCAAACAATCCCTCTTTTATATTTCTATATTAGGAACAGTCATAGGGGAGAATTACATCATCTGTGACCAAAACTGTTACTGTCATCAATAAGCATTTGGATATTCCCTGGCATCTACACTGTGCAAGTCTCAAGACACTCCCATTTGTTTAAGATAATGCGTGTGAAATTACAGTGAGGAGATAGTCATGCTTAAATTTTCCTTTTAAACAAGATTCATTAGGATTGGATAGAAGAATGTGAAAGTATAAACTTGTGGGTGTTAGACAATATAATTCATTTGCAGTCTCTCAGCAGCAGCTTGGAAATAACAATTTCTGCAATACCAAGTCATGTCAAATAATCTACCATCCATAAAAGGTACGGCACTGAATGCAAACTAATGAGGAATGCTGAATTTGGGAAAATTAAAGCTATCACCTAAACCTTATATGGCAGATATGAAAGGTGCAATGCTCTCCAAACACACAGCAAATGCTCTATAGCTTTTAATGTACCCCCTCCAGATGGATTTGGTAAAACATAGAAGACATGGTCAAAAGCTTTCTCAAATTTGGTTGGTTCCTGTTATCTGGTTATCAGATAATCAAGCTCTAGAAAAGTGCTCCAGGGCCTCTGTCAATAAAACATGCTTAAAGCTG
Organism: Tyto alba; assembly: GCF_018691265.1. NCBI lineage: Eukaryota > Metazoa > Chordata > Aves > Strigiformes > Tytonidae > Tyto > Tyto alba. Next base: position 59,917,825 of record NW_024881282.1, read on the forward strand.
GCAGTAGTGCTTGAGTCTAGGAAATGGAAGTGAAGAAAAAGCCAGTTCTGGGTGACCATTTCTAGAAGCCATGCCTCAGGAGATGGATAGGGTCACTACCAAAAGGACAGGAAAGGTTCATAAGGATTTAGCAAGCCTTGGTTAAAACGTTATGTAATGTCCTGATGAGTCTCCACTGGATTTCCATAAGTGCACAGTAAAAAACTAGCTCTTTTTGAAGGCCTTTTTGCTATGTTCCCAGGCTAAATGGACCACTTAACAGCTCTAATATGTTGGGGGTTTTTTGACAAATGAAAGTGTTTAAAAGTTGTAAACAACAAAAAAGTTTATATTGGAAAGAATATTTCTGAAATAGTGTACTTGTAACTTATGAAAATGATAGTGTATAATAAGAGTCTAGAAATAACAACCCAGAGGAAACATCCCAAGCCTGAAGTCCGATTTCATGTTTTTCCTGACCCCACACAATGCTCCCCATGGGAACAAATATGATTTGAAGACACAGAGGTTGACTGAGAGCTGGAAAAGAAGTTATTCTCTCTGGTTTTGTCTCTTTACGAGAAGAATTCATTCCTAAAGAAGAACTGTATCAGGGAGAAACAAATCACTCCCTGCTTTTTCAGAATAAACCATAGCACGGTTTAAAATTAAATATATGAAGCGGAAAACCACAGGCATCCTAACCTACCTTGAGGTTGTTTCCTTCCTAAAAAAATCCTACATGCATGAAAACGGAAGATTTTTGCCAAATAGTCATCTGATCTTCCTTTGCCTTGGAAAAATAATGAGAAGATGAATAATCAAAGCCTGTCCTTGTCTAATCCTATAAGTGTCATTGTGGATGGGTACAACTTGGGCCTTTCTAACTACATTAGGCAGAAGAGCAACCTGAGGCAAGCAGATCTGGCTCTCCCAGCTTGTGCTGAGGGGAAGCTGTGACACCGAAGCAGCCAGACACACCAGCAGAAAGATGTGACCTTATCGCAACAGAGGTTAGTTGATTGTCCCTGTTAAGCCTGTTCAAAGTCATTTCCACTTGCAATGTTTTAACCACTTTGTTTAATGAAGGAAATATCAAACATTTCTGCCTAGTCCCTGGACTGAATCAAGCCATTCTTCTGTGAGTCATTCAGATCTACAGAAGAACTAACTAACTCTCATATACAGGATTATTAAAATTGCTTTCACATAGCTATTTAATTTCTGGGAGTAGAAAATAGGATAGGTAAACACTATGAGAAAAGCTGTGTGTATGGTCTATCTTTTTGATCTTACTGGAGGAAGGAAGTATTCAAAAACAATCAAAACCAGATCTTTGTTGAGTTTTCCTAGTTTTGTATATTACCACTGAACTCAAATTATCATGTCCTGTGATGCAAAAGATACAGAATTCAATGAAATAAACATGAAGGGGATTAACTATTTTGATTCTTGCATGCATATATTGTGGAGATTTCTGCCGACTGAGCTTCCAAGTTGAGGAACAGTCAGCTGTCTAAAGCCCTCAAACAGGCTTGGCAATCATGGATCATACATTAGGCTATGTTGTGTAGATGAGAGTGTCAAGTTTCAGAGAAACGTCTGTCTAACTGCTACTCAGACCAGCATGAAATGCTTTCAATATCAATAAAGTCACTAAACCTTTTGGGTTCCTTAAGGAAGGGCTTGACCTGTAGAAAACTTATTTATTGTTTATAATTTTGAGTGAACTTAGTACAATTAATTTTTCTACATTTACAGCATTTGATATTTGCAGTTTCACACCATTCTGTTATGAAATTTAATAGTACCTGACTGAGGTGATCCTTGAAATTTTCCTTCATTTTAACTAAGAGCACCTAAAGGATGTGAACTGATATGGGAGAATATTAATACTAGGAAATAGCAATGTAAACCCTTGGGAGACAAAACTGCTGACTGTTTCATAGTGCAACACCTTGATCAGCCTGAAATAATGTTTGAAGCTAATGCATCAGTCATGTTAAGATTTACTCATATTTATGAAATTCGAGCTTTCTTTATTCCACAAGAATAAGTTCCCTTTTCTCAACATTTTAGATACAGAATTATTATAAAAACTCTAAAACTTAATTTCTATTTAGGAGAATCATGATAGCATTAAATATGGCATGAAAACATCATTTATGGTAGACTAAAAGGTATTAGATTAGATGTGTTAGTGCCGGTGAAACAACATAATAGAGCTTGGCAAAATGAACAGAGTCATAATACACATCTTCTACAACAGTTTCCAGGTAGCATGAAAAAAAAAAAAAATCTACCTTAGGGGCCTTACTAAAGAGTTATAATAAATAGGTAAATAAAATATGCAAGAGAAATTTTTTTTTCTGGTGTCAATCTCTCCTTGTATTCAAAGGGGACACTGCATAGGATGCTACAGTGAAGAAAGAGAAAAATGACAGTTGGGAAAACAAGCCCTGAGAAACTCACATTATTAACATTTATAGTTAGGAAAAGCATTTCTAAAGGACAACTTTATCAACTACCTGTGTATCTTTTCATGATGCACATAAACACTTCCACCAGAAAGATACATCAGTACCAGTCAGGAAAACGTCTTGAGAATCCTCACAGATAACATTTTCTGACCAGCTCTAATCCTTTTATTTCAATACAGAATGAGTTCTCATAGCCCTTAGGGCCACTGTAAACATTATACTGGCTACTGTGGAAAGAGGCAATATGTGAGGGATCTATTTCAATAAGATCACGATTATAACAGTCTAAGCACTATCAGGAATAATTCTTTATTTAAATGAGTCTTATTTGCATCTACCTGATGAAACATTTTCTGTTGATGCTATCTTAACCCTTTGCCTTTTATACATTTTCTATATCCAAAGTATCCATGTCTATCCTGTGAAAAGGGGAACCCTGCAAAGTGATCCTACTGATGCTGTATGCTTAATTTTATGATTTCTGCTACTAAAATGAACTCTAACAGCCCTTCAGTTTCAACTGAAACATGTCAAGAATGTACTTATGTTCACCAGTTTTTAATCCAAATTTACCATTTATTAGCCATTTTTAATCCATAGTTATATTTTGCAATTTCTAAGCATAATAGAAAATAAAAGGGCTGGAGAACCTGCCCTGTGAAGAAAGACTGAAAAGGTTAGGTCTCTTCTCCCTGGAGATGAGAAGGCTCTAGGGAACCTCATCTTGGTATTCCAGTACTTAAAGGACTGATAGAAAGAGGACAGAGGCTCCCCCTTCACAAGACCTACATGGAGAAGACAAGGGGTGACAGGTAAAAGTTGTAGCAGGAGAAATTTCATCTCAATATAAGAGAAACATTTTTTACAGTGAGAACAACCTTTCCCTGAAACAGCCTCCCCAGGGACATGGTAAAGTCTCCTACACTGGAGGTTTTCTACATGCAATTTGACACGGTGTTAGATAACTTCATCTAGGCTCCCTTTCACCATGAAAGGTTGGACCAGATGATTTTTAGAGGTTTGTTCCAGTCTGGGCTTTCTATGATCCTGTGATTCTATAGTCTTCATTGTAGGTTTAAAATGGAATGAGTTTTTGAAAACACAGTAAGAGTAACAGACACATTACACTAATATCACAGGCAAATATTATTGCTTTAGCTTTCTTAGGTAAAACAAAATATATATTTTTTTTTTTTTTTTAGTATGGGAGGTCCCACTCCTTTCATTAGTGTTTGACCACTAAATAATAGTACTAAGAATGCCACCGTGTAGCACTGAATCACCTCACAAAAAAACTCAAAAACATGGTAATTCTCAAATGTACAGGAGGTAATGGAATTTTCTGAAGCAGTTGTATAAGGATCAGAATTTAATCCATCATCTTCCTAGATAAAAATAAGTGACAACTAATGCCATAATTTTTACCAATTAGTTTTAAACATATGCAAAGACATTCTATTGCTAATTTAGAAAAAGCAACTTCACAGTTCACCCAAGATTTTCTGCCTGCTCCTCAAGAAAATTAATGCAATTTTCTTACATTTTGTAACTTGTAAAATGTGTATGATGACCTTCCAAAAGTTTCCATCTGTTACTGATGGGAAGATTTTTCAAATATATCCGAATATATATACATTATTCAGCAGATACTTTAATGCATAATTATATTAAATTTAAAGAGGAATAAGCTCAACAAGAACAAGAAAATAGATTTTGTCAGACACCAGTTATAAATGTCTGGAAGTCTACACTACAGAATAAACTGTAGAGGATACCAACTTCACCCCAAATAGGTGCAGTACTATAGGATTTATACGTGACAAAGTGATGAAATAGGACATTTTTTTCCCAAACCAGACACAAAAGTACCTTATAAATGATAAAAACATCTTCTGACTGTTGCAATTTAGATTTCATTTTCTATAATTTTAATAAGTTACATTGTTTGTATGACTCACCCAACATCACCAGTTGATGGAGTTCACACACAATTAAAAAAAAAAAAAGTACTTGTAAGACATTAGAGAAAATGAACTATAAAGGATATTTTGACAAAAACTTTGGGAGTTATTGCTTTTGGGACAGAAAAAAAGAAGTTCCAGGGATTGAGATATTAACATTGGAATTGACAGCATCATTCAGCAATGTGGAAGTTGTTAAACAATCTTTTGAAAGCTTGGTTGTATTCACTGGAAGCTGCATGAAAATCCACAAACTAAACTTAGCAAAGAGCAAGAAGATAATAAAATTTAATTTGACTGGTTAGATCTTAATAAAAGCTGGAAGAAATCAGCATGGATTCAATGACTGTTAACACTGAATATTAACGTCACCTTGACTTTCAAAAGGAACATGACATAAACAAGTTTGGGGCAGACTAATATACTTACAAGGTATTTTCTTTATATCCGTGTGTTTCTAAACTTTTTATAATACACACTTTAGCAAGAGGGAAAACACTACCAAAATGTAAGACAACCTGATTCTAGAGAGAGACTAGAGTGTCTGTATTTAATTTGTATAAAATAGTATTCCACTGGATCATGAAAATGCTTCAGGAGGTCTAATTTAGATGAGACATCTGGTTTCACATCAGCAAACAAGATATCAAGTAAAAAGTAAAAACAAAAAGTTAACTCTATTCTTAATATAATTCATATGTAAAATTTGTAAGAGTAGATTAATGAGCACTGTTGGAACTATATAAACAAGACATTTTTGAACAATTATTTAACAGCATTTTTTCACTAATCTAAACAATAACAACAGCTTCATACAATGTGTTTTAACAGACAGACTTAGTACTCAGGAAATATCACCAATTTCTAAGGTTAGCCAGAAAGAAATTAAGATAATAGAAGGGAAGCAATCTAATGCATACCAAATTTTAGAGATTATAAATCATAGTGAATGGGGTTCTCTTTGTTCTTCATTTATCAGGTGTCAATTGACTACCAAGTCAGATTGCACAAATATATATATATTATATAGAATTATGAGAGTAAGGTTAGAGGTTCTACAAATAAGGTAGCTATTGCAAGAAATGGACAATGTGCATCTTATGATATCGTAGTCAATAACACCTGTGAACTCAGAAAGGTCTGAAAAATATGGTATTTCCTTATAAATCAAGTCCTATGGACTTGTGCATGTCCAGTTTCTTTAAATGTTCCACATCTTGAGTCTTTCTCTAGCATGGGTAAGGCTTCCTTTCTCCAGACTTTCCCTCTAGTCTCAGGGGCCTGGGATTTCTGAAAACAAATCACACTAGTAAAGGCTGAGTAGAAGAAAGCACTGAGTACCTCAATCTTTTCCCTGTCATTTGTTACCAAATCCTATTCATCACTGTGCTTCCATTTCCCCTAGTCTTAATTTTCTGCTTGTACACCTGGAGAAGCCCATCTTATTTCTCTTCATGTGCCTCATCATATTCAACTCTAGATGAACTCTGACTTTCTTAACTTCATCCCTTCTCTCTTGAATAGTATTTCTATACACCTGGGATACCTGACCTTACTTCCACTTCTCATATGCTGCTACTTGATAGTAGGATGTGTCATGAAAAAAGTTAGGTCTGGGATTTCTAACTCCAAGGTGAAGATTAAAATATTCCCTCTAGTAAGGATTCACAACCCTGAGTCAGGAAACAAATAGGATGCTTATTCCATGAAATAAAGTGGTGCAAATGTTATTGAGCTAGCTCTAGTTAGTTTGACATAAATATATGGTCGAGTACAATGCCGTGCAGAGATAAAAGATTGACTGCCAAAAGTATTATAAACAATTAAAGTGGTAGCAAATGAAAGCTTGAAAACATTGCTTTTAAATACAATTAAGTAGCTCAAGTACCACATTGCCTTCATACGCATATATTGTTTCAACTTTGGGAGCCAGCTCCATTGGAACTAGCTTTGCACATGTGCTATATTTTGGTATAAATATTTTACGCTTGTTTTATTTTTTCACTTACACAAAACCAAAAACATAAGAAAGACAATTTTTCATACATCCTGTTGTCATTTGAGCCTACTCAGCAGCTAAACGCCACACAGTTGCTCACCCACCCTCGGGAATGGGGAGGGAATCGGAGGGGCAAAGGGAGACTCCCAGGTTGAGATAAAAACAGTTTAATAACAGTAACAGAACAATACACTGACAGCAGAATCAACAGGTAATGTACAATACAGCTGCTCACCACCCACCTGCTCCCAGCTGGTGATTCCAAACACAAAGGCCCCACAGCCACACTCCCAGAAGTGAGAGCCCCTCCTGACCCCCTCCTGCCTTTATATGGTGAGCACAATGTCACATGACATGGAATATCAGCCAATCCGGGCCCAGCCCTCCAGCTGTGCTCCCCCCACCCCCGCACACAGGTGAGGGCACTGGGACCTGGGGAGCCCCTGGGGTCTCAGGGTGCTGCAGCACTCCTCCCGCTGCCAGACCAACGGGAACTCTAGTCCACCCCCAACCAGGACACATCCGCATCCTTTTACCCAGTGCTTAGAGAACACATCTGGGAAAAATTCAAACTCAAAACTTCTGACTTAAGTGATTTGGAATGAGAATTTGATCCCACATCCTTTTAGCATGCCTGAAATGCTAGATTAAAATAGACAACAACATTGGGTTATTTTCTAAGTTTTTCACGTATTGCTATGTCAAAAGAAAAAGAAGTAGCTCAAGCCTGGCTTTGAGGGTCTTCTAATCGCACATCAGATTAATTTAACCAGCTTGAAATCTAGCTGCTGAAAGAGTGGTCCCATCCTAAAAATCCATGTTAAATTCTCTTTCCTGATGTCTCTGTTCTTCCACCACTTGTTGCCACACCACTGTGTGAGCATCTGACAAAGAGGACTACAGACTAGAATATATCCTGCCTCACAGTGAATAGAAAAGAAAACCACAATTTCACCTTTGGGAAGGGAATGGGAGCTCAGGGAAACCAACATGGGTTGTTGCTCCTTAGTACATAACAAGTTAGATTTACATAGAAAACTCACAAGCCTAAACACTTCCTAAAACCAATATTCAAGGTCTCGGCAGAAAGCTTTTGCATATAACAACTTGATGGTTGCCCACATTCCTCTGTTTTATTGCCTCTATGTCATCTCTGCTGCTGCCCATTCACATATATATCATTAACCATCTAAACATCTAGCTTACCAAAATGTCTATCCATGGGCTTAGATTTTTTTCTCCCTTCTTCTTTTAGGTCTGTAGTATCTGATCTGGTAACTCTACAAAATATGGTATGGAGAGAGGGAAATTCATTAACGTACAAAGTAAACACAATTGAGGAATTCAACTCAAATAGAAAGGCTTCCAACCTGCTCCAACAGATATTTAATTCTCACATGTGAAGGAAAACTTCAGCAGATAATATCCATATGAATATATTTCACCTACATAATACTCACTAGTTAGATGGAAAAGCCGAAGTCTAACTATTTCTACAAATCAAACAGAGTAGAGAGTTCAGCTGTCTTCTGAATTTCATAGCTCTCTAACTACAAGGAAGAAAATATGCTCTACAAATATATGCAGCTGCTAGTACTGTGTTTGAAAGATAAAATATAGCTTTTTAAAATAGTTTTGTAAGCACTTGTAATGCAAACACTCCCACTGGATTTTTTTACTGCTTTTCTCTCTGCTAACATTTGTTGGAGCACACGTTCACCTCCCTAAATGATTGCAAATAAAAGTGGTGGGGAACACGAACTCCAGCAAAGCAAATTACCACCTTGCATGTGGGAGAAACACCCTGCTGTTGCATTTCCCAGCCCTCTTCCACTTCCGCTTTTAAAGGCATCACTATTCTCACTCTTCTAGTAGTAAGAACTTATTATAGACTGTACACCATAGTGCAGGAGGACTGATTGAGTAGAACTGCTGGAGAGCAGAATTTATCAACAGGCAGCTGTGATTGTGTCATTTACCTGTCCGCTTTTGTAGTCTGTTAATCTTTTCATGTAATGAGAAAAAATGTTAACAAGGTACTGCTAGTCACAGTCACATACAAATGCGTACACACACGCACATACACATACACAGAGAACATTTCTTCCTTTGTTTAACCTTGATTATGACAGTTCTCAGCTGAAATTCCACAATGTTTTTCCAGTTAGAGGGTTTCCAGGAGGAATTTCCTAATTTTATATTATTCATTTTTAAACCATTATTGTGAAACCAGTTAAAGGGCTTTGAAATGTAAAAATCCAGTCTTTACAGTTCTTCACTGCTTTTTATCTAGTCTTTGGTTTCATCGGCATTTACTACTTAGAAATAAATGCTTTCATTAAGAGGGAATAGATTTTTTTAGCTGACTAGAATCTTTTAGACAGCAATTTTAATGTACACCTTTATTCTAAGAAGTGTGTTTCTTAAATAACATCTATTTTCTCTCTGAAAGCATGCTAACAGTCTTATACAACACACTCCATTAGCATGGAAATGGATTTTTTGTGTGTAATTTACTTTTCTGCCACTGTATTACATTATAGCTGCAGTTATCAAAAGAAGACTAGAAAACTCATGTTGTACTTCAAAGTGTGTAAGTATCCATCTGTTTTTTTATTGTACTTCTAATGTGTGTTCTGACTAATAACATATATTGTAATAAATATAAGTGTAGATGTCTATCAATACACAAATATATTTAAATTTTTCACATTTTAGAAATATTTTAAGAAATAAAAAGTCAAAATTTTGCAAGAAGCATGTGAATATATGAGCACATCTGACAGTTTCATTAGCATAACATGTAAATATTAAGAATTAATATTCCAGGAATTATGGTAGAATAAAACAAAAGTAGGTAGGAATGAGAATGTTTTTGTATACACCTGGAGCTATTTATTGTTAATATGAGTCTTTAAAAATATACATCATGGAAAACAATTGTTAGTAAGTATATAGCTACATGACAGAAGGAGGTTATTTCTTCAGTGAGACTGCAGAAAATTATTTCTAATACAAATATAACACAATACTTATTTCTAACCTTAGCAAAGAATCACATTAAACTGGAAAAATAGAAATGTGTTGAGGAAAAAAGTACTGAGCAACCGGGCTTTTCTAGCACTTATCCTTGATACAATGATAAAATCCCAAATGCTAAAGTTGATCCAGATGCAGTTTCAGACACTTTAGAATTTTCAGAACAGAGCAGTGTGTCAACTCAGACCTTTTTGTGGCTCTTTTTCTGTGTCACAGACATCAGATAAGTCTACCATAGCTTGATGACATCAAAAGAATTCCTACTTACCAAGTTATTCTACTTCAAGGCTAATACAATCAGCCTTTCTGGGATCTTACTGAGGTCCAGAAGTCATGGAAATAAACTGGACATATTCAGGAAGCCAGCCAGATCATGAATTTGCATGCAGAGCATTCACATTCACCTCTACACAAAACAAAACATGTTTTCCTGCTACTATAAAAAAAAAATTTAAAAGATCATTTTTTTCCCCACAATGCTGGTTGAATCAGCTCTATGCTCTCTGCACATGAATTAGTCTAGTTGCACTAGGACCTCTATAGACAAGATGTGTGACTATACCAGGGTTCATGAGCAAAATACACCTGGGCGTTCAACTGCCCCATGATTGCAGCACATCCAGGTACTGGAATTTGTAAATGATGTTCAGTCAATTGCTTTCCAGCCTATACCGCCACGTGCCGCAGGCTCTCTGCTCCAGGTGCTGAGGTCTGCACATCCCCTGGTACTACTGTTTGCTGTCCTCAGGTTCACAGAGGCACCTCCAAACGAGCTATTCTCTATGTCAGTGACTAGAACTAGTTTAGAATTAGTTCAGAACAACCTAAAAATTTGCTGGTGTTGCATTCTTTGTCATCAACCTGGTCATCAATGAAGATTTTGAACAGATAAGGCCTGGTACTGACCTCAAGGTACAATGCTCATTCACAGATATCAGATGGATGATTGGATATTCTAAGCCCTTTCAAGCCTGTGTACAATTTTCAAGCTACTAAATAGTTTATTCTTCTAGTCCAGTACATTGCTTCCAGTTTAGCCATTCTAGCTCAGTTTCCACGCCATCCTTATTTTGCTCTGTTATATTTAGGCATCTAAATTTCACATTTATGTGCATAATCATTATTGCAGATTTTACTACCTGAGTCACCTTGCTGTTTAGTAATTTCAAAATCCTATGCCACTTCTTCCTGACTCAGAGATATCTCTGATACTTAAATTTGTTTCAGAAAACTGAGGTTATGGCATTTCCATGTGAAACGTTGTTGCAATACTGTATAGAAAAATTTCATCTGTATTCCAAGAGATTACCCTCATTAAAGAGCTACGGATAGAAACAGCTCATTGCTTTAACCTGCCTTGTACTGAGGGGGGCATACCTACCACACTTCATGCAGCAATTATGACAAATTCTGTTGCTTTTGAATTTTCCAGTAGCCAAGGCGTTAGTTAGATGTATGAGGATTAAAGTTTATGAGATATAGCTACTATTTGCAGATGTGTGAAATATTAAATACTTAAGATAGAAAAGACTTCCAAATACGTAGTCTAACTGTAAACAAACATTTCATTGGTGGGGTTTTTTACAGTAAGCAAGGCTTCAAGAATTTCCCTGCTCTTCACCTTTAAGGAGGACAAGCTACTGCATGATGTCTGCTGAGAACTTTGCATAGGATTTAATAAAAGGAGAGTCAGGATCTATCTGTATGAAATGTTCAGCAGCTGGTAGGAGGAAATTGTTCCAGAATAGTCTGCTTTTGTTGACATTCCTGATATTTCTATTTCTGATACATATAAAGTTGCTGTGTATACATCGTGTTCATGCCACAAGCACTCTTAGGAGATGGAGCCAGAAGCACACTCTGAAGATTCATACGCCAAGAAAAATCAACTCAATTCCCAACACCTTGTAAAGCTGCCAAGGTCAGGCAGACTTCAAGTTGCATGCTGCTGCAATAGTTGAATATGTTAAAGGTGTTTGTTATGACAATATATATATTTTTTTTTCTGTTCATAGAGAATAGATTGTTCAATATATTTTTTGTTTTCTGTTCATAGAGAATAGATTGTTTATATAAACAGAAGGTGAAAAAAATATTAAGTTAACATTCCTATTGGTCAATATTTTTCCTTGCTCCTTCTGCACCTTTAAAATTTAATTACCCTTGAGCTTTTTCACTTTCAAACATATGCAAATTAATTAGAGACAGAGGTAAATGTAACAATTGTTTGCTGTTCTGTAACCAGTGCAGAGTACTGTACAAGCCATAGCACACACCTTTACAGTTCAATTCTCTATGCAGCTGCAGACTCCTCAGTGCAATGTGTTTTGAGACTCAGAAGCAGAATAAATACTAGTTTCAGTGGAACATCCCCTTTAGCAACTTCAAAGGGTAGGAACTGTGTTACAAAGGAGAAAGTGATTTTTCTTCTGACACAGATGCAGAGTGGGAACATCATCAGAGGAAAAAAATAGAAGTGGGGGCTTGGGTGGGCTGGAGTCATCTTTATCAACCAGGTCCAAAAAAAAAAAAAAAAAAATACTGAGACCATATCAAAAATCTCTGGATGAAATTGCCTCATCCCTGTTTCTTCTCCTTCCAGCTCCAAGACGACTAGCTCTTCACCTGTGTCTCTGCCACTGTTGACATATACTAGAAGGGCTCAATAGCTTGGGTTCAGCTTTTTAAATGTACTGCTTTCTCTTACCACATAGCTCATAGAGACCCTCTGCTCTAGGCACTAGCAATTCACCCCCAGAGATACCTACTTCTACCCCGCTAGCACAGTCTCAGTCAGGATTCAGAGCAGACCCGTGCCTGTGCCTCCACACAGGGGTGAGTGTTCATGAGTGAGAAGCTCAGCAGGAGCTCTGGGAAGAGCCATCCCTTGTCCATCCTTTTTTCTCTGAAGGATAGACACTGGAGTGAAGGTGTTCTGCAAGAGGAATTAAAAACAGCCTTTTGACTGTAGAATCTCTTTAGCCTTTTGGCATAGTCTCCACGTCCCAAGATGGAGCTGGACAGCCTGTTTAGAAAAGGGCTGCAAGCAGCCTTTTAAAGTTGAGGCACTTCACAAATGAACCCAAAGACACTGAGTCTTTTATTGAACATAAAATTACAGGCTAACTAACACTGCCTTTGGCAGTCTATGGTGATAAAAACACATCCTTACTGCTTCAGTGTAGGGCACTGTAGGAGTCTGCAAATTCTAATATGGCTTTAAAGACTTTTTGCCATGCACTCCACTGACTGTGAGTCTTGTGCTGTGCCAGACAAAGGTAAAAGGCCTCACCTGGCAGTTCACACCAGACCTGGATTTGTCTTTACAACACAGTCATGCTGAGGGACTGAGGAGCCAGGCTTGCTGACAGCAGCCCTCTGGCAATGGCAGAAAGTGTTCACAGGAGGCAGTGGAAGAAACCTCCAGCCTGGAAGTTGGTGACCTTAACTGTTGTAGTGGTGACGGTCAGAAAGCATGGGGAGGCTCACACCTTCAGCGTGCTACTGCAGAAAGAGAGAAAAACTAATTTGTAACATAAGGACTTCATAAGTAGATGAAGACAGTATTAGCAAAAAGAACGCATTTATTTGTGAAAGGCTTGAGGGCCAGGTCTCTCACTTCTTTAAATCAGCACGTCTTCATAGATTTCAATGAAACTACATTGATTTACCTCTGTTGGATACCTAGTTATTTCTACAGTAGAAGAAAGGCTTAATAAATATTATGGATTGTATTCTCACCCTGTATAAATTGTTACAGTTCCCTTGATATCAGTGGAACTACACTGGATTACAAGAGACAAAGGTCAGGCTCAAGTATACCAAAGAACATTCACTGAGTGCTTACTGAGCTTTTGTGATTCAACTTCCCTGCATAGGCACTCTCACTGTGTAAAGTTCTTTGAGGAGCTGGGCTCCCTACATGAGAAAGGGCTAAGGTAGTCTGCAAATGTCATTTTAGGATCTTTATGGAAGTTTGGTGCAGAATAGATGTTATTTCCTCATGCAAATGTAAATGTAGCTGCTCCATGCAGAACACCGTGATGACTGAAGAAAATATTATTTGCATTTAGTTTATTGTGTCTGATGTAGAAGTAAAGAAAAAAAAAATAGACAGTTTGTCAAAGTGAAATTTGGTTATGGCTGTCAATGTTTGTAAGCTACATCAGCTGCTCAGTTTGAAAAAGCAGAAAAAAAGTCTATTTGCAGATGTGCTTGGGCTCAAATGTTCATTCCTTGTGACCTTATGTGAGCCTGAACTGTACTGACACAATCAGATTTCTCCATCTCACTTCACAGATACATCTGCAAGAGTTAGGAACATTTCTGAAAACTTATGAAAACTGTGTTCTGCCTTGAGGAATTCACTCATATATCGACTCCTGATGTTGCTGGTTTTAGCAAGATAAGACTTCTGATCCATCTGCTAAATGTTACTCTGCCAAAGATTAAACAGCTGTCATGCCAACTCCCTCCAAGCCCCCAAATTAAAATAGAGAAAAAAAGAAAAAAAAAAAAAAAGATTTGTGTGTTGATGGATCAAAGTTCTATTTACAGAAATAAGCAAAAAGCAAAAAGACATGCTATTTTCTATGTCAGCACCAACTTCTGAAGCTTTAAAGACCACTTCTTTCTGCAAAGGATAGAATGGAAAAACCCCAAGTCTGTGGGATCACTACCTGTAAAACCAGTAAAATTTCACCTAAAGCAAAGGAAGGGCTTTGTGCACCCTGCTCAGAGGTGCAGGCTATTAGCCTGCTTATCCTCCTCAGTTCTGAAAACAAGTATGTGTATTAGGTTTGCATGACAAGGGTTTAGTAGTGGGGGGGGATACAGGGATGGCTTCTGTGAGAAGCTGCTAGAAGCTTCCCCCCTGTCTGACAGAGCCAATGCAGCTGGCTCCAAGACGGACCCACTGCTGGCTAAGGCTGAGCCCATCAGCAACAGCGGTAGGTAGCACCTCTGGGATAAAGTATTTAAGAAGGGGAAAAAACCTGCTGTGGAGCAACTAGAAGAGAGGAGTGAGGATATATGAGAGAAACAACTCTGAAGACACCAAGGTCAGTGAAGAAGGAGGGGGAGGAGGTGCTCCAGGCACCAGGGCAGAGATTCCCCTGCAGCCCATGGAGGTCCATGGTGGAGCAGATCTCCATCTGCAGCCCGTGAAGGACCCCACACCAGTGCAGGTGGATGTGCCCAAAGGAGGCTGTGACCCCGTGGGAAGCCCACGCTGGAGCAGGCTCCTGGCAGGACCTGTGGCCCCGTGGAGAGAGGAGCCCAGGCTGGAGCAGGTTTGCTGGCAGGACTCGTGATCTTGTGGGGGGACCCACCCTGGAGCAGTCAGTTCCTGAAGGACTGCACACCTTGGAAGGGACCTACACTAGAGAATTTCATGAAAAACTGCAGCTCGTGGGAGGGACTCATGTTTGGGAAGTTCATGGAGGACTATCTCCCATGGGAGGGACCCCACACTGGAGCAGGGGAAAAGTGTGAGGAGTCCTCCTCCTGAGGAGAAAGGAGCAGCAGAGACAGGGTGTGAGGAACTGACTAATCCACATTCCCCATCCCCCTGCACCTCTCAGGGGGAGGAGGTAGAGAAAATCAGGAGTGAAGTTAAGCCTGGAAGAAGGGAGGGGTGGAGGGAAGGTGCTTTTAAGATTTGGTTTTATTTCTCATTATCCTACTCTGATTTTGATTGGTAATAAACTGATTAGTTTTCCCCAAGCTGAGTCTGTTTTGCCCATGACGGTGGTTGCTGAGTTATCTCCCTGTCCTTATCTTGACCCATGAGCCTTTCATTATATTTTTCTCTCCCCTATCCAGCTGATGACAGGGAGTGATAGAACAGCTTTGGTGGGCAGCTGGCATCCAGACAGGGTCAACCCACCACAGAAAGGTATTGTGAATTTGGAAGCCCACTTTGCTCTAACTAACAGCTGTGACAATCCAGAACACTCATAACAGTGAGGTTGGGTCAGCCTGAAACTGTTGTATGCAAGCACAGATTTGCTTGTGCTTTCAAAAGGCACTGAAGGTATTTTAAAAGGGACAGTGGGAACTCAGGAGAGAGAAGGAAGAGAGAAAAGTGTTACTTGGGAACCTGGGAATAGTTATAAAACACCCTCAGCAAGGGATGTAAGAAATTTTAAGTATCCAAGGTAGGGAAGGATGCTCATTACCCTTGTCATATTTGTTAGTTTCCCCAGGAATTATGGAATGGAGAGTAATGTTTTGAGATTTTTCTGCCTAATGAAGTAAGCAGCTGAAATGACCTTGCATGATGAATTTACAGCAATTGATATTAATATGCATAATTCACTAATGTGTTTTATGTACAAATATTTCATCTTTGGTGACACTAGTTTGACAGAAATTAAATAAAATATGAAGAATGGGTGAAAATTAAAATTATACACAACTTATAAAATAAAGAATTACAAAATAGCTGGAGGTTCAGAACTGTTCTAAAACATTAAAGACCTTTATCCTCTTTGGTCACAAGTACTTGTAGCTATTCATATTTAGAGATATAAACTCTGCCATATTAATACAATTGTCTTCATTTATAGCAAAAGTATAGGTGTCGAGAAATACACACACACACACACACATGCATACGAAACACAACAAGCACACTAACAAATCAGGGCGCTAAAAATTAAAAAAAAAAACCAACATACTCCTGAGAATATTGCCTTTAGTCATCCGTGATGAAGTCTGCATACACATGGAAACAGGCGAATGATCAGACAAACGGAATGGACCAATACATATTAATTAAGTAGAAAATCATATTGACTGCAAAGGTGTGGAATGGATCCATACTCTGTGTATGAAAAGCCTAACAATGCCTTCCAAAACTTAAAATTTGGTATTACTAACCCATCCTAGCCTTTCCTTGGCTTTTATTATTGGCTTGTAAGAGATTCCTTTTTCAATACATCCACATCAAGGCACAGTATTTTTGAAAGAAACTGGTCTTTTCTTGGAATCAAAGTCTGATCCATCATAGAAATTCTGATCTAAGCAAAGATCCTACTGTGGATGCAGAGGAAGGACCAGCATTTCTCTCTGCTGTTTCTGAAGACCTCTCCATTATTAATGGGCTTTGACATCCATATTTTACCCCAGAGCAGTAAGGAAGTATTTCACAAAGGGTGATACTGAGACAGTAAACTGAGTAGCTTGTTCAAAAAAAGGCCTGAGTGAAGTGACTACAAGAATCCTAGTCACCTGAGCAGGGTCCAGTCCATTATCTATTCTAGATTTCAGAGCTAGTTTTGACATCTGAATACTGACCAAAACTTAAAGTTCAGACTCAGATGGAGCTTTGATTGTTTTTTGAGTGCAGTCTGAGATATAACACCTTTAGCCTCCAGGATCAGACACTGAAGAATAGAAAAGAAATGCATTTATTGTATCTATGCCTTATTTCAAAGACATATGTTCCATTTTCTAAAAGTTCTTTTGAGTATAAGAGAAATAGTAGCTAATGGGATATGTAAGCATAAGTAACTATGCAATTATACATTAATGCTTTAGAAAGACTGTATGTGAAGTTATTGCATTAATAGCATTACTTAATCTGAACATGTTACATTCTCCTACTTTAACCTTCAGATGTGTAGAATTAATATATCCAACTTTTTCAACTATCTCTGAGGTCCTACTACAGGTTTCTTGTAGACACAGGGGAAGCTGTTATGACCCCTTTAAATCATAAGATAATTTTCTTCAGACTAGATTATGCTGAACAAATTATTCTCTGTTTTAACATGAATATGTTTAATAATTTCAGTGGTACTGCACTGAAACGAGAGTGTAGCTTTTATAATTTAAATTACAATTACAATTTCTTTAATATAAACTGAGGTAAAAAATCCAAGGAAAGGTGAAATCTTTACGTCTTTTGATTTTTATTTTTGTCTCTGTTGGTTCAAGCCTAGGGGAACACTTCAGACTATAATTATTTTGTAGGATACTTGAACATTTCTATTGCTTGAGAAGACAGCAGCTCATCTTTCCTAACTATAGAAAGCAATGCTGCAGTTTGCATTAATTAAAGTCTGCTGCAGTTATGCATTTTATAATTAGTCATATTATGGTTCATAGAGTTTAAATTTCCATTTTTGTTCTGCATCCAAATGTGAAAAGCTCCCAACTAACACAATACTGTAGTAAATTCGCTTTAGATGCTAGCACCCACTTGCTAAAGTTCACTAGTATGAATTCTCCTTCAGGACTAAATCTGGCCTTTCTGACATTCATATGCAAAGCAAGTAGACAATAAACAAACAACAGACAATAAACCTTCTGGACTAGAGTGATCAAGAGTGATCTGGGAGGGACTTGTGGCGAACATACCATTTCATACTGCTATGGGGGAAACAAACTTTCCCTTGTCATCAACATATGAAAATCTGCACCAGCCTTCCAAAGTTCACTCATGAATTCTAGGATAAGAGTGAGTCCAGGTGGATTTTATAGTACCATGTGGATATGTCACAGGTAAAGCCTGGGACAGCCTGAAGGCATCTGTGAATTGTGCACTTTCTGATCTTATGGGTTTTATTGTGCTCTTATTTTCTTTTCCTGCTTCACACTGAAAAATTTTAGCTCAGTGTATGAGAAGCAATATGTACTCCCCTCAAGGTCATTAAAATTACAGAAGTTGTTGCCATCAAAGTTTGTCTTGAGATAAAGGTTTACTTTACATGCTTTAAGACTAGCCCTGAGATCATCTTCCTAATGTTTCAGCCACACAGCTCTGCACCTTTGTCTTTTTATCAAAAAAATGGGATGTTCCCCTCAGGCACATGAGCTATATGACTTTGCTGTCTCATCTGAGATATGATAATTAGAGTGTCAATGTCAGAGATTTTACAGACCTGTACAGCTTCAGTATAAGTTATCATATTTTGCCACTTGACACTAGGTATTTGCTGAAAACAGCATCGGTGGAAATGAATGAGGCATTTACATAGCAATCTGTCCAAATCTTGAAGCCATAAAACTGTGACAACAGTAGCATAATATTCCTATTCAAAACCTAATTTTGAATTCAGTCAGTGGCTGGTACCATAATTTACCACAGTATTGCTAGCCATGTTGAGACACTTTGTGATTACATCAGCAATCACCGCATTTCATTACCAAGATAACAAAAGTTGTTGTCAGCCTGAGTCACACATTATCTGTGGACACTAGGGGGACTGTTACAAAGCTACCTTGTCCTGTGGGAAGCACAAATTCTGTGCCTTAGGGTTTTTTGATAGACTGTGAGATCACTGTGTTTTGTAGAAAAGCAATCAGTGGTCAATAGCATATCTGAAGGATGTAAGCCATTTTTCTTTCATTTACAGATTTCAAGAATATGGACTAACACATGATGATAGCTGTCCTTAAATTTGTCCATCAATACTACATCATGCACAGTGCTAAGGCCAATAAAAAAAATTGAAAAAGCAAAAAAATTTCAGAAACATCTTTGCTTAGTAAGACAAAACCTTCTTTCTCATACAATAGAACTGAATACTGCTGATCTACTATTCAGGGAAGCCAAATGGACTGTCCACAAATCAGAGCAATTCATAGCATCAAAGACTTTAGAAGGATTACAAAAAATCGCTTAAAAGTTTTGGTTTTCCTCAAGGTGCTTCATTTGAAAGACACAGTTAGCAAAAAAAGCGTGTCATGGCACAGTCAGAATGGGATTCTTGCTGACTTCTACATGTCTTTCAACTTCTCTGCAAATTCACTAGGCAAACAATTTAACAGAATTGGCATGTTCATTCCAGCAGCTGCTGAATTCTACCACTCATCTGAGACTGATAATCTCCCTCTTTCATAAACCAACCAGCTGGATAGACCTTTTTTTGGAAAAGGCCAAGGAAGGGAGAGTGGGCATCTGCTTATTCATTCTAAACTAGTCCAGCTTAATTTTTGTCAAAAAAGTGACTTTATTTTTCTACCAGTGTTCTAAAATGTGTCATGAGCTGGTGTGCATACAGAGCCTAGATCCTTTGTTTAGAGTCACATGTCTCTTAGCTTTGAGTCATCTATCCTGTAGTGTGAGATGCCATTAATCTATCATATTTGCATATGTCATAAAAGTAAACAGATATAGATTAAATACTACAAGATCAAAATGTTCAGATACCCTCTAAAGTAAAGGGATATTTGCAGAAGCTATTGTTTGCAAGCCTTCTATCTAATTAATAGATTTAGGGTCAGAAAATGAAGAAGACACTGAGCCTACAGAGTCATCTGACCTGATGGAAATCTGTCCAGGTTGGGCTATCTTCTACTGAATTTTAAGCAAGCCATGACTTTATGACCACTTGCATGGCACTGATTAACCAAACTCCTGTGGGAAGCCAACTACATTTACTCAGTACTGATGCCCAAAACAGTAGTACAAAGAATGGGGAGAAGACATGATCCCACGTTGGGATTTGTAACAGCTAGAAATGGTAAGTGAGAAACACACAAGACAGTAAATATAAACCCCAGATCTTTTGTGCAGAACTTTGGCTCTTATGTTTTTACTTCTGAATTGTATAAAACTGGGATACAGAGTCTGATACTCTCTTCATGGATAAGAAGAGGAAGAAAGCTTGAGAGAAGAACTTTGATTAATTTTACAGAATTTTATATCAAATGTTCACTAAATATAAACCTGAAATAATTTACAGAGCAAAATACTAGGATTCCTGTTTTGGAACCAAGTCTTCTGCAGATTGACTGCAAAGTTTTCTTTCCTTTTGGTCCTGTCCAAAATTCTGAAAAGATTTGTGCTCTTACTTATCTTACAGTCTAGTACCAGTGCAACAGTCTGATGCAGAAAGAAGTCAGGACACCCACTGCCATTTCCACTGAACTTTCTGAGCTTTTAGGCTTTCTGAGACAGGAGTTATATTTGTTACCACAAGTAGCACAGGTTTAGGCACCTAGGCAAATCATCACTTGAAATATTAAGCAGTGAAGGTGTCTCAAACACCTAGGCATTTTTAGGCATGGTTTTCCTGCATTGCTTTTTAAACTCAGTTTCCCAGTTTCCACCTAAATGTTAATTCCAAGGTACTTGGCATTTCTTGAATAAGTCTCTTGAGCTCCCTATTATCACATTTATAAAAAATATCAGTAAGCATCTTTAAAAGATAATTAAGCTTATGGTGATTATATTTATCTAGAAATGTAGTATCTTAAAATTAAAAGTTGAATGATCTACTCACTGGAAAATCGGAACTTACCTAAAAAGTGTCTGCATTTGAAAAACTTGTAAATTCAATCATATTAACTTCTTAAGCTCAGTATGAAAAATAAACTTGAGAATTGCAGACTTGTTTAGACCACAGAAGAGAAGGCTCCAGGAAGACCTTATTGCAGTCTTTCAATACTTAAAGGGATCTTATAAGAGAGATGGAGAAAGACGTTTTATAGGGCCTGTAGCAGTAGGGGAAAGGGTAATGGTTTTAAACTAAAAAAGGGTAGATTTATATTATATATAAGGAAGACATTCTTTACCATGAGGATGGTGAGACACTGGAACAGGTTGCCCAGATGCCCCATCCTTGGTAGTGTTCAAGGCCAGGTTGGACAATGTTTTGAGCAACCTGATCAGGTGGAAGATGTCCCTACCCATGGCAAGAAGGTTGTACTATATGATCTTTAAAGATCCGTTCCAACTCAAGCCATTCTATGATTCTATAATTCAGCTTTATCCTATAGGATTCAAACATTAGAATTAAAGGAATGATTTCCTGTTGTGCTGAAATATGATAAAATAATGTTCAGAAGGAGATCACTGTGCCTTAGTCACATTCTGAACATGATGTTTTTTTCTTCCTGTGTATGAATGTCAATGGGAGTGTGGGCTTATAGTTTCTTGTGTTCTAAATAAAACTCCATTGTATAATAGAGTGCTTTCAGAAAGTTACTTAAATAAAAAAATATCTTTCACTTTAAAATAAGTAGGTAACTAATAATGTTCTTTTGCCTTTTAATCTCTCAGTGAAGCAAACATTTTAACACAATTAATGTAAAGATGTGAAAGCTACAAGCTCACAGTTCTGTTTCTAAAAGCGGTGCTGGAGGGCAGTGACACTTCAGTTTAAGGAGACAGCTATACTGACACATTGTAGGAGGAAATGGGAACTCTAGCACACTCACTTGGTAAGCAAAATTTATATTTATCTTTTTACTTTTATCTGACCAATGATAGGCAAAGTTGTCTAGGGCAAGAGAGGTGCAGTAAACTAAAACCAATAATATACAAGTGCTTTGCTTATTTTTCTTAATCTTCCCTACATTTTATATTTAATTGTGCTTGTCTATTCTTTTATTAATGTACCATCCAACTCTGTAAATCCCAGATAAGAACTAGTAGCAGATGTTCAACATCTTGCAGGTCAAATTCCCAATACAGGAAGAAATATTGACAGGGTTTCAGTATTTTTTCATGTGTAACCCTTTTATAAAAGTCCTGGAGCAGAGGTGGAAAGAAACAGCACTCAAGTAATCCTCTTTCACAAATCAAATCAAAACACTTCTAGCTGACTTGGCCTCAGTGGGATAAATTATGACTTGGGAACAGACTTTAGCTAGCAATCAAAGTACAGTGCAAACTCTTATACTGATCATACAGTTTCTACTATTCAGAAATTTCTATAATAACACTAACAAGAACACAGCTTGTTTATAAAGGAACACTGGTTATACACCTACAAACAACAACTCAGACACCATCTTGTAATGTCTCCCTGAACATGTATTTTCACAATGTTTCTTAAGAAATAATTGGGTGAAGTGCAATTTCTTGGGAAAATAAATATGGATACACATTCTGAATACATCTGTTACTCCTGTTTGAGTTGTAGTACAAGTACCCTGACAAAATTTGAATATGGATATTTATCTGGCAGTAGCAAAATGAGCTGTGGAATAAAAGGATTCACAGATGTTTGCAAATAGTTTGGTTATTTTGCCTAATTACTCTGTATCTGAGCTATTAGACTTTATACAGTCTAAACAGAAAAAAAAATTCCTGAAGCATTGCAAAGGAAAAGAAAGCCATGTACTAGTATCCTTCAGATAACCCAAAATATGAGCGGTCCCTCTATTCATACTAATAAAAGGATAATTTAAGCAAATTCTGCAGAGTATAGTCTGACTGTGAATAAGAAAATATGTATTGATAAAAATGTATTTCCATATGCAGTATTGCTTGTTCATTAACCTCCAGCTCTACTTCTCTGAACTTTATCCTGCAGGGTCTTCATGTAGAAATCATTCTCAATATTGTGTTTGTGAGAAGTTCCTATATAGAGTGGCCTCTTGGGCATAACTCTGCTTATGTGTTGTTTACCTACAAATATTTGCATATCTCTTACTTAGCTAGACCTTTTTTTTTTTTCTTTTTCCTGAATGTTTATTTCATGGACATGCTCATGAGCAATAAGATAATTTTCTTTTTACTTCAATAATTATTTTTCATTAGAATTCTTAACCCATAAAATAGTTATTCCATATGTGAAGAGTTCCTTTATTATGGCTTTCTTTAAATACACTGATACATACAGGAATGTCATTGTTCAATATACCAGATATTATTTCTCCATAGAGAGAATTTTAAACTGAATACATAGGTTTTCAGTTATTCATTTTGACAATCCAGTGACATTTCAGTGACAAAGGAAGTTAACATCATGAATATTTTTTGTATGCCTTGCAGTATTGTCCACCATCCGTAATAGAGCACTGAGCATTGATTTTGAGCACTTGTAGCCCAGGGATACATATTTTTCAAAGAAACTACTTGGTCGTGTTGAATAATTTCCATTCTACCTACAGTATCTGATTTGCTTTAGAGGCACTTATAGCTCTGTCAGTAAAACTGAGATTGATTAGAACCACAGCATAAGAATATATAAGGCATGAAACCATGTAATATACTGAGTCTTAACCCTTTTATCCTCTAGATTGTTTTCTTTTACTTAATTTGTTTTCATCTAGATAAAAATCAAACCAATCCATATAAGACCTCTCTTAAACCCAAAGTCTCACTCTGCCCTCCAATTAATTCCTTCTTCAATAATTTATCCAGCTGACTCTTCAGTTAATTTAAACTTCTCGTTAGAGTTCAAATGTTTGACATGTTCCATATTTCAGCAATGTGTTTATAGATTGACTTACAGGTCAGTGTCCTATGTAACCACATTCTATGACCTTTTGGTTCTGATCTTATCACTGATTCATACTCTGTTTTTCTGACCAGTCTGTTCTCTTACTCTCAGAATTGAAACTACTTTATGACATTCTAATTAGCCACTGTCTAATTCAAATCATTAAAGGTAAAGTCTGTCAAACAAGATAATTCACAAAAAAACAAAACCAAAACCCATTGCATTTTTTTCACTTTTCTTGAATCATTTTGACAAGGTGAGGGAAAAAAATGGTGACAATTTTAAAAAAAACAAAGCAGCTTAAGTAGAAAGAGTAGATACACCTGAAGACATCGTTAACCTTGTTTATATAAGGTATTCATCAGTGGATTCCACCCCCCCAGTCATGTTCCAACTGTGCTGTAAACCTCAGCTTGCTTTGCTGCAAGTACCACATGGTTTATAACTTTGCAGCATTTGCCTTTATGATTAACTGAGATAAACAAATTCAGGTTAGGTCCGTCATGTAACTAAATAACTATATTTTCTTACATAGATACACAAGAATTTAGTTTAAAAATGCAGTAATATCCAAAGGTGTCAACAGTGTGAGAGAAAAAAAAAAAGAAAAAAATGGTTTCCATTTTTTTTGTTAACGATGATTATTAATATTTTCCAAAAGTTGAATTGCACAATAACATTCTTGCAAAACTCAAAATAATGTTTTGAAGACCATAAAAATAATGAACACTTATGGAAAATAATATAATCCGGGTGAGTAGCTAAGCAACAGAGTGAAAACTAAGAACAATGACAATAAAATTTTTAAAAAGGGAGAGAGGATTTTTCACCGTGCCAGTGAGAGGGAAAGTTTATCATGATCAAACTGATCAATAGAGTGAAAATAAGAATGGTCGACTGTGACTAACAAAGAAAAACTAGCAGAAAGGTTACTAAAATAAAACAAGTAGAAGTTAAATATGGGTGTAAGGAGTTCAACTGCTTTAAGATAATGAAAAGCATTTGCCAAATGAATTGCTATATTGTTTTGTTTCCAAATAGGTGACCAAATTATTTAAAATATGTATTTCAAATAATCATAGCTGAACCAGTCATGACAAGACAAAAGTCACTCTTGTGAGACTCAAGCTTCTTGGCATGCTTCCACAAATTTTCTTTACCAATTTTCACAATCTGAACTTGTTTAATGTGAAGAAAAATTAGGTGTTGCCACCTGAATTGAGAACCACTTCCAACCCTAACTGCTGCCTCAGCTCTGGTTCCCTGAGCTTAGTGAAGGTGACAGGTATTATTGCCAGTTTATTTTTTTTGGTGCAGTGTCAGCCTTGCTCATTTGCATTTTTGGTTTTCATTCTGCAGGGAATCACATTTGTCTAAATACTTGTCCTCAGTCAAGTGTATAGCCAGTTGAGCAAGAGTAGTGAAGTGCAGCTTGGCTGAAGAGTTAACTTCTGACTGAACCCAAAGTCAAAGAGAAAGCATAGATAAAATAGAAGTGGAACTAGTCCATCCAGAAAGATATAAGTGGTTCTTCCTCTTTTTCCATGAATTTAATGGTATTTTTCTGGTCCTTCTATTTATTACTTGCATCAATATTCATTAACTGTGTTCTTCAGAAATTTCCCCATTCCCGATCTATATAGGTGTGGCATGGTGCAGCCTTCCATTTTTCCTTTGCCTGGATAATCTCATACACAAATGAGTATTCACTACAGTCTCTAAAAAGACAATTTGCAGACCTACCTCTGTAGTCTAGACCTATCTGTTTCTGTCCATACTAAATTACTGTCCTCTTCCTCTGAATTTCTTCTGTGGGAGGCTGTTTAAAATCAAAATACAATATTTATCTGTTTTCCCTCCAAGATAACCCTGTGATCTGCCTTCATATGGACAACTGCAGCATCCTTTTTCTACCTTGTGAAATCCAGGTTATCTTTAAGACTTAATGTTATGATATTTTTTTAATGTCAAACAACTCTCTACTGGACCCTGAATTGGATCCTATGCTTTTTACCAGTATAGTTTAAATCAAGTTTTACTAAATGCAGATGGAATATATGCTCTGTTAAATACAATTTCTAGCATGCTATAATTAATTCAACTCTTCTAACATTGGTAACTGGAATTTTACCTGAAGTTAGCAAAATCTGATTCCCTGTGAATTGTCAGCATGATAATATTTGAAAAATCAGAGAACAGACAAAAAAACCCACCATCAAATCTAATTAATTTATTTAAATAAAATTATAAATGTCCATTTGTGCCATTTTTTTTATTATTTTTGAATAATCCAAATTTTTAAATTTTAAAACTTGTGTTTTCCCCTAAAAAATATTTTTTTCTGAAGGACTCAATGAAAAAATAACACCAGAATGATTTTTCTATCAACTGCTTTAGTGCATGAGTTATTTTGACCTGAACAAAGGAAAGGTTTACATACTGTTCTTTAATGTATTATTGATTCCATTTGTAAGAAAAGGTACTTCAGAATTGAAGGCCAAATACAAAAATCTTACTTATTAATTTAGTAATTTCTCTGCACTGTGAGTTATCCTACATTTACCATTACAGTCATGCATGCTAGTAATAAAACTTGTTCATGTTATTTATCTAAATACTATTCTCTTAGACTCTATTTCAGTGTCAAGAATTTGTTTTTCCTTTACAAGTCAATCCTCTCAAAATTTCACATATCATAATGTAAAACTCAATTTTAAACAAGATAAACTGAATATAAAAACAAAATCTGAAAAACAACATTGTCTAGCACACAGTCAAGATCAATATTGTAATACTGTGCCTGATATCACAGACAGACAATCCTTCAGATTTATGTAATTCATTTTCTATTCTTTTGGGTTTTGTTTGGTTTTTTGTTTTGTTTTTGTTTTTGTTTGTTTGTTTGTTTGTTTGTTTGTTTTGTAAGCTATTAACATGGCAAAATTCCAGAAAGTCTATTTCTTGTTCCAGATGCTTCAAGTCACTTTCTCTTCATACTTAATTTACATTTGCAATACCTTCATCTGCTGTACAGGTTTCTCTGTTACTATTGTGAGTTACTATACCCACTTATATTTCTTTCTATTACAACAGTTATCAAGACAGAATTTTATGTGAAATAAATTTTCCTCTCCAACATTCTTCAGTAATTTTCTCCTGGCTCATTCACTTCTTAAAACTAGCCTTTAGTATACATGGAATATTTTGTCTTCCTCAACTTAATCTATACAGGCATTTATATTTGTCAAGATTATAAAGTTTTCTGAGATCCACTGGAACAGAAGAAGCATTCACTCCTGAACTGTTGTATAATATGCCCAAATGAAAAGAAGATCAGATATCTGTATATCTCTTCATTACTCTCTTTTTTTTTTTTTTTCTTGTTGCTTTCTCACATACTTCTTGTTCACAGTGGTGAGATTTAAATTTGTTTTCCTTTTATAAATGAGATATGCGTCTGTCTTGAAGAGTGATGGCCATGGTAGAAATATGAAAAATATGACAAATTAAGTGAAGGACAAAGTACCTAATACCAGGCAACATAACTGATATGTTGATATACTACAACAAAGAGAGAGGCAGCATAGTAGAAAGTTAATGAGCTGGCAAGTTCATCTTATATTGGTATCTCAAACAAAACCATTAGTTTGAAACAAAATTTTCTCCTAAGGTTTTAAGCAAATAAATTTTAAGTACAGTTTTCTGCATGAGCATTAATTCTTCCAGCAAACCATCTTTATTTCTACAGGTTTCAGCAAGGTCTGGGCTCTGTCCAAAGAAATATTAATATACCTTATAAAAAAATGGTTTTACAAGTAATTAAAACTAATACTTACATATAAATTATCAAATATATTTCAGTGGGATTATATTAGATGTAATATGTGGAAGAGATGAGAAGAAATTAATGTGTGTATAGATACATTGGTTAGCCAGGGACTTTCCTGAACTTGAAAACCTGCTGACTTCAATGATGTTCAATAGCCTGCTTGTCAGTGGTGAAAACTGACAGCACATATCCAGTCTAAAAATGCAGAAAACAGCTTGGCTGAAAAACCTGGTATGAAAAATCAGAAACAACAGCTATCAAATGTTGACTGAAAGTTACAGACTCAGATACTGGTGTTTCACAGTCTTCTGAGCTTTTCTTTCCCACTAGGCACCCTGTGGATCTGATTGAAGGTGATCTCTTAATTTCTAAGTTGTAATCTATCCTCTCCGTATTTTTAATTGAAATAAAACACTTCAAACTTTTGCAGAAGTATAAATTTCAAGTATTTCTATACAATTACATTTATTTGTTAGAATTGTGTGTCTACTGTATTAATTGATTAAAAAGTAAGGTAGGTTTTATTGGACAAAAAGAAACATTATTTGTTAAATGACCCTTGTCACTGTCTCAGCTAAATGATACACATACAAATTAGGGGCTGTGTAACATTTCATATATTCAGACTCTTACAGCTCACCTGTAACAAAATTTTACTAAATGTGCAGTTCTATATGTTTCAGTAAAAATCCTTGGGGAAAATTTAATTGCTCAATATCATTAAATATTTGAAAATTTGACTCAAATTATGTAATAAACCAGAACAAACTAAATAGAAGGAAAACTTTTCATCAGAAATTAGTGTCTATAGTTTTCAGAAAAATCATATTTAAAATGTATTTTCCAGGTAATATCCCAATGTCAACCTGAGCAAAGGAACTTTTTATGTCTAAATCTTGTTATGTTAGACTTATGAGATATGTGACTGTCAGCATGTTTACTTAATTGATCATGCGAGCTGTGCTTGGATTCCCAGTGACTATCTCCTAAGACTTTTCCTTCAACACTGTAATGTGGCAAGTTAAAAACGACAGCAGACAACACAGTTGCTTTAGGGTGAAAGATTTGAGAAGTATCAGGGTGAATATTTCTGGAAATTAGAGATGAGCATAAAGAAGACTATCTTTTCTTACATTAAAAATGTACTGTATAATTTTCATATAGAAACTAGAAAATATGTCAAAAAAGGTAAAATGTTTAGATTTTAGTTTTGAAAATGGCTCGTATTTTTCAAAATATACTTTAAAATATTTAATTGCAATTGCAAATCTACAATTCAAACTGCTTATCAGAGTTATTTCACATGAACGGACTGGGATAACATTATTTGTTTAACTGGTTTCTGCTGGTTGTTTCTTCAGCTGGAATGATGAGATCAGGGCAGTGACAAATATTATTGTCTTCTCGAACACACAATGTTTTCAGTTGCTATTACATTGAAATTGGGATTCTCTTGCCACCAAGGCTGCAATATCCAAATTTAAAATCATACCTAAAGAAGATTGTTAAAGAAGGTTGTTTTTACAAATGTAAATGTGTATTCAACCTAAGTGAGATTAAGATAACTATGGGATTTGTCCTGTAAATCACAAACTGCCATGGTAAATTTTAAATCAAGATTTAGCAATGATGTCAGGATTTCTGTGCCCAGTGAAGCTCTGTGAGCACACAGATTTGGTAATGGAGATGATAGCCAACACATAATTTCCAAAATCACTCTTAAATACAAAAAAAAAAAAAAAGGAATGGTTGGAGGGAGCACATGCAAAAAGCATAACATTTTAACACTTTGCCTCTAATTTACATGCTAGATATAGCTAATTATTGACAGACATTACAGACTGGAAGAATTACAGAAGAGATATAGAAAAGAGAAAAGACAAAATGAGAAGCTGTACGTGGGTAATGAAGATACAGCAGTAAGCCAAGGCAGGGGATGAGGCAGTGAAACAGCTCCCCTCACACACATGGCCTTCAACTACTCCTGGAGTTAAGACGTTCTCCTTCTGATGTGTTATTGGTTTTGCAACAACTAAAATAAACTTTCTGTGTGTATCAACCCTCCAAGACCATCATATGTTACCTTTATGTTTCTGGGGCTGGGTGAGGAGGGGGACCTTCTGGGTGAGGACAGAGGCACAGGACATCGGGGGCTGCGGGTAGCCAGGCAGTCACACACTCTCTGAGGGCTATAAACAAGCTTCAAGCAGATGCAGTGAGGATTTTTATTTAATTATGGGGCTTTAAAAGCAGCCATATCTCCACTTAAGATTCTGGGAAGTTTAAAAGTTTTTTATACTTTCAAGATATTTCCATCAGACATATTCACCCGCCTGTGCTTCCAATACTGCAGTTTCTTGCCCCAAAACATTTCAGCATAACAGGACAAGGTGGTCATCATGTTCAGTAAATAAGTAGCAAGTATTTAAATTATTTACCTAAATATTACTGCTCTTATAGTGCCAATATTTTCGATAATGTTAAATGAGCTAAATATATGAAATTTCTACTGTGTGTCTCCCTTGGGGACATAGACATAGGAGTTTCTAAATGAAACTCAGAAAAAGCATAGATTCTTACCTGTTTTATATTTTGTGGCTATGAAATAAAGTTTTCTTGAATACACATAATAGAATTACTAACAATTCTGTAACACTGGAATCTTCTAAAACTAAATACTGAAAGTAGGTCAAAAGACGTGTCTGTGACTTGACATAAATATCTGTATTTTCCTTACATGGCGAAAAGAAAGCTTCTCTTTTCTATCACTGCAGCTTTTCTCTCTCAATAGAATACTAACTATCTGCATTAATTAAGGGAATTATCCTATTCCTGTTCAAGCATTGGCAGCTCTTGTAATATGCTAAACCTTCGATGAGGCCCATCAATTTTGATTGCAACTTAACAGTGTAGATTTTCCCTTGGTAACTAATTAGTTTTATTCATATAGACACCTTTCATCCATGCAGATAGAAATGAGTAAAATGTGTATTTGAACCCATTTGTAAGCTTAAGGGCAGATTATTGTAAATAAATACTGCTCATCAGTTCAGTTTCTTCGATTTCCTTAATTTGCTGATGTTTAAAGAGCTGTAGCAGCATCAGTGTTGAACGTATGTGTTCTTAATTAATTATCTATAATTCTAAACTTTGCAGTCTATAATTAAAGACTTTGAATCTATATGCTAATTTAAATTACATATATTTTTATATTTCCGTTCTGAAAGGATGTGTTTATGTTTCAGACATCAAGCAGGCAGCACACGGTAAGTTTTAAAAATTTTTATATAAAAAATTAGAAATTCCAAGACACTGACACGTTTCATATTGCATTCACTTCAGGGAGATGGTCCCAGCAGCCTTTGGCAAGCCCTGGAATGCATAGCGCAAAGGAGGACAGAAGGACCCTGTCTGTTACTATGGTACAGGCAATTCACCAGTCTGTGGGACAAACAAGCATTGTGTTTCACCAGGATATGCTGGAAAACTGCAGAATTACTCCCTTGGCCAAGGCTCTCTTCCACCTCTACCTTGTATGAGTGCATGATGTGATAACCAGTGTATCTTTCTCCAACATATTTACTGATTTTCTAAAGCAATATGGATTCCAAACCATTACAGCTTTTACTTCAAGACTGTTGCTGGCACTTCTGATGAAAGAAACTGCAGAGACACTCACTGTTCATGGGAATGTGCAGCAGAGGTCAAAGGAGTTGAGGCAGCAGTGGGCAGAGGGTGCCTTTTATTAAAAACACATTCCTCTTCTGTGCAGATACATTCAGGATAAAACTGTGCATCTATTTTCAGGGTGGGGAGGGGTTTGTCAGTTTGTTATTTTAGTTTGGTTTGGTTTGGTTTGGTTTGGTTTGATTTGGTTTGGTTTGGTTTGGTTTTTTCCAAGGAAGAGAAAAGAGAAAAATAACTCCAAAAGAGGGAGGGAAGACTCTTGGAGTAGGTTAGCAAAACCTGCAAACACATAGAAAGTAGAAATGGCTTTGTCTTTGTAAATCTGAGGAAGGACTTTTTGAAAGAAAGTTGTTAAGGAAGAGTGAGGACAATGTCATTGAATCTCTGAGGAAATACTCATGGGAAAATATTACGTATTGATTTTTAGAAGTGCAGAGATTAAGGAAATTCTCCAAAGGAAAAGATATTTTTACTAGATAACATCTCAGAGCAGCAAGACATTACAAGGGCAAAAAAAGGTGATAGAAAGATAGAATCAAATGCACAGATCATCTAGAGCAAGATCCAGGAGCCACATGAAAGCCATGAACAAAGTTTCTACTAAAATGACAAAAAATGTCATTGTTTTTGCAGACAATACACACTCAGAGCCTTCCTGTGAAATAACTACTGGCTTTTCTGCAAACTAGACAAATAGTTTAATAAAAGAAAACTGAAGCATGAGTAGGAAGCATGGAAAATAGCTGTGTTTAGCAACCGATTCCAGTAGATGGTACAGAGATGTGTCTATATCCCAGAAGAGCAATGCCTACTAACTGCCTTATATTATAAACATATAGGTAAATGTAGTGTTTCTGTGAACATTCATTCTCTGGTTTTGATACCAATGGCCCACATTAACATGATGAAATAGGTTATTATTCTCCAAAGTAGGGTCACTGCATTCAAATTATCTATACAAATGGTTACAGGCCCAAGTAAACTCCTGAACACTCCTGGGTGTTGCTTGAAAAAGTACTAATTTTTCTGAGACAAAACTATGCCTGAGACTCTTCACAGGCACTTATAATTTACTAGGATTGATACAATCTTAGAGACTAACTTGTCTACTTTTGAACAATTTGGACATTGCCTCGTTTGGTGCACTTTGGAATTACCATTCTTCCATAGCTAATTCTTCTAATTTGTTGTATAAGGAGCCTAGGTATTTAGACTGCAGATGTTAATTCACTAAAGAAGTAGTGTAACACTTGAAACCTTTTGTGAATGTAGCTTTTTGTACCTTAGATACCTACAGGACTAAGTAGCCTACAGGATTAAGTGTGTGTGTGTAAGAAAGAGAGAGAGACAGAGAAATAAATATGTAATAGAGATTGGACTCACTGTGCCTAAATGATAGGTTAAAGAACTTCTGCTGACTGCTAAATGCCTAACTAATTCTTTGAATATATCCCAAAATGATTTAAGGTAAAAGTTCCATTACCTTTTAGTCAAGGTAATGCATTTATTTGTGCATATAAGTATTGTAAATATTTTTAGAAAATCCCATAAGCTTTCAGTGTTTACTATAAACTTTCATCTGCCTGCCTCTGCGAAAGCTCTGTTTAAAATACAGTTTATTAACAGAGAAAAGGTAGAGGAAATATTTTTTTTTTTTTTTATCCAGTTAGCAAACTAACAAATATGTTCAAATTTAATATCACACCCTTGCAGTGTGTCATGGTTTGAGCCTGGTCAGCAGCCAAACATCACGCAGCCGCTTGCCCACCCTCCTCCACCTGGGAATGGGAAAGGAATCGGAGGGGCAAAGGAAGACTCATATGTTGTGACAGAAACAGTTTAATAATAGTAACAAAATAAAATGGTGACAGTATAAATGGGTAATGTACAACGCAATTGCTCACTACCTGCTGACCGACACCCCGCCCGCTCCCAGCTGGTGATCCCAAAACACAAAGACACCACAGTCACAATCTCAGAAGTGAGAGTGCACCCCTTCCCATCCACCCCTCCTTTATATGGTGAGCATAACATCACATGACATGGAATGTTGGCCAATCCGGGCACAGTGCTCCAGCTGTGCTCCCTCCCTGCTTCTTGTGCACCTGCACACAGGCAGGACACAGGGAGTTGGAGAGTCCCTGAAATCTCAATGTGGTATCAGCAGTCTTCTAGCTACCAAAAATGACCATGAACTCTATTCCAGCACAAACCGGACACAGTGATTTTCAGTAGTGTTTAATGATTTTGCAAATCAAGCATTTCATTTCAGATATCTTAAATGGAGAAAGACCTTATTTTCAAAAACCATTAAAAAGTCAACCCCTTAAGAATAGGCCTTTTCAAGCTTGGCATCCAGTTTTTGAGGACTCAGTGTCAGATTTGGAATTGTGCCATAAGCCGATCCAAATAAGTTTAACCAACTGTAGAGAGAGAAGATAAATTTTCCTGAATGTGCTAGGTACTACTCTGTTTAGCACAGATTAAAAAAGAATTCACTGACATATAATTAATTTTGGAATTAGTTGCTAAGATGTAGAACAAATATTTTGAATTTTTTT
The DNA here is from genome assembly GCF_018691265.1 of Tyto alba. NCBI lineage: Eukaryota > Metazoa > Chordata > Aves > Strigiformes > Tytonidae > Tyto > Tyto alba. The sequence goes on from NW_024881282.1 coordinate 59,951,543, forward strand.
TCTGTGAATATTTAAGTTATGAGGAAAGTACATATTGTTCCATTTGCTCACATTAAAAAAACCCTTCTAATTTTGAGAGTAGGCCACATGAATGGGGTGTCTTAATCGAAATCTCTTAATTAAAAGCTATTAGTAATCCACAAAAGAGCTAACACAAAACACAAGTTGCCTGGACTGTGAACTTTGTAACTCACCTGTAGAATGATGCCATTCAGATGTTTTCCCTGTGTAAAATTGGTGAAATCAACAGAATTCTGTATAATTTGACTGATATATATGAGTTAAAGTAAAATATCTAAATCTTCTTTTCAACATTTCTGTGAAAAAATAGATATTAGGTTTGGTAGAAATGATTTTTTAGAATCTTAAAGTCGTTGTCTCCAACTGTGAACAATCTATCAAGAAATAAATCAGCATTTGGGGGAACCTGCAATTACATAATTTTCTGGGATCAAAAGTTTCAAGTCCAAGATTAATCTAATTATAATAAAATTAAAATTAAATAAAATTAAAGCAGAACTAGGAGACAATTTGGCCCTGATTTTCACCTATATATTTTTTTTGATAGCAATCTGCAGTGCAGAGTATTAAAAAATCATATTAAAAAATCATGTCTCAGATTCATGGAACTTAACTAAGGCAACCAAAGGCTCTTTAGAGACTATCACCCTCAGAGAGTGTCTCAACACACATAAGTCCTATGGCATGATCTGAAGGGACATGTCTTTAAAAATCGATGAAGCAGGGCCTAGCGAATGATTACAGCCTCAGATAAATGGCTGAAGTTTGGTAAATGAATCTCAGTTTAGAAGTTCTATGGAGAATTTGGTATTCCTTCTTCATGAAGCAGCCCTAAATTTCTTTCTAGATTCTGGATCCTACTGTAAGCACTGAGGTCTTTTCTGCTTGTAGGGCAGAATCATCTCCAAGGGACAATTATTGTTATCTTTCAGGAGAGAAAATGAACATTTTTATTGTCAGAGACTGTTAGTCTGCTGTTTACTCATACTTTATGTCAGATAACACCTGATATGGATAATTGAAAAAAAAAAAAAAAAAAAAAAAGAAAACAAAGAAAAAAATGAGAGATGAGAAACTAATTTTATCCTAACTGTTCTCCAAACTTCAGGCAGAGAAGATATCTTTTTTTATTATTACTATAGCAGTGAGAGAAGATAATACCCTTAACACATATGGTTTTCATGAAGAAATACTTGACAGATCATTGTATGACTTTTCCATTTACCCTCTGTCACTCTAGACCTCTGGCAGGAGCCAAAAACATCTTGATAATTGCTGAAATAAAATCCAAGACATTTCATTTAAAGCTTAAATCTGGACGTTTCCTTCTTAGTCATAATTTTTGTCAGTATTTGTGAGCTTCTCTATTTCAAGCTTCACCTTGCTTCTATTTTTAGACATAATTGTTCTTTCCCTTTGGAGACTTAACAACCTCCTTTTCACTGAAAATGAAGCCTTAAGAATCCACTGACCTCACTACTAGGCATTAAGTAATGCTATTATAGAATCTGCCAGGCATTTACAGAAATTTATTTCCCATTGTGGATATTCTTTAAAAAGGTTTATATCTTATCTTGGTCACAAGTTAAAAGATTCTGTAGTTGAGATCTCTGTGGCAAAAGATATTTCAGCTTTCCTCCAGCATTTTGTTCCTCACAGTTTTATGTATTTCCTTGAATATTATTTCTATGTACAATATCCACTGCTCTCCCCTTATCTACCAGATCAGTCATCTCTCTGTAGAAGGTTATCCAGTTGTTGTCAGCTCTTCAGGCTGAGGAAAGCCTTGAGCCCGAATGATGCTGTTTCGTAGGTGAATATACTACTCATTCATCTATTGTGTAGAAGATAGTCAGTCTCAGCACTTTTCTCTCAAGATGTGTTTTAAAATGAAACACACCCCTGGGACCAGGATATGGTTCCAGCCAATGGATTCCAGTAAGCAGCCCTTCCTGGAACTGTTGTAGCCCCACAGAAGGTTGCAGGTCTGGTTTCAGTTTTGCATCCATCAGCTTAAGCACAATGATTACATATTGCTCTTCTCAGCCTGCTCTTATTTTGACTCTGGCACTCCAGTGCATGGGCCTTCCAGCACGCCTTACAGAGAGTCTGGATGACATAGATGACAGAGCCTATTTCAGGGCCCAACCATCTTAAACATGAAGGCTTGTTGACCATAGCCACTAACTTGCCACCTGAATCTTTGTATCTTTAACAGTGACACTCATAAAGTGTAAAACATCATGACAATACTCATTAATATTAATATCAGTCTTAATAGGTACTTCTCACCATGTTTTATAAGGTTAATATTTTTTCCTCCTTAAAGAAATGTCCTGGTTAAGGCTGGAATATAGTTCATGTTCATTTTGGTAGCTGGAGGAGAGCTGATGCACACTGAGATTCCAGGGGGTCTCTAGCTCTGCATGTCCTGCCCATGTGCGGGTGCACAGGGGGCGGAGGGAGCACAGCTGGAGTGCTGGGCCCGGATTGGCCGATATTCCATGTCATGTGACACGGTGCTCACTATATAAAGGAAGGAGTGGGCTGGGAGGCTTGCTCTCACTTCTGGGGGTGTTGCTGCAGCATCTTTGTGTTCAGGATTGCTAGCCAGGAGCAGGCGGGTGTTGGTTGGTTGGTTGGTGGGTGGTAAGCAACTGTACTGTACATTACCTGTTTATACTGTCACCGTATTTTTCTATTACTGTTATTAAATTGCTTTTATCTCAACCCGCGAGTCTCCCTTTGCCCCTCCAATTCCCTCCCCATTCCCAAGTGGGGGAGGGTGGGTGAGAGGCTGCATAGCGTTTAGCTGCTGACCAGGCTTAAATCATGACAAGAAAGAACTGAAAAAAAACATATCAGTTTACCAGATTTTTCAGACAAATACTGTGGGCCAAGCATCCCACAGACAGAATCAGCCAACAAATAATTGCTCCTAACTTAATGTAGAGGATAGCACAAGCAAACAAAACTTAAGGTTAAAAATTTCAGACTTTATTCAACAGCTTGTTGTTTACAAATGGAGACTTTTCTGATGTTGCTGCTGAAGTGAGCATTAAACATTTGTGTAGATAATAAGAACATTCATTAGAAAGGATGTAAGACAAGTAAGGAATTTAGACTTTCATGCCTCAAGGCAGAACACTAACTTTAGCTGCCTAGAGTTCGAAAGTAATTTCCCTTATGGCAGGTTATTCCAAACTCTTCTTTATAGGAAGTATAATTTACTGACCGCTGTAAGGAACAGGTTACTGGACAAATGGACTACTTATCTGAACCCTTAAGATATTTCATGTCAGATTCAGAAATCATCCATTCATAATGAGGGGAGAATGCAGGAGTATAAAAGAAATGCATTTCTTTATTCACAGGCTCATCAAAAGCAGGTTAAAAAGTTAAGTGCTATAGCCTGATTATAGATCTTGAGGCATCAAAGTCCTACAGAAAACTCAGGACCATTTGTGTGATTAACCCTTGTAATCAAATGGATAAAACTATAGGGAGTGCTAAAAAAATGCTGTTATATGTTTTATTTATTAATTGAAATGTGAATAAAAAAAAAAAAATGAGGGTGGTACATTTTTAACTCCCAAAGGATGTAAAATTCAATTTTGACATTTAATAGAATGATATGAGAAAAGGTTAGGTGTTAAATAAAATGCTGAGACATTTGTGAGTGGGATGAGGAAGATAGTGCATGATGTGGTGGGTTAATATCATTTCAACAAGTTATCACAAATTAAACAATTTTTTAAATTAAAGTTTTTGTCACTCTATGATCAGGACAGCCTGATATTCAGATACAGCTGCTGCATTTTTTAAATATTCTGCACCTTCAATTTTTTAGTTACTAAATCATCCAAAGGTGAGTCACTCATCTAATAACACTCTTAATAAATTCCAATCAAGAATATATTTGGATGGTGACATAGTTTGGGTATTGGCAATACTTTCTGTGTAAAGTTCTGCTTAAAAGTCTCTTGAGGTACAGTTACATAAACCAGCTTTTGGCTTATCTCTTATTTCACAAATTAAAAAAACAAACAAATTAACCCACGTCATTCAGGGACATAACAGATAATGTTAGAACTTCTACAATAGGCTACACTTTTTTTTTTTTTTTTAATTAAAAACCACTGGAAAACACTAGATGAAATTAAGCTTGTAGTTGTGGCACCAGATTTAATAATTTGTGCATTTACTTTACACGAAGAAATTACTGACAGGGAGCACAGATGCAGGGATGAGGATTTCAGCTCTGCTATCTCTGAGATTCCCTGTCTATCCCATAAGCCACTGCCATGTGATTTTCTTGCAGCCTTTGTCCTCTAGCTTTCTTCAAGAACATTTTCTGCAGAAAAGCAAAGCTTTATAGGATAGTTAGAAAGTGCTGTTACATGTTATTTACACAAATATAGTCTCTGTGGGTGAAATTGGATATTTATGGAAGAAGGATATTTTCTACATTATTTGCCATTAATATGGCCTCATTACACTTTCTTTATGAGCCTATATTGGCACAGAAAACCTTAGCTCTAAAAAGACTCATCTTTCACTCTCATCATACAATAGTGGAGGGCTAAGCGCTCCGTTTGGAATTTTGCTTTTCACTGATCATTTTCTTTCGTTTAGATTTACACTTTATATCACAAATGGTACATTTGTGCACTATTTGTGCAAGACAATGAATTATAGTGAATGACAATCTTGCCGCTAAGAAGATAGACTGTGATCTAAGAAATCCTGTTTTTTTTCCAAACCTATCATGATTACCTTATGTGAGATTGAACAAGATACTTAATAGACTGTGACAAGAAGAACAGACCATATTGGTGTGGGAAGGAAGAAAGGAATAATTTTCTTGATCGTAATAGTAATGATAGTAAAATATTCCAGAGAGGATTATTTCATATATAACAAAATACCAAAGGATCACCAAAGTTGCACAAGAGCATGCAGTTCATCAGCTGCTAGACCCCTGATCAATATGCCTACAGAATAATGCCTCTGACAGCTATTTTTCTTGTAATATGTTGGAAGTGTTCAGAGCTCTTTCTGATTTTAATGGTAAAACAAATCTAAAGGAATGAAAAAAAAAATGTGAAAAAACAGAATTCTGCATAGCAAGAGCTGGTATCTGTCATCACTTGACTTCACTATATTATTTTGAGTTTGTATGTCTTGGATGCGATCTTTGATGTCTGGTAAGTATGTTATTTCATTAGTGTCAATACTTAAGGATCCAGGCAGTGTAAGCTGTTTGCTAAAGAGCAGTCTATTGTCGTGGTTTTTCCTTCTTTTCCTTGGATAGTCTTGTGCTAAATTATCCATTTTGTAATGGTTTCAAACCTGAACAACAACTACTTTGTGCATGCAATGACAGATTGCTAGTCTTCATGTTGCATCATTTAGGTATCTTAAAGTATTAACAGATGGAAAAAAAGAAACTCAACACATCTTCTGCTACGGTGTTTCTTTGTCTACAATCCTAAGGAATTTCAAAGGATCTTTTTGGAAATGTAACTGATGCAGACACATTTGGCAGTGTCTTTAGACAACATGAATAGAAAAATATAATTAAGATAATAACTGAGGAACAAATGCCTTTGTTTTTGTTGATATCTCTCTGGCACTGGTTTTGCAGCATATGTACCAGTGAATCAGAACAGCTAACAAAATTTTCCAGCTTGTCAAGATATGTAAGAATTTCTGCCCAGTTGATACTCAAAAGGAGGAAGACAGAGGGACTGAACGAGTAGAAAGTAGAGAAATGAAGACCTGAACAACTGAGAGAAATAAAGCTGATCTAATCTGGTTTTGTTCCACTTCCTTTGATGTTTGTCTCCTTCTTTTTCCTTTCATGGTTGTGGTTTGTATCTTTGTCACCAAAATTATGATGGCAGTAAATTTCTTGAACTCAGTTTTCTTAATTAATTTGATAAGAAGAAATATTGCAAACTACTGTTTTCAATCATCCCATGCCAATCAAAATAATTGTGAATTTACTGCAATTAAGACCCAAACAAACTGCATTAGTTTTCACTAAGATGTGTTCAGAGACCTATGGAACAGCTTTTTGGAACAAAGAAAGGTCATGGCATACGTAGACAGTAAAGTGTTCAGAGAGTCCACAGAACTGGAGCATTTAAGAAGAAGGTTAGACAGTAATAGAGAGATTTTATAGTGATTGAACCTATCATATAACTGATGCACAGATGTATGTCTTCAAAGAGCTATAGACTTATTTTCACCTTGTCTGAAGTTCTGATAATTGCATGATTTTAGCTGAAATGTTTAAAGATCTTTCTTGTGATCTGTTAAATTTTAAAAGTACTATCCTATCTGGAGTAAAATTCCATAAATATTAAAATAAGATGGCTCATATTAATCTGCAGTTGAAAATGTGTCATTTTTCAAGTTCATTTCACTTATAATGTGTGCAGAAGCTCTATTGCATATTCAGAGTATATTTATAATAATAGTTATATCTTTATAGTATTAATTGTATAGTATTTATAATCTAATTACACAGTTTCAAAGAAATGTGGCAATCAATACTAACAACAATTTACTTTATTTAAGAAATGAACGAAATGTTGCCTTCAGATACCACAATAAAATTTGTATATTTTGACTGAATATCTACTTCAGCAAGATATACAAGGAATGTTTATATAAAACACCCCTGAAAGAGAAATTAAAAGTAATATGTACCCATTTTAATAATAAACACAAGTTGCATTAAAAGAAAAAATTCTCATTAGCTTTTAGAAAAAAAATTATTATATATATGATTAACTTTCATCTACAGAAGTACTGATTCTTCAGTATTAGAAATTATAGGACTATTCAAAGCATATTACGTGTTTGAGAGTATTTTTTCATATGCAATGATAACAATAAAGATTCTGTTCAGTTTCTAAAGAAATAAGCTGAATATAAAAGATTAAAATATTTTATTGGAGGTTTTAATAATTTCTTATCCAGAGCACAGGTACAGACATAGTAAGTCAAGCATTTTACTGCTCCCAGAAAAACTGAACATTCAAATCTTCTACAGCCAATTATTTTAAACCAAAATAATGCACAATGCACTACTGTTTGAGATTTAAAAAAAAAAAAAAAAAAAAAAAAACCAACAAAACAAACAAGCAAAAAAAAAAAAAAAAACACAACTAAAAAAAGCCCCAACCAACAATACAAGCAAACAAACAAATAAAAACTTTACACTTAAGATAGCATTTTAACATGAAGATGTCACATGTATTTGTATGGTACTTGATGTTAAAGAACACTTGGCAAAGCTCTTATAGGTGATGATACAATCACTGCAACCATTCCTGGTTAAATTTCACTTTGGCATTTTTATGTCTGAACATTTAGATCACTCTTGCTCTCTCTGGAGTGGCTTGCGCTCCGGAGGTAGCATTGGCTGTAACTTCTGCCAGCGTTGCGGAGGCCAGAGGATATGAGTAGCTCGAGCATGTAGAAGTCCAAGAGAAACCTGTAGCCAAAATATTTGTAGTATTTAATAATTTCTCTGGTTTATAAGAGAAAATGTGGAAAATACAAAGCACATGATGATTTGTTAGAGCAATGATGGAATACAATGTAGAGAACTTTGTATGCATAAGGAGTGTCTCATACATGTAATTAGAGGATAAGAAAGACTACCTCAGTAAAATTTCTTCTTTTATTTTAATAAAACATTCTGTGGAACTCAAAAGATCTTGCTGAAATGCACTGGCTGTAATAAACATGAACTAGGAATGTTTTTTCAGGTTCAGGAAAAACAGCTGGTCAAAACGCGTAAGGCATTCTATAATTCACCTAAAGCTTTTGTGGTTATTAGTTAATCTGGGTACAGAAGAACAAGGTTCAAGTATCTATTCTGAATAAGTTAAACAGAATCTGCGCCTCAGGTTTGAGCTGTGTACAGTAACCATACCAGGATAGTGGCTTTTCTAAACACTCTGTTCTTTCTATTTATCATTACACTTCAAATTTCCATTTTGTCACCAAGTAAAAATGGAAATTACTGTGAATCTTAAATATTTGCCCAAGGATGAAAACGTATTTCTGATAGAATTATTTCAAACACATCTACAGATCAAATATTTTTTAAGTTCTAGGACTACTTACACTTCATTTGTATGTTTTATGAACATGTTTACCATCTTACTATTTATTTTTTTATTTTTTTACTTCAGTAATTTTACTTCATTAATGTTTTGCTTCAATAAAACAAAATTGCTTATGATATTGCTTATAAATGAATCATAGATGGCATAGTTTAGAAAAATTAATTGCTTACAAAAACTTAAGAAAATCATGAACAAAGCACTTTTCAAATATGGTATGAAATGGCTAGACTAAGAATAACTGAGAATAGAAATCACATTTTCAGAATGAGAGAGTAAGATAGGCCTTCAGTGTCCATACTTAACAATGAAATTAAGTAATTTGGTCTGGATTTAATCTCAGTTTGAAAAGCCTGCAGGATAGGCTTCTGCATCTTAAATTACTTATTTAGACTTCTTCTGGAGACAATAGTGAATAATAAGATTTCTACCATCTATAAAGTATCCAGTGCCAATAGAAAAGTCACAAAGAAGACAAAACATGTTTATAAATACTGGAATGTCACTATATGTGAAAAGAATAAATAATCTAGACTCTTAAAGAGATAACAGGGTCAGAACTCTATAAAATTATGAATGTCATGGAAGGAGAACACATAGGTTTTATTCTCCTATTATGTCATCATTTCTCATCAGAATGGGGAAACATCAGATGTCATTATATTAAAGAATTTTTAAAGCCAACAGGGATTACATAATACTTGCATACATCGCACAGGATACTGAAGAGACCAGAAAAGAATAACAAATCAATTCAGAAAATAAAAACAGAATCAAAGTCCATCACACATAATTGAACATAAAGTAAATAATAGTGTAGTCTTTATACTTCACATTAGGAAACAACAAAGGAAAAGTTATATACCTGCTTTGTTCTTATGTTCTAATAATCTGGTATTGGCTGTTGTCAGAGCCAAGTTAAATGGATTTCTGGTTTGAACTCATACATTTCTGCTTAAATTTTTATGTAAACTCAGTTCTTCAGTTCCATTCCATTTCTCATCACACAAAAAAAAAAAAAAAAAAAGTGATTTCAGTAAGCAGGTAATTCAGCATTTTATGCAAATAGACACCAAATAGGCCCGTAGGAATATTTTCAGCTAATTTTCCTGATTTAATTTCATAGGATTAATGTATATTCACCAGTCTGTCTCTACTACATAATCAAATCAGCGAAGCTGAAGTGGTCTATATCTAATTGTATATTCTGTAGCTTGATGAAGCAGGTGCTGAATTACTTGAATATAATTTGGTTATTTAATAACTTACAATATCTAAAAGAATCTGAAGTAGATCACCAAAATTTCAGTATAGCATCATACTTCACTTGCTTGATCCCTTTCAGCGTTCACTTGTTTCCCAGATCTATTGCAGCTTTTTTTCCCTACATTTAAACAAAGGATAGGCTTTAGATACATTTTTTTAAGCCTTAACATACTTCTGCATAGTTTGTTTGATATTTATGGAATTCACAATATCCTTTATCTTAATTATCCTATAAAGTGGTCTGGAAATGTAATATCATCATGGGAATTTGTTCCTTGAGTATACAGCATGATGACATGCACATTACACGCTGGTGCCAAAATATAAAACCACAGCATACTCCAGCACTCCATATAAAAATGTAACAGCATTAGTACAGAGAACAATGTTAAAATACTTTTCTCAAGCACAAATAACATCTCATTTTCAAAGCTCTGTGTTTTTCTCACTGCATTGCTCGTTACCGATGTCAGTAGGAGGTCTGCATGTAGACTGAGAATATAATAAATGAATCAAAATTTGTTTGAAGCTGAGGCTGGGAATAATTTTGCCCAGAGGATTACTTCTGCTGACCATCATCTGACTTGAAACTAATAAAGAAATAGCCTTCCTAGAAACCTGATTTATAGAACAACATGACTAGTGTTAAAAAGGAAAAAACAGGTATTGTTGGGGTGATAGAAGTCTTTACTAAATAACAAAAGACACTGATGCTAGAAGGTTTCTTCTATAATAACTTAAAGGCTCACTTTAAAAGCACCTTGATGTTTGACTTCTGCAAACAACCTTAATAATTTTTGCCCATTGTCTCTTATTATTATTATTATTATGTAGTTACCAGAGCAGCCATGAATTTCACTGAGGAAGAACAGAATTTTTCGCAGAGATAACCTGCACTTGTTAATGGATTTACCCTCATAAAGGTTAAATATGGACAAAAGGTAAACTGAGAGGCTACACCTTCTGGTGCGACAGTGAAATACTGAAATAATCTATTAAAACAGAGATTAATCAGTTCCCTTACAGACATTTACTTTCTTTACTTAAGAAAATAATTTTACCCCCTTGAAACACTGTCTTAACTATAAGAAAAATCAGTACTTTACAGGCACAAATTCTTTGAGGAACATATTTCATTTACAGACATGAGTAAGAGATGCCAGCAATCTAAATAGTTGATTTTTATTTCTACATTATGATCTATTTATTATTCTTGCTGTGGCAACAACAGACGCTACGTTGAATCGAATCCATATTATTCTCTCTAAACTGAGCTGTTTAGGCATTAATTCTATTTTTTTAAAAATCTTTGACTATTTAGTTGAACAACTGAGAAGCCATTCTGTTAACACAGCAATTTTATCAACAAAATAAATTTTGAATGAATAATACTGTTTTGACACTGTTACTGTGATAAAAGCGTATTTCCTCAGAGTCTGCTTGTTGTTAGTATGTTAGTTGTATGGAGACTGATTAGTTTTGGCACTGCATTAAGGAAAGCTAAGTCTAAGCTTGATGGTGCTATCTGCAGTGGTATTTTCAGTTGTCTTGCTCATTCTGTCCTAACAGGTTGGGATAAATGCACCTTTATCAATTTAGAGACTTATATGACTATCACTTCCCCTGGTTCCAAAATACTCACTGATTTACAGACTGTACTCCATCCATTTCTTCTTGTCTGTTTGCCATTTGACACCTTCACTGTTTAGCATGATGCCTTTTCTAATCCCAAATACCAATGGGAAAACAGCATTCAGACTGTGCAAGAACCCTGTATAGATGTAGTATGCGGTGATGCACACCAAAATTTCTATGGAAATCCAGGTCTTCAGTACGGATTTTGAGAAAAGGAGATGTCCAGATAAGGATGTGACCCTAACATGAGTACTCTCAGCTTTCTCGGGATATATAAAGTCTACCCAACTTACTAAATTCAGGTACTGCTGCTCCTAGTTGTGAGTTCACTTTACATTAGGAACATTCCCCACAGATTTATTTTTGCTTCTTTATTCCTTGAATCTTCGATGATTTTGATCTAGCTTAAACAGCCAAGATTTCAAATTCTGTAACAACATTAAAACAAGAAAGTACGGCTCCACTGAATTTAACCTGAGAAACAATAATGCAGAACCAAAAAACCCAGGCCTTTACATTTTTTTATAAAGTTAGACTTCCTATCTAGTCTGTCTGCTAATTAGAAGCAACAATAAGACAAAGAGATAAAAGACAGTGCAAGAATGTTAGTTCAGCAGTTATTGCAGACCTGTAAGTCATTATTGTCATTGCTAGTAATAAGCGGTAGACCTTGTAACAGGTCTCTGCAAGGCCTCAAGATTAATTTCTTAGTCTTTGTCTGAACTTAACTTGCCTGCCTGGAGTTTTGATTTAGCTTGTTTAGCTGCAACAATTTTTCTAATGATCAGCTGACTATTGCCTAATTTGTTAGTTCTGCTTGTATAATTTATTTTTGTTTATATTTGTATAATCTTGTGGTATAATCAAAGTTTTCACATATACATTAAAAAGTATTCTGTGTAGAATGAAATATGACTTTAACACAATAATGTGGTTCACAGGTGTTAATGTGGTTTTAACGTGGTTTATTGGCATGGGATAATATAGACAGTCATAAAAAAACCTAGCAATGGTCATTAAAAAAATTGACCAGGGAGCTGGACAAAAAGGTTTTAAGGATATCAAAGAGAAAAAAAAAATGGAAAAGAACAATGAATGTACTAACATATGTAAAATAAAATATATTATAAATACAGATAAAAAGGGATGTTGCCAAATAATAAAGAAAAAGCAAAGCAAAAAAACCAAACATGTTAGAAAATGTGCTAAATTAGCCCCAAGTGGAACTGAGAGTGAGGAAGAAGAAAACATCAACATCACAGTCCTGCTAGTGAAGAATACAGGATGCCAACAACTCGCTAAACAACCCTTTTCCCTTCTTTCTGAGGATGGGTGCTGCCAAACTTAGCACCTAAAGGGGCAGCATAAACACTGAGAAAAGGGTAGATACTTCAAAGCGTGTGACATTTTTAAACTGTGTTTTAATGAGATTTACTGTGTATTAATTTGACAATTTGGAGTGTGAATGATAATATCATTGTAACAACTAATCATATTAACAGTCTGAGTAAAATACCATAAATAATTACAATCTAAACTGAAAGAGGGTAGATTTAGATTAGATCTAAGGAAGAAATTCTTTTCTGTGAGGGTGGTGAGACACTAGGACAGGTTGCCCAGAGCAGCTGTGGCTGCCCCCTCCCTGGAAGTGTTCAAGGCCAGGTTGGACGGGGCTTTGAGCAACCTGGTCTGGTGGAAGGTGTCCCTGCCCACGGTGAGGGGGTTGAAACTAGGTGATCTTTAAGGTCCCTTCCAACCCAAATAATTTTATGATTCTATGATTTTAATACAGCTGTGAATTAGTAGCTTCTCATATCAGGTAAGTTCCATTTTTTGCTCACAACAAAGTTTTGATGGTAACATTATGTTACTGCTGGTTTTCTAATTGACTCCATAAACTCTCATTAAGTGGTGCAAAAGACAGAAAGGTTATTTTTCTTTTCCTCACTTGATATTTCATATTTTCCCTAAACAAAAATGGTGATTCTGATGAAATCAGAAAGTTTCACTCTTTCTTCTGCTTCCAAAAAAATTACATTCAAAAACAGAAAAAAAAAAAAAAAAATAAATAGACTATTATTTCCTTAAAATGTATTTTGATTTGGGGGAATTGTGACTGAAATTTAACATGAATATACATGAAACATTTATATCTTTGTGACAGAAGGTCCTGTAATAATCACATTACAAAGTATAAAATAACATAAGAAACTTGGGAATATCCAGATCACGTAATAATAAACAAAGGTAATAGGAATATAATAATAAAGCACAGCAGTAATTCTTAACACTGGATCAACACAATGAATACCTCTTTGAAGGTATACTTGAACACAAATATGCTTCTTCTAAAGAAGAAATACTAAAATTTCTATCTCAAAAAAGATCTTGTTTCATCATGTTTAAAACTAGAAAAAGCTCAATATTCATTTGTATTTTGTCTCCTGTTCTCAAAAAATGTATAAATTGTGCAAATCTTCTAAAATACAACCAAAAGACAACAATAATAGCTACCCAACAAACTAGAAACAGAACTAAATTACAAGTGTCCCAAATTATGACCTGTGTACTTGAGAAATATCATCAACAGCTAGAAAATCACAATTTTAAAGGTAAGTAACAGGCTTTGGTTTTGAAGCCACTTTTGCTTTAGTCTCTTAAACTGAGTTATATTCTAACAATATTGCACAGGCCTTCCAAATGTCATGGCCAATGATAAACATGCAAAAATAAAAAATTAAAATTCTCTCAAACCAAAAAGAGATAAAACAGTACAAACAATCACAGTCTTCCAAATTATGTTTTCTATTCTCTGAAATAATATATTCTCATTACAATTTTTTTGTTCATATGCAGGTTAGTAAGGTAGCTTTATATACAGCCTTTCACATACTCAGCACTATGGAAAATCAGCTGTATTCAAAATTTTCTATTTCATAATACAAAGTTATTGGGGATGGTGGGGGGAGTAATTCTGTAGCAGTAAAGGTCTATTAAGACTATACTTGTTGGCTGGATACATGCTACTCCCCACAGAGATTCTGAAAGGTGCCAATACACATTAAGTGAAAAACCCTCTAATATCAGGAATCCTGGGTAATTTATAGATGGCACCATTTGAGCAGATGTATAGCTTTGATGAATTTTTTTTCATAGCCCTGCTACCTATATAATATTAGCCAATTAGCTGTAGCTTGACTATATTGAACTTCTGGAAGATTGGGAATGCCACATTTGCTTGGAGGTTGAAAACTGTGTGTAAAGGAGAGAAAAAAGTTCTAGAATATTTCAGCCCCTAAAATCTCAAAGAAACTTCAGGATAGAAACACTTAGTCAACTATGCAGTGATTCAACTATAATACTAACAAAAATCTATTGCATGAGACAGCTATCTGTGTCAAATTAGATTGCTTGTCTTTAAGAAGGGTTGTTGCACTGGGTTTTGATATTAGATTGTAGGTGTAAAATGGTCTCACAGAGAATTCTCCCAGTAAATTAGTCTCTTCAAAAAATCCATACTTTAATAGAAAGTAAACATGATTGCTATTACATTTCATTTTCTGTACATGGTTGAACTTTGAAACAACTACTATCAAGTGCAGTAGCAGATAAAAGGCTCAATAAAAAAAAAAAAAAATCTTGTGGATTAGAGTAAAATCCCAGAGAAACCACTTCCTCTAGTAGAAGTATTTGGGATAATGAACAATGGCAGAAGAAACAAATATCCTTGACCTCCTTTTATGAATATAAGAATAACCTACAAAGATGAGGATCAATAGATTATTTTGTAAATAAAACCATAGCAAAACAGATGCTCTTTAAATTATATCAGGTCACTGAAGGTTAACATAACAAGATGCTAACTCATGAATATAAAAAAAAGTGGTAGATTCCTTTCAACTGCATAGCAAAATACTAGCATCTTCATCATTCTTTCTTAACTGAACAAATCAGACCTAATGGAGCCATACAGATCTAGTGGCAAAGAAAAGAACGCAGACCATTAATTTTGTTAGTAAGTGTTCCATTACAGTTCCATTAGTTTGATAGCTGAAGCTGCAGCTCCAGCTCCAGATAAAACATCCCATATGTGTTTTCTTTCACAGAGTTAGTTATAATCAGTAAAGGTGCTCATTAAAGTTACCAAATTCAGAAGTGTTCATTTATATAGAAAATATATTATAAACAATTCTGAAAATATATAAATGACAAATATTTTAAGAAAGTTTTAAACAGTGAAAATAGGCACTCAAAAGGGATGCACATATACTACATATATATTCACAGACATAATCCCAAAATAAGATGTAAAAGGGAGAAATGTGTTTCAAATGCAATGGATGATTCCCAAAATGAATAAAATTTGCATGTTAGCACAGAGTAGCTATCTGAAATTAATATAACAATTGTGACTGCTCCAATCCAACATGGTTTTGCAATTATACTATTCATATCAGAAGAGAGGAGCACAGTCACTGCAGTGTAATAAAAGTTTAAGTTATCGTTTGAATTGAAAAAATGTAATGTACTAAGTATCAAAATAACTGGGTTGAATTCTCAATTGTCCTATCGTATCTACATGCCTATGTTAAATCTTGAGTTATAAAAGAGGTGAAGGAAGGAAATGGTCACTGAAAGTAGAATATATTTCACATACAAGATTTTTCTACAGTTAGATGTGACACTAGTTAACATTGAACCATAATTTATATTCATAAAAGTAATGCAGATTGAATTCAATATAAAGTACTGTATTTTTTATTCAATTCATTAAGAAATCAGCTGTCGATGCCATTGACTAAATTAAACACAGTAACAGGCTTGGTACAAGTATTCTATGACCTGAATTATATCTCAATGCGTTTTCTTGGAGTTGTCAAGGATATATTATTGAAAAGGACACTATAGCTAGTTAACTTCTTCACTCCTTCCTAGTTTTACTGGTTTTCTAAAGACATCTTTTTATAATAGAGGTTAGGATACAACACAGAACTACTACTCTTTTATCTTCAGTAAGTATAGCACTCTTAGAAATTATTCTTCCTTGCTTATGATTAACAGAATCATTATTCTAAATAGGTCTACAAAAAGATTTACAAACCAAACCATTATTTATTTTAGATTTCTACTAATAAAAATGGTGAATTTCCTTAGTGCACAGTATGATGTGTTTTCCATGCTGCATATACATAAATTACATTTAATAGTTAAAAGATTTTTAATATTTCACCGTGTGATGCACAAAATTCCTAGACTAAATAGGATTGTCACTAATTTATGTAACTCAACAGAAGAACAAAATATACTAGTAGCATTCATGAAAGAACCCCACATTAAAAAGCAGTAATATATTGGTAATCCAGTATTTTAAGAATTGATAAGTCAAGTGGCAAGAAACAATTATTAAAACACATTTATCTTCACCTAGAAAGCATTAGCTGTATCCCAAATCTATGCATATTAATTATCCAAGAATACATAAAAGCCTTCAGTGTGAATTCCTGTTCAGTAACATACTGTCAGCACCAACAGAGTCAGAAGAACGTCTGACTTAGTGACATTTTTCAGCTTACTACACTGATATTGATCATGTGCATTGTCTTTCTTGACTGAATACTTAGGACACTGTGCAGAAACGCTGTATATTACAAATTAAGTTCATTTCCAGTTTTGTTCAATTGCATGTCATTAGTTTATAGTTTCATTCTAAAGCTTTGGCAAATGCAGCAGTACAGTGCAAAGAGTACAAGGGAAGGAGTCACAGAGCAGCTCTGAGAGCTCACACGCTTGCCCCCACACTGCACTGCTCCTCTGCAGACCCTGCTCATCTCCTCAGGCTGGTGCTTGAGCAGACAGAGCCATGCCCCCTGCTCTGTCACCCCTTCTCCAAGGTGCTCTGTGATGCCAGAAGAGCCAGGCAGAGGCATCCCAGCACTGCTCTGGCCACGGAGATTTGCTGTGATGCTCTGTGCAAGACTGGGGAGAGCCCTGGCGTATCCCTGCTCTGCTTCCACCACACGCTCGCAGATAAAGCAGGCCTTAATGATGAGTGGCTAGTATTGCAAAGCTGAGTAAACAAGCCAAGATGACAGATCAAATTCCACCAAATTTCTGAAAGTCTGACTGCACCAGGGATCATATGCATGCAAGCTGGGAGAGGTGACATTTCAGACTCATTCAGGATAAATAAAAGGCAGGGAAGGAGTCCTACGGTCAGAAGAAAACTGTAGGCTTCAAATTCTACATACACTCAAATTCTTTTTCGAGACAAGTGAGGTGAAAAAAACCTACATACTATTACCTCTTTCTTATAATTTATATTCCTCATACTCTTTCCAAAAGCTCAGAAAAGTACTGATCTCATAGGTCAAAAATCAGGGCTATTTATGAACTTAGAGAAGTATTGACTCTAAGGGATGTCAAGGAGAACACCTCATCCTGCTGCTGCCTCGTCTGCTCTATTAGGAGCAGCTCCAGCCTGAGTGGCTCCATCAGTGAGCACTGTGATGAGACAACACTGGGAGCAGCAGACCCCAGGCATTTGGAAAAGTTCATTACCTTAAATTTTACTTGGCAGATACCTGGCAGTCAGTCAAGATCACGTACAGTAATTATCAAACACTGAGGTAAGAAAAAAAAAGACGAAGTAAAGAAGGCCAGCAGTATCCAGAAAAGTTAAATCAAGGGAATAGGTAAGAAAATATTTCTTAATTAAAACAAAACGGTACAATACCTGATGACATTACAACTGTTACTGGGCAAAGCAAGCCTTTTCTAAAGCTAGACCTGTTCAGAAATTTTCAGTCACAATAGCTTGTATGTTCAGCAAATAGATCTGTCAGCCTATTCATAGCTTCTCTGTTTTTTATCACACATTTCAACAGTTTTAGTCTGATACAAATTAGGTTGTTGCAATACTGTTAATAAAATATTTTTGATTTTCTCTTACCTTAAAAAGACAATAGTTCAATAGACTATTTCACTTAACTAAATATTTCAAAAAATCCTACTGTGAGGCTTGCTTATATTTTGTTCTAAAATGGCATACAGAAACAGTTTGATTTACAGAAAACATGCTGTTGGCAATATGAGCTATAAAAAGCAATGGGGAGTAAATATTCAGTGAGCAGCTAGGATATCAAAATGTCATTAAATAGCTGCATGATATGTTATTAAAATTATAAAAGACTTTTTAATAGAGGTCTTTGTGTAAGGATGGCTAGAGCTCATCTAAAATGGTAAATTTCATCAAGATAATTGTGTATACATAATCTCCCCAAGTTGATTTACCAGAAAAAAAACCCACATAAATACTCAAAATATATACAAAGACTTTTCTCACCCCTTATAGCTATAATAATAGCTATGACTTTAGGAATGTTTAAATACTTCCTCTCTTGTCTTTATCTGATTTTTTTCTGTATTTCTGTTAAAACTATGAAGAACAGATTAAATGTACAAAACTCTGCTTTTATTTTATTTGGAAAAAACTATCCCCCAAAGCATTCTTTTTTACCCTAGTCAATCTTACTATTATTTAGCATTCTGTGTTTTTACGATATGGTGACATTTGTCAAAATACAAGGCTTCTTGGTATAATCCAAATCATACAGCTATACTTTCACTTCATAACAGAAATTGTGATTAAATAATTGACACTATACACTTATGAGTATAAATTCCACATCCTATATAACTAATCCTCTTCAAGTTCAATTTTTTTTTTTCTTTAATTCACTCCTGATTAGCTTAAGATAATGGCATAACAAGTTTTGCTGAGGAAATAGGCTTCACAAAAAACAATCAGAATTATAGTAAGACTCATATCCTTAAGCAAATGCTGTTGCAGTTCTTCTATGCAATCCTTAGTCTACAAGGATTGCATATCTCACATGTGAGATGATTCTTTAATTTTCCACAGAGAACTCCCCCAGTGAGGAAGCATATGTGCTTACGGAGAAGGTAATTTTATAGAGAAATCACATAATGGATCAAGTCACCAGGCCCACACACCTGGCAGCCCAGATAGGCTGATCCAGAGGAGGGGCAGGGGACCAGCAGTCAGGGTGATGCAGCTCCCCTTCATTACAAGGACATCAGTAAAAGAAGGAAGCGCAGGAGGTGCCCACATATGAGCTCCCTGACCATTACATTAGATATCCAGTTAATTGGCCTTAACAAAGGTACCTTCTGCCATTTAAGATGTCCCAGGAAACCCCTAGAGGCCACTGTGCCTCTTCAGTCAGAAGGGCACATCTCTCTTCAGAGTCCCATGCTGTATCTTCCAAAGGCACATAAATGTCTCAGATTCAGTAGGACATAGAAAAAAACAGTTTTGTAGGCAGATAGAGTTCCACCATTCCTCTCTTTGAGACCTTTAATATGTTCCCCCCCACCACCCTCTGTTTTGTCCTTGCTCTCTGGACTTCTTTAATGCATCCTTACATAATGAGACAGGATACTATAAACCAAATAACTGAGTCACAGACTATATCCTTTCAAAGCAAATAGTTACCTTCCTCATTAACCAACTACAGTAACCAGATGTGGTGGGCTGACCCTGACTGGGTGCCAGGTGCCCAACAAAGCTGCTCTACCACTCTCCTCGGGTGGACAGGGGAGAGAAAAAATAACAAAAGACTTGTGGGTCAAGATAAGGACAGGGAGAGATAACTCACCAATTGCCATCATGGGCAAAAGAGACTTGACTTGGGGAAAATTAATTTAATTTACTGCCAATCAAATCAGAGTAGGGTAATAAGAAAATAACCCCACAACTTAAAACACCTTTCCCCCACCCTTCCCTTCTTCCCAGGATTAACTTCACTCCTGATTCTCTCTACCTCCTCCCCCACAACAGTGAAAGGGGACAGGGAATGGGGGTTGTGATCAGTTCATCAAATGTTGTCTCTGCCACTCCTTCTTCCTCAGGGGAAAGACTCCTCACACTCTTCCCATGCTCCACTGTGGGGTCCCTCCAAGGGGAGGCAGTCCTCCATGAATTTCTCCAACAGGCATCCTTCTGACAGGCTGCAGTTCTTCATGAACTGCTCCAGTGTGGGTCCCCCCCGGGCTGTAGGTGGAGATCTGTTCCAGCATGGACCTCCATGGGCTGCAGGGGCACAGCCTGCCTCACCGTGGTCTTCACCACGGGCTGCAGGGAAATATCTGCTCTGGCTCCCAGAGCACCTCCTCCCCCTCCTTCTTCACTGACCTTGGTGGCTGCAGAGCTGTTTCTCACACATATTCTCACTCCTCCATCCAGCTGCAGTTTCTGTTGTGCAGCAACATTTTCCCCCTTCTTAAATACATTACCCCAGAGGCACTAACACCGTCACTGATGGGCTTGGACTTGGCCAGTGATGGATCCATCTTGGAGTTGGCCAGCACTGGCTCTGTTGGACATGGGGAAAGCTTCTAGCACCTTCTCACAGAAGCCACCCCTCTAGCCCCCCTGCTGCCAAAACCTTGCCACGCAAACCCAATACACCAGATTTAATCCACAACTTTATCTTCAAAAGCTATATTTATCTCAAGGAAATATTAAGACTTGCTTTTAAGCTATACAGCATGAGCAAGAAAGTCATGGAAGATTAATGAATTCAGTTGTCTGCATATTTAATAAAATATTCACTCATAGTTGTAATCAAGCCATAGTTCACCAATGCATGTGCTGAACTTTAAATATTCAAGTGAAGCACTTGAGCACATTATTAAAATTAAGTAAAATAAAACCAAATTAATACAATTTCCAGTGAACTGATGATCCAGATTTATTAACTCTTTAAATTACTCAATTTTTCAGACTAAATGTAGCTACTGGGTTATTTTAGAAAGATATAACTGCACAGGACTGCCAGGTCATCAGTACAGCAAAAGGATTATGAACACATTTAAGATCTGAAAGATCTAAATGTTAAGACTTAACACCACTAAAACTAATTCATTACACAGTGCTCTTTCACTTCCAGTAAGAAAAATCAGCGGATTAAAAATTCCTTTTAAGTGCTTACATTCATAACAAAATCTCATTCAAAGTATGTTGCAAATCCAACATTTATTTTGTACCTTAGTGTTTTGGAGGACATAAATCACATTTCTGGTCAGCAGCAGACTGTGTATCCATCACCATTGATACAATACCTGGAGATCCAAGTACTGTGCCTGATATTAGCTGAGGAGACAGCAGTAGTGTAATGTGCAGACAGTACTATCTCATATATTTTCATCAGTCTGCTCTGGAGAAAATATAGTTCTGTATGTTTACTGAATTGTTTTTTCTGCTTCAGGATTTCAACACTCAAAGAAAATGAAAAAAGTCATCCATATTTTAATGAGATCATTATGAATAGTTCATCTTCTAGTTTGCTTTAGGGTACTAAATTTTCATTATCTACAGGTAGAGGCAATGGAAAGATGGCTGTTGCAATTGTTTGGCAATGGAGGTCTGGCAATCTCTCTGTAGCATTTTTGCTCTACCACTACTGCACAGCTTAAGCAACCCAGTCTGAGCTTGGTAAGAACTCTACATTTTTGTTTCCAAAATATTTTGTGTATTTTCTTCCATAAATCTAATGGTTATTATTCTTGAACAGACACAACCCACCCCCAAACCAGCAAAGAAAGGCTTCCATGTTTTATTCCAGATTTCCTGCAGTGACCTAAGTTTTCACGCTGTCTCAATCCTCATACAGACAGAGATGAATCTGAAGTTGCCTCGTCCTCTGAGATCTCACCATCTGGTGGTATGCACCATTAACCCATTTGAGTAGTGAATTGGTCTCAAACTGAAGGCTGCCACACTGTATATTTGTAGACACGAGGATGTGATTTTAACCATGAGTCAAATACACATCATGAGTCAAAATCATGATACTCTAAACACATCAAGTAAGAAGATGGAAGTTAGTATCTAATGATAAGGAAAAGTGTGGTTCTTACAAAAAGTGAACAAATGCAGGGCCACATTCTCAAGAGAGTTAAGAAAAAAAAAAAAAAATGTAGCTAGAACCAAAACTTTGGATGGAAATTTAGAGTTGCTTGAGCAACCTGCATCCTGAAATTAGAAGAAAGACTTGCTCCCCAAACTTCAGTAATTATATAAATTCAGCAACTGGAAAACAGTCCCAATTAGTATTAATACATTAAGACAGCAAGAGCTTCAAACTTACACGGAGCAAGAATAATCTTTAACATCCATTGCAATATCAGAGTCCAGTGCAGCATCTGCTATGTTCTAGAGCAGAGCAGCTCTCTCTTCAATCTCAGAATACTTTACATCACCTTTTTTTCATACTCACCACCAGACCTCTGCAGAAATTAATTCACAGATATTGCAAAGCTCTCTACTACATACTTGTGTAAGGAACTTTTTATGTAGAGCTCATGTCCAGGATAGGATCCTGATGTTTTCCTCCCTAGTAAATCTGGCCACAACTCCTGAGTGACAGCTTCTCTGATGCCATTCTGGCAGTCCTATTACACTTCCCATGTGTGTGCCAAGAAAGGGGGGAACCTCCAGCTGTCCTCAATTATTCATCTTCAATGATTCCTAGTTCCTGGCTGGTAGCCTTCCTCAGGCAGAAGATCTCACCAACTTTCCTCCACTGCTGGGCAGAGAAGCATCCAGTTTCAGTTCCCAGACTCTCTGCTGCTTAGCTCTGCTATACAGTGGAAAGGGGATCCACTATAAATCCCCAAACACTCTTTTACAAGGAAGGCTGGAGAGCAATGACAATCAGAATCTGGATGATAAGGGATACAGAAATCATTTCCAAGACAGATTAATTTCCAAGTTCAGCCAAAAGGTGAATTCTCCAATGAAAAATCTAAATTCTGTGGCATTTGAACAAATATTTAATTCTCTGGCCACAGAACACCACCCTAGATTAGACCTTGATTGAGATTAATGGGGCATGTCCTATTTCCCTTGTTACTTTAAACCTCATCTAGGAAAGCCATTTCACCTGTCTGATTGCAATGAAAGCAAATTGCTATGGTCATCTTTTCAATCATAGAGAGTAAGGCTTTTTAAAGAGAACTTGAGGTTCTCCTCAAAAGACAGATGAAATAAACATGAAATTTGTAGAATATATTTTTTTTATATGCTATAGCAACTATCCAGAAAATATATCAGAAGATAGAAAATAATTAAAGTGGTTTATTCTCAGGGATAATATTTCAGCTGGCCTCAGTGATTAGCTTTGGTGCTTAAAGAAGCTTTAACATTTCTTTGGTTTTCAAATGTTTAGGTTATAATACACTCAATTTCTGTTAAGCAAAACTTACTCTTGTCCAGCCCCTATGACTCTATGTTTAATTAAAGTTCTTACGGCTCTGTACTATGGCATTACTATCAACACTTCTTAATCACTAATATTAATTTCTAGAATGTTAAATCAAGCTCTTGAGCTGATGAAAATACTAGACAGGTTGTACATCAAAATATACATACACAGAAGTTGAGACATTCTTTTAAAAGTTAACATCTTCTCAAAGCTATGACAATCAAAAATAAAAGTTCAGTCTCCATTTCCCATTCTTTAGTACATTATACATACTCATTTGCATAGGTACTAAACACATGAAAAATGTTCCTTTTGTTGAGTGTCATAGACATGAAGCTACTAAAAAAGAGATATCAGAGTCTCTATTATGTCAAATTGCGTCTTTAAATTTATTGTTGCTACACAAGCAAGGTTGAACCTATTTGATGATTATCATTTGAGATTTCTTACTTAGAACCGTGTCAAAATTAATCCTTATTTAGTGAGCTTTTTGAAAAGGGTTTAAAATATCAAAATTCAGAAACACGTTCATTAGAATTATTTGTAAGTAATTAAAAATGATAGCTTATAAACAAGTTGTGATTGGATCCTAAAGCCATATCAGAAATAGTGCTCAAATGCCAGCCTGTCAGATAATTTTATGCTTCCTACATGGGCCCTGTTGATCACTAAATAGTGACATTTTTATTATTCTCATGAAAAAAGAAAGTAAAAATTTTTGCCATCACAAGCTCTTTCCCCTTCCTTTTCCCTCCTAGTTCATGACATCATCCACCGGAACACCAGAAAATCATTAATTACTCAGTTTGTGTCCTCCCACTTCTCTATTATCAAATGCCTCCGTTACAATGTAAGAACCATAAATTGAACAGGAAAGGTAATCAACATGTTCATGAAGCCTTAATTTTCTTCTGTTTGACAGAGACACTAACATGATGAGCTATGGCATTTCTGTGTAAAATCCTTTTTGGATTTGGATTGTGTCACATTCTATCAGTCAGGAGTCAACAAGTTTCTCATGACATCTCACCCATGGGGAAAGCTGGGGTGTGAGCTTTTGTTTTGGCTTGCTATTTTAAGAGTTTGGCAAGGATTACTGTAGAGGTTCTGAAAACTTTTAAGCCTTAGAAGTGTAGTATATAACCTGTCTTTAAAATAGATATTCAGAAATATGAAGTGCCCTTTATTTTTCATAAATAAGCTACTTGAAGCATGGAGTATTTAAAAAAGTGCTTGCTAACAAACACATCAAAATTATTTATGTTAATTATATTTATTTCTTATTCTACTGAAAGTCGATTAGATGACAGTAAAACAAATCAATATTAAATGTCAAAATAAAAATAAGAGTATCTTTGTTAAACAGCCCAGGGACAGTGATAGCAAAATAAAAATGAAAACATGGTAATCTTTTCATAATCCTTTGATTATGACTGTAATGTTTAGGGCTTTTTAAGAGACGAATTCTTGTTGTTGGTGTTTCCTAGAAAAAAACAAAGTTACCCATAGCCAGTAATATATATCTCTGTTCTTTCTAAATAATAATACATGTTGCATATAAAAAGCCACCCTGAACTGTGAAATTCTTAGTGTCGTAGTTTCAGATGTAATTTGAACATTGACTGGAGTCTGGAACATTTCCTCAAACTGATTAGTAACTTATTTGAAAGCTAGTTTCAGTAAATTTGAGAGGACTGTTCCTGTAAACCAGTGCTATTCTTCATGTATAAGGACACCTGCATCTGACCCTGAGATTTATTTAATTTCCACTGTAAAATGAGAGATTAAACCAAAAAACAAAACAAACCAGATTTATGGAAAACTGTAAAATATGTATATGTCAAGCTTCATCTCTTGAATCTTACTGGTTTCAACTATTAATTTATAGACCACTGTGAGCAGCAAGGCTTAACAGTATTAGTACTCTGACATAAGTAGATGACAGTCTAGTATTGCACTGTGTTTCACTTTTGATGAGGGATATTATTTCCAATAGGCAGAATATGTAACAATACCACAGCTTGTCATGACTTAGCTGAGAAACAAGAGACCTTGCAGCAAATACATGAAATTTATGAATGTCACTAGTACACAGGCACTGTTTTTTATGATAATTACTGAAGTGGTAGGTAAACATACTCCTATTCATATGAAAAAAAAAAAAAAAAAAGACAAAAATATTTAATAGAATTCTAGGTTTTACAACACCCCCCCAACCCCCCCCAAAAAAGTGCCCCCTCAAATATTTTAATTTCTGTTACAGAAATGTGAATGCTACTAAAACTTCTTTTCAACATTAAAAAGTGCTGATGACCTCAGGGACCTGTTTAGAGAACTTGTTTATCTACCAGAAGGAAGCCTTATGCAAACAAGGAAGAACATTTGTTCCCTCTGAAATTTCTGAATCTCATGTCCATTTATATAAGACGAGATATGAGTAGTGAGAAGCCAATTGCCTCACAGGCATTAGACTCAGACAGCTATTAGAATATAGTGCAGACTACTGTAAAATTTACAAGCCTGACACAGACATTATTATATTTAAGGGATATAATTGCATTTGTTTCAGTGGACACTGGATTTAACCCTGTCGGTATGATCCAGTGTCTACTGAAGCATACAAAAAAATATCCACAAAAGGAGTCATATGCAGGCCCTTTTCAGAGATCCTTCAGTGGATGAAAAAAGAGATTCAGAGATTTTTATTATTATTATCCTTGGCTTATACTGTTGTATTTTTTCCTAATTCAAGGATACTTGGTTTTACAAAGGAAAAATTCCCTGTCAATCACCATAGAACAATTTCAAGTAATTTCTCTGTATTTGGAATATATGCCTCAATCTCGCCTTCTTTAGAGAGACTGCCTACAAGAACGTCTCTCTGACCCCCCAAGAAAGAGGGATAATAAAATCAAATACCTTAGGTTTTTTGATAGCCCCAAAATAACATAATTCAATTCCTGAAGTGAGACATAAGAAAAACTCTGATTTAACTTGGCAATTAATACCTTGTGCTGAAATGCTCTAATGTCCAAAACACAAACCTGAGAGAGCAGTGATTATTGATCATGGTATTAACATTATTTAGAGAAGTTTAAAATACAAAAAAAAAAAAAAAAAAGGAAATAAAAGTTAGAAAACTTCATTTCAGAAAACATCTAGGTATAAGACTCGAGTTTAAATGAAGACTGATTGTATTGTTTCTTCACTAGACCCTCTCTCAACATACTCTTGAAATCCTGTGAAAAATTCAGCAAGCTTGGATTCTCCCACCTAACTCAATAGCCTAAACTGAAAATCACAGAAAGCTCTGCAGAGAACCAGTGCAAAGAGAGGACCTTGACACAGAGACGTAGACCTGCAGTAAGCCGTATCAGTCTTACCTATTTCTGTCCACTGACCGTAGAAGAAGGCTAGGCAACTGTGCTATTAATTTGGGTGTCTCTGTTCAAGGGTTACAATTAGATTAAAAGAATCTGGGGTTTTACATGGACTTAAAAATCATGCAGTGTTCTCTGTTAAAATCCATCTGTTCAAAAGATATGCTTGAAATAAATGCAAGACATCAGCTGACATTAAATTAGCTTCCTAAATGACTTGATTCTAAATTTAGAGAGGACAATGGCAAATCTCCCTTTGGACTTCACTGGCTCAGGACCAGTATACAGTATCTGATATTGCTTTTCCCAGTTTCTTGAATAATTTGTGGGGGTTTTTTCTCAGAAAATTCTCAGAAGTCCTTCTTTTTATACTGCAATGCTAAAGGAGAGCCATAATAACTGCAGGTGCATTACTGAACATAGGTTATGGGGTTTGAAATTTTAGTGACCTTGCGTAGAATCAGTTTCCAACTGAAATTCGTTAAATACCGTTATGTTACATGACAGCTCAGGAGTAAGGGAATATGAGAATAGTAAAGCCAAAGTCCCTTGGGGTAGTCAGATAAAATGTAGCAGAATCTGTCTAAATAACGTATTTGTTATATCTAGTTTTGTTGGTTTAAAATGGAAGCTGCTAAGCTCAGTAGAAGAAATCACCTCAACTCAGCCATCACAAAGGCATTGTTGTATACTGCCTCTGTTCTAACCATGGCAACATACTGCCACCAAAAAATAAATTAAAATAAAATCAGTGCAGTGATGAAAATCTGGGTTAAAAATATTCATTTCAGATATAAAGCATAACACATTAAAACCAAAAACTTATTGCCTATCATTACATCACCCAATTTTCTCTTTTTTAAAAACTGCCAATTTAACCTCAGTTCCCAGGTTTTCCTTTTTAGATTCCACTTCCAGTGCAGTAGATATGCCATGTTTTCTCTACGGGACCACATCTGAAATGAGTCAGTCACTCTATTCTACTTACAGTCAAAAGAACTTCATTTAAAATACTTTAAGACTGGATCTTTTGTGTGAAGCCTGAGCAATCTGCAGCCAGCGAAGAATAAAAATATATTGAAGATTCACTGCCAGAGATGCGATCGTGAGATGCAGAAATAATTGCTGGAAAATATCAAAAGCTAGTGTGCCAGGGAAAGTTTGGCTTTTGTCTGCTTTTAGAGGATTCTATGTATCCAGCTTACATACTAATTTTACATGCCAGGGTACATAGATAATAAAGAAGTATCATAAACAAAATTCATCAAGAACTGTTCCAACACAAGAAATGGGTGATTTTTTATGAAAAAAAAGAGCATGGCTAATAAAGATCTATTTTTATTTCATTTATATTGACAATGGATCCTAGTTTTACTCCAGGTTAATTAACATATAATGCTTGTATTCATTTATAGTTATAATTGTTGTGTATGTTTATATTGAGTTAATAGGGACTATAAGTTTAATTGTTCACAATATTTGTTAGGTTTAAGTAAACTAGAGGTTTTTATTTTCAGTTTGAAATAGGAAAAAAAAAAAAAAGAAAACCTGAGAAAAAAAGACATGGTTATACTTAAAGATTTATGTTGGAACTCTGTTTCTGCAGGTAGTGCATGAATATTTTCTCTGAAATGAAGTGTCCTTGATATACTCTTCTTGCACTTTATACTGTTCTATGAATTATAGAAGAATCCACACTGGCTCTGTATGTTATTTTGGAAGTCACTACTCTCCTTAGAAGCAGACTAAAGTAAGGACAACTTACTCATCTGATCAATAGTCACGTGGTACTGTCATAGACTTGCCCAAGGGAAAAATGAAAGCTCAACTTGAGAATTATCTTGAGAAATAAGCTTTCAGAAACAGATGTTAAGCCAGGTTAAAAAGGATCAGGACACTACTTCTATGAAAACAATGATCAAGTAGACCAACAGTTGAGACTTTTACAGCTAATTAGAACAAATGACGAAGATACAGTTCCTAGAATACTGTAGCCTTTCCAACTGAAGATCAGAGAAAGGCTTGTACATGCATGTACTACAAGTAGCTTCAGATTTTCAGGTGATCTCCTGTTTTTTTACTAAGTCATCAACATGTGCTAAAATTCACTCACTCCATCCCAAAATATTTTTTTTTTAAATAGTAATTCCATCCAACAGGTCACTAATGTTGATATCTACAGAAGTAACATTTTGAAAAGTGTAATAATACCTAAGACATTAAAGACTGTAGAAAGGCTGACATTGTCAAGAGGATCCAGTGCAGGTCCTCAGAGTTCCTCAGCTAGATAAATCTCAACTTCTTGCAAAGAGTAGACTGCACAGCAAGGCAGCTATCACATCTCATGCACCAGAGAGTTCGCTGCTTAACAGTCCTACTCATCTCTTCAAGGAGGCATTAATTTTAGGATAATTTGAAAATGTTGTTCCATCTGCATATTAAATTGCACTTCCTATTTCACAAATACCTAGAACTACGTAGAAGTCGTCACTTTTTCTCTTTCTATTTAACGTTACTTTTGCTGCAAGAGGCATGTAATACACAGTTTTCATGCTGTACCTGACCATTTTTATTTTTAATCCTTTTTAATACACTAATAATCAGTCTATAAAGGCTGATTTCTTAAAGATAACTGGCATCTCATGATGCAACGTCTCCAGAAGCTTGTATATTCATTGGGAACACAGCTTTGCTCTTATACAGAGGAAAATGTAACAATAAATTCAGGAGCGCGTGAATTCATGAGTCATTGCATGCATAGTAAATCAGAAGTGGATGTAATTTGCTGCCCAGTGAAAAATATGATTAAATATATTTAGTTATCATTTTTCCAAGGACAATCTTGGAAACTTTTGTGTCTCTCTGGACATAACAAACCTTTAGTTTCACAGAAATTCTGAATGTTCTTGGAGACCCTAATAAAACCATCATTTCTATTAAACCAAGACAAGACTTAAATTATATCATTCCTTAAAATATAAACCAAAATTAGGATTAAAATGGAAAATGAGTGGTTTCTCCTTTTATATAATCCATTTGCTTTATCTCAGTTGTTGAACTGTGCACCCACCCAAATCAATTTTGAGTTTTAAAAATAAAGCATTGTTTCAGTAGATTTTCTAGATTCAGATTTAACACTTTTATGGCAAGGTGATGAAAAAAGGCTATCTGTAAAAAGAGGTTACATTAGAAATGTTTTCTTACAAACATCTAGAATATTACATTTCACATGTCTATACCTAAAGGCAAGAAACAGTAGCTATTACACTGGAAAAGTCATAAAATATTATGAAAGGCACTATATTAAGAGCTATAGCAAAAATTAATATTTTCTTTTTTATTTTAAACTATCATGCAAAGTTAAAAGCGCTTGTTGTTTTTTTTTTTTTTTCTTTTTTCTAAACTGCAAGAAAGAATCCTTTCCCTTGTCAAAGCAAAGCTCCCTTACATAGTAGTAAAATATTGAAATCCTAATGCCAGTTTTGCTAGTTTACATGCAACTGGTGGCCATCTGACTGCTGATATGAAGCCAGTTACAATATGCCTATTAAGGATTGATCAGTTTACTAAAGTTTCCTGAATTATTTTTATAGAAACTGCGGAAAAAAAAAAATATTATAGATAAATTTACAGAATATCTGCAAACACTAATAACATGTTTCAAAAAAAAAAAAAATCCCACAAAGCCATGCAGTAAGTCTAATACATCTAGCACCCTCTCATTTCACAACTAGAGCAGAGAGATATCCAATCAAACTTGGTGGTCAGGGAGTAGATTTTGCAACCATGTGGCTATGATGGAATCATATGATTCTCAAGTTGTTACAATAACAGCTGATAATTGCCAGTGTTAAATTAAATTAAATGTCTCGGGATTTTTTACAGACTGAAGCAAGCCATTATAAATCAATACCAGATAATCAAAGTCAGAAAGACAATGAAAAATTGATATTGTCCCTGTTCAGTGGCCTCTACTATGTGTCTTGAAATTTCTATTCTCTAATAGAATAATTACAACATCTTTTTCTTTGCCTAAAATGCTGAAGATGACAAACCAGAGCAAGCAAAAAAAGATCATGAAATAAATAGAATTCAGCAATATATGAAAGAAGATAATTTCTCAAGTAACAGTATGCAATCTTGTGTCTTTGACAACTTGAATCATTCTGAACAATGAGTAGTTTATGGCCATGAAAGGGCAAGCACTTTTCTTCATTCATTTATTTGTTTCATTCCCAGTAGGCTACAGCAAATAAATAAAATTACTTCTAAAAAGCCATTTTGCATTGTTATCATTTACCCCCTGAGGAAAAGAATCTTAAAATCCGTTAGCTTATGAGCAAACCTACTTACTGTCATACCTTCTTCCCTTTTCTCATTCTTCACATTAAATTCAACAAATTTTTGTGATTTCACAGGTGTTCCAAGGAAAAGTAGTATAAACAGGTTTCTTTCACACAGATTTAAATTTTGAAGATTCTCTAATTCATTGAAGCTGGGGCATTTGGACATCAATGCAACAATTATTTCTCCTACATGGGGAAAAAATCTCTTGTCCTGTTTGATTTGTTAATAAGTTCTGTATATCCTGGAAAGCTGGATCACTTCAAAAAATCTTGCAAGTTATTAAAAACATAAAGAATTACAACTTGCATATAATTCAAATTATATAAGGTTAATCATCAGAATCCAAATGTAGAGTTATTTCCACAACAACTCACTGCATATTAATTAACAAGGTTGAATATTTGATATTTTATTTTAGCATCATCACAAAAAAGCATAAGCAGCGTAACCTGGCACAACAGTTTAAATCCAATTAAAGCATTTAGGAATACAGTTTCATAATTTCATAAAAATAAATGCATGAGTTGCGGCTAACTATAGGCACTAACTACTTAGTCTTGACTCCCTTTACTGTTAATGGCGGCAAAGGTTAGGACCCTGATGAATCACTGTCTACAGAAGCATTTTATCATTCTCTTTTCCCATTGACCATAGCTGCACTCTAAAGAGATTATCCTGAAGTTAGACTTTGGGAATACCCAACAAGGCCTTTTTTAGCCAATTTTCCGAGCAGGTTGATTACGGTTAAGGTGTTCCTATACATTGCTATGTAAATGTAGAAAAGATAAAAATATATATTGTTATAAGGTAGATAACCATCTAAAAAATACACTATTCCTAAACATTGGCTGTGGTCATAAGGGACAAGGTATCTAGTAGTAAGTCAATCAGACCCACTCATTTTGAAACAAATAATGTTACTGCTTCATGAATTCAGGTATTCAGGAATGAAATTGTTGATCTTCATCTACTTATGGCTAATAAACATCCCCACAAACCTTTTATGTTGGTTCTGTTACATATAGTAGTTCTTCTGTGTCAGTTTGCCCTAAAGCTGATTATTTTCCAAGTATTGATCACTCACTCTTGTATATCACACTATTATAATTTAACATGTATAGGCCAGTTCTTGAAGATAATTCAGAAGCTAAAACATGCAGAAACCATGCATGATCCTTATACATAGCAGTAGATTAATCTGAAGCAAGCACATGTTATTTTCATTCTGTGTTATCTTTGGGGTCCTGTTTACCTATCAGTGCAGTTGAAAGTGTGGGTTAGCATTCATAAACCTAGAAACAATCTTTGGATGAAGCAATTTTAGCTGCCGCCTCTCCCTACACTTCTCACAACCATTGCAATTCATTGGTGATTTTACCATCTGTCTCAAAAGCTAAAATACTTAGTTTAAATGTATAAAAGCCAGACAGGCAACTCCACGATTACATGGAAAAGCATCTCTCGCACTGTAAACACAAGCTTAAAACTTCCCACTGCCTTTGCAGTTCTACCTGTGTTAAGAATCGTGAGACTAGAATGGGCTTGGTACCAGAATGGCTTAATCTAGGCTTTGTCTGGCAGTGTAAATTACTACAAAATGCCTCCTGGATTATGTTAAATTTCTTTCCAAAGGAACTGCCTTACTGGTTGGTACATTCCATTGGGACACTTCAAAGAAAAACTGGGAATTAAATCATCAGTTGCTATCCACCTTACTGTTGATCAGTCTTTGGCTGAAATAAAAAAATATGCTATATACGTGAACCCTTTTGCTGCTGTCCCATTATGTAGGGATTTGTCTTGTTAATGCGGTCCTGTAGATCTGTTAAGTCAAATGAACCCTTATTGTTACAGTCTTATTCCTATATGTTGTAGAAAAGATTTGGTTAATGCTGATGGGCAATCTATATACTGAATTTCTTTGGTTTTTGATATTTTGGATACAGTCAGTTTCTTCTTTGTTCCTTCTTCTTTTCTTTTTTTACAGTGTAAGCACACCATTCCTTTTTCTGCTGTAATGTCCTTCATTCCCAAATTATATCCCTAGCTCCTTTTATTCAGTTAGCTAAAAATATTAAGGAATAGTTATGTTGGAACTTGATTATATTAGCACATTTTACTGTATTGTGTGGTCTGTACTTCTCTGATATATTTAATTCCTCTCTATTATCTAAAACATGATTGTCATGCTTTAAATCAGGTAAGTATAATCAGAAATCAAAGGAATGTGCTAAGCTGCAAGACTCCTGAAGTGTCATTTCTCTTAACAACTCCTTTTTGTACAAATTCTCAGTGTAACACTGGGCATTAAAGTATACATAACTTTTATATATCATATTATCACATGATTGGCAGTTGTGATATAATGTGCCAAAAATAAAAAGAGGGATAACACGGTGTGGAAAATACCTATAGCATTTTCTAGTGATCTTGTTCTAGCAGCACAGAAATGCAATCGAAACTCCTACATCACAACTTGACAAAAATATATTCAATTCAATTTTAGAATAAATTGTTGCTGGAATAAGATTATCTGCCACATTTCAGCTCAGAAACATTTCTTGATATCCAAGTCCCATCTTTTAACAAACAGGCATTCTGAGTAAGTTTGGCAGGCTTTTAATTACAGAAGCACAGATATGCCTATAAAATAAAAGTTTTCAGTACTCAAACTTTGCAGGGACCATTTCATTTAAGACTCTGAGGGTGATATCAAACCTGAAATGACAGTTATGATTTTCAGGCATATTTCCCTCTGTAACACATGCATTCTTCACACTTTAAAAAAATGAAGGCACAGTTACAGCTGCTGCCTACTGATCTGTGTGCATTGAGTAGCACATCAACATATTCAGCTTATCGGAACCATTTGCAAGAGCATGTTTGTCAAGCAAAACTATCTCAGCACATTAGGGAACTGACATCTCAGTTGGATTACTTCTCTAACTCTTCTATAATAGCATAGAAGGGTTATTTTAACAGAGACTATGCAAACAAAACCAAAAAATTCTCACAGACTGTTAAGTGACTCAGATACCTCAACACTGTGAAACCTAAAATCGTTTTAGGCTTGAGGTTCAGTACGCAAATAAAATCTAGAGCTAGTCAGAATACACCAACAGGAAGAAAATTATGAGCTTTGATACTGGCCTGTTTCCAAAGTACGGGCCATATATCAAACTACGAATGGGCATTTTAATGCAGAATATATGCAATAAATTGCTAGTAATTCCTGTGTTTTTACAGTAATATTCCTCAAGGAGTCACAGTGAACTTCATAAAATGGTATCATTATGCTCACATTGTAGACGTGGAAATGGGCACAACAGGGCTCTCCTGAGTTTTAAGCAAATATGTCTAATAATCAGAAAACACTGATTGTCATGTAGAGACTGCGTCTGTTCATTTATCATGCTAGCTTGGCGCCAGATAAACTTATGTCCTCATACATGATTTTCAGCTTGAGGGCAGCTGGAAAACAAATTCATTATTACAGTGATCTCTCTGTTGGTCAACCTTTTAGACCTCTGATGCCTGAACCTAAAATTCAGTGCGGTAAGGGCTGTGCTTGCCTAAGGAAAAGACAGCTTTTCCTGAATTATTTTGAAATGTCATATAGGCATGGGCAAAAACAATAGACTGGTAATTTCACTTTTTACTGTGCACTGTTAAAAGAGCTTACTGCATTCCCATGCTCTGCACAGGAACAGAGCAAGTGGCATATCTATGAAATGTTTTATATTAGTCTTTTCTAGCCCTTCCCAACTAAGCTCTGTCTAGCAGACCAACTCCCCTCCTCAAATTCAGTAATCAAGGAAGATTAAGAGACCTTGAGGAAAGAAGATGAGACATCCAGAAAAATAAAAATAGATTATTTGAAGTAGATAATCTAATAATCTTAGCAATGTTATGATTATAAAATTCATCTTCATACACTAGAATACTCCTAACACATTATGATGCATTATATGCATTTGTATACAATGCATTATAACTATATTTGTATATATATTTAATATATATAAGTAATATGTAATCAGATCTTTATCACAGAACAAACTAGTGACAGAAAGCTTCTCAGAATGCATTGTTAAAGCACAAAAGTGTGAATCCTTTTTTCCAGTGGTGCCTGTGGAAAAACTGAGCAATTTCAGTAAGGCCAGAGTTTTTCCAAGGTTCAAAAGAGGCAATCTTTTTGACTGGACTGTGATCAAGTAAAGAGTCTTGCTTACTTGTACAGCACCAGACAATTTTACAAGGGGTAAAGTAATTGACATTACCCATTTAAGCAATATAAAATGTGAGGACAAGGACCCATATGAGTTCACCTTTTTCCATGGCAGCCAAGTTATTCTCATCAAAAAGTATCTCAGCAAAAGCTTCTGCACTTTCTTAAGTATTTGAAGCATTTCAACTGCGGCTCTGGTTGGCCTTTCCTTAGCACAAATTATTTCAACTGTTGTACTGCCATGCAGTAAAGATTGGCTCCAAATTAGTCTCTTCTGATATGAGTGCATCCATAATGACCTCCCAATCCTTTGAGCTTTAAAATTCCAAAGCTGTCATGAATACCTGAAGGGTTTTTACATACATAAGAACTGCATTCAACCACCTTATCGTGCACATACATAATTCCCAGGCAAATTGGAGGATTGTATCATGCATGTCATTAAGAAAATAATCTCATTAATATTTCAAAGGGCCAAACTCCCTTCTCAGAGAAGGAAGCAAATAGATAGCTAACAGAAAATGCTAAGCCCAGGATCCCCTGTACCCTGTAGTAGAGACCTACATATATGGGGAGAAAGTTGATGTCATAAATAAAGATACCTAGGAAGATGTGAAAAGAGCCACATGGATTTGACTTGTACATAACCCCTGTAAGTGATGAGAGCACTAGCCAGGGAAGCAAGATGCTTTCGTGCAGTCAGAGGAGATTCAAGATGCATCAAGCACTTCCTGAGGCATTCCTTCTCCAAAGGTCTTCAACTGCCCTGTGTTAACCCACTGAAAGTGATCATCACTGTAAAAAGATACAGATTCCCACAGCCACAGGAAGAAGGCCCTGTGAACCTGCCTCTGAAGACAAGACATTAAACTGAAGACTGGCTACAGAAAGCAGGAATATTTCAGAAAGCAGGGAGCAGCAGCCAGGATTATGCAGCACATCTGTGGGAGCTCTGAGTCACCAGGTTATGTATAGGCATACACATGAGAACATCCACATGACCCACCACCAGAAGTTTTTGGAAGAAATCTGCTACAGCTATCACTTATGTGGAGTCTGACCCTGTGGAATATGCCTACCAGGTCATATTCTTCATCTGTTTTCTGGATTCCAAGAAGACAGGCTCGGTGCTGGCACTGAACTTCCTAAAGTATAAGACTTTAAGATCACTTATACATGGCATTGCAGGAAACTAGAGACTTTTGGTGTCAGAAGGGGAGACTCCTTGAAAACTTAGGGACTCTGAGAGTTAGGTAAGCACTAGCCAGTTGTTTTTATATTAAAATTTGAGTTTCAGATGCCTGAAGGTCATTTAATTTCTGCTTTAGGGACCCTTTTTAGAATCTGTACAACAATGAGTAAATATATTGTGTACTTGTTATGAAACTGATAAACACACAGTAATTTAATTTTCCCAATACAATTACCAGCCAGGGAAAAAAAAAAAAGAATCTGAGTTTTTTTTCTAAAACCAGGACACAACAGAGTAATTTGTGCGTATCCCCACCAATTTCAGTAGGGCTTACATTAGTGGCAGTTATCCTCCTGCTTAGAGTAAATCACAGGGCCAAGATCTCACAGTCTAAACAGCTTCACTGATTATGCACACATTGCAAGCACAAACAGAAAAAAAAAATTGGAAGAAAAGAAGCTACTTATTTTTTTCCTACTAATCTTAAACACAGACTAAGACTATCATTTTCAGGAGAGATTTAATTTCCAGACTGTACTGAGCTATTATGCAAGTTTCCATCATGATTTTAGGCAGCTCTTTTCCAATACACACCATAATATAATGTAGACAATAAATGCTTTTATTAACAAGCAGATGAGCCTGTCATTCTTATGCCAAGTAAGGACTCTCTCATAATTAGAAATTGCATATTCCCTAGAAGCAAAACCCTTACCAAGTACACAGCTGCAGGGAGCCTGTGTTGCGGCTGCACCCTGCTTCCCTCAGAAGAGGTCCCCATGGTGTGGAAATTATTTCCAGCAGTGTTATAGAAATAAATGCAGAGTAGATTTTAAATATATTTCTAGCTTTTCTTTTTAAATAATT
This sequence comes from Tyto alba, assembly GCF_018691265.1. Lineage (NCBI taxonomy): Eukaryota > Metazoa > Chordata > Aves > Strigiformes > Tytonidae > Tyto > Tyto alba. The sequence goes on from NW_024881282.1 coordinate 59,988,910, forward strand.
TATGTACTGAGAGTGCAGTTACAGACTCCACCCATCCCTTCCTCTTTGTCCCTAAGATTAGCAGCAGTATGTGCAATTGAAACTTAAAGGGGCAATTGATGGAAAAACCAAACAAACCATAAAACATTGAAAACATATTTGAATTAAAGTGGAAAAAAGCACTTTCAAGGATAAGGATGATTTTTGTAAAATATATCTCAGCATACAGCAGTGGCTTTATAACTAACGGAGGGACCTTAGGCAAAAGCAACCCTTTTTTCAGGAGGGTTCTCCTGAACCTTCTGTTCTCTGACTCTACCAAACCTAGCAATAAGTCTCTCATAATATCTGCTTAAACAAATTCCTTCCTATCTATCTTATCTAACAAAAGCCTTTTTTTTTTTGATAAAAATTTGCCCCCAAGTTGGTATATGAAGGGGGATTAATAGCCCCCAACTATTGCAACAACTTCTGGGGCAAATGGTCTGCCTAAACTCTTCTAATACTCTTCAGGCCAGACAGACCATGCTGGCTTTTAGCTAGAGATTTATGCTTTTTGCACCCTATCGTGTTTGCAGCTCTCCAACACCTTATCCAACTCCCACTCAGCCAAGTGGCAACAAAATGCTCAATGTTGAGACAATCTGGAGATTTTCCCTTGCTTGTCACAAAGTTTGTTAAATTTTAAAGTGTAAATCCTTCTTTTCAAACACTTGGGAAACTCATCTGATTTGCTGCCCACTAAGGTCTATCTCATTATATACAAATGTCTATTTCTAGACTCTAATGTGAGTACATTTGCAAGGTAACATGTGAATCACACAGAATCTACAGCTATATTTCTCTATTCACAATGCTGTCAACTTGAATTTTATATCAAGGAAGCATGCTGTGAATATGATCAGGAAGGTCATCTGAGGGCTGTCCCAACATTTATTTTAAGGCTATCAGAATTTGGGATAGTGTGCAAAGAAAAAGATAAAGACAGACAAACTAGTAGCTTAAAACTAGTAGTTTATTTACCTAAATATCTAGCTCCCAAGTGTTTTTTTTTCATCATGCAGAGCTTTGATTCATAACCTATGTTAAAGATAGCTTGGTCTTCTGTATTACCTTCTCCAGAACATGTCACTCTGAAGAGTAGAGTAGTCCCGTTAGTATCACTAGACCAGGGTAGGCAAATGAAAAATTCTGAACTATCATGTATTCAATATAATCTCAAAAATTTCTCAGCTTTTTACATCCAAATCAACTTTTCTGTAACAAGTAATGCTGTCCCAAACACCAAGGTTGTCATCTGCCTTCTGAATCTGTCATGGCAACAACTTCTGTCCTGTCATCAGTGACTACAAAAAAAAATTTCTCACATGAGTCTTCAGAAATGCTCCTTTAGAGTTCATTCAGATAAAGGAAATATTTTCTCCTGAAAGTGCTGAGATACAATACTCAATGTTATTACTATATTACTATATTTTATTGTAATATTTATAGAGGTATACTTCTAAACACTAATACCTGTGTTCTTTAATATCATGATGAATGCCTGTGATCAAATGTAGTTTATGAATATTATTTGTATTGACTAGGTTAAGATATCTGGTTAAAATTTATAATTTTATTCAAATAGGTTATATGGGCTTTTTTTTCTCTAAAATCTTTTAGAGAAAGAAACAAAAAAAATCACTTAACTCATAACATCCTACACTTTTGAAGACTCCAGTGGGTACACTTCCATTTTCAGTGTAGACAGCTATATATTCAGGACTAAGAATGAAAATTTAAGAAATGATTGAAAATTAAAATTTCTCTTTTTCAGTAGTATTAGAAAACAAACTACCGTCAAGGAAGGAAATTTTTTTTACCGATAGAACACACTCAAACACATGGCAATTGTAGGTTTTTATTCTATCCAAACAAAAGTCTGAAAAGCTGTCCATAACATAATTAATGGAGCTTAGTGGCAAGTAAGAGTTCTGGCCTCCCTTTTCTGTTTTTTGTTATTCTTGTCAGCATGTTAGTAAGATATATACAGTTTTGTTGTGATATGCTGACAGATTTGGACTGTATATATTGCTCCCAGTGGTTGTGGGCTCAGTTTGCAGAACATATGCCTTCACAAACTGGGTTTCCTCTAAGGAATAAATGAAGGGCATCCAGTATACACTATTGACATTATTTGATTACTTTTCCTGTAGCCCTAGTACTCATAACAGTTACTGAAACATTACTGTAAACGCCTAAAGCAAAAAATGGAGAATTCCTGGCAAAAGGAATTATTTTTTTTCAGGACATATGAAGGATTCAAGTAGTAAGTATTCAATCAATAATGGGTTCAATTATAAGGACCCTCTACATATATCCATCATCATTATAGCAACCTTATATCATGTCCTTTTAATTTCTATCAAGGACAGCCACGTGTTCTTCTCTCAGTGACAATTCTGCACTTTCTGACCTCCTGCAGCATGGGCATAGGACATTTTCCAACTTTGCATTCTTTTGGAGGGCTCAGAACAGATGACACACAGTCCTGAGAAGTTCAGGACATACCAACATCACATGAAAGGTGAAAAGAATGCTAACGAAGTACTGGAAACATTCAAAAGCATTTAATCTTAATTTATGTAGCAAGTTCAATCCTTTCAAGACTCTTTGTTTGTCTTGCCTGTCCTTTATACTGAGAGACAGTCAAAGCAAAGAATATGTTTTGACCTGATTCAACAAGATATTTAAGAATATAATTTGTCAGACTTGTATGGGGGGGGGGGGGGTTGGGGGGGGTGGAGAGGGCTGGACCATGGTTTAATACTTTCTGAATCACAGTATATTTAAATGTCTTCTACAATGCTGGGAAAGCCATTAGAGTTTTCTGCAATAATAATAATAATGATTCAAAATTATAAAAGATCAGTCTTATAGAACTGGACACAGATTTATAACATAGTGTCTTTGTAAATATATACTTAAGACCACTAGGTAATAATAGAAAAATAATTAAGAATTACATACTGTCAAAATTAATTACAAATTTAACTGAATGAAGCATTCTCAAAAGTGTATTTAAAAATACATAAAACACGTCAGGTTTTGTAAGTAAAATAATTTTGAAAAGGATTTTTTTTTTTCTCCTATCACAAATACGAGGCAAAATCACTGAGTCTCATACTTTCCAGGTGCATTTGCCATAGTGTTATACAATGGTAGAAGAAACATACCTTTAAGTATATTCTAGTAGTCAGACTGCTATCAACCTGTGTTGGATCATTATTTATTTAGCTACTCAGTAAAGATTTTTTTTCATTGTAAATCCAAGTTAAAATATGTGTTTCCTACAATAAAGAACAATGCAAGAGAAGGAATTTAAAGCAGATAATTTGAACAATCACACGATCAAAGATTACTTCTTTTATTAGCTAAATCATATTCATTTTTTTTTCTGTTTTTCCCTTTCAATTATTGAATATGAAGATTTTCTGCAACCATTTTAATCAACACTCTTATCCTACTTGATTGTATGCAATGGAGTAACCATTCTGTGTGTATGGTAATATCTCCATGGTAACAGATTATAAAACATAAGCAGAGGCTTGTGATCACTATTTGGAAAATAAGGTGATTGAACATGAAGAAATTACACTCCCAAGTAATTTAATTTCCTTGGGATTTCAGTAACAACATTTAAGGACTGGAATGCACTGTCAATCCCCAAGTTTCAATTAAAAAAATATTAATTATGCAATTTGTATGAATTTGTACTATAGAAATAAACCAGAAAATAAATTAATATCTTTGTTTATATTATTCATTATTCTGTCTTTAAGGCAAGAACAACCTTATTTATGGTTCACTGTGAGCAAAATCATGCAACTAATTTAATATTCCCATTGAAGTCAACTTGTCTGTGGGACCATTTATGCTTTTAAGGGGAAGCACCTATTTCACAGGATATATGCATTTAAATTGTGCTGCACATTGTGTTTTTGATCTAAAGTACAGCCACACAAAATAAAGCAGCAGAGGTACTTGAATCCACTTAGTTTTTTGAGAATGCATGAGCAAGGAAAAGGATCTGATCGGACATTCCCTTAGTCACAGTTATGGGGTGTTAATAGGAGGAGACCAAACACAATATGACATCAGTGGACTTTTAGGAAAATTGTCTTTATGTATGTTACTTAGCTTTTTGGAGCCTATTTAAGCAGGAAGAAAGAAAGGTGTCAAAGCTTTCTCTTCAATTCATTGCCTCTCATCTTCTTGTGAGGAAAGGACCTACCACCTTTACCTAACCACTAAAAAAATGCTGTTGTTTTGATCAATGATATCTGGTCCCCTTGGATCCTGCAGAGCACAGATTACAAGAATTACAAAGGAATTAGTTAGGCAAATTCGCAGAAGGAACATATGCATTATGCCAGTTCAGTTGACTTTTAGGAAAACTGTATTTAGTTAGATATATTATTAACATTTAATGAAATAGTCTGAGTATGAAGTTTAGACTGAATACTTAAGTTTTAGATGCATATGGCCAGATGAGAGATTCTGTCATCAGAAGTCAATGCATACCATTCTAGGACATGTCCAAGGCAAGGATGATTTACCTTCAGGAGTGGTAGAGGGAGCCAACACAACCAGCTCGTTTTACAAAGCTTTGAGTTACATGACATAAATTCCAATCCCAATTGCACTCTAGTGTTTTATTTATTTACAAATAAAAGGGACTAGTTTGCAGAAGATGCATTCCTCTCTTGGCACTTTGTGACTGAACAAGTTTGTGTCTAAATATCTGCTATTTTGTTCCTGCTCTATCTGTTTCCCCATAGACCCAGAAGTATATGATCATTGACCAAAGAGCAGACAGCCTACCTACATTACATTTTTCTTGCTGTAGCCTGCTTGAATTAGAAGCAGCTTGAGAGATGCAGAGTTTCAAATGGTAGTTTATTTGCATTATTCGTGAAAGTCCTCCAGCTAAATTTCCACACAGCACACTGATTATATCCATGCAAGTGTGTCTGTGGAGCTTTTAAGCTTATTGAGACAAATAGTGAAAGTAACAGACAGCGAGAGCTTCCTGTACTGTGTATAACTAGATTTCCATCTTGGCTTATTCTGAGTTCCCTCAGTGAATGACCCTTTTAGCCATTTTCATATCATGCTAAACTCCATGTGTCAAAGGTTGAAGGGCACCACCATACTGATGTAAAATATCTAGTTATAAAAAAAATATAAATATTTTAATTCATTTTCTTCTAAAATTATAGGTATATCATTAGTTGTAATCTTACAATAAGGAATGCTTTGGGCTCAACAAACAGTAGAAACATTACCACAGATTGCATTGTGTACATGTTGCATTTTCCATATAATTAAATAACTTTTCTTCTCTCTAATAAGCATTTCTGATCTAGGAAATAACCTGTCTGAAAGCAAAAAGATCCTTGGGCAAAATTCTATGGACTTCATTATTCTAGATATCTGACTAAATGATCCAATGACCCCTTCTAGCCTCCATGGAACTTACAGAAACTACATGACCTTAACAAGTGAAAGTGTACATATTTAATACTCTTTAATAGATTCTCAGATTTTAAAGATCTTTATGATCATCTGCTATGACCTTCTTCAGTACCCACTTATCAAAACTTAATGAGGTATAGAAAAATTCCTTACTAAGAGACCTATTGATTTTAAGACTGCAAGTGGTAAGAATCCAGTACCAACAGGCAAGCTGTCCCGGAGCTTACCGCCCTTCATCATTATTAATTTTATTTTATTTTTTATTTTAATTTTCTCAAATTCAGCTTCCAATCACTTTATCTCATTAAACCAAGTTTGTTAAACCCTCCCTTCTCTCAAAAATCTGTAAATAAAAATATGTTGTAAATAAAAACCTACCATTTCATACTGTTCAATGAGATCACACACTAATATTTTGTTATTAGATAGTTATTCCTCAATCTCACAGTACAAAGGAAAGCCAAATCATACATAATATTTTTCTGAAAATTCCAAGGTAACATCATTATTCTTAAAAACAAAGTTACAAATTCACAAATTCAACTCCTTCTTCACCAGCTAGTTCTCTAGTGTTTCTATTTGTAATAGTTCATTAATTTATGAATGTGGGTTTTCTTTTACTTTGTTTTATACATTGTGATGCATACAGACATATATATGTATGTGCATGCATGCATATATATATATATATTTGTATATATTCTGCTTGAAGGATCTCTTTTCACCCATTTAAAGATGTGCAAATCAACCCCAAAAGAGGTCATGCAATTACTTTCAGGCGAACCTAAACTGCAAGATGTATCTAAAGTTCTCCAGCTGAAAATGGTCTGTGGGATCAGACTACAGATAATTCCAAGATAAAAAACACTGCAGTGTGTACCATGTAACAGGCCATTTGGAGCTTTCTCTATCACTGTTCAGTTCAGGTCCTGTTGATCCACACTACATTCTAAAGTAGACATAGTCACTAATTCCACCATAATTGACATTGTTCATACACCTTTCAAAATCTACCCGAAGACCCTTTCATTTCTGAAATTTTATGCATTGTTTTTTCAGACACACTGGGAGGTTTATTATGTTCCGCCTTTTTATAATGTTGGCTGTCTTAACTCTTACATCTCTAACAGAAGAAAATTACCTTTGAAAATGTACTGATATCCAATGGATCTAACCTTCATTTATTTTTGTAAGATTAAAATACATTTTGTTAATATTCACCCTGGTCAATTAGCCCATATTACAACTTAATCCAACGTTTTAATCCTTTGCCTTCACCACTAGGATTACACTTCCATAGATGAAATAAGAGGAAGATAGAGCAGAAAGATCTCAGCAACGCAATGTTGTTCTTGTACTATGTAAGATTTTCAAGCTGTAACAAAAAGTTCTTTCGCTTTCACGTTTTGTACAGCTGAGTACATAAAAGCATACTTTTCCTGGAGGCTGTTGTTGTTTTAAATATTTCAAAGGCCTTTTTTTTTTTTTTGTATTTTATCATTCATAACAGAAAACTATCCCACTTGTTCGACATGTTATGTCAATTACCACTAAAATGTGAGTTTGGAAATTTCCAAAAAATGTGGAAAGGTCATGACATCACTGATCAGGAAGAAACCAAAGCTGTTGTTTCTCTACTAGGCTTTTGAGGTCTGAAGTGACAGCAGTTTAAATTTAGACTTACTTGTAAGGAAGCTTTAATTTAGTTCTCCTGTTTATTTCTCATTCTCTTTATAACAACTACTTCCCACCTTTACATTATTATCAAAGCTGCCCACACTTAGGGAAATTCATTGTCTGTCTTCAAATTCAAACATCCATCTGGACTGAACAATGCATTGTAAAAAGATTCTGGCACTGCTTCCTTATTTTTTTGGCTTTGTTTTTGAATAAAAATCTTGGTAGAATTGAAGTTTTCAAAGCTGGGTGATATATTTTTTAAGTAAAACTTTATGCTTTGCTTTTGAAGAAAAAGCTGTGCAGACTCCTAAGTGGAGGATCACATCAATAAAAAGTTTCATTGTACTGTCACCATCTGCAGCCATACAAGAAATAGGTGATACACCTAAACTGGCAAAAAAAAAAAGAGACAAAGAAGGAAAAGAGACCAATAATGAAGAGAAAATAAATGGTGTTAAAGTAAGAGCTTTTTGCTATCAGGAAAGTGGGAATCCTTACTACCTCTATTCATTTTCAGAGTCAGTATGCATAAGTTCAGATAAAGCTTCTGGCCACTGCTAATTAGCAAAGAGAAGAAACAAAATATAATTTGCATCTGTAAACACAGGAACATAGAAATTGCCATGCTAAGTCAGTCTTGAGGTCTGTTTAGGTTCAACAGTCTTTGAGGGTCTCTTAGATACTTCAAAGGAAGAGGATGCTTACTGTATACTGATCGATAGCCGTACTGACTGCAGACCTCTGAGACTAGCTACGGATGATGAAAAATTTTTAATTAATATCTTTGTGTAGGCAGCTTCAACACAGGGAAACAAACCCTTTATTATGTGGCTTCACTTCCCAGCAGAAGCTTTGGACACAGAACTTTTCCAGCATGCCCAAGTGCAGCAGTTAGCATGATTTAGGACTGGTTAGCAGAGCTATTAGCACAACCCCATGAACATTAGCCAGCTTTTAGCTTCGGTAAAAGTAGAAAGGTTTAAGAAATACTTTGTGTAAATAGAAGCAGACAAAATATGATCAATCACCTGCCCAAAACAAGAACCTGGATCTTCAATAGTTTTTGTGTGCTCAAGTAAGTAGATAGCCAAACGATGCCAACAACCTGCCAACCATCAAGAAGTGCAAAAGCATTAAAGAAATGTCCAGACTGTGAGCGCCACCAGCAGTGACAGCAAAGCAGAAAACAATAGAACAATCTGAGCAGAGTAATCACCAACAACTTATTATCTACACAATCCTATAACTAAGGACACTTAGTTGGGGAATGTTGAGGTTAGTCAAAAGTTTCTGGAAAAAGAACTCCAGGGAGAGAAATCTCATGAACTTGCACCACCATCCAGAACCACCAGGGAACAAGGTGGTCACGAGGTGGCCCAGAGGTCCCCACAGCTGTGCTCCAGGACCATGCACAGCCTGACTGGCATTACTGCCCCAACAAACCTCTGCAGGGCTGCAGCACCTGCAGAACAGGGAAGTTGCATACAGAACCACTACACAAACCTGGCCAACCTCTCTGCCTCACTGCACCGTCTCCCTCATGGCACAGGGAAACTGTATGATTTGTAAAACTGCATATAACAGTCACTATTAAAGGGCTCTGGCATCCAAATCCATTTAACCTTCACGTTTTCATTTGGTCTTTGACCATAACACCAAGATGGCAGATCAAAACATTTTCCACCTAAACCTCAAAACTCTTGTTTATTTTTCATAATACTAGCAATAATACATTAACAGGTGAATATTGCCTTCACTTTCAAAGACACGTGTGCTCCTATATCACACAAATCTAAAGACCTTGTTATCATACACATGCATATATATATATACATTGATGAGAACTGGTGTTTTCTTTTTTGTTTTGCCTAATACTTCATGGGATGACACATGCATTTGTGTAAATTTATTATTGCATGGACACATTCCTCTAAGTGCAATATGTCCCTCAAACTAGTGGTACTTATTAATGCATATGCTAATATTCCTATGAATGTTAATGTCATTGAAGATAATTAGGGCTTCTTTTTGTAATTGAAAACAACAGTGATAAAAAATTTAACAGGTGAATTAACCCAATAATTTTTTAAAAATCAATCTGGCGTTATTATAATATTCTACTGCTTATAAAATAGAAAATCAAAATTCCAAGTGAAGGACTGCATTTAAAAAGGCAGAGAAAACTTACTATCCAGCATTGTCTAAAAATTGGCAATACCTGTTATTATTTTATGTTAAATTGGTGATGAAAGTTTTACAGTTTGCATAATCTTTTGAAAAATCCAGTTGTATCCAACTCGATCAACCTTTCAGATCAATAAAAAAGCTAATAAAATACTCAGTAAAACCTAAATCTCCCAATTTCAGATAGTTATACACCTCTATGTACTTCTACCTATGTAGAATGAGCTTGATTTCCATCAAGTGAAATCAATTATGCCTTGAAACAACCAACCAATTTTAAGTAAAATGATTTAGACTATGTCTGTTACTGAACCCAAAGATCCATCCCAGCTTCATTTCAGGCCCAGATGTACACTTGGTCATCTACTGACTCCTTTGTAAGGTAAGATTTAACCAATCATCAATCTTACCCCAGCCCTGGGAGACCTTGCTGAGGTAATTTTGGTGCAGCAGGAAATGTTTCTGAAAGTTTCTGATTGTACATATGTATGATTTTAGAGTATACTCAGATCCAATTTTAACATCTTCTAGAACTAAAATGTTTCAATAGTTTGGAGGTTTGTTTGTTTGTTTGTGGGTTTGTTTTGTTTTGTTTTGTTTTGTTTTTCTGGAAGAATTACTTTCAACAGAGTAGGCTGAGATTTCTTCATTGATCAATCAGAATGGATAAGAACCGGGATCCAGGCTGCTGGAGGGCAACATAACAGTGATTTGGAATACCTCACTGACCTCAGCCTAGAAAAAGTTGTTTGGGAGCACGGGATGAAGCAGATATTCTGAACAAGAGAAGCTAACCTGCAGCATTGCAACACTTCATTAAAATAGGTGCTTAGGGTCTTTGTATGTCCCAAATGAAAAGTTTAGTTTCCTATCAGTTTAAATTTTTCATCTTGTCCTAAAGTACATTTCAGTATTTTTAATATAATAAAAACAAATATAAAAAATTAAATTGGATTTCCTTTCCCTACATAATTTTTTGGTTCATCAGCTGAAGTAAAAATCAGTTATTCATACTTGCAAGTTCATTAAAAATATTGGACTCCATAAAATCCATTATATTTTTTATAATTCCCAGCTGATCGGTATTATTTTAGGCAGACTAGTTTAAGTCTTTATTTATCAAGTCTTGAACACCTATTCCATTATTTTGACTGGGATCAAAGTTAGGCTGATGGGACTAAATTTAACAGAAGTAGCAAGGTACACTTTAAATCAAGTTTATTTTGTACTTAATTTGATGCTAAAATAAATAAAAATATATTAACATAGCATTTTTTCAGTGAAACTGAGGATAAAATTGTAGACAATTTGGAAATATTGGGAATAAAAAGGACAACATATCTGTGTAATATTTGGTAGCCTAACATTGGGACTTCGGTAAAACTGTTAGCAAATCTAAGGACTTCATTAAACTGAGTAGGAAGCTTAGGGTTATGCTTAAAGATTCTATTCAGCCAACCTACAATTTAGTGTTTAAAATTTGGACTTAAAGAACTGAGACACATATTCCTGGCTTCCTTTCTAGTTACACAGCCCAACCAAAAGTTATTTCATCCTGACATATGTCATTTCACTCCTAATATGAATTTTCATGTGGGATTACTCTCTTCCTCACTGATTTTACAGACAGCCTTGAGTCACTAACTCAGACATACATGTCTGATTTTTAGATAAGATGAAACCTAACCTAGGAGCTCACTTTTTCATTTTGTTTTGTTTTGTTTTTCTTTTTTTCCTAAGCTAATTTACAACTTTAACTATTCAGGTCCAAAGAAAAAAAGAAGTACATTCGGGCCAGCATGCCTGCCTAGAGTAGCCACGCATGATGATGGCATCCAAAATTTTATCAGTTTACGTGTAATACTATTTGTGCAACAATGTTTTTGAAAATAGAGATTCCAAATACAATCTCTGAGTTATTGTTTGCAGTTTTGTATTTCTTTTTGAACAACTGCAGACAATTTTATGTGAATGCATCATCTGTAACTTTAATAAAAATAAACAAGAAAGGCTCTGATTTTTCCCACAGAAATGCATTTCATTTTATATTCCTAAACCATTCAAAGAATATATTTACTAACTTGACAGCTGAAGAAAAAAAAATCAAGCATCCCTTTTTCTAAGAATATAGAATTTTTATATTCATTTAGAGTATCAATGTGGGTGAAAATTCTTTGCCTACTCTCATATATATTTCTTCACTGTTTAAGCATTATTAAATGGTAAATGTAAAATATATTCCTTACTAGGTCTTTCAAAAAATATAAAAGTTCACTCAATACATCAGATTACAAATTCTGAACAGATTCATATTGGTTTTTACCTTTGAGACATGTTTGAAAATAATGAAAAGAAGTGCAAAATACATTCAGTGAGGGTGTGTGCATTTAAGGTAGTTTATATGTAATACTGTTTTTTCAAAGGGAACTTCTTTCAAATATCCTATTTATACATATCTATTTAATGAATACTCTGACTTTTTTAAAGGAAAATTGAAGAGTGTAGTTGGTAGAGCAGATCAATTTACTCAAATAGAAATCAGGGTTCAAAGCCCCATCTGGAATACTGCACTCAGCTCTGGGTTCCCCATTACAAGAAGGACATAGACCTGCTCGAGCAGGTCCAGAGGAGGCCACAAAGATGATCAGGAGGCTGAAGTACTTCCCCTATGGACAAGCTGAGAGAGTTGGGGTTATCCAGCATGGAGAAGAGAAGGCTCTGGGGAGACGTTACAGTGGGCTTCCAGTACTTAAAGGGGGCTACAGGAAAGATGGGGAGGGACTCTTTATCAGGGGGTGTAGTGATAGGATGAGGGGTAATGGTTTTAAACTGAAAGAGGGTAGATTTAGGTTGAATATAAGGAATAAATTCTCTACTGTGAGGGTGGTGAGGCACTGGCACAGATTGCCCAGAGAAGCTGTGGCTGCCCCCTCCCTGGAATTGTTCAAGGACAGGTTGGACGGAGCTTTGAGCAACCTGAAAGGTGTCCCTGCCCATGGTGAGGGGGTTAGAACTAGATGATCTTTAAGGTCCCTTCCAACCCAAACCGTTCTATGATTCTAAAACTAATTTGCCTGTATATAAGACTATTTTTTTCTTTAATGTATGTCTAAAATAAAAAGGAGAAGACTTACAACAGTGGGGAGTAACAAGGGGGAGTAACAACGCTCCTTATGCCATCAGAACTTCATTGAACCTTGTATATGGGCAGAGAGGTTTGTGTGCAATCAGTATCCTTGGAGGCTCATTTTCACATTAATGAGAAGTAATAACAGGAAGTTCATAGCTGTGCAATTGCAGTCTCACAGCAATGAACTGTGGAGGCAAATCTGAATGCTGCCAGTAAATACACCTTTCTGAGGGGTAAGTAAAAAGTGATCAATATGCATTTATAATCCAGTTACCATACTAATAATTATTTTACATTTAATTCAAATGCTGTTTCAACTCTTCCATCTTTTTCCTTCTTTGCTTCATTTTCTCCTCCTGGCATTTTTTTCCTATAATTGTTCTGTTTCTATATTCCACTTGCTTTTATCTGACCTCTGCTTCTTCATGTTTCAAATAAACAAAACAGAAGATCAAAGAATTCACAAAATTCTTAGTGAAGCTGGAAAAATTAATTTATAAGAGAGAGATTCAGTTTAAATAGCATACAACTAGCAGGATAAGGAGATAAGTGTTAACAGTGTATGAATTTTTAAAGAGGAAACAGTAAGGAATTAAGGAGTAAGACCTAGCAAGCAAATGGATATATGAAGCATGACTACAGCTAGCACAGAGCTTAGGAAGACAGTCTTTTTGGAGAACAGAATAAAGGGGATCTGGAAATTCAAAGCCTGTTATGTGGGAAATATGTTGGATTGAGACTGGTGAGATAGAAGCAAGAACGTGCAGGTGTTTTAGGCATCCATATGAGTTCTTATATCCTGCTGAACAGAGTAATATCTCCGAATTCCACAATGTGATTAGAACAAAAGTAAATTGCACAACTCTATGGCAATTTTTTGTAAATTTACAAATTTAAATTATGACACAAAATAGTTCACTGAGTACTATTTATTTTATACAGCTTTGACCACAATTTTTAATTAGCTAATTTTCATAGCTACTGAATATGGTTGTTTAGCTTTTCAATTATTTTCCTTTTAAACTTTTAATCATGATTCCACTCTAGATCTTCCTCCCCTTCCATTCTCCACCTGTTCTGGTCTCAATTGTGCTTACTTCATGTTTCCATTCAGGCCAGACTGTGTGAGCCACTATTCTTTCTGTCACTTTACTATCTGTTGACAGCAGGGATCCCTGCCATTCCTTCCACCTAAGGCAGGTTTTTTTCTCACTCAGAATTAAGAGAAGTGAGGACATAGCTCTGAGTAAAACTCTGTAAAGCTTTGGCATCACTGTCTTTTTTGGATGTAGTGCAAAAGGATGGCATGTATAAGGGAAAAAATGGGGCATGATAATAGAAAATTCTTTATGTCAGTGAAAGGGTTCATTTTGAAAAGGTTTAAAAAAGAGATCATAGATGACTTTGAATCAAATTATTTCACAGGTTTCTTACTTGAAAAGAAATGTGTCAAATAAGTTTCAAAGTATGCAGCTTCAGTATCAATGAAAAGACAGTAGGAATCAGCCTACATTCACAAACATGACAATGATTTTAGGTGTTTCAGTTCTGAATTGCTCAACAATATACCCTAAAGTGAACTGCATTCAAGTAAACACTAAACATCCAGCCACTGAGCTACAACTCCTTTATATTCTTCAGATGGGTTTTCCAAAACAAAAATACCAAAACTCAGTTACTTCCTGGAGTGCAGTCTAAAGTCTATGTAAAAATATCAGATCTACAGTCCTATATGCATATATGAGCTTTACTTGTGAAAATTAATTACATCACTACCATTGTGTGTCAATATAACTCTTCTGAAAACAACAGTTAAATAAATAAAACGTGTAATACATTTTTCTTAAACTTTGTTACGTTGTTTAGTATATTTAACTATAAAGCTGATGAGTTATAATGAAGCTGTATGGCTTCTTTTAGTTCTAAATTAATTGCCTAGTGTGTATCTTGTAAGTTAAATTAGATCTTAATATGAGTTGATAAAGAAAAAGAATCACAATAATAATAACAGGAAAGTCATTATGATAATATTAATTATTATAATCATTGTGTCAGTATTAAAATCATGCATTTGTTTAGAAAATTTGTTTAGAAATTTATTAAAATCATGCAATGGTATTAAAGTGCTACCATATTAAGGTCAGCTTTATTCTCTTTGTAACATGAAATTTAAAGCAGCTGAAAGAAAGTAACAGTGAAAGAGCATGTCTCATGAAGATAAAATGTTTTTCAAGTAACACGTAGCTGGAGATGGAAATGTGACTGATTTTCTAAACATTTTAATACTTAATTAATACACTACAAAAGAAAATGTAAGAGATAAACTCTTCCAAGCTGCAGTTGTCCTGTCCAGAGTCTCTGAACTGCTCAGACTAATTTAAGTCTCATTATGCAACATATTTGTTTAGAAAATAAGAGTATTAAGTTGCTCTCTAAATTAATTGTTTTTACAGATGTTATGGTTTGAGCCTGGTTGGCAGCCAAACACCACGCAGCTGGTCACTCCTCCCTTCTATTGCAGTGATGAGAAGGGACAAATGAGCCAGGCTTGGGATTTGAGATAGGACTGTGAGGGGCAAATCACCCATTATGGTCATGGGCAAACGACAGACTCGTCAGGGGAAGAAAAAGAGAACATAGATTTACTACAGACACTAACAACAACACTTAACAGAGTAGGACAGTGAGAAGTACTGCCACATCTTGAGAAAACCTTTCCCCCACCCCTCCCTTCTTCCTGGGCTCAGTTCTGCTCCCAATATCTCTACCTCCTCCTTCAGCAGCATAGGGGCAGGGAATGGTGGTGCAGTCAGTGCTGCTGCTTCTTCCATCTTCAGTGGGGGAGCTTCTGGAACTTCTTCCCCCTTCTCCAGTGTGGTCCCCCTCTCACAAGAGTCAGCTGTCCACAAATTTTCTCCAATGTGAGTCCCTCCCACAGGCTGCAACGTTTCCTGTGGCATGCAACACAAATTTTCTCCAACTGGAGTCCCTCCCAAGGGCTTCAGCCCTTCCCAAGCTGCTCCAGCGTGGGACACCCCCGCATGCTGCAATCTTCCCAGTGCTGAACTACAACAGCAGGGTCTATATTTTCCCACAAAACCCCGGCCTTCTTTGGGCACAGCACACTGATCATCCAGGCAAAAAACACAGGCCATAAATCAGTGTCAGATCCACCATAGACCTTGGGTTGCAGGGGGGGCCGCCCTGCCATCTCACCACAGGATACAGGGGGATCTCTGCTCCACACACCTCCCCCCTCCTTTCTTCCTCCATTCCTTCACTGACCTTGGTGTTCATGCAGCTGCCACAACTCCTCACAAGTCCGACTCGTCACCATGTCCCTTCTTAAATATGTTATCACAGAGGTGCAGCTGATTGGCTCAGTTTTGGTGCAGAGGTGGAGCTGACTTAGAGCTAGGGGAGCTTCAAGAAACTTCTCACCATGTGCCACCCCTATAGCCCTCTCCCCTTCTACCAAAAACCCCCACTACTCACTCAAACCCAGGACAACAGAACACAGAAATTTTCTCTGAATAACATGATGAAGCTTTATGAGGTAAATCAGACTGAGACAGCAACAGAGGAAAAAAAAAATCTAGTCACAAAAAATGACAAAGTGAACTGGTTGAAGTGATAGGCATGATCTAAACTACTCCAAATAGAAATTTGTAGCACTACCTGAATGTCTAGAACAGGATAAACAGATGAGAGCAGATAACTTGACTCTCAGTATGGCTTTTCAGACAAACTACCTTCTATCTGGGTTTGAAACTAATTCTTTTCTTAAATAGGTCTGTAAGAGCAAATCTATAGACAGCACAAAAACAAGTGGCAGTCCAATTTCTTCCTTTTTTGGATGTTGGGTACCATCTTGGAGCCAGTATCAGAATTCTTCCCAATCCTGGGTCCTTCGTTTTGTAGGCAGTGGAATCTACACATTTCTCAAGTTCATTAGACCCATAGATAACAGAAATATAATATTGGTACAGGTCTTTTTCCCCATCAATGTTAACCAGTGGAGCTGATGGGTGCAAAGCAGAGAGCATACTGTCCCCTTCCTGGGGCTCCCTCAGATACAACTGCAATGTGTAGCTCCACCTGTAAAGCACAGGTGAGCCCCTGTTGAGTATATTTAAAGTGTGATTCATTGTTTGAAAGATAATCTTTTCAAGAGGGATTTTTTTTTTGCCACAACTCCATCCAGTAACCATTAGATACAAACAGTGCAATACTGAATTCAACTTTTAGCATATAAATGTAGCATAATTACCATTTATACAATATTATGAAATCCAACTACATCGTATATGAGTAAGGTATATACATTTTCTCATTTCACATGGTTTAGCAGTAAAACAAAACCAAATTGGTTGTAAAATAATACTACAAATTAGCAAGATGTGAAATCTCAAACTTTAAATTTCAACTTAAAGAAACAGAAGATGCTGCTTTCTTATTTCAGTAAACAAGGACACAGTATTGCTGTAAGATCTTTTGTTCTGACATTATTCTGGTCCTTTATTGCCTTTAGTTAAACTCCATGTTAAGTGCAATTTAAAGATATGATGTTCCATTGTACTTGCATTACACTATGCAAATATAAATAAAATTACCACAAATTGGCAAACAATTAATGAGATTTGGTTCAGGGACATTTCATCACTAAATGTTGTTTTCCTGCCAAACTAGACATGAAGTATTTAATTCTAAATGACACCACCTGCTCCTACCTATAAGTGAAATGAAAAAGCTGCCAAGGAGCATGTTGGGAATTAACTTGCAGCCTTCACTTTAATCAGGCATTCCTCCATAAAGTTGGAAGCCAGCAATCTCATGGAATGAAAAATACCATTGGAGTATATGTCTGCAATTCAATTTCAAACCCTCATTGAGATGTCTGACTTAACACATTTTATTTTTTACTACTTTTCTTTAGCTGCCAGGTGGGTCATCAACTACTTGAAGCAAAGACATTCTAGATAAATGCCAACACCCCATTCTGACAAGGACAGTACAGTTAAACAAACATTTATGAATGAAGGCTTCTCTGATTTTTGCTGGGTTTTGTTTAAAAACTTTCACTTTTTAAGTATGAGACTGCAAGGACATCAATGAAAGAAGAAAAATATTTTAAGAGTTAAAAACTCATACAGTTCAAAAAACCACGTAGGAACTGCCTCACACAAATTACTCTGCTTTGCACAGCAAATGCAGCTGTGGTCATCAATGTGTAAGGCTGATTTTTGGGGACACTTTTATTATCCTTGTGCTTGGATGTTAACTTTTCCCCTAACAAACTTCTAATAAAAAGGTAAAATCCAGTAAGTGGTTGTACATTTTGTTCTATGTCCTTAATGTCACATTTGATAACTAGTCAGACTAAGTTTTATCATCATATATAAAACTGCCTTAGTAAAAGAAAAAGACATCCTACAAGCATTTTGCATGATAGAAAATAGCAAGGTAACAACCCTTTCAACCTTATGATTACTGGCAAGAAAAGCCATAGTGATGTTTTGAAACAAACCTTCAAAGCCTGTTTATATCTGTCTCTCCTTGCTGAAGTGGCTATGAATACTTTAACAGCTACAACAAAGTCATTTGCACTGCTGAAGTTCCTCATCCAAACAACTGCAACAAGTTTAGCAGGTGTGCTGCATGTTTAAACAGCACGTCCTAGGTTTTATGCCCAGTATTTGTTCTTGTACACAGTATGTATTTCTAATAAACTCATAGCCCTTTGTGTCATAAGCATTATGCTGTTCTGCACTGAAGTGAAAGGGAAGAAGGGCAAAAAGTATCACCTGCTGAGGAATTAGAAGAACAGGAATACAACCTTTCTCTTTTCCTGAAACAAAACACAGTATCCTCTGCGAAGGTTGGGTTCGGTCTCTACACATGCTGTTTTCGAATTCCTGCAATTAAAAGTATGATCTGCTAGCTCAGTACAGTATCCTGATAAAACATTTCCTAAAGTCAACAGCTTGTTTTCCCCAAGAGAATTAGTGCTAGACAAAGTCAAAGAGTCTTAAACCTCACCACGTAAATGCTGCACAATCTTAACCGATATGAACATTTCCATAGACAGACTGCTCAGTTGGGTATATAGAAAAGACCCTTTCTTTTGCTGCTGTGTAACCAAAACTAATAAAAGACCAAATTCTGGATATCTCAGTGCTTATTCAGAAATGTTACTTATAATAAAGTAATAGCAAAAGCGGGACAAAAAATTTCACTTAGCAACTCCAGTTCAAAACCACAGGATTTTTTTTTTTTTTTTAATGCATATGCAGGCTTTCATAAATATGACTTAACTGCAATGCATAGGGCTCTCCCAGCAGAATTCACAGTACTAACTCACTCACCTAACGTCCTTCCAGAAGGTACAAAAGAGAGCTGGGTTCCTAGACTGTTATTCCCAAGGATCAATGTGCTGAGCACAGAAAGTCTAAATCACAAACAGAAAAAGGAAAAGAAGGTATGGTGGGAGTACTGCATCTTGCATGAAATAGGGCATCCATTCCTAAGACTACATGCCTCAGTTCCTCTGTTTTAAAGCTCAATTTTAACCTGCTTCCCATACTTTAATGCCAACTTTAACTTTTCGGGCTCTGTAGAGCTCCAGATTCAGCAGGAGGGACTGGAAGTGGGCATCTTTGCCCAGAGTAGCTCATAGCTCAGCAATTTAGACACTCACAAGATGTGGAAGCAAAGTATTCAAAACTAATCAGGCTGAAGAGAGCCTTGATACCATTGCTAAGTGTTTTTCTTGAGTTAGACATGCTCCAAGCATTTAGAACATCGGGAAAATCAGAAATACTTGAAGCCTTAGATGAAGGGGGCACAGCTCTATGTATCCAAGAAAGCTTTTGCATGAAAAAACAGGCATCAGTAGTGTCTCAGGCATCCAAGCAGTTCAAAGAGGTGTTTCTTATATCTTCTTTCTCCACTCTTATGGCATCTAAACACATTGAATACCTGATGCTGGCCAGAAAACACCCTCAGGAAAAACCTAATGTTCACCATTGTGTCACACAAACTGTAAACGATTTTAGCATTCAGCTTGTTATGGGGACAGATGTTGCCATAAACAAATAAGCACTGAAGTGCTACCAAACTTGTAGAACATTTGGGATTAGGAATAATTTGGGAATTTGTACCAGTAAAGTGATTTTCTCATTACACAGAAGTTGCATGGTCTCTTGAGATGTTGCATATACACTGACTATATCTCTTCCTTAACAATCACTGACAAAGCATTCCAGTGCTGGTGTATTAAATAGAGCTCATCTACAGTAGCACGAAGCAAAAAGGCTTAAGGAAGTCAGATACAGAAATCACAGAAAAATGGTATTAGGTTTGAAGAGGTGGGGGAGTTGAAACTGATAGCTCATAATCCAGGGTCAGGCATTTCTTATTTTTAACCTACGGACTGAAATTCTACTTTATGTCATGGAAAAGATGAATAGTTCCTTCAGGGTGTACCTAAAAATTGTTTACTGTTCTCATCACTTTGCCACAGTTAATACTCACAGCACATAATATATTGCCTAGCAGTCTAGAATTATTGCTTTGCAGCAATTTTGTAGTGCTTACTTCAAAAGAAAACATGATACATGCCACATAGAGGATGAATGATGACATTGACAAAGAAAAGATATATTAGTGGCATTCTGAATTATGAAAAGTTGCAGTGTACTTTCTTTTGTCCTGCACTTGTCAATAATATGTTAAGACCTCTTTAGTAATTGCTATTTCTAACTATAGAAGGTATTTAAATGGACTCCTCACCATACTTCAAAACATTTCAATATTTTAAGTACACTTATGCTGAAGACATATGAAAAATGGACATATAGACCCATTAACTGACCTTTTACAGGTCAAACAGAAAATCTGCAACAGACCAGGACACAGTGCAGTTTTTCCAACTCCTATTTTTGAGCTTTCTTTCATTTAACGTTACTGTTTGTTACTTGCCTCATTTCCCCAATTCTTGCCTTTCAGCTTAGAATTTACTCTTCTCTGAAAGCAATTATAACAAGATTCAATTATATGAAATGATTGCAAACAGTTTCACAACTTAGAAATTCAAATACTGAAGTTGTTCCCACAGTGAATTGCACACATTAAGAAGTACCTCCAATACTTAAGACAAAAACTCTGTTTAAAAGAGATGAAGTCTTTTAACTCTCTAAACTCTTTTTTTTTTTTTTAATAGCAGTCAAAAAGCAGCCAAAATTCGATGTCTTACCTAATTTGAATCTTCATCAACACCGTATGGCATGCCTTGTGCAAAATAACACTGGATAGAAAGAATTTCATGTTGATATTAAGAAAAAAAAAAAAAAAAAAAAACAATTAATCATTCCCTGTATGAAATGTTCTGCAGTCACTGTCATATGCAGTTTTATCAGCTGTACTAAAGCCAAAGTACATTCTGAATTTCACACTTGAGGGCAGGAAATAAAGAACCTATATGGTTGTCTGGATTACAGTGAACTGTATTCTGATCCTTAGTGTTCCAGTAGAGGTTTTAAAACTAATATATTAATATAATCCAATCATTCCTGATTATCAGTTTCATAGTTTATGGCAGTTTCAAACACATATTGATAAAGTGTTTGGAGGGGATTTTTTGATGGCAGGTGTATTCAGATTTTCTACCTTTCTGATACCTCTGGTTTATAGGCTCAGTTTCCATTAGGAACAACATCTAGAAACTGCAAAGTAGTAGGATATTTTCAGACTTGATGGAAAAATCCGTATAATGCCAGATAAACTACAGGCTGTGTTAAACAATAGCTCTGATCACCACTGTTTACATATCTTCCATCTTCCATGTGTTATATAAGAAGACAACATTTGAACATAATATAATTAAATAACATTTGAACAAGTAAAAACTATACATATATACACAGCTGTTTAGTTGTATAACTATACAGCTAAAGCACATGTTCAAATGTTCTGTTAAGACTCATTTTTTCTAAGTAGAACAGTTCAATGTATTGTCTTTTTTTTTTTTTTTTTTTTTTTTTTTTTTTTTTTTCCCCTGAAAGACATATACAGGCCTATGAGGAGAAATGGCCAACTTTTTAAAATATCTATCAACTCATGAGCCTAAATGAAACATCAGCATCTAAGGCAACTGCATTACTATGAGCACATTAAATTCATTAACTAATTCACAGTTAGTAAGCTCTAGTAGAAAGCTGTGCTTGAAAATTGGGGGTTTAGAATTTACAGGAAAATTATCGATTTCTTAGGAACTAAAGACTTAATTAAGGGATACAAAATTCAGACACATAGGGAGCCAAAGTTTAACTTTGTTCAAGTATTTTACACAAACTTAAAGTACTACAATGCCTCTCCTAAAGGAGTATTGAAAACATACTATCCAGCCAAGAGAAGGCAGCAAAATACCCCTGAAACAGAGGTCACAGAGCTGAGAGTGAGAGGACATACTGGTTTGACAGCACCAAAAGGACATTTTGACTAGAGCCGCAATAAAACAGGCAGGCGGGAGAAACACCACAACTGGGACAGGTCTCCCAGGATTGTAATTACATCAGGGACAGGAAAGTAACTTGGGACTGGGGAATATGAAATGTCTTAGATGATGTCATTTCTTAAAGCCTTTTATTTTGCATTGTGCCTTCTAGTTCTGCAGCATAGATTTCTACCTGCCTGTTTCATGAAGGCAATTATACTGTATATGAAGTAATAATTGTTTTTTCTCCAGAGATGTACAATCCATATGCACATATTTCACAGAGGCAACTTTAACCAAATATCTGATTATGAACCAAGATTCTTTTTGAAGTACGCTGGGAAGATATGGGTATCTAGGCTGCATTCACAGTGAGAGGTTTTTCAAAATATTGTTGTTCCTTGTTAGCAACTTTGCTGTTGCTTTCCTACTAGCCACAGTGCAGCCATTGGTCCTTACAAAACACTAAAGACACTTCATGAATGCGGGCATTGTAGACTGTTGGAAGTCCTAGGTTTTACAGTGGCAGAATAGATCAGGGGACTGGACTTGAAGACCATGACTTCTTTCCAGACCATTTGACACACTTTTTGTCAACAGAAGACAGGGTAGGAGGGCTGAGAATGATGCACATGCAGGTCCCATCCAAACATCCTGTTGTGATGTGGCTGGGCACACACCCAACCCTATGATCTGGAAATAGCTGGCATCCCACATTCATTAAGTGACTGCCAGCATTCAGCCCTTCTGTTGTCTAAACCTGTCCAGATTATATCTGTCTCACATGGTGCTTAAAATGCCAGTGGCATTAGAAGTGAGGTTATGCTGGTGCTAATTCTAGTGAGCTGCTTCAGAGCTATGGACAATATGAAACTGATGATGAATAGAAAAAAAATAATAAAAAATTTCAGGGGAACCTAATAAAGGTAGATGAACAAGAAGCATGACGACAGATAAAATTCAATTTTAACACAGACACAATATTGCCCATTAGAAGGAACGGTGTGAACTACTTTATAAATATAGTGCTTAGTTCTATCAATTGTAATTACTCACATAAAATACAATTGTAATGTAAAAAAAAGTTAAAAAATTGTCATGTTGAACTCAGTAGTGACAAGGACATAGAAGCAAGCAAGCCTATATGTCCTCAGAGAATAGTTTAAGTCATTGTGCTAAGAATTAAACTGGTTTTAATGTACTAGATAAATGTATCTGATTTCAAAATCACTATACAGCAACAAGTAAAAATAGACACAATTTTACAGGTCTATATCTACACTACAACAAAATCTGTCCCTAGCTCAAGTATTAACTAATCAAAGTTGAAATGTTACTGATGTAGGGTATAAAAACAATTGCATTATGAAAGGTTTAATCCTGCCTTATTTAGAATGGTGTTATCTCTTGTCTGGTCTCCTTACCAAGTAGCCATCATTTCCATTTAAGTACAGTGATGTTATGAAAGACCTGTAAAGTGCCTATTGATTTCAAAAAAATAGCATAGTGATAATCTGCTGGGAGATCTGTTGGGTTTTTTTCACTAATTCAGGTTAAAAAGATAGATACATAATGACATGCCTTCTGAGAATGAAAAAGTGGTCATAGGATTAAAAAAATCACCTATCAATTTTGAAGAAGAAAAAAAAAAACAAACAAAAAAAAGCACAAACAAAAAAACCAAACCAAACCAAAACAAAACAAACCTAAAACAAAACAAAAACCAACCAACCAAACAAACAAACAAAAAACCACAAGATGTCAGGAAACCAGTAGCGTATCATTTTCATAATGCCTTCAAAATCTATTTCCTTTGGCTCACAGCTACTTTTGACTATGTTTTTTAAAAATGTCTGCATGTCCTAAGCAAAACAATCTGAATAGAAATTACATATTTTGGACATACTTTTCAACAAATCTTATCTAAGCACCTTTTCTGCCTTTGGGCTAGGTCTGAAATAAAGAAATGTTAAAGGACCTTTTTCTCATATAATGTTTTCAATTTGCTATATTTTTTTTTTGTTTACTAGTGGAGTAAAAGATACTGGTAAAGTCCACAGGGCACTTCCCAAATCTAACCTACTACACTCCCAAATCTCCAGTGAAATTATACAGCTTCTGTGGATTGTAGAGCAAAACATATCTTTAATCTAACAAATGCAAGCTGGCCAAATGTGCAGTCATAAAATTTGAAGATGTGCAAAGTTGCTGGTCTGTGTTTCTTTTCTGTGCACTACCATAAACTACATATAAATTTCATAATTTTTTTCAAGTTTAATCACACTTTTAGACTTGTGACTCTGTT
The DNA here is from genome assembly GCF_018691265.1 of Tyto alba. Taxonomy (NCBI): domain Eukaryota; kingdom Metazoa; phylum Chordata; class Aves; order Strigiformes; family Tytonidae; genus Tyto; species Tyto alba. The sequence goes on from NW_024881282.1 coordinate 60,013,198, forward strand.
TATGCATTTTTTCAAATTTTATTTCCTTTTAATCTTTTTAATTGGAACAATATTTGATTAATTCATACTCTTCCATATAGCCAACTACTACTCATCCAGGGAAAAATATTTCTTCTACATATTTCCCATGAAATATTATAGGAGCATAAGATGCCATGTCACTGAAATTTACATTAAAACATAGAGTTTGTTTTTAGTTACCTATCAAGTAGAGTGTACTCTAATAGAAAACAATGAAAATAACTACAATAACAACAAAGTTTTATTAACTTAAGCACAACTTCTCACTCAATATTGCAGGAGCATCTGTATGCAGTGTTTTCCTCCAGCCTTATAAATATAAGCAAAGAATCCTCAGTTCTGCCTAGACAACATAACTATGGCAGAAAAATCTATTCCACTTTGTTCAGCAGGGTGTATTTTAAGAAAGAATTTGAGAAAAATAAACTTCCAGTTTCAGGGATTTGGATTGTTTCAGATGCGTATACAAGTTCAGTGATTCCCTGAAAATTAACTAAATAAATGAGTATGGAAACTAATTCTGGAATGGAAATCTCACAAGGATACACAGCTTTTCAAAGCTATATGAGTTCACTTCTTGCAGTACAGCCATAAAAGCTGAGAACAGCCTCTCAAGCAGGACTTTTTAGCACTTTTGGTACTAGTTAGAATTGAGACTATGAATCAGAAAATGTAAGAAAAAAATAGCATGAATGCATCTGAACTTGCAATGTAAAGATTCCTTGCAATGTAATTTTGCATCTGGGGAAAGTTTCACCTACTTTCTGTTCTCCCCAGATTGGTATATACTTACAGAACTAAACTGCAGTTTTGGAATAAATTCTGACAAACAATCTTGAGTTTGTAGATCTATTGTACATTAGTAGTAATGATTAAGAAATATTTTTAATTTATTAAAAAGTTAGTCTGAAAACCAAATCTCTTTCTATCTTTGTGATTTCTAACTCTCAATGAAAAAAGAATTCTATTTTGATGAGAACATGACATGCCCTTGTGAAATTGAAAGATTACAGCAAGTCCAGCTTGAGTATGACAGTATTGACAACATTATGCCCAAAACTCATGATTCAGATCCTGAAAATCAATTATTAGTTCTTTTATAACATAGTGCCTTGTATTTGCCTTCTGGCTTTTGAACTGTATTTCCAACTCTACTTAATTATGAGTTCTATAGCTTTCCTCTTGATAAATTTTATTGCAGTTCTGTGAATTCCCTCTTATTTGTCAATATCTCTCTAGTAATACATAGATTGAAGTAAAGAAAATAGTACTAAAGTAATATAATTAGGTTTTATGATGTTGCATTCAGTCTATGTAGTCTCAAAATGAAAATTAATTTATGCTCGTAAACTGCATACTATATTCAACCAGAAATGCAGACCTATTTTATCAGCTTCACTTCTAATTCTTTTCCTATAACTTCTATTTGACATATTTCTCTTTAACAATGTATATTTTCTTAAGGGTTACAGATCCTATTCTGCTTTCATTTTAAAGCTGAGTTTAATTTTTTATTTTCTGACTATTCTTCATCTACCTTTGTAGTTTGTCTTTTGTGATGCAACTTTGGGGAATCAAATATCATCTGCAGTTTAGTTGATACACTCTAAAATTTCTCATTCATACAGTTAATGAAGAAAACAGAAGTAGCTTGAATTTGTGGGGTGTTTTTTTTCAGTCTTATTTTCTTCAAAGTCTTGTTACTTTTTAGAGATGCAATAAATCAACATATGATAGCATCAAAAAGTTTTAGAAGTAAAACATTCATGATATTATATATTTAGTACTTATCCTCTTGTGCATATATATATATGTTTATATATAAATATATATAAAATCTGTACTATTTCCTTCCTTCTTAAGTGAATCTGAACATGAATCAACATCAGCCATAGCCAGGATTTACTACAGCACTTTTCCACAGTGAACATTTAACAGAGTTGTATTTGTGGGCAGATAACAGCAGTAACACACTCATGACTGAAACCCTATTGTTATGTCTATATAAGTACATTTGAAATATTTGCAAATGAAACTGAATTCATAGAAGCTTATTTTTCCCTTTCAATTTTTATTTAATCCTTTCCCATTTGATTAGTAGTTTCATGCAGATTCTACATAGTACAGTAGTATCAGCAACACAGACCACTTCACTGAATCTTTCTAAATGCTCTGTAACTATGGACTATTTCCAGTTTTAAATTGCAATGCATTCTCAGGATGTCCTTGTTATTATATTCAAGTACAGGTCTCTTTAGCAACCACTTCAAATGTCAGTTCTCATGCACAGGGAAATAAATTAAATAAATATGTCATAATTAATTAACATATATTAGTTTGAATGTGTAAGCCTACCATTAAAAATCAGAATTGTCACATTGCCCATGCTTTTTAAAAGCTATTATCCGTGAATCATATTTCTTTATGGAATTTCCCTTTATGAGATTAATAATTTTTGCTTATTTGTTGATATCATTCACTATTATCTGACAGCTAATATTTTGAGGTAACTATCAAAAATTGATGGGAATAAGATATCTGGAACATGTGAAGTTGTGTCACAGTGGGATACATTGACTCAGCAATAAAGCGTTTAAGAGAATGGGAGCACAGTATTCTTAATAGCTGTTCTATATTTCTGAACTTCACCCTCCCTAAATTTTTACTCAGAAATTAACCTGCCCAAAGTTAGAAACTTGTGAATGGTCCATATGCTGGCTCAGATCTCATCTGAACAATGAAATCTAGGATCATGACTAGTGAGATACTAAAGCTTGTCTCATAGGTATGGATAGTAGGAAAGTTGTAGATTTTGCTCCCACATCTGAAGCAATGTTTCCATTTATTGTAAAAATAGAATTATAAGAATTAAATGGAAGTAACATGCCCAGCAGATCAAAGTCTGACATCTGGATGACACAACACTATCCCTCTATCTTTACCTGCTAATGTTACTCATATAGTTTAACATAAAAGTACATTGAATAGCTTGGCTTGCAGACAGACAAAAGAAATACGAACAGCACAGAAGCATATAGCATCCCAGAGGGTGGAGAATAGAAACACAGTAAATGACTCATTAAAAGATGTCTGAACAAACCTGTTTTTTGCATGCACAGCAAAAAATAATAGTCAATTCCTTGGTCTGTGCTAGAGGTGGAGAAGATGGCAACTTCATGAATCATGATTACAAAAATCAACTCTGACTATACCATAAATAACACTGGTGGATTAAAAGTATTGATTTAAGACCATTAGTAAATTTTTGTGTCAAGATTGAATTTAATGAAGTACACACTAATTAGCCACCAAAGCAAAGTGATATAAATTTAGTTTAAAAATAGACACTTCTTTCACTGAGAATATCTTGGACAATTTGCATCTTGGGGATATTATATTGCCAACCTTGAACAGATTTTTCCTTTAAAATGTATGCACTTTTTTCTTCTTGGCATAAATAGAACTATCATTGTCAGGCTAAAACATCTATGATTGGTGCAGGTGGGATGTAGAAAAGTTTCACTGAACTGAAATGTTTAAGACAACTTGAATTTTTAATTTCCTAATCTGTCCTCAGAATAAGTAATTATTTATTCTTTTAAAATTCTTTTAACTTTTGTAGACTAATACCAATGAGCAAATGAAAGCAGAACAATGGGGAAAACAAAAGCTTAAGAACATGAAGGGCAAATATGGGCTTTATGCTACCATCATCATCCTCTAGGACATAAGAGGGGAGATGGCTATTTATTCTGAACCCCACAGAGCTGAGAGGATGAAAAGCAGTAACAAAGAGGGGACATTGATCCAGGCTACAACATGAGAAAGAATTACAGTTAGTCTATATTAACATAGTAATCTACCTTTAAGAAATGTGCCGATGTCAATCCCCAGTGGATGACTAAAAATAGCCTAGATTAAAGAATATCCTTCCTGGACAATGGGACTAAGTAAAAAAAAAATCATTAAAAGACAAGATGGAACATATCTCAACAATGACCACCAACCTTTTTTGGAATACAGAAGTCAGGACTTCAGTATTTTCTTTTATCATGTATGAGTTTTATCATCTAGCAACATAGGCTCTGTTGGCTCCATATTGAAATTGATTTGCCAATAATAAATCTCAGGCTGTTGCTAATATTTCAAAACATGTTGCAGAACATTTGAATGTTCTGGGTTTCTATGTACTCTTCCGTATATGCAGTGAAAAGAACAAAATTTCTTTGATATGCCATATTATTTGCCTTACTAAGTCCCTACCTACAGAGAGTAGAAGATTGATTGCCTCCTCCCAAGTTTATGAGAAGTATTTGCAGGACCTACAATGTGGAGTTCAGCAAAAACACCAGGATTACAGCACAGGTAAGACACCTGACACTTTCAAGCTGTGTGTACATGGCTGCAAGTCATCTTGAATTAGACTATCCTCCTGGCATCTGCAGATGATTCAGACACTCTTGGCTTATTTCAGAAATATCTGTAAAAAGTATCTTTACCAGTGTGGTGGTTGAGAAGATAATCTCTTTCAGTGTCCTAACTTGGATGGATACATCAGGATGAAGTCCTCACACAGAACACATCTATAAGAAGCATGAAATTTTCAAATGTGCTTGCATCTCAGATAAATCCAATAGTCCCAGGTGCATTTACTTCACTCTGGTGGCATCTGATCTTGGGTCACTTGCAAAAAGCTTGAGAGAAGCTGTTTCTTAGCAGGCAGGCTCCTGCCAGCAGGGTATTGATCATAGTTCTAGTTAAGCATCTGCCATGCTGGGGGAACTATCTTATATACTTCATGTATGTCCTTGTAATTGTCACTGACATAATAGAAAGAATGCAATATGAAGCTATCTCAATCTTCTTTCAAGACCTACATCTGATTCATGTAGACGTTGATTCCTTTTTTCATTGAAAGTGGTGACAAAACTGCCATGCCACCATTCATAGGTATCCATCAGCTGTCTTCTGTAAGTCAGCTGAGTAACTTTAGGGTAGAATGCAAGTGCTGCAGCTCAGGAGCCATAAACCTCGTTGAGAAGATTTTTGACAGATGCAACATTGAAGAAAATCACCATCACTTTGTATCTGAAACAGATCTTTATTAAGACTCTTTCAGGGCTCCCCTTTTTCTGAAGAATAAAGAAATCAATGAGAATAAAGAAACCTCTTCCCCTGAAGTTTAATAAAATCTCTTCTATCAAACCTAAAGTAAAACAACACTCACATCTTTAAAAGGCTTTCATGAAAACAAAGATGATGTTAGATATTCTGAAATAAAAAGTATAGTTGGGTTGCTACCATACATAACTCTGGCTATTCCATCTAAGCACTGATTGAAATATACTCAGTTCTTTTGACCCCTATTTAATTTCCCCAGTAAAGCCTCGTAAGCTCTACTTCGCTCAAGAAAAGGTGTTATAAGCTTCAGTATGATGAAGGTCTGGAGGACTGGGCCATTGCTAGATGGAAAGATTAAAACATGTAGAATAGTTGTAAGTTCCATATTGAAAGGGGACTTTTAACTGAAAGCAGTCATTTCAAAGAGGTGGAACATTTGATTGTGGCTGACACAAAAAATAAGTTATGATTTTTTTCTTTGACACATTAAGGTTAAGCATGAATGAACATTCTCAATGTGTACAGTGCAATTAACGTTACAATGACACATACACAAATAAGAAAGTAATGTTCCCATTACTGTATTTAAAAATGGATCCAGTTTTAGAAGACCTTAGTACCAGCTCTCATACCAAGTTAAAACTTTCTTTTTCCTGATATCAAAATAATTTTAATAAGACTTCTTTCAAAGTTTTTACTTTTCAAGAAAAGTTGCAGGATCTGACCATAAAATTACATGGCAATAAATCCTGGAAGAAACACATGACAGCTTTTAAAACATTCAAAAGAAGCACAGCTACTAGATATTTAACCATAATCCCACTGATTATTTTAAAAGAAGCACCAATTCCATATGTAAGATTTGTTTTCTAAAATGCAAACAATCCTCCCTGTGTTACCTGTAGCTGTCTAAATATCTGATTTTCAATTTGTTGTTTGATAAGACATTGTTGTACATTTTCACTTTAACATTCCTTTGGATGTTAAACCAAAGGTGGAATAAAATGTTCTGTTTCAGTTAAATATCAAGTAATATTATGCTAATTCAATTAGTATGGTATGCAGAAGAGCCTTCTATTTGTCTGGATCTTCAGTGTGCTGCACTGAAATGATGTGGATTCAAACTCTCTTCATAAATTCAGGTGGAACTGGGCAAGTTACATAAAGGGGTTGATGGAAAAGGAAGCCTGTTCTGTATCAATCTATCTTAAAAGTGTTAACTATTTGCAATATTGAATACATACAGGAATCTTTTCCTTGGGAGAAAAAGCAAATAAGGTGTATTGTTATTCTGAAATGTTTTGTGACATAGAGCCTGTTCAGACACCTTAGAAGATCAAGTTCACACTGGGAATGCTCTTAGTCTTCAAGAAACCAGTCACTCCAGTACAGTTCTTGTTCCTCCCAAAAGCAATAAATGCATGTGGTTTTATATTAGTAAAGTTATACTGCAGTATATTATGTCTTTCAAAACTATTGGCTTTTACCTTAAAGGTTATGCTCACCTGTTTGCTTGATATCTTTTATATGAATAGTTCCATGAAGTCAGCATGGGATAGCTGAAATCCCAATAAACAAGGGTGGTGACCTTTCATTACTTGTAAACATAAGCTAAACTCTACCAAATATTCAACAAATTCTCTTACAATAGCATCTGTGTTCTAAGCCCAAGAGGCAATTTGAGAACAAGCAGATGGATGAGGTACTCAGATCAAAATACAGTCCCAAGAAAGAGATCAGTGCAGAAATGCCAACTGAGATTTTATTTACCGTTCACTCAGTGAGATGCACAGAGAATAGGAAATTGAAAATACAGATGTGCTGGAAATTATACATGAAAGCACCCAATAAAATGCAATATTCAATGTACTCAATTCCACTTCTGTGTTTGCTTATAATATGTTGAGGTATGAGCAACCTCATTTTTCTTAAGATACTCTGACCATCAAGGATAACGTATGCATTGGTTTCATGGTCAGACCTCCTCTTTGAAAATGTCTCCTTTCAAATAAAACATGGTAGAATTTATATAGCTACATCTGCACCAGGTAGCATTTTCATTCTCTCTTGGCCTCCTGTCATTCTAAACCGTTCTAAATTGAGAGAAGTAAGCAACTTCCTCTAAGGTTCCTTTTGAAGTTCCTGAATTTCACTGGGGACCTTCTGAACTAAAATGGATATGGTTGCTTTTGGGTAGAATACTTATCACCCTTTATCAAGACCAGAATTAAGAAAAAGCAACCTTTTAAAATACACTGTTTTACTGAAAGCCTCCTCTGCCTTCACACTTCTAGTCTTGCTCTAGATAGCTTTTACATGGTAGATGTCTCAGGGCTTTTTCACAGACAGCTGCAGAACACTGTGAATCCAGCATCCACTTGTGCTAAAAACAACCTAATCAAATTCTATATCAATTGGTTTGTGCATGCAAATATTAACATTCATTTTTTGTCTTCAGACTTTAACCACATTAAAAAAAAATTACTTTGTGCTAAGAAAAAAAAAAAAAAAAACCTTTCCATCTAATAATTATGCTTTAGTCCATGTCTGCTAAACAATGTCTTCAAAGAACAAGGACAGACAAAAATGGTTTTATAAGAAACCTCATTCATGAAAAAAGAAGTTTGCAAACATAAATTTCAAAACATTAGAATGGAAGCTCCAATGTGGTTTGGTTTCTCTTATATCAATTTAAAAATCACTTCATTTTCTTCTGAAGAATTATGGGCATACTTACTTGTAAACTTCCTGCTCAAGAGACTACATGTGTTACTGGCCTAACTCTAGTGATTATGATGAAACTTGTAATAGGAAAAATTTTTACATAAGTAATTTTTGCTGTTGAATTTTTCTAGATATTCCTTAGAAAATATTTTGATGAACTAGGAACATAAATGAAAGGTTGAAGCCTTGTGGGAAAAACCTCATAATAATTTATATAGTGCATATAAACAAATACTTTCTTAAAACAGGATCAAGAAGATCACGCAATATTCTGTGTATTTGGTTCACTTAATGTGATGAAGAGCCTCTCTGAATTGGCAATTAATTAATAGCTCAATTCTGAAGATATTTTCTACCATGCGAACCCTCACTGAAGACAGTGGAAACATCTGAGATAGTTTCAATACTTCTCCCATGGATTAATACTTGTGAGGGAAAAAAAAAATAAAAGCCAAAAAACGTGCTTTCTCACAACTAAAAATTTTCTGATAAATGTTGCTTATAATACTACATTAGCATTCACATAGCATAAAGTGAAGTACATTTTGCAATTCAAGTGGTCTAACATTTGAACAACTATTAGGCATTGCATTAGAGTCAGACATCTAACATGGTATGATATTGTGACACAAAGGCAGCACATGGAGGAATCTGAAGGTGCAATGGGGTGTCACATGTTCTTTTGACCTTTCATGACCTTTTAAAGCTTTTAAAGTACAATGACATCAAGATATGAGCATTCACTTATAACAAAAACCTGATCCAAAGACCACTCAGCCCACTGTGGCTGTCAGAAGGAAAAGACTATGGAACCACAAGTTATTCAAAATTTCACATTCAAACTCAGCACATAAGATATGACAGAAACTGAGCAACAAAAAGTGTACAAACAAATGTGATTCTATGCTTCTGGCATATGAGCATCTAGAACATTACATGTGGTAGCTCAGGCATGACCATTAGTTATCTTGCAATGCTTTTCAACATTTCAAGTTTAACTCTTTCTTGAACTTTTTAATGTTCAGAAGCAACCAAATCATATAGTATTTTATCAAATGTAAATGATTTCTCTTGAAGGAAAAAATATTCTCTCTCTTAATAAATTAGTAAATCATTAGTTATTGATGTAAATAGTTTTGATTTTCCTTAATGATACTTGAGTATAATTTCTTCAAATAATACTCATACTTACTATATTTTTGAGCAATCTTCTGATGTATTCTCCCTTCTCTTGCCAGAGAAATTATGTATTTTATGTACATGGATTATTTTAAAGTATTTACAGTCTTTTAGACACTGAGGTAAGGAAGATTTAATTTCTTTTGGGACTCTGACTCTCACAAGGAGTTACAACTCCAGAGCAGGTTGAATGGGGATAATTTCTTGTCAGGGGAATTAATGACCATCCCATTCTTGAACAGTGCTGGCATTTTGCTGGTGCTCTGATAGAAGAGAGATTGTTTTACACTGCTGCTTGTTCTTAAAGGCTTTGCACAACTGTTATGGTTTAACCTCAGCCAGCAATTGAGCACCACACAGCCACTCACTCACTCCCCCCTCCTCCCAGTGGGACAGGGAAGAGAATGGAAAATAAATGAAACTCATGGGTTGAGATAAGAACAGTTTAATAACTAACCTAAAATAAAATATAATTAAAATAATAATAATAAAATATAAAAATTATAATGAAAATGAATATAAAAGAAAGAGAGAGAAATAAAATCCAAGAAAAGACAAGTGATGCACAGTTCAATTGCTCACCATCCGCTGACTGATGACTGAATAGCGATCAGCCCCTCCCAGCCAACTCCCCTCAGTTTATATTAAGCATGATAACCTATGATATGGAATATTCTTTTGGCTAGTTTAGGTCAGCTGTCTTGGCCATGCTCCCTCCCAGCTTCTTGTGCACCTCCTTGATGGCAGAGCATGGGAAATTGAAAAATCTTCAACTTAGTATAAGCACTACTTAGCAACAACTAAAACATCAGTGTGTTTTCAACATTTTTCTGACACAAACCCAAAACACAGAACTGTTCCAGCTACTAGGAAGAAAATTAACTCTATCTCAGCTGAAACCAAGACAACCACTAACAGCCTTGCACTTGCAGCTGGTGTTTGGGGCACAGGAAAGTCTGAATATTATTATCACATCCCTGTTCCATATTAGGTAAGCAAATACTAGAAAACTCACAATGCCTGTCCTGTCTTAAAAATACAGCTTTGAGCCCACAGAGCAGGGCAGAAGATTCTTCCATGCATATAAATTTATAAGGAATAGAATAATGTAAAATTTGTCAGATAAAATTGTAAATAATTTTCTGTTCTGGAAAATGTTCATTTTGAACCATGTTGATAACATACAGAAGAATCTAAGGACAAGGAGCCAGCCTAAGTAGAAATTAAAAGCCTCGAGTAAAAGGGAGTGCAGCCACTCTGTCCCAGAGCAGATTAGGAATCAAACACTGACAAAGGGAAACCCTTTAACACCTCTTACCCGCAGCATCAAGGCAGATTTAACCTATCTCAACCCTATACTAAACAGAATTTATTTCTCTCTCTGTTCTACCGCAGTTATACTCACAGTTGCATGGAACAAGGCTAAACCAGGTTCCGACACGCTCTACACATCTGTACAAGATTACCTCGTACCAGAGGGACTCCTGAACTACCACAGACTATGAATGAAGTACCCTGTATAGCAAAGTTAAAAGGCCCTAATCTACATTGACTTTCCTGTACAAGCAGAAAATGGCCTTTCAGGTGTACCCAAGGTCATGGACAATGTTGCAGAGGCCTTTCTGTCTGAAACATCTTTCCAAAACCAATGCTCTGGCAGGTTTCAGGTGTGTTCATGGTATATATGCCATCTGATAATAATGCATCTATCCCTGTTACTCTTATTACTTCCGTTCATGCTGTATAAATAACTAGGAAATATGTTATATGAAATTATTGTGTAATAAAAAGAGAAAGAAAATCTGCAGTTGTTTTTTTTTTCCAATCTCTGAATTATTTTAAATTATCAAGACCTTTACATTCTATCTACATATTTCCTTTTCACATTTCTGTTCAAACAATATTTTTATTTTCTTGAACATGGAGCATCCTTATATAGTGTTAACAGTTAGGAACAGGGAAAAAATCAGCTTCACAGCATGACATAATAACTAAAATTACTCACATCAGATATGTGAATTGCACAGTCTAAAATATGAAGGAAAATACTAGAAATTATTCCTGCACTTTCTACAAGTGCAGTAAGGATCTAAAAACACCAATTGTAAATTTGCAAATATTGGCATGGCTTTAATGGTTAACAAAATAAGTGCCACAGAAAAATGTGGAACTTGAATCTAGAGGTTTTTATTGCAAAATATTATTTTATGTGAGAAATGTGCTAGGTAATAATTTATTCATTAATTAAACTAAGAGGTAACAAATTATAAGAAAAAGCTTTTTGCGATTTCAACAGAATCCTGGCATGAATAGAAAGTTTTAAGAAATTTCCACTGTTTACTACAATACTTGACCTTGTTTCCTTACTTGTGTATAACTGCAATGTATGTAGCTTTGTATTTGCTTTGGTATTTTACTTGCTTTTACTATTTTTAAAAATTTACAAGAATACAATTTACATATAAGCCACTTGAGCATTCTAACATGATGTGAGAGTAGTCTTAGCATTAACATTACTTTGAAGTCCTACCAAGTGATTGACTGGTGTAAATGGTCCTTCACATACTCAGGCTCAAAACAGTTGAAGAATTTCATTACATTACCCCTTATTTGCAAAAAGAAATCTTCAAACACAGAAGACTTTCATTCATCATCTCATAGAAGTTGTTATTTAAAGACAGAAAGAGCCTACAAAAGTTATAGCATTAAAAACTAATCTGTATGTTTAATTTTTTTCATTATTTCATTTTTTATAATTGAGGAGACTTTAAACAAAGCCTATATAATAATTCAGTTAAAAGCCTCAAAAGGCCTTTTCTCCTCCCTATAGAACCAAAAAAATATAAAGCAGCACAATAAGTAGGTTGCATCATGCTACTATTATGATTTGTATTATGCTAGACCTCGATTGAATGTACCCACACTGAGCAATCATTTTCTCTCTATGCCCAAAACACAAGTGAAACCTGTAAGTTACCTCCGAGGTTTTCAAATTCCAAACATTCACATTAAATTATGTAACTTTAAACTACTATTCAATGTTTTTCCTCTCTCTATTCAGCTTAATAATTTTTTTTCCCAGCTTTAACAGAATAAATGTATTTGGAGAGATTTCCATAAAGTAAATTATTTCAAAATTCTCCTGATATTTCTTATTTGCCCATGTTTTTGAGGCAATTGCACTACAAAAGAAATATATAATAAAAGACCAGTTGGGGTAAAGACAGACTTAAGCAAAAGCTGAAGCAGCTTCTGAAAAATGAATCCTTGACAATGTGATCAGGATTGTCTGCATTGCATTAGCAATTCATGTGTCTAATTGTACTGATAAGCTATGGCCTGATTGAATACTCCATTCAGATCATACAATTAACTCTTGGAGAGCAGCATAAATCCTATTTTGTGTGTATGTTTTAGGGTTGTTTTCTATAAGAGACACTGAGGGAAGGAAACTGTATGTTACCTTAATATAATGCCAATGTACAGCCAAGGTATAGTCCTTGATCTGAGAACTGGAAAGTAGTCCAAGGTTCCATCATTTGCTGTGGCTGAAGGAATTTTTCAGGACTTTTTGTCATCTACTTTCAAACAATGGGTAAAGGCTACAGCAATGACATTATCACCTTGTATAAAATCTCAAACTCTGAAGTCTTTTAGAATATCAGTTTTCAATGCATTTGCAGTTGCCATTGTTTCTCATAAAAAGCACTAGTAAATGCAAGACCTAGTTGTTCTGAAATAGTTTGTCTTGAACTCTACATCCACACACTTTTAAAGTCTGTCACATTCGCATATATTGATAGGGAAGAAAGGGAAGGAAAATTCAAAGTTCGGAAGTGATTTATTTTATATATTTATGAAAGCATAACATCTACAGAATAAACATGAAGTCCAGCATCAACCATGATATAATAGTAATAAGTTATCAATTAGAATATTGTGTTTCCTTTCAATTTTGATCATTAACTAACTAAAATTCAAGACGATATTTCCTGTGAATTCCTAGTTAGATAGTTTTCTGGTTAAACATAGGACTGGATTGCCTAAAAATTAAGTAGTCAAACAAAATTCATATAATATCACAACATCTCCAAGTTTCAAAGTAAGATGAGGGCAAGAAAGCTTTCCTGTTCCAAAACATTACTGTGAACCTATATCCTTGTTTGGAAAGTCATGGTAAAGAAGATAATGCCCTATGAGTATTTATAATAACATCTAAAATATATAATTAATTATTTTTCTTTCCAGTTGAGGTTACTTTATAAATACATATATAAAAAGCCTAGTATTCCTTGGAATTTTAGAAAGTTACAAATTGTGGGTTGTTTAGACAAGCAGAAAAGATAATTTAAAGAGCTCCAGTTAAAATGTTAGTGTAAATGTCTGTACTCTCTAATTATTGTGTTAATTCTGGCAAACAATTCCTTTTGTAGTTTTAAAAAAGGAAGCCACTGACAGAAAGTTTTGGCTTTATTTTTATGCACAAAGAATAAACTCAATCCAACATGATTTAAGAAAGACAAGCCTGATACTCTTATCACCCTGAACTAATTTGACATTTATCTACAGCCTTTTTTATATGTCTACAGGAACAGTATCTTTAACTTATCTTTCCCTCTTTTTTTTTTTTTTCTTAATTATGGGTTTCTTTACTGTTGTTTTGGCTGACAATAAAAGATCATTGCATTATACCAATACAGCTGCGTATTTATAAACCTCCCCCCCACCAAAACACAATAAGAGAAAGAAAAAGATTTGGTTTTCACTTTAGTGGTATTCACGCAAAAATAAGTCTATACATTCATAGTGAATTTCATAAATGCCCATAAATAAAGCTTTTATAACACATCCATTACTTCAATCACGCTTTCCATTTTAGGAGGAGAGGGGCTCAGTGCATTCTCCTTCATAACATATAATACAGATAGTTTCTTTGCCTCTTGTATTATCTCTGCTCATTGGACAACTGTATGAATAACACAGTGAGGGAGTATAATAATTAGGGGATGGTGTAAATGGGCAAGGAGAACCTGGGGACACGCCACTTGTGCTACTGCAAAAATACAAGATTCTAATGCAGCACAACATCATAGTTCTTCCACTCACTGCAATAACTGATTGTTTCTCTTTAACTACTTCATTTGTTCAAATATTATCAATTAACTTTATGTCATCCTCAATTACTTAGCTTTCCCTCTTGTATTCACCTATTTTGTCTTCTTGCCCGTGCCTTCCTTTTCAGGTGCCCAGTAGTACTCATCACTCTTCTTTGTTAACTATTTTCCTCCTTCTGACATCTTCTGCTCACATTTCTTTTTTCTATCTTTGAAATTCCACTTCAAAAATGTACCCACATGGTACAAACAAAGGACCTGAATACAGGATACAAGCTATATTTTTATAGGCAGACATTACAAAAATAGAATTATTATAAAAGTTGAGATAGCCAAACCATGTAATTGCAAGGCACTATAGTTGCATATTTCATTCTCCTATCCACCCTGCATGAACTTACATCCCCACAAATAAAATCAGACTGTCACCTCTCCCTTTTTTGTCTGAGGAGTGCCCAATAACTATATCTAATGTGTATAAGTGCAAACAATTAAAAAGACATGATTTCTGCTGTGAAGATTATACAGTGAGGAATAAAGAACCGAAATGAAAGCAAGATGAAGGGAAGGAAAAGAGAAGGCAAAACAAGCATTAAACACAGGGAAAATGAGTCACATTTTACTGACAGCTGAATAGTACTGATAGTACCTTGAAATGAGAACAAATGAGGGAGTAAACAAGGCTGAGCTGGAAGTCTGCACTGGAAACAGAGAGAAGGAAGTGGACTTTGTAGGAAGAGATTGATAATCCTCTAAGTGTTTTATAAGTATGGTCTATGAAGTTCAAAGAGGATTTTCTACAATAACATAACTCCCAGATGGGCCAATTTTCTAAATTCATGAAGGACATTCCTGTCAGTTTGACTGTTTTGGTCTTGATAAAAGCTTTTTTCATCAAAGCATCTCCCACTTTACTGCCCCCCCTACCACAAACCATGACCACTAAAAAAAGGCTAGGAATATTTGAAAGAACTAAGTGGCAGGGATGGATTAATATTTTAATTAAAGTTATGCTTGCCTATTAATGAGCTGTAACTTTGAACATAATAAATACTGTTTAAAAAACTAAGGGCTTTCATATTCTATATTTTGCATCCTTTTTAATTATGCAAGTTCTTTCCTAACACTGGAATGTTTATGGACATAGCCAATGGCATACCAAAAGCAGAGAACAAAACTAAGATTGTATCCAACCTACTGTTCTGATAAATTTTCAATCTAAAACAAAGAAGAAATCTGTTTTCCATTGCCTACTGGAAGCATTTGTGCCATAACTATTTTTACTTCAGTTGACAAATCCATAAAAAGAGCAATGTATGGTATTTACCATAAAAAATGTGAAGAAATATTTTTTGAGACTGGCTGCAGGCAACAGCTGAATTATATCAGTCTGGCCAGTGAATGCTACTGGGAGTGTTCACAAGACTAGAATTCCACAGAACTGAGTGATTTACTCACGTCCTTCTGTGACATGATCACATTTATTTCAAGGAATTCATTGATAACAAAGTGTAGGCATATTATAAAAACCAAAACAAATTGAAAAAGCTACTGGACAACAAAGACTTTACACTTCAAATGAACTTGGACACACAGTTAAATCTCATAAACCTAGCAAAGACAAAATTGAACAATAGGTGCATGAATTTTGCATTTATATCACAGGAAGTTAATATTTCTGATAACACACTTCAGAGATTTTTCAATACATTTTTCACTTAGTAGCTCTTTTAGCTTTTATTGGGTACACTTCATTACATCATATTGGGTTCAGTTTATTCCATTCATTTATTGGTAACATGGGCTGCATTAGACAAAGTATTGCCAACATGTCAAGGGAGGTGATTACCTGAAGGGAGGGTGCAAAAAGAACAGAGCCAGGATCTTTTCAGTGATGCCCAGTGACAGGACAAAGAGGCAGTGGGAACAAACTGAAACACAGGAGGTTCTCATGGAACATCAGGAAACATTTTTTCACTGTGAGGGTGACTGAGCACTGGCACAGGTTGCCCAGGAGATTTCAGATTCTCCATCCTCAGAGATATTCAAAAGCCATCTGGGCATGGTCCTAGGAAACTGGCTGCAGATGGCCCTGCTTGTTGGACAAGATGACCTCCAGAGGTTCCTTTTGGCCTCAACCATTCTATGATTCTGGGATTAATTCCTTTACCAGTGGTAAACCTAATCCCACTTATTCAAAAATCACTTGGTATTTCCTATACTTTCCCACCTAAGCCTCTCTATCCTGCTCAACATGGCTACACACACTCTTATATTAAATTTCCTCTTATAAGGCAATGCCCATAAGGTAATATCTACAGAAAACTGAGGGTTAGCATTCAACAGTTAAGAAAGGTTAGTGCTCAAAAAAGCAGACTCTATCTTTTGTTTCTTCAAGGAAAAAAAAAATTTAATTCTTCTCCTTCACCTTTTATTTTTCTTGTACTATCAATCTGTGAGCCCCTCAAGTTACAGAGGACATACCTTGAGGGTACATCTCTATTTGATTTGAGCAATAGTTAGTATTTTGGCAAACTCCCATAAATCAGACACTACTGTGTCAAAGAGTTTACAATGAGAAAAATTTCAGAATACACTAGAGAAAATCTAGGAGCAGTCATGTTGTGGGGTTTTGTTTGTTTGTTTTTTAAATCACATTATGCTAGCAACATGAAATACATACTGTCTCATGCTAATGAAAACCATGGTGAAACCAAGGCCTTGCTGGTTATGACTTGGAAAGTAGAGCAAAGCAAAATAGTTCAGCTAGCAATAGAATCTGTCCCAAACTCTTGACCTATCTTTGAAGCTGAAACAACAATAAACTTACAATAAAACAGCAATAGTCTTGCATTATTCAGGATTGCTATTGAGGCAGGGTATTATAGTGTCTATAGTAAATGCTGCATCTCTGCCAGCCATTGGTGGTCCAAAGATTTTCCCTTGAAGAGTACAGAATGGCAGAGGTTGCAAGGGACCTCTGGAGGTCAAGTGGTCTAACACCATTGCTCAAGCAGGGCTGCCTAGAATCAGTTGCCCAGGACTGTGTCTAGATGGTTTTGGATATGTCCAGAGATGGAGACTCCACAGCCTCCCTGGGCAACCTCTTGATCCCTCGAGAAGCACACAAACAAACCTAGTAAATTCCAAGACTTAGTTTCTTCTCTCCCACGTTATATAATTTCCTTGTTTCATTAAGTTGTAATATTCTATAAAAACTGGATATTATTCCGTCTTTCAACCCAAATTCTTACTTCAGGTATAGGTAATGATGAGATAAATGTGAAGCGGCACAGACCTCAATAGGGCTCCAGAGATTTGTCAGCAAAGAAGTTTCTGATTATACTTTTGGGACCAAATATTATATTATCACTACACTGTATTTCATCTCATTCTCAGCCTTTTTTAACTGTGAAGTCTGTGCTAGAGATACTAATTCTGTGGGGTTTTAAATACACTTCCAAGCTAATTTGATACATAAAACCTCCTGTGCTAAAAAACATATAGCATTGATTTCTTGTTTGCAACAGTGAATAATAGATATTCTTGCAACAAAAAGTACTTTTAGAATAAAAAGAGGAAAAAAAGGTAACCTATTTGATATCTTACAATGGTAGATTTCCAAACAGTCATATATGCCTGTACACACTTAGAAAGCTAAATTGTAATTGTTTAATGAATCCTTTGTCTTTTCATACTTCTTTGCATAGCAACAGAAACTCACAGATATTCTGGCTTTCCTAGTTGTGACTATTGTGTTCCATAAAGTATAAAAAAATCCATTTAAGACACCATTGTGGTTTGGCAGCCTGAGAAACTGAGCGTTAGAAGTTGTTACATGGTACAAACTAATGTAGTAAGGTGGGTCACAATTTGGCTATGGTTTCTTCTGTATTGTTTTTGTTTTGTTCAGGCTTCACAAGACATCAGACTCACAGAATAAGATGTCTTGCATATATAGGCCCATGACAGATATATCTGCACATCAGCATGTGCAGCAATATGCCCCAATGTCCTGCTTTCAGTTAGGATAGTTGATTTTCTTCCTAGTTGCTGGTATACTGCAGTGTTTTGGATTTGGGATGAGAATAATGTTGATAACACACTGATGCTTTTATCTGTGGCTAAGTAGTGTTTATAAGAAGTTAAGGACTTTTCAGCTTCTTATGCCCTGCCAGTGAAAAGGCTGGAGGGGCACAAGAAGCTGGGAGCAGTCACAGCCAGAAGAGCTGACCCAAACTGGCCAAAGGAATATTCCATACAATATGATGTCATGCCCAGTATATAAACTGGCAGGAAAGCTGTCAGGGGGCTGCTGCTCATGAACTGGCTGGGCATCAGTCAGTGAGTGGTGAGCAACTGCATTGTGCATCACTTGTTTTGTACATTCTTTTATTATTACTATCATTATTATTGTTGTTACTATTGTCAATATTATTATTTTATTCCTTTTCCGTCCTATTAAACTGTCTTTATCTCAACCCACGAGTCTTACCTTTTTCTTTCTGATTCTCTCCCCCATCCTGCTGGGGGAGGGGGAGTAAGTGAGTGGCTGTGTGGTGCTTAGTTTCCCGCTGGGTTTAAAACCCGACACGCAGTTATGCCAGACTGTATGACAGAAGAGGGTTTATGGCATTTGAGGCTGTCAGAGAATATGCTATCACAAGACATATGCCCCAGCTTCAGTGCATCATTGCTGCCTTCTTTCTACTCTGGTGTAGTCCTCTGTTGAAGACTGTACATAGGTCTCACAGGGGGAGAAAAAGTATGCATATCATAGCTTAGTTGGCTTTAGAAATCAGGAAGACCTTAAGATCCTCATTTTGTTTTGCTGTACTGAAGTAGTACTTTCTACCATTAGACATTATTCAAGCTGCTTGTAAATTCAAGTGTCATCTTTCTAAATACAAAGTTGCAATATAACAATTAATATCTGTTATTTGTGTGGAATACCTTGCTACTGGTCAGACTACAAAAATACAGTTATGTTCTTAGGGATCCTTCTTCTTGCACTTTGCTACTGAACACTGAAAGGTCATTTAGAATTAGTACTGTACTTTGAAGTAGCTCTTCTGTAACTTCAGCTTATGAAGTATTGGGCATGGTCTCAGGCAGTCATGGCCAGACTCCTGCCAGCCCTCTTTTCTTCCCCATCAAGAGCCCAATGCAAAGGACCCTATCACACTCTTTGATGTGGAATCACTTGTGAGTATTGTTCAGATACTAAAAGAAGGAGGGTAGAAGTGTTGGCTTAAATATCAATTGGTCACTGTTCTTATCTGTTTATTTCAACAATCTTGATTAAATAATTAATATTGTTCATGACTTGTATACTAATCTTTCTCACCATATACAAAACAAGCACAGTGTGCATTAGCTTCTCCCAGTCATCTGAAAACAGGTGAGCTATAACTGTGTATGAAAGCGCTCTGACAAAGTAAGTTTGAGAAGCACAAGGTTGGACACTAGGTTATCATGTTTATCTTAAATAAACATTTAAACTGTTTGAAATACAAAATGTACAGAATGTTTCAGTTTTTCTTGTGCTTTGCTAAATTAGTATAAATATACGAATACAATAAATATCAAATAAAATTGGCGTGCAGCCCTCCCATTCATATTTCAGATGTAGCACATGAAAATATCAGGTAAAATGGGAAAACCCTGTATTTTTATCTGCATTACAAGTATTTCCTCCATAATCATCAGAAACCTTTCCGGCATAGTCTGAACTTAAATGATAGACAAGTCTTTAATGTACATGGGACATGTACATTAAAGTTGACTATGCAAGAGAAAATCATTAAAATACTCAGGAAAAGGTCTGAGGGTGACAGCCAATGACAAGTTAACACTGTAACACCTGCAAAACAGCAAATCTCATTCTTGCCTGTTTTAAAAATGGAATTGTGTATGACGCACAGAAGACAGTAATTTTTCTCTATGCAGCACTCATGAGGCTTCCTCTGGAGATGTGTGCACGGTTATGCGTAATACTAAGAAAGTAGCACATCAGTTGGGAAGGAAGTATAGAGTAGATGTCCATAAATGATAATTTCTTCAGGACTTATGAGAAAGTCCTGAAGGAATTGTATGTGTTTAATTTAGAAAAAAAAAGAAAACTGAGGGATATATAGCAACTGTCTTTTAGTAAGTATAATCACACAAAAAAAGGCAATGATTAACTGTCCTCCATCTCCACGAGAGGAAGGACTACAAGAACTCAGAGGACTGCAACAAAAAAGATCTTGGTTTGTGAAGAAAATCTAACTCTAAAAATAGTGAAGGACTTGAAAAGACAAGGAACTTGTTACATCTGCTTCACAGAACAGGTTAGACAGGTGTTCAAGGAGGTCTGGGTATACTTGGTCCTGTCTCTATGCAGGCAGTGGCCTAGGTTGTCACTGAGCTTTCAGACAGCCCTGCATTTCTGTGCTTCTTTGATATCACAAATTCAAAGTAGATACATATACCTACATTTCAACTTTTTAAAGAGAACTACATACTGGTTGGGAAGTAAAAAAAGGGAACTTATCAGAAACAAAGTATTACAAATGGTAACACAAACAGTAACTTCAGCTCAAAGAAGTAATAAACTTTGACTTACAAATATAAATTCTATTTTTCAGTATATAATTTTATCTGTGGTATTTTCTAAATGGACACATTATCCTTGTGTAGGTTGGTTTGAAAAGAAAGAAAAATAAAACTTTATAGAGCAAACAAGCATTTGTGTAGGGTATTTACAAAAGTAGCAAATGAACAGTTTTGCCTGGGAAACTCACTATGAAACCAAAACTGAAATGTTGCCACTACAGGACTATGTTAAAGTACTTTCTGCGAAATCATCTGTAAATGAACCATACCCGAGATACTATGAGTACTTGCCCATCTATAATCCCAAAAGGGTTGTAATTCAGGATATATGGAGAAATCAGTTATGCTGCATGTGCTAAAAAGTCTTTTCAATGGTTTTCAAACCACTCTTCATGCACATTGTCCTATAACTTTGAATCGGTTGAAAAGGGACTTGATGGAGAAAACAATTCCACAATTAATTTCTTGTTTGTTTGGGTATAATAGCATGTCATGAAACACTCGCTGAACATAATTAGCTCCTTTACACTACTAATCCAAACCTTTTGAATGAAAATACTGGCTTGCCAGATGGTGAGAAACAGCATGATATCTCACCAACTGGGAAATCTGAGTTCAGGTTCACAGGCCACAGGACAGAAATGGATGCATATGATGGAAAGGGTACAGGAAGCCCCCAAGGGTAGGGAGTGAAGACTGCCAGTTAGATGGATTTTGCTAAAACAGACACACAGTTCTTGCCTCTCTCACAACAGAGTTATAACAGCATGAGGAATGCAGTTGAGTAGGAGACAAAAACACAGGCAACCAGTAAAAGAAGAAGGTCAGGTTGAACCATAATCAGCTCACAGAGGTGGTCTTTAGGAGACCATCACAGCTTGTTTATTCTTATATTTTTTCTTTTCCTCACTCTTGCTTCCCTCCATTTTCCCCATGTCTTCTGCCCAGTCTACCTCTCTGGTGCTACTATGGCAACCAGGAGAAGAACCACTACACAAAGGACTGTTCACCTAGATGTACACAAAAAACAAACAAACCAAAACACAAAAAAATTGAAAGGCACACACAATTTCTGCTAGACTAAACCAGCAGAGATCAGCAGAAGAGAATATATTGCACTGCATATTTGTACATTTACAATTTTATGTTATATTTTTTAAACAAAGGAAAAACTTTCTGTGAGCAATTTCATTATCATGCAACCTTGTAGCTGAAGTTCTGTGCAGTGCTTAAGGGAAGGCAGCTTTAACTGAGGCAGGTGGGGCAACTAAACTATAATTGAAAATTATTATGTTTGTCTTGCAAATTAAAATCTTGGCCAAAGCAGGACGTTGATCTTAAGATGTCTTCACTGTATTCTGCAGCCAGAAATTAGAAAATCTATGTCAGGAGGGCTGAGTCAGATCGAAGATTCCTCTGAAAATCCCTCTACCAGTATTTTTTGTTACTGTAAGATGCATGCTATTTTTTAAGGCAGGTAAGAATAACACTGCTTCTTTAAGAAAGGTAAGACAGCTGCGTGAGAGAATGGAGAGTCCGGCGGCTTCCAAAGGGCAAGTGATCTGGAAGCCAAGGAAAGCAGCACTGTGGGTGGGGAGTTCTGGTGAGGGTGCTCTGAGCCAGCAAGTGCACTCAGAGAAATGGCAAACCCAGAAATATAAAAGCCAGCATAAGACCTACATATGCCACCTCATTTAAACATAACTTTAATCACAGATGGAAACCAATAGACATATTGTTCCAAGTCATTGCAAGTCCTTTAAAACAACTAGAAAAAGAGATCTCATGGGGTTTCTTTTTATCAATATAATTAAAAAAATAAATTCAGAAAAGCAAGCAGTACAATGAGCTGCCAGATGTCTGAACAGAAAGTCAGCATGGCTCCTGGTCCAGGCCTAATTCTGGTGTCCCCTACAAGATGATGAAGTCCGGGTCTGTGCTGCAGTTCACACAGACGCACCTTTGCATCCCTGACTATGGGTCCACTGCCCACTGCTATAACGGTGGGGCACTTGTCATAAACCTGGGCCTTACTATGTCTGTCTTTGAAGGGCTGTGGTGCTATAATGATAAGAACAATAAAAACAATAATAATAAAAAAATATGGTTTTGGACAAGGCAAATCTTCATTTTATCTATCATAAACCTCCAAAACTCTTGCTAGAGCATTACATTTTGATAGCAGACAGCAGTATTTCATCTGTTTTCCACACAGTGACAGTATTTAACTCAATTCCACATTGAATCCTTTATCTTTTCCTACTATTTTGTATTCTATCACTGAAAATGTTTTTTCTCCAGCAAACTTGTGGTGAAGAAGAATGTAAATTCTGCAGCAGCAGTAGCAGCAGCAAGTAAATTAAAACATGGAAAGTTTTATGAATTAAATATGAAACTGGCTAATGCAATCAGTTCTGTACTATGTACATTATTTATTTTATTCAATTAATTTGATTCTAGTTGTTTCCAGGGTGCTAAGGTTTTCATATCAAAGACACAGTAGGGCAAGAAATGGAAGAGAAGCTGATAGCTTTGGAGCTGAGCAGAGTGCATTCTGAGATCTGGCAAAGGAGACTGCTTGGAAATTTGGGATACACACATTTTGGAAATTTTGGCTACTTTGATAAGCAGGATGATATCTTACAGTGTTGACATTTAATGTGTGAGCATTGGGCTACAAAAACTAACACCTCAGAGAAGAGGAAGAGCAATTCACACTTTCTCATGTCATGATTCCAGTCTTTCTGTGAACTAAGACTTCACTGCAATGGTCACATAGCATTTCCATTTTGAAATTTCCTTTTGATGTATTATCCTCAAGGGATACTGTAACAGATGGCTATTCAACAACTATGCAGTCTTCCAACCCAAACACCTTTATCCCCAGCTACACTTCAGAAATCAGTAAGGGAAAGTGTAAAAAATTACCATGAGTCTTATACCAGAAAGGGTTGTAAAATTCTGCTCCTAAATTAATACAAATCCCGTTCAAATTATTTTTAAAAGCATTCTACTCAGTATATACTCACCATGTTTTCAAAATTACCTTGCAGCTGATATTTTTCTGTTCATTGGAGATTGGCTATTTCTAAAATAGCCACTGATACAATTAATCCACTGAGTGTCTATATATCCTTCTCCCCCACACATTAACTTTTCAAAATGTATTATATAGAAAATATGAAAGTCCCATTTCCTGTTAAATAATTGTTGCTCATATGTTGTTCATATTTCTATAAGGACTAATGGTACTATCACAGCATTTTTCCTTCCAAACAGAGAGGTTAGCTTCTTTAATCAATTTTCAAGGAATTGTAATCAGGATGAAAGGTTTCGCAGCAGGAAACAGACTGACACAGAAATATTTGGGAAAAAAAAAGTCCACTGTGGGGAATAGAAACTAAAGAATAGATGGCTGCAAGTTAGTACATTTTTAATATGTAATATGTATGAATGTACATATCTCTAAAGAATAAGGAGCACTTTCAGTGACCAGAGCATGTGAAGTATTTGAACACTCTTCAGAGGAATGCAACAATGACATTAAGTTTTCTGGGGTTCTGGATAGTTATTTATGGAGGTTTAGGTAAGTGTATCCTAACATATGATAGAGAAGTGTATTTCATTTATGATCAATTAATCAGAAAGTTTTTTGAAGAGGACAATGATATTCTTTATATTTTTACAGGGCATAGTACAGCAATGACATAAATGTATGTTGCTCAATCTGACAGAATTAAAAGTGGGTGGATAAACTGAAAGAGCTATCTGTAAGATGCTTGTAAAGCATCTGAACAGCATCACACTAAAACTATTTCAGATTGTCTTGAAAACATGACATGAAAGCTGTCTGAAAAATCACAGACAAACTATTTGGATGGCAGCATGTCCCAGTATGAGAGGGTGATATTGGAGCCAGGAGAGGCTTCTGCAGGATGGTCCTCTGGCTTCTGCTGCTGGGAACTTCAGTGAAATTCTTGGAGAACTGAGGACCTCTGCCTTATACAAACACTGACTGACATTTTATTTACACTTCCAATCCTTCATTTGTAATAATGTAATCTGTAATGGCTTGTTTGTGTATAATTTATGTACTTTTATGATAATTATTTATTAAATAATAACAATAATTATTCAGCAAAATGTCCCAGATTAGAACATTCCTCCAAATTAACAGCTAAGATTCTAATGAAAGAAGAGGCCCTCAGCTGACTGCTGAGAAAATGGAAAATTATCAAACCTGAGATCAAAGGACATCTGATATTTTAAAAGGTCTGCCCTTCAAAGAGTAAAGGGGAAGCTGTCAGCTGCAACTGGCAGGCAAAGGCTGAAAAAAGCATCTGCATACAGTGGAGAAATAGAATGCACTTAAAAATTACTGGGAAATCCTAAGTACAGTTAGAGCAGGATTCATGCATGTCTCTATTTTGGCTGCTGTGGCACCAATAGTAAAAACTGACAAATTGTTACTAATAAATCCTACTTAGTTAAGAAGCTGCTGCTTCTCTGTCCCCAGACTACTATCAATCACGTGCCAAATGACAGGGATAAACTCAAGGGATTGAAAGATAATTTTGAATCTATGTATCAGCTGGGAGATCTGGGCAATTTCCAACCTACTATTTCAAGGCAAGTCTAAGATAGGCAAAATCCCATTCTTATGGCCATGGGTATATAGACCTCAAGGAGACTGCAACACATCCCACAGTGGATGATCAGGAGCTCAGGAGTACTGGGATGCCCCAAATTCCAGATCCAACCTCAGGTGACAGCACATCTAAAGGCCTGAAGAGTCATGATTAAAATCATCTCTCAAACTACTTTGTGCTTTTTTGATTGTAAAGAATCCCCAGGTCACTGCTTATAAAGATGTCAGAGATCCAAACTACATGTTGGCATTACAATTCATGCCTAATATTAATTATTATAAATTTTATAAAGCATAGAAGATGTGTACAGTCTATAAAAGATTCCATCATCTTAATTCTTTGTTTTCTATTTCATTCTTTCCTATTTAAAAAACAAAACAAAACAAAAAAAAAAACAATACAAAACAAAACAGCAAAAACCCCCAAAACAGATGATGTTTATATAAGGCTAACCATAAAATAACATAATTTGGTATCTGAACAGACAAGGCAAAGATTTTGTCGGAATGAAAAGAGATCCCAAGGCAGAAAAGAAGGCATAGCAGCACAGAGGAAGGAACAAAATCAAACACTGGAGCTGCACAGCTGTGAAAATCAGAGATAGCTAAAGCTCAGCAGCATGCAGCAAGAGCATAGATGGTACAGAGATTTGCACTGAAAGATGAGGAGCTCTCACTTGACAAAGGGAAAAAGCACAGTTGAGTGGAGATCAGGAGTATTCATTCCACATGATGTAGGCTTTAGTTATTATTTTGTAACATTTGTGGTTTAACCAGACTCAGTATAAGATATTTGTTCCTGACCTTTGACGTTTGTAATTATAGAAAAGATTAACTGTGACTGAGGCTGCAAACAATATTAACTGAATGAATTCAGTTAAGTTTTGCAAGGGCAAACAGATAGTCTAGAGCCCTGCATAATCTAGGAACATGGGCCAAATACAAGAAAATGTGAAGCCAGCCTTAAAAGTGCATCACATTTCCTTAGAAAAACAGAAATAAATACTTCCTGAGATTAACCAAGAAAGTGGTACTATAGAAAGGAAAACAGAATTTGTTTCTGTTGGCAAATTATATTGAGTTTACCTGACATGCAACAATGCCAATACAATATTTCAATTCTGTGTGTACATGAATATCAAACTTTGCAGCACTTAAAAAGTAGGCATCTTCCTTACTTAGCCTTAGTATAAGTACTGCTAGAAAACTGGCTGCAGGTATAAACAGCTTGCCAATGGAAAGGCTGACAGTGCCATAGAGATGGGATTCCTCTCATCTGATAGGAGCTGTCTAACCTGTATTAGTCACTTAGTGTCCTGTATTGTTCATGGCACTTGTGGAGGATGATTCATCCATCTGTCTAAAATCTATGTTTTTTGATGGGATGAATCACCTCCTAGAGGTGTCATAGTTGAAAAGCAGATCCTAGATGACTAGTTGAACTTAGTGCTCAAACTCTAAACAGCCAAAGTAACGTAATGTACCAAAGCAGAAGCCTGTGACACTTATAAATTATAAAAAAATAAATCAGGATATAATTAATATTCTTTGCCTTGAACCCAAAAGTAATCCAACCACAAAAGTGTAACTAGCAACAGTATATAAGTATTTTGTGACTGTGAAAACATAGCCAAACACACTGTGCCTGCATGTCATGTAAGTATGTGAGCAATGTGACTACCAGAGGAGCAAACAGTGGACTTGGAATATAGGAGACTCCCAAGTGATTCTAGAGAGCAAAGGACTGCAAACAGACACCCTGCTGAATATGAAAGAAAAATGAAAGGCAAAATCAAAAATCAGACAAATATGATGGAATTTCCCTTTTGGGAGCAGAACAAATGTTTCATGAGGGGAAAAAGGCAAAAAAATAATTAAAACTAGTGTTAATATTTACTTGGACAAATAGAATGTTGTGCAATATCACTTGAATTAAAATCAAGATTGTGAATAGAATAGAATAGAATAGAATAGAATAGAATAGAATAGAATAGAATAGAATAGAATAGAATAGAATAGAATAGAATAGAATAGAAGAATAGAATAGAATAGAATAGAATAGAATAGAATAGAATAGAATAGAATAGAATAGAATAGAATAGAATAGAATAGAATAGAATAGAATAGAATAGAATAGAATAGAATAGAATAATTTCAGTTGGAAGGGAGCTACAATGATCATCTAGTTCAACTGCCTGACAAATTCAGGGCTGACAAGCATGTTGTTAAGGGCATTGCCCAAATGCCTCTTAAACACTGGAACAAGCTTGGGCCACTGACCACCTCTGTAGGAAGTTTGTTCTAGTGTTTCACCACCCTCTGAGTAAAAAAATGCTTCCTAATGTCCAGTCTAAACCTCATCTGGTGCATATTTGAACCATTCCCACATGCCCAGCATTACTCTGTCCTAGGTGCAGAAATCAGCATTTTGTCTTGTAAAATTTCATCCCACTAATCATATATCAGTGCTCCAATCTATCTAGATCCCTCTGCAAGGCAACCTGTCCCTCAGGAGAGTCAACAGCACCTCTCAGTTTGGTATCATAAGAAAATTTGCTAATGGTGCATTCAACTCCAGCATTCAGATTGTTGATAAATATATTGAACAGAACTGGCTCCAGAATTTAACCCTGAGGAACACTGCTGGTGATTGGTCACCAGCCAGATATAGCCCCAAAATAGCATAAAAATACCAAGCACAAAGAGGGAAGATGGAGAAGAAGTAAGGCAAGCCCACTAAATAAGTGTAAGCATAAAAACTATCAGTTTGTATACTTAGTACTGATGATTAATAATGTGTAAAAATGAACCATTAGCATGAAGTGTGCTGTTAATGAATGAGTTTAATAAAGCTTTGTTTTAGAGTTTAAAACTGGCCTGATGTGTCAGCTTAAAAATACATCACAGCAATCTTTAATTCCCTGAAAAATACAGAAATATATACCTATATTTGAATCTGGACACATATTGAGTTGCAACAGTAATGTGCTTTATGGTAGATGACTAACAAAATTAAACACTCAAGTTCTTAACAGCGAAAGTTGCATACAGGCTTACCTTACTGAAGGACTTGATATTTTTTTAAATATCAGTATATCAATATAAGGATTCAAAACACTTTCAAACTCACAGTCTGAGATATCACCTTCTTTACCTTTGTGAATTTTATACAGTAGGAGTGGTAGCAGTTAGATTAGATCAGTGTACAAAATTTCACTCTATGCCAAAAATAACAATAGCATCATAGAACATTCTTAGTTAGAAGGGACCCAGGAGGATCACTGAGTCCAACTCCTGATCCCACACAGGGCAACCTCAAAGTTAAATCATATATCTGAGAGCATTGTCCAAACATTTCTTGAACACAGACAGTCTTGGGGCCATTATCACTTTCTTTGGAAGAGTGTTTCAGTGTTTGACCACCCTCCTAGCAAAGAACTTTCCTAATACCATTCTGAACTTCACTTAATGCAACATTAAGCCATTCCCTCACATCCTATCATTGAACGAGAGAGGAGATCAGCACCTCCCTCTGCTCCCCACCATGAGGAAGTTGTAGACATCAATGAGGTCACCCTTCAGTCTCCTCTTCTCTAAGCTGAAAAAAACAAGTATCCTCATCTCCTCTTCATAAATCATGTCCCCTAGTCTGTTCACCATCTTTGGTGTCCTCCTTTGTGCACATTCTAACATTTTTATATCCATCTTATATCTTGCAGCCTAAAACTGCATACAGTACTTGAGTTGATGCTTTACCAATGCTGTGTAAATTAATGTTGATGTGAATTTGCAAATATAAGAAAATGTTAAGGTTTTAAAAACATGACCCAAAATTATTCCTAAAGGTAGGTAATTTTTACAAGACTGTATCTCCCATAGTCACATTTTCCAATGCATGCTGTTGCATCTTTTTATTTATGTAAGAAGAAGTATGTTTGGAAGCATGCTAAACAGAATTAAGAAAATGATTGCAAGTTATACTTCTCCTTTGAAACCTCATCTCACTTAAAGGTGTAAGCAAATCTGGACAAAATTGGTTATCTGTGAACATCTGCAAACTTCATTGAATATGGACAAATCTCAAAAAAATTCACACAGTCACAGATAAAATGAATTTTTTATCAGAACTTACTTATTCTGATATAGCTAAAATCCATGTAAATTAACAATATTGTTAAAATTAAAACACTGCTAGGATATTTAGAACCTTTTTTTAGAACTTTTAGAAGACAAAAAGCAAAAAAGTTGAAAATTTAACATTTGATACTTTACTAAAATGTTACTACTGCATATCTCCAAAAAACAGAATTTTTGCAAAAATTCTTAATATTTGTATCAAGAAACATTGCCTCTCTTATGTTTTCATTCTTCTAGGAAATATATTTTTTAATTCTAAACTGAATTTAAACAGGAAACATTTTCCAATATATGCAAATCCAGCATTATCACACTGTGCATTGGTAAATAATATTTCAGTAGATGTAAAACTGCAGCAACAGCAGCATAAACCTCCTATACAACTGAGATAAATAAATCTCTGGAGAAGGCAAAATATTCTTTTCTATTGCTGTAAATATGGAAGTGTTTTGAACTTCTGAACTGAGATTTGGTTTAGGAAAATGCTAAGTGCCTACTTTCACTATCAGCTAAGATAAAGGTTTAGTATGAATCATGTGCACTTTAAACAGTACTGACAGGAACAATGTATTATTAAGCATTGAACTCTGCCACGGCAAATAATATTTATCTTACAAAATATAACTAGTGACTGACATTTTCTATATTAATGTCATGTTTCATCATTTTAGAAAATGTATTTTCTTAATTCCTACAGAGTGCCCAAGGTGTAATGAAGCTTTAGCAGATGTGTGAACATATACGCTCTGTTCTGAATATCTCACAGAGTGACTCACATTGGAAAATATAAACTTAGGGAGTCAAATGTGATACAAAAAAGGGGAAATTAAAAAGTAGCATAAATATCTGTGTCCTGGTTTCAGCTGGGATAGAGTTAATTTGCACAAGAAGCTGGGAGTGGACAGTCAGGACAGCTGACCCAACTGTCCAAGGGGATATTCAACACCATATGACATCACACTCAGCATATAAACTAGGGGAGCAGGTCGGGGAGAGAAGGGGTCATGTCTCAGGAACAGGCTGGGCATCAGGTTCCAGCTGGTGAGCAATTGCATTGTGCATCACTCATTTTGTATACTCTTTCATTAGTACTATTGTTATTATTATTTCTTCTCTCCATGCGGTGCTTAGTTGCCAGGTGGGGTTAAAGTGTGACAATCTATAATGCAAAGTCACAGGGTAAAGCCAAAAAAGTGACTCTTCGGAGAGAATCTAGTGGAATAAACTAAGAGCCATTGGTAATATTTGAAACTTAGTCCACAAGTACCCTGAACCTCTAACAGCTCAAACTGAATTTCAAATCTCAAGGTCTGAGAGCTGCTACTTCCATTAGGAAGAATGAGGAGTGTTTCTCAAGGAACAGTTAGACAACTGAGCTCCCTTGCTGTACTTCCATTTCAGCAATTCAAAGCACTGAAGAGAAAAAAGTAAAAAGTAAAAAAAAAAAAAAAAAAAAAAAAAAGACTAGTGGATTCAGAAAGCTGGTTACTAATAAAAAAGTCAAGTAATGACATACATATGATTTTACAAAAAACAAGATTGATTTCTGTTATGAAGATAAGAAATGCATGAAGTTCACTGTAAAAAAAATAAGAATGTATTTTCTTTTGTTCTTGGAAAAAAAAGGAGAAAAATGTGAAGGGAAGGAGACAGAAACATGGGGAAAAAAGTAAAAAGTGGGTTAGGTATTTTTGTAAGTGCATGCCTCAAGAATGGGTCTTAGGTTCAGAGTTCACTGGACTTCAATAAATGTCCTGATTTTCTGTGGAAGATTCATCAGTGGAAAGAATCAGGTATGTAGCTTTACTGAAAGTTAGACCTCTTATTAAGTGCCTCCTTACAAATACAGATTTAAATGCACATCTTACCTTACCTCTCCGTTATTTATAAAATCTTTTTGCACAGTATTTTTTTGAAAGGGCATTTTTGAGCTTTTGGGTAAGCATTCTTAAGCATTTTTAGTTTATCAAGATTTCCAACCCTATTACAAAAATAGTACATACACATTTCAGATGCACGGCAGACCACAGTTCTTGCCTTGGGACAGTCTATTAGCTTGCACTTGAAGGCAAACACTAGGAATTTGACAAATGTGTCAGAAAAAACAAGAGTGAGATCATTAAATATGTATATATATATATATTTAATGCAAGATTAATGCGGCAGAAAGGTGCTAATTTGACAGTTGTCAAGTGTCAGCTCCACAAAAAGGTAAAGAACATGCATTAGCAATGCCAAATCTACATGGAATTTATACTCTCTAGAGCATACAGAAATTGCCACATTCAGTAATGAAAAATAATTCAGTATCTGTAGTGCTTTATTTCTTTGTCTTCTCTGTGGAGATCACTAAGAGTGCAACACAATGCTAGCTTTATATTTGGTGATCTTGAAAGTTTCATATGAACTCAGTTAAAAGATCAGGGGTTATTTAAACAAGAAAGCACCTTCAGCATGAAATGTCTTGCAATCTTAAAATCTTTTACGTCTTTTATACATGAGGTAAGTGTTTTAAAACCTGCTATGCCTCTCACATAGTTTTTGATGGTTTTGTCTGTATGCTTGTTTTCCCACTGAAATCTCTTGCACACATTTTCACAATCCTTTCAACATACCTTCTATCATTATACTAGCTGAAATATCTGTCTTTGTGCTGTTACTAAATATGCAGTCCTGAAGGGCAGCTGCAACTGCCTACTCACACACTGCAATAGCACTGAACTCAGTCGGGATGTTTTTTCAAGTGCTTTGAAATACCTTGAAAAAGAGAAGGTATTATAGAAAAGCAAACTCTTTTCTATTTCATCCATGTAAACAGAAATCTATAGTGTCTTCTGCTGTGAACGAACAAAGGCTGCTGGGTGTGACAGATGAAATGCTTTTCAGGAGACCTATCATGAGAGTGAACCCTTTCAAATGTCTCTACATTTGCTCAGATGCTCAGGAAAAAAAGTGGCCATGAGTATTCATACAGCTTATTTCAAAAAAAAGAAGAAAGTTAGGATGAGTAAGACATCAAACTAGATGAGATTACACATGGCCTGAAAGACACTTTTGTACTTAATATCAAACAATTCTGCAATCCTTACCTCAGTCTGTGACTAAGTGTGAAAGAGTGTATACTGATAGGACTGAATTATGATTAAAAATATAACAAAAAGCCATAATCATAATACAAAAATTTATATATTTTTTTCATAATGACAAATAAACTTTTGAAAATAAATTAAACAAACAAAAAGCATTTAGCCTAAGAGACTCTTCATGAATTTTATTCAGGTAGTCTTATATAAGTTGTTACTATTAGTAAATATTTTTCCCTTTACATAACTGGATCAGCAATGCCACGCTACGTATATTTCTGGTTAATTACCCAGGACCCTAAGGGACTTTGGGTTTACAGTTTCATGCTTGATATTGTACTTATAATCAACTAAAACAACTGCAAATATATTTGCAATTTGCCAGCTGTTTTCATTTTTAGCTTGCAATGCACAGAGGCTGTGAATTATAATTAAGAGTTCAGAAACTATGAGCATTTGTGATGTACACAACTGAAAGGATGCTAGGGAATGTATTCCACTTGTGGTATGTAATCCTTTTTCTTACTGTGAAAGCATATGCAATCAATTGTGAGTTTTAGAATTAGCCCTAAGTACTGAGAGATGTTCCTCACTTGCAAAGTGTTACCTCTGACTATGGTAGTTTGAAGGGCAGGTTCTTACTATACAAACAGAAAGATTAGTTCTTCATCTACGTATTTAGCATTTATGTGCTACAAACCAACATCAGAATAGCAGAGGACACCTTTAAATATCAAGCAAGGACAAGATTCTTCTGGTGCATGATTGTGTGACAAAGATATGATCTCATTCTCTGAAGACTCTGCCAGCCCTGGGCAGATGGAGCATGGCAGGGTGAGCTCTGTGCTATCCCTCGCTGGGGAGAGTCTGTGGTGCTATAAGCCTGCAGCATAGCGTCAGCAGGGATGGAGGCCTGACCTCACTGAACTCTTTGGCGAAATTCCCAGTTAGATCCACAGAGACAAGATTTTTCCCAAGTTTTTACTACTTTAACATACTGTACAGACTGGATACAATATCAACCCATTCTAGCTTATAAATTATTTTTTTTTCTCTGACTTAGGTAATAAAGCTATTGTAAATGTCCCAGACCTCAACAGAGTTAAACTATTTGTAAAAGTGTAATATATCTTTATATCTATATAGGATAGAAAAATGCAATGCAAAATTCTCTGAATTTGCTCAATGTTATCAATACACTGTCACTGAAAGTCCACTTAATGCTGGAGCATAATTTTCACTTTTACTGAAATTGCAAGATGATAAGAATACTGTGAAAAAAGACGCATCTTTTCCCAGTTCCAAATTTAATGGAAAACAAATCCTGAGTTTTCCTTTGGTTGCAGATAAGACATGAAATCTAAAGCTACCAGTCATTAATGCTATGTAACACTTACTCTACAAAAAGTTTGAATTAGTCTCCAGAAAGCTGGCACCATTCCATTTTAAAGACATCATTTAATTTTTTATTTCAAAACCTATAAGCAGCATCTCTGTATTCTTTTTTATATGAAACTTTGATAGCTTTAGTCCCTTATGAATCTCATTTTAAAATACATGCATTTAAATGATGATTGAGACTTTCTCCAGAGAGCTAGAAAGAAAGGCTTTAAAGTGGAATTCTGACAGAAGAATAAACTTAATTTTTTTATTCCCAAGATAACTGAATCTTTTATGGATATCACTGGTATCTGCTACTCTCTCTACTGGTAGACAGAACTATTTCTCCATAGAGTATATATTTTTCTTTTCAGAAAAAGCACCTAGCTGTTCTGACAAAAAAGTCTCTGAAGAATAATCAAAACCCATTTTTATCAAATGTATCAATGCTTTGTCTCACCTAAAGGTGTTATACTATTGTTAGCTTTGTATAATTAGTGTTTGTTTCTGCAGCAAGACACTATCGAGAGCACAAGATCATAATGATCAATAGTGAAACCATCATGTGCTAGAGAAGTCAGCATATTATTAAGTCCTGTTGAAAAAGGAATAAAATTTGCATATATAGAGATTTATAATGTTGATGTTTACCAAGTTTATTTTACTTAGATATTTGTCATTGAGTTGGAAGAATTTATTCACTGGATTTTTAAATGGTAAGAGTAATATTTCTTTGGTTATGTATCATAAAGTCAAGTCAGATTTTCAACAGATCGATCATCTCCTTTAAATCTTGGATTCTGTTAAAATATGTCTGCTCTGACCACACATATTTTGACAAGAAAGGCAAAAATGCAGATTTGCAAAACTAGAAGAGATTGTACTACTTTATTTCTGAGGTTGTAAGCAAGAGATTCATTATAACTGGACCTACCTGGAGGTAACAGTACTCAAAGAATATTTGATATTTGTTTAACAATTGCTGTATAACGTATCATCTGTCTAGCCTATCTCAACTTTTCTGTCTATGTAGAACTTATCACAGGAAAAGAGTCAAAATTCCAATTATTTTCTGACTTTTTTTTTTCCTTTTTCAAAATTTTTTTGTAAAAACTCACTGAATAAGGTAAGTGGATGTGCTCTTTTCCTGTGTAACCCTGGGAACATGTTAGATTTCTTCAGAGTTCCAATAAGATATTTTCTTAAGAAACACAAATTTATGCTAGTAGAGTAAAAGCTTGCTGTAGAGGTTAAGTTTGGTTTCACAGAATTTGTCTCTCAGGTTATAATTTCAAAGGCCTAGTGTGCTATTTGGGCCAGAGATCTTTTTGATGGATAAAACCCTAATAACTTGAGACATAGCAACACGGTAAAGATAAGGTTACTGTGCTGTTCTAGTTCAGGTTGTGTGAGATTCAATAAAAAATCTGCAAGTCATGGAGAATGTAAAGGCTCAGCTGGCAGTCAAAAATTTCTTTCTTTTTTCCCCTGTGAATTCTGCAGCTTTTTTCTATATATAAGCAGTCTATTGCAGTGTGATGAAGAACTAAGATTTCACACACTTAAAGACAAGAAGTGCTAAATTGAAATGACATGGTTCCATTGCTAGTTTACTGCTGAAGTAATCCAAATACCTTTTTAGTTTTTGTTACTGTCAAATTAATTTGTGTAAAATGTGCCAGGAAAGAACTCTGAAAACAAACCAAGGAAGATAGAGATCATACATTTTTCTTCAGTTTTACTGCACGACTTACTTCAAGCTGCTGCATTTCCTAAGACTTCAAAGTAAAACACAGATGTGAAATAAGGCCTTCCATATAGCCCACACTACATGTAAATTCAAATATAAATGATCAAGACAATATATTTATTATTTTCTTTTTTAAAGATATAGTTCAAACTTGAGATGAATGCTACAAAAGAAAAGCAAGGTTTGCTTCTGCTATTACGTGAAACACACCTTATTCTATTTGATGAATTGATCTTAAAAATAACTTTTGATTTGGCAAAAAGATATTATTAGAATCTTTCTTGAAATTAGTGCCTAGTTTTCTCAGCCACAGCAATCCTTTCCTATCAACATTAATAAAACCTTTCTCTGGTATATCCAGGAAGGGAATTATATTTCATTCTGTATTTATGGGTATGAGAGAACTTTAGTTTATCTGTTCAGTACCATCCTGGATGACTTCTTTGTCCTAACTCAAACAGAAGAAAACAGAGAACAACACTGTGATAAAGATAATTAGAACGAATCAGGAGAGTGAACATAACATCAAATGCTTGCTGAAGCTGTCTGGAATACCAAAGGAATATTTTCCAGGTGCTAGTTTTCCATTCAAAAAAGCAGCCTCAGAGGTCATAAGGACTTCACAGAGCTAAAGATACTCCCTAGAGGAGGATATACAGAAATACCCTGATAGGCCATTGGCAGCAGCATCTCTGAAAGAGAAAGGTGGCCTAAAAGCAAACAGATACAGCCCTGTCTGCTTTGGCCTATGTGCAGTGGAAAGTAGACAAAGTTTACACTGGAACATATTTCAAAGGGAGACTGAATATTACAGAAGGAAATAAATATAAACTTCATGGTACAAACTTTTTTGCCTGGTTCCTACAGACCCACTGAATATGTGAATAATGCTTTACCTTCTAGACATTGTTTTTCAAATAGTTGAATCTGTCCACCTCTAAACTCTTTAAAGACAGCCCACTGGCTATTATATGCTAAAAAATAGTAATTGCAGCCCAGAGATCCCATCCAAGAGCATTTAGATCACCAAGTTTTTGAAGGCAATATATAGCTGTATAAAGTTCCTCGTTATTGACACAGTAGTGTCATAAATTTATATACTAACATTCAGAAAAACATATATGCACAACAGAATGACAATGACGTAGTTTTAAGTTAATGCAGTAGCGTAACAGATTTTGGAAATCTTGCTGCAATATTAAATGGATTACGAGGACATGAATCCTAGCTCTGAGAGCAGAGACTTCAAACGTCACAGCCATGAATCTTCTAGGGCCCAACCTGGGAAGGGGCTGAGTACCATTCTTCCTGAGGCTAATAGGCTTGGACTGTGCTCAGCATGATAAAGAAGGTGATTTTGTATGACGGGCAAGATGTCCATTGTTTAAGAACATAAAAAAAGGCTTTACTTTAAAAATGGGCTTGTTTCTGATTAGACAATTGCAGAACTTTGTTTTTAACTTACATACTAAAACCAATTTCTTAGGCAAGAAGGTTGCATTGTACAAACATACCTGATTTGCAGTGGTATGTGTACAACTTAATGGGGTTAACAATGTTGCTGACTTCAACGATACCAGTAATTCCTAGCACTCAGCAGTATAAGAAAAGAATGAACTACAGATTTTAAATAAACACATTTACCACTGCTGCTACTTGAAATTGAGATACTGTGACTTATGAAATATTTACAGGAAAACTCTCTCTAGGAATATCTAGCAGTAGATGGTATATAGAAAGATGCAAGACAGTCCTGAGTCAGATCCAAATTGAATAAAAGATATTTCTTCCTGACTTGCATTATTCAATGTAAGCATAAAGACTTAATTCTTCATTGGCATTTTTTCCCTGTTCAGTATAAATATTTGTTATTTAACAGTTAATTGCTTTGTAATACTATCAAACTTTTGCTCTTAATTCAAAATAAAATGGACACATTGAAAATTATATGAACAAAAATTCACTCTGATACTACAGACATTAATAGCTATCAGTAACTAGGAGGAGCAGACTTACTCTCTGCATTACTCCATTCACTAAGTATAATCAGATCTTATGTTACTTAGGGAATGTTTTGAGTTGTGACCTTACACCTCCATTGAAACAAGTAAAGTTTTGAGGGCCTCCCAAATTAACCAACAATAACTAACAGCTGAAAACATATAAGAGCTAACAGCATATTTAAGTACAGATCTTGTGTGTATCAAACAGTTTCTCAAATCCTATATTATAGGACTTATCAGAAAACAAACACATGTCCAAGTAACAACAATATATTGAGCTTGGCAAAGGGGACCATTTTATCTTTTTGCAGTTTGAGGATACAGAGACACTGCAGTTGCAGCAATTTCAAGAATCTTAGGAGGAACATGTGTACTTTCACTCCAAAGTACATGTCCATTTTGGTACTATTCAGTCTGGAAGAGTAATGCAGGCATTTGTGGTTTATCCTATATGTGAAAACCTACATTAGCAACATTTTGAAGAACAGGTTTGAATTAGTGGCCCATTGTTGTGACACCATTATAAAGTCCTCTTAATTAAAAAAAAAAAAAAAAAAAAGATTCTAGAATGTCTCTATCTAATCAATAAAATTGTGAAAAACATCCTTTAGCGTGTTCTTTTTTTCTGCCAAAGCCTCTCAAATGCGAAGGTAGCTATTACAATAGGTGGAGCCATAACCTGCCAAGCAGCAGTCATGCAGAATTTTGTAGGCAGTTACTTCTTCTGATCCCTCTGCTTTTTCAGTGTATTACACCTTGTTTTGGTTCTAGGCTCCTCCTGGCTTTCATTAGATATAGCATGTAATGGCCAAAATTCAATGTTGGATACCAGTTTCACATCTGTTACATAGTAGTCCAAGAGTCTGTTATTTTGGCATCTAAATTATACAAATCCTGTTTTTTAATAAGTTGCAAATTAAACCTGGGTTTTAATTTGTATAATATGAAAATATGTGAATATAATCAGGCATAACATAAAAATATTAAACTGCTAGCAAGTTAGGATTTTTAGACTTTCTGATATTTCTTTCATGAATTTTTAGTGAGAGGAAGCTGAGTTTTGGCTTTAAAACTTCTGACTGGCTTAACCACAAAAAAACCTGAGTCCCACTAAAAGTAAAATTCAGAAGGATTGTAGCTCTTCAGTTTCCTCTCTCGGCTGTGTATCAAGTCAAATCTATATTCTACAAACAATAACTCTGGAAACATTGACTAAAGGTTTTAGTAAGCTCTACCAATGTGGAGTATTGCATAAGTACTACTTAACAAACATTAATCCAATGACTGTAAAGCAGTGATTGCAGGGACCATTTATTATGATCTTAAGAAACACAATGGAGTGTCTCTTTCAGAAAATACCTGATAACTCATTTTACCATCATAAAATACTGAAAGGTTTGTTTTTGTTTTTGTTTTTGTTTTTTTTTCTTATTTCTTTGATGGATGCTGCACAGATTTTCATTATTAAAGTTGCATGACTTCCACCAGAATTGGAAATGTTATTTTGTGGAACAGTAGAGTTCGTTCGTTCGTTCGTTCGTTCGTTCGTTCGTTCGTTCGTTCGTTCGTTCGTTCCTTCCTTCCTTCCTTCCTTCCTTCCTTCCTTCCCTCCTTCCTTCCTTCCCTCCTTCCTTCCTTCTTTCCTAATTATTGATCCATTATTGATCCAAGATCCATGCTTGTGAAGTGCAAATTATGTATCATGTTCAGATTTCTAGCTTTGGTAGGAAAGAAATACCAGACCTTACTATCATATCATGTTAACTATTACCTTGGCTCCCTCCCACCCTCATATCAGCAACTGATATCTCACCAATATTCAGCTTACAAGTTAACATTTCCTAAAACTTGTGATCTGGCCTCTCTGTTTCAATAAGATATATTTTAAAGAAGATGACACATCATTGGCATAATCTCTAATACATACATATTTCAGAACAGTATTCATTAAAATCATATTGGGATAGATGCACTGGGGGGAAAAACAATTTTGCAATAAGAAAATGTGTTACTGAGTTAAAGATCTTGCAACTTGCAGGCATTTTAATGTATCAGTTATGTTCAAAGGTTTACACAGGACTTACATAAGAACATAAGAACAAATATTACAGTTATATAAATGGTACATAAGTGGAAGAAGAAGCCGTATATACTAACTGCACAGGAAGTACCATGGAGTTATTGCTATTTCATGCTGTTACTAATATCAGTTTTTGTATTATATACAAGTCTTTTCTAAATCCCGAGGTTTACAAGAAAAGAATTAAATCAATTGTACCAGTTCCTAGATCTGACAATGAGTTTCAGTAGCTCTTAATTGAAAACAACATAAAATGTCGAACCCTAGTAAAAGCTAATCTGCAGTGCCCAAATCCTCAGAGCAAGTAAATTAAAATAACTCTACCCAACTTTAATTAAGTGATATTGTCTCAAATAACAATCAAGGGAAAATGAATATATTCCACAGTTTATTTTGTAAACATATTTACTCTTCAGATGGTTGGCATTATTCCTCTCAGCACATGTAACATACTGTGGAATTTACCTCTCAAAAATGTTCTTACTTTTCTCTCCTGCAGTGAAAGGGAGAACAGACAACTTTAAATTCTGTTATTCTGAAAGTTCCTCTAGGAAACACCATGATTATGTTCATCAGAAAACTATTTTTATACTTTTATAGTTTAATTTCTTTAAAAAGCATAAACAAATCTGTCTGTTCTGTTTACTTTTATAAGAAAACATCCAGTTTGGAAAATGCTTTGATGGCTTTAATAACAAACAGGAATACCGTTATTGCCACAAAAAAAATTATGATTATTTAAAAATTTAAGATATTACTGAAATAGCTGTCATCCTAATGAACCACTAAAATCAGTAAAATTATTCAGTTTAAACTGGGGTGCTTTATTCATTAAGTTTTGAAAAATAAGAGAAAGAGTGAGAAAAGAAACAAAGTAAACAAAAAGGAGCAATACGAATCATGAAGTCCCTGGGCTTTAATAAGAAGTTCTTGTAGACTTAAAACTATATATACACAGACATTTCCAAGATCAGATTCTAGAAATGTAGCTCTAATTAAATATTTCTATGTGTTCCATAACAAACCTATAGACTTTGAAGTGCTGTTTCAAAAAAAAAAAAAAAAAGTGCATTGTTAATACATTAATATACTATTTGAGGAAAATCTTTCTTCTCTGCCCAGGCTGAACTTTAAACACATCCAAGTTAGGAAGATTCATGCTACCTAGTATACTTTCCAAACTATTCCTTTTAGAACAGAGGGAATACAGATAAAAATTTGCAGAAAATGCTTGCACAACCTGAAATGAAATTTGGTATACTTTATAATTCTCTGAGACAATGTAACAATAGAAAAGTGGTACTATAGTAGATAAATTTACCATTTTTCCACTCTTGATAAATGTGGTTCTGTCGTTGTTAACGCATAGGACAGTAAGCCAACAAAAGTTTGCTGTCCTATGTCCTAAACAGGACAGTTTACTCACAAAATAAAAACTGCTTTCATAGATGCACAGAATCATATAGGTAGGAAGGGACATCTGGAGGTCACCCAGTCCAACCTCTGTAGCAGGACCAACCTAGGTTGTTCAGGGCCTTGTTCAGTCAGATTTTTTTATTATCTCCAAGAATTAAGATCTTACAAACTTTCTGGGTAATCAATGTGTGAGTTCCCTCATAATGGAAAAAAAAAAAAAAAATTCCTAATATCTATTCAGAATTTCCCATGCTATGTCTTGTGCCTATTATCTCTTGTCCTACTACTCTGCATATATAAGAAGAGTCTGGCCCTGCCTTCCCTTTATGCTGTACTGTAGCTGAGGACAGTCATGACCTCTCCTTGCAGTCTTCTCTGATCACGGCTGAACCAGCCCCATTCTTGAAGCCCCTCCTCTACATCGTGTGCTACAGCTCCAACGCAGGGCCCTTTCACAGGTCTCAATCCCCTACATCATTGCAACTCTTGTGCAGGGAAGCCCCAAAGCACAGTACTCCTGAGTGCATGTGCACCAAGTAGATGGAAAAAGTCCCTTCCCTCAAATAATTTATAGAAGTATT
The DNA here is from genome assembly GCF_018691265.1 of Tyto alba. Classification (NCBI taxonomy): domain Eukaryota; kingdom Metazoa; phylum Chordata; class Aves; order Strigiformes; family Tytonidae; genus Tyto; species Tyto alba. Next base: position 60,055,032 of record NW_024881282.1, read on the forward strand.
GGTATTTCTATTAGTATTATTCATTTTATTTCAATAATGCTTTGCTCCTGGAATAAACAAACAGACAATTGTAAATAAATATATATGCATTAGTTTGGACATTCACTGCCAGATAAATATACACTCCTAACCTCCAAATATGATGTCACGTAAACAAGGTGCTACACTAAAATAGTCTTATTTTAGGATTGAGAGATTTAATGAGATGAGTGTTTATTACACCAAAGCATTTATCTTATTCAAAATGGTATCAGGTTATAATAATTTCCTATAATTCTGCAAACTACAATTTAGAACTTTATTTTAGCAATCAGTGACTGAGTTTTGGAAATGTTCCGTGTCCAAGAAAGTAAAAATAGAAAGAAACAAATACATCCAGTGGATTTTTAAATGATATCCTAGCAAATCTGAATATGAGTGCCAGTATGAATCAAAATTCTCTATACAGTTAAACCATAGAAAAGTCAGCAAAGATTCCTTGGTGCCTCATTTCCATTAAAACAAATAATTTATGTGATCCTATATAGAGAATACAATGTTATAAATTCTGTAGAGTGGTTATCAAATATAAGGGTATTTGAAGCTGTAACTTCAGAGAAATAGAACTGTAAGGAAACTGATGGAGAGGTATACAGGGTTCAGTAAATTATTATATTTAAATACTGAGTTGTTCAAATTAGTTAATTACAAGTGATGGCATGAATCTGACAGCTTTCTGATTTCTTCTAATATTTCATTATATCTAACATTGTTTCAACATTTTTTCCTGGTTTATTTCAATATAAGTGATGTCAAAAACAGGCATAGGCTGTTCAGCCTACCAGTGTGGTTGGAAAATCCTTTAAAGGTACTTGCGTTCAGAAATATTCACCAAATATTTGGATTAATAATTCATTGTACTTGAGTTTATTACATAAATCTGGTTCCATAAGCCGAAAGGGGAAAAACTTAATTAATGCTAAATAACAGTACCACTTCCAGGTGCAGTAATAGGAAAAATTAGCTAGAATGTGTAAAATGTTTGACATAACTAAGACAAAAAAATCCAAACTTTCTGCTACTTTACAAGTCCTCGTGTGCATTCCATTGCTAGGAAATAGCGTAGACTTAATTGAGAGCTTTTAGTCACATGATGATAGTCAGGCTGCTTGAAAGATTAATTTTTATGCATTGGTTTGGGCTACAGTCAGGCTAAATATTTTACTTGCCAAGAGAATTAGGACACCCATAGAGGACTTTTTATTCCCTATACTGCAAATTCAGTTAGTCATGATAATTTAATGGACAGTGAGACCACACAGTCTTATTATCGAGGCTCCCCTGCAGCAGCTCCTGGAGTGAATTGTCATTCTCAGCAGAGAAGCCACTATCCCAATTTGCATCTCACACATATTCTCTCAAAAGGGACAAGCATATTTAGCCTTCGAGGTTTATTTATCATCAGTCATAACAGATAATGTCCTATCCTTTTTATTCATCATAGACTTTTACAAGTTCAGGCTGTGCATGCATGATATTTACTACTGGTAGCTTCATGCTCCATATGCAAAATCTTTTTTCTGATTGTAAACAATTTTACCTATTTCATTTTTGCCAGTGGACAGGGATAAATATTATGGAATGCCATTGATTGCATATTTGCATTACACATCCTCTTTAAACACAGCTTAATTTCTTCTTTAACACCCAAGAGAAAAAGTAGAACTGCCACTGATCCCATGAGTGATGCTATTCTTCAAGGCTACATTTATACAGCAAAGTGAAGGTGCAAACACTGGTCACAGTGGTAGGAAAAGAAAGTAGAAGAAGCCGCAACATCAGCTAGCAAATTAATGCAGACAAGTCCCCAGTAGGTCATTCCCAGTTTTCACTGATTACTTTGCCATCACTGTCATTCTCACCTATGTTAACATTATGAGTGTACGCACAGATAGATGTTTTCTTGCTAAAATCACACTTCTGTTTCACAATGCTTGACTATCTCCTTTTCACTTCAGTCTAAACTAAGAAAAACAGGTTTTGGGACCCTGCTTTTCAAACTATTTGTCTTAAGCATCTCTGAATGTCGAGTTGGAGTATGGGGACACAAACGGGGTCAACCGGGTATTTTGAGACCTGGCAGAATTCTCTGTGGGAAGAGCGTGCCCTGCCTACACACCCTACTGCACAATTTTAACATGGTGCGGTTTAGCGTGCTGCTGTGAGCTGTTAAACTCTTCCCACCTTTTGCCTCAGAGGCTGCTCCATTTCAGGGAGATATGTGATTCTTGCACTAGTTTATATCTCATAAATGAAAGCTTCAGCAGATGGCAATATCATCACCAAGATGATGTGCACTTTTAGGACATGTGGCATTCTTTGTTTGCTATTACATAAGTAATCCAGAGCTGCGGAATGATATCTGCTGCTTCTTTCAACTGTCTTCTGAACCTCTCTTAAAAGAAATTAGAGCATATGAAGCAGGGCTATCCTCACAGGCTGCAGACCTCTTGGTTCAAATATTTCCTTTACCAGCAGCCACATGCTGCACTTCACTAAAAGTGTCTTATTTCAGTACAACTTATTGTTTAATTAACTTTTCATATTTTCTGGTTTTGACTACTTGTATCCACTAACAGTAGTTACAGAGAGAAATACCAAATCAGTTTAAGAAAATAATTATAATTGGCCACACTCCATTACTGTTATTAATTGAATTTGCCCATTGAGAGTTAACAATTAAACTATCTCTGTCTTATATCTGAAAGAGATGATGATAGCTTTTGAAAAGCAAATTAAAATAGCTGACATACTCAGCATATTCACTAATTTTGAATGTCATTTTAGTCTACAGAGTTTTCTAGTCACAGCCTACAGGTTTGTGCTGCTCAAATTAAAAATAGTTGAACAGACAGGAATGTTTTTCAGGTAGTTTATTGCATGAATTTACAGTGCAGATTTGCTTATATCGATAATCATAAAAATTGTCTCTACACTAATGCTGACTAAAAGGAATTTACTCATTTGAAGCTTATGAATGTAAAACTTTTGTTTAAACAAAAAGCCAGGCTCAGGTTCAACGGGATTTAGTCCTGAGAGGAAAAACATTAAAAGATAGATGTATTTTTAGCAAAAGGATTAGGATAAGGACCTGTCTGAGTCAAGAAGATATTTTATGACAAGGTACTCAACCTACCTGTGTCTCAGGTTTCCCAGGAAGATAAGGAGGATAATAGCCTTTTTGCCCTTACACTGGATTGTGAAGCTTAACTCATAAAGAGCCTTATGCAAAGCCATTACAGCCAATAGAAATATTTCATTGACCTTAATGAGCTTTTGTTCAGGTCCTTTACAAGACAGCTGAAAGACTGCCATTGACTTCAAGCTCTAATTTTATAAATCTCTTTCATATCCTCAGCTTGGAGGCATTTGGAACCATATAAATGTAGTAATAAGAGTATTATATTTACCAAAGAAATCTCCATAAGAAAAAATAGAACTTTTTTTTTTTTCTTTTTTTAATTTTGAGAGTGCTATTCATTGCATATGTGTACATCCAGGAATATATATATACATCAGTTACTGTACACACTTATTAATAATTGTTTCTTAGATATCCTTACATGTTGGTTGCATAACCATTTCTGCACTGCTGGATATCAACTCTACACATTTAATCTGAACAAAGTACAGTTTATAATGACTTCTCCTTGATTTAGCCAGAGTGTCAGATGCAGAATAAAAATTGTCACTTTGTTTTTGTGCTGGTATTATCCTGGCTGTGCAAGAAAAGAGAATAACCGATCTGGCATAAAGTGAACCCTTTAAGAAATTTGAAGCAGCAGAGGAGTTTAATACTTGATCAATTCTTTATAAAGTGTCTCCTACATTTCTGACCTAAGAAAGCTTCTAAGCTATTCATTATTACATTCCTGTAGCGTGCCAATGAAGGAATGCTAAGCTAATATCATAAAAGCTTGAATTCATTCTATACGAATTTGAAAACTGTAATAGCCAATTGAGTAGAAATCTATATTCTAGTCCAGGTAATTGAAATAAATTTCCACAGATATGTAATTTTTTATCCCCTTAAATAATAGTAAAAAGATGCAAGTTCTCTGAGTATTTATTGGCTTCTATTCAAAACAGCTATTTTCAACATTATGAATGGCTGACATGACATATTTCCAAACCTGAAACAGCACTATCAAAGCAATAGTATTATATAACACCTACCATTCTATATTACAGAAAGCATTCTTTTTTTAAAGACAATATACAATAAACATGCACTACTTAATTTAGTCCAATATTCTGGGAAGGTAATTAATCTTCAAGTTTTGATTATATAGAAAGTTAACAGCATTTCTAATTCAGCACTATCCACAGATGCCCTATTATTTTTGTAATATCAGTTAAGATATTAAATTTATTTAAAGACACGACTAAGCAGAAAGGAAATATTAAACCTTCACAAATCTTAGTTAAAACATTTTCATTTTATTTACACACTTCAGGAAAGTGTCTTGCTATGCCTTAACATTCCAATTTTAGTCCTATAAAAAACATGCAATAACAAGAGATAATACAGTTTATTTTATATTATTTTTATGAAGTAAAGATAATTTAATCTGCCAAGGTTTTACATTTTAGAAATTCATATCTCTCCAAAGGTGCATCTAATTTAGAACTTGATTAGTATCAGGGTTTTTGCTTTATCAACCTAACCCATTAGGCCACTACACATATTGTTATTCTCCAAGAGAAAAAATGATTCTAACATCTGTTCTCAATCTATTTTTTCATAATTTCCTTTTATGCCCCATGTATCTCATTAAGATCATCTACAAAACATTACTGTGTCTACGCTATATACGCCTTTCTACTATAACTTTGCATGAAAATTGAAAAAAATGTAACCTACAATATAATCCACTTTAAAATGACACTATTTTTTCTGAATCTTTTAATCCAAGAAAGTATATCTGGTTTTACAAGTCAGAACTGTGACACAAGTAACATTTACCCTAACCTCTTAAGTGACCTATATTCTAACAGAGAAAAATGGGTTTATGTCTTACCACTGTGCAGTCTATTTCTTATGACTGCTGCAGTCTTATGAGAGAAAAAGTCTTTAAGAACATATCTTCTAAATGGTTTGAAGAGAGTGATTTTAATATTTTAATTCGCTTGTACAAGTGGTCTCCAGAGTACAGCAGACAGAGGGGTAGAAAATGACCCAGTAGCCTAAAATCTAATGTTTGTAGAATGGAAAAGAACCTGGAGTCCAGTGTGCCCTTCTAAATACACTTTCCATTTTCTTCTACAGATGAAAGTTTTCTATATCTTATTATTCTCGAGCTAGTTTCCAGTCCTGTCATCTCTTCTGCCCCCTTTTGCCTGCGTTCAGTGATTGCTGTTGTAATTTAATTTCAGAGGAAAATGCCTATTTACAGAGACTTGACCATACTGTATTCATCAACACAATACAAAGGTCATTCTTCCTAAAGAAAGATAAATTATTCTCTGTCAAAAACTGTCTTACTAGCTCTCAAAAGGTGCCACTGCTGTAAGAAAAGTGACATACTATCCATTGTTAGCTAGAAGCTGATGGCTAATATAAGGTCAAAGCCTAGTGAAGCCAATTTTCCAATATTTATAAACATCACTGATTTGAGTAAAAATCTGATGGTATTTAGACTTATCCCAACATGCTATCTTGAATGAAAGCTGCTTTGTGCCTACCTTGAGGATTTTACTTTGTACTAATTTCTGTGTGAACTGCTGTAAATCTGAAACCAACACCCAACTGCTAAAGTTTTCTTATGCTACACTGTCAATTTGTAAGTGAAAAGATTAGTGGTTTTATGACTAAGATTTATCTTGGGAACAGAAAGTGAGACAGAAATGGAGAAGCCTACTAACGGAGGAAGGACATACCTGCACAGGGTGGACTGAATTAAATCCTGCAGCAAAGAACCTCTAAAACTAGATGTTAGAAATCTTAGAAGATAGTAGCAGGAAAATAATAATGAAAAATAACAAGAAATGCAAGCACAGAAAAAATGAGACAAAACAAAAGAGAAGCAATGGCATCATTTACTCCAAACCAGACAGTAGGACTTTTTTGCTTTTCCTGAGAACAAATTATTTTAAGTCAATAATTGGGCTAAACTTCCAGAAGTCAGACAAACTTATAAGGTCCTTGCTGTCATTAATTCAGTAAGAGTCAGTGAGGTGATTTCTGTATGAAATAGGTTTGAAATGCATAATAGTGGAAAAATCCACCCTTGACAACTTCCCTGTAACAACCAGTGGGTTTTTTTAATAATATTAAAGAGCATTCTCTCTTAAAGACATGTGTCAAAAACCTGCATATGGAATAGGGCAAAAAAGGATTAGTATTTCCACGGTAGAATGCATAGCTTATAAAACTATTTTCTGCATGCTAGATTAAGTTAAAACAAGAGTAAGAATCTACACAAAGTGTAACAAAACCAAAACCAAACTAAAACTGGAATGCAGAGAAAGCATTTACTGCCTTCCTGATGAACAGACGCACACTGTTACCAGTTAAGAGACAGAATTTTCAGCTTACATTTTGTCTTTATTCAATATGAAAATGTCTCTATAAAACGAGAATGTAAATATTTATTTTTTAGGAAAGTTTTGAATTATCTCTACCATTATCCACAGACCACTTTAACAGTTAACACTTACTAAGCACAGTTACAATTTCCTAATTCTTTATCCCAAAACTGGTACAAAAGCAAGACGGAGCTCCTGGGAGGGAGCCATTCGAAATTACATCAGCTGGCAACATGTCCTCAGGGAGCATCTGTCAGCTACAGGGAGCTTGCTCACCCTCTGGCTACTCCTCCACTACATCCCTTCAAATTTAAAATCTCTACCACTTATTCTATGTGAAGGAATTAAAAGGAGTCTTTATTCTTTTTATGATAGATAAGAGCAAACTCAATCTCTCCTGACCAAGATATTTTATAAAATCTAATAATTCTCAGAAAAATACAAAAAAATACAATCACAATCAATCTATACTTGCTGTGTTGCGCAAATGACCCAGGAGACATGCACTGATTTTCAGTTGCAAAGTGTAAATGATAGAGAGAGAATTGACTTACCGGGCCAAAAGCATTGCTGTCAAAGCTGTGTCCGTGGTGATCACCTTCTACCCAAATGTGTCCATGTGGAACTTTCACATACTTCTTTTTGTATCCAATGGTTCTAAAAAGAATTGCAAAAAATGGCTAGTCAGTTAAAATTTACAATGTTGTCAATGTTGTGTTAGGAAAATTCACATATTTATGGTTTTGGAATTTGACCTTGCACACCATCCAATACTTGCTATAAAAAAACCTGTGCTGAAGTCCTTTAGACTTCAAGAATGTTACTCAAATCAAAATACATAACAATTTTGCATGAGCTACTGGCACTATCAGAGCCTGTTTACTACACTGTTTTGTCAGAAATCACATCACAACAGGAAACAAGACTTTTCAGTTAAATATAATTTAGGGATTCTTATTTCCATCTCTGTAGTAATAATTCTTTGAACAATCAGATTTTATCTCAGGTGAATGCCAGTGGACCCATGTTGTGGTCACATAAAGATATTGAGAATGTTTTTCTTCTGGGGTAGCATTAGGTACTCATCAAAAACAGTCTGGAGTATCTGAACTGGCCTCTGATTCAGAGCTTGGATTCCTGTAATGATTAGATCCTGGGGGTAGGATTTCTTCAGCTGTGAAACTAAACAGGATAAACTTAAAGGAAACCTCTAAGAGAAGGCCAAGGGTAGCAAAAAAATTATATTGCTGATTCAAACCATTCTCCATAGAAATTCACTGCTGAAGCAGTGCCTCAGCATGCCCTGCTATCACAAAAATGACAAAATAGAGATGAGTCCTAAAGCTGAGGTGCAGTGTATGCAAAATTCCTGTATTTAGTTCCCAAGTAGCTGTCATTTTTACCTTTCAAGTCTGCCTTCTACCATGTACATTTACTTTCTTTCGGATGGGATCTGCTATTCTGAAATCATTTGTGCAGAGAAGTGATTTTATCATGCACATCGAATTCTTGCCATGATGGAGCATTTACAGACAGGACTATGGATGGTGATAACTCTTATTTTGTTTTGGATACCCAAGTTTGTCCATAGACAAGAAACAGACTTTTGATCCAGCTTGTTGCCTCCAGCTGCTCATCACTTTTCACTGTCTGGAAGGTCTGCCCCCAAAGCAGGAGGCAGAAGGAGCACACTCTAAAGAAAATTAATGGAAGAGAGAAAATCACCTTCACCAGGAGACTCAGCTGAACTGTGCAACAGCACTGATTAGGGATGCCCACAAGTCAAAACGGGAAAAGTGAAAAGTGTTTTTGGTGAGGTTTATTTGGTTTGGGAGGGGTGTGAGGGTGTTATAAGGACAAGCTAATTAATAACCTGGAGACCATGAAATATTAGATGAATAAGAAAACCTCAAAAGTGCATTTTATTAACTTTATTTTACTTCACTAGTCAAATAGAATTAATAATTATTTACTTTGCAAGTCACCAAATACAACCAGTGCTTCTTCAAACAGCTTTTTCTGGCTGCTAAAAGGATGAGTGTGACCGACTATATGCTAATGGAAGTTCTACCTGTGCTTTCATTGGAAGCTGAAAGAATAATAGCCTCTTTGCAGAAAAAAAGACTCTGATTTCGTTCTTTCCTTAGAACAGTTTCATATTACACAGTATTCAAGATTGAGTTCCTAAAGCATTCAAAACAAAAATGCAAAACTGACCTGAGTTACTAAATATATGATTTCTTAAACACAAAGAGCAGTTCTATGATAAATTAATTATGCTAAAAGAGCAATTTATTACTGTACAATTCCTTCTTTTTTTTTTTTTTTTTTTTTTCCCAAGAAATATGACATACAGTCTGGGCAATAAAATTATTTATGTTTGACTTAGGTATGAGATTCCATAATGCTTTGACTTACTGATAATTTATTTTCTAAAGTATTGTATGAGACTATATTTTACTAGAAACATGTTTTAAGATATAGGTTGAGAGATGTTGGCCATTAATTCTGTTCTCTCTGATTAGACACTCTGAAAATTATTCAATTAATATCTTCCATTAGTGATAAAGGCAAAGAATAGCTTAAAAAATATTTAATTTTCCTTCCATTCATCTTCCTGAATATAGGATATATTGTGGTAAATTTTTGTACATTTGCAGACTTCATGCACAAAACTGAATTACACCCAGAAAGGTGAAACAATTTGGAAGTTAATTCTGCTGACATGTTTAGCTCATAAATATCAGGAAAATAAAATGGCAAATTCCAGTCAGTGACTCCATCTCAGACTGGACACAATCTCCTACCCCCAGATAATCTCGACCTTTATTACGATTAGGAAATCAGTAACAGGAAGGAAAAAAAAAAAAAAAAAAATCTTTCACAATAAGTACTTGGAAACAAAAAGAAAACAAAAATTATCTGCATGGATAGGTCTTGCAGAGACCCTGTTAAAATAGAAAGGTTTAACACAGGTGTATAGTGTGTTCTTTAAGTCCTAATACAAAAAATGATAAAAACACAGAGTGCAGTAATTATCATTGGTTCTTTTCATTATTTCTACAACATAGGAAAACATGTATTCCTTTTCTATTCTTGAAATAACCATCATAAACCAGAAAAATTTGATACAATTATGTAAAAATAAAGTCTTACAGCGATTAAAGAGGAATTATGTACAAATTCTCATAATGAAACAAGCAGATGATTGTACACAAGAAGTTTTGAATTAGAGGTAATAGAATTAAAATTGATATTAATAAATGTATTAAGGGAATAGGGAAGAAAAAAAGAAATGGAAAAGAAACAGAAGCAGCAGTTCTAATTATCTACTTTAGTAGATAGGACTGATATTACATGGATAAATCCCTCTGTAGGCTCAGCAGATAAATGTAACACTTGCCATTTCATGTATGGGATATATAAATAATCAAATTTTTCCCAGATGTAGTTCCAGTAGAAAAAAAAAAAAAAATAAAAAAATCAAGATATATCATAAAGTACCTGTATACCTGTGAACAAAAGAGAGGCAAGAAAATCTGTTTTCCTAAGACAATTCCTTCAAAATGTTAATGCAGTATTTGCATAGGGCAGTTATCTAGGGACTTTGTATCCACTTCTGAGATCCTCCTGCAAAAACTGTCCTGTGGAACAGAGGTGAAATTTGAAAACAAAGTTCTACTTGAGGTTTTCACTGCATGAATTAGTAACAAACTGTGGCAATAAGCTCATGTTACAGTAAATTGGATCATCCATTACTTAATATTGTTTTTAATTTTCAAGATAATTTCATTGTTGAATTACTCCACAACAGATCAATAAACCATTCATGCAAGCAAACCAGGCTACAGGCTTCAGAAAGCCATATTCAGTTAATGACAGTAATTTACTTTTAATTACTGTTGCAAAGACTTTGTTGATTTTCTTTAAGAGCAAAAAACCCCAAACTTGTAGTTTCCTCTCCTATATAGAGAGCACAAATTATTTCATAATCAAAGTTAGTAACACTGTACCTCACATGAATTTGAAGAAATTAAACAATTTAATCTCTGGCTCTCTGTCTTTTCTTGGGTTTTATTTCTCTCTCTTTTTCTTACCTTCATTTTCATGACAATTATTATTATTGTTATTAGTTTATTTTAGTTTAGATATTAAACTGTTTTTATCTCAGCCCATGAGTTTTACTTTTTTCTTCATGATTCTCCTCCCCATGCCACCAGCAGAGCGGGAGGGAGGCAAGAGCAAGTGACTGCATGGTGCTTAGTTGCCAGCTGGGGCTAAACCATAACAATTCGCTAACCATTTTAGTTAGACATACTGAAACAAAACTATTACTCATCTTTTTGTGCAATTCTATAAGGTCAACATAATTTTTGATAAGGAGAAGTGTCGACTCAACACTTTTTCTTTAGGATACTTTTGCAGGCGAGTGCCATCTACTTTTTAGATTTAGGACCATGTAAATATGTAACAGCTATAAGTATAATGATCAATAGATCTGTGAAAAATTAATGTAATATAAAGTGAAGAATGACTGGAATGTTTCTAGCACTCTTCAACAACGACAACAACAAAATCTAAAATCCTCAAGCCAAGTAGCAATTAAAAGCACAGTTAGCTCATCAGGAATTTTACAATAACTCCTTCAGAGATGCTTTTGCTACAGAAAAAAGTGCATTCAGAAATGTACTGTATGTTTTGAAAACAATGTAAAAACCTATTTCCTTTTTTAGCTGAGTATTCTTAGTCTCATTTCTCTGACTTTGCCTGTAATCTTGACCTCTGTTAGATCTCACACAGAAAGTATTTAATTAAATTTAGATGATGTCTGAATGAATTCTTAGGAGAACAATTGGTGTAAGTAATAATTAACATAGAATTTGTTAATTTCATATCCAGTTCATTAACATGAATTATAATTAATTAAAAACTTTCAAACTTCATAGACCCTCTACTAATAAAGACTAGTCTTTCACTTTCTGAAACCTACTATCTTTGAAGTAAAAATAAATAAAGACTGTTTAACACCTCATGCTCTTCCCATTTTAAAAGCTTCCTTTAGGAATAGCACAGGCAAATACATTAAAATAGTCAGATTTTGCTATACAGAATTCAAGTGTCTGTTAAAAATCATACTGGTGTGTGCAAAAAAAATATTTCAGGTTTTACCAAAGCCTTTGACATATTAGTAATAACCACTTATGCTACTGTTACTCAAACTGTAGTTAAAATCTCACTGGCTTAAGAACAGAGTCTATAAGAGTTGGAATAATTTTCTTGATAATGATATAATGGATTTACATTTATCTTTTTCATTATTTTTACAGAAATTGGTCTGAAATTCAGATTTATTTTTTTTCTTACATCTGAGGTATATTTTGAACCTTTGCAAAGGTTTTTTCTCCATGATTTAATAGTTAACAGATGTACTTATATCTATCCTTGGCTGAGAAATAATTTCAGTCTTGACAGTCAAAAATGAGCTCTATATGGTATTCTAACCACCTGCCCACAAGCAAGAAAAATCCGCTTTTTTAGGATGTGGTACCAGTGCCAAAACAAGTAAATTGGCTCAGCAAAGTTGGATGAGGAATGATTGCCTTCAGTTTGATTTGACCTTGAGAAATCAGAAGGTCTCAGCAATCTGCACACCTTTGGGTGTCATCGGGAAACAGAAACTCTAGATAATTCCCTCTGTTTGCACAGGAGATAATAAACAAATACAAACTCTCTTGTAAAATACATAGTCTCTATCAAACTCAAGAGCAACTTCTTCCAAGCAACATATATTGCTGTACATGGAAGTTTTCCACATACATCGATCTTCATCAAATTGATAGAATGAAAAAAAATAGTAAGATATTGAATTTAAGTGACACCCAGATTCCAAGACATGAATCTTACTGTAATATATCATGTAAATTGTATTAGTATCACTACAGGGAATCTTCCACATGACACTAAACACCTTCCAGCCCCAATGAAATCTCCTTTTTTTCTTCCAACACACACATACAACCATCTGTGTCTTTTTACGTTAACTCTTTCCTTATATATATTATATTCCTTTGACCACAAGCTGTTATTTAAATCACCTGCTTTTAGAAGACAGAATTATGTATGTGAAGCAACTAAACATCTTTTTTTGGAAGGCCACGTTAACAGAGAATATGTTAATAAGTTAGGGAATATTCTCCAGTTGTGTGCAGCTATTAACTTTTGCCTCAGAGCTGAAATGTATTTTCCTTAAAAGCTGCAGATCAGTCAGTTATTGAAAGGCCTGAATTTAAAATGTGCATCCAAGGTGAGAACTGGGAAAGTGCTGTAAGATACCTTGTGCTTGGGATACTGCTTCTGGAGCATACCAGATCTAATATATTGAGAAGGGAACCCCCAAGGAAGGCACACCAGAGTGACACAAATGACAGAATCTGAAACAAGAGACTCCAACCATAGAGATTAGGAGCAGTCATTAAGGAGGCAGAGATTTCCTTTGCCTTGGACAAATTTTTGAGTGTCTAAACATTGTAGGTTTTAACTTTTGTAGTGAAAGAATTTGAAGTTCCAGGAAAAATGAAGACTCGTTTACTGGTTTCCTCATTGGAACAGAAATATGATAAAAACACAACCCTTTGTAATAAATAAGCTAAGCAGTTAAAGCAAGTGAGATGCTGAACTACAAATAGGTTCTCTTTTTTCCCAGCTACAGCATTCCTATTAGGGTGATGTAGCTGTGCAGGTTCGTATGACTCAGCAGTGCTAAGAATAAGTAGAAATCCAATATGGAAAGTACAGGAGATGTTTGTATGTCTGTTTTATTAATTGGATAAATTCTCATAAAGCATGTCATTCTAAACAAAATAATTAATTAGCCATTACTTGCTTCACCAGCTTCTTCAAAATAGCAGTTAATCACTATCAAAACATACAGTGTTCAGGAAAGTTACTGGATTTCAAATTAAAAAGCAGCCAAATGAGATACTGATATTTACACGTTTTGCCAATTATCTGTTGTGTGAAAACTAGTTACATTTTTAAAAACATACATCATGTATTGCATCAGATAACTTTTAAACTGTATTTCTACCAGATGACTATACCACATTGAGTGAGGTATACAAATACGTCAATATTTTGCAGGACAGTGCAATGCAGCCAATTACAGCATAACAATTTGAAACCAGAATAAATGTAGCTATGCAAAATTTTGTATTACTAATGCAGCTGTCCTTTATATGTGTTAAGAGAACCTAGATCTCATTTTCACTAGGGCTTCCTTTATACTATATTGGCAGAGCGATGAGAACAGGGAATATTAATTTTAAGGCCAGAAGGTACCAATGTGATGACCCAGTTTGAAATATGGATAAGTACAACCCTCAGATTTTCAGTCAGCCATTCATTCATGGATTATTGAATAACTCACTATTAACTGGTATCTTAAGCATGCACTGTTAAGTGAATTTAAAATTTCCATTATTTTATGTCAACGTGCTTTACAAATGATACTTGCATTACAAAATATTTGATATTTTTATTATGTGTTATACGTCTTGCAAGTTTCACAGACATGACTAGATGAAAAGAACTTCATCTGAGTAAGCACATAAGCCTATGTTAAGTGTTCTTAAATGCTGACATCCAAAAAGCACTCTGCTTTTATAAAAATGGGAAAGAAGATAACTTTGATGCACACTTCAGTGATAGGGAAAAATTATTTTTAGGGCCACATTACAAACAGATACAGAAACTACTCTTCGAAGTTTAGCATAATAGCATAATAAAGTTATCATGGCAAAGACTTATCCCCCCAAAAAGGAAAAGTTAGGAAAATATGAAAATATATTCTGTAGATCCACTGGTATATTAATAACATATTTTTTAATGTATGACCTTATGAATCATTTATTCTCTGCAAGCTTTATTCTGACATCTGTTTTTTTTACCTATATATTTCATATATATGGTTCAATAGCTATATGAAAATACACAATCCACATCACATATACATCAAAAAAAAAGTCAGGTTTCTTAAGCTATAACACTTCAACTTCTGACCGTTGATCACATGTATTCTCTCTCAGTGCACTCCTCTGCTACCTTTAAAAACTGTCTAATTATTCTGAACACTAGTTTGGCCATCTCACTTTTCCTTAAGGCACACAAAACAGCCACCTAATTAAACTACAACAAATAGATTAAACATGTTTGTCTGAATACCAACTAGCTATGGAAATAAAAATTGAATTAGAAAAACTTTTAAACGCTTTATACAATATAGTTGATAGTTCGTATAACAAGGTTTTTAAGTCAACATTATTTACAGGTAATCAAGTCCAGACAACATCATAATTTTTATACTTGTTTCACTTCCCAGTTGATGGCAGCATTGTTACCTTATTTGAATGAAAGTACTGCAAATAATACAGATTAATATACAAAATTGCCTACCAAGCCTTCCATTTTATTAAAGAGATTCATCAGACATTGCCTTCAAGTCTTCCTGTAACTGAGGTTTTTTTCATTTGTAAAAGAACTGGTCTTTTGTTATTCCCAAATATATAAATGAAAATATACTAACAATGTCAAAGGCCTTTCTACAAAATTTCTTCCACTTACTCTAGTAGTCTAATGAACTAAATGTACCTGACAGGATTGTGAATATTTATCTAAAATGATAAAATGATTGAAAGGACAAAGAAAAGCCAGCTCATCCACTAGAGACATTAGCCTCATTGCAAGCCTGAAGTTCTCTTGATAACACTCCATTTTGTACCAGACAGGGCACTGTAACAGAGAAGAGACTAGAAATAATTATAAGAGAGAAAAGATGAGCGAACACTGCTTATGAGAATCACAGAATTTATGGGATCATTGCTATGAGCAAAGGTATTCTTGACAGATCAGATTGCCAGCAAAAGATGTTAATCATACCTCTGAATCCAGATATATTCGACAAGAACATACCAAAGACTTAGACTGCAAAAAGAATGAGGAATCATCTCTTCTAATTGTCTTAATATCACACAATTTCACGGATAATTGCTCAAATTTCAGTTCAAGGCTATTTTCAACACAACTCATTTTTATATTCTGTTTCTTTCTTCTTTTCTTTCCTGAATTTTCAAAATATCCTGAAAACCCTCAAGCTTTTTAATGAGTAAGCAGCTATGGAGATGCTGTTGCTTCATATGATCAACATACATGATACAATATGCTCTTTATTTCAATGTGCTCTTCCTTCATATATCTCTTTCTGGAGAAGTTTTTTATTATTTCTACCATTCACTAAGAGTTCTTCCCAAAGCTATAATTTCATTTAATCTTTGATGATAACTATAAGAGGTGATAATATTTCTAGATTGTATTTTATCTTTGCATCTTCTACTTTGTGCTTTAAACATATGTTGCATATCTAGGGCTCGGGGTTTACCCCTCTTGATACTTTTACCCATATGTATATATTCACATCACTGGATGTGAACATACACATCTGGACTCAGTGATCTTAAAAGTCTTTTCCAACCTATATGATTCTATGATCACAACGGTCTGTTACACAGGTGCTGGCAGGCATTCTGTAAGTTGAGTTTAAAAAGCGACAGCCACCAGAAGTTATTTTCTAGGTCTTATGAACAGTAGAGCTGCAGGAGCATCAAGCAGCAATGCCAGGGGATCTGGATTTTAAGGAAATAATTTTACCTTGGGTAAAATTTCTTTGTATTAATTTCCAGTCACTTTTTATGATTCCCATTTCCAGCCTTACATTGCCTTTCTGTATTTTTTTTTCAACTCATCCCATGTCCCTTCAGAAACTATGTAGAAGAGCACTGCAGATCACCATGCACATAACATGTAGCAACGCAGGAATTTCCCTCTGTTTCTGAGAGTTTTGCTTACACATTCAGGAGGCATGGGGCTGCCTCAAGCATTTAATATTGCTCTTTCCTGCAAAGCAGAACTCATTTTGCTCCTACTGCTAAGAACAATCAACTAACAGTAGCTTCACTCCCACATATGACATCATTCCTTTTTCCTGTAACATTTGTGTGTGGTTTAATTCTTGTATCTTCTACACTATTCCCTTCATATTGTGTGCCACTTTATTTTCCCTGCATGTGTTTTGTTCATTCTAGCACTAACTGCATTCTCATTTTATGATCCTTTTCACAGCAACTCTCCTCAACCCTTTTAGGAAAATGTAGTTTTGGTGAATTTTTAATGAAACTGTGGATGATTTCTGCTAATATGTAATTGAAATCACACAGATAAGTTCAGAATCTGGTCTTTTTTTTTCTTTTTTTTTTTTTTTTTCCAAATTAATGAAACCTATAGCAAATTATTGTGGAGGTGATATTGTGGAATACCTGTTCAAGGACCATATTCCTTTCAACGTCCATATCATAGAATCATATAATGGTTTGAGTTAGAAGGGACCTTTAAAGGTCATCTAGTCCAACCCCCCTGCAATGAGCAGTGACATCTTCGACTAGATCAGGATTCTCAGAGCCCTGTCCAATTTGAGCTAGAGTGGTTCCAGTAGTGGGGCACCTACAACCTCCTTGGGCATCCATAACCTCTCTGGTCATCCTGTTCCAGTGTTTCACAACCCTAACTGTAAAAAATTTCTTCCTTATATCTAGTCTAAACTACCTTATTTCATTTAAATCCATTACCCCTTGTCCTATCACAACAGACCCTACTAAAATTTTCACCCCATGTATAACTCTCATTACTGCCTCTAATTGTATTGAGATTATTTTTATTTAAGACAAGTATTAGAAAATACTAAATTTTATATTGATATTCATTTTGCAATTTGTTCAACTCTGGATACTATAAAAAGATATCTGCATATACTACATGTATGTAAATATAAATATTCCTACACGCTTTTACACAAATCTGTCACTCCCATTTGAGATGCCGAAACTACTCCATTCTTCTGCTCAGTACATTCTCTTAATGAGAAGAAACATAACTATTTTAAGGATAAATTAAGACAAAAACAAACCAGTTATTCTGTGTTGAAAAAAAGAGCAACGGCTCATCTGTTGCATTCACTTCATTTAAATGGCTAACCAGTTTACTGACTCAGCAAAAAGAAAACATCCAATATCTCATTTTTCACTAGTACAGTCTTTCCCTTGTGAATCTGTCTGACTCCAAATGCCAACACTGTGCCCTTTCAAGTTAAGATTATGGAACTTCTTCAGTTTGCTTCTTTTGAGAAAAGTCTCATTAACCAAATGAATGTATCATTTCATTACCTTCTCACATTTCCCTACTAAATTATATTGATAATTAACATGACAGGTTTTTGCTAATATCATTAACAGCTATTAATAATATCATATTATATATTATATTAGATGAGTATCATTTGTTAGATTCATTATCATTAGCTTTATAATTTTACCAAGGTAAAAACTTACTAGATATTCTAGGTCATCTCAGTAGAATTACCAAACCCTACTATGGTAGTCAAATTGGAAATTTTATACCTGTAAGAACGGGAGGATATATAGAAATCAAAAAGATACTGCTATCAAAAAAAGTAATTCTTGCACTCCACATCCTCTTTCTATTAATATTGAATCAACTGGGAAAATTTCTGGATAAAATTTTATCTCTAGACATGTTTGAAGGAAATTAAGACAACTGTTTTGAAGTCAAGATTTACAGTATTGCAAAGATCAAAATTTCACCTGATACATACTTAATGGTTTGGGCTTAATATCATACTGCAGCAATATCTTCCTTTTTCCCTCTTTCAGTAACAGATGTAGAAATTTTCCTCTCACTAATGCCTATGCCAACCTAAGAAAAGAGATGGTCCAACTCTTTTCTAGATTAAAAGTTTGGAACTTAAAAGTTAACTCAGCAGTTAATCTTCCAGCCTGCAGTATCTGAAAGTATTAAATAAAGCTCTCTATAAAGCTCTTCTTGCTTGAACTCACTTTTTCTCCACACCCAACTCCTCTCCCTTAGCAATTCTTCTGCCACAGAAACTGCCAAGGGAGAGGCTGTAACCTGACCTTTGCTTGCCTATCCTGTGCAATTTCTCAGCCTCAGGGTGGAGGTTGCTGGTCATGCCACCTTTCCAGTAAATGTGCTCTGTGCATGTAAATGTGAAAGGAGGAAGAGGGGAGGAGAGAAAAAAAAAATTAAAAATCTTTTGTATCCCAGAGAGGAAAATCATTGCATCGGCCACCTTGGACAACCCTGCTGGCTTCCTCTTCTGAGGAAAAGCTGTTGAATGGAGAATATCTCTCTTTCTTCCAAAAAGTCATGATAGAGGCATTCATAGCAGCAGTGCCTCTTCATCACTGCTAGAGCTTACTGGGGTAGGGGACAAAGCTCCTATATTCTGATTCCTGGATCCTCCTCAGCTTAAGGTTGTTTGAACCCTAAACACTAGACATAGGCAGAGGATGAAGAGAAACATCAAGCCCAACTGTTCAGGTCAGATCATTGTGCAGCCAGGGAAAACAAGGCAATCAAGGAGAAAAAGACGTGCTTCTATAGACTTGTCATTCCAGACTTCTGACCTAGGTATCCATTTCAGAATATGATATTACTGCATTAAAACAGACAAACCCTTGTGGGTGATCACAAATCAGACCTTTTATCCTCCCAGGAAGGTGTGCTAACAACAGGATTAGAATCACTGCCTCTGTTGACTGCTCTCTTTCTGAATCTCTTCCAATTAAATTTCAACCAGCTCTTTCCACCCTTGAGTCCCCTCCTGGAGGTCAGCACTAGGACACAAAGTCACCACATGCATGCTTACAGCTTAGTGATTATGGCATTCTCCATCAATAAGAAAGACCGAGGTTATACCCCACTCAGACTTTATAAGATGCAAGTTGTGTTCTTGATTGCATCTAATTTGGTGTCTAGGCATTGTCTGCTAAACTACCTGGCACTTCTGTCCATGTGTAGCTGCTCATAACAAAATACCAAAGAACTGCTGGAGTACCAGAACTCTGTCTGGGACAGAAGTGGGATAGATGGCAAAAAATCTGCATTTAGCTTAGATTCAGATGGTTTGGTTTTACTGAGCCCATGGAGCCTGGAACAGGGCGCTGTACTACACAAAATAAAGTACTACTGAAGCATCAGGTATATATATATTAATATTAGCATGATCTAACCAGTCCTTCCAAGACTGACAACATACTTGCTTGCTGATATAAAAGGGCCTTTCAAAATATTTAAGTTATCTACTCTGCAAAGACTCTACAACAACTTACCCAGGACTGAGAAAGAGTAAGATCCATGACTCTGTAGAGCTTATTTAATAAATAGTGAAGATAGATTCTGCAGTGTTTCTCATGTCAGAATGGCATTTGAAACTGTTAAGTTTTAACACATCACAAAGAACAATACCCCACCTGTTTTTTTTTTTGAAACCTTGTAAGATCAGCAATGTGAATAGCAGTCTCAGTTAACATCAGATTCTTGTAGACCTGTGACTGCTAAAAGAGTCTGGCAATATCTCTGCCTAGCTCCAACTGTAAGAAATAATTCCCCACCCACACACCTCTCACACAGAACCTAATTGTTATACCTCCTTTATTGCTTAGTGCTAACTAAAGGTATTAAAATTTCCTAATCTGTTTAGGCAGCATATACAAAATGTGGAAACTTAATAAGTGCTTTCAAGATGTGTTTTGATTTTTTTTTTATTATTATTATTATTATTTATGGAAAGGGGACAGTTGTTATTTCCTGTGCAATGGAATCCTGAAACTTTACATGTTTTCTTCTATTAATGTTTGTTAGAAAAAAATATTAAAGGATGTCTTTTATTGCTTTTCTTTTAAAAGTGCATTTTCTTTTTTAAAGGACACAACTATCAAAACAATAATTGAGAGGCTTGAAAGTTAGCTATAAAAAATAGTAACTCTGCATTATTGAATAAAAGTATATCTTTTGATAAAAGTTATGAGTTTTAAAACTCCCAAATATTTCAATTGTTTTATCTCAAATATGTATGAAAAAATATTTAACAGTAATGAAGATGTATTAGAAATAATGATACTTTCTTCTGAGAAAAAAACTGAAATCATTGTAAACTTATGGAAAAGGTCACATAGAATACATTTTGTAAATGTAATGCAACACTGGCCATAATTTGGGAAATATAATGGAAACTAAGAACAATAAGAAATTTCACATAACATTAATCACAAGCTTTCCTAAAACTTAAAAAATAGATTAAACGCAAGAAAGAAGTGGGTTAGGTTTTTGTTTTTGTTTTTTTTTTTTTTTTTTCAGTCTTTGACTTCTGCAACAATAGCTGCTGTCATAAAAGCTTGGTTTGGCTTTAGACTTGTCTGATTTTAACCTGAAAACTTGTTTCCAAAATTCTAAAAAAGCAACATGTTTCATATGGCTTCTGTCAAAATATATGAACACACATACTGCAAAAGACACCTAATTTTGAAATGGTGATGCTCTTTCAGACTGAACTTTCAAATTAAAGTTTTGCAAGCCTCTTTATCCTTTGAGGTTTACTATCCCTGGTATAGATACATAGAAATTCAACCTTGGTTTATATATCAACCTTATTTTAAAGGATATTTATATTAATGGAATGTTAAAGTAACCTATCACACAATCTGAAATTGCCAACAAATATTTTAAAAACAAAACTCCAGGTGTGAATTTTTTTGAGCATTATGACTGTGTAACACAATACAAATTACTACTACTGAAATACCTTGAAACACAGTGAAATTAGTGCAAACCAATATGCAAATGAAAGCCAAAATATAATAAATGAGTTGTAATACAGACCTCTCTGAAGCAGCATTTAAATAATTCCAAAATAAACTTTGAAGACTAAAAATATGTCACTCTCAGGAGCCTTCATCATGAACACATCTCAAAAACTGTATTTTGGTTTGTAAAATATTTCAATTATTTTTTTCCTAACCAGCCATACAAAATCATGTGATTGGAGAGAGGTGTCATTCTGATTTTTATTGGGAAACATCCAGTGAAATTTATAATTACTTTTATGAAATATGAAGTGGTTAGCATCTTCTCCATCACAGCTATGTTAACTGAATTTAAAAAAAAGAAATCCTGACCTGCATGTTACAAGAAAAATTAAGTAACCAGGAATTGGTAACTGCTTGTCCATAATAAATGTGAGCTGAAATTGTGTAATTGTTTTTGGACT
Organism: Tyto alba; assembly: GCF_018691265.1. Taxonomy (NCBI): domain Eukaryota; kingdom Metazoa; phylum Chordata; class Aves; order Strigiformes; family Tytonidae; genus Tyto; species Tyto alba. The sequence continues at coordinate 60,076,792 of NW_024881282.1, forward strand.
AAATATTATAAAGCAATGCACTTAGTTGTCATCCATCCTGTCTGCAGCTCACTGTTATCTGATATGGATCCCTGCGTTGCTGATGACACTTGACAGTGCCTCATGTTCTCACTGAAAATGCCCACAGAGCACATGGCAGACTGACCTTGACTGCCTGAACATCTTACCTGTCCTTGGGTAGGGATCCTCCAAACCTCCAAGAAGGATCCCAGTACCACATGTCAATAAGTCAAAGTTAGATAATAACAACTGAGTCCCTAGTATGCCCACCTTCCTTACAGTGCATGCAGATGTGTACCCAGGTCCACCTGGGGAGCCGTGAGGCATCAGATTTTCTTCTCTTATTGTCTGCAAACTTCACTGCAGTGTCACATCCCAGGTAATTTTGGTCTAAGATAAAAAACTATAACCTTCCACAAATTGAAGCATTGAAGGATTCATGTATTCAAGAATTATCCAGGTTGAATCCAAAGTGTGTCTATTCAAGAGATTTTGTTCAAAAGTTCAAGCAAGGCAAGGTGGATAAAACAGAAGGGGTTTTTTAAATGAAAGTCTGTCGATTTATTTGTGTCTGATACACATTGCTCCAAAGAGACCCCTGAAATAATTACAAGTAGTAGACATAAATGACTGAATGAAAAGACTGAAATAATACCAGTAACTTTAGTTTTCAAATTTTAAAAAGGAGTATCTCTAAGCACTTTTTATACCTTAATAGTATATTTCATGATTTGCTCACAATTCTAATTAAACTCTCAAAATAAATGATGTTGGTGCCTTCATATCTGACAGTACAAGCAAGTAATGTAGAAATTATAGCACACAACAGCTGATTTTAATTTTTAGCCAATTGTCTAAACATTAATGCAAGATTCAGGTTCTTCCTCTATTTTTAATCTTATCTGAAACAGAAAGATGAGAGAGAAAAACTCATTTTCATATTTCAAGATACTATGATTTAAATACAGGTGTGTGCATGAACGTCTGAACATATACATGTTTATTCAGGGGGATAGCATTGCCACCTTGAGCAGTCTATGTACTGGATAATTTTTCTAATACTTTCTTCCACTGAATAAAATTCTTGTCTTGCACTACAATCCTGTAAAGCAGTCAGCAAGTGAGCAATCAGCCTGAGTGACTGGTGATTTCTGTCCCTTACTGTAATGGTATGATTACTTTAAGGGGAAAAAAAGCGATAAGCATGAATGAAACAAACATTCAAGTATTTTCCTTCTTAAAAGAAGACATTTTCTAGGATGTTTCTACAAAAAAAAATTATTACTGAAATAAACAATTACAACTTGAAGTAAGCATCACGCAAACTTTTCCTGATATTAGATTCATAACTAAACATGGATACTAATATTTCTTGTTGTTTAAGTTTAAGCTAACAATCCAGAATATTCAAAAAGCACACTCATCATTAATCTTTTATGAAGAGTACAAGAAATGTCTTATTTCTGGGTCTGAGCAGCAGTCCATGTTGCCCTATAGTCTGTCTCCAAACAACTGCAAAAGCAGACAGTGCCCAGGAAAAGCATGTAAGCTTGTCTACTCTCCATGAGCATCAAGATTTACTGTATCAGAGATTTTTGATCGTACATAGTTGTCTACATTTTTTAGTATCCATTTATTGATCTGTTATCCATGAATTTGTCTAACCCATTTTTGAACCTGCTAATACTGTCTGCCTCCTCAGTCTCCTGGGGCAAAAAAAATCCAGTTCACTATCTGCTGTGGAAAGAAGTACATGCTTTTGTCTGTTATAGACAAATCTCCCACCAGTCTCATCAAGTGCCCCCAGCTTCTGTATTGTATGATTTGGTGAACAATTCAGCTCATGCACTGCCTTCATAATTTTGTAAACCTTAGGTATTTTTCCCCTCAGCCTCTGCAAACTTAAGATTTCTTGTGTTTCCAGTTGCCAATGTCAGGCAACTGCTCCATCAACATTGTTTTTGTTGTTTTTCTCTTTAACCTCTCTCTATGTCCATCTTTAAAATCACGTCTCAAGAAGCAAGGATTGACAGTATGCTTCAGAGGTTATATATTCCTAGCTTGTTAAGGCAGACCTATATTTGCTGAATATTTCTTTAGGTTTTTTAGCTCTGGTATTACAACTTAGATCAAAAGTGGAAACATAATGAACAGAAATGCTTAATTTAGGAATGTTCTATTATTTTTTCAGAGCAGCCTACTGTTTCCCACATGCACCTATCTTTAAACACTTTTTTTTTTTCTGAAAAAGCTCAATTACACACAGTCCAGTATTGGATAATAGTAAAGAAGTGCTTCATGGTGCCTACAAAGATTTAGAAAACTGATCTTTGCTCTTAGGAATAGTTGTTAATAATAGCTTCTTTTTTTTCTCACAACACTGGAATTTCATATTGCTTTGTTAAAAGGAAAACCCTGCAAAGCAGTAAAAATTTCAGACCAAAGATACTCAAAGAAATAATCTGAATCACCTACAAAAGCAAAGGGCATTGTCCTTATTAATACTTTCACAGCGTTCGGTAACCTCACAGCACTGAGTCAATTGAGGTCTCATTAAACTGGTCTATTTCTCCCATTCTCCTTCTCCCCAAGTATGTTTTTCCATTTAATGTTACTAAACCCAGAAAATGTTCATTCAATATTTATTCTTGAAAAGCCTTCAGAATTATTCTTTGACCATTTTAAATACCAACAGAGAACTTAATCCTGTGTCCAGACATAGCAGCAACTTCCTTGTCATTGCCTTGTATGTTAGCCAGAACACAAGTATTCTGAACACATTACTGAGTCTTGTATCATTAAGAAATACTTGGAAAGTAGGGGATTTTTTTTATTTATTTTTTGAGCCACAAAATGCTACACAGGAAATATTTCTGATTTTGCTTTACACAATCTTGCAATATGAGAGTAGGAAAAAATAGATATATTTTTGTATAACAACAGAGAATCCCAGCATGCTGGTATTTCCAGAAAGAAAAGCACTAGCAGCATGATCAGATGGTTCTAAAGAAGTGAGTACAGTGACAAGAAGCAACAGGAAAGACTTTTAATCATAATAGCCTGAGACAGACACAAAACTCCAAGTACTTGGAGGAGCAATCAAGGGTCTGCATTTGCTGCTGGAAGGTGGAGCTGGCATGGGGAGACTCCTATTCTAGTTACCATTTAAAAAGCACATACTTCTACCTCCCAACAGTGCAAGGGGAGCCGAGGCAGCCAACCTTCCCTCTTTCTTTCAGAAAGAAAGTTGTGCTCCAGCACAACTCCCCGTCAGTCATAATCTGTCACTTTCTCTGAGCATTAAGACTGCAATTAATTCCTTACACCTAGCTATGCAAGGAAGTGGCACCGTATGATCCCCAGTGAGCCATTCTCCTTGTCATAGCAGAGAATGTTTACAAGAGAAAGATAAATAATCTGACAGACACATGTCAGCTCAAAAACCCCTGTAAACATTTGCTTTGGAGCAGAAAAACGCACATGTGAATTTCTTTAGAGGACAGCTTTAGAGCTTTATTATATTGCACAGGCCTTTGAGAAAGAGCAAATAGGGAAGTGTTGCATAGAAAAGTGAAACAGAGTTGTTGCCACATAATTGCCAGCTCTTCCTCCTATTCAATGAATTACTTAATATCTATTTTAGGAGAGGGACAATCATAGTTTGTTATATCTTACTGGTAAAATTCCTAAGACATAGAAGCATGTTATGTGATTTTCTCCTGCACTGCATGCCCAGTTCATTCTGCAACTTCTCACCTGATGAGTTGCAGCAAGCACCTCACTATGGAAAGTCAGTAGAAACCAATAACCATCAATACAGTTGGAATGTCTGAAATAATCCGCATATCTAAAAAGCTACCTGATATATTGCTGTGGAAATACTATAGCATTTGCTGTACTGAGAAAAAAAGCAAAGTAATAGCAACATAAAAAGTATTTAACAGCAGAGTTACTGAGGAACAAGGAAGCAGGATTTCTACCCCAGCCTTTTGCACTGCTAGTGCAAAGGGACTTCCCCATTTTACCAGTAACAGCTTAAAACCAGCTATTGTGAAACCTGGAAATAAAACAAATTAAATTCACAGCAGTGAAACCACTCATTTCTATTTCAGCCTATTGTTGCTTTTCAGGAATGCTTTAGTTTTTCTTTTTTTTTTTTCTTTTTTTTTTTTTTCTTATTTTCCTACAAGCCTTTATCTTCTCCCCTTCCTTTATATTTCTGTAGGAGAAAGGCTAATAAATGTTAGACGTGTTCCACAATGGATTTTAGGTTTCTCAACGACCCTAAGAAATACTTTTAGAGACATCATGCACCTAATAAGAGTTGAGTAGAGTCAGTCCAATAAATTCCTAGTGCTCATTCAGATCAAACACACCATAAAACCTTGAGCACTGTTTTGCTGTGATATAGCCCTTCTGTAGAGCCATACTGTTAAACTCCATGTCATCTCTTCTCTCTTCATAGGATGTCATTTACTCAAAACAGCCATCAAAAGATTCCTCCATACCTCAGAGATGCAGCCATTCCATTCATTGGGTTGCAAAGATTTGCATTGTGAAAAGCACATTAAAGAATGTTCTTTATATGCAAATTCCTCTGTCAACACAGCTCTCTGCTGCTGTGCATACCTGCTTCTCTAGAATGACAACCTTGCAGATAATAAATATAGTGGATCTGAGAAGATATTAATAGAGACACTAACAGCTAAAAGGCAGGTGATAAGCCATTAAATTGGCAAGAACAGTGGATTTTTCAGGCTGAAGATATTAGAAAAATTAAATATCTTTTTTGGGGGGCAAGAAGGTGGAACTCCAGACCTGCTTGATATTTCTGTGATCATAGACTATTAGGAAACAATACATACAATGTGCATGATACACATCTCATAAAGTGAACACAGTGAAAAAAAAAAAAAAAAAAAACATGAAAACACTATTAAAAGTCTGGAATGGATAATTCACAGCATAAACTAAAAGTAAGGGAACATTTCCTGGGTCCATAACATTAGCATTATCATTTATTACCACTACTGTATCACATAAAACAAGAAAATATAAACCATAAGGAAGACAGACAACAGCAAAGAGAATGAAATACTGGACAGTGAACTTTCTAGCTCTAGATTAATTATAAGAGACATTATCTTTTATAGGCTGGTCAGTAATAGGAATGGACAAATACATAATGTACTGGTGTACAGAACATTTGTATTCAGTTGATGTTGGAGAATGGCTCAGAGACAAGGGTCCTGTGCCTTTAGCCAATAGACTGTAAGCCTGCATGCCTAAGTTGTGCCTTGTCATGTATTAAGAAAATCTTTGAACAAACGTTAGTGCAGGCTCTGCTCATACAAAAAGAAAAAGGGGGAATTGTTGGAGAATGGCTCAGAGACAAGGGTCCTGAGCCCACCGAGCAATTGTATGATCAGAGCCTGCTCTAGCTGCTGATGCTGGGCCTCACTAGGGTTTGCCTGCAGCTGCTTGCAGCTGCTGATACATGAGGAATGTCAAGGATGCTTCGGCCTTGTGTACCGTGGTGTGTCGAAAACAGGTTAAGGGGAATTAGGAATAGTGGTCTGAGAAACCTAGTGTTATGGTAATGGTGGTCTGAGAAATATTGTGTTATGGTACTGTTGTGTATTGAAAACAAGTCAAGAGGAATTAGAAATAGTAGCATGAGAAACTTAGTGTTATGAGAAGCTTGTGCTGTAAGCTAACTGCAAGTAGGTGGACCGTGCGAATACGACCTTTAGAGCGTAAGCCAATCAGCTAGTGACTAGTAGGCATAATAATTATCATTGTCTGTATAAATATATGTACCCTGGACCAATGAAGACACACAGCGATTGATGCTTTATCTTCCACACTGAACCCGTCTCGGCGTGTCATTCGTCCGCAGCTCCGCAAGTTTATACTTAGATGATACACAAGGTACAATTACAGTTCTTAGATTTTAGATTTCCATTACAAGTTTTGTTAATATCATGAGTCACTTCAGTCTCATATTTCAATTTAAAACATTTATGGCAGTTCTGAAACTCAATACTCAGTCTGTGAGTCTGACTGCTGTAGGTTTGGAAGATGGATCACATAAAAGACTTCAGTCTCTATTCAGGAAATACAACATGTGGAGTAAAGACTACACATTGCTTTAGCTTCGCAGAAAGTATGGAATTAAAAGAACAGTAAAATAATTTGCTTCATAACAACCAGTAAGAATTTGGCAACTACTTACCTCTATTTCTTACAAGTCAGCAAGCAAACAAGCAAATTATGCTCTGCTGTATACTACTGCTACAGGTAGGAGTCCCAATAGGTGCATTCCTATGAACCACAATGCTATTGCAGGTATCCCTTTATGAACAAATATGGAGTTCATAAACACTGAATTCAGTGAGAAGTTTTCCTGTCCTACCATATGCATAGTGTTTCCTGTACATTTTTAGAAGTCCAGAAAAGGGTTCTTCAGGACTTGGCTGGACCTACTAACCTGCTAGAAGCAGGAGTGGCACATCTAAAGAAGAACATCTCATTAGTCCTTGTGGGTTTTCTGCACAGATAATATTTCACTAAAAAAAAAAAAAAACGGAAAAATATTTGACTATTCTAATTATTAATAGCTAATACATCTTCAGTGAGAATACCTCAAGAAAAGTCTAATTTTCATATTCCATCACCTCTCATATCAGCCATACATTTTTATGCCTGATGCATGTTATTAATCAAAGGGTTAGAAGAGCAAAATGACAGAAAAAGGTAAAAAGATAAACTGAAGAAATACCAATATAAACAGGTCACTCACTTGTTCAACTAGATACGATATCTATTTTCAGTATATTCAGTATATGCTCAGCAATGTACAAATGCGAAGACAGTATCTTTACTGCAAAGGGCTTAAATCTTGTATAATAATGTAACTTCCCTGCAAAGCTAGATGGCTCCAAATACAGAATCTTCTTATTTCTAAATCACTGGTTCAAATTTCTCCTGACTTTACAGATTTAAATCTGGCCTACTACTGTTCAGAAAATATTTTTGGATATTTTTGTCTGTCAAAAATGTCACTACCATGAGATGCACTCTTATCAAAAGTCCTATCAGCTACCCAAACCTGAATAAGCATAAATCCTAAAATATTCTTCAGATCATTGTCTTATCTTCAGGACACTAATCATCATGGGATATGGGATATAAAAAGTAAACAAGGTAGTGATTACTTAACCTAAAGAAAAATGTTTAAAAAATACTTAAGGATTTAAATAAACTAAAATAAAGAAATTCAGTTATAGACCATATTGCTCCTTCTTCTCATACATTATATACTGAATACATTTTATTATATTACATGCTTTTAAACAACTGACACCTTATTAGAAAAGTGTAATGTGGCACAGTTACTGTTGCGATGGGAACTATAATATTAAACTTTCTGATTTATGTACACACAATCTCAGATATAATCATAGAATCATAGAATGGTTTGGGTTGGAAGGGACCTTAAAGATCATCAAGTTAGAACTCCCCTGTCATGGGCAGGGATACTTTCCACTAGACCAGGTTGCTCAAAGCCCTGTCCAACCTGGCCTTGAACACTCCCAGGGAAGGGGCAGCCACAGCTTCTCTGGGCAAACAGAAAAAGCATCAATGCAAGAAAGTAAGACAAAGCAAGAAAGCACGAGAAAGGCACAAAGCAAGAAATCAAGAAACCAAGCAAGTCTTCTGCTCCATTTCAGATTTATATGATTTCTTTGGCAATTTTCCTATCATTTGGCTTAACTTTATAAATTCAAATGTAATATAATCAGGATAGCTCTTACGTCTCAGGAACTAACTGGCCTGGCTTTTGTCAATGACCCCTTGTCTGTTCTTTTTAAAAATTATGTCAGACATTTATTAAAGCTCTAAATACGAGTTCATATGTGATGTGATAGCTGGGCATATCTAGAGGAAACAATGTCCAAAGAGAGAGCATTTAATGGCAAACATTGTCACATCAAAATTTATGGGCCTGTCTGCTTTACTTTGACATTTACAGACTGACATGGAATTTCTCTATTTCCATTGAGCATTTTAAGGGGCTTAGTCACAATCCAGTTATCTGTGAGTGCTGTACAAATGGAGATGCACTCAAGCTTCATGAAGGGCTGCTCACCTCTGATAGGAATTCTCTACTGAGTCCTATAAAGGTGTGTGTGTGTGTGTGTGTGTGTGTGTGCACATACATTCCTATATATGCATGTCTGTGCGATGCACAAGAATTATGTATTCCTTGGCTATCTCAGTCCCAAATAAGCTCAACTAACAGATAGTTCCCTACACAATAAATAAGAAGAGAGAGGTCTCAGAATTTGGTATGATTTTTTAAAAAAACAGTGATTTTTTTAAATTGAATGAATAAGAATATTTGGTTTGTAAACTCCTGTGAGTAACTCTCAGAAGTTTGATTACGCAGACTTCACAAACAGCAACAGCTCTATATATTCATCACCTTTGAAAACTGAAGACTATGTCAATCTCCAAATGGCTTCTTTTAATTTATTTTGTTTTTCTATATCTTTTAAGAGGAAGAAGATGAGTGTTAGGGTTAAAGTAATGGATATATGAGAAAGATAAAAATCCTAATCACTCAGCCTTATCTGATATACATAAGAAATAGCTTTTCACAAAAACCCTCCCATAAGACTGGTGTGCTTACAAAACACACAGTAGAGCAGAGGACCTTAGGTGGTAAACTCTCTGGGTTTTGGTATTTTTTATATTCCTTAAACAATCATCAAAATTCATAGAGTAAAGCAATAAAAATATAACTGGAATGATTTCAAAAAAATAAGTTTATAGAGGAAATTCATATTATTCTTTCATGTTTACAATCTGTGAAATCTTTAGAAAACAAAACATAGATTAGAAATACTGAAAAGTTTGAAATTAACCCTGCTGTAAAGTCTATAATGAAAGTAAAATCTTTTTTTTAAAACTTTGTGTCTCTTGACAATAATACAAATCTTTCAACCTACAAATATCCAGTCCTTTTACACATAACTCACTAACATTTAAACTGCTTGAATAGAACAGATAAACACATTAAACGGTCAGAAATCTGACAAGACTACATCTCCTAATGTACGCCCTAGTTACTGGCATTTTAAATTCGCAGTGTCTGTAGTTTTCTATTGTACACTCAATACATTGGTCAAACACAGCTCTTAGCACAGTTCCATCTGATTCTTTTGTTTGATCATGTGGCTTTTCCTTTCTATATAAATCCAGATGACTATTAAAATTCTTTAAAACTTACTTTTAAAATGTATTTTAATTGTCTTTTTTTTTTTCTTTTTTTTTTCATATTCACTTAAACATTTATTCCTGATGTATGGTAACAGATTCTTTCTTCATTTGCCTGACTTCTCACACAAACTGACTTTTGTGTCCACTGTCTTAAACTAATTGTCCATATTATATGGTTTTCTTTTGATTATATGCATTTGATAGTTAATGCACCTCTAGGTCAACATTCTACAAACTAAGATATAGTATATAGCAGTGAGATATACTTACATGTAAGCAGATTACATCATACCAACATCTAACTATCATCATAGAATAGATTCATAGAATGGTTTGGATTGGATGGGACCTTAAAGATCATCTAGCTCTAACCCTGCTGCCATGGGCAGGGACACCTTCCACTAGACCAGGTTGCTCAAAGCCCCATCCAACCTGGCCTTGAACACTTCCAGGGAGGGGGCACTCACAACCTCTCTGGGCAATCTAAATCTACCCTCTTTCAGTTTAAAACCATTACCTCTCATCCTATCACTACACCCCTAATAAAGAGTCCCTCCCCACCTTTCCTGTAGCCCCCTTTAAAGACTGGAAGGCCGCTATAAGGTCTCCCCAGAACCTTCTCTTCTCTAGGCTGAACAATCCCAACTCTCAGCGTATCCTCATAGGAGAGGAGCTCCAAACCCCTTATCATCTTTGTGGCCTCCTCTGGACCCACTCGAGCAGGTCCATGTCCTTACGCTGGGGTCCCCAGAGCTGACCGCAGTACTCCAGGTGGGGTCTCACTGGCCACACTTCTCTTGATGCAGCCCGGGATACAGTTGGCTTTCTGGGCTGCAAGCGCACATTGCTGGCTCATAGTTTTGGCTCATATTCACTCTTGATGTTATGTCTCAATACATTAAATTCATTCTCACCATTACTCTTCATAACCATTAGATGTTAGATTTTTTTCTTTCCTTTGTTTTTGTGTTTGGCCTCTTATCTCATCTCATCTCATCATTTCGTGTCATGTCATCTCATGTCATGTCATCTAATCTCATCACCATTACAGACATGTACATATACAAACTCTTCAGTCACAAACTTCACCTTCTTACACAAGCTGTGCTTACCCATGCATACTGCAAAATTCCTATGCATCAGAAAAGAAAACACTGATCTGCCTCACACCAGACAGCACCCCAGAGACTGTGCTGAACCTCTTTACTGAGCTTTGACACTGCACCTATTTTGTTCCTCATCCTTTGGGCTCAAAGTCCTCCTGCCAGATAGTAAGACAAAAGAGAGCAGAGAAAAGATTTTTCATGGCACTTCTTGAGTCACTTCAGCCACCCAGATGACACTCTGTGGACTCCAAATCCTTGTCTAGGATAATCTGGTCTTCTCCTCTCTCTACTGGAAGGGAGGCTGGGTTCTACAGCAGGAAGAATTGGGTTCTTAAACACAGTTTATGAGACACTGGGTTGAATCCCTTAGTATAGTTTTCAGTAGCAATATATTTCTGCATAATTTGTGTCTGAATTAAAAAGTTTGAACAATTAGAAGGTCTGTGTTTAATTGTGTAACACTGTTTAGGGATCTGTAGACAACCCTTTCAAATTCCGCAGGTATCCGGACTACTATTTTCTGCATACCACTAAAGTTTGCTGTAAGGAAGTGCACTGGTGATGTCTGTCTCCATGTAAGGTTTTTAAAAATAATGACCTCTTATGAATTTATATTTTGTCTTGGGAAACTGGGAGATAAGTGGTGTAGGCTGGCTGCAGATGTACATCTCTGCCAATACAATTTATTCTATTACAGTCCAACTCATCTTGTCATATTGCACCAATATCTCTGATTTTTGTAGCACATGCCTGGCCCTTTCTCAGACATTATCACACTTCATATGCCAGCAATTTTTGCAACAACTGATTGAAAGGTGAATAGTATCTTTTTTGGCAAATACAAAATATATGTTAACACATTTACTTTTCATTACTCCATGGCGCTTGCCATGCATTTTATTTAATCAAAATCCACAATATTTTTTTTTTATTTATTCAGTATTTTGTCAGGGTTATTTCTTTCATGATGTTCACAGTACTAATAGCAACATCAGTTGCTAGCTAACAGATCAAATACTAATGGAATCTTTTTCCATTGTTCTGTATTCGATAAAGATTATAGACTTATAATATATTTTTAAACTTTTATATTTTTTGAAAAGGCTTATGTATATATTCTCACCAAAAAGCCTTTACTGTTGCAAAGATTATTATTAGGTAACATCTTACGGGAACGGTCATCACCCTCACAATGATCAAATTCCACTGTGATTAGTTTAAACTTATCGTGCTATGAAATAAAACTAGATTTTAAGTAGCTGTATGAGAGAGGAAATTTTCTTCTAAGATTATAAATGCTGATATCTTTTACCAATTATCTGATTGGACCCACAGTCGATGACCCTTAAACCCAAGATTTTCTGTGCACTGCATGTTAAAATAAAATTTATGCATTTTAGAGTTCTTGTTCTCTAAGATGTTAAAAGCAGCAATCAAGATTGGAGGCCCATTGTTACATACTGTATAAACCCATTAACTGGGATTCCACTTAGCTAAGTTTAAAGGTTACAAACCTATTCTAAACTCATTACTATCAAAGGAGACACATACAGATGAATTATAATTCATTCCATCTATCTTGGCAACCATTTTTATGCAATATAGTTTTACATATAACAAGTAAGAGGTAGACTTGTGATTTTTTAGAAGCAACTCTCAATAGGAAGTATAATTGGAACAGGAAATTTTAACTACTCAATCAATGGTTGTGTCAGAAACGGTGTATCACACACACATTCTACCAAAGTCTCAGAATATATTTTTGTTGCATAGAAGAAATTAGGAAGGGGGGCACAACAGTGTTAATTTAATTCTCCCTTGTAAGAAGCAATTCATGGTAAAATTGAAAATAAAATGTGTGCTTATGAAAGCAATCAAAAAACAACAGAACATGCTTTAAAGATGGGGGGAAAGCATCAATTTTTAACAGAAAGGGGAAACAAGTGTAGAAAAAAAGATAAAGGAATAGTACAAATGTGTATGTTTAAAATCAGTAAGGGTAAATAATTAAATGAGTTGAAAGAAGAAAGGAGCTTAAAAGGTAAAACCAAACAGTTCAATTAAAAAAAAAAAAAATGGGAAAAGAAAGAAAAGGAAAGTGTAGTTACTTAGCAGTCATTATATTTACATAGGACAAAAAACTATGATTTTCTCGTCATAGCACAGAGAGAAGACTGAAGGGCTCAATACCTTATTTGCATCAGCTTTCACAAAAAATAACTCATGACTACAGACTTAATTACAGGAATTTTAATTATGGACCAGGATCGTAAACCAGAATACAGAGAGAACCTGTTATATAAGATACAGACTCTGGATGTATGCAAGAAGGTAAAGCAGAACAAAGTTCCCTTTGACTAAGACAGTCCATGAAACAACAGTGATTATCTCCATGGACCCATGCAGGGCAGAAGATACCTCGGAAGCCTAGGAAAAGTAAATACAACACCTCTGCTTATATCAGATAAAAAAGATCCAGCGATTATTGAGCAGTTGGTCTAACTTCTGCAGCCAAAATTATGCCAGAGGAAATTATGATGGATTCATTCTCAAACCATTTATATAATGATGAAATGATAAATATTGAGCCAGGATTTTAAAGAGTAAATTGTGTTAAATTGATCCAAATTTTTTTTTTTTTTTTGACAACACACCTGATTTACCAGACATGTGAAAAGCAATAGAAATATTATACCTTCATTTTACTGTGGCATTCCTGAAAACAGAGTTTTGGGATGGGTTTTTTGCAGACATGAGAATAAATCTGCCACTTTTGTAGAACGAATGCAGCAGCGCTGACTGTAAAGCACCAAGAAGGGTAGGGATAGGTCACAGTTTATTACAGCATGCTATATCATGCCATACTGTTTTCTAGATTCTGTGAGGGGCAAGAAAAATGGGGCTACACTGGGATTACTAACTCTTCCAGAGCAGCAAAGAGCAGTTTATATTCCCTGGGATGGTTCTGCAGAAATTAGCCTTCACTGGAGAAGCTTAGTGCCAACTGGGTGATCACTAAGTTGTAGGCAGACCCAGAAATATTGTGCAGTTGACTAAAGTTCCTTAATTCATTCCATATTATGTGGATTATCTGTTTTTGCAGTATCTTTAATATTTCAGCTAATGGAAAGTACTCTTTAGAGTTATGGCTATCCCACAGAAAAACTGAATGGGTAAAAGACTCTTAAGTGCAAGTTTAGTTCTTTTTAGCATTTTTACTATGGAAACAGGAGATGGAATAGAGCACTTTAATGACTGAGGAAACAAAATTGTTATGGGTTGTAAACACTTTGAAAAGAAGTATCAGAATTTTAAATTATTCTATTACATTTTAAAGATTGTCTAAAAAACACCACTATGAGATTGGCTGAAGATGTGCAAAATGCTGTCTTTAGGAGGGAGTAACTGAATAACATTTCTGCAACCATTTTGCAGTAAAGATTTTGGCCATTACCTCTGATCACAAAATATAAGATAATGTTCGTGGGGAAAAAAAAAAAAAAAAAAGACAAGTGTATTTGAGAGATGTAATACAGAAATGTATTAAGAGATGTTTTGTATATAAAGGAGGTTGGAAATGGACAATTTATTTGTTTTATCATCTGCTGAGGTCCCAGCTGGAGTACCACATTGAACTTAAGAAAAAGAGAAATCTACCAGAGAGAATCCAGGGAAGAGCAAATAAGTGATACTAGATTTCAAAAATAGATGTAGATCTCAGTACAAGTAAAACAATGCTTCTGGGAGAGTTAAAAAAGACCTGTCTTAATTTTATTCACATGGGGATAGGCTCTGATCTAACTGTTACCACACAGTAAAGGTATAACTGGGAAAATTAGCACTAGTTTGAACAAAGGTCAGCTCAATGTTCATTAGCAGTCAAATCCAACGTCACTCATTGTAAGGAACAGAGGAGAAAAACCAGAAATAGTCATTCTGTTATTATAGAAAACTGTGATGTATCTCTTATGCATCTAATACTGTGTGCAGTTTTAATATAGATGCCTAATATGACAGTTCTTGATAGAGATTTAAAATGGTACAGTAAAACTGACAAAGGTTTAGAGAAAAGTAATACATTTGTTAAAAAGACTTGGATTATTCAGCCTGGGAAAGAGACAATTGGGCAGAAGAGAGTGATGAAGGATTAAAAAAATTGTGAACAGAACAGACAAGGTAAATAGGAAACTAATTTTCCAATAGAAAATGTAAGGGACATTGAATAGAAAGTGATTAGTAAGTTCAAAACTCGTTCTTTAAACAGTGCATAGGGAAGCTTCAGAACTGCTTGAACAGGGTGTTGTGGATGCTACAAGTTTCAAAGGGTTTGAAAAGTGATCAAATTTATGGAAGAAAAATCTAGTGAAAAGTTTATTCAAAGACATCATCAGCCTCAAGACACTGCTCAAAGCTAGGAGAACATTCTGAAGTTGTCCCTATGCACCTTCCTTATCTTCAGATTCTCCTCTGACATGGTAAAGTAATCCTGTGATAAATAAGATCTGTTAGGAAAAATAGAATGCCCTTAGCTGTTTTAGTCTGGACTAAGTGCAAGAAGCAGCACATAAAAACTGTAGCACCTTATGAAGTTATTTAGAAGGAACAATGATCAATTAAAAAAAAAAAAAAACTTTAGAAGGAAAATAAAATAATTGCTTAATTTTCATTAACATAATTTACTACTATGAATTATTATGAAAAATATTCTGGATACATAGATAGAAAATCACTGGAATAGTCTTTCTAGGGGAGTTATAGGATAGCTTTCAGCAAGGTTTAGAAGGATGGGACATGCAAACATATGGTAGAATACAGTTGATCTTTCTTTGCAGGAAAACTGATTAGACCATTCTTTCAGTTTCATTTCTATTCAATGAATACAATTTCCACCAGAGTAGATGAAAAAATTAAAGACGTTTTTCAATAAAAGGTGCCCACTTAACTAAAAAATACAACTTCAAAGTTAATTAAATTAATTAAGTAAAGATTTGAAACAACACATATGGTGCTTCATTTTTTCAAGGGATGTGATGAACAGAACTGAAGATTTTATAAGAAAAATGTTCTGACACTTTTTTTATCATTTAAAATCTATTAGATAGGAAGAGAAAGGAAGACTGAGTGATGGAAAATTAAATATGAGCATAGAACTGATCCTCAGTGGATGAATATTAGAAGGTCACATCTCAAATAAAGAGAGAATGATCCCTTATATAAACTCTTGTTATCTTGTGCAAAGTCAGTTTTGTGGGTAAATATAGCATACTTCATACTCCAGGACTACCCAGGCAGTGCTTTTCAGTTGAAAAAATCTCCAAACAACACAAAAGAAAATTAAATGAGAAAACCTTTTTCAACATTAATCAAATCTAAACTTCTAATGAGAGAAAAGAAAGAAATACCAGTTTTGTTCAAGATGCTAAACTCAAAATCTTCCATGTTGTTTAGAATAAAGTTTAAAAACAGGAGGCAATGTGAGGTCCCTCCAGAAGAATCATTGCTCTATTTTCAGAGTGGGAACAGATGCACTTCCAACAACTTCCTCCTGTCACCCAATTGTTATTAGAAGGTTTGTACATTAATCGAATCCCTCTTTATTTTCCTTCTTAATCTCACTTTGTCTTCTTTGTATGGAGTGGGATGAGGGATAAAGATCTGACTTCCTCTGGTGGCTGCTGTTGTAGCAGACTAGTGAAGAATGGTGCCAGGGTATGTAAAAATACTACTTTTATCCTGTTTGGCCTTGGATAACTGTTTTCAAAAAGGACACAGTGCAAAGGAAGAAAAATGTAGAAAAATAACTTTTACAAACAGTTATTCTCTTTCTTATCATCACTGGATTGGTTTTAGAGTTTCCAAATCACTAACTTTAAAGTAAAAATTGGAGAGAGCAAAAACACATACACACAAAAAAAGATAACTGAGTAGATTAACCTGTACACCAATGAAATCTAGGTCAGGCTTAATAACCTTCAGATTGCAGCTGACACAATGAATATTAAGTTAGTCAACCATAAGAGAGGCATTCATGAAGCCAAACCAATTTAGTTTTTTTAGAAGAAAATTCATTACAACATACTGATGTTTATGTGATTTTCCCCTGTACAAATGTGTTTTACTATTTCTAGCAAACTCGTCACAGATAATTAACAGTGGATATCTAGCAGCAATATTTGTAAATACTAAAATAATCTATTAGGAAGGCTTCAATTAGGTATTTTTTCCAGCACAGATTTCTACCAAAAGATGGTGAAAAAAGGAATGAAAGGAGGGTAGGTAATTGCTTTCCCTCTAAAAGGTAATTGGAAGAAGACTTCTAGTAAATTGAGAGTTAAAGAGAATTATCTTCTGAAAATATTACTGAGTAAAATTTTACACAGAAAACAGTAATCATAAAAAGGTCTTGGTTAATCATTTCCTAAATTCAATACATTTTAATTATGTTTTCTTTATCACGAGAAGAAAATATATTTATTTTGTGGAATATATATATATATATATATGTGCATACAATACTCCATTTAAAAAAAAAAAAAGAAAACAGTAAAATGTAGCACTAAGCAGCATTGAACTTGTCCTGGGAGGAGAACTGGCTTGATATTCTGTGGTTTACACAGTTCAGTCACAAACATGTTATGAAACTCATTGGAAAAGGACACCAAAAGATGATGACTAGTCTTCTCTACACTGGTACCTTGTATAATACAATAAATATTCAACAATACAGTACCTGATAAAAAGTTAACATTGTTTCTAACAGTAACTACTTAAAACCAGACATTTGAGCCTTAAGAGAGGGGCAGCTCCCCCCACCAACACATCCCACTCTAGGATTTCTGCTTCATATTTCACATCCCAATGGACTATGCACAGACCTCGCATCTGATAACTTTTGTAGAGATTTTATAGAACTGTTCATTTTCACAGGATACCATGGCTGCTCCACAAGTACTACTCTGCTCATGGGGATGGGCAACCTGCTGTAGCTGACCCTGCTTGGGCAGGGAAGCTGAACGAGATGATCTCCAGAGGACCCTTTAAACCTCACCCATCATTGTGATTCTGTGAAAATCCAGTTCTATGAGCTCATGAATGGGTTCAGAAGAGATTTATCAAAAATATTCAGATTTGAAAAACTGTCCCAATCTCTGCTTCCCTTAAAGACCAGACAGAAGACACGCTACTGTTGTAACCATATTCCCTTTTCTCCTCCCCTGGGAATTTTAGGAAAAGGAAATTATATTAAACAAAACAAAAACAACAAAAAAATCCACTGTTCAAAATGGATTAAAGCCTCATTAAATAGCAACCGGGACTGATGTTTTCAGTCAGTATGATTTATGAATTTTGTTTGTGTTGTGCTGTACATCAGCAAACAAAAGAACTGCTCCGGAACCATTCCCCAGGGGAAAAAATGTATGCAGAACAAGTTAAATTTTAAGACTCTCAGACTGCATTTAACAACAAAACTATGTAAAAATATTGGTTAATTTTCATTGCATCTTAATTGAAAAAGTATGATGTAATTATTCATACTTTCTGAGGTGTGTATGTTCTGCCCAACATTATCTGCACTAGTTTTTGACGTTTTGCCAGATTGATAAATTTGAAAACAAAGAATTTTCAGAAAGCATGTTAACTAAGCAAGTAGTTTCATAAAAAAGTCTAGGGTTTACATACAGGAATCTGCATCAGTTGTATCTAGTGTCTACTATTCCAGCTCTGCCTGTTAGTTGATAATAGTAACAGTAGCTCTTTAAATATTTTTATGCTTTTTACATAGAATGTGTTCTTATGTCATCCATAGACCAACTTTAAAATCAAAATACTGATTTAGCAGATTCTCTCCTAAATGTAATGTTAAACACAGTGTTAAATGAGTATTTGTCTTAATTTAAAAACAATGTACAAAGAATCAATACAATGTATCTTAATATAAATAATTCACAAATATGCATATGCAGTATCTTAAAATTGTATACTTTGGCTTGGACTTGAACACCACAAGTATCTTCTGTTAATGTTAACATAAAAAATTAGTATTCTCTTTTGGAAGTCTGATCAAAGAAATGGCTATAGAAAGGGATATTTGTTATTTAGAATCCAATTTATCTCACCATTAATATACAAAACTTCTGCTTAAAAAAATCCCTGAAGCTACTTTTAATTATATTTGTTCTGACAACTCTGATATTCTTTACCAGAAATATGGTCCTCATGTCTTATAAGTCAAAAATTAAATACAAAAATAATGGTATTGCTATCATCTCATGCACAATTTATCTAGTCATTTGAAAAAGGTCTAAGAAACTGGTGACACAATTCATATACATATGCTGGTGATATGATTCATCTCGTTCTACCTTTTGCAATTGGGCTGGATCTACATTATTTCTGAGATTATAATTGTCTATCCTCTCTCTTAAAACCCTCTAAGCAGTACTACTACAGGGAGGTTAAACTTCTTTCTATAGACAATTACCATGAAAGATTGTATGAGATTGGAACCAGGTTTAAACATCCAGTTGGAAGAGTAATTATAAAGGGACCCACTAGATAGCTGCTAGGTATTATACAAGAAAACAGTTTCAATTCTGTAGTTTATAGTGAGGAAAATTTTTTTTTAAGAAATGCTGCAATACTAAACATCTTATGTACAGTATGGACACTATGGACAGTATTTCTGTGAAGTGAAAGAATGCACCTTAAATTACTACAAAGATTTTATATTTTTCATAGGTAAAGATCACAATTATATGTCTAATTAGGCATGCAACCGTGCTTTAAAACTATAACAGGTGATACCTAACAGCAAGAGAATAGTTGAATACTTAAATAACAGCCTAAAGAGAACTGGATGAGCCAGAGGCACCAGCATCTATTTAAATATGCTAAGCCATTTTCAACATAATTAGTTATCTAATTGCAAACCCAAACTTAGTCAATGCATTTGAACATGTAATTAATTACAGTTTGTTTAAAAGTACTTCATTTGTAGTGCTTTATTCTTCATTTCCTGCAAATCACATTACCAAAGGATAGATCTGATTTTCAAAAACAGCAGAGACAAATACATAAAATGAAGAAAGCCATTAAATAAAAAAAAAAAAAAAAAAAGCACTATAGAGCAATATAGCACTAGTGCTATCTAGAATTTCAGGAACACTTTTTTTTTTTTCTGAAACTATTTTAACTATTTCAAGATGCAGTATATCTAATTTTGACAAGTTATGTGTTAAAAGACTCCTTAAAGCTTTCTATATAAACAGAGCATCAATTATATAGGTCAAACTCAGGATGTAAATGTCATGCAGGCAGGTAGCTGTGACCAAATAAAGTCCTTATTTACTGGAATTTGTTTTTTCTGTTATACTAACATCTAGAATCTCTACCAATGGATCTGGAATTATTATGACAGTTTTTCTATCATTATGTCCCAAGAGGTTTGTTATCAAGTATAAAAGTTGCACTGGATGCAAATCAGTATATAATCCTACAAAGAAACAACAAGATCACCACAAAAAGCAATACAATAGCATCTTCTGTAAAGTTGCAGATATTATAAAGCATGTCACAAATGGCTAAGCAAATGTATTTACAGAGGTTTACCTTCCGTTTTTTTTATTTATTTATTTATTTTTAATATGGGAAACATCAAAGAAACTAGACAGTATTTACCTGAATTATTAAATTAGTGGTCAGAGGAAGTTCTTCCTCAGGCTGAGAAGAGGAAGAAGCCAAGTACTATGGACTACATGACAATGTAGAAAATAATAAAGTACTGAAAACAAAGAAAGAACTGAGTGTTGAGAATGATGATTTGCTATTGCTTCTGCTACAGGCATTGCCCAAAAGATGCAATACAGTGGTTGTGGAGATGCTCCATACTGTGACAGATCTCCAGAGCCTACTCCATAGAACAGTAGAAAAATGACATCTGCACCTATTATTTTTAGTGAGCTGTGGAAATGTATCAGGTTTTCAGTCCCTCATACTGTCATTGTTGTTGAGCTTTTCTATTTTCACAAGGACAAAATTACACGTACTGTTCCTGGGAGCAGAGGAGAAACTGTGTTTGCAACAGGATTGAGAGAACAGCACAGTTTTTCACACAGATTTTACTGACTGGATGTAGTACTTAAATTTTTGTGTTTCAGAATAGCCTATGTCAGAATAATGTGTGTCATCATTTCTAAGATAACTGGACCATAATTTTTAAAAGCCAAAAGTGAGATTTGTCAAACCTGTACTGACATGTCTTGATCAAATAACCTATGAAAGCTAGGCCAATGACACTATTCGGTGTCATTCAGAAATTCCAGTGCTTACTATAATACAGAAATCTAATCCACAATTCATTCAACACAATGAAAAGATTTCCATTGATGCAAGTGATTTCAGATCAGTTTTTGGTTAATATATATATTAACAGCACTGAGAGACATCCTAAGAAATGTTACACACCTTTGCTTTCCATGATCTCTTGTGCATAAACACATTTTTAATTCTGCAGAGCTAGTTTTCAGTGAATATACTGATGACAATGACATTGAAGAGCTTGAAAGAGTTTTGTTAGGTGTTTTGTTTTTCAGAACTGACAAATAAAAGGAAGAGTTAATTATTTTTTGGCTGAAATGGGGAGAAACTGTCTTCTGCAAAACTAGACAGCTTATCTGCTTTCATAACTTTATGGATCAGAGCAGTTGTTATAAAAAATCCTGATCAGGTGATCAGAAATCCACTGAAGGTTTTAAAATTAAAAAATAATAAAATAAAATAAATAAAAACAAACAAACAAACAAACAAACAAACAACAAACAAACAAAAACCCAACCAAAAAAAGCTAAATCCTGTGTTAATTGAAAATCAGTGTTACTATTTAAAAAGCTTGGAGAAAATTACAAAACACAAGGTTATAAATTTTCTATCAGCCACTGTTCATGAATTCTCATTAGCTCTAATGAACATTAAATATTGCAACGTAACAATAATTTCATGATATTTATGTCTACATACATTTGGCCTTCTATAATTTTTGGTGATGGGTCTCCTTCTTCCTTTTGACAGTCTGAATGTCTGGGTTGCAGCACAGTCAGACAGAGATTTATGATAATGCAGTTCATAACTGGAGTTTGTGTGTCTGAAATCAGCTGGTTTTAAACTTATCCAGGGCCTTGATCTGCTGTAGGAAATAATGTGATACTAATGGAATTCTGATATTATGCTGATGTGAGTATGGTTTGGTGACTCATGTAGTTAAGACTTAAAGAAACTTTAAAAACATTAAAAGTAACTCATGGTGATTTGGTCAGAAATCAAGACTCATTTTATTTTAAATATCCAAATATGAATATAATCAAAACATGGCTGAAATAGAGTAGAGCTACATCTGTGTGAAACTAGAACTCCATCCTGTTTTGCAAACATGATTTCTTTTCCGAAGCTCCAATTTGAACGACAGGTTTTATTTTGGAATTTGAGACTCACATTGTATTGCATCTTCCATTGGGGACTATAGACTCCATTTGGTAATAAGATCTTTATACCTAACTTAATTACAGTATCTGAAAAGCTGACAGGGAATAAACATGACTAATGACTCTGATTATCTCTCAACTGCTGACCTATCCAACAATCTCTCTGCACAGAACCTTGCCGGGTGAACATAACTGATAATGTTTACAAGTCTGACGTTACAAATAACTATTGCAGCAAATCACACTTGTACCTGTACAATACTTTAAAATTGAGGTAAAACCTGAAAATAAAATAACTACGTTCAATTTAATCTGAATGTAAGGGGAAATTTCTGGCAAATTTCTCATTTTCAGAATAAGTGAAACATTTCATTCTCTCTGCAGATCTACAGGGATAGAAATCCTGTTTTCAGAGATGTCCTGTTCATGACAATATATTTTTTGTGTAACTTTAACAAGCAAAGCCCAACAAGAGGGAAAGCAATACAATTTAAGTTATTCAACTTAATTTGTTTTCAGATTTGCATTTATTGCCAGCCACTGTGATGGTCAGATGGACAGTTTCAGGTACTTGAGAACACCAGCTTAGCAATCTTTCCTTGTTTTAAGAGACATGATGTTTATTCCTCCAATCCATTTCTATTTAATCTAAGCAGAATTTGTCTCCAGTGAGTAACGGATGTTTTTAATTTCTTGTAATTAAAGTCAGTGTGTTTAAGCATATATTATACACTTAATTTATATTTAGACTGAAAGCTTTAGTTGCCTGTAAAGTGACAGAATTTAGGTTTGAGTAGCTGATTTATGACTAATTTCAATCAATTTTTCAGTTCTGTTCCCAGCAGACCTACGTTATACCTCTTAATTCTTGACAAATTTTTTCTCAATCATGTATACATCACATATACATATTTATAAAAATACATTTATATGAATAGATATATGTATACATATGTATTCTCAATTGAAATTGAAAGTCCATGTGCAGTATATAAAATATTTAAGGAGGGCATTTAAATTTAGCAAAACCAGTGCCTTATCACTTTATGTCCTTATTGTAGGCTGTCACAGCCAGTACTCTAGACAAATTTCTTTAGAACAAAGCAGCTGTCCCAGCAGTCATATATTAAATAGTGTCTACAAGACAATTGGACTGGAAGCTGGTCACACACCTTATCATCAGGGATACTCTTCTGTGATTGACCATTCTTCAAACATCAACCAGTGAATATACTTGGGTGACAAGGAATGATTCAAATACAAATAGTTTTCACTCATTACTGCTAAAGGTATATGCCTTACACTCCAGAGTTGTACACCATCCTTAAGCTAACTTCACATACATATAAAAAAATTCAAAGAACAATTTCTATAAAGCAAATGACTCAAAGATTTAGGCTCCAACATATTGCTGGATGTTTGCCAAAACTTCATTATGATATTTTTAATTGCTTCTGAGGAACCATCTAATTTGTTATGAAGAGTGACTCGTGTGCCTACACATAAGTGACTGGTACTATTTTAGGTAGTCTACTGAGACATCCTGATGACAAGGGCAGCTATAACCAATGTTCAAAACAATGGTGCCTTTCTGAAAATGTAGCTTGTAAAACCAGACAGGATAACTAGGACACCTAAAATGCCACTAGACAGGTATGTTTAAGCAACTGAATCCTACCTATGAAGCCAGTAAAACTTACAGTTTTCTTCTGGAAATTAATGGTTATATAGAAAGATTTTTTTTTTTAAATTCATCACTCAAGTTTCAATGGTTTATTATAGAAGATCTTGGAATAAAAAATTTTAAATATGAATTACGTTATTTTTTCCAGCACTGAATATACAGTATGGAAAGTGTTCATGTCACTTTATTTCAACACCTAAAGAAGTATCCACTAAGAGAAAAAGGAAAAAATGTCCTTCAGGAACATATGCTAATCCCTTGTCCTTGTCCTGGCAACAAGTCAGCATCTAACAGTTAACTACAGCAGAACAGATTTGAGCAGCTAAAAGACTAAACTCTGGTAAAAGACAACTGTGGGCCAAAGAGTAGATGTTGAACATATCTTGCCATGTTCAAAATGATCTTCACATGCTTGTGTATGAAGGGAGAGTGTATACAGATCTGTAAATATTTCTAAAAGATTCCTCAAAATCTGTTATACACATGAAATGGTACACAGGAACAGAACACAATTATCTATGCCGAGGCTCTTACAAACTGACTTTAGCATTGGCACAAAGATGTACAGAGGATACATGAGCGCAGGGAGGTAAGGGTAAGGGCAGAACAAAAACATAATTTCCTAAAATGTTCCCTAAAAAATAAAATAAAATAAGGGGTTTATAGGATGAATTACACTATGCTAGTTGATTAACTGTTGATACAGGTATTTCTACTGTAAATGGTCAGTTCTGTCTATGCAGAATTTTTAAGTCTTCACATTAAATGAGTCTGAAATTGCCTATGAAATGGTCTGGCTTTTCTTTTTCATCATCATCATAAAAATTCACATTATCCACAGAGAAATGAAAAGTACAGATGTTGCCCTGTGCTTTAAGGTTTGTAGCATCAGGGGTTTTCCTTTTACAGCCCTGTAACCTTTCACTTGTAGCACTGAAATCTGCTTTTGACTTTGTAGTCTTCTGCTAACATACACCAAAGCTGCTGTGGTGACACTTTTATCTTGTACTCCCAAATGCTCTTGTCCTCATGGCCTTGTGTCACTGAATTGCAAGACTTTGCTATGCTTCTGACGTTGGGTTTCTCGTTGGAACAGATTATGACTGATGTTTAAGTCACCCTTTCTCCTCCTGCCTCTCTTTCACCTCTCACTTCATAGCTTTTGTTTTATAACTTTACAGTCAGGCATATGTAGACCTTAGCAGACAACATTCACAGATAATTATTATTTAAATAGCCCATAAGTAACATCCAGAAATACACACGCACATAGCTGCACAACCAGTTAAATGAGTGTAACATCTGCACTTGATCAGTGTGATGCAGTCAGCACCATCAGCCCTAATGTGTAAGAGAAACCAGCTGGAATACCAAGATGGTCCTGCTGTAACTGTATAGTCACTGTGGGAAGTGTTCAGGCAAATCTCTGTGGCACTGAAGAAAATGATGGAAAGAGGAGTCTTTCCTGGAAATATCCCATTCTCTTCCTTTCCAGCTTGCCACTGGTGTAGCTTTCTCTTTTCTTTCTTTGTCTCTCCTTTTTTAATTTTTTTTTTTTTTAATTTTCAAATAAATTATTTTTTCCATTATAAGTATGGATACCCTCAGCTATGGACCTCACAGGTAAGCTTGTCTGTTCAGCCTTTGAGCAACACAGACAATATTTGAGATTTTAAGAAGCGTTCTACAAAAATCAGTAGACACATATGTAGCATTCCTGATATATCTTCTATTTTTGACCATGTTTGGGTAATCTCAAGCATAAATGATAGAAAGAAGATTAATTGTAACAGTGAAACAGTCTATGTGGCCCAGTCAGAAGGAAAGTAAATATGAAAAATTCAATATTAACTATATTTTCATATTCTCTGGGGAAAAAAAAAAAAAAAAAAAAAAAAAAAGAGTATTTGAATGGACAGAGGGGAACAGTTTGGCTAAAAAGACCCCAGGCATTTGTTATTACTTCAAAAATTGACCCAGTTTTTCAGACTCTATGTAGTAGAGATCTCAAAATAACATGTTTAAGGCTGATTTAACTAAACCTGTTCAAACATCATCAATATTTCCCAGCAGATAAATAGAATTAGACACCTATCAGTAATCTGTCAGGAAAATAAAGCTTTCTTTAGAGAAATACAGAAACTCAACCAAAGAAGCAACAGCCTAACAGGTTTATCACAGATTTCAAATAATTAAAAATGTTCAAAAATTTTTGGATAAATAATTTGAGGAAACATAGAAGCACAAACAAACACTGCAGCCAAACATCAGAAAGTACTTTCAACTAAACTATCTAAATCTGACAATGTAAAAAGATGTAGCTGAATTTTATCTTCATATGGAAGGAAATGTAGCAGTTCACTAATTGCCTTCCATATTTACAACAAAATTTAGCTCTCTTCTATCCCATATGAGAGAACTCTTGATAGACACCAGAAAGCACTCAGTATTAACCTCTGTCTCCTTGCAAAGAAATTAGAATTAACATCAGCTGAATAAAGCTTACAGGAATGAAAAATATTCTGGTACCTAAAAATTCCTTGTGTCATTTTTGTCTTTTTCTTTTCATAAATTGTGCTCAAAGAGTTAATTGTGCTGAAATAACATTAGCATAATGCCTAAGGATACAATTTTTTACCTGGTTATGGAATGTTGGCAGCTTAGATGCTGAACTTAAACTGTAGAATAACTCATTAGGAAATATGCAATAGCTGTGGCAAGATTTACTACAAATATGCTTGAAGTGTTTTTAAAAATTAATATTATGCTGCTATGCTTGACTTAATTAGCTTTCTTCTTCATTTACAAAGCATATCTGTCTGGTTTATGAACTTAGTCTCTATTCCCCACTCTTGAAAACCTGTTTAATTAAAGTTTTAACTACCGCATAAGCTTTAGAAACAGTAGAATGACTTTTATTACTAGAAATCTAAATACTTCTTTTAAATATGGTCATACCTACATATATTGTATCAGAAATATGACAAGAGATGCTCCATAATACACCTGAAGAGACACACAATACTGCTACTTTTAATTATACACGCCATCCATTACCACTACGATGCATGTAGGCAATTTGGGTTTTTTTTGCACAGAAAGTTGCACTAGCCATGGAACTGTGATTAATTTAGCCAATCACCAAGTCAGTCCCCTGAAATCCATTAAAGGTCACCTTTCTTTTTTAAGTACGTACCTATTTCTAATCTGTTCATTGATTTCCTCATCCATTATTCTACGCTATCTCTTTTAGAGGTCCATCACTTATTAGACTCCCACCTCTACTAGTAAGGCACTATGCTTTGGTTTTCAATTATGGCAAATCCTATCACAATCTTTTTCAGCATTTATCACTTGCTCCACTTTGTGCTATAATAAATGATTAAATACTAACTTATTTTTGCTATATATACAAAATTGAAACTTAGTCATTAGAAATGCTATCTGGGATATACCTGAAGTTCTAGAAATACATGACATACAGTTTATCATAATATATTTTTGGCTGCATATTAAAATGCTTGTGGCATAATGGTCAGTGAGCAGAAAATATTTGTGCAATCACTGCCAACAGACAACAGTATAGCAGAAAATATTTTTGGCTCCCCTATGCACAGATGCTGGAGACCCCGCTTAATGACTTGCTACCCATTATACCCAAAATACACTACAGTTTCATCACACAATTTACTCCACAGAAGCAGAATGTCAACAATAGTCAGTTCTATAATAATGAAAAAAGATAATAGTCATTTTTGCTCCTATTCTCATTTGAATCTCATAACCACTGGAGTGATAAATTTCAAAACCTTATTAGTTCTGCTACTGTGAACTATTCAGGCCCTCATTTCAGGATCAGTTTGCAGCACAAAGCTATGGAAGCAATCTTTCTAAATGAACAATTTACAATTAATATTTCTGCCAACATATATTTACAAGCTTTACATAATAGCAAACACAATACTTTCAAAATTTTCAAATTAAAACACAGGCAATTTTTGCATATGGCTGACAAACAGTGCTATAAAATATGCACTGGCACGAAAAAACTTTGTCAGGCTGTAAATCTAATGAAGACAAGAAGTAAGCAAATGGGAAAGTTTACACTATTCTTCTAAAATTAAAAAAAGAAAAAGAGATAAAGCATCATTAGTTCATTCTGTATGGAATTCTGTATTCATTAGTCAATGGAAAAATATGAAATGTATAAAATCTATTATAAATCTTTGAAGACATGACTTTTTTGTATTCATTACATATGATCTTATCTCAAAAAAATGTTTTCTTTACATATGCTCTTACCCCAAAAAATGTTTTAACCAGATTTTTATTTAGATTAAATTGGCCTATTTCCCTTAACATTATCAGAGTTAGGATGGTTCATAACAGCTGAGACTCTGATCCTATGAGAATATGTTCAGATGATCACAAATGACAGTGTCAGTGCATTTTAAGAAGTTATGAAGTTACTTTGCTTCAGCTGGAGTTGGAAAGCAGACATGTGGTCCCTGTCAGCTCATTGCAATGCCAAGTACATGGTGTGCACTTAAGCTGCCTTCAGCAGTTCCAAAAGGGACTTCAGGTGAAAGCATTGGGAAGATGAGCATTTAGGAAGAACATTTTAGAGGCAAGCTATGGGGTTTTTTGTTTTTTTGTTTTTTTTTTTTTTACATACAACATCAAAAATTATGCAACTTCTGTTGTTTCCCTGCACATGAGTGGAGATGGAAATTAATCTTCTTCATTAGACTAGAGTAGTAACATGTGCATGGTCAGCTTAAATAAATCATATGAGGGAGCAGTATCTCCAGCTGTGGGGAGGGAAGAATATGTGTGTGTGTGTGTGTGTGTAGAAATGGAAGGGGAATAGAGAAAAGCAATACTTTTCAAAACCCATCAACTTAGTCACTTGTAATTACCTGATCATTACTTCATTTGAAATGAACAGAAAGCATGCTTAATTCTTCCTTCAAAGGAGACAAGGAAATTAGAAGAAAAATAATAATTAAAAAAAAAAAAAAACAAAACAAAAACAAAAAAAAAAAAACAACAAAACAAACAAGCAAACAAACAAACAAACCAAACAAAGCCAAGATAATAATGCAGTTAATGAAACAACCCCATACTGAGTAGTTCACAAGACAGTTTTCTACTCATTGGTAGGTGGATACAACTCTTTCACCATGTCACTGTTTGAGTTCAGCACCCTAAATATATTCAAGATAGAGAAAGACTTTTTCACTGCTGTAAAAACAAACAATCAGTAAGATTTATTTATTTAGATTATTCAGAGTAGACTCTTCTGTTTCAGCATGTTTTTCTTCAATTCGCAAACATAAAAATATCCCTGATCCCAATACTGCTCAAGCTAATAAAAATTTTCATTTCAATTTACAGGAAAGTGCATGAATTACCAGGTTCTGAACCTTGTCTGCCTTCCAATACACCTAGAAAAATCTGCTGCTGACAAATACATGAACTTATAGTTCATTTTCTGGGATAAGGAACTCAAGGAGTTCAGTTAATGGTTGTTCCACACTTTTCTTATATGAGCATAAACCTACAACAACATCTTTAATCCTGACTTCCTTTTATATAAAGTGGATTTAATACTATTTCCTCCCTCTTACTCCCATCTTTGTTCTTGTCACACTGAGGTTTTGATGCAATACATATAGATGAGCATCAGAGTTTAAATGGAGCTCAACTTCTATCAAGAAACTACTTAAGCAGGCATCTAAATATTAAGAAGATAAAGTCCTAAATTGCTCAGAACAAAGACCATTTTTACTAAACATACCCTCTATTCTGATTCCTAAGTATAGATTTCAGTGCCAAATTGCAGACCACCAAGGACATTTATATCAGTAGCTTAGAACGAAAAAAGTAAATAATTTGTGAAAATTAAAATACATGAAAGCATTTTATTTACTATTGGATTTTTTTAAATGTTAGTGCATTTTGTTCAATTGCTGCTCACTTTTTAAAAATTTTCATAAAGACAACATATTGAGTTTCCCATTGAGATGATTATACTTGTATGCATGTCTTTTCTAACCGTCTGATGTCTTGGCAGTGAATCAGCTTTCAGTGAAACAGAAATCAAATGTGTTTCTTTAAAGAAAAATGCAAAAGACATGCTCTCTTAAATGAGATGAATATACTGCATTTGTTCAAGCTTCTAACAAAGATAACAGTCCTCTAAATGTGATATTAACACATTTGAAATCATGGAATCATAGGAGAGTTCAGGCTGGAAGGGCCCTAAGGAGGTCTCTAGTTCAACCTCCTGCCCAAACCAGGGTTAGCTACAAGATCAGGTGAGGTTGAGGGCCTTATCCAGAAGGGTCTTGGACACCTCCAAGGATGGAGACTATAGCTTCTCCATCAACTGCCCCACTGCCTGACCAACCTCATGGAGAAAATTCTTCTTCTATCCAGTCTAAACCTCTCCTGTTTCAAGTTATGCCCACTGCACCACTATGTGTGGCTCCACCTTCTTGCTAAACTCCCCATAGGTATTGGGGGATTTCTGTTACACGACCCCAAGGCATTCTCTTCTCCAGGCTGAACAAGTCCCATTTGTCCAGTCTTTCCTGACAGGGCAAGTGCTGTAGCACCTGACCAACTTGAGGGCTTAGGGTCCTCTGCGGAACTTGTTCTAGATTATCAATGTCTTTCCTGTCCCAAACTGGGTACAGAAGTTTATCTGCAGTCTATGACACAAGTTTAAAAATGATCAAAGTGCCTCAACATCCTAGAAAATAATTTTGTAGGATATAAATACCTGCCTATTAGCAGCATTATCTGTTCTGACATTGGTCTCTACTCAGTTTCCAGCACATGGAAGCCAGTCAGAAGTAAACTGGTGACCATAACCCTGCTGGATATTTGCACTACACTTGACCAACAGTGGGTTAAAACAGCAAAAGTTAGTTTGTCAGGTGCTGGTATAAGCACAGTACGGACAGGCCATGATACTTTAACACTACTTTTCCCAACTCCTCTACCAGATTTCTTTTCTCCATCCTTGTAGTTTTCAATGCTAAAGACATAAAGTGCTTGTCTGCCTCTTTTCTCTTAATTCTATAATATGTATTAGCACAAGATAGAATGGTACTTCACACAGCTACAGCTAATGCTGGCAATAAGTGTCTGCAGATACACTTCCTGCATATAATGGAGTATACTTCACAATAACCATCGGCTGCATAACTACAGGGATTTATTGAAAGCCATGAGAAATGTTACTCCAAGGTGCCTGCTGAGCATTTAAAAAACTCCCCCACTGTTTATTACTCTAGCAGATTAAAATAGTCTTTGAACACTACTGAGACTCATTATGCACGGTGTTCACAGATATGCCATCTTAAAAGAGATGCTGCTTTTTTGCCTTTTAGAGTGCTGCTTCTCTAATTAAAACAGAGGGAAAAAAAAAAAAAAAAAAAAAAAAGAGAGAGAAGAAAAGAAGGAAGAAATAATTAAAAAAAAAAAATCTTTCTCATTCCTGTAGATACAGCTGTCATTTGTGACTTGGTTCAGATGCACACTAATAGAGAGAATAGAGTGTAACTGTGTACATATTGCAATTGCATACTCAATTTTTAGTACTTTTGGGTTTAGTGTGAATAGCAACTCTGTGGAAACTAGTGTTACTGATGGTCTCTATTTTATTGTCTCTTAGTGTTGTCCAAATCAAACCTCTTTACTTCAGAGGTAATAGGATATCCTATTTCTTTTTTCTATAAACTAACATTGCAAATTCTATACAATCTCAAAGAATCATATTACACTGTCTTTTTTTCCTTTAATACTAAGAGTTCCAGAGGTCACACTGTATCTACATTCCAACTCCATTGCTCTCAGTAAGTTTTGACAAATGAAACCAACTGAAATATCAGAGAAATTGTATTGATGACACTCACAATCTTCTAGCAATTTGACTGCTGCTATCTGTACTCTTAAGAAGAAAATCTGTCTTTAAAATGTTATGGATATTAAAGGAATGAAGACTTTACTGCATGGAGAAATGAGTGAATATGACTACAATATTACCACTCACATTTTCCAATGTGGAAAAAAAATAAAATTAAAATAGTCTAGAAAACTATGTCTTTTATTTTTTCATTTTCATATTTTTTGCCTTTGTAAAAAATTATTTTACCCTGTATTTTCTGAAAGTAAAAGAACATTTATAAATTTTTTTCCTGAATTTCAACTTTGTATTCTTATCCTTTCTGTCTCTTCATGCACCTTTCTCAAATATTAGGCAACTAAAATCTAATGCAAAGCAAAAACATTTCTCCATATTTTATAATGAGTATAAGAATGCCAAATTTTAGAAATCCAGCTTTGCAGTCCTTCATTACTGGGCCTAAATGTCCATATAACTTTAGAAATTCATTATGGATACAGAAAATCTTCATCCCAGGTTTGTCAGATTTTTTTTTAACTTAAAGATGCTGTACGTTCACATTGTCTGCATTTACAGAAATGGAGTCCAATCATGCAAGAACTCTGCATATGAAATGGAATCAAAATCAATGGAAACTCTATTTAAGGGACTTACAAGGATACAATCAATGATGAAGAGTCATGACAGAGCAGTATAGCTGGAACCTAACAAAAGCTTTCATTGGCTTAAAAAAATCCCATCAGTACCTAGCAATAAGTAGTGCAAAATGAATTGTATAAATACTGCATAAATCCTATGACATATGCATTCTGCATGCATGACCACAAAATAAAAATACTTTGGAAGATGAAGACTTTTTCATCTAAGGGGTAGTTTGACTGCTACTACATCATTTAGATATATAAAGTACAAAGAACGATATGAAGACTGCAATTAACCAAAAAGAAAGGTGTTCCAAAACATGTAATCTCAGACGACAATCAGTTCTCAGTTCTGTTGATCCCACTAGCACTCTTGTCAATGTGGATCCCCATGTTCATATATCTATATTCACAACCCAAAGACAGAGACAGTGGACTTTGAGGAAGAAGGGAATAGGACACAGCCATAAACATGCCCTGCGTACCATGAGCAACTGTGATTACTAGTCTTTTGATGTCTTTTACTGATAATACATTTTTCTATTCTAACTTTGAGCCATTGTAAGCAGTAACTTACCACATCACCAGCACCTCAGAATAGTTACTAGAGGTGTCTGTGTATATCAGAGTTGGGAGGGGTGAAAAAGGAACAAGAAGACTCTTACTACAGCACTAGAGAACATTAAATTATTTCTGTGTGATTAAATAGCAAAAATCTGGACGCAATTTCTGACAGGTGGTTGCCCTGGAGAGGTTACTTAGAGAGACATTCTTGTGCCACAACATTGCCAAAGTCAGAGTTTTTCTGAAGGCTATTCTGCTTCCTAGAGGCATGCAGTAAAGTTGTGGTATATTCTAACTCAAGTTGCTACCAAGTAGTAGGGTCTCTGCATGAAAACAGCTGTTTTGTTGGACAACTATCCTTGGTCCTCAGTGAAAACAAACAGCTGCCCAATCTATGTGATGAAATTGAGCTAATTCAGTGAAAAACACAGTAAGAAAACTTGTTACCATTTTCATGATGAAGGGTTATTGGATGCCACCTACTCTCTGAGAAATAAAAGGCAACCACACACCTGCATGGAGTAGTGAACAGTTTGTTTGAAGCTGAAAGGGTTCTCCAACAAGTGGACAGATTTGACTGGATTTTGGTTATATTTTAAGCCAGTATGGGGTCTTTGACTGGAATAAAACAACCTGCATGTACATGACAACAAGAGTACATGAAGTTATACTGTTATTGCTGCATTTAATAAAATTTCTGTTAATTCTCTACTCCTTTTTTGAGCCCCTTTATAGCTCTTTATTTCCTAACATTCTGTGGCAATAGTTTCTGCGATTTAATAGTTTAGACCTACAGCCTAATAATATGATGATCTATCTCTGCACAATCATGCTTTGAGAAACAAGGAGTATTTCCTTATTCACATCTTCAGAGTAGTTTTGCAAGAAATAATAAACCACGACAAAAGATAACACCATTTTACTGAACCATTCAGTCCTCAGTACACAGACTCCTAAACAGCCTAAGAATATCAATAGACAAAACTGTTAAAAATTATTCTTCCTATGGGCTCACAAATCATTCTTAAATCAGATACAGTATTAAGAAGCAACAATTATATGAAAGAAACAGAACTGGCACATCAAGCTCCTGCAGACCTGTGCAACTATGACAGACAGAAAGAAAATAAATCAGTTCAGCAAGTTACTGAACAGACTTAATTTTAAATGTTACTAGTTTAATCCAATTTTGGTTAACTTCACATAAACCTTCATTTATTTGTGATACTGAAAACATACCATAACTCTTCTGTGTTAGATTACTATAGATTTTTGAATTTCCACTAGTGCATTTAAGATAAATGAGTTTTAATAAGTTTAATTTCAAGTTATTCAAAGTGTTTTATAATACCAACATTAATTTTTAAGAAATTAGATTCTATTGACTTTTAAAAGAAGGTCTCTTTTGGAAAAATTATCATTTAAACAGTCTTCAGGAACCATTGTAATGATTTCCTACTTAAAGTTAATTCTCCTGTGAATCCATGGAAGACAAAACAAAACCTGACCTACGAGAGCTACACTTTGCACTACTGTTTGTATACAAGCTGACCTACAGATTCATTCTCAAGGGCTAAATGGTGATTTTTCTGTCTATTCTTTAAATTCATTTGAGGAGGAAGTTCTAATAACTTATGCAAATTAAACTATGTTATAGGTTTTTGTCATGTACTACATGCTTCCGAGGATTTACAAGACACTACCAAACTCACTTCACCTGGACTACCAACTAGACTGGAAACAAAACCAGAAAATTTAAATGTCAGAACTTTTATTCAGTGAGTTTGTAGCATTTTTCAATCCCTCAAAGCGTATTTCAAAAGGTAAAGTACTATGTAGTCCATAATGTCTGACTACCTGAAAAATACAGAATGAAAGGTCAAAATGGACCTATTCTAGATCTCTCATCTATATTCCTTTACAAAAACTGGAAGTCAGTCATGCTTGTTCTCAAAATGTCACAATTTTTATCTTATTTAATATTTTTAGAAATAAAGAACTGAAAAAGAGGATTTTTCTGCTGTGGAGTCATAACACCTAAACTCAAGTCAAAATATAAGGAACCTTTCTTAGAGTCCTATTGGCTCTGCCTATTTGATCTTTCATTACTTACAGTAATTAACAAATAGTAAAAATGCTAACTAACTTATTTTAATTGCTCTCATGAGAAAACACAGCATTCTTATCCCTAATCATGCACCAAATAGACTGAGGAAACATAATTCATTCATCTATGAAAGCATAACATCAGGCTCATAGACTGTATTTTCTATCACCTATCTCCCAGAGCACTAAATGAAAATACCTTCCAACTCACAATTATTTGCAAACCTTTCTTCACGTGGAAGACTGGAAGACTCACCATCGAAAGTATGTATTAATTAATTCTGTCACATGACACCAAGCAAATTTGCAAAGCAACAGATAGACTTTGTACATTGCATTGACCTTCCAGATAAAATGGGCAATACAACACAGCTCCCTATATAATCACCACTTCTGTAAATCTGTTGTACCCACAAACAGCCCCATAAGTGCTAGAACCCCACCACATCTGACTATTCCCACTTTTCTGTACTGTGGAACTGAAACAACTGCTCTGAAGTAGGACTGGATGTTTTCTCAGCAAGAAGGAATTCTGATTGATCAGCAGAGCAGCAGAAGGCTTAAAGGACTGTTTTTTTGCAGCATACAAGCATATATACTGCACTTCAAAGGTTTGATATTAGGAGCGAGGATGTTCAAACATTCCTCTAAGGTCAATTGTGCATCAGTTTTCACCCATACTGAAAAAGAATCTGAACAAAAGGGAAGAGTCCCATTTTACTACTTTCAGATACATTTTTGTACATGATCCATGTTACTTTCAGTTTCATTCAGAGCATCATTTTATGCTGATCAGGAACAATTCAATATATAAAAATATATAGACATAAAATCTTAAGATATCAAAACCAATTCATTTTAGTTTGTAATAAAGACTGTCTTCAGATATCAAATAGGAATCAAAATCTATTTATATGTTCTATGCATGCTTTCAGTTAACAGTTGTCTGTTTCAGACACAAATGTCCTAGTCACATACATGATTGAGGAATCATTATAAAAATAATACATATTTTAGAAAAATCTTGCCAGCTTTGCTGTCTTACCTTATTATGTAAGCTTTTTCTTTACCCTAGTGCTATGAAAAATGGCACGTATTAATTACATTTTCTACACATACACAATTAGGGGACAATAATATGTAATAAAACTTAACAAGTTATAATAGTCCAATAATTAATTCTTTTGCTAAACACTAGTTTCTACAGTTAAATCAAAAGGATTTGGGGCAATTTTGATGTGTTCAAATAGAAAAAAATTCACATCTGAATTACTGAGATTACTATTTCTATCAATAAATTAATCTGACCTGTTTTACTAAAGACAGATGAGGATCACTGTACAGCCTTCTGTGTCCATGCATGATTCACTAACCTACAGGCTCATCAGTATTCTGTACACACTCCCACAGCTATTATGCCCCATACCTTTGTCCATTTGGCCAAGAACACCCACAGAAGTTAATGAAAAGTTCGGAGTCTTAAGGCATTTGAACATACAGCATAATTAATTTCCTACAGCTTGAATTTAAGTTATTAAATGTCTTTTGTGTTATCAAAAACTACATTCGGTTTCCAAAATTCAGACAAATATAATAATATAGAACAGTGAAAAGTAACACTTGAAGTTGCCTTATATTGCTATCTCTTTCTGATATTGCTAGAGAAATTAATGAGGAATACCAAATCATGAATACCAGTCTTATCACTTATGTGATTTACAACACTTATATCAACTACATCAAGGAATAAGTACCTTCTTAAGGATATAGGTCTATAAAAGACATCACTCAGTAGCAAACACCAGTACTATGTTTTTAATTCTTTAAAGTGATAGCTAGTTTTAGCTGCAGATCTTAACAGTTTTTGGATATCAAATTATTTTCTTAGTGCATGTTATTTCAGATATTTTGCTTCAACACAAATGTCAGAATTTATTTTTATTTGTCAGACTGAGAGGACTTAGAATTTTTCAATAAAACAGAAATTTTAGCAACTGCAAGAGGGAAAAAAGATAAGACACGTCCACCAGTGTTGCTATTAACTAAGGCTCATTGAGACCACACTCAAATACTTGATTTAAATTGTAACTGCCAAGTACTTCTCAAGTATTCACTACACCAGAGCAAGAATCATTATATAAATGAACAGAGTCTTAGTCTGCCATATTGTCTGGGAGTTCCCAGGGTCATTCATATCTTAGTGTGGGAAACTAGGGATTTACCCCCGCAGCTCTATGTCAATTCTATTCTGTACCTGGGAAAAAGAAACCTTTTCAAACAAGCATTTTCACCTAAATAGTACTGTTCCCACAAAAACTTTTGATTTACATCTACTAGTAATTTATTTCCACTCAAACCCAGTAGGAATGTCTATCTGTCAGAGTAAACCAAGTCTTGAAGTACTCTAGAGCCTACTCTTGCTACAATTTTTTTTTCTGATAGAATAATATACTTCAAATCAGTTTCACCATATTCCCTACAGAATCCCACACACTGCAGTGAATATGGTCATCTAGGAGGGTTCTTTATCTCAAAAATAAAATAAAACAAATGAAAAAAAAAAAAAAGAAACAAACAGAAACCCCCTAAAAAGCCATCCTACTTTTATTTGCCAGCCAAAGTATGAAACAGCAGCTGGACTTCTCTAAATGAAAAATCACAGCCCTATAATCCTATAGAAAAAAATGCTGTACAATTACCTGCCTTGATACATGGCAGAGATATTCTAAGAAACAAGCATTATTTGCACTCATGTACCTTTCATGAGAGAGCAAGCAGTTTTGTGTAGCATTTCTCCTCTCATTAAAAAGGAGACAGGTACAGTGCTGACATCTCTGTTAAGAATAGATAGAAATAAAATACTAGAAAGTTCTCGTTGTCTAGGATACTCATATAAAATCCACTGAAAAGCTACACTACTCCTATAAAGACTTAGAGACTAAGGCTTAAAATACTTACTTGATAATGTCTCCTTCAAGAGCAATCACTCGTTTAATGATCTTCTGTTCAGGGTTTCTAGGAGACCTGAAACAGGGGATAAGGTTATACAATCAGCAATGTTCCCATTGCTTTAAGAAAATGAAAAGAAATTCCACAAAGAAATAGACACTATTAAAGTCATTAGGAGATTCCATGTTCTCCTTGATATAGCGTCAATCATGATATTCCATGCTGAAGTGAAGCTACTGTAATCATTCTCATTGCAAAGCATCACTGAAAAGCAGATGCTGAAAACTTATGTGCTTACAAACACCACAATAATCATCATACCTTTTATCATGAAAAATACACTCCACAACATTGAAA
This sequence comes from Tyto alba, assembly GCF_018691265.1. Lineage (NCBI taxonomy): Eukaryota > Metazoa > Chordata > Aves > Strigiformes > Tytonidae > Tyto > Tyto alba. Next base: position 60,114,876 of record NW_024881282.1, read on the forward strand.
GTAGAATGTCCCACTACCAGTGAAGAGGATACCTTTGCAAATGGATTAATGTATTGAAACCTGAATTCCCCATCACACTGTGTATAAACATTCATGACATTCACTCACTTTGGGAAAAAATATCTCCCTATGTTATATTAATATCTATCACTAATTTAGGTAAACCTTGCCTAGGGAACTGTGGAAATTTAAAAAATTTTCTGAAAGTTTCTGCTTTATCCAAAGCTTCTTAATGCAATACCATGATTCCACTTCAAGTTATTTTCCTATAACCATGTTTTAGTGAGTGGATTCTGATCATGCATTACACAGTATTATGAGAAAGCAAAGCTGAACTTGCAGCCTCAATACTCCAACTTTTTGGATGCATATTAATAGATAGGACTGCTGGAAGTGTTCTACCATAATTTTGACAGGTTAATGTAGACATATGTGCACTATTAAATACCTTTCTTTTCTATTTATTTTACCTCTTTTTTTTTTCTTAATTCTTCACCTTTAATTATTTAACTATTCAAACTGATTAGAGTGTTTTCATGTTTTTTTGTTTGTTTGTTTGTTTGTTTGATTTTCTGCTTGTTTATAGGAAAGTCAGTGAAGGAACAAATGGTTTTGATTTTCTGCTGATGCTTGGGTTTTGTCTATGAGACTCCAAGTACAGCTTGCTAGACATGTAATTGCAAGAGCTTTATATTACAGTTTTCATGCCTAAAAACATTAGCCATGCCATCCTCAGAACAGACTAGTACCTTCGAGCTCACCTCTGATCAACTGGTAGCACACTGAGATTACATTTTCTTAAAAAGGAAAGATGAGGTGAGTGTGGATGAAAACCTTGCCCACACTGCTACATGATGAACTGTTCAATTCTTAAAGACTGAATGAAAACAAATTTTAAGTTTGCTCTTTCAAAATTCTGTTTTGGTTTAACACCTTACTTTCAGAAGTTCTTTGAAATTCCCTGTGTAAGCATTTTCATTTGATTAGTATGTGTATATTGTAATGTGATTACTGACTTCTCTCTTAATTTGCCTTCCTTGTGCAAAAAACTGTAATCACCTTGAATAAACATCACTCTAAATCCAAGATATGAGTATTTCTTCTAACAGTGGTTACTTTTCTTCTAATAATGACATATTTAGCCAAAACACATAATTTATCAGAAATACTACAAGAAATTCCTTGTAAATATTTATTATAAATCAGGAATATTTTTAATATTTGAAGCCAGAATAGTTTAAAAATAAACTTTATACTAATGTTCTGATTATAATTCATGAAAATGGCAAAGGGCAGGTAAGAGAGGGAACAGCAGGCTCAAAGTGGCCAATAACATGACACTTTTAGACCAAAGACTTTCAAGAGGCCAGCGTAATGTTTTGTTTGAGTCACAATGACTGAACAGGAGGTAAGAGAGACTAGTTTTGAAGTGATGGATATTGATGCTCTCCTGAAAGGCATTTAGTGTAACACTGGGATTTCATTGATTATGGAAATCACAAAAACATGCAGATACAAGCAAGTTCTGTCTTTGAAATTTTGCAATGGGTATGGAACAAATTAAGCAATAAAGGAAAAAAAAAAAAAAAAGCCCCAAATATTGTAACGAATGATTGTTTAGTAATTCTCTGTCACCAATATCTGGGTGAGGTAACAAGTAATAATCTTTGAGAACAGGAATCATTCAAAACAGAAGGAAAAATAAACTGTTGATTTACCTGTTTGCACCTCTCCTAAATTACGCTGTATTTTTTTAATTCTCCTTATATAAAATGTCATATTCAGTCATGTTCCTTTCAAGTGATATTGTGTGGGAAGAGATGAGATTTCTTACAGACAATGAATATATTTTGTCTCCCAAAGACAGCATTCAGCACATATAAGTATCATCAATGTGAATTAATATGAATTAATAACAATCATCTTTACATTTGCCTGCCAGTTCCATATCTGATGTTACACAGGGCATTCATTAATTCTTGAGCATTTCCTAAATCAGCCTCTCAAAAAATTTAAGCTTACCTTTTCCTCAGTAAAAATATTTCCTCATCTACATATAAGCATTTTTGACTAGGCATGAATTAGAGACAGCAGTGCAAGTAGAAACAGTCAGAATGACTATGAAAATCTCAAGCACATTACAAATATTAATGCACAAGTAGCAGTTAGCAGCACATAAGGAATGCACTAGGAAAAACACCTCTGAAAAATAAATCCACTGCTTAAATGCAGATTGAATACTACTCCACTTACAGTCACTTTTCCTTCTTCCATAAAGAAAAGTGGAAAACAGGCAAGTCTATCAGTGTGTCCCTCAAGCCATCAAGTTTGAGGACTCATTGTTACCAATTTCTCTTCAAACAGCAGCATTCTTTACTCAAGCACCTCAGGAGAATGACCACTGTATGAGATACAAAGAAAGCAATGGCCTGTGTAGCATGCAAGAATGATAAATATTTTTGATTTTATCTGTCAAAACAATTATTTAAACTTCACCTATAGATTGCCTGATGGCTGGCTGCAAATAATAGAACAAAAAATCAACAGCCTCTGTCTGAAATACCTTCTGACAATGGGACAATTCACTCTGCCTTAGCAACAATTTCTAATTTGTTCCAAACTTTATGTTTATGCACAGTGCAAAGCAGAAATCCCAGCCTCATGCACAGACATGAATCATGACATCAAAATCCAGATTCAGAGTTTTATAATAAACAATTTACCAAGGGAAAATTAGACGTTTGGTATGTATTTGTTTGCAGGTTTCCAGATGCAGTCCTAGCAATTCGGCATAAGCAACCTCCCACATTTAGTTTCTGGTAACAATCATAGTCCCTCCTTCTAAACCTATGTTTGTCTTATTCTGTATTGGCTTTCATCTGTATAGTCCTCATCCACGCCCAGCTTTCATTACAAACTAATAAGCAATTCCACCACAGTAAAAAAAAGAAAAACAAATGTCATCGGGACATCATTAACTTTGGATTAAAACCTCTCACATTTGGTCATTTATTTGGAAAGGAGCTGAGAGAGAAAGGTTAAGCAGAGGTGAAAGTACATCAATGCAGCGATTAAGGCAGATTCAAATTCCCTATTCACCCACAGCAAGTACTTCAGGATACAATATTCTAACCTCCAGCCTACACACTATTCTGGGACAGATCTCCCTTTATCTATCCAATTGATAGTGCTGAAAAAAAATTCAGAATACATAGGAACCCCCCCTCTCCCTACACACACATTTAGTTCTAAAGTTATAAGATATGCTTTAGCAGAAGAGTTGTAGAGAGTTCAATTTCCTTTTTACAAAGAAAAAAAAAAAACAAAACAAACAATCAAAAACAACAAAAAACAAGCCAATCAAACCCCCCAAAACAAAAAAAAAAAAAAAAACACACCAGAACAAAACACTTTTTAGAGCTGAAGACACTGCATATTGTCATGGAGAGAAAACACTGATTAGGATGAAGTCCAGTTGGATAGCTTCATCTGAGTTTTATCAGTGATATATACCCAAAATCACAGTTTGAAATAATCTAATAATTGACAAATTCATAAGAATAGGTAGTTTCTTGAGGAGGGATAGGATAATAGTTGAATCTCTACTAGAAAGTGACATTTCATTCTGTTTCAGGAAAGCATTGACAACCTTTCCTACTTACTACCTCAATATCGCTTCTCCAGTAAAAATGAAACCTTTTTTATTTTTATTTTAATTATATGTTCTTACAAAAAATATACATATATAGGTACACATACATATATTTATATAAGCACACACATAAATTTATATAAGCATCCGTTCTTCTATGTTCAACCCTGTATTGAATAGTATAGGACTGCAGTACTACAAAACATCTTTGTCAGGAAAGACAGAAGGAATGATACAGCCAGCAGGAAAACCCACTGTTTATGCTGAGAATTCTCTGAGGGTTTTCTTCTTTCCTGATTGAGCAACTGAGTACTTCAGTCACAATACTGTTCCTAATCTTTTCCCTTTCCATCATTTGGATTATTTATTTACTCTAGTGGATACTGCTCAGCACAATTTTAAATAATTGCTCCATAAACTATTTAACATTTGATCAATCACAAAATTTTTCTAACATTTCCACTTTTTTATGTGTTATTTGACCCTTCTTTCATTATTTGAATTGTCTAACTACATTATTCTCAAGAGTGCCCATAGCAAACCATGCTTAAGAGCTTGAAATTGAAGTTTGTACAGACTTTTCTGGAGAGAGAACGAGCTTGTTAGGCTATATCCTAAGATCCCAGAAAGATAAGTGAAGGAAGACAGTTGATTCATTTCTACTCTCCAAAGGGATATATTAACATATATCCCCAAAAGCTACGAGATATTGTTCCTTGATGAACATTCAGACTCAGTAATAAATAAAAAAAGTAACCTAGTGCTCCTGGATAGTGATCAAACACAGTTTTTGATGCTCAAACAGCAGACAGACCAAAACCAATTCTATTTTTCAACAGATATTAGTGCAATAGCTATCACAAAAAGAAGAAAGAAATTAGACTAGAATAACAGTAAACTCCAACTAAATAAATGCTACAAAGTACAACAATTTTTTTTTTTTTCCTTGAATGAGGACTCAGATTTTCTGGATGCATACATTAGAAAAAGACCTTCTACTGTGAACTTATAATGAAAAAGTAGCTAATATATTTCAGACGGATAGCTTGAATTAAATACTTTGATGATCTACACGTTTAATGTTACCTATCCACTATCCTAGTCAACCTGCATGGGTTTTGTGCTCACTTTTGAAGATTATTGGAATTTCAATACTAACTGAGCATTTTCTAGAACAGGACAATTCACAAGTATTTATTAAATACTTGCAGTGAAAAGTGCCTGAGGTTTGCACTGTTTATATGTATGTATCTATGTATATCCATATGTATGTATATGACTGTTAGCACTTGACTTCACTTTTCATGAGATAGTCACAAGATGCCAAGGCACCATCTTGAAATTTGCCTTCAGATTATTCTCAGTTTACTTCAGACTGAGATTTATGTGATTTAATCATCATTACAAGGAGGCAACTGAAACAATGAATGCTGTGTTGTTATAGCATTAACAGACTGAAATAATGAAGGCCACCTTCTTCAGAAACATTTTTATGATTTTATTTATGCTGTTAATGCCAGATACCATGAAGGATTTAACTCCATAAAACAGGATAAGGGGGAGCTTTTGAGATCTCAGCCTAACACTGTGATCCAAAGCCATTCACTCAGTGACCACTTTATTTCCCCAAACTAATTCCTGTGTGATCAAAAATTCCAGCAGGTTTACACTTCTGGAAATTTCCAGAATTGCTGTAGAATTGAAAATTAGTTGTTTATCTCCTTCTTGAGCCTTTTGGGGATCCAGAAAATAGCTAGAGAAGTAACTAAAATGTAGATGGAACCCAGAATAAATGGCATTAATAAACCTACAGAATCAGGAATATCAAAGCACAATTTTGGTGACTTTAATTTAAACATGCTTGAAGGAAGAGGAAATAGAGAGCCGGTGGAGCTATCTCCTCCTTATTTTCTGGTCTTGCTTAATAAGATAAACAGGGAGTTTTACATGGCTGCATTATACACTAGATAAAAACATTGACCCTCAAAAAAAGTTTTGTGCCCTTGGTCTATGATGGAGCTTCCTGTTGCCAGCATGGAAGTTGATGCTCAAACTCTGTACAGTATGAACTATGTAGAAATGTCCAATTTTTCATTATTCCCACTACTATAGCTATGATAAAACAGATCCAACATAGCCAACTCTAAATGTTGTATAAGAATGAGATTTTACTTAATATATGCACATATTTTCTAAACCAAAACATTTTTAAGTAATTCATTTCACTTTATTCCCAGTCCATAACTTTTATCTAAATTCCATACTTCTTTATGCAGATAATGAATCTCATAATTAACATAATATTTAACTAATTACATCAGAGGTTCTGAGACAATTTCTATATTGTGGAAAATAACACTCAATATAATAGTGGAGGAAAAAAAAAAATGACCACAGTTATTCTTTTTTTTTTCTGTCATTCCTATAGTTAATTTCTATTATATGGAATTAATATTAAGTGTATCCAGTCACCAGGTCCAATATCTGTGTTCAGTTTGGACCCACCAGTACAAGAAAGATATTCACAACTGGAAAAAGTGATGGACCACCAAGCTAATAGTAACAGCTGTGGCTAAGGAAATAGGGTTTGTGCAGATCAGAGATGAAACAAAGGGTTTAATTGCTGTTGTCATCTATCTAACTAGTGATTAGGAATTCAGACTTTTTGGACAGGTGAACAACAGAAGGAGGTAAGGAAACAGAATGAGTTCCAGAAAGGGAAAATCCAGTTGGATACCAGAAAAACTTTTACACTGCATGTGGTTAAGCAGTGGTGCAGGTTGCTCAAAGAGTCTGGGAATCACAGAGGTGCTCAGAGCTCAAATGGACAAGGCTCTGAACAGCCTGACCCAACTTCAGAGTTGAACCTGCCTTGAGTGATTGGTGGGACTAGATAATCACTAGAGGTTCTTTATCACATAAATTAATTTTCATTTCTGACTATGTCTTTAGTCTTATTCAAATATATGAATAATCATCATGTGGGTACCTAAAAAAAAAACAACATATTTTGTCTGGGATGAAGGCTCTGGTGCCAGAAGAGACCATACTGATCACCTTAATTAACTGCTGTAGCCCACAGATTTTTATATTATTTTCTGCTGCTGTCTTTTTGGAAAATACCTAATTCTATTATAAAGCATTTTTAGAGAAGGTTATGATATCATGTCTCAAACATTCTGAGTGACAATGAGACCAACATCCAGAGAAATTACTCCAAATTTTAATTATCTTTGTTATTAGGAAATTGCATCTGCATTCAAAATTTAATTTATCCAACTTCAATTTCAATTTTATGCCTTCTTCTCCAAGTCAGAGAAACCATCAACATCTTATTTTTTCTTCATGCAGAAATATTTAGGCACAACAGTTATTTGTAAATTTCTTTTGGGTTCATCAGCTAGAACTCCTTAAACTTCTTAGCATACAGTTAGTTTTCCAATTCCAGGACCACTTTAGTGACCATACTTCAAACCTCCACCAACATTTCCATTTTCTTCTAAGCACACAGACATGAGAATCTAGTATTATTCAGCTTGGATTATTACTATACTTAATAATAAATTGAGTAACCTGGTTTTATTACGCTGGCTCAATGCAAATTCTCTTTCTTATTTCTAAATATTCTGTTTCTTTTGTATATTCAGGCAACAAGCTCACCCTTATCATCCTAAGAGGTGATGTTGAAAGGATACAAAAAGTGACATCCAAGCCCTTCTCTGACTAAATTGCTTGCTAAAACAGTTAACCAATAAAGTTTTGATTACTACTTGCACTTCACATTCTGTAAAGCATGTTTTTGACAGTAACCATGTGATTCAGGTCATGCTCTAATGACATGGCCACCTTATTATTTACTGCCCTGCATATCTCCGTATTGTTTACAAGCTTAGCCAATGATTATGAAGACAACTGACAAAAGTAGTACCTAGCTTTGGATCACAGAGTAATCTGCTGGATATATTCCAATTCACAGATGTGTCTCCAACCATATCTATATCTTCACAGTTGAACTGAGCCAGTTTATAATCTGTCTAATGTGGCTCACACTAACTCCATAAAAGGCAAGTTTCTAGATCAAGATAATATGTGGTAGTAAAAAGAATTATTGAAGAAACCAAATATGCTATTTTATGGCCTTTATCAAAATTATATTTATCTAGTTGTTAATTTTATTGATAAAACATACCAAGTTTGCCTGAGAAAACCTACTTCTAAATTGATTGACCTTAACCATATTTTACCTTTTACTGATAGAATGAGAAATAAACCATGTGATCATTTTGCTCAGGTAAGACATTTCTAAGGCCCTTTTCTTTGTTTTAATACAGGAAATTTATTGCAAGTCTTGAAGTCATTTGCATTTTCTCCTTTGCATTTCTTCTCCTTCAACTGCTAAAGACGCATTTTCAAATGGTATTTCACACTACAAAAAATGTTTGAGTCCATGCTTACATGTCAGTAGCAATGTTTGAACGAGTTTTGACCTTAAACAGTGTTATTACTTTAAGGGAAGTAAAATAGATTAGCAATTTTTTCAAACATAAATATTATGTAGAAATCATACGTAATTTTGACAATGTTAACAGATAATGAAAGCAATGGAAACAATTCTTCAATTGCTCCTGGGTTATTTCTGAGCTAAATGTGGGGAAGCAGGCCCCACTCCTAATAAATACTGGTTTAGTGAACCATTTTGAACATTCACCATTTTTCAACCATAATTTATAAAAAAAAGTACTTCAAGACAGCAGTTGCACCAACTGGTTAGGCATAAGTTCAAGTGATGCTTGATTTGCTCAGCAGCTCCAGCGGAAACTATGTACAAAGATATAATTAAAAATATGAGGAAAACTGTACTTCTAATAACATCCTGTAATTCTTATTTAACTCCATATTGAATTAGCATTTCTTAGTCAAACTTCTGTTAAAGAGCAAAATCACTCATTGCCAAAAAACTATGTTGTTTTTACTGAAAGTAGTGTTTTATAACAACTACAGATTGCAAGCACACACTGTTGGAAAGGTAGTATTTTGTTTTTATTAAATTTTAAACTGTTTGCACATAACCTAAAACCTCAAAATACTATAGTAACTCAGAAGCATATCTACTATTTTGAAGTAAAATCTCATTTAATTGGTTCTCAGCCTTCCAGTCTAACCACTTTGAGGTTAAACAACTCAGTCGCTTGTAATGCAGACTGTGTAATCACAATAGTTATGTGCACTTGACCTTCTTCCTGTTAACAGAGAGACTCAATTAATTACTTGCTGTTTTCACCAGCCATTTCACCTTATCTTCACCTTTTCCAAAACCTTTGTAAAACTCTATACCTTAACCTTTGACTTTGAAAGCATACATAGAAATATTTATCTACCAAATAGGAAGTTAGCACGATCTAGGAATGAGAATATGAGGGCTTCTGAAGTCCACATGCTTAAGTCAACAACAGTAATATATTCACTGTTTCATTAACCATTACGCTGTAATGTAGGATCCATGTTTTATCTTTACTATAGCTGCCCAAATATTCAACTGTGTAGTGGAAATAAAATATGACTTATGTTGCAACAGACAACCGAAGGAAGGGCACAGAAAACTGCAAAATGTAATCAAATGCTTGAAAATCATTCTCAGGTTGCCATATGGGATACTAGATAGAAATAATCTATTTAATCTATATATAATCTATTATTCCGATTCTTAAAATTATGTTTATTTTTAAAGAATCTTACATGGTGCAATATGCACTTCTATACCTTCTTTGATTCTGGGGTTAGACATGTGTTCAGTGTCAACTCTTGTAAGCATACAAAATTAAATAATCAGTTGCTGTCCTGAAATGCTAATTGTGACTATACACTAAAGACTGTGCAGCAATTATCAATCATTATTCCTTTCTGATGGGGTTCCAGAAACATTTTCCAGTTACATTACGCCACCATAATTATTGAAAAAATTACTGGATGCATATTTAGATGTTAAAAATAGCAGTGACTTAGAAACCAAAATATTAGCTTAAAAGAAATTTAAACTTTAAGAAGCCTGATTCTCACATTGTCTGTATTGGAGACCAAGTTTAGCATCTCAGATTGGATTAACACAATATTTCGGAAACAAAATAGCGATTTTAAAGAATCTGAAGGTTTTGTCTACCTTTGAAATCATCTAAACTCCATAAGCATGTTGCTTTTTAAATTTTTCTAAATGACATTTCAAGTGCTTGTTGAGAAAATCTCTTTCTTCATATTTCTGAGTAGTTTGATACTTTCTCAAGTTAACCTCTACTACAGTCAAGAAACTAAGCCTTCTGGATGACTTAAGTCTGTTCTAGTCAGTGCACAAAAGGTAACAGACAAAGTGGGATGAATCACCTTTTGGAGGAGAATTTCTCTGCTCGTTGACTACAAAGGAAGCCAGACATCAGCTTAGTCTAGCCATCTTAATATTAATTTATGAAGACAAAATGTTTAAAAATATTTTTTCATCTACCTTATAAGTATCTGTAGAAAATTTTTAAAATACAAGAAAGCAAGTAAGGTACTAATGGTGAGGTAGAGGGAAGAGTAATAACAATATAATGTATACTTTTTAAATAGTTGTAATTCACTTTTTAGTAAAAACCATTTAAGAATAGAGATATGTCAATATAAATTAACATAAAAACAAACAAACAATTTAAAAGATCTCTACAGAGGTCAATAGAAATCTTGACTTCAGAATTATTTGTAATTAGTTTTTTAAAATAGTGCTGCATGAAATATAAACACTTTTTCTTTATTTGTGACATAGAAAATGAAAAACAATTATCTTCCAATTAATAAAAGGTAAAAACAGAGGCTTAAATAAGAAGCAATTTTGCATCTCTATTCCTGGTTATTTAAAAAAATCTCCATAGGAAATAATTGTAAAGATCTATATGGGCTCTGTAAGCACACAAATAAATAAATTAGCCCCAGATTGAATAACGATAAATTCACTGGAACTTGTATATAGGTATATAATAAAATAACATTTCAGAAATAGAGAGTGATGATGAGGATAACTTATTTATGTAGTTGAAAACTTAATATTTGGTATAATAGAATACGGGAAAAAAATGAGAACATTATCAAAACAGAAAATGGGAAAGTTACCTATATATTTTAAACTAACAGCTAAGAAACACCATTTGCAAAAGTTACAAGATATGTTTAAAAATAAGAACAGTAATAAGACAATTAGACACAGCTAAAAACTCTCACAATGAAAAGAAACCAACCTAAGGTTTGCTTTTTTTTTTTTTCTTCACAACTTCTGCTTTTCGCTTAGATAGCATTGGAGGAAAAATGTTCACAATTAACTGCAGGTGTCCACCCTGCAGATGAAGTCAGGCTGAATTAGCAATAGATTGTCTACAGTGACACAAATCCTTGCAATAATAGGAGTTATGACCTGCTTATGAGGATTTGGCAAAGAGCAGCAATGGGAAATTTAATAGGGAGTATTTTTCCACATGATATTCCTTCTCAAAACCTGATCTTCTATGTCAGCAGGTCATCAAGCATTGTGCTCCATTTGATATTAATTGCATTATCCTCTACTTGTGTGCTTTCACAGAGAGCAGAAGGGACCCTGAATAACAGCCGAGGATATTGCTCTAAGAGACTTTAATCACTTGAACAGGCACGAAAGAACTTTGAGACGTTTCTCAAGAATAAAATGGTGTCCTATGTGGATTTTTGCCATAAGATTTTTAGGATTCTGAGCTGTAAGACACTTCCTTTCTTCTATGGTGACAAATATTTTTATATTATATTTTTATTTTCAAAAAGTTAAAAAGGGAAGATGAAATAAACAGAAATGTCACCAACAGTGAACAGAATGAATGAGCAAAACATCTATACTTACAGATGATTCCTCCCTTCACACAAAGCAGTTTACAAGCTTTTTAGATAGTGTTCCCCTTCTTTGTGAAGGCCAATCTGCTCTCCCTCTCTTCCCCAACTAGACACATGGCCTCAGGGTTTGGTCTGAACACTTGCTTCCTGGCTCTTCCAACGCTACAGTCCTCTCTGGTTATTCCACCCAAAATGAAAACTTCAGCCTCAGGCAGCAGCAAAACTAGTCCTAGCCCCATCCAGCCTGTCAAACAACCCTGTGTGAGTTTTCTCCAGAAGGTCCCTGACACCTTTTTATCCAAGTAATTGATATGCTGCTCAGAATATTTCTAGAAAAGGGAGACTCTGGCAGAAGAGGTAAGAAGGGAGGGGAAAAGGATGAATTAAACTTTACAGACACTTTTTATACACTCTGAGGATATATTCCTCTCTCCTCTTTCTATCCATGAGGCAAAAGCTCAAACAAGTTATTTATCATTTTTATACATTTTTTATTTTTTTCAGAGTGTATCCATGTTAGAACAAGATGAATTCCAGTTTTACTAAATCTTAAAATGCTTGTGCCAATCCTATGTTTCTTTTAATCCATCAATATATCACTTTATTTTCAAAAAGCCTTCTTTTTTTTCTGAAAATTTTCTAGAAAATAGGAAGAAATTCCTCTCACATAAAAAAGTCATGATAGCAAAAAGAAAATGCAAGCCAGAAGGACTGATGATACAGGCTTGTGTCAGGAACTAATATGGAATAAATTAAATATTTAGTTTTTAGTAGCTGGAAATGTTTTCAGTATTAGCGTCATGAAAACCTGGGAGGAAGAAACACAAGATACGGTGTGGGATTAACAAAACTTTTCAGAAATTCTAATGGATCTACTATCTAATCTTTTAAATATGTGGTTCACATATTATTCTGTGTATTTTGGACAGTACTGACAAATTCTGAAATGTGTTGATACTCATTGTATATATTGGTCCTTGTTGACACAGAATATCAACTGGAAGCACAAAAAGATTAAGCTAGTTAAAACCTGGCATTATTTTCTTTGCCATTGTAAACTTAGGCCTTTATATTTTCAAGAGAAGTGTATATCCAAAACAGGTTTGAAATACAAACTTTAATGAAGCTGGGTTTGAGAGAAGCACTTTCACACCCTTACCTTAAGAAAGCAAGAACAACACTGCAAATTACTGGGGTTAGAAAGAACCAGATATCAAGAGCAAAAATTGTGAGAAATGTTATAGATCTTGCAACACGAGTACCTACTGCATCACAAATTTAATCATGTGGAACAATCTAACTTTTTCATTCTGATTCTCTTTGTAATATTTTACTATCCATTCCTGATAGATACTTGCTGTGGACAAAGATCATAAAACATGTACTAGAATATATTTAAGCTGTATGGAGTAGTGTTTTGAGATACTAACTGTATACTTGTGGCTCAAAATCTAAAGATATCTTTTGCATATATACTCCAAATGACGCATCACAACAGAAATGATTACTAACACAGTTCCTTAAAACTCAAGCTGGCAATATGTTTAGTAAGTATTATAGTAGTAGGGCTGTTGGAGCCATCATGGTGCAAATGTAACTTCTCTGAAAGAAACTGTTCAAGGGTATAAAAAGGTATCTACAAATTTTGGTTAAAGGATTGTATAATTCAGAAAATTCAGGATTAGACTATGTTTCTTTTTAAATGAAAAACAGCAACACTAAGACTTAGCACTTATGTAACTCTCTGGATATTCAAAGCACTGACAATACTACTAGCATTCGTGATTTATAGTGTTTGATAAAAAGCTACTAGTGCACTCATCTCTGCTATTCAAGTCTGTTGTGCAGACGGTGTGCAGTGGGACTGCTCTTTACAAATGGATAATTGGAACATAATCAAAATGTTATTTTTAAAAAAAAAATATTTGTCACATTTGGAACAGAAGATATTTCCCTGTTTTAAGTTGTGATCAGTTCAAGTTGGCAAGATGAGGCACCAGCAGCAAAACAACTAGTGACAGGCAAGATGTGCTCAGTAGGCAAAGATGTTTGTGATATAAATCTGTCGTATAGGAACAAACTGGGAATTCCTCAAACTCCTGCCTGTTTATCAGATCCTACGAGGAAAAAACAAAAATTAGGTAGTATTAACTCTCTGAATGCAGTGAATAGCAAGTACCCCTGACTCCAAACACCCCCAAGAGGCAACCCAATTCATTCATGGGGAGAGGAAGGTCTGCATTGCTGGTACATTCATAAACATCTCTCCACAAAGGGCAACACCCACTGCCTCCACAGCTGGGTTAGTCCAGCCAACACATCCAATGTCTGAAATAATAAATATTTTTGTTGAACTTTCATTTTTATACTTTTATTTCAGAAAGAATGGGAAATTATACATAAAAGAAATAGATGAACACCTCCCCAATATCATTATATGCTGTCTTCTATTGTCAAAATACAAAACATTTTATACAGACCTCTTTAACCCATTGGTAATTAGCTTATACATTAACTGTGACTGCAACAAAATCACTGCTGGTTGAAAAACCTTGGATAATGATGTGGCTAATTTATGCTCTTTTTCAGTTCCTATGTTTTATAAAGATAGCTCTGCATCATTTCAAGAAGGATTTTCTTTATGTGGTCTCTACCATGAAAAAAATATAACCTGCATACCTATACTGAATCTGAAGGCAAGAATCTAAAGTAGATTTGAGGCTAGGCATCTCGGAGAAATGTGACACAGTCTGTACTGAACTTCTGTAATGCTGACGTGCGGAAAACAGACTCCACAATCTGATAGATTGTAAAGTAGGTATGTTTATTCAGCGCTGGGCACATAGGGGATCACTCCTCCAAATATGTGCTACCATGTGGCACCATTGCCTTAGATTTATAGAGCAAATGATTACATATTCATAATATTTCGCAATACGACTATACATATGCATCACCTATCCCCGCTTCGTATTAAAATTAGCATTTCCATGGTCTCCTCCCAGTTGAGTCTGCGCAGTGAGGTCCTTTGGTCCTGGGCAGGGGTCGTGAAGGACTGGGCGGTGGTCGTGGGAGGAAGTATCTCCTCTTCCTCAGTGCTGAACTTTTCACCCCGAATTCCTGCGCAGTCTCTGTCACCCCCCTGGACCCGCAGAGCAGGTTTGTGCCGGTTGTGGGGTAATCTTCACTTACTCAGGGGTGGAGGAGGCTTTTTACTTAAACAGGAGATAGTGGTCGATCAACACAAACATCTTCACTTACTCAGGGGTGGAGGAGGTTTTTACTTAAACAGGAGATAGTGGTCGAGCAACACAAACACCTCGTACAAGCTAGGCAAACCCTTATCTCGACTATTTCTCTCGTCATCCCCTTCTTGCTATTCCCATATTAACCCTTACATCCCCTGTTCCTATCTAGGCCCTGTATCAATGCAAGCAAGTTTTTAGTGGCTGAATTTTCACATTATGAAAACACATACACCATTGTTTTGGCACAGTTTGGTGAATTCATAGCTTATTTACCAGAGTTTGTTCTTCAGTTATTTGTTTGATATACTTTAGAGTCAATGAGGAAGGAAAATAATCTTGAGTTTGAATTCTCACACATGCCAGGGTTTGTATATACATGTTAGCAATGTCATGATCACCAGAAGTTTCTCCCTACAGCTCTACAAAACCACAAGATATATTAGCTGGTTGATGGTAATTATCCTTATGATTGCTACTAGTCAGCACTGAATATAAGACAATTAAAGTTACTCTAATTTCCAGTAAAAGAAGTATCAAATGATTTTTGGTCTGTCAGGAGCTAAAAAGGAAAACATGGGCAGCTGCCATGAAACAACTGTGTTTGGTAATCCATCTGTAGGCCTGAGAGTTGAGGTCATAACATTTCACTCATTTAACTTGATATTGAGCCTAATAACTTCTGTTTGATTAAAACACTAATTGGTATCCTACCTTCATTTGAAGATTCTAATGTTGCATTTTTTTTTCACTGTTTAATCACAACTGTCCTTAAAGTATGAATATTATTTTCACATTTTAAGGTGTCTAAAACCCTTTAAATTTTTCCTCAAGACCAAGTTTGGAGTACAGAATAGGGCCAAATGGAAAAATTTCCCCTGACCATGTTTATGCATGACAAACTGTGGGTATAACTGTGAAAGAGCTTCCCTCTCTCAAGGTATGGATGACAAACACTTCAATTCATTTTACATCCTGAGAGTTGTTAGCCAATCCAAAGACAGATGCAACATCTTTTTCTTTTTATATACTTACATATTACCATCACCATGACTACTTTCTGAATAATTTAATGCTGTCTGTTAGAAAAAAAATTAGAGGGGAAAAAAGCCTTGCACTTTACTCACATCATCTCCAATAATCATTCTCCATTTCTTTAAACTTTCTCTCCTCTTCTGCTCCACTAGCTTACATTTGCTGGCCTAAACCTTGGGTGAACTGGAAGAAGTGGTTGTTTTAGCCAGAGGAAAATCTGACTTCAAAAATAGAAAAAAAAAAGTGTAAAAACAAGTCACAGAGAGTGTGAAATTAGGAAAATAATAACACATTTCTTTTACTGAGTTTCTTGTTTTGTTGCATTGGAATGGTTAAGCTGTTTGAATTTATAGCATAGGACTCAGTAAAAAAATTTTAAAAGGCCAGATAGACTTGCAGAAAGCCTGTTTAACAGCATATGACCCAAATAAACAATAAAGCTTATAGAGTTAAAAAGCATAAACTAAGAACTATTAATTCATTTGAATAGTCATAAGAAAGGAAATTAATAAAAAATGTTTTCAGACCACTAATAGCTCCATCTAGCTGAAGGCTGGCTTAGTAAATAAATTTCTACAACAACCTTGGCTGGCAGATGTCAGATCACATTTGTTCTTTTAAAAATATTCTCAACTTTGACAAGACGGTCTGTAATACAGTCTTTGCAAAAGTCAACAGAGTTGTAACTATACTCATAACAATAAAAAATATTTCACAGCTTATGGAAAATCCCAACCTACCTTCATAAAATGCTAATATAAATAAGTAGAAAGTACATGGATTATATTTAACAGTACACACAACAGTGTTCACTCAAGAACAATTTTGTAAGCTACAGTAACAGCTCATAATCATATTAAGAACACAAACATAGTTTTTCTTCTCTTAAAATATTAATGACATCAAGAGATTGGTTTTGGAGATAAGGTGGAAATTGAGAATAAAAACTTGTATAAACTAGAATTTTTATTGCCAAATTCATTCGTGAATAAATGAGTTTTAGATTGCTGGCAGCAGTTCAATGAGACATCACATACCTTCCAGAAAAATTTTGGACTGTAAGTATCTTAATGAAACAGATGCAGTCTTCTCTACAACTGCTGAATCACAATTTCATCATTCATGTAGTGAAGCAGAAAATGTAAGAATGAAATTAGAAAGACCTTCTCGATTTTAATTCAACAAGCCCTAAAAAGCATAATCAATTTTTGAAAGAAAATCAGTTATATAAACATTGGTGTATACTGTGTATTTAATGTATTTTACTACATGTGGAAATGCAGCCCTGTACTCAACTGACCAGTTTATAATCATATGTAATTTAGAAAGTACTAACGTAGTTCAAATGAAATTTTATAAAATGGTATTGAATGTCCAACTTAAGACACCTGAGGGCCTCATTACTTCCCTGGCTAAGAACTACTCAGTTCAAAGTGGGTACAAATGTCATTAGGTACACAGAAGAAATTTGAGCTTGTCAACCAATACCTATCTAAAGGACCCTTAATGGTGAGCTATACACAAACTGTAGGTGCTTATATCACTCAGTCTTTCATTTGTGAACTGGTATGATCTGTGAATGTGTGCATTCATCAACAACAAGTATGAGACAATTATTAGATCTCTGATTAGACAGAGATATCTTCTTTGGCCCCAGGAAATGCTATAGGACCTTTTTGGAATGTTTTACAGGCAAATACATTATTTTCTTTCTTACAGGATGTTGCTAGTCCCAACCCACAAATTTGACTCCCTGGCTTAACCTTGTATCTGACTCACCCCTGGAAACTTGTCTGGCAAGGTGGAATCTCAGCTGCCCCAACCACATCCCTGTCCTGGTCCCACACTGCTTTTCATAGAATATCTCAAGATGGAAGGGACTCATAAGGATCATCGAATCCTACTCCCTGCTCCTCACAGGACTACCTAAAACTAAATCATAGGACTAAGAGTGTTGTCCAGATGCTCCTCAAACCCTAACAGATTTACTGCCATGACCACATCCATGGGAAGACTGTTCTAGTAAAAAACCTCTCAGTGAAGAACATTTTCCTGATGTCCAACCTGCACTTCCCCTGATGCAGCTTCATTTCACTTCCTCTTGTCCTGTCACTGGTCACCAGAGAGAGATCAGCACCTCCTCCTCCGCTTTCCTTTGATGAAGCTGTAGACTGTGATGAGGTCACCCCTCAGCCTTCTCTTCTCCAAGCTGAACAAGCCAAGTGACTTCAGCCAGTCCTCATAAGTCTTACCCTCAAGACCTTTCACCATCTTGGTCGCCCACCTCTAGGCACACTCTAATATTCTGATGTCCTTCTTACATGGAGGCACCCCAAACCGCACATGGTACTCGAGGTGGGGCCACATCAGTGCACTGTAGAGGGGACAGCCACCTCCCTCAATCGGCCAGCTATGCTGTGCTTGATATACCCCAGGACATGGTTGGCCCTTTTGGCTGCCAGGGAGCCCTGTTGACTCATGTTTGACTTGCTATCAACCCAAACCCCCACATATCTTTCCACAGGGCTGCTCTCCAGCCCCTCGTCCCCCATTTTGCATGTATAACCAGGACTACCCTGTCCCAGGTGGAGAACCCAGCATTTGATCTTGTTAAATTTCATATGGATCATGATTGTCCAGCTATCTAGTCTATCCAGATCTCACTGTAAGGCTTCTCCACCCTCAAGGGAGTCCACATCTCCTCCGTGTTGTAGCACTACATATTCCCATACAAGAAAGTCACACGTTTGAGAGAGTCACATATTCTTTTAAAAGGACTACTTGTGACACAAACTACTTTTTTCCAGGGGCTGTGGACCTGTCCCCCAGGGGCTGAGGAACTGATCTGCCACCTCCCTGTCCCCAGTTTCCTGTGTCCCTTCCCTTCTCGCCTGCTCCAGTTACACCCTGACGGTTTCCAGCTGGGACTCTAAGCAGTCAAGCCACCCACTAAACTGGAATGCATTTGTCTTAATTCATATAGCACTAAAGCACTACAAGGACCTGATTAGCATTGACGAAGTGGCTACAACATTACTAAAATAATTTTTTAATTACTTTAATTAAACAAATGTAAATTCCCAAATGTAAACTAGTTTAACAAAACTCTAGTTCATTTCCACGCATGTTCTTGCTTCTTCTCTGTGTCACAGAAACAGGTATCCCTTGAGGATGGCAAACAAATGAGAGCTTCTGGGTATTGAGTAAAATAATTGCATCTGCCAGCTGGTAAGATCATTCCAAAAACTAGATGAGCAGCTCAGGGCAAGAAAGGAAATTGTTACTTTGAGCAGGAAAGAGAAAGCTTCAGAGGTTTTGACACTCATGCTGAACAATGACCAACCACATACTAAAAACTGTACAATCTAGCCAGTGAGCAGGAGACTAAATTTCACTAAACTGTGGGATGGAAGGGATGGATGAACAGAAGGACTGAAGGACAGAAATAATTTTATCTTGAAGAAACTGGCCATGCTGGCATGGCTGGATGATTAAAAATGGTGTCGTTTAAGAAATCACCAAGCTTCAGAGAGAATCTACCATCTTTGGTTAGAAGCCAATAATTAATGGCATTCACAAACCCAGTCATAAAAATGCTGGTGAGGTTTCATTGTTTTGTTTGGGACTTTTTTTTTTTTTTTTTATTAATTGCCACTGAGAGCAGCAAATTCCATAGAGTGATAGTAACTTGGCTATAACTCAGTTCCCCATAACTTCTTGATTGCATTGAGACAAACACAGTCCTCGGTTAAATCAGTTTAAGAAAACTTGACACTTGGTTTACTCAAGTTGGCGTGCAAAGTTAAAATTGAACAACTATACTAAAAAACAGAGCCTGTTACCTACCAAGTGTAGTTTCCTATTTGACCATCATGAGGCATGATGATTATGGTAACAGCAGGGGAAGGAATGGGTCCTGACAGCCTCCTGCATCAATGCCTCTGCGTTCATCATCATCTGCATAGAGCTTAACAACACTGTCTCAGCTCACCAACCCACTCACTCACCCAGCTACATTCCTACTATTTTCAAGTACTCTGCTTCATTAAATCTTAAAAGGACTCTGATTTCAGGCCACAGTTGGGAAGGAGTAATGCACATTTTTCCTCTCTGTAATTAATACAAGGAAGTCTTTAGAGTCTTAGTCTCATACTTCCAAAGTACTTTCATTTCAGTTCTACAAGGAAGACCAAGTCTTGCTTTCTCTAACTCAGGTAGAGATTTGGTCTGAGAGTTCTCTCTGCCCTTAAATGTGGGAGTGAGGATATTTTTACACTATTTACTACAGTAATAAATGGCCAGGGTGGCCACACGTGATTTAGTAGATTATAAAAAGCAATGAGACAGTTCTGTATAGATTTTCTCACTTTGAACAATACTTGCTGAAGTCATATCCTGTAGGAATAAACAGATTTGACATATAATGTATATACAATATCCTACTGCACAAAACTACTGTTTAAACACATAACTGTATATTGGATTTTTTCTCAGTTGAAAAATCACATAAAGATATTGACTGTTTTCAAGTTTTTGTAAAATAGAGAATATCAAGCTACATTTAAATACTTAAAGAAACAAAGTAATCACATCATTAAAATTTTAAAATAAATTAGCTACTAAAAGTGAGGGTCAGCATAATAGTAGATTTCATTGAAATGGAAACTTCAGAGATCTCTGCAGTTAGCCACTATATATATATAAGCTCACTTGTCAAAGTGACTCACTAGGTATTATAGACCAACTACGCTTTTCACAATGTATTCAACTATGCAAGTGCTAATAATCCCGTCTCTCTTCCTGTAAAGGTACAATCACATAAAAGGGCCCACTGACATCTAAGGCTGAGGAATGACCTCTGTATGTAAGAATAAATTATGTGCCTAACTCCATTCCCCTTTCACAAAAGACAGCAGAGATTATTCTGTCCTGCCAGTTGTCTTTCTGGGAATTTCCCATGTGACCCCCAGAGCAAGTATAAAGCTGGGGTACCAGCATACCAACACACTCCTCCTCTGGAGCGAGGAGAATAGCTCATATACGGTATGTTCTGCTTCTCCTCACATGGAATGGAATCTCTATAGGCCTCCTTCCTGTTAGTACACACATACCATCTCCACAGATGGGCAAAAAGTAGCAAGGATGTTAGCAGGAGCTATATCTTCTCTTCATCAAGTAAAAGCTCACATACATGGAGTATGATCAAGTATTTTATATCTTCTAAAATAAAAACAGGGGAAGAAGGTTTCTATTCTTTCCTGTTCTTATTTTATTCCTGACAAAAGATATTCAAAACCTATCTACATATTTACCCACAGAGTTTTCTGACACTACTGTCTGCTGCCTACTATCTCTCAAAAAACTCAGTTGTGATTCCTTTCAGAAGCCTCTGTCTGCTGCTTCCTGCATAATCTTCAGGACTCCTAGACATTTGGTAACATTTGATGTAAAGCATTTTAGCAGAAGCTCCCCAAAAATTAATTGCAACTGAAAATGGGCATGTGTTTTCTAAATAAAATTTTTGTTAAATATTAACAGCTTGACTGCATTTGGTAAAGGGCTTGAGCATTCTAACCAAGTAAATCTTTAAAGTGAAAAGGTGAAATTACATCTCAAAATAAGTCATAATACCTAACATTGTTTGAATCATTTAAGACTGTCCTTCCTCATTGGGCTTTATTACAAGGCTTCTGATGAAAATATTCTTTTGTAATGTAATTTTTGTATCTTTAGTTTCACTGCAGTAAGTAACTGTTTTTCCACGTACCCACAACTGCCTGTACTTTTCCCTCTTCCAAAGATGTTACTTATTGAGAACTTGCATTCAGATCAACTTGTTTCTAATTTTGAGGTACAGTGGGATTTTGCTAGGTAGAATGTGAAACAAAAGGACATGCTAGAAATTAACAGACACCAAAAATATTATTCTGTAATACTGAACATATTTGAAATGGAATTTGCAACTTGAAAAGGTTTTCAACAACATATGAGATCACCAGAATACACAGAAAAACCTAATTAGCAATGATACAAAGAAAAATTAACAAGTCTTTTGTTTTGTTAATTATAAAGGGATCAAGAAGATTGACAATGGGAATTATGCCTCTATTCCTGAGAAATTAGTTGCTTTTTAAGAAATAAAAATCAAACAACATGAAATTACACAGGCACATTACCCATGTGAATTTTGGCTCCTCAACTACAAATAAGCAGGTTTCTACTTTTAAAAGTCAAGGTCAATTTGTTTGCTTCTACAAAAAATCAAACCAATATGGTATTCTTTTCTAGGATATATCAAACTAATACAAACTAAGTTACAGTACTCAGTGTGGCTCCCCTCAAAATAAATAGTAGAAAAACTTCCTCCAACGACGCTAAGCCAAGACCAAGCCTGTAATTCTCATTTGAAATCCTTATGATTAGAACACGGAAACCTGTAAATAATTATCGAACTATAACCTATATCCTTGTCTTCAAATGCAGCTACAGATTTAAAGTTTAACAAACCGACATGAATTTTAAAGAGTATGGTATAGTTGTTTTTTTCCTAAGATGTTTAACTTTTAATTCAGAAACTGAAAGGTGATTTTGAAGACAAACCTTGAAAAAAATACATCATACGAGTCTGAAGCAGACTTTTTTGAAAGGAAATAAACATACTTTTAATTGCTGCCTTTTCCAAAGAAGAGAGATTTACACCTCCTGGGAACCTACCTGAGCAATCCACAGACAAGCAATTGACACTTGATTAATTCTGGCAACAGAATGGGAATACAGCAATATGTTACAGCATTTGAAACCACAGACTTGCTAGTTAGTAATAAGCAGGGGATTTCTTCCTTTACTATTATTTTAAGTATGACACAGATGTTTTATTGTCATCCAATAGCACATCATAGTAAAACATCTTTAAGGCAACCAGCCACACCAATGCCTTTAAGAATGAAATTTGAATGAAACATATTATTTTGCTGTGAAAATAACTTCTGTCATTACACCTTTCTTTCAGTTAATTGCATTTCTAAATGTCTTGGCAAGAATTTCATAGTATACAGCAGATTCATTAGGCAGCTTTAATAAGATCATTCAAGCATTTATTCACATGAAAAGTTCATCCAAAAGCATCAAAATTCTAAGCTGATATCAAGCTACTTATGATTAAGGCAGACATGCAGGCATTCTACTACTTTTTATATTTATTCAGATTGCCAACTTCACAGCAAATGTATTAGTGTTGTCCTTGTATGTCACATGTGTTCAATCCCTAGAGTTAAACTAATTTAGCTAACATCCAGCTACAAATCACTTAGTTAAAATTATCATTCCCTTGGTGAATATTCATTGGATCAGAAAGGAAATACAAAATGAAAGATGATTATGAGGAACTTGTCGCTACTTGAGCTTTAACCTAACCTTGTTGTTATCCACAAATGACTGGTTATTTTCCATTCATGGATAATAATCTCTGCACTACTAGTAACTAATATATAAATAAATATTCTACATAAACCAAATGACTACTGAATGATAGTTTGCAGGCCACACCTACTAATAGCTGTGAGTGAATCTTCAAAATTAATTCAGTGAAAATTCATTGAATAATTTCAAAACCAATACAAAAAATAGCTGAAAACACTGTAACTAGCAAGAAGAAAGTGAGAAGGAAGTAACAGTCTCTTGTAAAACTCCAGGAAAACAAATTTTTTTTTGCAAATACTTTGTTAATTAAATGCATAAGCTATGTAATAACAACTGAAGAAAACAACAGTAAACTCTGTTAGCCTATTCTGTCCTTAATTCAATTTGTTTAAGTGTCTTCATGTCTGAATTTTTTCTATTTTGCTCAAAAAGGACAAATATTAGTGACATTCAGGCAGGGGAGTACAACAAATTTAGCTTTATATTAGTCTTTTGGATGCCCCTGAGAGTGGGTACATTGCAGATGTGATATGCTAGAATTCTAAATACAAGAATATTACATATTGTCTATTTCAGACGAATGGGTGGGATGGAATACCACCACCACTACTGGAAAAACATTTGATTCTTGAAACATAGCATTGTGAGCCTTCTTCAGATCCAGGCCTAAAACCACCTCCTAGACAATATATCCCAATGAAGGAGCCTGTTATCTATTTCTTTATAATTTTAGCTATATTTGAACCTCTTAAACAAAGTGTTGAGAAGCAATTTTTATCCTGAAAGAAATCTGGATACTTTTATATGCAGCACTACTCTGGTGAAAGACATTGAAGAACTACTATAACTAACAAACAGTGACAGTTTACATTTCACCACAAAAACTCTACAGATATTCCTTTATTGATTATAATTACTATTTGTGAGTTGTTGGCTGTGTTGGGTTTTTTAACTTTTTGTTATTTTAATAACAGTGTATATTTCTGAAGGATTGAACAAATTATATGGCTTCTTATCTTTAGTTTATGCATCTAATTCCTGATAATTTAATATATGTATCTATACTGATCATATTGTTGATTTCAGATTAAAGATATACAAATAAATAAATAAATAAATCTAAATTTTTCACCACAGGGTGGATAACGTTTCTAGATAATTTTTCAGAGGCTTGTATTTAATACAGTGAAAATGAATGAAAAAAAGAAATGGCAGTATCTATGCACAGCACCAACAACTCCATCAAAACAAGCCACAGATGACTCGAGGATTAACTCCCACACAATTTAAATTAATTTTATCAAGTAATTATATCTAGGTACTATTCTTCCCCTTCCTGTTCTCAGCATCTCCATCTCTTTTCCTTTCAAGAGAAGAGGAAAAGCTTAAGCCCTTAATACCATCCCTGTAAGTGTTGTGAGCTATCTGAAAAGGTTAGCAAAACATATGGAAAACAATTAGCATGACAGTGAATACAGATCTTTGGCAAAGGAAGGTATTATATGGGTTACAAAGGTGATAAGGAGAAAACAAACCTGTCAAAATTAGTAAAGCTAAAATTTTACGGCTCTTGCAGAATCTGCTTAATATATAGATTGCATCTCACAGTTTTCAACTTTTCAGTCCTTGCAAGCCATGATTGGATACAAATATTGTGGATGGCACATTAATAAGTGCTACATCAGTAAATGCTTGCAAGCAGAAACTTGATATAAACTGAAAAATTTCCAAAAAGCATTAGGTTTGTCATTTGAAAAGACTAACATTTTAATTAGAAAATCAGACAGCCCATACATGTAGTATTGTGATGTTCAAGGGAGCAAAGATGTCCAAACTTGTTCTGTCACAAGCATTTCTAACAATAAAAATCTGCTTGGCTCGAAACTCAGCATTTATCATTATTATAGTTTTGTAACAAAAGAATTATTGTGACTCTTTTCATCTTGCTTTCCTCATTTACTATTTTTTCTTCCATTTGTGATTTGTTAGTGATTTCCATCATTAATACCATCACTCCATATTAGCTATAACAATATCATTTATTACTTGAACTGCTCACCACAATAAGTAAATACATCACTTCACAATGGCAGCATTTACCTATTCTAATTTGGATACGGGGTTATCATTTAATACTTCACATTTCATATTATAGAACTGTCAAAGCACAGCGCACTCAGAAGTGGAAATCACACAGTTTACAAAGTGATTCTAGCAGTACTATTTAGGCTGCAGCCTTCATAAAGAGAGTCCAAATGTATTAAAATAGATCTATTTATAACATTTTTTTTTAACATTTGATAAGTATAACACTGACTGTTATTTAGAGATGATTACAGGTTTAAATATATTTTTGTTAATTTTTCTGGTGGTTAATTAAAGAAATGTAGTTGGTCACATCTCATTTGTGTTCAATCAGTTTGGCTTCATGTGTTACTGAATCTTCAGTCTATTTATTTACATAGAAATTGCATTTTATTCCAGTATCTAAAATCTTCTTGTCTAACTCTTCCATGCTAACTTCTTATGTGAATGAAGAGGTAACTCATGTGGATACAGCCAACTGTCTTTCCCATGCCACCTGCAGGGCTAGGAGCTAGCCTGAGTGCCCATTTGAATCTCTGTCAGAGCCGGGCCAGAAGTTAGATTAAACTGATTTATAACACAAAAAAATAACATTTGTTTACAAAATTCAGTGGAAATCCTCCACTCTACTTAAATGCTTACTTTCCTGTCAATCAGAATAAAATTATTCTTCTTGCACTGCTAACAAAATTATGATGGAGTAGAATCTTCCATCTTATTCTCCAACATACCCTTATTATTACATATTTCTCAGGATACATATTTTTTAAAAGGATGGAAATTGAAAGATGGCAGCATTCATAAATATTTGGACACACAGACATGTTATAATCTGCAAAGGTATCATGAATGATTACAAAATAAGAACACTTCATACTGACCAGAGGTAAAAATGCAATTATACAACCAGGAATATTGCAATTAGGTTTGCCTGAAATGATGTAAACACTATATTTAATTTCAGTTTTGGAAAACTTTATTCAGAAGGACTTGACTTCTTAATGAATTTGCCCAAACTAATTTGAAGTAATATTTACTACCTTTAGCAAAACCAATTTATTTCCAGGGTTCAAAATAAAGGCAGTGTTTATTACATTTGAAGAGTTTTCACAGGGCAGTGGAAAAGGCTGACATAATTAAAACCAATCAATGCATAGCTCTCAACTTACATGTTTTTCCTATCTTGCATTATTATGTTCAATCATGTATGAAAATGTGATGAAATATCACTGCTTTCTGGAAATTTCTAAATAACTACAGGTTTATTGGTAAACAACAGAAAATACAACCACTCAGCAATAGTACTCATCACACCCTTTTGCGGAGGCTCACTTTGCTCTCACTTTCTATTTTATACTCTCCTTTCTTCCCACTCACCCAATTTCTCCCTAAAATACCTTCACATGTCCACAGTTTCCACCACTTTTTCTAATCCTCTTCATCCTGATCCATTCTCATAATCTTCTTCCAGAACACAGCTGTCTTACTCTTCTATTATTCTCCTTCAAACTCTAGTAACATCTCCTCCAAACATGCCTTTCTGCTCCAAACATTTTCCTCATACTGTAAGTCTACTTTTGATAATAGCTCTGCTGTGGCTGTGCCAGCTAACAGCTATCCAAAGCCTCTATATACCTCATTCTTTCAAAATTCTCGCCCATTTCAGAGACCTTCACTTTTCGGTGTGATATAACCTCTTTACTTGCCTTAGATTATAGAGGCCTCCCTCCTGAAACAGATAGTGAGGAAGAATCTGCTGAGCTACCCCTCCTCCAAACCATCTCTTCCCTCCATTATCTCTTCTTCTGGAACTGCACAGCGAACAGTGACTTCTCTTCTTTTCCTCTCTATCTCTGCCAAATACTTACGTTCAAATGTTCACTATCAGCTCCTTCTTGTTTTCAATTATTCTTTATACATAGTTTTCTTCTCATGTCTTCGCTTTACTTTATGTTAATTAATCATCTTCCCCCTAACCTCCTCATGTATTTGTCATTTCCTTGCTGTCCTACCTCAGCCTTCTCCAAATCTCCCACTTCCCCAGAAAAAGTTCAACAGACTTGATTGTCTGAAAACACTGTTCCTTGACCAGTTATTCTGTTTCTGTGCCCTGTTTGCTTGCTTCAACACAAGGTCATACAGCCCTTACATTACCCAAACAGGATAAACTTTGGGTCTCTCTTCAATATTGGGTTTTGAGGTCCTGGTCGCTGTACATTGACACAGTTTGAACTCCCTGAAAGGAGAAGACTTTTCCCTCCCTAAAAACAACTGGGTATACCAGGAGAGAGAAACTTCTGGAGTGCTGGATGGGGTGCTTCCTGCAGCAGGTCTTACACACAGACCTCAGATATAAAAAAAAAAAAAAAAAAAAAAACAAAAAACAAACAAACAAACAAAAAAAAACAGATGAAACATTTTAAAGATAGAGACAGTACATGCAAGTGATTTGTGAAGCCCTGGGGCTTAACTTAAGCAGTGATAGGGATGGGGGAACAAATGGGGAGAGGAGTGTGTGCTGCAGACTATTTTAAGGAGTCTGTGAAAGGTGATGGTGAAATGCAAGTCTATTTTCAATAGGTAAGAAGCACTATTCCAGAATGTGCACTTCATCAGAAAATTGTAAAAGGCTTTTAATTTTTTAAAAAGCAGGAAATCACCAAGCTAACCAACTGCAAGATAAGCATTTTGGGTTCCAGGACACATGTGACCAGGACATATCCCAGTGTCCTGGCTGCAGTTACTTAAGAGTCTAACAGGGTTCAAATGAATGCTAGAAGGTAAACAGCATTGTTGAGTGAAACTCAGGCAAACAGCAAAAATAACTTAAGGAAAATCTATTTCACATACATATATGACTCAGTGTAAACTGAAAATTATGTAGTTTGTGAGCAATGCAACAGGCATTGAAGAGAAATTAAAAATAAGTCCCGAACTTTATTCATACACTGTGTCACTGCTTTAAGGCAACATTTATTTTTTAAAAATACTCTTTCACTTGCATAGGAGATTAAGAAAGAAAATCTCTGTATCATCATGCCGTTTATTAAACCAACCTAGACATAGGCTGACTGGCAATTTACCTCTAATTGGAGAGCTGGAGATTTAACCATATCATCATGTCTCTAGCTTCTGTAGATGAACATTCAAGACATTTTCCACAGATATGATTGGCAAAAAGAGAGAGGAACTACAGGTATTTTTGATGAAGACTAGATCCAGTACAGCATAAAATATCTCGATTCAGATAAAAACAAAAGCCTACCACAAAACCATATAATTACTGTTCCTTAATTTATTACCAGTCTCTTTCAAGAGAATGAAATATCTTAAAGGTGTGCTCTTATGGATTTTTCAATAGAAGAATTACTACTGTTAAAAGCCCATGCTGTTAAAAAAGATGTCCTTAATAATATTATACAAGTTATAAAAATTGTTGGTTTTAAAAACTCATCAGTAACCACCAGTTTGTTTGCACTTAAATATGCACAGGCTTTTTCATTACAGTTTATAAATTACTCATTTACAGTCTTATCCTACAAAACACAGCAAAGAAATTAAATTCTTACTTTCACACCTATGCAGGATGAACATATATCCCAAAAGTACAAAACAGCATAAGCAATAAAATGCGGCATAATTGTCTGTCAAGGTGACTACAAGGCACCACCATGATGAAGCTGTGAAAGAGACCCCTGTAGCCCATTAGCGGTAAAGAACAGAAAGTATCACTTCGATATCACATACAGATCCAGCCATTCATTCTGAGGCAATTCAAAACACACGACAAGGAGAGGTAATAGTGAGACCAAAAGTCACACTCAATTTCACAGAAACAGCTAAGAGAATTTGGTTTGTCTGACAAAGCAAAGACAGAAGGCTATACAATATTTCTCAATATGTACTAGGGGACAGAAATTGGAGCAAAAAGAGGGAAGAAGCGCTTACTGCTCTTTTTAAATACTGTGAGGACAGGACTGATGACCATGAAGGTACCATGAATAAACTTAGCCTGGGATTAAACAAATGCTATAATCTTTCCCAAAGAAGAGCCTCCAAATATGAAAAGGCAGAAGACGACTAACAATTTACAGGATACAACTTGAGACATTTTTTAAGTATATAATGTTGATGCTGAAGATAGCCGGAGACAGATCTTCATGAAGCAAAGGGTCTATTCTAGCCTCCTTTTCCCAAATGTATGGGGAGAGAACTTCATACTATTGCCCTAGAAATGCCAGTACATTACTGATCAACACACTTTGTGATAGTACCAATTTACATTCATTCTCATTACTTCCTTGGAAATGCAGATACTATATTATTTGATGAGCACAATTTCAGCTTTCCTAAATGCTCTATTCAGACAGGAACTTAAGGAAGAATATCCAGTTATTTCATCAAATAGTAGTTCATCTGCTGGATTCTCAGATAAGTGAAAATCAGCTGAAATATTCTCCATTTTAAGAAGTGGAAGCAAGTTTTATACAGCTGGCATCTCACGTAGCAAACACACAAATAATGAACTAGATACAACTGTCACTCCTGAGTCACCACCGTACACTTCCCACATATTTTTAGACATCACTGATTTACGATATGGTAGACTAACATACTGCAAATCACAGAGGTAGCTGTAATATCTTCCTGTAATCTAATCGCATTGGCAAACTGCAAAACCTTGATCAGTGTTGATGAGCAATTATACTTGTCTGCCCAGTGAAGTATCAATCTCCCCTGAGAATGAATGCTCAACAGTAGCATAAGCACTATACAGCTGAACACAGTCCTGCAACTGCAGTTCTAATCTGTCAAGTGCTTTTGAGCAAACAGCAATAAAATGTAACTCTGTAATAATTTTCATCAAACATTTAATGTTTTCACCTACTTTTTTTTTTTTTTTTTTTTTTTTAATTAACATCAACTACAGAAAAAATTAAAAACATACGGTGTGTGACAACAGTGGTGCTCTCCTGGTTCTGACTTTGAACTTAGATTTCTGGGAGCGGGGAGAGAAGGAATTAGTATATAGTAACATATATTGTGAAAACAGATTGTTCAATCACTATTTTCATTATTGAACATTTTTTCTCCCAAGCAGTCATTTTTAAATATGTGAGACCATTCCTGGGGGTTTACCAATGGAAATGATGATTCCTACTTGTTTCTTGGCAAGTAAGCATTTATGATTAATATGGCCCTACTAAAGGAAACCAATAACATTGTTTAAAATAATGCTTTTTAGGATCCTAACAGAGGCCATTTCTACACAAAAATTACCTTGATGTTAATGGTTTGTTTTTACTGATACTATCTTCAGTGAGATTTGGCTGGATATTGAAGTTGTTACTTTTCAATATTTATGCTGAAATGTCCATATTTCATCATCTGTCATTTCAGTTTTCAATTTGAATGAAATGGACATGAATTATACAAATGCAATATATGCAGACATCAATCTTGCAACACAGATTGTTTATTTTAATCAATGTCACCTAGTGATATGCCACACTTGTCAGCGTGGCTCTTTTTTACCAGCTTCAACCCTACTCCAGACATCTCTTGATTACATCCATGCTCATACAGTATACACCATGATTAACACCATTTTATTTCTAGGATTAGGAACATGTAACATATGTTGTATGGGGTCACATATAAAAAATAACTGGTGCTACAAATGGGTCAGCTATTATAATTCAGTCTATCACAATGAATATGATACCCAAGACTGACAGCAATTTTATTCCCTGCCCACAGACACACAAGGGTTACAAAAGCTTGAATGCTACAACAGTGTGATGACACACAAACAAAAAAATGTCTGCTACTACGGTCCCTTTGACAGGATATTACAAACTGAGAAATGTCTACTGATAGCATAAAGGAGTAAAGTTGGTATTTATGCATGCAGTTCCTCTATGACAAGTTCATATAACAAAGCAATATTTGGTGCTCTTTGCACTATCAGTGAGGCTACCAATAAAGTACCTGCACAAAGTAAACCACCCTCAGGGATGAACCCAACTGATCAAGGTGAACATACACAAAATCCAGCATTAGTGATGCTGTGAATAGAGATATACAGCCTCCAGTGATGTCAATATTTTTTTTTACAAATATTACATTTACATACACAGAGAAATTATGACAAAATACACATACATATAGTTAAAGTACACAATCTGAATTGCTCTTTTTCAACTAGATGAATACAACAAATTGAAAGGCTAGCCAACCTCAACATATAAAAGTGACTACAATTATTACAAGACTATTTTGTATCAGCACATAAAATACCAGACAACTTTTCCCGCTTATAGATTTAATTTATTTTTACGCTTGTCAGATCCAAGTTTGATCAAAATTGCTGCAAACAAAAGACTAGTAAATCCATGGTCCATTGGGCAGTTATTGAAATGTCAATTTATTTCATCTGCTTAGTCCTATTAATTATATTCACAATACTAATGAGGAACACTAAGCTCTTTTCTTGGGATCACTCTTTATGTATTTCTAAGTGAATGTCTATGTAAGATAAAAATAAAATCACCTCATTTAAACTTATTTAAATTTTCCTAGATTTTAAAGAAAGGTCAATAAAATACTTGACACATCCACATGTTAACTACTCATCTCAAAGCTTTAGGAAATACAGATAAAGCATGATATTACGCCATAGCATCATTATAGCACTACAATCATTTTAGTAGCTTGAAGTATTAAGGTAAAAATTACATATTTCTGTGGTGACAACATTTCAGTTGTTTCAAGAATGATTCTTCTATTTATAAACAGATCTTGTAGAGGACTTGCAGGACTTTTTATTTGACATGATAGACTCAATATCTAACTATACTTAAATCAATGGTTCTCTGTCACATACTCTTTTTCTCTAAACATTCAGGAAGTCATGGATACAATTAGCTCTCTGATATAGGAGGTCAACTTATCTGCTTTTATAACCTACAGAGACTTTGAAGTGGTCCTTCAGATGCCAACTGCCTAAAAAAGCACTATGCTGGTGCTCTCTGCTCAGCTTTTAACAGACTTCCAAAATGATACCGGTCTCATCTCTCTGGAAGATATCTCTGGCCTGGATGAATTCTGAGCTGCCTTCTTTGGGCAGCTTTAAGCTAGACTATGCAAAACCACAGACTGAACTGAGAGATATAGCCCACTATTCCTAAAAATGTTTGTTGAATGTGTGCAAGCTGTATTACATTATATATATATATGCATATATGACATTAATTTTAAGGAATATATAGATACAGACATAGCAACTATGGAATTTCAGGGTTTTTGTGTTATTTCCTTGTGAGATGGCAAACTTGGATATGAAAGCTGAAGTGGCTCAGACTTATGTAAAGCTCCTATTAAATCTCGAGGTCTAAACTGAATAGCTTGCATGTAAAAGAAAATACAAATTATTCTAAGCTTAAAGATGCTTTAAACATCTCACATGACAAGGAAAGAGAATGGGAAAGAGAGGGAAAAAAGGCAGGAGAAAGAAAGATAAAAGAAGAAAAGAAAAGAAAAAAAAAAAAAAAAGAAAAAAGACAAATAGAAAAAAGAAAAGAAAATTAGGAATTTGCTGCAGACATGTAAACAGACTACCAGCTGAAAAGCTGATGATTCATGAAGACCAGCTCATTAAAGTGTTTAGCCAAACAAGAGATGACAACTAATTTCAAATCTTACAAGACCAAAACTGGTGGGCTTTTTTCCTCTCATCTTAACTATGAATAAGGTTTAAGTTTTAAAATCCTAATAATAATTTATAATAAGAGCATCATAGTTGGTGACTGAATGTTTTGCTCGAATTTAATTGCAGTGTTCCCAAGACATATCAAAGACTTCATAAGACTAAAATAGAAGAAATCTTATTCATCAGAGAGCTTGAAAATAAATTATTAAGACTTGGTTTCTATCACTTCTGTGGCTTATAATTTTGTTATTTTTAAACTACCTATATATTTTTACTCCTCTAGTAATATTCCAAAAACATTTGACTCTCTCTATCCTGACATACCCTGTCTATATTTTCTCTATTTGAATTACATTCAGTTTGCCACTCCTGTATTGCCTATATAAAATGAAATTACCCCCACAATACATTTGTTTTGTATAATGTACAGTTAGTTGCTATTTGTAACTTTTGCCAATAAACTATAAACCATTCAACACACAAAACAAAGGCTTTTCCTTGTTTGAAGGGCTTGTACTCTCAGAAGAAACTTGGATGATTTGACTATGAAGGCCATGAAAGGAACTGAACAATCATTAACATCACTGCCACCCCAACACAGACACCCCCACACACACATTTCGTATGGACATTGCAAAAATTAGTGCCACTGAAACAGAAAAAGGACAGACACCACTGGGAAAATGCTTTCTGCCTCAGGTGGAGTAGCCATGCCTACTCCAATACAGGATTCCAGACAGTGCTGGAAGAAGGAATCGAGGGCATCTTTGAGCATATGAATCTGCTTTCTTTTTTCCTAAAATCAGGCAGGGAAACAATCTTCTCAGCCTACACTACAGATGTAGATCCATATGTATCTTTCTTCCCTTCAGTATTTGGAGAGTTTATTATTGATTGGTTTATTATCAGACATAGAGACAGGCATATTTGGTGTGCTTATTATGCCTTCTGGTATTCTGATCAAGACTGACAGGTCCTGACCACCAGGTCTAGAGCAGAAGAAGTGTCTTCTGCAATGGTCCTGAAGTTCTGGTCTCCTGATTGTCTACAGCTAGTGACATGCAGCGTCTACTCTGGTACAGGCATCCAGGTTTCCTTTCCAGAGAAATTAGGACATGTCTAAAATAGAATGGGCATGTGGCTGGGGTGTGCACCTGTACTTCATAGTTGGAGATGGTCTCCAACACTCTACTTTAAGAATAAGATTGGACTAAGCAGCACAGCACATTGAAAGGAGAAGAGATTGTGACTATGCAAATAGTAAGCTGTTGAGTCTTCAGCAAGAAATCAATGTTGAAGGCTGATTTTGGCCCAGAGAAAAATTGCACTTCTGGCATTAAGAGTGGCATAGGACAGAAACTGTGGCAAATGAAAGGGTAAAAATATTTCGGAAGGAATAAGAAAATATTTCCATGCGCTGAAGGCTTCTAAAGATAGTTTTATGGGTTCGCTTGCATTGTAACCTTCAAGGCACCACATGCATTTATTTTAAGGCAGTAATGAAAACATTTATTTCAGCACACTGAAAGAGCAATCTCATACTATTACTATACTGTAGTAAAGTTTAATCCATATCATCCTCAGCTGTGGCAGTTCTGATAATATATAGAAGTATGTTATCAATGCCTGGAAAACAGCAGGGAAGCAGCTAGTCAAAATAAAACATGTCAGTTCTGCAGTTTACATACAAATATGATTGAATTTCTATTCCTGTGTTATAATAACTGCTCTGCTACAGCAATTGCTAGGGTCTTATAATGACAACTTGGGCAAGAAAAATGAAAAGAAAATTAAATAAAAGCAGGATGACCTGATAACAAGAAACATAAACCTGTTTCTCCTGTGACTAAAAGATGATATTTAATCAACAACTGCGTGCTTTGAGTTTGAGTCAAACTACCTTGAAAGGCCCTTGACCAAAGACAATTACAGTTCATGAATGGCAGGTATTTTATGCAGTTCAGTATTTTCAAATTTGAATCATTCTTTTCTATTCACCCAGAGTCCAATAATTCTATATTAAAATAATGTGCTAATAATATCAGGCTAAGTACACTGGCTTAAGGCTAGAGAAGTTCAAGAGTGAGAAATATTCCTACTTCCTATTTACCTGGCACTTTAAAGCTCTGCATTGTGCATGCTATTCAGCTCAGATAACATATTACAACTGCACACTAAGCTAACAGTTCTGTTCTGAGTTTCCATTAAAATTCTCTACTATGAAGAGGTTCAAAATTCACCCATGAAAATATATTCCTGGGATGCACTGGGTCTCATCTCAAGAACAGATATTTTGATTTTTTCACAGCAAGTATGTGAAGACAAATTTTAAAAGTCATCTCTGAAAACATAGTGAACTAAGCATTGATTTGAAGAAGGTTGGTCAGACAAAGGGGCCCTCAGTGGGGTGCAGAACCTTCACTCACTCCAAGCACTTGCTGGAAGGTAGCTGGAGTCCCGGACAGCAGCAGCAGCAGCCTTGGCTCCTGCCCAGTGCAGTCACAGAGCCCCGATAACACGTCTGCATGGCAGTACAGATGGATCCCCTTCAAGCATATGTCCCTAATGTGAAAGGCTGCAGTCCTCTTATACTCTAACATAAGCTTTCCACATCCTGTTCCGTTCTACAAAGAGGAACCAGATTTATTTTGCTTCCTTCTGCCATATGTGCTTCTGTAGAGAAAACAGGATTTGTCCTAGTAAATGAGCACATCATACAAAAGGAAAAATATTAGTCTCATTCCTCTCTCTCTCATGCACAGACTTGACAAAGAAAAAAAGCATGAAATATCAAGTGTTTAATGTCGAATCCTGCTTCTGGTATTTTTTAAAATACATATTCATGATTAAACTTTCCAATTATTTAATATATTCAAAAGAATTTTGTAATTTTTTTTGTCCATTTTATAGCCATCTTAGGCAACACAGTGAAGGAAAAGCAAAATATTTCTGATCCATGCTCCAAAGCCATGTTCTTGCAGCTTTTTCTCCAAGGTACCATTTGAAGCCACGTTGTCATTTCTCTTTAAGGTTTATCAAGCATTGCAAGTCTCCCTTTGGAACCTAAA
This sequence comes from Tyto alba, assembly GCF_018691265.1. NCBI lineage: Eukaryota > Metazoa > Chordata > Aves > Strigiformes > Tytonidae > Tyto > Tyto alba. Next base: position 60,150,972 of record NW_024881282.1, read on the forward strand.
CATCGTTGGAGGATAAATAATCACAGAAAATGGCTCCAACTGCTGCTATAATGAACAAAATTTTGCTAGTCAGAATAATGTTTTCAAGTTCATATTGGTAAATAGTTGAATGTGAACTGCTGCTACAGTGAAGCATCTTTGAGACAAGTGATTTTGATAAGTACCTATAACAATCCCACTGCAATAATCTGTACATAAATTCAGTTATTTCCTTACTTTCTGGTGGAAAGGGCAGTCTACAGTGTGAGGAAACTGAAATGCACAAAATTATCTTTTCATTCACCTCATCCGCATATTCTTGAAGGCAGCTTTAATTTATTTTCTATTACAAGATTACCCAAAGTCAAAACTGGTCTCAAAGAGCACTTTGTAGTCTTCCTCATGGCACTGCTTCCTTGTTAAATCAAAAATAGTGACAATGTCGGGGCAACAGGTTGGCTTCCTACCATGGGAAAATCACTTCCTGACCTAAAAGATGTCTGCTTGGACTGATTAAACTAGCTTTAAGTCCAGATTGTACAGGTGTTTGGCACAAAATAGCTACTCCACAGTATCTAGCTAAGAAGGCTTCTGTGGGAGAAAGAACAGAAGGTAGTTACCAGATTGATGACAGAATAGAAAAATGTCTCCCATGGATAAGAGTCTAATGAAATTTTGGCTGCACACTATTCAGAGAAAAGTGTGCACGTTTCTGTGTTTGAAATGCCAAGCATCTATCCAGGCTCCAGAATTATCTTTTGTACAGTCTCTCTGACTGCCAAATCTGATACAATTTGTTTCACAAGTACAGGAGCTGGAATGTGAAACACCAATTACCAGAACAGGAAGATACCCTTGGGAGTAGTTATTAAATATGCATGTATATTCATGAATACTTCACACCTCTCCACTGACCACACTACATGAACATTCACTAAAATATGTAAGAGTTCATGAAAACTGCATGAATGACAATGAACATCAAATGAGACATTTTGTATCACTTTTTGATATGTGTCATCTAGATCTTCAGGGATACTATCTCACTGTCAGACTCTTCATTATCTAGGTTAGAAGATCTATATTACCCTCTATATCTATATTACCAATGCAGGAATCTGCATTGTGTCGTAACAGGCTGTATAGACAACATTCAAAACCTAAGTTACAAGCTTGTAGTAGGTTAACATAAACACGCATGGATCTGCATATACCAGCACGAGGTATCATCCCTGCAATCATCACTCAGGCAATCATTCCTCTAAAAATTTCCCATTCTTTCCCATACTTTTTTCATCAAAGAATACTCTCAATATATTCTGGACAAAACTCAACTTTTCCACTTTTCAAAATGTAAGGCTCCACTATTAGCAATGACATGACATTTACACTCTGTTATAGCATATATGTGAAGTATTTATGAATATCTCAGTCTCTTCTTTGCAGCAGACTTTGCAGAATGCTCTTGGAGTTCCTTTCTCAACCCATTGCTCCCTCCTCTTAAGACACTGAAAGGCACCAAATCCACTAACAGTTCTAAAAGGGAGGTCTTAGACATGATCAATAAAGCAACTTGAAGTGACTCAATAAAATGTCCGGTTGCATGGTAGCACCTGGAAATACAGATCTCCTTAACTGATTTACTTTTATGTCTATTCTGAGACCTGAAACTGTTTTCTTATTACACCAATCTTTCCTCTGTCTACCCTCTCAAAATTATTTTTCAGGTCTTCTACACTTAATGTTCTTCCTAGAGGAATATAATTGACTTGTCCATAACTTCACAACTGTACATACAAAATCATATTGAGGTTTCTATAGATAAATCACACAAATTAGTCAACTGATCACACTGTAAACCCTTTTGCTATAGATCAGTCGCAATAGATTTGAATGTGTACATGGAGAAACTTGTACTGATCTAACTAAATTGATTTAAATATCAATGTAATTTAGATCAGTGTCACTTCTTTTTGAGGGAGTGACGTAAACAGGCATTTCTTCCCTTTCAGTGTAGGCATTCTCTGGATACAATACGTGCTTTTCCTGTTTGTAGCAGCACAGATATCCTTTACACAGGTTTGATTTAACTCCACCAAAGTGGGTGAAGGCTCTCCACTGACTCTGAGTAGCTTTGAATTAGTTCTGTGGTGGAAGATGTGCCTTTATGAGCTAAATACAAAAATATTACATTCTAAAGTTATTTATCTGTCTGATGTACAATATACTGTTCTTGGTCTCTTATCTCAAATAAATTCCAATTATCTTTCTTTCCTCTTCCTATGCCTGTTTGAAGAAAGCAATTTAAATCCTTTTTTTTCTTTGCATTTAAGAGCTTATTTTCTGTTTCTTTCTCAGTTGTTGTGCCATGACTAACACCGTACGCTATTAAAAACTAGCTGTATTTAATTCTCAAAACAAAGTTTATTTTCTTCTCTATTATAACATAGGAAAGTAATGTTGACAGATGGATCAAACTGTTTGCCCTCAAATGCCATTATGAGTGGATAACAAAGAAAAAAAGATGAAACTTAGATTAAATTACTGGGATAAAAGCAGGCTATTCTAGAGCAATTACAGAAAACTTACTTATTTACATATAAATAGCTAAGAAATTTCAACATAAAATGTACCTTAAGACATAAAATAAGAAGTTCAGTTAAACAAGGCTTAGGTGCTTCTCAGTGTTTGGTGAGACAATTACAACCACCATGCATCTAACAAATAAAAGATAGCTAGAAAGCCATTATACAGTCTTTATTGGAAGACAAAGAACACTGGATTTTTTTTTAAAAAAAGTGCTCCCACAACAACCAGACCTCCGATATCATGAATGCCTGACTTTCTCTTCCAGTATTTTTGGAAAGGTTCAGTTCTAATGTCAGTCAATCATGCTTATATAGAGGACAATATTGAGATTATAGTTTGAACACACTGCATCTCTGCTTCTGTTTAGGAATACCTTAATTATAGCCCAGGCCTCAGTCAGCTGGATACCCACAAGTTAAATCATCACTCCTTAAGTTTTAGTAGCTTCTCTTGGGAAAAATGGCAATAATCTGAATCTCTCCAAATTCAGCTTCTTTGAAACTGTTGCTGTTGACACCTTGGTTCCTGTCTACTTCAGTCCAAGGAGTACAGTGTACAGAGCTAGAGTAAATCCAGCAGTATTTATACATGTGTATTCCATGTATTTATTCCATGCTATTGAGATGGCCTCACCAATTACTACTGAACCAAACTGTATGTACTCTGTGTAAATGCTTAGCTGTTTAACAATGATATGTGAAGGTGGGCAAAGAGACAATATCTTGCTCTACATGTGATAGATGACTCAAAGATACTTATCTCAATCAGAAATAAAACATGAATGCTAACATTATGGTATTTCTGTTTGCCTGTTTTCTTTTAATTTTATTAAAACCAGATAATTTTTTTCAATATAGAAATTGTATTATGCTTTTTGTTTTGCTTAGTAAGTCCTGAAATTTGTGGTTTCAGAAATAATACTTCCTTCCTCTAATAGCCCCAAGACAAGAAAAAAGCATTTTGGGCATATGTTCTGGGAACACCCAGTTTGAACATTTCCCCTCAAATCCAGGAAGAAAGATATTTTTGAGGTGAGTGAATTTGGAGAAAACATTTCATATCTGTTCTCCAGTTTCATATAGTTCATAATTCTACTCTGACTTTTAAGTGGAATAACATCGCTCCATATTCTTCCTGAAGGTGGTGTAGTAGAAATAGGAAGATAGAAAAAAGTATTGAAAGGTCCTATATCTGGATGCCTTTAAGTGACATCTTGCTGGCAAAGAAAATGAGTCCTATTTGCAATAGTGAATTATTTCATCAAAAATGCTACAATTTAGCATCAAACGTTTGATCAACAGTTGTCTCTGCTAAATCATTCCCTCGTTCACTGATCAAGACCACTCAGTTTTCAGAGATGTACGTGGGCTTTTCAGACAACCCAGACTGCAGACATGACCAGATGACAACCCATATCTGTTGTTTAATTACTTTGAACAAGAGACTCTAAAGGATGCTGAATTCTGTCACCAGGAACGGGGTGACCTGTCTTTAGAAGACATAAATACACTAACAGTGACTTGATACAACAATTTGAAATTTAATAGCAACAGGAAAGGTCACAAATGTAAGAGTGAAATATAAAGAAGAAAAGGAAAGCCTGAGTCCCTTGAAAGGAAAGATTTATGCAAGTAAACTGTCTAAAAAGAAATTCAGAGAAGAAAAAAAAAATTCTATAAATGTAAGGTATTTTTATTCATTGTAACTAAACTCCAGGGAGATCTATCTGATGAACTTCACAGAGTGTCAGGCTAGATATGCTATGCAAAACATTTCTTTTCTTCTAATCTTGAGCAGCCTCTGTGCTGTTAATAAATCCTCTTTTTAATTAGACCACTTGAGTCTCAGACTTTTATAAGGAAAATTTCATACAGGTTGTCCCAGAGAGACAAAACTTTCAGTCACTAAAAGGCAGTGGAAGAAAGGTGGCCGACAGGGATTCCCAGCCAAGGAGGACAATTTTGTACTTTTTTTAGAAAGGTATATTACTACTGCAAGTGTAAGGTCATAAGCATTCTTCTTCCACTTACCAAGAACAAGAAGAAAATTCAAAAGAAACAGCAAAGAACAGAACATTTATGCCATTTTTTCCTTCCTCAAACTTAAATACTTAAGTAGATAAAAGGAATGGTAAGTACTTGCACTACTACCAAATGACAAAATACTAAATATGAGACTGTAATTTCAGAGACTAGAATTGCAAAGAATTTCAAATGCAACTTCTGATTTTATGAGCCTCGTTTTTTTTTGTCCCAAAATGAAATTAATTAAAGGAATCAGATTTTTTGAAAGCATTGAGAATCCTTATTTAGATTACGTTAAGATTAACCATGTCAGTTCAAATGACAGACCTACAACAAATAGGAAAAGTACAGAGAGATCTGCAGTCAAAAGAATGGTTAAAGACGTCTGCTTTAATAGCTAGTGAAATCTAAAGTGAAAAATTTTGAAAGGTCAGAAATTTTTAAACTTTGACAAAACTTGTGACAAGTATCTTGAATGTTGATGAAAGTATTCTGTACAACAACTCTCTAATCTCCTATAATCTTTTTTCCTGTAAAATTGTTCAAACACTCCCAAAGGAAAAAAAAAAAAAAAAAGCTTAATATTGTTTGATAATAAATTACTGAATGCAACTCTTGAAGTACAGCTTAGAAACACCAAAAAATACTTTGCCATCTATAATGCACATGTTATTTCTACTATTATAATAGTTGCTTTCTAGTCACTCCCTACTTTGCATACAGTTCTGAAATATCAAACACCAGCAGCAAGTAATATTACAGCAAGCAAACTGTCACAATATTTTTAGGACATATTTGGTCTGCAAATTTCACAAACTAGCTGTTGCAATCAGCATAAAGGCATGGCAGCTGTCACCACCTTTGAATCTGCTTAATAATTATCCTCTAAAGAATACACAAACCAACATTAGTAATTAACCATAAAATCCCTATGCAAAGAAAGCATTTCAAAACCTCTATAGTATTCTGCAAGCATTTCTGTAACTACTGACCGAATAGAGGACCTTCCAAAAGAAGAAAAGCATTAAATACTTATCTCAGATTTCCCACATGCATCTCATTCTCTTAAGAAATCTTCATCAATTTTTTTTTTCCTTTTTAAAGATTGTAAGATCATGTGTACTAGTAATATAATTATTTCTTTTTCTCAAAATAAATTTTCAACTGCATCTGTTATTTGACATGCTGCTGTGGCAAAGGCTGTGCAGAGAAAGGTTGTAAAAGGCATGTCCAACATGAAAGACAAAGTCTAAAACAGGAAATCAACGACAATAGTCTGACTCAGTATAAAATAACTTCGGGTTGAGGTGGAGAAGGATGGAGAAAAAACAAAGCTTTTAATGCATTTTTCTCATGACCTGAGAAAGAACAGGTGGGACACTTAACTAATCTTGTTATAACTAATGAAGAGCTTCATGAAGACTCTCCAGTTCAACTGAAATAGCAATCTGCTTGAAAAAAAAGCATGTGTCCCCCTTTTTTCCCCACTCTATACATAATCTGTAGATCTGAAGACTGATTCTTCTGTACCTGTTTAACCAGGAAAGAACTATATGTAAAACATATTCAGCAAGTGATAGTGAAGAAACTAAAACCAAAAAGTAGATATATATATGTTACAGAAATATCATAACACAACTTTAGATCAGGAAATAACTGACGTTATAAACTGAAAGTCATTGACAAGCCCATGATATTTTGGTAAATTTCAACATTTCAAAGGGAATTATGTAGAAAAGTTTAAATTATCTTAGTTGAGAGTCTAGCCTAACTTTTCTTTTTTTTTTTATTCAGTAACATATGTGTAAGAGAGTCCACATGCAATGAATACATGGCTTGAAAAAACACTAACAGTCAGTGTCAATATTCAAATAATAATGGTTCCAGCTACTCAGGCAATACACCTCTAAAACAGGAGTGTTAATCACACTTTGAAAACACGTGAATTCACAGATAAGACTACTATTTTGAAGTTATGATTTTGCACCCTTACAAACATTATTTGTCACAGAAATACACCACATTTCAGTGTCTTTATTTTCACATTTGAACAACTATGATAGTTATCTTTTTGATACATTTATCATGTATTTTATATTTTATTGATACTATAAGGCTTACCATACAACATGATCCCACTAAAGACTTGCACTGTGCTAAATCAGCTACTTCATTTCTTTTGGAAACCAAAACAACTTTATTTTTTCTATTTGTACTACAACATCAATCATTTAAAGTGTATTTTCAATTGTGTTTATATTATGAGACATACAAAGCACATGAAGAAATAAATTGTAAATAAATTATTATTACATTCCCAGATAGCAATAAAGGTTGAAGTCAAGGAAGAAAATAAACAAAGCACATTATGATGGTGAGATTGCAGCAAAGCACTTAATCTACAGAGACAGGACAAATGCCAAAGTAAAGTCCTGAGAAGAACCATATAGCTCTAGGGGAAGATAACAGTATACTGTGCTCTTCAGCTTCTAGGTCACAGCCTGGCACCAGGCTCAGATCATTCTTCTTTTATGCAATGATCCACTACTTGCATACACAAATCTCAGAGCTGTTGGTTAAAATCGCATGAGGAACACTGGTAATAAAGCTCATCGCTTTCATTTCTCATAGCATTGTCAGGAACTCAAAGTGCAAGCCAAATGGTTCCTATCATGTTTGAAAACCAACCGCTAGCTAATGGTACGGGCACAAACTATAAAAGTTTGAGCAGGTATGAAACTGCTACTGAAAAGAGAAACGTAGATTTGCCCAGGACATCTGATGGCTGTCTAGTGGCCCCTGTGAAATGAGCACTTGACACACTTTTTCCTGGTTCCCAGTGGACAGATAAGAAGTAATACCCATGGAAATCAGTAACCTTGACAGTAAAGCCAAAAAGAATGACAAATTATTTCTTTCTCATAGTGCCAAAGACTTGAGATGTTACTGGAATACAGAATAGAAACATGCACTATCACCAAAGACAACACTATTACGATATCTGAATTTCGGTGTCAGTCAGTGGATGTAATTAAAGGCATATTACCTTCACATTCAAATTAGAGGGGGAAAACAGCTCATTTTCACTGGTGCTAGGGTACAGCTCAGCATAGAGAATTTTCACAAAAGTGTCTACTGACTTTAACATTAAAGTACGCTCCTGAGAGGCACTAGAAAGAAGTGTTTATCTGTTAGTGAGACCTCTATAAAGTATGTTATATACGCCAAAGAAAACAACTTTTCCACAACTATCAAAAATGCTTGAAAGAGCATTTCTGGCACTTTTAAACACAGTTATACTGGCCAGGGTTTCATAAAATAGGATTCAGGATCCAGCACACACCTGACAGCTGTTGTTACCACCACTGCCGCTAAGGCCATTAACTGCTGTCATTTTCAATGGCAGTAAATCCCTAATTAGGAGAATGCTTGATCAGAAACTGTATAAGCCCATTCTCAGGATACAGCAATACACTTTGAACAAGTCATGATAATAAAAATTAAAAAAAAGAAATTAACATAAGCAATGGTGTGAGGAGTGAATGAAGATTTTTGCCAGCCAGCAGCTAGCCAAACCAAGCAAAGCACAAGGTTTGGTGGAAAGGCCATATGCTAACTAACAGGAAAGATGTTGTGAAAGGAATACAGGAGAAGGCATAATGGCTAGCAAAGTCTTAAAAATGATTGATGGCTTTTAAAAAATACTATATATATTTTTAAAGGTTATATAGTATCACATATATTTTGTATCTATGGATGAATAAGAGCTAGAAAAAGGAACTAGAAGAAGGGCTCCTATAGACTGGATATTGTCCCCAAGGAACAAGATCATTGAGAAGGTGATGGTGGGTGATAAGCAAATTGGGTGAAACTGATGATTAATTTATAGAACTCTCATTCCTTTAAAAGAGGTGAGATAAACAGCAAAATAAAACAATGAACTTCAGGAAGGCAAACAAACTTGGATGCATCAGTGGAAAGACAGAAAAATTAAGCTAAGAAGAGAGGGTCAAAGAATAATTTTTTTCAACGGAGAGAAAGGCTTGAATTCCACTAAATCATTGCTTTCATTGATCTTAAAACAGGAATGAAGTAAGACAAGTAGAAAAGAACATACAGTGACAAAATAACAAAGGTCAAAACACATTATGGAATACAAATATGAAAAATAAACAAGATTAACATAAAAAAAAACAAAAACAAAAACAAAAAAAGGCAAACTGTAAATACACTAGCAGAGAGAGAAAGAAAATATTGACTTGCCATTCAATAGAGAGGAAAGGCTATTGAAAGAGAGAGTGCTGAGAAAGGGCCAAAGTATTTAATAAACTTCTCCACCAGCTGTCACTAAAAGAGTCAATTGCAAGCAAATGGCCAACTCAGTTTCTACCAAAGACTGCTCAACTCAACATTGGTCAAGTCAATCTGAAGATGTGGGCTAGAATCATCACTGTCTTGACAATCTTTGCAATCATTCAACCTCCTAAGAAAGGAAGGTTAGGGATATAAAGGCCTCTGGTAACTTTGGAAGTGAGAATAGAATGGCAAATGTGGTTGGGATTCAAGTGTGAATATTTGGGGAGACTTCTTTTTTTTTTGCTTTACGTAGTAGGGTACAAACAATCTTTATTAACAACAGACCAGTGTCCAAATCAAGAATAAGGTAATGAAGAAGAGTTGAGCCATTCTAAAACTTCAGTGAAGAGCATCTGTTCATGAGAAACATCTTTGCTATTACAGAAGCTGTCAATTGAGCTGAATCAGATTAATCTAAGCCATAATTTTAAAAAACATTTTTAAAATTAGTATGTTTCTTCTCATCAGAACCCAGTAGATGCTATAATGAAATTAAAAAATATTGTTTATCTCCCTCAGATCCATACTGTAAGCAGAAAAATGCTTTATGGAACAATCATTCAGATTCACTATTCAATTTTTATCATAATTTCCATTCCTTGTTCCTTCCTGGTTCTTTACTGCAGATTGTCCATATACAAACTAGTGGTGATAACACAACTGACACAGTTAAGACAAAATTAAATCAATCTTAAGATACCCAGGATCATGGGATCCATTGAACAAATAGTACTCCAAGTAGACATCTAAACCTCCACTTCATTTTACTCTTCAGAGTAAAAAGTGAAAAAAAAATATCAGTGGGAGAAGACATGAGACAAAAGACTTTAGAGGTAAATACACCCAAGTAAACACAAGAGTTTAGACCTGATTCTGAAATCTGAGAGAACAGTAAAGCTTAAGGACTTTAACTGCAAGACAAGAGCTCTGACTCCTCAGGAAGGGACTGCAAACATGAACACTGCGCACACAAGACTTGAAGGCAATTCTTAAAGATGAAATTACTTTATGTTACAGTGTCACAATCATAGATCTAGTTGCAAACTTTTTGTTTGTTTAGTGAATGAAATTACACCATAAATAGCAGCCCCAAATTTATTTATATTTTTAATTATTAAAACCAATAAATTTTAAATTGTGAAAAGCAGAGCATTTTTTCAAAAATTTTGTAAAGAATAAAGATAAAAATGAAATGTGATTAATTTGCAGGCTATATAAATGAACAGTCTACATTGTACATTACTTATATCACCCTCAAATAAGGCATACTGTGTGGGGGTTTTGCAGTTAGAATGAAACACCTATTTCTAAATTTCACTTGTGTGACACAGTGTTTTGTGGTAGGAAAAGATGTATGTAGACTCACTAAAAGGGACCATTAATGAGTACTTACAGGTAGCAAGCAGATATTTAGCTTTCATCTAATAACACTGTTGTCTAGGTTGAGTCAGACTGAAAATTATTTTTTTTTTAAACACTGGAAAATTTAATTAACATTTTGCAGTCATTACACTGTTCCGCTGTGAGTCGATTTTCTTGATCAAGCTGTTAGTTGCTTTAAAAGACTAAGATATCCTCAACTACTACACACAGCACAGAACATTAATCATAGTACTGACATTTTCAAATTTGGCTGGGTCTGGTTTGTTTTGTAAATACATGCTGTATCAGATGCATGTGCTTCAGACTGATTTAGAGTATCACCAGAAGGATACTGAAAAAATCACAGAAGAAAGAAAAGAAAAAGTGTATGAAATTGGAGGATCATAAGATGTAACTGAGGCTAGAAGCAGAAGCCATTAATTTCACAAGAGAGCTTTGGATGGTATAAAAACCCACTTCAGATGCATTAGTTGGATATCATTTTCCGTTTCAGTAAGAGTAAGATCAAATCAAGACAGTCTCATAGTAAAAGAAATCCTACAGTTACACTCTGCAAAGAGGGGTCATTTTAATTTCAGGGTCTTTTATTACACAGCAAGATAACTGACTGAACTGTGAAATAACATTTACAGCATAAATAAATTCTGATGTCCTCTCTTTAATGCATTTAGAAGCTACAGTAGTATTTTTGGTTTTGTGTTTGCAGGATTTATGATGATTCTTCAATTACTTTTACATAACTTCAAAATATTTATATCGACTGTACTATTGCTAAATCTGCCACTGCTAAATTTTGTACTAATTATGAATTTAACTTCTCTAAAGGCTGTGATGATTTAATCTGTTCAGGATTTGAAAGCTCTTGACCAAGAATGTATTTGTTTGCTATAAACCCATTACTTTTTTTCTTACCTCTGGAAGACTTTTCTAGAACAAAATATTATTATTCAAAGCAAGAAAGTAGATAATGATGGGCATTTCTATTGTAGTTAAAATTACTCAAAATAGGAAACTATACTTACAGCCTTCAGAGAAGCAACTGTTGAAAGAAAGACAGGTTGATACCTGCAGACGAGTAGTGTTTCCAAAAACCAAGAAAGTAGTTTTGACTTAACATGCAACTTGTACTAATACATCTACAAAGGTGGTTTCAGTAAGCACAGATTTTTCAGTCTTTATAATGTTCGAAGATTCTGAAGAGTTCAAAGATACTAAGCTGATCTGTTTCTTGAAGGCATATTCCTTTAACAGAAGATGATACTACTTCAGTTTAATTTTCGGAGTTCCCTTTTTGCCAAGGGCATCAAATTAAACTAATAGACAGTAAATGTTCCAAGGGCAACAGGTACTTGTAATATTTCTCTTATAAATATACAAAAAAGCTTTTTTTTTAATAACAAATGCAAGAACCTGCTTAAATTGGTGAAGACAGACAATACCACCAGGAAATATTCAGGCCTTAAATGACAAATAGTTGGCATCATCTGTGCTTTCTCCTCCTTACCGGTTGGTTGAAATCCTGTTCTCCTTTGTTATAAATCCATTGGGTATTAACTGTCTGTCTGATTTACCAAGGCCTATGTTTTTATAAGCAATATTTTCTTTAGATAAATACCTTAAAATAAAATGACAAACCAAGTTTCATCTAGTGTAAATGTGAGCATCTCTGTGATGTAGCTGAATTGCAAGGTCAGTATTAATCTACATCAGTAGAGATCTAGTTTAAGTAGTATAATTTTATAAAATAGTTTAATTTTATATATACTTTTTTGTTTTCTAAAATAGTGTCATTTTATGCAGCTATATAAAATGATAAATTGTAAATTAACACACAGCTTGTAAATTAATTAAACTGTAAATTAACTGTAATAGCTTATTGTCAGTGATGCTCCATACTTCTTCAGCTACAACACTCTTGGTCTGCACTAGGATACTGATCCCAGATATTTTTTGGCAGGTATCACACTTAGAAACTTTGCTGAAAACCTCAATGCATAAAACATACTCTATTGTTTTTATTTTAAGGTCTTACCCAAGTACGTGGAACACCTCTCACAAAAGATTATCTATCAATGCACGAATATGTGCTGAGACACTATACTGTATGCCAGCAGCTTAACAGTTCTGAGCGTACTTAGCAAGAAACATCTTGACACTTTTATTTACTTGCTACCAAAAATACCTTCAGGAAAATACATAAACATTAAATGAAATGCAAATTTGGCATCTGTCAGTTCAAACTTACCCACTGCAACTTTGAGTCACACAAGTTGGCTGAACTGAATATTCTGAATCCAAGTAACCTCATCTTTAGTCATAGACTTATTCACACCTCAACCTCAGTGCCAAACCACCACTGACTAAGGGACAGATTTGTCTACCAGAAGAATAGCAGATTGTTGGAATGAGGTTAAATACATTTTGCTGTTACCATAAGGACTTACAACTAACAGAACAAGGAATACACTTATTTTGCAATTGAGAAGGCACATTTCTGGACTACAGCAATCAGTTACTATCCAGGTGAGAGAAGGAAAATACTGTGAGCACAAGAATAAGTGGATATTTTATTTTTAGTTTGGCAAAGAAGACCAAAGAGTCACTTCAAAACATTCGATGCAGGCATAACACTGCAGTGTGTAGATCAGCTATTGTGTTTCAATCACAAGACTAGCAATAATGGTAATTATATTTAGATTTTAATTAAACTTTCCATAGACTTAAGTATATATCACTAATAATATATAAATTTCTCAAGTCCCATAATATTTATACATCTTCACCACTCTTCCTTTAAGCCATAAAGAACTATGAATAATCAGTGCTTCTCCCCCAAGGAAAGAACTATCTATATTATAAACAACTTTGATTATATTCCATATATAATTACCATCTACACTTCAAGATTATTGTGGCTAGTCTGGATCAAATTATTAGCATACTCTAGCTCTGAAGTCTTTATTATATTCAAGCATATTACCAAACTTTGACATAAGAATTCCTGTTTCCTGCTTTAACACAACTTGTTTTCTCCATATGTTTGTAGTGATGCTTGCATGTCTTAATTTGAAATAGTCCAATTCCATTTTAATGTTAACCAAAAGACTATTTAATCTTTTCAGTTCTCTATGTGATGATTAACTCTTTCACCATGTTATAATACCTTTCCAATGTTTTCACTGTAGATTTTTAAGTGAAAACTCTATTTTAGTTCAGTTTTAATTTGCATGTAGAAATCACTACACCTTCAAAACCACCTAAATATCGGAAATAACTGTTTATATCTTTAAATTATACTTTTAATAGTATGTATAATCTTTAAAAACTCCCTTTTACCAGGATAATTATGTTCTTCTTTTTTAATGTTTTGATCTCAGGATCACCTAGCTATACATGCCCAGAAATTAATCCTGATTTATGCTCTGGAATTCTCAAAGTCATTTTGAGACACATGGCAAGTCCCAATAAAGTTTTCCCCACTGCCCCTTTAACCCTGGGGGGCAATGAAAGGCAGCACTGGCAAGTATAGCCATGTGTGCTAATATGGAATTACTGCCAGTCAAATAAAGTTTTGAATCAGGATAGCTCCATTTACAATTCTTAACATTAAAGGGCTCAGATGTGTTATCCAATTGTTAAACCAGTTTGTTTAAGCAAAACATAATTAAACAGAAACTTTAAAAAAAAAAAGCAACTCATCAATGATAGAACACTCACTAATCAGAAGAGAATATGATAATCGCCTCTGCTATTCTATTTATGCAGAAGAAGAAAGGATGAAACTCAGTGGTAACCTTTTAATTTAGTTTGTAGTCTACTGTTAATTACTATTTCTGTTAATTAAGATGTAGCAAGTGAGCAAAGCAAAACAATTTTTTAAAAACAGATAAATTCTTAAAATTAGAGATTCAGGTTTAACAATGACTTTGTGATTTCTCAAGGAAGATTTTTTAGATATTATTGCTGAATTAAGGAGGACCACCTCCCAAACAAACCAAACTTTTAGTAAGCGTGAGTTCTTCATGAAACTGCAGTAGACACAGAATCAACTGTTGACCAGCTTAGAGAAATAGCCTCTGAGGTTCAGAAGCTGAACCTAACACAATTACTCATGGAATTCTATTAGGAGTGAAAGACATCTAAAATTTCCCTATGTGATTTTTCTTCCATTTTCTAAGGAATGGCTCACTGACTAGCCATTCTAAAATACATCATGAAGCCATTCTCTACAAAGATTGAATTATTTGATCAAATAGCTAAACCAAATTATGTGGCAAACATAAATGGATTATACTTCTGTTGCAAGTACCTGTACTCTGACTTGAAGCTTTATTTTTCCCTCTCACCTAAAATGTACCACATAGCACAGCTGGATACTTGAGATCTAAAAAGAAAATAAAAAGGCAAAGGTTGAACTGATTTCTCAGGGTAAATGCAACAAAGAGGAATACTGTTCCTAGTGCAAATAACTATAAAGATAATCTTCTGAAAAGGAAGAAGGTATGTCTGCTGCAAACATATTTTTGCATCTTTCCCAAATATAAACAAGATACCAGTACTGTATTATGCCGTTAGGCAAACATCTTACTAGATTTCAGCAATAGCTAGCAGGCCCCAATGTTCCCAAATACGTGCTTTACATCAACAACTTATTGACCTACTGAAGTCAATTAAAATTCTCATGTGCTTAAGCATAGATAAATTGGTTTAATCTCTTACAGAATCATAACTTTAATTAAGATATTCTTTATACAATCCCTATAGCATCTTTTTTTTCATGTGCAGTCACAGTGAATTCCATTAGCTCATATTAAAGTATCTGTATAAAAGCTACATTTAAATGATTCCTAAGGATCTAACTCCATTTAAAGCAAAGCAACACAGTGTGTACATAAGTCATTTCTTCCTATTCGCCATTTATAATCTTTATCTCTGCGTAGGGAAGCAACAGTGGTTTTCACTGTTGGGAAAGTACTAGCATACTGGGTGCATATTTGGTTTACACACATGAAATGAATACTTTTTTTATACATTACGTCCTTTTCCCAGTACGTCCTTTTAGAAAAATGTCTACAGAACAGGACTCTTTAAAAAGGGGTGCTTAAAATCTGAATATCAATAAAGTCATATGTATTACAGTTAAAATGTATTTATTACAGATAAAAATGTCTAATAGGCCAACTATTCTGACTACACTAGAGCAAGATTGTTCTCCATGGTACATTTTCTAGTATTTTACCAGTAAAGTTTCTAATGTACTAAACAATAGGACTTTTACCATTCCTCTTGAGAGATTATTTCCACTTAAGATACATATTTCTGAAGAAGCTTTCTCCAAGATTCTACCTACATTTTCTGTCTTTCACCATACAATATCCTATTGAACACTCTACATATTCCTTCCTGTCTTTGGTCTTTATATTTACAAAATATTTCACAGATCACCTTCCTCAATCCTCTCCTAATCTCTTACATGACATATAAACATTTGCTTTAATAAAAAAAAAAATAGAGATCGATCATATATAAATATAATTTGAACATATAATTGGAACATGCGTAGTTTGAACATTATATAGACACATGTGAACACACACATAAACATATGTATGTCTAATAGAAACATAATATAAAACAAAACTCCCATCTTCCTCAATTTTGTTCATCATGGAATCATCCTCAACAGCCTTTTGGGATATTGATTTATGCATGTTTGCCTGCTACTGCATCTACAGTCTGATATGAAATTTCTTGATTTCTACCACACAGCAGTGAAAATTTGTGTCTAACAGATCTACATAGCAATGCAGCATCTACAAAATATTAAATCATGAACTAGCTCCATTATATAGTAGTCTGGAATCATAACAGATTTTGACAGAAAATACAACTTTTTTCTTTTTTCTCTTATTCTCATTATGGAATGACTTAATCTCACTCCTAAACATTAATAGCAACCATTTAAAAAAAAAAAAAAAAATGATTCCACAACTTAATGAATTTAGACTTTTGGAACTGACTCCTATGCTATCACATAAGTAAATTCAGGAAATACAGTCTAGCTTAAACCACTCAGACACTGAAAGCTATTAAGAGTGCTTTAGGCAGAAAACTGACAGATATAATTTAGATAAAGCTCATTCTACATTGATGAGAGGTAGCTATATTAGAAGCAACCTCAGGAGGTCATGTAGTCCTGTTTTCTATGGTTCATTTAATGAAATTATAATAACTGTAGCAATTAATTCTAAATCATTAAAAATTTGATGAGTTAGTCTTGTTAAGTATCAGCAAGTATATATATATGCTAATCTAAAGAATAAGTACAGAATTACTATACATACAAACACAGAAATTAAAATCTTCAATTCCCATATATGCATACAAAGTGATACCTGGTATTACACAGGAATATTTGCTTTGGAAATAACACAAGGACAAACATTTTATGCAGTTTCTATGTTGTCTTACTACTTATTTTAGCCAAGACCAAAGTACATGAATTCATACAAAACAAGTAGGTAAGAGTTCTTAGAGACATCTAATAATGTAACTATTTTTTTTTCCTCTTCAAGAAACATTTACTATTGACGGTTATATTAGACCACGTTAAGCTATTCTTTTCCTTCCTTAAAAAAATATTCTACCTTAACTTTGTCAGTCAAACTGTTAAAATTGCCATTTCACATTTCTGATTAATAGCTCAAGCCTGCTAGAAGTTAGTGTCAGATACATTTCTCATCCTGTACAGAATTCTGGAGATCTCTCACATGACGTAGGAGTAAAAAAATGCACAATAGCAACTACCTGTGGAACAGACCTTGTGTAGTATTAGCTTGAGAGCAGATAAATTGCAAATTACCTGCTACAAAGCCAAACCCAAACACAATCTTTAGTGGACAGAAAATACATGGTTTATTTAAATATGAAAATTACCATCTATTGATCCACTATATGACTGTTCTTATGTCTAGTCAAATATTTCTAGATGTCAGACAGTAAGGAAAGTGAATAATTATCAAAATCTGTGGAGGCTTAAAACACTTAAATTCTACTTAACAGTATCACATTTGGTATCCAAAACTATCCAAAACTTAAAGTCTTCACAGCTTCTGATGTAAAGTGATCTAAAGGTATTTCAATTTTAGATGTTATCTATGGATCTTTAGTATCAGCAAGAATAAATGAAGTGGCAATTTGAAGTAACAGGCAAAACCTAAATATGGCACACCTGGGAAAGAAGCAGCTCCAAGGACTACAGCACACTCAGCCCAACTGCCTTTATTCCAACCAAGGCTGCGCTAAGTCAAGCTCTCTCACACCATTAAAGTTTTAACATGTAATAAAATTAATGTTCCTCTACATATTGATTTTTCACTTCACAAAAACGTAGCACTCTGCAAAAGAAATTTTCATCTCATTGCAAGTTTTTGCATTGGTTTCTTTCTTTGTCCTAATTTCAACTGGCAGCCAAAGTGCCCCATTCCCAAGGCTGTCCCAATGACACTGATCCCTTTGCCATGATAAAGTAACACATTGCAACTGCCATATTGTTGGTATATGCAAAACTCCTACTTTTAGTGAAATGAAGTCAGTCCAAATGCATGTTTAACAAAGTACAAAGGATAGATTCACTGGGGTACTGTAAAACAACGTTAAGTCTGGGATTCCCCATTCCAGTTTAACACCAATGAAATGTTACTTATAGAAAAGGAACAAATCGTAACTTACCCAGAAAGAAGAGCTAGTCCTTGTCAGTTTTCTGCCTTTTGAACAGTGATGAATTATTTTATGCATTTTGGAGAATTTTGGAATGCAAAACAGGGTGAGACAGTAAAAACTGGATTTTAAGCCGGGAATATCAGCAAAGGGATCAAATAACTATAACAAATCAGAAATGCTGCCTTGAGATGAAAGACATCCCATCATTAAACATAAGTAGTGAGTTCATTCTTAGATTCCTTCAGTGGAGGCTACATCTAGGAACAAAATAAAACATAGTGGCCTTGCTTCTATTGTAAGAGACATGGAGGATTATCAAGCCCACTTTGGTATTTTCAAATACAAGCTAATCTAACTGCTGCTTTATAATGAAACTCAGGCTCTATGTAAAAATGTAAAAAAAAAAATATATAGCTGGTTTGAATGGTATCATATTTGGCCAAAACTATGTGTCAAGTATGATCCAAAGGAAGCACTAAAAATTATTTCCTCTGTCTCCTTTAATCTTTTATACAATTATTTTTATGGTATAAATATTTGTCTTAAGAAATCCATAATAGAATTTCTATTACCATCTTTGCAAAACTTCATTTTTTTGAGAGTTTGCTTGGCTTCTACAGAATTTCTATGGCCTGTTTTTTCCATTTGATTCTTAGTGAAAGGTGAACCTTAGAATTAAATTGTTTACATTTTGTATTATCCTTCCTCTATATATTTATAATTATTTATGACAATTCATTTAGCATTGGTTTCAACAAAAGCTAGACCAGCAATACTATAATTAGGAATGCTTAAAATTATACACATCTTAGAAACCAAATTGCAGAGAAATAAAACTGAAATATTATTTCTATGTTACAGATTAAAAATGTCAATGTCCAAATTTATTAAGACATAAACAATAGTTTACACATCTCATGGTGTGCATAAGGACATGTGACCAATGCTCTAAGTCTGCTGAGCATGGTAGCAATAATGCAGGTGGTCACTGAAGTCCTATTCCCAGTGTCTCCATCTCTGTTACTACCACTGCTGGAAATAAGAAATCGAAATAGTAGGACAAGACCTTTAAACAAGTAGAGAAGGCTTTTCACCACTTCCATAAAGCAATGTATGCTTCTCAGTGGTACATCCATTTTTGCCAGTGTTATCAACCTTAAATTATTTTCAGTCAACACAGAACAAACTTTATTGTTTTACGGTCATGGTAATGTGGCACTGTGTTTTGCAATTCAATTACTTAGCACCATCTGAACTGAAATCTTTCTTTCTTCATTTAGTATACAATTATTTTGTCAGAAGCTTCTTCTCATCAGCCTGTTGTTTAATTGCTTTCATTTTTAGTAACCAGAGTATTCACAGTTTTTTAATTATTTGTTTGGGTAGGCCCTAAATCACTGCAACAGACATGGACAGGACAACCATCATTTCCTTCCATGGTAAAGAAGAACTGACTGTGGTTAAACACTGTAATCTGTAGAATTTACATAAACACATTAATTAGCCTTCCTTTGTTTCTCTCCAAAAACATATTAAAATACCAGACACAGCTGTCTCTATGAGAGATTAAATTCATGTCCTTTCTAATTCATGATGTCACCCCAGTCACAAGCAATTTTCAGTAGTTTTACTTACAAATGAAATACAACTAATGAAAACATCACTATAAAATTTTACATGTGTAAGTTGTGCAGACGTTCTACAAAAAAATTAGTATTCATTTGAGACCCCTTTCTCACACTGCTGGGCAAAGATATATAGGCCAGCATTCCAGAAGCTAAATCAAACTTCACTTCCAATAAAATAGACAGCTATTATGACACAAACTGAGAGCTTCAGCTTTTATTTCTATTAGAATATTGCTTTCTCATGTACACATAATAACATTTTTTTGACAGAGTGTAACACTTAAGGATGAGCCAAATCACTGGGGTTTTACTTTTTCAGATAGGGGTGATCAGTACTAGCAGAATACTTTATGGAAATGTATCATATGCAAAGGACCATATGAATTTATGGAATAAAGTAAATGGGTTGATGTGATAGCCAAAAGGGTCTTTCTGCTTTTTTACAGGGGACTGAGAATGAAAAGTCCTCAATCTGAAAAGAAATACTAACATTAGAAGAGTAAAAATGAGTAAAATTAGAAGATCCTATGCTAGGAAATATTGATACAGGAACGCCCAGGACTGCAGCAGCAAGATCATGGAAAACTGTGCAAGTGTCTGGGAGCCGAATGAAAGGAGGAATGAGGAAAAAATATTTACAGTAGTAAGCAGCTCTGAAGACTGCTGTGTAATATACACAAATTGTGGCTTCTGCATGAGTCCCACTTTTTGACTCTCTAACATGTAGATTGAGATTGTGGACTGTTTCTGGCAAATAAGGACAACATTCAATTATGTTATTGTTACTGTTATGATTTCTGGTACATCACAGTCAACAAGCTTATATCCACAGTGCTTCGACAGTTGAGGACTAAAGAAAGAGGAAGACCACATAGAAATTCCATCACTAAGAGACTGAACACACTTGTCCAAGTCATGTCCATATCTATTAAATTGTCTCGAATATAATTATCTTTATTCCTCACCTAATGTTAATGAGAACACTGTGGTTAGAATTAAATGCCACTTACAGATCATACAGGATTCTTGACCACAGTTAGAAAATTTAAAGGGTAAGAAAGCCATATTATTGTGACAATTCACTTTTTCACCTATTCCAGTATAATAATATTTTTTTAAGAGAAACAAGTGAGAGAATGTTCACAAGTGACAAAGAGAGTTAATCAAATTATTAACAAACTACTAATTAATCTGCATTTTTGGTATAACATAGCTTTAGCTTTTGATCTAATGAACCAAAATCTCTTTAACAATCAATAGTGAGAAGCCCAGTACTCACAACACTTGCAAAATGAAGGATGAACATTGCACAAATATTATTCAGATCAAATTTTTCCCCAAGACTGGGTCTTAAGTCTCTGTCCACAGAGAGCTATATTTGCACTTTTGTGTGCATAAACAAACCCTTAAAACGCATCCAAAGGGTTTATTACACTATACACAAACATTATAGTCAGTATTATTTTTCATTCCCACTATGGAATTGAGAGTCAGACCTCAGTCTGGAAAGGACCCACCTCACTGTCTAATCTCCAGAGACACAATATTGGCCAGCATTGATGTTTAATTAAACAATTAGCTCAGAGGTTTTGAATGCTTAGCATAAACTAATTCTCATCATAAACTAACCACTGTGTTGCCAAAATATATTTTAAATACAGAAAGACAGCTCTAATAAAATATTAATTTTACAAATTTAAATTCACTCTAGCAAGGGAAAAAAAAATAATAATAAAACAGCCTTGGTCACCCAGCCACATTATACCTACACCCTTTAAAAGATATTTTGAATTACTAGCTAGTTTACTATTACTACCATAGAGGTCCAAAATGAGGACTTGGGCCTGTGCACTAAACAGAGAAAGCATGTAGTGCTCTAAACAGCTTATAAGTTAAAGGAGCTGCTTTGCAAAACACTCCTGAGTGCATGCTAGATTTGTAGCAGTAACTGCATTAAGCAAACCTATCAACTGAAGTGAAGGTAGATGAATGTAAGAGTAGACTACTGCTCACGACATGAGATGTTGATAATCTGATCTAACTGGCCATGCTTCAGCAAAGCATTTAAGAATGTGCTAAAGGGCTCTCTTGGCTAGAAATAACTATTGAATTGAGCCGAAGTGCTTTGTGGAGTTAGGGCCAGATAAAAACACATTATTCCTTTTTGTGCATGAAAATGTTCAAATACAGAGTGTGTAGAGTACTGATACATCCAACTTCTCTATCATTTAAGACAAAAAAAAAAGAACAGGATATACTTAGCAACTATAAGAACTCATGTTTTTCATGTGCATTGACAGTCACACCTGAAGTTGACTATGAACTTACTTAGTACAGACTGTTCTCTGAAAGGCTGGACTGATGAAGATGCAATGATGCAAGTTGGAATTAAAGTATATTTATAAAAATAAATGTGAGAAACATATTTTTATTATAAATAAAACCTTAGAGTATATATGGTTTAGTGAAAACTGAAATGCAGAAAACCATGCAAAAATATCTTTGCTTTTTTAAGGAAGTTTTAAGAGGAACATATGTATTTCATATAGATGTTCTTTATGTTGGTCACTTCTCTGAAAGCAACAGTCCACATGATTATCTTAGGGAGGAAGCTGTTCAGTGGTCACTACTATCTCATCTTTCTCCTAATAGAATAATGCCAATATCTCTATCAAGAATGTAAATATATTCTGTAATAAACCATAGAAAAGACTTATTTTTCTGTGTAAAGGTGTATGAATTCAAAAAAGCAGAAGATATCAAAGGCAACATGAATTTCCATCTATTTTTACTGTAACTGTTAATTATTAATTGATAACAGATACATTGTTTATCTTATCAGTTGTATAGATGTTATGATCTACTGAACATACCAAATCTTTTTATCTGCTTACAGCCCTTAAAGATGACTACATTTTTCATTATACATACCCTCATATAGCCTAACTTTTTGTGCTTTGAAGGCTTAAGGGAGGAATTACTGCAATATACAACTTTCACTCAGAAAATCAGTTTTTCATGTCTCCGGAAATAAACCTTAGCCTCACTAAATATAACATTTAGAAGTATAACCAATGGCTTTCCTCTAATGAAGGAGGCATGTTCCTAGTTCCTCACACTTTACTTCTAACCTCCAGCATTCCTGGTCCTGGGGGTAAAAAAGACAAAAAATTTTTAACTTAGAAAAAAGGAGCCTTTTGATTTCTAAGCCTAGTTTCCAGCTTTTACAATTATATATTTTATATATTCTATGTGACAAAATAGTCAAGTTGCTTCCCAGTGCTAGGACAAAGAACCAACCCAGCACATTCATTGACTAATCTAGAATCTCATTCCCAGATGGTTATTGTCTCTCATTTCTACAAAATAAATCATCACTGCCAGCATATACACATTTGTTCTGCTAACATCGTTCTACAAGTTAAACATTGTCACTCTGCTAGTGATTTTCTCTTTGAGGGGAATTAAAAAACAATACAATTTCTTTATGCTATAAGGATAAATAATGAGAATATTTCATAATACCTGTGTAAAACAGTCTCTGTTTCCCCAATTTTAGCTACCCATCTTGCACCTCTTCCTTTTAGAATTCAAGTTTCGATCATAAGTGACCAAAACTACAAACAGAATTCCAGATGAGCTTCTGCTAGTATCATGTACATTGACTTTATTAATTTCTTTTCACTCTTCAAAATGCTGTAATACATCCTGATGTATCTTCACACTTGTCTTTTTTTCACTGTCATGTCACATTTATGGCTTTAGCCACCCTGAGACTAATAAAGCCAGATCTCTCTCTTCCTCTAACACTTTCAATTATAACTCCCAGCTTATAACAGAAAAATCTTATTAGTTCATAATTAGACTGTACTACACAATTTTGTTTCATTCACCCTTGCTTCTCTGACTTTCCTGATCTGACTTTCTTATCTTCTTCTATCAGCCAGTTTCCCAGCCTTTATTTTTATACTCAAAGAAGTATTTCCTATTGCCTATAAGCCACCATTCAATACAAATTTCTTTTGGCAGTAAGACTGTTCTGAATTAAACTAATCCAAGAGGGGTGAAAAATGCTCCTTTTCCAGCCCTATTGGCTCTCCTATCCAGTTTATCATACAAGTTCTTCTGCCAACAGACAATATCAGAGTGAAAACAAGCGCAGGAAAGGACGATGTGCTTCTTTCAACAGTGATGTAATCTGCAGACTCGTCAGCCTGCTCCAGAGGCATTACCCTGTAGTTCTCTACTAGCCTCAGCCTAACAGCTGATTGCCATGATCTTCTCTTTGCTATTAGCCTTTTTCTTTTCCTGGCTCCAACACTTGTTGGATCCATTACTCATTGTACTACTTCAGGATGCTAACAAAGTAGACCACCACTCACCTGTTGCCAGTATCAAATAGCAGCATGTTGACCGGGCTGAGCAAAGGGTCAGAGCAGGAGGACAGCCCACGCTGGGGCTGGAGAATGCACCTGCTGATGGCAGAAAACAGGAACGACTGCAGCCACCAGGTTAATCTGCAAAGGTTGTTTCACAGCCCAGTACCAGACTGGTAAGAACTTGCTGCTCTCAGAGGACCCGATATTTTTCTCCTTGTACCTTTCCTTGCTATTACTGTTCCTCCTCTCTGCTCCCAGCCATGCACTCCTACTCTGGCCCCTTTGTGACCTGCTTGCACCCAACTCAGAACAAACTGCTTGGAACACACTGAGAGACTGTGTGCACATATGGTGTGTGATAGGGACGCTCAGCATGCAGGAGGGAGGCCTTAAGGCAGAGCCATGCAGCTCTTTTCTTTTGCATCTCTTCTCCTGTTCAGCAGTTTCATCTATAGACTTTTAATACAAACTAATAATTAGTAGTATTAATAATGAGTAACTAAGCAATGTATTTGAGCTGCTGGCTATAAACCAAGTGGAATGCTACTTGGTGTTAAAAACAATATGCCAATTTAAATGCTTGAGGGGTATTTAGAAGTTGGGAAGATTTAAATCACTAACTCAGCCAGATTCCACAACATGAGCTCATGGTAATTTTGATTGCCCAGTGGGTCAATATAAAAATTTTGGGGAAAATTATACCTCTTCTTCAGAAGAAGCTCAAAAGAAAAGAAGAAATATATTGAGACACCACCCTGCAGCATTGAAATAGACATTCAGCATCTTGTCTTATTAGAGTGCGACATACTTACTGATATAGAAATATATCATTAAATAAGGTGTCTTGTCGAAATATTTATGACTTAATTACTTATTTGTATAAAGACAAACTTCTGCTTTAAAAAGTCATTACACTTTAATGAGGACAGAAGGCAGTAGTGTGAGAAGACTTGTGAAACAAACTCTGTGTTTATCCCCAGTGTAGTAGCTGAGAAAACATCCCACAGTTATTACATGACTTGAGAATGGAGAACAGGTTCCGGTACAATTAACCTTTTGGCCATATAGAGAGTTACTGATAAAAGTAAGTGGTGTCTCCTTGAAGGCCAGAATTTGTACACCTTGCAAACTCCACTACAATCAGTACTTCTTCAAAACTGATAAACACACAAAGAAGAGTAGTTACAACTAACTTTTCTTTTCAAAGTAAGTATTAGAAGTACCAAAACACATTCTTAGCCTACACATAAATTTTATTTGGAAGAAATGACAAGAACATACAATATGTGCCAAATACTAATACAGGAGCAGATGACACAAAACAGTAAGAATGGGGAAGGTACGGGACAGAACTTCTAGAAGTAACAAAGTTAGTTCAGTCAACCTGGCAGACATATTTTTTGTGCTCTTAACCAAGTCTTCTGTTACATGCAAAGTATTGTTGTGAATCTGTGAAACGGATTCCAGGATTAAGACTTAACAAATTTTTCTCCTCTTGAGCCATCTAACATCCTTATGAAAAGATATATTTGCATTTCTATTTTAATGACAGTATTCTACCTTTGTGGAGCATATGCACTACAATTGCTGCTGAAAGTAATTGTGCAAATAGCAATCAAGAGAAGTTTTGCCAATGAAAATGTTGTTCCATTGCAATTTAAAATATTTTCAGCCCTTTTACTAACTTAAATCTCTAGTTAAGTAGTGCAACTTTTCTGTTCTATTCCAAGGTGCTTCCTGCTCATGGTTACTTGTTTTATGAAGATAAAAAAAATCATTTTATTCACCTTAAAAAATAACTCATTATGGGGAGGAGATCAAGCAAGCAAAGTTTCAGACCTCACACTTAGTTATGAACTCCAAGTAGGGTGAGATAGAAGAAAAGTTTTGCTATCTTATTTATTTGTCCATTGTTCCAGGAAAATAAGCACAAGGCTGTTCTCTAATATAATGGCATACCTTGAGCATTTGATTCTGTAAATTTGTGTTGGATGTGTTCCTGCTTCAGAAATCTTATTCTCTTTTATATCTGTATCTATATCTATCTATATCTATCTTACTCAATTATCATTCTCAGATCATACTGTTGCTCTATCTAATTTCTTTTTAAAATAAATTTGATAAATTGCACAACAAGAATTATGGAATAAACTCTAGCATCAGCTACAAAATATATTGCATAATTTTTTTGCCTTTATCCATCTTGCCATTTTTTATTAGCTTTTTCACATTTTTGTAAATTATTTAGACGTTAGTATGCAACTTACCCCTTAGAATACTTTATCACAACTTATTATTTCAATGTAAATTAAATCTTTATACAGGTCAATTTTTAAGGCATCAAAAATACAGTACTAAAACCAGTGCTGTAGGTCACATGTTGACATGTTAACCAAAAGACATTTCTAGGATTAGAAATAAAAATATATCAGGAATTAAATATCTGATACACAGTCACTACTATAGCATTATAAGATACTGAAATTTTACATAAAAGATTGACTTTATCTGCTTAAAGATTTTGCGTAATATCCATCAGTATACAATATACAGCAGTATACAACCTAACTGAATACATTGCCCTGTAGTCATACTTTGTGTCTCTCATTTTTAACTGTATTAGCTTAATAAGACATTTATTAGACCTGCAGTAAATCCTTGACTCTGCATGTAGCATTTACTTTCTGTGCACAAGACATGAGCAACAAAGAGAGCCAGGGAGATAAGTTATATGAATCTCTTTAAAGCAAAGCAACATGCAGGGTAAAAAATCTTTAGAATAGTAGTGGAAATAATATTTTCTACATATGTTTATCCACATTTATTTAATTGTTTGGACAAAATTTTGTCATACATATTAAAAAATCTGACTGTTTCAAATAGATGAACAAAAAGACTACTTTCATAATCCATCTCCCAATACCAAAAACTTAAGAGTCAGATGTAGGATAATATAATATCAAATTTTAAATAAGGAAATGAACTGCAATAAGAAACGTAAGTGAAATGAAGACAGTTTCAAAACTGTCTACATTAGGTGAAGGTAGATTTTTCTTCACTGCACTAAATATTACATAAAGGTTTAACTGACCAGGTTGGCATAGAATGTTATCCCAAATCACCCGTTTCCAATAAATCTTCCAAGTCTGAAGAATAGCCTTTTCAACACACTGAATATAGCATCTAATGTTCTGACATAAAAGTAAGGCTAGAAATGGAAAGACAGCTAGAACATATCTGTGCCAAACACATTATTTCAAAAGGAATTTTGTACTTGGAAAGAAAATTCACAGAACAAAAGGAAAAAAAAAAATAATTGCTTGAAGAGATAAGTTATAAACAGGGTGAAGGCAATAAGAAATTACATGAAGAGAACTAAAGATGGATTTTAAATACATAAGCGGGTTGTTGATAACGGTCAAAGGCCTGATACTTAAGCTACTTGGGTTTGTGCAGAGGTGGCATATCTGTGCTCATGGCATAGCGTCTTTTGTTCTATAATATATTTTAAAAGAAATATGAAAACATCATTATCCAACAATGTAAGCAGCACTACAGATGGACTGAAAAACTAAACTTAAAGCAAGTATTTAATCAGCCAATTTTTAGAATAAAAATATTCAGAATCAAGAGAAATAATCATCTATCGTGCAAAACAATATAATTTTATTTCTTTTGCCCATTAGGCCAATGGCTCTTTTCATAATCATAATAAGTGAACAGCAACATAATGCAGTTGGAAAATTTGCAAGTTTATATGCCTAGGAAAAGCAAGTACATATCACATTGGACCTTAATTCAAAAGCACGTTGTATAATGTAGAGAGCCACAATTGAAACCCAGAGCCAAACTGCTGGATCAGTAGGGTTTTCTTTCCAAGCTAATTACAATTATGGTAATTAAGTGTTTTCAAAACGCTCTTTTGGACGTAAGGTTGTACCTTCACATGGTGTTGCACTGTGTCATATGCATTTACCACTGCCTGGAATCCACTTAGAGACCTGCCTTTTGGGAAATCAAGACATGCTCTAATATGCATACATCTACAATTTACTTATATTCACTTATATATATGTATTATACTAGAGACAATTTGTTTATATGCAGATATATATAAAAGTGTGAGGATGACTAACAAAGTTTAACACCTGACTCAAGTTATTAAGTCACTGGAAATAAGGTCATGTGATAACAAGGTACACCATGGAAGAAGAAAACAGTAAATAGCAGAACATATTATCCATAAGGAACTAAATTCTCAAGGCGTAATAAATGCAGATGGTGAAAGGATTTGAAACTAGAGTCAGGCCCAAGGTTCATCTAATGCCTTTTGTCCAACACAGGCTAAAAGCAGACAGAAGATGGGATCATGCCATCTACAAATACACTTGTATTATCTAAAACCAGATTCACTAGAAATGCATATGTGTGCACACACATACATACACACGCTCAAAAAGCAGGACAGAGGGGGGATGTAAAAACAGCATTATAGCAAATTACATCCAGGAACATATACAGTAAATTAACTGTTAGTAAGCTGTATATCTCAAAAATAATTTCTTTCCTCTCTTCTTCTTTCTGGAATAGCTTTGTACTAAT
This sequence comes from Tyto alba, assembly GCF_018691265.1. NCBI lineage: Eukaryota > Metazoa > Chordata > Aves > Strigiformes > Tytonidae > Tyto > Tyto alba. The sequence continues at coordinate 60,179,634 of NW_024881282.1, forward strand.
ATTGCTAAAACCAAGATGTGAAATTCTGATCTCACTGAAACCAGTAATCCACCAAACTCTCTTCAACAAAACCAACACTTTACCTGGGTTTTCACCCATATGTGTTGCTCACTATTATTTATTTTGGCTTATGGGTAATTTGCTTTCCAAGTGTATAAAAGTAGAGTTTACCATAGGCCTTGGAAAAGTGACCATGGCATATGCAGTAATCGCTACCTTGAAAGCTACCATTTCACATCTTTCACGGCTTCAAGAAAACCAGTAGCAATTTTCTCTTTATAAAACTTTAATTCTGAACCCCATAATGTAAAATATTTTATTACAACATCTATCTCATTCCCTACAAGTATGTTTGCAAATGATTTGTCAATGAAAGTGAGAATGATTCCATGCTTCCTTGAGATATTACCAATAAATTACTATAAATTAGCTACCAAATAAGCCCCATGTTGCTGTTGCTAAATGTTTCATTTCCACAAGCTCTTTAGAGAGCCAGTGCATTATCCGACTGAACTACTGAAATACAGATTTATGTGGTATTAAAGGTGAGGTATGCGTTTATAGACCCTATTGAATGCTTTCAAAAATAAAGACCTGTAGCCTTTCATTGTCTAAAAGCAGTTTCTCTCTTTCTTTAAAAAGCCTATGAAGATTTAAATATTCACAGAATTTACACACAGGTAAAATAATAGAAGTATGGTTCTCAGAACAAAAAGATTTGCCATGTATTATAGAGCTCTAGTGCTGGATCTCTTCTGAAAGGGTTGATTAATCATACTATTTAAAGGTTGTGACACATTTATGCTCAAACTAATACAGGCAAAGCCAGTAATTCACAGTTACAAACCTGTGCAAGAGACAGCTCGTGTGTTGGGACACTTGGTTTTAAATTCTGGACCTTTTTGGACCCTGCCTGTTGTTTTGTGTTGAATCCAGTTAGTTAGCACATCTTAACCCTTTAGTGATTTTTGTGTTAAGAAAAAAACAGGCCTAATTTGTTGTTATTTTGATTTGCTTTGAAAAGCCTTTGTCATTTTGGTTGACTCAGAAGAACCATAAAAACTGTAAAGAATAAAGACAATAATTCATATTGTACTTCTCTTTAGCCAAGACCATAAAGTTTTATACTCACTTAAAAAAAAAAAAAAAGGCAATCTGCAGAGCATTTACTTGAAACAGAAATAGGTGTCGACCATAAATATAATGAAAATGTCAGCCTAATTTATAAACAAATATTTAAATGGGTTTTAGTAAATTCTAAACATAGATCTTCAAGCTTTATAGAGCCAAAATTTATTCAAGGGACATCAGTATGAAAATTTCCATAGAGAGACACTAAATATTTGGTGCCAGCAACACCCTAAAACCCTTGGAGTACAGTTGTGCTGACTGTGGGCAAGGAAAAGGTCATACTGGCATATGCCAAGTAAAAACTTCTCTTACCAGTTCATCTAAGCCAGAATACTGACCTTTCAATTTATTTGCCTTACAAGATTTTAAAGCATTTACCCATGAAATATATGCCTTGTTGCACCTCTTTCTGCCCTTCCCTTCCACCAAAAAGAAAAAAAAATGCACTGCACCCATGATTTCACCTTCCTGACTCCAGGAGTGCTGCAGTGAGGGGGGCAGAGGTTGATCAGGCAGCACTCATCCCATCCATAAGTGTTCCTCCTGCCCACCCCATGCACAGTCTGTGTTGTCAAGAAAGGAAATCCATATAAACAGAGCCTGTGAAACAGGTCTTGGGCTGACCGCTGTGTCCTGGGGTCAGATTGGCCATGTGTTGAGCCCTACTAAAGCAGACCACTTCAGAAGGGTCTTTAAAACAAGAATACAGGCATCCTCCTCCAACAAGCAAAGGAAGGAATAGATCCCGCACAAGCAGTGAGGGCCAGCCCTCCCTCTGACATCCCCGAGAGTGTCTGAGGCATAAGACGCCTTGAAGAGGAAGCAGAGGACTGAAATCTCCATCTTTCTAGGCAGAAGCTAGCAAGGACAAAGACATGATCGGTCAGCAGGGAAGACTTCAGAGAAAATAAAAGTGAACTGCTTTTTTTCAAAATAAGGTGCGAGGTGGGAGAAAGCAATTGCATGTTCTTTGCACAACTGCAAAGATGAGGGAAAGTCCAGGCACAGGGAAGATGAATCAGTGGAAAGTGAGATTCAAAGCCTAAGGTAATTTATAGTTAGCTCAGTTAGGAATATTCAATTAAAGGCTTTGAAATGCAGTGTGGGCAGCAATGAAGAGTTTGGCTTCTCTCCAAAAGTAGCTGCGCTCACACCCAGGACTGGAATGGTCTCAGGAGGGGTTAGTGGAATTAATGGAATTACTAGAATCTCCTCTCCTGGTCAAAAGTTAGTGCTCCTGCCTGACATACCAAATTATTCAGCATTTAGGTTACTCTTGAGGCACATTTGTAAATGGCAATATTGAATCTTCTTTACGTTCAGTTCAATATTCTCCATTTGACATAACAGTAGACATGATAAAAATATGTGGCCTGAGAGTACAGTTACAAAAATATGAGAATGAATCAGCAGTTTGATTTCTCCCTCCTCGACCCATGCATTTTAACTTGTTGGGTTTCCAGTTTGAATGTTATCACTATTTAATTAAGGCCATAACTATCTGTGTTCCGGTTCCTGAAAGCCTATTTGGCATAACATTCGAATTAGCAGTAATGAGAAAAATACGCTCTTCCATCATCAAGTTTGTTACCTGGATGAATATCTCTCTGTAGGAAAATACGAAATGAGTTAATGTACTTGCCTATTAAAGCCACTTTAGGAGATGGCTGCAGATATAGGTGGACTATTAGCTAAAGAGAAATTCAACCTAAGGCCCAAGGAAGAAATACAGATGTATCTAAAAAGTGGATTTATTACAGCTATTTCTTAAAGCTACTCATAGAAAAAGTAGATGTCAGCAAAATTAAGAATGCTAAAATATCACACTAAAAAAAGTTAGGCATTTTGGGGGCATTTGGATTTTGAATATAAGATGATAGGGAGGTTTATATGCATTTTTTTGTGCACATAAGGCTTTTTGTGAACTTCTTTGTGGCTGAACTTAGATTATCTGTCACAGTAACCAAAAAAAAAACCCATCAGAAGATACTGAAAACACTACCTGAACAACAGTGAGGTTTCTATTTAGTGATCAAAATTGCAGATGGGAACAAAACTTCAGGTAAAATCTAAGGCCTCTGGATGACTATTTATTTTAGAGAATATTATCAAGGGGATTACTGCTTCCAGAATGATCTAGAGAAGTGGAAATCAAAGATTATAATATGGATATTAGTTTCCTTTTTTCTTCTGAACTTTTTGCAGTGCCACTCAACTATTAACATGTAAAGACAGATAAACCACTACTTTAATAATGGTAAGTAAATGTAAATTACTAAACTTATATTTGCTTTACTTATACATGCTGGGGTAAATATTGAGAAAAGCCATTTTACATCTGAAAAATCAACATTCCCACCAGTTGGGTAATTAGAAATTCCCACATTTGCAAATATTCAAAAGTATCAAAACCAGTTCAATAGAATTTAGAACACAGAGATGGGGACTGGATTTATACAGAAATCTGCTTAATGGGGTTTATTTTTCATAAGCTAAAAAGGACTGGAAAGATCTTCCTAAAACGTTAAGTCTAGCTCCTTCTTATGTAGGCATGAATTCAGCTACTTGTAAGCATACCTCTTTTATAAATATACCAATCAGGATCTTTAAAAAGTTTTTTTTGTTAGTGGTTGGTTTCATCTGGATTGTGGTTGTTTTGGTTTGCTCTTGGTTTTGTTTTTCTACCCAAAGTATTTCCACTAGAAATTTGTTCCAGGATGTGATGATTCAAACATGAAGACAAAAAAAAACAACAACAAAAAACAAACAAACAAAAAAAAAAAAAAAACTTAAAAAATTTCCAGACTTAAATTTAATCACAGTCACTTACAGTTTGTTCTTCTGCTAGCTTTACCTCATTGTGTACCAGCAGGATGTATTTATCAGCAGGAATCTTATTTTCTCCCTGACTCTCCTACACTATACAAGGCAAGTTGTATAAACTCCTCTGTAATGTGGGCTCTGCTGTCATCTGAATAGTATTTAATTGCATGTGTTCCAGTTAGGGTTCACTTTTTTTTTTTTTTTTTCAAACAGAAAACCACAAATGAATGAATTATTCTAAATGAGGTGTCCAAAGCGCTACTAATTCCTTAGTGCTATTGGAATAACTATCCTGGTGCATCCTAGGACCATATTTGCTTCTTCTCACAGCTGTGCCATGCTGTTAGCTCATACTTCTCAATTGACCAGTAATAGAGATATGTTCTCCTCCTCAGTTATTTCTAAGTAATAAGACCACAACTTACAGCAGAATTACATGATATTGGCTCCAAATGACCTTTCATCGTAGACTACTTAGAGTGTAATCCCATTTCTATTATTAAAGTTCAAACAGCCTTTCTGAATGATATTCCTATGTTCCTCTAAGCTGCCTATTGTGGGAAAACCTTCCTTCTTCTCCTATTCTCCCAGTCTTTTGCCTCCTCTTCCAAGTGATGTAATAAAATTTACTTGGCACTGAACTATTATTTATATTATCTACTGCATTTTATATATTTTTTACATAAATATTTAAATTAAGTTATTAAAAAATGTTTGTTCCTTTTCTCTGGTAACTAGAATTACAAATTCAATTATTAACTCTTAATTGTCTCTCAGTATCAAATGATCCTGGTCTTCACCAGGTAAATTGACACAATTGTATCAAAACAGATGTTATCTTTTTCTGAGAGTACCTATCCCAGTTATTTTATAAAAAAAATATTTATTTAATTTCTGAAATAGTGATGGGAGTTGGAGGCTGAATGCACTCTTTTGGAAACATACCAGTTACACCGTAAAGGAAATTGTATTACCAAACACTGAAGATCTTATTTCTTGCTGCAAGCATAAATTTAAGGATAATGAATAGCAGTGCTTTTAGTGTACCTTGAGATATGTTGTGAATCCTTGCAATAAGACAGTAGAAAGCAAACATTAGCAGTACAGGATTGAAACAACACAAATACTCTGGAATATTAAAAATTGATATTTCTTAGCTGAGACAAATGAGTTCTGATAACTCTATGTAATCTAAAGACATTTATTTTATTTTACCCAAAAGTATTCAACTATGTCAAGCCAAGGACATGTCAGCTTTTCCACAGCTGTCATTCTTCCTCTCATTTAACAGTCAAGGATTTAAAGAAGAAAATCTATATGGGACTGGCTGCTCGTTAATTGTGCACACAAACACATAAATCCCTTCAAAGCATATTAGTTTTAGAAGTAATCTCTTGTCACCCAAAATGGCACATGAACTATACAACATATATTAAGAATAATTATTCATCAGACATACCAGATATCAACTGCTGACAACATAAGGCTCTTTATTTCAAAATAAATTGGCATTAACATGTAGAAAATATAGAAGTATTTCCATTTTCAAAGGAAATTAACATTCTGTAGTACCGATTTTGTTGTCACATGACCCTACAGAGTCGTGGTGTTTGCAGGCCTTAAGAATTTCCATCTTTGCCTTCGGTTTTCTGTCCTGTTTGACAGAAAAACTAATACACTCATTCATATATTGGGCATGCTGAATAAGAACACTTATTAGCCACATACTCAATTTCTCTACAGTTCTCTGGCAATCTGTTAGATTTCTACATCTCTCTGACACTTCCAGCTTATTTGTGAACAATTCTGATCTTTAAGGAATATTTTGGAATCAGTTCCAAGTCATTTAAATACTTATACTTTAAAAACATATCCCCTCAAACCAGATTCATCTGGCTGTACTAAGGCAACCTTTTGTTTCTGAGCATATCAGCTGAGCATACACAATTACTAATAAAGGGGAATTTAATTCAGTTTAATTCAGTTTTAATTCAGTTGTTAATATAATACATTTGCTATTCATGTGGGGAAAATGGCCCCGATATCATGTAAGTATGTTTGGGTGTGTATTTGCAGTTATGTCTTACACTTAAGCTAGGAATTTTGCCAAACCAGACTCACTTTCTAAACAAAGGTTTGGTCAACTGTTGAATACATAGCCATCCTCACAGCCTTGTTTTAGACATTATCATTGGTTAGGCACTTCCTTCTACTTCAATGTAATGCCACATTTCATTTTGGCGTATGAAAATCAGAACTCATATTTGATACTACCTAAATAGTACACCAGATTTCTTGTGTCCTTACAATAGAGGCATGCAAAGTACAGGACAAAACAACGTCTACTTTCCCTGTTTTAGTTATTAATATTTTCATTATGGTTTGGAAGAAACAAAAGAATCAAAATGCATATATATAAGCATCCCTCAAACATAAACAGATGTGTATGTTTTCATAAGCATGTAATACAATACTCTTAGACTGTATTCCTTAAAGATGCAGTGGTTTTAAGCCTCTTTTGTTTCCTTCGCCTCTTTCTCAGTGCTATAATGCAATCCTCAGTGTTTGACCACCAGACTTCAAATGAGAGATCTATTCAAAACATGCACAGACAAAATAACTGGTTTCCTTAGTAATGGGAACTATGTGAAAGCCTCTGAAACAGCTCCTCCTCCACTAAGTCATTATGTACATGAGCCTTTCTACCCTCAACTTATCAATGTAAAGATAACTTTACATTTAAAGAAAAATACCTATGTGCAGCCACAGTTTTTGGCAGTCAAATTACAGAGGAGAGGGGAAACATATATTGCACTCCTAATTAAATAGTTTGGGTTTTAATCAGTAAGGATATTGCATGTTCCAGTGACCTTTTAATTAATTTTCTAGATCTGTAAATTTAAAAAAATGAAATTGTGTAACTGAACTAATAAGAACTTCACTGCAGTACCCATTACACTCCAATAGTTTATTGTATTTGATTTAAAGTATAATTAGGTAACCACATTCTGAACACACCCTGCAAATACATATCCATGATGTTCCTTGTCACCACCAAGATAACTTCTTAAGAATTACCCATGATCACTGTTTGAGAATGCTATTGATGGCATAGGACAATTATTATGATACCTCTCAGTCTCAGAGTAAAAGTAACTAAAAGCAAAATGACATTCTAGTTCTAATATTTAGCTTAGTGACTCCACAGATTTCTAAATCAGCAATATAATGTTGTGCAAATAGTTATGAAAAGCAAATAATCTAGAATTGCTATTGTTGCCCATCCATTTTTTATATTAAACCACAATAAAATGTAACAAAAATAGTGTTTGCTTAGTTTCATCAAAAAAGTTAAGAAATTCAAGTCTAAGTTCTGCCCCTCAGAAACACTGAGGCTTCCCATATATACTTAAAAAAATAAATGTGACATTACCAGGGAAAGTTGCTAAATTGAAAAAATTGATCAGTGGGGGAAGGAGGTTCCCTCTCACTGATCAGATAGTATTTGCCACACTACACAGTGTTAACAGAAAAAGGGTAAACCTGTTTCAGATAAAAATTCAGGTAATTCTCCATAGAAAGGAACATACATAAAAGCAAAGAAATGGATAAAGCCCTCTCTATAAGAACAGAAAGTTCAAGATTTGCTGCCAGGTCACAATCAGGATGAAAATTCTAGGCTTTATATTTAAATCATTACTGTCATCATTTTCTTCATCAACCTCAGATACAGATTAGCTCAAAGAGCAATGACAGTAAAAGGTATATCCCATGCACATACCTGGTCCCATGAGCAACAAGCAGATCCTTATGTAATCAACAAGGGCATCTCAGCCTTAAAGATCTACCATTGAGAAGATTCCAATAAATTTTATCTAATTATTACTGGTTACAAAAACTAACATATCACCACAAGTAAGACATAAACATACTGAGATGAAATCAGTTTTAAAACAGAATACATACACTGAGCTTGAAAACCTCTTTACAGATCCCATATTTCATCTACCTAATCCAGATGCACATAAGGATTCTCTAGCTGCTTTTCACTACTCCATCTTCATTAAGATTCCCACGCAACATAGCGAGGTTGTGGTTGCTATGTATGACTCGTTTCCAGCCTTCAGCAGATGCTGGTATGCCTGAGATTCTTGCCTATTAAAATAGCGCCAGGGATGAAAATCAGAAGAACTCAGATATCACTTTGATTCGGACCCAACAGGTATAAAACATGTTAAGATTTTTCAGACCCCAGACCATGCCTGGGGAAGGCTGACTATAGCTCTGAGACCTATAATGCAGAAAGAGACTATAGCTCTTGCCTAGGATCTCATCCTTTCTGTTTTGTAGAACACAATTGCTACACAAATAGGCAAATTTGCTGGAATATGTAAATTCCCTTTGATTGTCAAGATAAGCATCAGCTCATCATCACTGCTTTCATTCATCTCCATCACACATGATTGAATCTGTCTGTACTATGTGACTGACTCCTTTTACTACGCAGTTCCAGATTTTGCTAAGTCATATAGCACCTACTACCTACACAGCTTTTAATGAAGTAACGTGTTTTGTGTAGATGTGAACTTTTCCTCTTGTGAAATTCTTTACAGGTTCACGGCCTAGGTTTGTTTCCATCTGCTTATCTCTATCCTATCAACACTAACTCTGAGATCTGATAAAAGAAAGTTGGTAGCAGGTTAAGCAATCTGAGCATAATGCTTTCCATTATGAAGTAGAACCGTATTTAGAAACTTGAACTCATTGTTGGCAACAAGCCTTTCATCTTCAAAGAAGACAAAGAACTAGAGCTGGAAATGTTGCTTTTGCTTAGCATTGAAAAAATTATTCCATTTCAGAGGAATACACATTAATAAAAGTTACTCCTTGTCTGTATGGAAACATAGCCCTTAGGAAAATGTCAATAGTTAGTTGCCAAAATATCTTAAAATGTGCATGACAGTATCAGGTTGACAACACTGTACTGAAAATGCTGTCAGAACAGAGTTACACAAAATGGTAACACTTTTTTCTTTTATACTTGGACATAATCCGTATGGATACGCACTTAAAAAGATTATTTTAATTACCAAATTCTGATGTAAAGTGTGTAATCTTAGAATTTAAATCAAATACTTGTGGGTTTTTTACTTAAACTGCATAGTATTTATTTCAGTTTTTAACTCCATTTAAAAATTAAAATGCATTTTGCTGCATTCTAAACACAGCTGTGTTCTCAAAGCCTAAAAATGCTAGAAATGGTCAGCGTTAATTCCCTGAACCACAACAAGCCTACGGGATATTAAAGCCCAAGGATGAAAGCCTTTCTATATAATGAAAAAAGGAAAAAGTTTTGAAATCCTCCTTCAATTTTGAGAAAAATGCAGACACAGAACTAGTGTACTTTAATAGCTTCATTTTTTTATGTATCACATTAATTGTCCATTACAAACAAATAATTACTTAGTTTATTTTCATGTGCACTCAGTAATCAGATAAAATGCATGCTAAATAAATACCTGGAGTTAACCTACATTACTTTCATCATCTCTCTATCAGTCTGAGATATTTTTTTTCTATCTTGTAACCTAATAAGCTATATATATAATTCTGGTGAAATAGATTACATTGCTATTTTAAAACCACCAAGCATCATGGTGAAATCAGCAGGAAAATAACTTAATGAAGCTTAATCATCATAATTGTATTGGTTATAAAAGATATTTTTCTCCTGCAGATAGTTTGAAAAAAAAAATTATTCTTTAGCATTAGCTAAATTAAAAAATTCAATTATTTCACTTTTTTATGAAACAGAACTTTATTATGATATAATAACATTTTAACTAATATGTAAATGTATGCCTATCAAGGAGGTACTTTAATTGCATATATAGTCTATCATAAGAACTCACTTTCTTTATGCAAGTATACTTTAGCTGATTTAATTATTTAGCCCTCTAATTACACAGTCCATATCAATCAACCAGAATGAAGCACTTCTATAATCTTAATTTCACGTGTCAAATCACCGAATATGTTTTTGCATGATTCTCATGTTAACTAGAAAGCCAGATTTTGAAAGAATGACAGTGAGTACATGAGGTTAGAAGCAAAACCCAAGAAAGCTTTTATGTAGGGAAATGGTAGTCCCTACATACTCCCTTTTCCCCAGATCTTCTGCTTCTTCATTGTTTGACATAGGAGAAATACCAGTATTTATTTGGCTTTAACAGAACATTTTCCTATCTTTAATTTCACCCAAACTTTTTGAAATTTTCTTCTCTCTTATTCCACCCACTGTCCCAGCCCTGTAGCACAGGTTTACATCTTTGGGATAGGTGTGACTGACCACATGGCTGACATCAGGAAGGATTTTCATTCTTCCTGTGGGGGCTAGTGTGGCAAGAAAGCTTACTTTTCTCGCTTTGGGTTGTGCTTCCTTAGCATATCCTGAGCACTGTCCCATTAGACACAAGCCGTTATGGTGTGCAGCAGGGAAAGCTCATAGGTTCACTTTGGGAAGTTTGCAATAGTTTGTGTTTGCAGCTCATGGTGGAGAATATTAAGTAGTATCACAGGCTCCAAGAGCCACCTCGTGGGGGCAGAGAGACAAGGGTTTACCAGTGAGCCCTGTGGCTATAGAAAGGAAACATGACATCTTTCTGGCCTGAGGTGTTCCCAATCCCAAACCCAGGCAAGAAGACCTGAAAGGTAACCAAAGATGGGTTGGTCCCAACTGTTTTTCTTATACCTCTAACTCAGATTATAAAAAAAATGTAATGCCCATAATAAGAGAATGGGAGAAAATGGAAGGGTCGCTTGGCCTTCCTCCCACCCTGCAGTCTCTCACATATTTGCACTCTGTCACTTAAATGCCATTATTTCATATATGAGGTAGTCCTACTCAGTTGTATGAAAACTGAACAGCAGACACATTTAAAAAATTTAAAACATTGTTCCCTGTACTTAGTTTAAATGCTGTATTCAAAAATTTGAGGCAGAAGGAAAGAACTGCTTTACTACAGACACAACAATGTAAGTACCAGTGAGTCAAACAGGATGGGTTTTGCAAAATTTGCCCTAACTATTTATAACAAACAGATTTATTCAAGTAGTTGGTATTACTTTAATTCACTTTTCATAATACGTGATTTTATGAAGTGTAAAATAATTTTCTTGCAGAGTAAAAACAAAAGTAATGCAGTCCACAATCTCAGGCTCAAAGTGAACTGAAATTATATATAGTATTCATAAAACAGTAACCATTTTATAATAGCATTCTGGTGCTACTGCTGCTGCAAGAATTACATTCATTTACACTGTTTGATAATCTTCAGAAATTTTTCATACTATTATTAGGCAAGACTATGAGACTTTCTTCAAACAAAGCAGAAGAGTGTGAAATGAGAACCACATCTCTCTTCAATCCACTAGAGGGTGGCCTACCTCAGTCAGGGCTGTAGTACTGAATTCATGCAAGATATCCAACATTTTCTTCATTTTGACCTGTTGATAACCAACTCACTGTATTTCAATATTGTTCATCTATTACAAAGTAATTTTCTTAATATAAAACAGTACGTATGATAAAAAAACTTTTCCTAAAATCATCTATCTCTCTCATTTATTGTTTTGTATATCTGGGAGAAGGAATGATGTAATTCAGTGTATACTTCCCTCAAACTAAAAAATCATCAATTATTTTACAGTTTTTAAAACTTCACGGTTTGTTTGCCCCTTGTTCACAGATACAGAATAAATAGGAAAAAAAAAAATACTCACCAAAAAGTATGGCACAAAGGCAGAAGGGAGAAAGAAAGGAAATAGGAAAGAAGGGAAGGAAAAATCTGTGCAGCCTATTGTTTATGTAATTAGATGGCCATAAAAGAGAGAGTCATGTAGACAGAGATTGAAAGAAACTGACTTTATTTAACGAACTCCCCTCCTTAGTTTATTCTGAATTTTTATTTATCAGGAAGAAGTATTACTGGTCTTACTTTCTACTGACAAACATACACAACAAAATTTAATATTTTATAAAATTTGGAAAAGGAGGAGTATGAAAAATCCTTTACTTTCTTAATCTAAAAAAAAAAAAAAAAGCAGCAAAACGGCGGGGGGGGGGGGGGGGGGGAGCATTTTTCCTGAATGGTTTCAACATGCAGTATCCTCTGAACTACAGCAGCCTTTGCAGAACTTCAGTGATCTCTAATCTGTTGTTCTGAACACAGAAAACATCCTTATATAGCATTGACAAAAAAAAAAAAAAAAACACCTGAATTTAAACCTCCCAAGCTGCCCTGTACAAACACAAAGCATGCCCTGTAACTCCCACAAATCGGAAGAGATATCTGGAAGCGTGCGAAGGCTTGTTTCGTGTATCCGTACCCGAAGCAGCAGTGTCACGTAACAGACAGCTTCCCACGGCCAACCAGGCGGGCGCAGCCACGCGTACTACGCGGCATCTGGGCACGCTGAAGCATTGGCTCCTCTCTGGGGAGTGGAAGGGGATCAGTTATTAATGACCGCTGAGCAGGCAGCACCATGTCAGTGTGACAACCAAGCGGGTGAACGATGCACCACTAACCACCATGGAAACAAGGAGAAATAAGAAGAGCTAGCGAGCATCTCTCTCTCGCCCCACCGCGCTCTCTCTCCGCTGGATTGCGAGTCTCAGCCAGCCAGGCAGCAACAGCGCTCTGGCAAACATAAGGGATCTCAGCTGGCAGCACAGAGAGTCTCTCATGCTGTAGGATATCAATAGATACATCTTTGTATTATATACTGTTAGGCATACACACGCACACAGTCTCACGCACACACATACATACATGTATGCACATCTATTCAGACTCTGGCTTTAATACAAGTATGTGGCTACCTGAACTAAGGAATCAAAATTACCGAGATGCAAGAACTCCTCCAGCTCTGAAACTACTCTTATTATAGGGTAAGTTCCTCTATTTTCAATTTTATCCTGACTTTTATCTTAACATGTCAACTCTTTCCCCTTTCTTCTTTTCATAAAGTTATTTTATTAGCGTATTTTCACATTTTACTTTCTGAACAGAAATGCAAATGCAATTTGCTTTTTGTGCCAGAGATAATTGAAATATGCTTGCAAGAGTATCAGATTTATGCATTTGTTAGCTTGAACAAACATCAAAGGGTAAAAAATTATAAAGAGAGAATGTTTTCCCTGATGTTTCAGATGCAGAATCAAATTACACAGTTCTGTGTTTTTAAGCCAATAAAACAAGATACAGGACAGCCTCCTTTATTCTCTACAGTGCTAGGATAAAGGGAAATGCTGTTTATGTCAGGACCTAAAAACCACTGAGCAGCGAGGCTGAATGAGCATATCACAAACAGTTATTGAATTTCTGCCAGGCTACATCTTAAGGACTGTGGCAAATGACTTCACTTAAAAACATCCCCTTTCCAGTCAGAAGGGACAGTGTGAATGTCTGATTACTGATGCAGCTGGAACGGACGTGTTAGGTAAAAAGGATCGCATTAAGCAAAAGAGTTCTAATCTTCTTTGGTAATTAACAGGATCGCAGCAGGGTGCCTCTAAAGTATATTTTCATGTAAGGAGACTGTTCAAGTCCATCACCATAAAAGCTTTGCCTGTTTTACTACAGGAAAACTCAGAACTGTTTTTGCTTTCCATGTCTTTGTTTTCACATGTCTAGTTGGAGTTTTTGCCCAACACTGCTGTTCAGAAGGAGAAAAACCCAACATAGCGGGATGGAGGGGGCAGTGAATGCAGGGGGATAGAAAAAAAAACGTAATTTTCCATTTAACCAATTTAATCAACTCAAAATTCCATGCTAGCACTACTGTTGCCTAACCTGTTTGTGTTTATATATGTGTATGTCATTTCTTTCACGCAGTGTAAGAGTACATCAGTAACCCTTCAGATGCAAACACATTCAGTAAAGTCCATCAGCATAGATCTGTGATTCATGCATCAGTGAAAGCCAGAGAGATTTTACTTTACACCATGAAAAAGACATTAGCTATCTAATGAATGCTTCAAAGTGAAAAAAAATACAACCTGCATGTTTTTGTATGCTTTTTAGAACAGTATTTCTATATTAAAAACAGCTCAGTATTTAGATTACTTCTCCTACCCCTTTTTTCCCCCCCCACCCCTTCACTCCTGTACACCTTGAAGAATATCATAAAGAATCTGTTCCTTTGCAGCAAGGCAATTATTTGCTTGCAATTTTAGTTACTGTGTTCTGAGAAACAAACCTCATGAAACAACCATCAACAGATAGCCAATGGCTGTAAGTCTGCCACCTTTCCATAAATGTCAGGAAAGGGGTGGCTTAACAATATGTATGGTAAGAAGTCAATTAATTCAGGTGACCTTTGTAAATGGTGACAATAAAGAAGCTATGCCACAGCATTCGATATTCCCTCCGGAAATTGAATGAGCTTAAGAAGAGGTTTCCTTTTCAGAGTACAAAATGAAAGGTATTGAAGCATTAGCTCCTGCTATTGGCAAGCTTGCTTCCTCTGTTTCCGATGGTCTATGAAATCTGTTTAAAGCAAGCTGGCTTATTTCATTATGTGTACCACAATCTCTGGTTCAATTAATTAAATATCCTGTTTTCACCCACACTGCATGTGCATTTTAGTTGTTAAAACAAGAATTTCAAGTTAGTGGCTTGGATTTTTACTGAATGTGTTATACAATAAGGAGAGAAAACCTGATCCTGATCTCTTCATGCTATATGCAAAAGACTACTCAGATGAAACTTTTTCTATATACCATGGTACATGCTCAGCTTTTCTGAATCTTTATCCTTACTAATTTTTACTGTAAAAAGTAAGTAAACACGAGTAACTTTACACTAATGCACATTGGGGTTTACCACATATACTCTAATGCACTACTTTAAAATATTATATAGATATACCAAAGAGTTTCAGAAAAATGTGGTCATTCCAATCATACATGTACAGAGAAAATATGCTGTAGATGCATTGTCTGAGTACACAGCATAGACATTTTTAACCAGCAAAGCATTCAAAATGTATGGTGACTGTATTTTGGTTAATACTCCCTCAAAGCTCCTGCAATAATGTAGTGTCAGACAATGACTGGCTGATGTTGTTATGGCAACCCCAAAGTACTGCCTTTCAAGGTGGTAGATCTGAGCATGACATCACAGCGTGCCCTTTTGGAGTACCCAGAAGTAGGTGAGTATTTCTTTTGCACTTGAACTAGACCAGATCAGCTAGGCAACATTGCTACCTGTAATGCAGATCAAAAAAATCACGTATAATCTTTGCTAACTGATCAAGAATGAGCAGTTTATGAAAATACTCATGTCCTGCAAATCACTTGTGATCACTTGACCCTTGACACTAAAGGACAAAACAAAGTGTTTGCAAGTGAGAGCAAACCATTTAGCAGTGTTGGAGCCACCTTCTTTGACTCTTACACCTAATCTTTATTATATTATTAATGATTCTACTAACAAACCAAAGGCTTTGCTGCTTGGTGACAACCACTCTAGATGACTGGTGTTTAGCAGCCAAATTTTAGAGCATCTAAAGCAATAGAAGAAGATAAGTTGTAGAAAAATTTTTTCAGAAAGCAAAGTTACCATAAAGAAAGAATTAAACCTTTTTTGAAATATAGGTATATGTTTTTAGTGAGTTATGGTACATCAACGTTTTAGTTAATTCATATATCCTTCCTTCAGATAATACCATTAAAAGCTGAAAGAAAACAAAACTCTTTAGACACTGTCAGAAACTAGTGAACTAATAAACCCTAGTAAACTAGTAAACCCTTCCACTTTTTATTCCACAAACTCTACTTAATATCAACTAGCAAAAACTGACAATGAAAAAAACAATTTTACACGTAGCACTCAAGGAACTATTTTGTGAAGACCAAAAAATGAACAGCTTCTAAAATTTTTCTGAAGACCAAAAATCAGACAGCTTCTAATTTTTTTAGCAGAATAAGTCTTCAAGCCTTCATACTACTTTAGAAAGAATATTAATTCTCATTCTAACAATATAAGCAATTAAAATCCTTTACTTTACGGAAGGGAAAATGCCAATAGAATTTGAGAAGAAACAGTAGTGACAGATGTCATTAGGAAGGTCATTAAGCACATTAGTATTAAGAGAAAAATCAATACTTCTCATTACATCTGTAATGTAACTGTAAAAACAAATTACTGTGTCTTTTACTTATTCAGCTGACCACTCCACAAGCTGTTAAATGCCGTTATTGTGAAACAACACGGTTCATAAAGAACTTTCCTTAATGTCCTTGATGCCAAAAAGTTTATTTAAATGAACAGTACGACCTTCAGTGTTATACACAAAATCTATAAATGATGTCATCAACGTTTCCACAATAAATTCATATTCGCAGCTGACCTGAACCGATAAAGTTTTATTAACACAACCCATGGAGCTATACTCATCTGCACCAGAGAAATATCCAATATGGATGTCAGTAATATTATTCCACTTTGGGTTCTTTGCAGAGTAGGTGAGTGTACCACCTGGTGAGAAAGAGTATTTTCATGAGGGCAAAATACAAACTACTTTCACAATTTTGCTTGATCCAGTTACCCCCTTCCAACAGGATTTCCTGTTCTTTATACATGGAAGATGGTGCTGTATAATAAATCAACTATAATAAAAAGAATAACAAAGAAATATAGAGTCAACATGTGCACGTTTTTTTCTCTCAATATGTAAGGACATGTTCTAGTCATATGAGCCAAAGGAAAGATAATTTGATAAACAGGATTATATTTATCATGCTCATTTACTCCTATTTTGATTTTTTAGCTTTAATTTACAAACTGCTTGGAAGAACAAGCTACAGATATGCTCTTACCCTGAGCACTCCCAAACCTGATAACTGGTTTTCTGCAAAGTATAAACAAATTCAGAGGCATTAAAATGAAGGGAAAGTTTAATTTCATAAACACAGATTTATACAGCGTATCCTTGAAACAATTATCCTTTATTTAGAAATATTTCTTCTTCACAAAAAATTTATCTCAATAAAACTCAGTCATTTTCAGTTTGCCTATTTGCTGTAACTGCTTAGCCACAAGTAGTAACGCTCTCATTCAAAGGAAATAAGAAATAAGATCTCTGTACTCCCATTATTTCTATTCAGCTGTTATATTTCTGGAATTCATTAAAATATCTGCCCCAAATTTAATGGTAGCTTAACTCTACTGACCTCTGAATTAGAGGAGAAAAGAATTTTTGCCTCTTTTCTGCTCTGAACTCCCACAATCTCAGTCAAACTGGGAAATGTTTTTTGACAACATTGGCACCAAAGAAGTCATTTTGCAGTTCCCTTTCGTGCATAAGCATCTGTATTTAGAGGTAAACACTGCAAAGCTGAATAAAATGCTACAGTGAATATTTTTTCAAAATATCTACTGATTATTAGCATTACTCCAAAAGTCTTCTACTAGAGGGTTCCTGTCATGCAAATAACAACCCCTTTCTGCCAGGAAATACTTGAAAGTCTCTAAAACATTTGGTATAAGAAAGGTAAAAGTCTTATTTTTAGCTGTACAAAAATTCCCTGGACATCCAGATACTAGTGTATAAAAAAAAAAAAAAAAAAAAAAAAGAAAAATAAATAGTTTTTTTTTTTTTACACAATTGTCTGTCTAGGGATCAGAGAATTTCAGAAATTACCTGTCAAATAAATTACAGAATAATAAACCCGAATAAACATCAGGCAATAGAACGCACAATGAAGAGTAAAGTTGTGCACTGAGACATTTTCAAAATCATCATAGAATAGCCATCACCCTGGATGAGAGAAGATGATTCTCCGAATAGGCTTTACAAAGGCAATGGGATGGTCAGACATTACTAGGACTCTTCTAGTGTGGTTTTGAGAGGTTAGAGGAAGCCACGACTGACAATCAGGTTGATTAACTTTGACATCATGGTGACAAAACAAAAAGTCATCCTTATTTGAGGCAGCACGGGAAATATATCCCTGACTTGGGAGGCACTTAAATAAATGCAAATGCTTAACTTGTTCCCTGAATAAGGATAAACACAAATGTCTCCTACTTCTGCTTTACGACAGTGGCACATCTCTGCTGAAAATGGAGATATAGATGTGTCGCTATTTATATCACATTTATGTGATTTATTCTGTACCTAAAGTCCTAATAAAATTATTCATCTTGACAGGAATATTTTTTATGCAGAAACAGAGACTTTTCTCAGAGATTTTAGCAAGAGTCACAGTAGCTGTAAATCGAAGGACTAGACATTCGCTTCTTCACCCCAAGCTCATTCTGGTTGCCAAGTTCTTTCAAGTCCCTGAACTTCCTCTCCCCTCTGGAAAGCAGCTTTCTCTAGAGGTCATGTCAAGCATCAGCAATTTTTGCAGATGACACTTAAGAGTGAGCTAACTCAGAATGGTTCCACCAAAGTGCAGAATTACCTGCTGAGTTCCCCACACCCAGCTGGCTTCACGGTGCAAGACACAGAAGGAGCAGTCAGGAGAGTCTGCTCCAACCAAGGCTCATGTAGGGGCTGAGCCTTCCAGAAAAACCTCTTCCCTATGCAACAATAGCTCCAAACCCTCTGCACAATATGAAACTGCTCTTGTTTGTGTGTCCCATACGGAAATCAGGCAGTGCTTTAAAAATTCTTCTTCGTTCTCCACTGCAAATGTATGTTTCAGAAACAACACAATGAATTTATAAAGTACAATATTTTCTCTTACTAAATTATAAAAAAATAAAAACAGCCTTTACATATGAAAAATAAAATTACAGTCAAGTGGTATTTCATAACCACTGTAGCTTGAGGCATATTATCTGCACAACTCTCATTTAATGCCAGTTTGTAACATAACAGTTACTTAGGTTATCCTGTGAGCATAACACTACAAGTTTATCCTAGATATATCCAGTGTATTACACCTTTTAGAATATGTATTTCTTTTTACACAAGATGAACCATGTTAAATTTAGAAAAAGACAGCTGCGACTGCACAGGAGCTATTTCATGACACTCCCAGAACACAGTAATTTCACCACTTCATTTTAATTTGTTTGGCCAGTTACTTGCTGGTAAGCCCAAATACAAGGCTAAAACTCTGCAGTACTTGAGAGAAATGTAATGATTGATGACCATTATACCAGTTTATAGAGGTATCCTTATGAGGTCAGAGAAGACAAAATGAGGTAATTGCAAATATAATGATCTGTAAAGCTAGAAATATTTGTCTGAATAGCAATTTCACCCAGCACGTATAATTCAGGCAACTTATTCTTCTGAATGTTGCTTTGATATAGACTATCCAGTCATCAGTATTGTGTCAGACAGACATTTTCAGTCATTTAATTTTTATCGTGCAATAAGAGACAAAAGGGATATTCAGCATATTACTCTAGGGTTAGACTAAACTCCAACCTCCAAAAACACATAAGGAATAGTGCCACGCCTGCCAAGAGCAGCGGCTGAGCTGATGAACTCTATAGCCAATCTGTGGAACTGCACAGCAATAGTCCTACATTTTTCACTTCCACAGACCCAAAAATAATTTGCATGTCCGGACATACAACATAACAAACCCTATACTCTGATTGGAAGCAATCCACTTAGATATTATGGCATAGAGTAATTTTAATACAAATAACTTACCTATGTATTTCAGTGGTGCTATCTGTAAAATAATGTATTTTCATACCTAAACTTGCTATCAAGAACCCATGGTTCAGAACAAGTCCTAGTATGCTTGGACTATATCCTCACCACTGCTCTATATCAGCAGCAGTCAGGAAAGTCAATGCCTTTGTGCTCACACGGGTACAGATGCTTCCATGCCTTTAAAGCACAGCAAAAAACAAATACCAGTTTTCATTCTGTCACAGGTACACTTTAATTTTATAACACATATTCTGTTACTGATAACCACAATAAAAAATTTTTAAAAATAAAAGGTGCAAAAGATATATTAAAAAAAATCAAAGAAAATCTGATTAACTACAACTCACACCATATCTATCATTTTGCCTCATTAGTCACAGATACTAAAGCATAAATTGTCCTCTCTTGTACCTCTAAATCTGGTGATAGTGTATATTGCTGGTGATTTCCGAGGTGTTCAAATACCTCAGTAAAACCAGGCTGAATAAAAACCATTGCAGGAGCATCAACTGAAATTGTTCTCTTTTATTCCTTCTTGACTTTTTGCTAATTGTGTTTGTTTCCACTTTTCCATTAACATTGTCTTAACAGAGTTCTGTGTAAAAGTAATTATAAGAGAACTATCAGCTAAAAACAAACAAATGAAACTATTACCATTAAAATTTCCATACTAGATAGAACAATCCAGAAACCTGTCACAGATGGTCCTTAGAATTGCCATCTTTGAGTGTAATTTTACTTCTATTTGTGGTAAATGTCCAAATTCCCATTGCTGTCAACAGATGCAGAAGGGATTCGTAAATGGTTTTTCTCTTTGCTTTTTGGTGTTTTCATCATTCTTCTATCTAGAAATACAAAATTCATCATGCTGCTTCATTTACACTCATGCTGAAAAGTAAAAATTAAAAATAACTTCTTGAGAACTTTTCTTGTTTAGAATAATCCTGATTATTATACACGTTATGGTACAGCCTCTTTATCTAAAACATCTAGATGGAGATACAAAACTTCCTGAAAATCAAGACTTCTGATAAAAAGAAAACTACCTAGACAGCTACAGAAAACTTGAGATCACAGTCCATATTGCCTAGAAAAGTTTGTTAGGTAGTTTTACAAGTACTATACTCCAAGAGACACTGGAAACAAACCTAGTTTTCAACTTCTGGCCAAATGGTGTTTAATTAAGCAGAAGTATACCAAAGATTGGGCAACTACTGTACATTCTGGTTTGCCTGTGTGAGGAAACAGTAATATTAAAAAAAAAAAAATGCATATCATTGGTTATGATGAGGAGAAGAAAACCTCTTCAATATTTAATATGCACCTTACCTTGAAATATAACTCATAGACATTAGAATTATGTTTCAAAACGGAAACATATGGTCCTCACTGTAACTTTTTCCTCCTATTTATATTTCACTTGTCTGTAGAAAGTATGTTTCTATGAAGGACATCAATGTTTACATTGCCATTTTATCACCTGTGAGTAAATGGAATAAGATTATGCGCATTTTAAGATTTTCCATAATTAATTTACTTAGTAGAAAAACCTCCACCAACACCATCAACAAAACAAAACAGAATTTTTTTTTTTGCATTTCTATGGTTACTTGACAAATGAATGAAGAAAGTAAAACGTTTTGTCCAAACTGCATGGACATCTAACATGTTTTCCTGTTCCTGTCATTAGTAGCAGTAAGAGGTTAACTTAATTCTCCCAAATGTTCAGAGGAGAAACTTCTCATAAAACTTTGGCTTTTTACTCTTTAGTCATAATGGTTAATTTGCACCTTAGAATTTATTGCAAAACTGTTCATGATTTGTGTCTTATTTTCTTCAGTTCTAATCTAGATCCATGTACCTTTCTCTTGTCCGTTAATGAGTTATATATCTTGGAAAAGAAAAGAATATACTGTGATCCTCTAACACTCAGATCCTCAAATGTTTGCTGCATAAGTCCTTCCTCTCCAGCCTACCAAAAAGATGTCTAACACCGGAGCTTGAGTATCCTCAAAGAATGCTCCATTCACCTATAGCTACCATGTCTCAATAGTTCTGTTATGTTCATGATCATTACTGTCACACTGGGGAATAAAAAGAAAAGAGGAAAAAAAAAAACACAACAACAAAACAAAACCAAACACACACACACAAAAAAAAGGACACACACAAAAACAAACAAACAAACAAAAAAGCTACAAAACCAAACACCCAGAATTATTTAATTTACATATTTTGACCTGTGCTCTCAAGCTACTAGCCCAGATGTCACTGATGTTGTGGAGAGAATATAGTATTTTCAGCAACAAAAATTCTTTCCATTTACCTCAGGTGAATGCGGATTAAGTCTCTGTAGTCTTTATTTTGTTTTAAATTTGTTTTATATGTTGGTTTTTCAAACTATGTCTTGTGTTAGTATGTCATTATATCAGCCCTAGCAACATCACAAAGAAATAGAAAACGTTATCAAAAAATGAAGACAAAATGATAAAAGGTTTATATAAACACACACCATACATGCCTGACACAAATATGGCAGGGAAATGACAATGGTTGTGTTGAGTTTATAGCTATCTACAACTACTCAATGGTAAGCATATAAAAGTTGTGGTATAAATCTGTTATACTGCTATCTAATCTCTCATGTAGGGGTTAGCCAAATTTTCAAAAAGCTTAAGTAAATTTTGTGGGAGTCATCTACTCCAACATTAATTGAAATGTGGATAATTTAATAGAAGTGATAAAGAGTAATCAGTACTCGAGGCTGAGAAAAATGTTCAATTCCACAAAAAAAATAATTTGTATTGGCATTGCTTAAAAATAAATTTCCCTTGGCATGTCGAAGTACCATATTGAATCCACATGGAGCAAAATCAACCATGATCTATGTGAAGTGGGATGGTCAAAGGACAAGATTAATAAATCCTACATAGCAACTAGTAAGAAACTCCATAGTTTGATTTTACCTTCCATGATCTGGTCTGACAACAGCTGACTTTGCTTTGAGCAGGAGGTTGGATTAAAGACTTCCTGAGGTCCCTTCCAACTTGACTATCCCATGATGCTATCTATGATCGTCTCAGTAGAGGAGCTCAATCCCTTGTCATCAGTGTCTTAGATGACAGTCTACAGAACCACTGTCCTCATCAGAGACTGCTTAGATGTCTTAGTATGACTGCATTGGATGAGAGCAATTAAGATGTTACTAGAGGTGAAAGGCATTGTGCAATCTGTCTTGCTACATATTTTGAGTTTAGTCTCTGAGCCAGTGGTATGGAGTTGAAAATTTTGAGAAGGCAGACAGTCTGGTAGACTGCTAGCAGCTATAAAGGAAATAAAACTCCATTTAGTCACGAGGCAATATTTGCTTTGCTGTTACCTACCAAGAGAAGGGTAATTTGACCACATCCCAGCAGGATACTATACTGTTTAAATGTCCTCTTATCTTGTTTAAAATTTTTAAAATAACACACTATATTAATTTAGATAACAGAATACAACTATTTTCTAGCAGGAGAGGAGAACAATTCCCTGAAACATTACCATCTTCATTTGTAACCTGTGTATTTCTGTTCAGCTGGGTGTTCAGTGTATTCCACAGATCTGGGGCTGAATATACTACAGGTTTGTATACAGTCTTGAAAATAGAGCATTAGTCATCATTAATTAGAATTAGCATAAAACCCACTTCATATTAAGCTCTAAACTTTGGCTTTCACTTCCTAGTGTGGTATTTTACTTCATGTAGTGAATATACTTAAAACTGTTTCAGTCTTCACATGATATAAACCCACAATGAGTTTCATGAGGAATAATTCCACTGAGAAATCTTGACAGTTTGGAGCTATTATTTGTGCTGATTTTCTCATAGTTATCTCCAATATCAAGATTCATCCAGCAATTACTTCTACCAGAGTAATTTAAGAAACATGAACTGGTCAATTAGAGTCGCTTAAAATTTAGAGTAGCCTTTATACAGGTGATTAAATGAACACCATTTTTAGTCCTAATCTTTGAAAAAAAGACAGCAATGTGCCAAGGATGACAAACTAGAACCATGCTATAATAGTATATGTAACTTCACTGAAACCGTGGAGTGTAAACCAGGGCAGAAATAAGCTGCAGCACTAAATCCAGCGTTTGCTCAAATGTTATCAGTGAACAACATAAGACAGCCCTTTCAGTTGTAGTTCTGAACATGCATAAAATCATTGTCATGAGATTTACTTAGTACTAAGTTTAGAGGGAGTGCTAGGAAGCTCTTAAAGTATTTTTCTCATATTAGAAACCATCTTGTGCAGACAGTTTGCATTTCTGTTGTTTAGCATGAGTAAAAGCTATAATTTTTAAATATTTTTAAAGAAAAATGTTTCTGAAAAAATAAATTACATTGCTGATATTAATCACTGGTATTATATCAACTCTCTAAATCAATATTCCAACATAAGCATACTCTAAACTCGAAATTATGAAGTACAAAAAAGCTTTAGAGGTACCAACCATTTCACCAAAATAATAGCAACATAGTATTATAGACTATTTCTTAGCTATGATCTTCATTTGCCTGACAAAGTCTGCTTGTTGACATTCACTGGGGTTAAATATTTGAATGTAATTCAAATAAAAATGTTAATGATATCTTACAAAGTTATTTCCTCTTATAACAAGGATGCATTTCTCATTATGCAACAACTTGCAGAATTCATTACCAAACATTTTCCAAAATAAGCACAAAAAAGTTTGCCTTAAGAACTCCTGTTCAGTCCATAAATTGGACTCTTGTGTGAACAATAAAATCTCATATTTCTAAATGCCTGCTGGCTTTTCACTCAGACACTCATATTCAAGATAGATGCTTAATGGAATTTGACCAAGTACAGGAAGTGATATTTAAGTGCAAAGGACAACATTAAAATTCTATTTCATTTCTGCTTTACATGACCTGATAATCACACCCTGCAAACATGATCAGCACTTACAGCAACCACAGCTATATCTTATCGACAGTAAATATAGATAGTTTGACAGGGCAAAAACCAGTTTAAGCTTAGTAGCTGAATGCTTAAATGACTTCCTGAACCATACAAAACACACGCATATGGCAGATTCAAAGTAAAAACCAAAGCAGATCTAATTCATTGTTATAAATGTATGTAAATACTATAGAGAAAAAAAAAAAAAAAAAAAACAAAGAACAAATTGAGAATATGAGACTCTATATGATACAGCTTTCCACACTGCTAATTTACATGTGTTTTATTCTTGGACTTTTTCTGCAAATGCAAAAAATGGTTGCCCTAGCAACTGCCACATGTTACTCAGTTTATTTCTGAGATACAGAGCAGCCTATAAAAGAATAATACTGTGCACTTTTATCAGAATCTCTCAGCACCACAGAGAATTTGGAGCTAAGTGTCACAAAATGTATACATGTTTTCTCAAAGTTTTAAGAAGGCATGTTAAAGAATGAGCAGTTTTATATATTTTGCATTTATCTTTTTGCAATCTCATTTTCTTTCTTGGTTTATGTATAAATTAAAAGCAAAGATTAAGATATGTACGGAGAAAAAAGTATTACTCTGTCCAACCTGACAGTTGTTTTCAGCATTCTCTTTTTATTACAATTCTAGTAGACTTCTATACCAAACAAGTAAAACTTTCAAAATTTCTTTAATGATGTAGGAGTTATCTTCCAGACTATAACCAAGGTAGATCTCCAAATCCCATCATCTGTCAAAGATTAAGGTTTAGCTCATATTAAGAATTTCACAGTTAACCATTAATTACCTGCCCTCCCTCCCCAAAATGAGGTGAACTCTTCGTTATGTGCCTAGGTCCCATATAATTTATGAGGAAATGTCTTGCAATAGTAGTACAAAACAACCAGTGTGCTACAAAGTGAGCCAACTGAAGTTAGCCCTCAATGAACGCACCTTAATGAAAAGTATGCCATCCTTTTGCTTTTGAAGTCTGGAAAGAGGCCTCTCTGCCCACCCGAGATCCTAGAGACAGACCTTTTTCTGAGCAGTCAGAACAGAAATCAAGACAGGATTCATAATTCATAGTTTATAGGTCAAGCTAGGAAACTTTTTTTCCCACCTCCCAGTGTATTTTTTTTCCCAGTTTCTACATGAAAATTATTTTGGATAGTATAAAGGAAAAGACTTGGTTAAATCCAGACTCCTCATTCCAAATACATGATTGTGCCCATTCAGATAATAAAAATATTTCTCAATTTGCACTTGAAACAGAATAATCAAAAATTTAAAAGTCTTTGGATTTAAATAAGCATTTGTATGTTCTTCCCACTAGCTATTTTCACAAGCTCTAACCAGTAAATACTGCTCTGACTATTTTACTTGTCTCTGATGATTTCTTCTTTCTCATCACGTAACTTAGGAGAGAATACAAAAGCTGAGGAACAGCTCAACAGAAGAAAACAAGCTCAGATACATTTTTTTCTGCAGTTAGCAGGGATTGGGATATTGTAAAAATTAGGAAGAATGGCATTTGGCTAAAACTGCAAATTTAGTATTAGACAAGAAAAACAGCACTTGTAGAAGTCCTGAACAGGTCAGAAGTTTCCAACAGGTCTAGTAGAATAGGAATCTCTTGGATTGGGAGGGTAAACTAATAGAGGCTAATTCTTTATTAGGCTTTGGGAAGAATTCCAGCTAAAAGGGCCTTAGACATTCATGATTACTTATGAGATGTCTGTGAATTGGACTGAGTAAAGCTAAAAGCACATGCTTCCCTTCTGAAGCACTTATACTTCAAAAAATTATTAAAGATATATAAAAATAAACACAATAAATTCAGGTGTAATGCTATGCTAGTCCACAACACACACACACAAATAAAAGTTGGTGATTGGATTCTTACAACTTAAAATAATTTACCTTTAGTAATACATAAAATAAATTATTCTTTTGATGCTTATTTTAATCAAACTACAGAAACAGAATAGCAGGGAGCACATAAACAGACTTTTTTTGCATTCCCTTGGGGCACAATATAGAGTAATCAATTGTAAATTAATTGGGGAAAATTTGTTTTGCATAGCATATAGAGGCAAAACATTCATTCAGAATCATTTGCTTAATGACATTTCTAATATGTTATGCATGTATTCAGCCTAGTTCTTTATAGTGAGATGCAAAACAATTACCAAGGATGTAAATATCAATAAACCATAATCTACATCTTCATTAAACAAGTAAAACTAGAGTCAAAATACTAGGTAATCTTTAATTTCTACCAAGGAATATTCAGAGTAGGTATGTGAGTGTACCAAATCCTTTATCATTTAATGAGAATTTTTAATAATTTTATTACATTTAGGCACACTTGGTACAAATATGCAAAGCCACTTGACAGCACAGAGGTTGCATGTTGTACAATGTATCTGTATGTAAGCATTCAAGTCAGTGCTAGCTCTCCATATGTTACTTACTTTAGTTCTTATCTAAACTTAAACTGCTCTAAGTACACTTTCAATAGAAACTAATTCTGTTTTTTAATGGTATAAATACATATGGCTAGGAATTGTTCTCTTTATTTTTAAACAAAATTCTGCTTGTAGTTTTTCTTGTATTGGTATAGATAGATAGATAGATAAATAGATAAAATAAATATATGAAATATATGAGATAGAGAGACAGAGAGGAAGAAGTTTTTTTAAAAGACACTCTATGCTTAAAGTCCCCAAACACATCTTCAATGGAAAGCACAAGCACATAAAGTAATAAAAGAAAATTCTGTATAAAAACCCCAAGTATTTTGCATTTCACTGGCCTTAAGAAAACTAATTTTAATTGGTAACTTACTGAATATGAGATTCAATATAAGCCATTCTTGCTCTGATTAAACATCAAGGCCATAGACACGTTGTTTCAAAGTGAGTTAGTAACAATTTGGTGTGTATAATGAACCTTCCTGATGATTTATCTGTGCAATACTTTTTTTTAATCAATGAAACTTCACAATCTGGTGTCCTAAACTGTAGCTTCTTTGTTATGATATTTTTTGGTTTAATAAAATTTAATTTTTATTTTTAACAATAGAAGCAAACTGATGTGAACCTAACCTGACCGTGACTACATCTCTGTCAGTAGGCAGAGAGGAAAGCGCAGTCAGAAATCTTATTCCTCATATGGAAAAGAGTGGCTTGTGATGACTTTTGCTTTTCATATCATAAATGAGATTTCACAACCCTGTATTCAAGTTCCTGTCTTCAAATCCACCAATTCCACAGCCAGAGGCATTCTAGGTCAATGTGGTTATCTTAGAAAGATAAGTTTTTTGTGACTCTACAAGTCTAAGCTCCAGAGGCACTCTAAGTCTATGTGGTTATCTTAGAAAATTAAGCCTGTCACCACACAATTCTATAATCTATGCCTAACCAGACACAATTGAGCCCTCAGGAATTAATAGACTTTTCTAAGTGGCATTAAAAGCATCTCTCAGTTGAAAAAAATCCACTGTGTACTTGACCATTCTGTTCAGGTTCCTTGCATATAACAATCGAGGACATAGTTTATAAGTATTTCCAGTATTTTCAGAACTCATGTCTATAAGACAGGAAGATAAACCTGAGATAAAAAATGCAAAAAATATTTGCAAAGGATACCGAGACATTCTGGGTGTTATTTCAGGACAATATTGCATCCTTTTTTTGCTTTTCATATTTGTTTATATTAATAAATCTGTGTTCACACAAAAAGCTCTGCAAAATGAATTTTGGGTTTATTACTTTAAATTGTTTATCTGCAAAGAAATTCTGGATTCAACAAAGTTCATAAGCAATAGCTTATGAAAAGTGACTCATTCACTTAGAAAGCAGCTCCAACAGAAAGTATTACATAAAGAGTAAACTCAGAATATCAAACAACAAATATGATTTATTGCATCTATTCAAATTGTTCAAATCAAAAAAAAAAAAAAAAAGTATTAAAAAGACCGTTTAGTTAAATTCTGCAATCCAGAACTGGTAAGTGAAATCTAATATATATGACAGCACACTGCAGAAAGCAGGAAACACTAACTCAAAGACACATGGAGTTTAGGCTAGAATTTGAGATCTTTCAGATTATATGTGATGAAAGCTGAGCTCTTGTAGCAGGCTGGTGGCATGGTAATCGCTGGTTTCACTGGCCTAGAAAGGACTGAGAACTCTAATTCTTATCACACAGGTCCCCAAACAGCCATTAGAGAGATAGCTTTAGCCTGAGGGAAAAAAAAAAAAACTCAAAGGACAAAGGTATGATTTTTAATTTTTTTTTTTTCTGAGAAATGCTGGAATTCACCAAGTAGAGCAGAAGTAGAATTAAGTCAACATCAGTTCAGTTTTACTTCCAACTCAGTTAATTTCCAAAGATGGTGAGCAAGAGGATGACAAATAGGAAAAAAAAAGAGGAAAAATAAATTCCTTTCTCATTCCCTTCGTCTTACTCTCTAGCAGACAAAAACTGTTGCAACTGTTTGTACCTATAGCTTTCAGAATAAATCAACATTTTAATTTATTATAATCTTATCACTTTTAATTGTGCTCAGAATTCTAGCCATCAAGGAGGAAGTCAACAAATTCCTTATAATTCCACATCTATTTAAAAAGCTAAGCTACAATTGAAATTACCAAATAATAAATAAATAAATAAATAGATAGATAGGTAATAAATCATAGTAATGCTGAAGAGTTTGATAACTTTTCTTACCAAATTCTTTTCTTTTAAACTCTGAAGCTGACTGGCAGGAAGACTATGAATGCTACACATCAGCACCCCCCAAATCAGGTTATGCAAGGCTGGGAGATATGGATGGAGGTAACTCAAGTTGCTTTCCCATTAATAAGTATTCTGAATATTTTCCAGTCAGAAAATTAAATAAGACCACAATTAACCTCAGCTGGATTCTAACACATGTTCAAACTGCGGAATACTCATTTGTATCCTCCTTTCCTACAGCCAATATCTCCAACTTTACGTTTAACTCTACTGACAGTGTCTACTTTATGAAGAAAAAGATGCAGTATTGCAGCGTCAGTATCCATATTAATATCCCCACATCAGACAGAAATCACTGAAATCTGATTATAATAATTTTGAACATAAAAAAGGATATTTAATAAGACTGTATTACAAATGTTGCTTTAAAAGTATGTTGCCTGATAGAGCCAAATAAATACCTGCATTTGTCTGGTACCTATTTGTAAAGTCCTTCTAACACTGCAACATTCTTTCTGTAATATGCAGCATACAAGCCTAACACGTCTAAAAATTAAAATACCAAACTAGTATGTGCAGCCTCTGGAATTAAGGACTTTTTTCAGTGAAACAAATTCTGTTTCATGCTTCTTAGCTATTGTTATTTTTAAAACAGAAAGCAATTAAAACCATGGTGAAAAAATCTTCTAGAGTTTTGTAACAAAAATATGATAGACTCAGTAGCAGTAAGATAGGAATGAGCCTGTTCCAAAACAATCTGCCTAAACTAATTACCAAACTGATGAAGGCTAATCATTTCAAACCTTAATAACAGCTTGAAAAATATGCTATTTCACAATTAAGCAAATGAAGCAGAAAGGTTTTTACACTAGAATATGCAGATTTATCTTTCCATTAGATTTCAAGGATCACATCTGTATATAATCTACTATTTTATATATACAGTAAAGCAAAATAAATAAAAACAAACCTTCCCATTGACTAAAAATAGTTAGTGGGTTGTAAGCTTCTTTTACATTCTGCAACAAGTTCACAGGAGATAAATGTTGCATTTCCTTAACAGTTCTAGAAATTGAGTCCATGTATAGGGAAGAAGTATTTGTGGGCATCAGTAGGAGCCTTTCTGCTTTAACAGAACATAATCCTTACTTCTCTGACACAGTCACAAAGGGGAGGTTCTACAGCAATTCCTGAAAGAATTAAAACCCTGGAAATAGCTTGGAAGAACAGAAAGAGGAACAAATGAAACCCAGCAAGACTCCTTCACCTTAACATTTCCTAGGTTATCAGTTTGGCAGGTACACAGTGTTAAAATTAGATTATTCAGCCTAAAAAAAAAAACAACTATGAGTACTTGTCAGTTGAGCATAGTTACTAGTTAACTTTTTGATTTGTAAACATTAAGTAAGCATTGCCTATACTCAAAACGTCCTTGATACCATCTTATTCATTAGATTGTCATCCTGGATAGCCATCATAAGGAAAAGGATGCACAATCCTGCTGTAGATACATTTAAAAGATCTGCTAACTCTCAACAAGAAAACCATTCATTTCAAAGCAGGAATTCCCTTTGACAAAAAAGGGTTTGGTAATAGACAAAGCTACTAGTGACACAACTTGCTCAACATGTTGTGAAACCTTTTTGCACTGGTACAGGTCACTACATGACAATTTTCAAAGGAATACCAAGCTTTGTTTTATCTTCATCAATATGTAACCGCAATATTCCATTTTTATTTCTTTCAAGTTAATGCTTGGTTTTCGTACCTAAATATCTATGTCTCCACCTGCAGTAGGTTCTCCACCTTTCATTAAAATGTTAGACTAGTGAATATTGGTTTTCTGTGTCCATATGACTCTACAGACCACAAAGACATTGAAAGGGATTTAGACATCCTGACTGTAAAGAGAATTCATCTCAATATTCTTTAGTATTTTGTTCCAAGATAGGCTTTTAACTAAAAAAGTTTTAGATGTTTTAAAAGTTGATGCTTGAAGAATAATTATTTGTAGAAAAAGAGCAACTAAACAGTAAGTTTATTTGTAACTTATTAATTAACATTCAGTTCTAATGTTTAACAGCAACATGGGAAATATGATGAAACTAAAACCTAATTTTCAAGCCAAACATTTTTAAGGCCTTTAGGGTATTTTTCTTACTGCTTGTAATGCAAGTCTTGATCAATCCTAAAAGCCTGCTCCTGAAGAACTGCCAAACAAAGCTATTTTACCTCATAACTCCTGTATGTTTCTACTTACTACTTCTATATCTTTCAAATGCTACTTCATCTTGCTTGGATGTGGCTCACATTATTTCTCATGAATGACAGGAGACAGGAAAGAGCATTATGTCACCTTCAGGGAAATGTTTTCAGGACTTTTTAAGTTCACAGCCATCCAGATGTGTTGCTTTGCTTATTCATTTAATACCAGAATAATCTAAATCTTTGACCAACTGAAAGTTATATGATGGCACTGGAGATTCAGTATTGGAATTTTAGTAACACATTATGATCATTCTCCACAATAAGTAGTGGAAACTGAACCTGATAAGTCAGGATTTGAAAATATAGGAGTTAGAGTACTCACACTGTTCTGCACTCCATGTTCCAAATGATTAAAGTTATATTTGGATCTACTTTCAAAATCTGCATTTCCCACATGCAATAGGATACCATGATAAGGACAGTTTAAAGCATACTAAGACAAACTTAACAACTGGTATGGATTTTGAACTTCAAATGCTTTCTATGCTTTGTTTTCTTTGTACTAAGAATGTTAAAGCAGTTTAAGGTGACATTTCCATGCTCATTAACAGAGGACACATAGTCATTTGCAAGGAGACAGACAGGTGGTTTATAATTTCCATCATTACAATTTTGAACAAGGTGACAATTATTACCTGAAGGAAGGATAATTATACTATAAGAGAACTTAAACTATATTTTCAGTTCACATTTATAAGGCCTGGCAGAAAAAGCCACACATGAAAGCTAAATCATCCTCATTTACCTGTTTAAATTGTGGTTAATCAAATTAATCCTCAATGCACTTTTATTGGTATTGGTTTGTGTATTGCATCAGCTAAGTCTATCAAGTGAACTGGCTATTTGCCTTCAAAAATATCTGCACTACCTACTACACACTACTGCAAGAAATTAGACCTACTTAAAATTTTAGAGAAACACCTTGCCACCTGAGTCTTCTTTTTGAGATGGTGGATCAAATGCTCTCAAGACACTCTCTGCCTGGTTTTAACATACTAATTGAGGAAGGACCAGTTAAGAGGTCAATCAACCCTTCCAAAAGTCAGGGAGTTGATACGTGTCCTCTTCTTTAAACTCTTTCATGTTATGGTATATTTTTCTTCTCTGAACTACAGCAACATACATAGCTTTAAATATTATGAATTACATGGATGACTTCAAACAAATTCAGGCAACTTTGACATCCCAACTGCCTTTGTTTATGGTGGTGAACAATGGAAAATTCTAAAACCCCAGGAGCAATTTCTGAGGAAGTTATTGAAATATCCATATCCCTCAAAAATAAAAAACCCAAAACCCAAACCAAAACAAACAAAAAAACCAACAACATCATTCTACCCTTCTGTTTCTACTTCTTTCTATTACATTATGGGATATACTCTAGAACTAATGGTACGTATCTATAAATCTTATTTTCTTCAAATGCTTCAAAAGCATTCACATAGGACAAAAGGTGTTCTTCCGTTATGTTAGCCTGTTCTGTTTTTGCCATACATACTGCTAGTTATTTTCCATACATGCTAGTATGTATTTTCCTTTAGTTCTAGTTAGTTTCCACACATAATCCTAGTTAACTGGGGAAAAAAGTTTATTAATTCAATGAAGACCAGCAGCAACTTGATAGGACAATTTCTGAGAATATTTTTAAGTACTGGAATAAAATTTTTGCAATTAAATCTTCATATGGCCTTTCTTAGTTGACATATTTTCTTACATGGAAAGAAACAACTCCAGGTTTTTCAACATATATGACTATTCCTCATCTACCTGTACATGATATATCACTGTACTTAATCTTTGTACAAATAACTAACAGCTATTTCTTCTCTGTTGTCAGCAAATCTAAAATTGTTTTACAGAGGAAGCAATGTTCTTTTTCCAAGTTTCCTTTCAGAAAAATTATTAGAATTTTCCTCATACTAACTGAATCTGGCCTAATTTTAAGTTATTTTACTGAACATGAGTGACCAGAACCATATACAGTGTTTCATGAGAGTTCTTATCTGTAGCTGATAAAT
Organism: Tyto alba; assembly: GCF_018691265.1. Taxonomy (NCBI): domain Eukaryota; kingdom Metazoa; phylum Chordata; class Aves; order Strigiformes; family Tytonidae; genus Tyto; species Tyto alba. The sequence goes on from NW_024881282.1 coordinate 60,213,283, forward strand.
GAAACTAATGGGTTTTGACATATGTTAGGTTCATATTTGCCATTTCACAGACATTCTAGTACCAGTGGTCCTCCTATGAGTAAGCAAGCATACCATGTCTTTCTCCTTACTTCTGATATTCCCTCTGATGTCTTCCAACTTTGAAGCAGAAATTACTACTAGACGCTGAAATCGTAATTTGTCATTTCACACTATTGCAATGTCACACTATTGAAATATCTATCTTTCTTTACCTATTCAAGTTGTTTTATTGCTAGAAAAGAGAACCATGCCATTGTCTGAAAGCAGAAGGGCTGAAGTCTGACTTAAAAATAAATGTCTTACAATAGAAAAGCAGGTTGCTTTGACTTAACATTATCATTATTACAAAATTATGGCTAATCCATCTTCAGAAGGACAAACTGGAAGGACAATTTGAAATGGTTCATCTATCCCACTTCAACACCAGTGATGAACAAAACCGTTCATTCTATCATTACATAATCACCACTAATAGGATCTTTTCAGTATCTTAATTCAACCATATCTTTTGTTCAGTCTGAAAAGCCATCTTCCCATAGCAAAACGCATTTCATTGCACAGATACATCGTGCATTTCTAACATTCCTATCATAATACATGAGGTAGTGTTCCTATGTGTCTTTACATATACACCTACAGCAGATATGTCTGTCTGTAGTCTTTGAATCATAAGTAGAGATTACAACAAAATGGAGGAGAAATTACGCTTGTCAAGGGAAATCTAGTAAAATCTTTGAGTACAGTGATCACAACCTTGTTGATTGACTTGAATACTTGAACAGTAAATACTGGTCAAAATTCTCTGGGAGATCAGAACACTGATTTTAACACTGCTGTCAAATTTGGCATCCAAAATGCAGAAAGGTGATGTAAAAGGATGATAGATACTGGAGAGCTAAGAAAGGAATAAAAAAATCAAGATGTGGCTATATCATGCAAGTTTCATAATCAAAATAATCCTGTTCAGTGACAGGCTAATGAGCCAAATCATCTAACATTAAGGGACTGAGTGAATTTTTCACTTTAGACAAAATAAAAAAAAAAATCTTTTAAAATAATAGGAAACACTAGAAGGATTGTACATTGAGAAAAAAATGGAGTGGGGAAGGTGGCTATGAATCTAAACATGCTGGAGAGGTACAAGGGTTTAGATAAAATTGCAATTTTGAAAGGAAAAGACAAACACTTGAAAGAGGATTCAGTTACTCTAGGACTATTCAGCTGTAGTGACACACACAGGAGAAGGGATACTGTGCTTGTCTCTAAGTTTTGCTATTTATTTTTCTTGTATTTATCCTCATTCATCTGGTCTTATTTTAAAAAGCAAATCACAATGAGAAAATAAGATCAGCATTTTAAATCTTGGGAAATAAGTATTCATTTCTTGGGAAATAAGAAATGAACCATGATAATCCAATAGTGTGGATTAGGTCTGATGAATGGGTGATAAAAGCACATAAAAACAATAATTTCAGGTCTAAAAATAACATTACTTTTGTAAATCATATAAAAAAACTTAACATGTAATGCTATTAATGAGATGCTCAGCTGAGCAAAAACTGTAATTAAAACTAAATACAAAACAAAATACTTTCTGCAATCAGAAATGACAGTCTCTCTATAAACTGGTAATTTATGAGTATGCATCAATCACTCCAACTGATATAAAACACAGCAAACAACAGAACTTTTATTTCCTAATCTATACAATAATGTTCTGTTTTATGCTTTGTCAGTTTTTGCATCCTGAAATTGTTTTTTCATCAATCCATTTCTCCACACTGCCTCAAGCAAGATTAAAAAAAAAATATCCATTTCTGTTGAACAATACATTGTGAACCTGGTTCCCCATGTGGCTCAAAAAGAAAGTAATCACCCAATATATTCAAAATTATAAAGTTAAAGCAATTCAGCCTAATTTGGTAGGAAAATTCATGACACAAATTACTATCTCATCCAACAAATTGTTTTTGCTTTTTCGTAAGAAATTTCTGCTTACTATAGTGAGAAACAATAATTTTTTCTCTTCATGGATCTCAAACCACATTCCATGGAATACGTTATAAGTATACAAGTACTGACTTGGATTGTAGCAAGATGCTCCTGATATACCTGCATTCATTAAGCCCTTTTATATCTTTAGATTACTATAGTTGATAATCAATACAGTGCACACTGGAAATGATAAATTATTTTCAGTTATTATAAAGGCATTTACCTTGATGTGACAATTTCCCAGAACAAATTATAAATATACCAAAAATTAAAAGGTGAATCCACTAAATATTAGGAGTATGCCATTAAAGACTAACAAATTAATACAAGTCTTTCAAGCCTAAATCTCTGTTATTGAAAAAATCTAGAATAAAAATCATAACTCCTAAAATTATCATGTTTATTATTATGCTAATTTTATTACAGTAACCTTTTTCCCAAGATAAATCAAAAAAGGATGAATTAATAAATTCCCAAGGAAAATACTATGTGCTAACTACAGCCACTATCTTTCTCTGTCTTTATTACAACTACCTGAACAAACCTATTTCTTTATTTTAGGCATGTTTAATATTTACATTTTAAGACCCACAAATAGAAAAAAAAAAAAAAAAAAAAAGAAAAAAAAAAATCACAAAATGCAGATTTTGCCAATAGCTCTGCTGGGTTTTGGCTAGGTTTTTTACTAATCAAATGTACTATAGACCCCCAGAATCGGTATATCTTTCTAGAAAATCAAGCCAAAACTGGTCTCACTCATCTTTAGTTCTGGCCATCTGCTTGAAGCATCTGGTAACTGGGTACATGTACCCACATCCAGAACGTGACTGCTCTCTTGCCAACTATGTGCCTAGGTAACTGCCAATATGTACTTCTCCACTACTAACATGACAACTGTCAAAAAGAAGTTGAACATGTACGAATAAATCTAAATTAAACTAACACATTACTTTCCCAAGTTACAGCAGTATTTTTTTTTTTATGTAATTGCCTGATAATGGCAACGATATGTAAGTCACACAGTGAAACCTTTCTAAAGCTAAGAACTGTAACAGGGACACCAAAGATCTAAATGCTTTGAAAAGTTATTTTTAACATTTAATCCTTGCTACTTTCCCTGACAACTAGAAAGTACATATGTGCAGTTATTATTTAAGAAAAAATCCAAACAAGTAATAGTAGCAGTGAGTCAAATTTTTAGATAAAAACATCAGAATTATACATTCAATATCTGATTTCAGAATAAGAAATAAAATAAGAAATCAGTTCAGATTCTTTTCAAAATTTCTTCTACAATTAATCCAAGTATATAAAAATATTAGATGTAGTCTAACTGCCACACATTAAAAATATTGCAAGAGGATTTGGAATGTCATATCAGAAATTCGAACATGAATGACAGATTAGAACACAAATGGTGAAGAAATGTGCAACTTCCATTGAAATTCATCCTCTTGTCATGTAAATATAATTTTCTAACATCTCTGTTCACTCAAAAATAATACCTAAAAATTATTTGGTGCACTTCATATTGAGAGAAGTAAAAATTGACGTAAATGTAATAACTGAAATGATTAACTCCTTTACTGAGTATCATCAAAAAAACTTCTTGTCTTCCTTTGCTGTGACAAAAAGGTCAGATATATTCAATGGCTAGGGAGTGTGTGATTAAAAGTTGAAAGCACATGAGAGAGATCTACAGATAGAAAATATAAAATCAAAACCTGGAAAATTAAACCAGGATCATGATAGTAAACTACTAGACTACAGTTAGAAGAAAAGCATAAACTTGAGGATAGTTGGAGATTGTCATAGTGACTTTTTTTTTTCTTGCCCTGTCTGAATCATCAGTTGTCCCTCTTCTTTTATTTAAATTTTAAGCTCCATGGAGTAAAGCTCATGGTTTTGTTTTGCAGCAAGTTAACACAGAAGATGGAATGGTCCTCATCCACCATTATGGCTCCAATGTGCAATGTTGCTGCTGCCACCAAATTAGTAATAGTAACAAAACTATATACTAATTCTATTAAGTTCTGTGATTATGATTGACAAACACCTCACTTCACATGCAGATGATCCCACAGTTATCTGCTATTCCATGGTCAGTCATGGTAATCTAGTTTAAAATAGGTAAGGAAACAAGTGTTATATCTTTTCCATCCTTCCATTTTTAAAAGAAGGTTTTACCAAATGTTAATTTAAGTCCATTGAAAAGTTATTCTAAAATAGCATATGTGATATATTATCACATGCGATATGTAAATATTCCTTTGGCTTCCATTTTACTTTTTTGTTTTTATCACATCTATTTTAAGTACTGTATTTTTGAAGTGTTACGTTTTATAATGCCGCAATGTTTTCCAAACTATAATGTAATTTTTGACTGATACAAGAAATAGAACTACAGTAAGTTCTTCACGACTTGTACATGGTGATAATTCCTCTGATGATATTTGTTAAATTGCATTAATATACATTAAGTAAGAGCACGAAGATAGTAGACCAGACTAAATTAGTGAAAGAGAAAGGGTAAATTTAATGTAAATCTAGCTAATCATCATGTTTTTCTGAATCTATATTTGTAGATTAAAGTAACCTCAAAGCACATGATGTTCATGGGTATAAAAGCTTTTAATGATGTATAAAACCTTGTCATTCTTACCTTGTAATGGCCTAGAGGTGTGAGAATTTGTCCTGGTTTATCATCATATTAAACATTTTAAGCTTGTGGCTTTTCCTCAGGAAAATTTATTCCAAGCAAGGAAAAAATAAAAAGGAGGTGTAACAAGTTCACACAATAAATATAAATACATATTCTGAAATAATTATTCAGACACTGCAAATCACTTCCATGGTTAAATACAAGTACCTGTGCCATTTCCTTTTCATCTTGCACTTAATGCTAGTCAGCCTGAAGTTCTAAAAATCAATCATTAGGAAAAAAGTAAAGTAGATTTCCAAAATTAGTCAATATTCCAACAGGAAGCCCTAGTCAAAATTTTCTAACATGTCCATATATTTCAGATACTCATTTTTGAGATTTTCAACCTCAGACTCTAAAAATCCAACTGTCATCTTATACTATCAGCTGGCCAAGTTGAACACCTCAGAACTGAGACTGTCAGAAACACACTAATTTCCAAAAATACTCATTCCTATTTTAATATGAGACCATATGTTAACAATATGCAAGAATTTAAAACATTAAGAGCATATTACAACAAACTGTTAATTTGTATTTTTAAAGATAAACCAGTTTCTGCATGAAACCCTTTGCTCCAGAGTGGAATGAAAGCAAGACTACATATGCTAGCAGAAATTCTTTCCAGTTTTTACAAAGCCTATATAATTTCCAGCAACCATATCAGACTAGCAAGTAGACCTTACTTCTAGAATTATTTTATTTCAAGACTGATACTGTTATGAAAATCTATTATGTTATCTTTTTGTGTTTTAACCTAAACTTGTACTCCTGCCTCAGTCACAAATGTTCAGTATATATTCCAACAAAAGAGCTCACGTATATTTTTATAGAGGAAAAAAAAACTATTTCTGTGCCAATTCTTGAAATATGTCAAATGAATAAGTTGTTACATCTTTTTATCAATCATGCTGTGATAAAAAAATTCCCCAAGGAAACATTTTTCTTTATCTTTTGACTATAGAACAAACAAGGAAAATTTGCCTTATAAAACTACAAGAAATATATTAAATGTTCAAATTTAAGTCTGTATATTTCCATAATACTTTAAAAAAAAAATAAAAAGGAAAAAACAAAACAAAACAACTAAAAACCAAAGTGCTGTGACCACAATCAACTGAGGTATGAAATGTCTCATGCCCAATTTTTGGCTAGTGACATTTCCAGATTTCTGTCTATAGAACTGCTCAAAGTGGTTACAATGACAAGAATTGAGAAGTGGCTCTTTCAGTTGATGTGTTTGAAAGGTAGCTTTGTATGAACAGCTGTGTTTTCAAAATGCTTGCCACCTCTAAATTGGTCCTTGTGAAGTGAACTGTTTGCCTTATTGCCAGCAGGGCACATTGCAGTGTAGCTGCTGCATTTTTCGTTTTTATCACTGTCTCTCTAACTGCTGAAGTGGAAAAGAAAGATTGCCAAAACCTGACGTGTTTCTTTTCCTTTCTGCCCACTCTGACTTGGTTCTTAGCTGTCTGTTGCTCCAGTGATGAGAAACGTTGCTCAGTTTATTCATCCACTGAATGTCTTTTCCAGCTCAAATAATAGTGAAACCCTTTTGTAAACCAAGGCTCCAGCTGTCAATAGCAGCAAATGAAACAAACCTAATTAAGACATACCAATTATTGTCTACACATGAGATAATTAGGCTGCAAAAAGTCACATGCACCATATTTTGTAAGACATTAAGTATACCTTGCAACAGGGATCAACTTCCAGAAGAAATTAAATAATCTGTCCACAAAGATTTAAAGAGTTTTAGGACAGAAGTTCTAGTACAGGAAAACAATAATAAAAATACAGAATATCATTACTAATAAGCAATATTAACTTTCTAGATGCAGACTCTTTTTAGACCTTTTAATTGCAGACATTAAGCAAACCATACTGTTTTATCTGGATGAGGAAATGCATGTAGAATCAGAGTGCACACAAAGATTCATAAATGCAGCTGGGTAAAGAATTACATCAAAGATTCTAAAACTATGATGCACATCTCCTGCTGCTGCTTGTGTGAAAACACTTATCCCACAGCTCAGTTTACTGATGATAAATGGCTGCTGAGCCTCATCTCTACAAGTTTTTCTATTGTGCACCATAGTAGGTAAAAGTTTTAAGAATCACTTAAGAAGTCACCAAAGCCCACTAAAAAAAAAGAGCTATAATAAAAATAGTATTTTTGCATAACAGATAATGCTGACATAATTGAATTATTTGAAATTACTTTTTTTTTTTAGGAAAATATTTACTTTTGCACAGAAACCTCTGTGTATGTAAATCTCAGATACTTTAAATATTACTCAAAGGAATAGGACAAATAACCTTCAGGTTCTCTTTGTTCTTATTAGTATATTTAAAACTGGACATTTGAAATGCAAAATTTTCACATAAAACACCAGATGGTACAAAGTGCTCAGCTTTCAAGCACTGGAACCCATTAATAAAAATTCTGAAAATCACTGTTAGTAAGAGTATTTAAATTTAATCTTTATTTAGTGTTATCAATACATATTTACTATTATCATTACATTAATGAAGAAAGGGAATCAATGCATGCCAGAAGTTCAAAGTATCACAAAGTTAAATGCTCATTTTCCAATAAAAACATTTATCTCTATGATGCTACACTCTTCAAGGAAATTGAAGTTCAATTACAGTTTATAGTGTTGAGTGCAAGATATCAATTTACATGAGGTTTATTTTATTACGGTAAACTACAGCTCACTTCTCAGTTCGAAATGGTTTGTACACATCCCAAGGTTCAAAATTAATTACATACACACAGACACACACACATAATCAATACAACCAGTTGGCATAGGCAAAGTCATACTGCATAACTTGATTCTGGGTTTTGATATCTTCAAGTGGGAACAGAAAACTTATCATCAGCAATCCATGTTTTCTGATCTTCTTTGTCAACACTGCATATCAGAGTCACACAATAATACTATTATAAACAAAAAGACCAACAAAAATATTTTGCCACTCAAATGCTTCTCTGCCATTTTTGTTGTGCATTTCACTACTTCACTGCAAGAAGCAGGGAGTTGGACTCTATGATCCTTCCAATTTGAGGTGTTCTATTTTATGATTCTGTGGTCTCATAAGCCACCATGGATGTCCATACTACTCCAGAAACATTCTTTGAATGACAGTTAATACCAAATAATTTTCATGTAAAACAATAATAAATAGATATGCCACTATTTAAACCAAAAATCTTCCTGAAGTGAAACAATGTATTTAGACATGATGACTCTGCAAACTGGAAGAAAGTGTGAAAATTATTCTATAATCTGTTATTCGAGGCACTCAACCCCAGTGAATATTTTACACAAGGCAGAAACACTTTAACTGGAGAAATATTAAAGATTTATGCTGGAAAACTGTATGATCTTGAGCTGGTGGCTTATTAGCTGAATCATTCACCAGAAAGAGAAAAGACATCAGATTAAATCTGATTATTTAATTCCAGAATAATTTCAACCTGTATTTCTCACCACTTCTTCTTTGCTGCCTTTTGCAGAAAGACCACTCTATTATAGATGACCTGAAAATGTCCACTAGTGCCCTTGTTTGTGGCTTGAGAATCCCACAGAAGCTGAAGTATAAACTCAGAAGCAGTATAAACTCAAATCCAAGAGGATGTTGGCTCTATGTACAAAAAAATATAGTAGTTTATGTGTTTTAAATGGTACAACCTCTCAGTACCTGGGACACATGAAAAGCCCATCACGGTCCACATCCTATCTTGCACAGTGGCCAGTAGCAAATATCCAGGGAGGAGCAGAAAACCAGGTCAGCTATGTAGTTATGCTTCCCCAGAATATTTTCCCAGTAACTCTACTGAGCAGAAGTCCCTGAGCATCATAGCGGGATCAAAATGCTGAGATTAGATGTCTGCAGTAGCAGTCTGTTGAATCTCAGTTAATTTACTATTCAGGTAAGATTTCCGATGGCCTCTGAATTATTAGAAGCATAGATTTTGTATTTGCCATGCTTACAGGTACATTTTTAGTATACAACCCAAATAAAATTCCAGAAGTCAGTGGGACGTAATTTAGAAGGTGCATCAAGAACACAACTCAGAAAATTTCCCTCCATGGTCATCTGCTTTTCTCCCTACACAGTAAATTACAATTGTGCATTTGGCATAGAAGGATTTCTACTGAGACCTTTAGTAAATGACACAATACTCTATGTAGGTGCATCACCTTGCCTTCTGGTGGCAAAATTAAGAGCAAGTTATAGGCATTAACTGTCCAATGCAAGCCTTTATTTTTCTGCAAGCCTCAAGTTCATGTCATTTTCCAGAACAAAGGAACAGATTACACTTTTACTATTTCAGTCAGTATGTCTTTGCATTTCAGTATAAACTAGGCCATTTGCATAAAAGCATATTATTAAACCTCAAAACAGCAGAATGTTTTCTGTATGTTTATCTCACACATTGTCTGTTCACTTTATTAATACACTTACATCTTAAAATATTAAATGTCCTTAAATGTACATAACACAAAAATCAGCCTCAGAGACTTGCCAAATATACTCCAGATTGACCCAGTGCTCATGTCACTCAACATCGTCCGTCACTTTTCCTCTGAACTGATATAGAATGCCTATGTGGTCAATATGCCTGTTGTGGTTTGAGCCTGGTCAGCAGCTAAATGCCACACAGCCGCTCACCCACCCTCCCCCCAGTTGGGAATGAGGAGGGAATCGGAGGGGCAAAGGGAGACTCGCGGGTTGAGATAGAAACAGTTTAATAACAGTGACAGAACAATACACTGACAGCAGTATCAGCAGGTAATGTACAATACAGCTGCTCACCTCCCGCCGACCAACACCCACCTGCTCCCGGCCAGCAATCCCAAACACACAGGCCCCACAGCCACACTCCCAGAAGTGAGAGCCCCTCCTGACCCTCTCCTGCCTTTATATAGTGAGCACAATGTCACATGACATGGAATATTGGCCAATCCGGGCCCAGCACTCCAGCTGTGTTCCCCCCGCCCCCGCACACAGGTGAGGGCACTGGGACCTGGGGAGCCCCTGGGGTCTCAGGGTGCTGCAGCACTCCTCCAGCTACTAAAATGAACAGGAACTCTAGTCCATCTCCGACCAGGACAATGCCCAATCCTCCTGGGTCTGGAAAGGAAATCTAAAATCCAAATCCTTGACACTTGACTTTTGCAATTCCGTCTATCTATACCAGCAACACCTCAAAAGATATTTATCACTGTCAGTGAACAACTGGTCTCAACTTAGTTTGTAAGCAATGTCATTGTTAATTTTAACACTAGAGTCAAGTGGAGAAAAGGCATAAATGTGTATCGTATGACAGTCTTCTGAGACAAAGTCCATTTAAATTTAGTGAGAAGTCTATATTCTGAAGTAAATGAAGCAGTTAATGCATACTACTTCATATATGAAAACACAGAAGCTTTTGAATTACGTGGCTTGGAACACAATGGACATTTAAAGTAGGCTTTTTTTTACTTCTGCAAAAGCCAAGTACATATCAAAAATCTGAAGAGTACACATCTGATGCTTCAAAATACTAAGGTTTCAGTCTTTACTATAATGTGGGACACGAAGACAATCTGCAACTTCACAGTAAATTTTAGATTCTTGCAGAGCTAGAAACCAAAGAAGCAATTGGTTCTTTAATGCATTGTGGGACTTTACTATAATGTGGGACACGAAGACAATCTGCAACTTCACAGTAAATTTTAGATTCTTGCAGAGCTAGAAACCAAAGAAGCAATTGCTAGTATAGAATTTTTTTTCCTTCTTATCACTCTAAAGACACTTTTCTGTTATTAGTAATCCTTGCAATTGAAGTTATTAAAGCCAAAATAAGCATGCCAGTAATTAGCCTGAATTTGCCAAGATGACAAGCTGTTTATTATGAGGTACATATTTCTTTCTAATTATTGCTTTAAAGAAAAAGACAAGTTTTCTTCCTAAACAGCAGCTACAAAAAGAATTAGAAAGTTATAAAACCTGCGGATTATCAATTTTGTATATTTCTGTATAAATATCTCACAGGCTTGCCTAAGAATGTCATCATTAGGAATGTGTATTAATCCAAACATTCAATTTTCTTTTGATTACACATAAATTATGTTCTTTATATTTAAAACTTCACGTTTGAAAGTTTTCATGCTCTGTAGGATTTTGCTCAGTGTTTACATTTTCAAAGCCAATAGAACTCAGTCTGCTTCTAGCGATAACTGAAAGAAAGAAAAAAGAAAATATTTTAAAGGAGCATAAAATATGTAGAAAAATCTCAGAGATATATTTTGTGTTATACTTTGTGGATCTTCATCTTTCTGTAGAGCAATGCTCCACTGGATGTATGACAAGCTACTAGTCTAAAGATATATTACTATATTAACTTCATTTATGCTGTCTGGATACCACTACAATACTCTAGGCACCACAGTCATTTTCTTTTCTTACTTGCAATAATTAACATTAGAGAGCAAAAGATGGCTAAATTAATTTATAATTTTATAGTTTCTTATACTAATTATTTCCTCTTCTTCTATTTTAGGTCATCCTGTCATCCCTGCAAACACTAATCATGGGATTTGAAGTTAATACTACTAAATAAATGAATTGCTTAATCTCCTATGACCATCTATACATACTTCATCTTCACAAAGCTTATCAATTTTATGTCATCAAGGACAGAGTGACCTTCATTTCCACAAAATGCCTATTACGACTGGACAAGTTGGTTACAAATTTATCACTTATCCTCAGGAAGAAAGTCCTTCACGATCATCATTTGACAAATGCAAGTGTGTGCTTTATCAACTGACCAGGTCACACTGAATTCCAAAATCATAATTGTGGAACACTAGAGGGTCTGTTACTTTTCTGAACATTTGAGCTAAGATGAAGGACATGCAACTCAAAATTAATTTTCTACTTGGCCTAGTTATCACTGCACTAGTACAAGCTGTAGGAAAAAAAGCAGACTGCCCAGAGTCCTGTATATGTGAGATCAGACCATGGTTCACCCCCAAGTCTGTGTATATGGAGGCTCCAACAGTGGACTGTAATGATTTAGGCCTTTTTAATTTTCCAACCAGACTGCCTGCTGACACACAAGTTCTACTTCTACAGACTAATAATATTGCGAAAATTGAACATTCAGTAGACCTCCCTGTGAATTTAACTGGTCTAGATTTATCTCAGAACAATTTATCCTCAGTGACCAGTATTAATCTTAGAAAGATACCACAGTTGCTTTCAGTGTACCTTGAAGAAAACAAACTTACTGAACTCCCTGAACAATGTCTCTCTGGACTTCACAATTTACAAGAGCTTTATATTAATCATAATCTGCTTTCTGTGATTGCACCGGGAGCTTTCATAGGCCTCAACAAACTTCTCAGACTTCATCTCAACTCAAATGGTCTGCAAATGATCAACAGGAAGTGGTTTGAAGCTACTCCTAATCTTGAAATTCTCATGATTGGAGAAAACCCAATAATCAGAATTGAAGATATGAACTTTAAGCCTCTTACCAATCTGCGCAGCCTAGTTCTAGCAGGCATAAATCTCACTGAAATACCAGATAATGCTTTGATTGGCCTTGACAACTTAGAAAGCATCTCCTTTTACGACAACAGATTTGTTAGAGTGCCCCACATTGCTCTTCAAAAGGCTACAAATCTTAAATTTCTGGATCTAAATAAGAATCCCATTAACAGAATACGACAAGGAGATTTTAGCAATATGCTGCACCTAAAAGAGTTAGGAATTAACAACATGCCTGAACTGATTTCTATAGATAGTCTTGCTGTTGATAATTTGCCAGATTTAAGAAAAATAGAAGCTACCAATAACCCCAGATTATCATACATTCATCCAAATGCATTCTACAGACTTCCCAAACTGGAATCACTCATGCTCAACAGCAACGCACTGAGTGCCCTGTACCGCAGTACAATAGAATCCTTGCCTAACCTCAAAGAAGTTAGTATACACAGCAATCCCATTAGATGTGATTGTGTCATCCGCTGGATTAACATGAATAAAACAAACATTCGCTTCATGGAGCCAGAGTCCCTGTTTTGTGTAGACCCTCCTGAATTCCAAGGCCAGAATGTGCGACAGATACACTTCCGCGAAATGATGGAAATCTGTCTCCCCCTGATAGCTCCTGAAAGTTTTCCATCTACTCTGGATTTGAAAACTGGCAGCCATATATCCTTACACTGCAGAGCAACAGCAGAACCAGAACCTGAAATCTACTGGATAACACCATCAGGACACAAACTTTTGCCTAATACTATTTCTAATAAATATTACATTCATTCTGAAGGAACATTAGACATAAGTGATGTAACACAAAAAGAAAGTGGCTTATACACATGTATAGCAACAAACTTAGTTGGGGCAGACCTAAAGTCAGTCATGATTAAAGTGGATGGCTCTTTCCCTCAGGACAGCAATGGATCTTTGAATATTAAAATAAAGGATATAAAATCTGATTCTGTTTTGGTTTCATGGAAAGCAAGTTCTAAAATACTGAAGTCCAGTGTTAGATGGACAGCCTTTCTGAAAGCTGAAAACTCTCAGGCTGCACAGAGTGCTCGAATACCATCAGATATAAAGGTATATAATCTTACACATCTAAATCCATCAACTGAATATAAAATTTGTATAGATATTCCCACTATGTATTCACAGAATAAGAAACAGTGTGTCAACGTAACCACAAAAGGACTAGACCTGGCAGTGAAAGGCTATGAAAAGAACAACATAATAGGATTCCTTGCCTGCCTTGGTGCTCTTCTGGGAATCATCTCTGTGATATATCTCTACAGCTGCATCTCACGAGAGATGAACTATGACGTTGGACACAGCTATCTAAAGAATTACCTGAAGAAACAATCCTTTTCACTCAATGAGCTTTATCCTCCCCTCATCAGTCTTTGGGACATGGGCAAACAAAAAAGCACAGCAATGGAAGTAAAAGCAACTGTAATAGGTGTACCAACTAATATGTCATAAATATGTCAGTATATCACTTAATTTCTGAAATAAAAAGCACATGACTGTATTTGTGCTGAATAAAAAGGCAACAAGAAAAAGTATTTCTTTTAGGAACCATACACTTGGACTTCACTGCTGCCGACAAAGGGGAATATGTACTGACTCAGCATAAGAGAAAAATTTTAACTAACTGGCTTCTAAGGGTATTCTACCAACCAAATACAATTAACTTAATTTTCTAGGACTTTCATGGGACTTTTAAGTCTGGAATACAGTGCAAGTAGCCAAGAACATTTTCTGTATTTTTTTTTTAATTATTATATAAAAGTAGTGGAACTGAGCAATACCTCCTCCTGTGCTGTATTACACACACTAGCCACGAGTTTTTGCAGTGAACAGATATACTAGGATTGACACATGGTGTAATGAAATGGACAAATTCTGTAGAGTAGACACAGTGAGTATGTGAATTTTTTTTATGAGGAAAATACATTTTTGATTAAAATCAAAATAGTTTTTGGCTTGTTTCTTTCAAAAAAAGAAACCAAAAACAAAACCAGAAACATTCTGGAAGCTCTTGTCTGACAATAAACGAACTCATTCTAATGTCTCATAAAATATCTCCTTACATATTGTCCTGTTAAAATGCCAATCTCAGCACATAGGATATTTTTCCTGGTTTTGGGCTGCATAACTGTAATAAACCACACAATAAATATTTTTATAAAGTACTTACACATAATAATAACCATAATTTACACATTGCTTATTGTAGGAGAAAGAAGAGAGAGGAGGGTGGGAAGGAGACATAAGACTGATAGGGAAATAGATTGTTAGATACTGGTAACAGCAAGTTTTGAGCTGCTTTGGTGTTTACCCAGAAGCCTGAAAACTAAGTGCAATGTTTAGACTCTGATAATATAGATCCAATGTCTTGTTTTCAGTCAGAAGGGTAATTCAGTTAATAGTAATGTCTAAATTCTAGGCTGGCCATACAGGGAACTCAGATAGCTTGAACAGTTTAAATGATATTAAGGTTTTCTTTCTGGACCTGCACACTTCTGTTCGACAATAACAACTGATTAGTTTCTAAACCTCAGCTTTCACAATGTAACAAGCAATAAATGACTGACAGAAACATTATTAGTAGAAATGAAATGAAATGAAATGAAACAAAAAGAGAACAATGAATATCTGACTACTCATATTGAAGATAAAGTTCTCATGGGAGTAGGGCTGAGTCCATAAACAGCAAATGTGCACAAGAAGCTGCTGATCGGAATGTTAATTATAGACTAAAACCAATTCTGTTGGGATTGAAAAAGTGGCTACTCCTAAACCTGGTAGAGAAAAGACATCTGACTATTAAGATACCTGATGAAAAGACATAGTACCTTCTGACAAAGAAAGTAATAGCAAAATGTTTACGTTATTTTGGTTCATATATATGAAACCAAATAGGAAGAATAAAGAAAAAAAAAATTATCACTGAATATCATGCTTAAGGAAGTAAATATTCACAGAATGCATAGGTAGCTTGAATTACAAAGTAAAAATAGGAGTAACAAATATTTCTTGTAAGTCTTTAGTAGACTAACATTTTTAAAACTCTTTAATAATATACGTTTTATCTTTCTAGACATGGTTGAAATAAACATTTCTGTGGAACCACTGACAGAATTTTTGCAGGTAGAAAAAGAAGACCTACTTCTTCTATTTATACATTAAGAGAAGAGTTGCTTCTTGTATTTAGACATTAACTTTTCCACCTATTTATAGTTTGCTGCATACTTTCAAATTATTATTGGTCTATAAACACTTGTAACATGGACAAATAATTTCATTTTACCTAGTACTAATGACTAACTTGCTTTCATGCTAAAGATGTCCTTTTTCTAGTTAAATCCCAGGATTTTTAAATTATGTAAAAGTAATTTTCAAAGTTGTTAAAGGCAGAAAGAAGAACCTGATACTAATTTTAAACCACCAACATTTAGGGTATTCACAGAGTCGATATGGTTCACTGAAGAGCAGAGTTTACAAACGTGATGAGTTGCTGTCGCGCATAGAGGCACGTTGAAATGGAGGAGAGAACTGCGGAGATGGCGCGAGAGGCTTCAGCACCGCACGGAGCTCCTGGGGCAGAGCTGTGCCCGCAGGGGCGGTGGCTCATGCGGGGCCAACCCGAGAAGGTACCGCACTTGCCAGTAAGAGCTTGTAGGTACAGCCCATATGTCTACCTCTGGAATCAAGCTACATTTAGAATTTACAACTCTCAGAGCTTAGAAATGAGAATCCATTTTTTTCAAGCAAAAACATCTCTGCAAATGTTATAAAACAGCACATGAATACAACTCTAATGGGGAGTACTGATAGAAAAATTTTTTCCCCTCACAGAATAAGTACAGGCTTTATTTAAATATCACATTAAAAGTTTTTGTTAACAGATAAAATGCATTTCTATATAGAAGAATCCTCATACTAAAATGCTGAGAGTTTAAATATAACTAGATATATCTCACAAATATTTGCAATGTTCTATACTTTATACTGATATCAAATGAAAATATACCCTACAATTTATAAAGAAATCGATTATACTCTCACTAATTTTCTTAAAGTAACTTTGCAATCCTCATTTCACATGGCCTTGATTAAGCCATTTTATAACTTTATACCTTCCTTTCTCTGAAAGTATCTCTGAAAGAACATGCTGAGCTTTTGCTTCCAGCATAGCAACACGATGCACCTTCTGTAACTAACCAACGTTGAATGATATTTATTTGTGTAAATATGCCTTCATTTCTATCACTCGAAAGTGCAACTTTAAAAAATACTAGGAAAATGTCCTTAAGAACAGGGTTAACAGTACCCCTAAAATAGGTTATGAGATCACAGAATTTTTAGTGGTTTAGAGAATGAAACATTTATGATTTGGTAGGGGTGCTTAACTGATGTGGTACAAAGAAGTAATACAACTGCAATAATGAGAACAGGGGTATCCCTTCAAAAAGCTCTTCACTCTTATCAAAGGATCTGCATAAAGAATTGTATGCAGTTTTAGATTAAAACTTTAAACAGACATACTTACTGGCACATTGAAGTTAATATCAACATCCATTTATTCATGAACTTATGTGCCAACAGCATTACAATTCTTCAGTATTCTACTGAGGTTTTAAATACTTTTAAATTGAAATTTTGCATGTTCCTAATAGAAACATAAGTTTGGTGATATTTTTTGATCAAATTTTGCGTATTGCAAGAACATGATACAGGCAAAAAGACTGTTGGAGGTGGGGCCATTTAAATCCACTAAAGTCAGATTTCAACATGTATACTGATTAATGAATGGTTGTTTGATCCTTTTATTATACACACTTGTGTGTGTGTGTGTAGTACTTCTGTTCTAGTAGCAACATGTCAGCCTCCCTGCAGACCTTAATTTCATTATCTCTGTATTGCATTATTTTATCTACTATACAAAAGTAGTATCTTGTAGAATACATGGCAATGCTTTCAATGCCAGTATTGTGAAACACCCACTATCCATATAAACATAACATCTTTAACATCTATACAGAAAAATCTCCATGACATTAGCCTAACAAATCTCTAAAACAATTAATTATTTCTCCATGATCAAAAACATTCTTCATGTTAAAATACCCACAGAAGCTACAGGTGAGCTTCTTGTGTAGCTGTGTGTAAAAATGGATAGCTGTTCCTTCCACAGGTATGCTGCTTATAAACCTGAGCGTCCTTATGAAGTAATAAATCCACCTTTTAGTTTTAATAGTTTAGTGTATATTTAACTTATATCACCTCACAGACATATGCCTTAAAACTCTAACAACAATTATTTCAGCACAATAGAATCTGTTAAAAAAGTATAGGAACGACTTCCTAATAGTGATATAGTATACTTTTTAATAATCTCTTCCTTTACAGGAAGGTTGTTTCTTGCACACAAGGCATAGGGCTAAAATTTTTCTGTCATTTATTAATTGGGATGTTTACTCTCTTTAATGAAGTTAGGAACTGACAACAAGCTATACTTAATTCCCTCAGAAAGAAAAAAACATTGTTACACACCTGTATTTCCATTTATATACTAGTTTTCTCTCAGGAATCCAATGCACTAAACACAGTACTTATGGATTATTCAAACCAGAAAATACTAGCTCAGAAAGAGATGAACTTTATCTTGTCATCTGACAACTAATCTCATTCCGAAATATGCTACTAATGAGAGATGGCAAACGTGAGAGTTTCAGATGTCTGGCTAGGTAATACCCAAAATATGAGACTGAGAAGATTTTTTTAATTCAATTTTTTAATTCAGTTACCTTACTGCTTTCTATCAGCTACTACATTGAAAATTTGTGTTCTAGTCATAAAAAGATTAAGCACTTAATTCTACATAAAATATTTACAAAAATAAATCACAGTATTCCGTTAGCTAATACAGCCAAATGCTAACTTACATATGTACATTTAAGTTGCTGTTTTATCTACAGTTATGTGAAATTATAACTCCAAATAGTAGCTAAAAAACTTTGATCACAGAATAAATGCTGATTTACACAGTAAAAGAAAATTTCCATTTCCAAAATTCACTAATAAAATTCATTCTGCTTGTGTAACCATAAGCAGTGATCTCAAGATAACTTAAAAAGGAAATGGAGATTCTTCCCTCAGTCTTGTGCTGGCCATTAATGGAAGAGATACAATGATTAAAAATAATCTTATAAAATATTCTTCATTATCTGAAAACAGAAGTGGCATTTCAGAAAAAGGTGAATATATAGTCTAGAAAAAATAAGTTCATATACTAGACAGTACCAGAAGAATTGAGGGTTTAGAGAGAAAAAATTTAAAAGTATCACCGTCAAACTTAAGGAAGAAAACAATTCTTATTAATGAACTGGAGTAAAACTAGAGTGGAGGTGTGGCATTGACAAGGTAAGAAACTTTACATAGCAGAAAGTGTACAGTAAGTAGTAAAAGTTCCGTATGAAAACTGCAGAAGACATTTTGAAGGATATAGTTAAATGGAATAGAGAAGATAGCCACTGAACACAAACTACTAGAGACAAACAAAGACTAGCAATTCACCTCATGCAAAAGATGAGAAAATGTGCTTGGAAAGAGATTAACAATTACATGCAGTTTTTGTACAGGTAAGAAACAAGATGAGTAGAAAGATGTGTAGAGTAAAAAATTACTGGTGTGGCCTACTGAAGATCATGAGACTTCATCAGAACATAGATGGTAGAAAGACATCTTGAATAAAGTTGGTGGGGAAGTGATAGATACAAGTGATCTTTTTAGAGCACCTTTGGGTCCCAGTAGAAAGATGTTGGAATAAACTGATAGGTAGGAAAAAAAAATGCATCTTTCTGGAATATTAGTTGACCTTCAAAACCAATTGTTTTGGTAGGTCAGTTGGTTGACCTAATGTGTAATTTGAATAGCTTCCAGTTTAATAACATTGGAAATAATTTGAACCAATCTTCTTAGGAAAAGGATAAACAGATACTCAGGAAAAATGCTAAGCTTCAACAGAAAAAGAGAAGGATTATCAAAACAAGGGAACAATTATCTTAACATTGAGTAAACATAAAATCAAGACACTGAGAACAAAAATTAACCTAGATGCCAAAGTCTGTGAAGAATAAAAAAAAAAAAAAAAAAAATTCAAAATTCATTTACCCATATGACAACTCTAGAAGTTGGATACTAAACAGGACAATTGCAATTACTCATTTATATGGATAAATTCAATTTGATTCATTACTGAAACTTGGCAAGATTTGCATGATTGGAATGTTAAAACACACAGCCATAACCCATCTAGTGAGAACTGTGCTTTGAAACTGAGAACAGAGCTATTCACATCAGGTTCAATAAAATCTCTGAAGGAGTGGAGTCCTGTTCAATTTTTGTATTATAAGGCAGTGTGAAAATAATATAATGTATCAGACTAAATTCTGTCCATGGTTAGCTGCACTTCAGTATTCTGAGACAAAATGTACAAGCATCATTTGTAAATAGCATAAGCATACAGTAGAACTAGTAATGAATAATGAAAACTAACCCTGTGGTACGTGACTGACTATGATTGTTATTTTTCTGCTTACATTAAGTAGTGTTTCATTTCTATAGCCAGGGTTTTCAACAAGAGATAAAAGGTTAAGACAACTGAAGAACATGATTAAAAGAATTTTTATTTTGAACACTCAAGAAAAAAATTTAATAGAAGTAGTGTACATCTACCTACTTGACTACAGTATTCTGAGATATAAAATTGCAGTTACATTCAAGTGCCTTCCCATTTTCAATATTAAAAAATGAATTAAATTGATCTTCAAAAAAGCCAACTGTAAAAGAAAGACTACACATAATCATACATCTGGACTAATGGACAAATCACTTCTGTCTTTGGCTGCTTAAGAAATTATGATCAATTGTCAGAGCTACCTAACACAAATGAAACAAAAACTATGACAGTGTAATTTCTATTTCTAAGAATTACAACTGCAAAATTTAATTTTTGTATGTAATTAATGTCAAGAAAATAATATCACTATCTTTTTTTCGTAAAAAAATGGAAGTATATTCACCTACAAAAATTCTATACAATTCACAGGTAGTTACCCTATTTATTATTTGACTAGCCATTTAAATAACCTGCAAACTGTGATGATTAATGACATAAAGAAAGCTATAACAAGACACATATATAATTTTCATTTTGAAAGCTTTTGGTTGCACTCCTCCTGACTTTCAGTTGTTGCTCTAAAGGACAGATGTCCTCCTATCTCTCATAGGTCTTGTCAACCCTGTACATATATCTGGTATCCCAGGGCATCAAAAAAGAACTATAGATGCTTATGTTTAGGAACATAACTACAAAAGAACAATCACATCAAAAATAAATTCCCTTATGTTCCACAGAAAATTAGCCATTTGGTGGAAACCAATTTTTATTTAAAATGTTATTTTACAGTTAATGAAGCTAATTTCTATTTCAAAAAAAAAAAAAAAAGGTCAGGGGGACAAAGTTCCTGTGTTCTTGGAACATTTTTGGTTTTATATGATTCCCTTAGACATTTAGGAAGAAAACCTATTTGCCATTTGCATTTTCCAAATTACTGTGACAGAACCAATACAAATATTTACACAACATGAATTAATAAAAATCCTGAAATGAAATGGTGATACGCAATGTTGACATTCCGGTAGAGCATTTGATATTCATTGAACCAACTATTCCAGATTTTTGTAAATTCTATTGTAAAATGTTTAATTCTTTTTAAAGCTCATCCCACAAAGACATTCAGGACTATAAATCAACAGTCTTCAAAGTAACAGAATCTTTTATTAAGTCTTAATATAATATGTATACTACCTCATCTGTAGTTTCAGACGAAGCTGAAAACCACAAATGAAATTCTTCTGGCAGTTAAAAAATGCTTTTTACAAATCTCTCTCACTTGCTCTTTTTTTTTTTTTTTTTTGGTCTCTCATCTTCAATTATTTTTAGACTTTTTTTCCCAAAGTCCTTTTCTTTGCCTTGATGCAAATACTCTGTTCCTCTCCCTTCCATGATCCCTATGGGTCCTTTACTTATTTCTTACTATGGTTGGCAGACTATCACATCATTTCCAGCACTGCCAGTAAGGACAGATGTTGTCTAATTTAATAAAAAAAATATCAAGCAAACATCATATTTGGAGGCAAAATATTTGAGTAGCAAAATATAAATATTAAAGAAAGACTTGGAATTCTTAAAGAAAACCCTGGTGTAAAACTAATCAGCTAATGAGATGAAGTATCTTTCAAGGAAACAAAGTATAAAAATGTAATGACATTCAGATGACAGTAATAATAATAATAATAATATGGGAGTAAGATTAAGCTGAAAGGGCAAGGAATTTGGGCAGATGGCCTATTGCTGATCCTGAAATAGTTGATGTTCTTAACATTACAGTTTAGAAGAATGGAAAACAACTCCATCTGCCTTACCATTACGTAGATATTGTTTGTTATTCGTGTTGATGACGATTTCACACTGTGCTCCAGATAGCCATAATGCTTTTGGGAATCACAAAGCTACATGCTGTATGCATTCAGGTGTGGAGAGCAGTTTAGAATAAATGGCCAAAATAACAAGATATTAAATATCACAATAATTGTACCATCTTGATCCAAGACCATTTACATTCATATTTCTACAAAATATGCCCCTCTAATATGGAAATTTGAGATTTTCCTCACAAGTTGAATACACTGATTCTCTCCTACCCTTTCAAAGTATACAGCCATATAACACCCCAGTCACAGACCAGTATTTCCTTTACTAGGAAATCTCTACTAAAATAGATACAGGAAAGTATGGAAAGTTTATGAAAAATACTGAAATAACTTCTTAAAAGAATGTAACAGCCATGGTAAATAATCATATTCTTCCTTCCAAGAATTATTCATTCAAGAGACTACCAAAATCTGCAGATTTTTGAGTTTTAAGCATACTCTGAATACAAGACTGTTCTCACTGAGTGTGCTGGCTAGAGCTCAAGTGAAAACAGAAGTGCTGAGGACAGCTGTACATACAGGAAGTAGTCTTCCATAGCTCAGTGCTAAATTAAGGGTCAAGGAAGGCTATAGCTCCCATCCTAGATAGTGCTTTCTGCCTCAAAATCTCCACACATGAGAAAAAACTACTTTCCAAACCATCATCAAGAAATATAGAGGTTGATTCCTTTTAAAAGGAGCATGTAGGGCAATAAGACTCTCTTCTATCAATAGAAGATAGAAGACAAGGCAGAAATCAAGATGCAAAAATGAACCTATTTATGTTCTTTTTTAAGGACTAAACTCACTATACATGGTTTCTAGTGACATCACAACAGTGAATTACCTTGTTCATCTTTTTAAGCCTAGCAGTTACACCATCTGGATCACTAGACATTGAAGGATAGATAAATAAATGGGAAGATTATCTCTTCAAGACAAAGAAAGGAGTGAGGCGTGCCCAAACTGATGTGTGCAACAGCATGGACAGCATAAAACTAAGTAGAAAATGAATGTTGCTTTTCAAGCTAGCCAAATAATTAGGAAACATGAAAACAAATCTCAAAGCTATCCTGATAATTAATTTGCTGTACTTCAGAAGCTCAACAGAGAAGAAGGAACATGCTCTTTTAAAAAGCAGAATAAACATGGGCTTTGCACTGGTCAAAGACATGCAAACCTCAAAGACAAATATCTAATACTAATTTTGAAAGAGCAGTGATGATAGTCTTCATCTATACATATTTCTTCCAGTCCAGACCTAGATTCTATAAAGAAAGCATTTTAGCCTTCATATACTACACTTTACAGGTCAAAAGGTTTACAGTTTTGTCATTTAGCATGTGAGCACAAGTCAGATTCCTTGAGATGGCTGTTGGGAATAACATTTGAGGACAGAATCTTGTCAGAAATTCTTTTTTTTTTGTATGAAATTGTACTGTGTGCTGTTAACATTTATAATGTCTTTTTGTTTCTGTCCCTAGCATGAATTTCATCTAAAACTAAAAACATACAGCTGAATACTTTATAGCACCAAAGAAACTGGGTTACTCTCTGAAGACTACTAAAGACAGCTAAGACTTTGACGTAATGGTGGAATGACTTTATAGGACACACAACCATATGATGAAAATCATCTATTCCTGAGTATTCTAGACTTTAAATGGAAGATAAAAGGCCTACAAATAGAGTTAGAATCATCACTTTTAAACGAAGTGCAAAATGTCTAATAACTGTGTAAAATAAAAAGTAACTATCTAAAGTTAGTCTTACTATATTAAAGCAACTACCATCATTAAACTACATGTAATCAGCTATGTCTTTACATATCTAGTAATAAAAGGATTACATTAAATCAAACTATTACTGTCAATTATAGTCTCTTAGATTAATTTAATCTTACTTTAAAGTATACTATAAAATGGGATAGGTAAATATACATTACTTAGATACCTATTTAAAAAATGCATTTTTCTTTAGTTAGACTATTGTGTAAACAGCAATACAATGATAGCTTCTGAGAAAAATTAAGTTATATAAATCCATTTTATATTATTTTGACTCGATACACATTTGCTTCCAACTGCTGATACTAGACTCTGACCTGTTCAGGTGTTTTGGACATTATGAAGCATGTCCCTGGATGGCCAAAAGCCTAGCCCTGTGAACCTATCTATCTTACTGGTGGCCCCAAAAAATTTGCATGTGCATAGCTCTACTGAAGACAGTAAAAAAAGTCAGGTACATCATTCATTTATTTGAAAACATTACATATATTTTTAATTAAGACAAAATGGGAAAAGAACAATATTATTTATTTTAAATGCTTAGAATAGAATACTTTGTGGAGAACATCTGTTTTAGGATTAAATAATTCAATATCCATCAAAGAAATACTGGATTGTCTAGAATATTAAGTACCAGCAAAGGAATTTTCTGTATGTTCAGATATTATCTAATTACAAACAAAAGTAATATGCTAAACAATATATTCTAAATAACTTTAAGATACCACAAACAATATAGGTTTCCCTCTGATTCTTATTCCTCTTGACCTAAATTTTTTGCAAGAGCCTGCTCCTGCTATTCACCTCTAACTATCAATTATCTTCCTACAGGATTTCTTAGGATTCAGCTTGTCTTCCTCCTCCTTTTGTCTCCTTCATTTCAAAATCTATTTTTGCTTCAATTATCTTACAGCTAAAAGTTCCCTGTCTTTGTATGTCATGCAACATCATTCTCCCACTATCAGCATCTCTTCTTTTCTCATTCTGGCACAGAACTCTACTTTTTCTTTCCCAAAATTAATATTCCATCACACTGGATGTGTATAAAATAATCTAAATTCTTCTTGCTAGAACCCTTACATTAAACATGCCAAACTGTATGTATAATGAGATGACTTTCCCATGAGTAGGGGTTTACTTTAATCAAGAGTGTGGAAACTATCTCATAAATATTCAGAAAATAGAAAAACTAAAGAAGGAAAAAAAAATATTTAAAACAAAAAATAGTTGATTATAAACTTATCATATGTTGCTAACAAATTAAATGCAGACCATGTAAGTATTACAAATAAATATTTCTTTTGTTTATGCAAAAAAATCAGAAACTGTAGATACTCAATGGTAGGTAAGTCAATGATAAAAATGATATTGTAACATAGGATGATAGAAATATTTTAGAACAAACCATAAGAGAGCTAGAAAAATGTGACCAAAGAGGAAAAAATTGCTAAAAGATCAAATTTGTAACAGCACCAAATCAATAAATATGAGAAAAAAATAAGATGAATGAATAAAGAGGTGTTACAAGTAGTTTGGTTGATGGTGAAGAAAAAAGTAGAGTAGAGGAAAAGTATAGGAAAGATTATTGAAAAGAAATGAGTTAAGACACCAGGTCTAACAATCAGTGCTGGTAACACAAGAATTAAAGGTAGCAAGAGGTGAGTCAGTAGTTGGAAGCAAATTTTGAACATGAGGAAGTGACAGTATTATAAAAAACTGGGAAAAAATAATGATGAAGAGATGAAGGAACATCCAGATGAAAAAAGTGAGCTTGAAGATACCATGAAATATACATATCCAGAAATTTCAAATAAAGACAAGACTTAACAAGAATGGGGAAGAAGGACAGGACAACAGGAGTATCTGCTTTGATTTGGCCAAAATATTTAGTACAGAAAAAAAGCTCTAAGAAGCCTGACCTTATGAGTATTCTGAAATCAACAGGAAACAATTTCCGTACCTTATGAGTCATAATTCATGAAGTGTCAAGGAAAAATTTACAACACTAATTGTAAAACAAGGAGTACAGAAATATTTATTAGAAAGTGAAAAGAAGTAAATGCTTAAGCAATGAAGAAGATCATGCTTGGAAATTCTGGATAAAATGAGGAAGACAGATACAACAGGTAGCGTCATTTCAGAGGTTTCATCCAGAAGACAATTGAAAAGTGATAACCCTGTGTTATTAGGCAAAATACTTTCATAAAGAAATCTCAGAGGGAAGAAGACACTACTGCCTCTAATGAAAGACAGAGCTCAAGGTCCAGGAGCTGCTTAACAGTATCAATTATAATGCTACTAATAGCTAATTAAGGTTTGTGATTTTTCTAAACACTACCAAAGACACAGCATTTTGTATCGATGCTTTCAAGAAGTCTCAAAATTCTTTAAAAATAACTAATTCTAAAAGATTAACTAAAAACAAAACAAAACAAAACAAAACAAAACAAAAACAAACAAACAAACAAAAAAATGAAAAACAAAACCACATTTAATGACAATAACAAATGACACTGGAAAGTATTTAAGTTTGTTCTAAATCATATCCAAAGTAAGTGTATTCAACTAAAAAAGAAGCCAGTCATTGTCACACAAAATAAAAGCTTGAAGAAAAAGAAAAGAGAAGAGCAGGACTAGAGGGGAGAACAAAGAAAATGAAACCAATAAAATTAAGAAGAGGAAAGATGGAAGACAAGAATGATTACATTTAATATGAACTTGCACAAGTTAATACATTTAAGTTATATATGAAAATACTGATGCAAAAAAGGCAGACAGAATACAGTAACAGAAACTTTTTTAAAAGGGATTTTTTTAAAACCCATTTAAAAACTATTAGTAAACTAACTGAAAACTCACTGAAAACTTGAAAGAGAGACCAAATAACCCAGCTAGGTGTCTGTATGTAAAACCAGAACTGATCAGCTGAGTCTCTGAGGATATAACTATACTTAAAGATGTTGCTCAGCACTTCAAAGCTTTTAATAGCGTGGGTCCAAGTGCATTTGAACATTATTAGTCTCACAGAAAGGCACATTAATTTAATATCATTCCAACCATCCCTGATCATCTCGGAAAGATTTCACATTTATATACCTAGACTGTAAACACAAAGGTGCTAAAATCACTGTACTAACCATGGTAGTTTGGGCAACACTCTACACTCAAAGGGTATTGGCTAATGATTGGTACTGTTTAGAGACCAGACATGAGTGGTGTTTCTCAGCGGTTTATTCTGGGATTTAACCTGTTTAGCATCTTTATCAATGACCTGGAGGAGGAGAAAAATCCTTACCAATCTGACAACACTAATTTGGAGGATGCGGTCAATATATTTCAGAACATGGATGCCATTTAGAGGGATGTAGAAAGACTGGAGAATTAGGCCAACAAGCTGTCATGAAATTCAGCAAGGGGACCTGTAAAGTCCTGCACCTGGGATGGACTAACTCCTGAATGAGTACAAACTTAGGAGACCCTCACTGGGGAGCAGCTCTACTGAAAAAGACCTGGGAGTCCCGAGGACAGTTGTCTAATAGTATACTGAGCTGCATTAATATGACTAGCCAGTTGACTGAAGAAAACAATTATTCCCCTTTAGTCAGCACGTTAGACCACCTCTGTAATACTGTGTGTAATTTTTGGATACCCACCTGCCCCCTTCCCCTCCTCCCCCCCATACAAGACATTGATCAACTGCAGCAAGCTTAGCAGGAGGCTCCCAAGCAGTCAGGAGCTGGAGCACTTGCCCTAAGCAGAAAGTCTGTGGCAGCTGGGCTTGTTCAGTCTGGAAAAAAAGAAGCACTGGGAGGAGTAAGTAGCAGCCTTCCAGTATCTACAAGGTGGCTACTAAGAAGACAAAGCCAGGCACGTTACTGAGGTGCACAGGAGAAAAATAAGCAACAACCACCATAAATTGAAATTGGGGGATGGGGGGGGGGGGGGCAGGGAGGGAGGTGTTTTAACTAGATCTAGGAAAAATAATTCATTATTAAGAACATTATTTGGTGAAAAAGTTCCACAGAAATGTTATGAAATTTCCATTCTTGGAGGTTTTCAAGACCCAAGTAAAAAAAATCATAAGCAACACAATCTGATTCACAGTTGACCCTATTTCAAGCAGGAGGTTGAACTAGATGATTTATCTTCCAATCTGGATAATTCTGCAGAGGAACTATATACCCAGAGATTATACATGCAATGTAACCTGCTCAGAGAAGCAGAAATATTTTAGCTGAAATTACTCTGAAGTTTTGATCAGGAATATCCTCTTATTCCTTTTTAAATTATTCAAAGAGTTCTTCTTGCAGAGATGCTATAGTTTGGGTAGGTTGCTAGGGCTCTTAAATTTCTAAATTTTAAAACTTTTCATAATGCAGACAGCTATTTCCATACTTTTTCTGTATGTGGCCATACTTTATTTCAAATAGTCTACTTTTTGGAGTAAATTCTTGGGAATTTACTTATGTGCTTTTTGTCATATTCTACCATTTTCATTTTGATACTCCTTCTACATATCTAAATGGCATGATTTTCCCTAAATATAGTGCAACAGACTGTGAAACTGAATGTAAGAACGTTTCTTTCTTTTTTTTTCCAATGCAGACATGGGTAACTAGCTATAGCTAGCATCCATTTTTCTGGAATATAAAAATTTTAGAATAAATCCATCAACATGAAAAAAAGATTCAAGTTGTCTTCCTCCTTCCAAACAAAATACGAAACTGATGATCCAGAAAATCTTTCCTCTTGTACATTGTAGGAATGCAATGATAGTTATATTAAAATCACATGCTCGACTCACTTGGTATCCTGTCTGACAACATTCCACAGAAGATGCCTAGTGAGCAGCATAGGACCAGGGTGAATTTCCATTATACTTTCCCATAATAGGCCCTACCATCTCCCCAAATTTCCAGACCTCAGGGACTTCCTCAACAAGGGGAACTTTCAGGTATCTTCATATTTAACAGCCTTTCATGGACCCTTCTCTCATGAACTCATCTGAACAGGTTTTTTAATCTATGTAAGTCTTTAGCATTCAAAACATCCTCCTGATGTGCCAATGAGTTCTAATGAGGTGTTAAAAACATGCTAGGGAGATATGTGATTTTTTTTGCAGCCAGATACAATTACAGAGGCTTATTTTTCAGTAAATGCAGAGGGGTCAAAACATTTTTCCTTGTAACTTTCCCAGATATTTCATAAAACTTATGTTAGCATTCTAAGGTAGCCAACATGCTAATAGGGATAGGTGGAGGAACCCTAATAAACTAATCTGTGAAAACGAAGTGCACTAAATCAACACTCTTGAGACCATTCCAGAATGATGAGATTGTTGTCCCTGTTTTGAAACCCACCAAGGTGACTCAAGGAAAGAAACTGTCTCTGCAAACACTTTGCAAGATAAAGGTGATTATTACCTAAAGAGGTGTTAAGATTTATTCTGGGACAGGGAAGAAAAATAATTTGGGTATTGTGTGGAGTGGCTGGAAGAAAATGAGCATATTATGAGTGATCCAGACCAAGGGGCCTCACAACTGCAGCTGCTATGGAGGTCATATGCAAGGTTGAAAGAGATAAGGAAGTTGGGGTTTTGAGAAACTGCCTATGTTGCAAAGGGGTAAGGAGGTTGGAATGTAAAAAACAAGATAACAAGATGTAGAAACAGAATGTAGGTATGGCAGAGCAAGGCGCGTGAACAAGCAGCTTTAACCTATTAGCAACCAAAACGTAACGTGTGCGCTTTGTGCTGGTGTATAAATTGCTGTGTATCCTTTAATAAAGTGGCATTAACTTGATCACCTTGATCATGTATGTTGTGTCCGTGACTTCCACGTCAGGTATAAAATTTATTATCGGATGTTTTAAGCAGAAGGAGGAAAGACAAGAGGAAAGAATCAAGGTGGATTTGGTAGGATTTGGTGGCTGAAAAATCAGACATGAACCAGCAATGTGTGTTCACAGTCTGCAAAGCCAACCATATCCTGGTCTGCATCAAGAGAAGTGTGGT
The DNA here is from genome assembly GCF_018691265.1 of Tyto alba. Lineage (NCBI taxonomy): Eukaryota > Metazoa > Chordata > Aves > Strigiformes > Tytonidae > Tyto > Tyto alba. Next base: position 60,242,894 of record NW_024881282.1, read on the forward strand.
GAGCAGGTCAAGGGAGGTGATTCACCTCCTCTGCTCTGGTGAGACCTCACCTGGAGTACTGTGTTCAGCTCTGGGGCCTCCAGCACAAGAAAGACATGGACCTGCTCGAGTATGTCTAGATGACGGTCATGAAAATGATAAGAGGCCTGGAAAACCTGCCCAGTGAAGAAGGGCTGAGATAGTTGGGGTTGTTTAGCCTGGAGAAGAGAGGCTTCCAGGAGTCCTTATTGCTGCTTTTCAGTATATAAAGGGGGCTTATAAGAAAGATGGAGATAAACTTTTTTATCAAGGCCTGTAGTGATAGGACAAGGGCTAATGGTTTTAAAGTAAAAGAGGGTAGATTTAGATTAGATATAAGGAAGAAATTCTTTACAATGAGGGTGATGAGGCATTGGAACAGGTTGTCCAGATAAGTTTTGGATTCCCTGTTATTGGAAGTGTTCTAGATCAGGCTGGATGGGGCTTTAGGCAACCTAATCTAATGAAAAATGTCCCTGCCCATGGCAGAGGAGTTGAACCAGGTGATCTTTAAAGGTCCCTTCTGACTCAAACCATTCTATGATTCTAAATAAGGAAAACATAAGGAAAAAAGGAGCCACTCACATGTAAGCCAGTGGCCAGTCAGTACATTTGTCTGGTCAAGTGTTGTATCTGATCATCACAGTCTCTCCTATCTCATTAAACTCTAGTTCTATCTATTTTCTCTGTAAGTGTGCTTTCCAGTTTGTGCGTGTTTGTGCATGATATGATAGAGAACATCCAACTGAACTGCAACCTCTGTTGGATTGCAGATTTCTCATTGCCAATTACTTAAAAGGGACTGAAGGTCTGGGGAGCCCATAGCTCTGGGTGACTAACTCTAGGAAACTAGGGCCTGGGGCACAGTTCTAAGTGGAACAATTGAATGCCTAAAACACATGTGCTGTGTGTGAGTTTGGACGTGAGCAACAGCAAACTGCAAACCTGATGAGTTGGACAGAGGGAACAAGATCAAGCTATCCGTGCTGCTCATGTTGGTGTGCTTATGCTGGTGCTGGTAATGAAACTGGGGTTTGTCTGCATTGATCTGTGTGGCCAGACAATCGTGTGTACTGCATGGTGTGTGCATCTGCCTATTCATGATGTGTGCTTAGCTTTACCACTGGCTGGACTCCTGGGACACAGAACCACAGCAATCTCACATTTACCATACCAAGACAGGAGGTCCCCCCTCAGTCTTACAGTGCACCAAAGCTGGCTCTATCAGGCTACAGAAAGAATTTCCTTGCACCCTGAAGTTCATAGGATCCAGTATCTCTAACATAATTTCTAAGGTTACCCTATCAATAAAAGTATGTATCATAAGTAATAATATCTGAAGTGATGATTGGTTTAATCTCACAGTCATTGCACATGTAAACAAGAGTGCTTTACTAGTTTAAAAAATAGCTTCTGGTTTAAAAACATTTCAATACAAAACTTTGCTTAACTATTTTCACGTTTTCTTTACCCTTTACAGGCACAAAATAAACTCTCACTGCATCACCACCACAGGCAATAAGAATTGATCAGGGATAGGCTTATTGGTTCTGATCTATGCTGACAAACATTTTGACTACTTTTCTCTAAGACTTCAAACACACTACACCATGGAAATCATTTGCTTTTTGCCCACAGATAAGAGAAATACCTGCTACTAAAGCGAACAGTGTTTGCTTCTACCTCTGTGATCCTAATTAGCCATTCAAACTGACAATACTAACCAGGGTCCAAATCTTATTGTGTCCCGAGGAAGACATTTTGGACAGCCACACCTTAATTAGTCATGCAACGTTTGATGAGAGAACATTCAAAAAAAAAAAAAAAAGTAACTGCTTTCGTTTTACCTTTTGATATTATTGTGCTCTTTCATTTAAAACTATAATTAATTACATCAGTTTGAGGTTGGTATCCTCTTACAAAAAGACAGTTTAGTTATAGTTTGTCTGACTACTAGCTCTTACTTATGGCTGATGCCTGCGGTCTTGACATTCTCTCCTAAGCACATGTCAAATTTTAACCCAGTTACAGTCAGTCTAAGCTCTACATCTATCCCCATCCCTGATATTGTCTTAGCTTCCGTCAGAAACTCAATGGAAAAAACAGATGCAGGGACTTGAGCTGTATTTAGAGCACCTGTTTTTTAAATTCTTGAGTCATATAGGTCTCCATTAATCCTTGTTCCTCAAACTAACAAGTCAGTCATGCTACAGCAGCAATAATTCCTTTGTTTTGTCAAGGTGCTAATGATAGAACTTGTAATATGTAAGCCCACGTTTGTTCAAAATTTTCTACTTGTGTAGTCTCCTGTATAGAATCTAATTTTTAATTCCATACTAAAATACCAGATAGGTAAGTGACAAGGAAATCTCAATTCTCTTTGCAGCTTCAGGTTCTTCCTGCTCCATGCTAGTCAGGCCAGTAAATGTAACTTATTCAATGTAATTTCATACTATTCATGCATTTAACTGCATCATTACCTCAATGCCTTTCCTTGATTAAAATTTTACATTCATCTCAACTGCAAAAAGCCACAATTTCTGCTTCTGAGAGCACCCCAAGAAGGACTTGGGGGTACTGGTGGATGAAAAGCTGGACATAAGCCAACAATATGCACTCACAGCCCAGAAAGTCAACTGTATCCTGAGCTGCATTAAAAGAATCATGGCCAGCAGGTCAAAGGGAGATGATTCTCCCCCTCTACTCTGCTCTGGTGAGACCTCACCTGGAGTACTGCATTCAGCTCTGGAGTCCTCAGTATAGGAAAGACATGGATGGACCTCCTCGAGCAGGTCCAGAGGAGGGCCACAAAAATGCTCAGAGGACTGGAACAGCTCTCCTATGAAGAAACGTTGAGAGAGTTGGGGTTGTTTAGCCTGGAGAAGAGAAGGCTCCAGGGTGGCCTTATTGTGGCCTTTCAATACTTAAAGGGGGCTTATAAGAAAGATGGGGACAGACTTTTCAGTAAGACCTGTTGTGATAGGACAAGGACTAATGGTTTTAAACCAAAAAAAAAGGTAGATTTAGACTAGATATAAGGAAGAAATTTTTTACTGTGAGGCTGGTAAAACACTTGTGTTCAAGGTTGCCTAGAGAGGTAGTAGAAGTCCCATACCTGGAAACATTCAACGTCAGGTTGGACAGGCCTCTGAGCAACCTGATCTAACCAACGGTGTCCCTCATTGCAGCGGAGTTGGACTAGATGACCTTTAAAGGTCCCTTCCAACCCAAACTACTATTCTATGATTCTATGATTTTTTTTTTTTTTTTTAATACTCTGAAAGTTTGAGACTTCAATATTAGAGCCAAAATCTATAAAAAGAACTGACTAAATGATTCACATTACTCTTGGAAATATCAAAGCTCTTAAAGATTTTTCATAGTTCTTAACAATTTATTTAAACACAGAAAGGCAAAATATTTAGTAATTTCTAATATTTTATTCTATTTACTTCACTTTTATAGTGATTTCATACTTCAATTGATTTGGACATACTGGCAAAAAAATCCTCTTCTGCAGTTAAGATGGTCAAATTTCACTTCTAAAATATTTTCCCATTAAAGCAGTCATTTTAATGTGAACTTTATATATAAATTTTAATAGTATATAGTGCAATGAATGCCCAAGTTTCTAACCCAGCCTACAATACTGTAAAATCAATTGTTCTCTCAATGACTGCTCATATCCACTCAGAATGAGTTACTGCTTTATAAAGTACATGGATATTTTTCCCTTGTGCTCAACACAATATACTGAATCTAGCTAGAAAAAGGAGAGAAGGAGTCATATTTTCTACTGCTTATTCAAATTCCATATCCTAGAAATCTCATTTTCGTAATTGTCTCAAGATGTTTTACCAAATTCTCCCAATTTTTATGAGCTACTAGTTAGCTCATACACCTTTGCTTTCTTCCTTTTATTTAAAAACAAAGGATTCCCAGGAATTTCATAGTAGAATGAGTAATTCATAAAATCTAGTCTACTTATTGTAAATAAAAAATTATAGATGCATATGTCCTGTAGCATACATTATTGTTACTTAAAATAACCAGCAACTAGTACAAATGGCAGAAATTACAACAGATTCCCACATTAAAAACAACAGAATCAACAAAAATCAGCATTTAGATTACTGTTATATTGTTAATTCATACAAAGATATGTTTGCAATTTTCTAATCTTGCAGTCATTGACTTTAGATACTAGAATAAAATTTAGCACACACTTAGGCATGTAAGTGGCTATAAACTCAGACCCAGAGTGCTGTAGTGGTTGCATTATTTGCTCTATCAACTGTTCAGAGTAGAAATCAAGCACCACTATATTCAATATGAGATATTAAAGTGTTCAAAAATTCTAAGTTCATAAATCCAAATGCAGTGTTACCAATGGAAAACCTTACTAAATAAAATTCTCATTCCTGAAAATCAGGAAACGGTCTATTTCACACATACCAAAAAACCCTTATTTACTTCAGATAAAAGCTTCTTATGGACTGTATACAACTTAGAAAAACATAATGGGTAACATGCAATTATTTATTCCACTTGTATTGCTAGATTCAACATTAACACTGAAAAAATAGTAGCTCTTATATTTACAGTCAGTTAAGCTACCATAAACACAGATTTTTTTCCTAGATATCAGCATGACATATAGCATGACAAAATTTCTGTGTAAGCAAAGGACAAAAAGTAGGAAAAAAGAAAATGGCCATATTAGAAATTAATTAACTGTAATTAGAGAATGGAGATTTTTTTTTCCAGATTAGAGAGTTTGAAAAGGTTAGTAACATGGGTAACAAGAATAATTATAACATTAACTTACTTAATTATTAGTCTAAAACAGAATGCTCAAAAAAATCCTTAGCTTCTATAGCACCTAATAGGATGCTACAAAAATTGAACTATCTTTTGGAAATTATTTCACTGAAATTTAACTCCAGAAAGGTATGAATTACGTGGTGTCAGTTTAGCTATCATTACACAAGCTAAACAACACAGACACATTAAAAAATTAAATCCACAAAAGAACTAATTTCATGAAACTTTTTCAGGCTTAGAATTAAAATTAACTTAAGCCAGAGGTCGATCTTATTTTGGAAAGAGTGAGGTTTAAGTCCAGCAGAGTTTTATAAATTTCCCAAAATATTTTCTCTGTTGTTCTGATATAGTGACATGCAATGACTACATACCACAACAGAGGTTTAGGAGAACAGTACTGCAAAAATCCTAGTGTCTATTATTATCAGGATGACACAGAAAGATGATAATATTTGTTTGTTCTTGGAGACAGGTCTCAATTATCCCTCTGCATCTTTAGCATGTGTTTCATTTATTTATATTCACAAAATGACCACTTTAGTGCAGAATCACTATACAGACACTACTCTTATCATGAAACCAGATTATTACCTTTTGTATAAAAAGGAAAATTATGGGAATTTCCTGCAATCAGAGTTTATCTTTTATTTTAAATCACTGTTAAAGAAAATCATTCAAACCTTTGCTAAGGAATTTATATTAATAAACAGCACATGTATTACACAGCAGATGTGCTGAGAAAACACCCCCATATTTACCACCTAGTATACATTTAATTTATTCTTGCTTTCCTCTGATGATTGGCATTTATGCCATATCAAATGTATTTTTATTAATTCTCTCTATGTATAAGTACACATAGGCTCAGATGCAGCTTCAGTTCAACAAGGGAGATACACAACCATAACATGTTTGCTAAAGGTCTCTTACTTTACAGTTACCAGTATATCTGCACTTGATGCAATTTCTTCCGGAAAAGAAGGCAGGAAGAACAAGCAAATAAAGACAGCATTTATATCTGAGTAATTCTCTTCAATACCAGTGATGCCATTTGTTCCAGAAAATAAGTATAGATACTGTGAAAAGAAAGACAAATTTAATCCCTATAGTGTTTATAATTTTGTGGGTTTTGAATTTCTTAAAGGTAACTTTGCTCTTGTGTTTCCAGAAGCAGCAATCAACACAGTTCAATTACCTTCCTTGTACCAATCATTATTTTTTACACTTCTCCGGAGAACATTTTTATTCATCTACTGACCAAATTAAATAGTTGCAGTTTTTAAACCCTCACTTCTCAAGAAAATCTCTCCCAGTATTCATCATTCTAACTGACTATATGGTAATAGTAAAGTTAATGAATTCACTTAGGAACTCTTAGGGTAACTCAACTTACTACTTTTCTGTTCATCTGTTACTAATGAATTTTACATTCCATTAGACTGCCTATTAACTTTGGCTGTTTTTCTGGAGTTCCTCAGTCTTCCATGGTACTACCTCATTCAAATAATTTGGTATTACATATGAAATTTGTCTCCTCTTCGAGAGCACCATTTCTAACTAGCCCAAACATTAGAAGAAGATATTAATTTATTAAATTTCCATACTAAAAAGGGAACCCTCAACATTAATCCTTCATTTAGTTGATCTCTCCAGTTTTAGAATTACTACCCATCACTATTGTTCTATTCAGTCACTAATCTGCACAGCAATTTATAATACAAAATAAGATGCAGTATGTCGTATAACAGTGTCATGATTAGAGCAATAAATTTTAGAATTGCAAATGATGTATACATCTCTTTTATTGTATAGAACAGCTGAATGAGAAAAAGCATGTGATGAAGGAAATAAATCATGTGTGAAATTCTTGTGAGAAAACAATCTACTTGCTGCCATAATTTATGTTATTACTAAGCAGCCTAGCCAATTACAGAAGCAAAAGGTGACCCTAGTTTACAGTTGTCTCATTTTGATTAAGCAAAAGTATGAGAAAAATCCTTTCTAGGTGCTATTAAATCTCAACTGTAGTAGATATTTTCTATCTTAATTTCATGCAAACTTTTCTTGAGTCACCCATTTTTATTATGGGCTTATATATAGTTAAATTAACCCAAAAAGAAATATTTTAATTCAGTCACTGAAATGGATGTTGCCTCAGTGAAAAAAAAAAAATATCAACCTGTTATTTTGATCTAATTTACTGGAAAATAATCATGGAATATTTTTGATTGGTAGGGACCTGTGGAGATCACCCCACTCATATCATTGTTAGCTTCATAGTTTGATCAGACTGCTCATGGCCTTCCCCAGACAAACTCTGAAAAATTTATGAAATTTCTGTATCACATGTTTTCTTTGAAGTCTTTATTCTCATTTCTAAATTCTTCAGGCTACATTGAACCATCAGTCATAGGACTTTGCTGTATCATACCAGTGCACAACTTGCTTTTTTATATATGTTGTTCTGAAGGAAACAATAGTAGCTACACTAAACTGTTAATCACACTAATTTATTTTTCTGTGCATGGGAAAAAGAGCTTCTTTTTGTTTGAAAGTACCAGAAAATTCAGAATTCAACTTACATTCTTCCAAAGTGTATTGTTAGTTGCCAGTTTTTCTAGAAAGTAAAAAAGAATATAAAAATATGACAGATCAAGCTTTAAAAAAACAGCTTTTGATTTATTTATTTATCTCATCAAGTAGTGAAAGCTAATTATCAATGTGGCTATTTTTATCACAAATTTCACAAAATCTCAGAGAAAGTTTTCTCTCCAAAAAGCCATTTTAGCTAGATTCAGCTCCAGCAGGGGTATTTTTGTTACTGAATTAGGTAACTCTTCTCAGGTAGTAGTAATTAAAACACTAACATCAACATGTTTATGTGCTCCACTTTCACTTCATGAGTGAAGACAAGCCAGTAATATCAAAGAAAGAAATGTTTGTGGGGGGAAAATAAACCAAGCCAAATCTAAGGCATAATTTCCACATTTATAATGCCCAGGATCCAACAGTGTTGGGAATAACTCTTAAGAGACAAGACCTTCTCAAGCATAGTCAGTTTTTAACCATGCATAGGGAAAAAGCAAATAACCTGGATAATATATAGCTTAATCTGGATAATCTGCTGAGGTTCCCCAACTATCTGTTCTGGCTTCCTCACAAGGAAATCTAGGCATTGAAGAGGGCAACAAACACAACCTGCAGTGAGGACACTGTAGGATATATGAGGGACAGACATTTTGCCTTATGAATCCATGCTAAATGATAGCAGTCCATTTTCAGACCCAAGCAGAACTTTGAAGTAGTGTGGACATGTTTTTGCAACACTTCATATCAGATAATATTATCCTATAGTCCTGAGCATTTTGTGCATGGAACAAGCTTGGTGATTATCTTACAAATACTAATAGATTTTCAAAGTAACGTTAAGTTAATGACATAATCTAGTCTAACCTCCTACAAATCACACAACTTCAGTCCCTGAGCTCAACTTACTGTTGAACTAAAGCATATAGTTTTTTAATTAAAAAATTAAATATGGAGAACCTTCTGTTTCAGTGTTATAATGCAGAGACAAAGGGCCACAATAAGAAAAGGGGTTGCAGTTTTAGTTTAACTGATTGATGCATATGTTATGAAGAAAACACTAACACAAATGGCCTCCAAACAATGTCTGCCACTATCTGTGACGAAATTCAGCAAGACCTGTCATTGAATAAATTTTAAAAAATAAGACAGCATATCTTTTGAAGAAAACAAATTGAGCTTTCTATCTAGGAGGGAGATTCAGAAAAAAGATTAACCAAAACTTAATTTAAAAATTTCAACTGTCTTAAAGTATTACCTCACCATATATAAAGAATTGTGTTTTGATTTATATCTAAGACATCACCTAAGACACCACATAAAATGTTGAAAGACATTTTTCCTTTTTTTAATTTAGTGGACAAGCTCATAGAAAACCCTTATTAGACAGCAGTTTTCTTGAGAGACTGACAAACAAAATCAAGGACATCCATTATCAGCAGAAATTCCCTTGCTTATTTCTACCAGGCTTTTTTTGTCTCACTCATTGTACTTTCAAACGCTCTTTTCATCCAGAACAACTTCATTAAACAAAAACTTGGAGGGAGGGAATAAAAAGAAAAAAACTTTTAGACTCTAAGATAATAAAATCAACACAAGTTTACCTCTTTACCCTCACATTAAGAACTCTTTTTTTATATACCTAGAAAGCAAGTGAAAACTGTTTCTGTGCAAAACCCATGTCATTTCAGGATTCTGTCAGTGAGGATGCTTTCTTCTCTTCATTTTTCCTCTACCTGAACTGTTAGTCTTCCTCTTCAGCATTCTACACTCATTTAGCTGTAAATCTAAATTCCCTATGGGTCCATTAAGTATGTTGCTAGGCAAACAGTCCAGTAGCAACTGTAAAACAGGAGGTTTGGATGGGAGCCAGTTTTATAGGTCATTATACTGTAAACCTTCACATCATTAGAGAAGCAGCTAGTCTTTCTAACTGCAACTATTAGGACTGGTATTCTTTTATTTCTCTGAAAAGACTGAGAATCATTCATACTAAACTAAGTTTTCATTAATAGGTATTTCTAAATCAAAGGCATCAATAAGTATAGTATTTTTCCATATGCTATATATGTATATAGTATATGTATATATATATATGTATAATTATCTACTTATTGAATGTTTTAATACTAAATGTTTAGAAATAATATAGTCATAGCCATGTTAAACATGTACAGTTACCATGCAAGGGACTTCTAGCTTACTACCTTCAAGAGCACTTGTATCAGAGGACTTAACCCTTAGTAAGCTGTATGTATTGTGGGTTTTTTTCTTTATTTTAGTGACAATAAAACAAAGCAGACCTATTCACACAAAATTAGCCAGCTACAACATTATCTGATTCAGAAATGTGCCATCTCTTAGACTGAAGTATTGTTTCATTGCTGTAATGTATCATTATCTTGAAACTGAGCACATAAACTCTTCAGAGTAATCCTTATATTAATTCAATCATAGAACACTATCGGAGAATAGCAGACTGCAGAGTCCTGCTGATGTGACCACACTGCATTACCGTGTGAAAGAACTGTTGCTCCAATTAGTGAGTTCAGATATAAATAAATACGGTCCCAGAAACTACAAGATTTCAGTACCATTGTTCCTACAGACTGGAAATGCAGAAGTGAAAGAAAGCAGCATGCAAAATTGAAAAATCAAGGCAGATCCATGAGGAAAATATATGACTTGGACATGTACGTGTTAAGGTTTCTTTAAGTTCCTAGTTTGACATTTCAGCAATTCTTAGGAATGTGAAGCAGAGCAAAGTAGAAACATTTCCTCTGTGAAGTTTATACATTTAGTGGAAGAAGTATGTGTTAAAATAGGTATTATTGGAACTGTATCACCACAAAAGAAAAGTCATTCAGAAAGCAAAACACTCATGATATCAACTAGTTCTTCAAGTTTCTCTGTCCTTTGCTCATGATCAGTAACATTTTAACTTTTATGGCACTAGAAGTGCATTAGTAATCTCTAACCTTTATGTTTCCATGTACAAAAAAAAAGAAAAAATGGTTTTGGATATAAGAAATAGAAATGCATAAACTGAAGGATCACCACTGTCAAAGGCACATAGATTTAAGCAATGACAGTAATGTCAGGGATTTCTAATCACTATCAAGTGCAGGGAAAATAGTGGTAACATTTTTTCCAATTAAACCCTAGATAATCTTCTGTACCCCCTAATTTGTTGGTCCTTGTATGATTTTTTCAGTCTTAACATGATGCTCTGTATATATTTACTTCTCCAGAAGTGCAAAAAAATTTCAAGCAAAGAAACTGATTTTTATAGCATTACTATAATATTGAAAGAAGGTTTAGAATTTGTCTACTTATGCTGTCAACTCTTGAGGAAAAATATCATTAGACAAAGCTATCAGCACTATTTAAAATCTCTGATGCTTATATGTTTGGGCTTGAACAGGCAAGATGGTACCTTATGTATCTGGCTTTACAAACAAAACCTTCTTTGTGTTATTTGGGATTTTTCTGAAGCAAGATTAGCAGAAGTAACTCATGATGTCTCACTGATTCCACTCAAGCAAATTCTTATATCCATCCAATCTATGTACATAAACAAAGATGCCGGAAGGGCTCATTAAAGAACCCCCTTTTACAAAACCCTGAGTACTTAAAGAAGCCTGCTGGTACTAACATCATGTTTTTCATCTGCTCTTAAAAACTTAGCATTATAATTTGCATTCAAAAGACAAATATTAGGTACCAGGTAGTAGTAAACCTGTGTTGATATAAGCCTCAGAACTACTATGAAATTGTTAAACTGAAGGACAAAGCCTGATACCTGACATTTGCTAGCTTTATGGAAAATCTGCTAAGAAATTTTATTTACTTGTGATGAAAAAGCAACATAGCATTTGTCTCTTAATGTACACTTAACAAACACAACCATCAGACTGTTAGTGCTGCATATTTTTTTTTATCTTGTAGACAAATGTCTGGGCCCTGAGAGCACTGAGAGGTGTAACATCTCTGCTTGCCTCCCCTGGGGTTACCCCCCACCCTGCCCACTTCCCAGTAGCCCCATTTCATCTCAGCCTAGGATCATTAGTCCGTGTCCCAGAGATGCTGGGGACAGATGTCCCTAACCCTTTCACATGGATGGACTTTGTACCCTCACTGTAGCCTGTCTTCAGCCCTGCCTCTGGTCCCATCAGCTTTTGCTGGTGACTGGACTCCTGTGACAGCCTGTGGCCCTGGCTCATCACTTGGGGCTGTCTGTGGGGCTGTCAGTAGACCCCAATACCAGATTCTGGCTCTACTCCCATGGTTGCACCCCATGGTGAGGGCACAGGGTCTCCTTGACTTGTCCCCCTCACAGACCTGCTCTGCTCTTGCTACTTTATGACAGTAGATACAGGAACATGCCTGTGTTAATTCATGATTTTACATGAATGACGATGGATTTGCACTTCAGCCTGGCCATGAGGTAGATCTTCCTTACTCACAATAGAAGCTTAGAAAGTTCATATACAAACAGCAAACAGGTGCCTGTCTTGAACTCAACCAGATGCTATTTTCTCTTCATGCATTTAGGCACCAAAATATCTTTTTCAACCTGGTCACCACTTATTTGTTAATTCATGTTTTTTAACTTACTATATGATATTAAACACTCTATTTGGCTGAGTTTTCCTGATAAGTTTTTTAAGTTCCCAGACATACTTTCTTGTTTCATTAATATTCATGTCTCCACTGTTGTTGTATCAAGAAAAAAAAAAAAACAGCCAACCAACCAAACAAAAAATTTCATAAACATGAATTCATTAACAGAATTTAGAAGTTGTAATGAGGCAGTCCATTTTGTCAGAACTTGAATAACATGAGAAATCCATGAAGTATGTCCTCATTTTAAATCATACCAATAACTAAGGAAATAAACAACTCATTTCTGTAGTTACACAGTCTACTTTTTTGTGTACACACTTAATATGCATAGACAAAATCCATATCATGAATTTTCTGCAAGTGATTTTCTGCTGTCAGTGCATCACAGAGGTGCCTAAAGTATTTCTAAATGGGCTAGTTCGGTTGCTGAGATAGCATAGTCATGTTAGCACAGACACTGCATAATGCATTCAGACCATTAGTTGTAATACATTTTGAAGATCGTGGTATAATTAGAAATTATTTTTTATAAGATCTATGAACCTAAAGAATCTCAGCTGCTTCAAAAAGGCATTCTCAGTTTGGAACACAACAGGACAGGGAGGAATACAATTTGGGCTTGTGTAAAGAGATAACCATATCTTCTCTAGACAAAAAGGATAATAAGTAAGACATACTTTAATAAAGCATAATAGATGAGAACCTTTGCATGTTGCAACAGTAAATGGAGTACACTGATACCATTTAGGGTATGCTGCCGACATCAATAAAATTTAGAGGAAAAACAGCTTTCTAACAACAGTCAAACACACTATCCTAATCAATATCAGAAGTAATGAATTTACCATGCACCTCATATTTCTAAAATGGTCTTTAAGAGAGTTTAGAATTATACACTTTACATCGAACCACAACATAGTATTTTCAAAAAAAATTTAGATAATAGATGGGAAGACTGAAGATCATTAGACAAAAACAATGCACTCACAAAGTTCAAACCAAACACAATGGTTTATACTACACAATTACATCAACAACCCTGTCATTTTAAAAAATTCTATGAAGATGCTACAAAGAAATTGAATGGAAATTTAAAGAAAAGCAATTCTATATCACACACACTGCTGTTGGAAGTTAAGAACTACATCAACATTGTGCTTCATGTTCTAAAGAATAGAAGTCTCTCTTCCTTAATTGCATTTTTAGGTATTTCCCCTATCAATAGCAATCAAATCTAGACAAAACACAAATTTGTTTACTGCGTCTGCCCACCAAAAAAGTAAACTTCACTACATACACACTACTCATTGACGATTAAACAGTTACATTTTATCTCGCTCCTCTTCATAACAGGACAAATTTAAATCTTCATCTCACAAATGTTGGCCATCTGGTAATTTGAGGGGATAAGCCCATCACTAAGTGCTTTTACTTATAGATGCAGGTCTGAAAACCACAGAGATTAAGCTGAGTTAAAAGTTGGAGACTTGTAGCCATGTTTTATAAATTTCAAATCTCACCATAAATGAGATTTTTTATAAATTATGTTTGTTACATGAAATTATAAAGTTGGCATGCCAGACAGTAGTTATTTTTAATCTGTGGTTGTTTTCATTTTGGGATATATTTGGTGTTTTGTTTTATTTTTTAAAAGACAATTTTTATGTTTATCAATATCCATATTTAGCAAAATGAAATCATAGCAAACATATTTATTTGTAAAGCCTTGAGGTCATCCTGGCTTTGCCAGCTGCAAGTGAAACTTAATCCAAGCAAAAACTGAAGTGCTTTTAAATGTAAAATATGCTTGCTTTCACATGAGCAAGCAGCCTGCAGGTAAAAAATGACTGCCATGGACTCAAAAGATAATGGTGGGATTTCAAACTCTCTTTTCAGAATATTTGTAACTAAATTTGTTGATCAGAAGCCCACTGAATATCATAATGAACCATATTATAATATGCAATGGGCACAGATGTGTGATCTGACAACAGGATGCCATTTTCCTGCTTTTTTTTTTTTTTTAATTAAAAAATGTAGCCATTTCCTCTCACAGCTGATGTTATGTTGGATAATTTATATTTTGTGAAATGCAGAAAAATGCAGGGACACACACACAGAAGAATAACAATATCACATTGCCTAAAGAATGTTTTTGGCCTGAAAACATTAAGATATTTTACAAGATATGCCACCATCACTGTGGGCATTGCTGGCTTGGAATGAGCATTTCTGAAATTGAAAGCTGTTACCATGTAGGATTTAGCCTGCATAAAATTAGACTGAGTGGTACCATCAGTGAGAAGAAAGCATAGATAAAAGCCTACAAAATTTCTAACTTAATTGAGAATATCCAAAAGCACCTCATCTTTCTAGCAAACCGATGGAGGCAGAGGTGTAGCAGTGAGAATATACAGCCATTAGATATTGACAGGCTTTCCTTGTTTTCTGTGCTCAAGACCTGAATGTAGTATGATATTGCATTTCCCTTTTTAGTGTATACATTAGGCTTCTCAGATTTGGACAATCTGAGGGCTTCGGTTTTTTTCTTGAGCTCCAACAAGAAGATACTCTAGAGTTTTCTTAGGCATTTATTACTCTTATCTGAACTTAAGACTTCTTCATTAGTTAATTTACATTTTAACACCTAAATAGTTGTTTGAATAAAGGAGCCTTTTATATTTAGGGTGTCATATTATTTTTATTCATTAAGAATGGGACAGCCACCAGGAACTAGCAGATATGGTTGCAAATCAGAAATGTTCCAAGAATTAATTCATCATAGAATCATAGACCACCAGGTTGGAAGGGACCTCAAGGATCATCTGGTCCAACATTTCTGTCAAAAGCATGGTCTAGACAAGATGGCCCAGCACCTTGTCCATCTGAATCTCAAAAGTGACCAATGCTGGGGAATCCACCACTTCTCTGGGGAGATTCTTCCAGTGGCTGATTGTTCTCATTGTGAAAAATTTTCCTCTTATGTCCAATCAGAATCTCCTCAAGACTAACTTGTAACCATTACCCCTTGTCTTTTCCATGTGATTCCTTGTAAAAAGGGAGTCTACATCTTCTTTGTAGCCACCACTGAAATACCAGAACATGGTGATCAATTGCATAAGTCCCATTAAATGCAATTGCTAGAATTATTTCACCCGTAGTTCTTAGTCTTCTGTTATTGAGCAGATGTTAACAAATTCAAGAAAACCTAATCACTGACTGAATGAGTAGTATTTAACAATTACTAAATCCAAGAACCTAAAAAGTTCCTTTAAAACTATAATCAAGATAAAGAATTAAAACACACATTCAAAGTAGTCCATAAGTACACTGCTAAAAATATTTAACAATGTTTTTGAATTAATTGTTTGAAATATATGCCATCATTTATGGATACTTATTTGTTCCACCTAGTCAAGCCTAATGCTGGGAAACAGATCACTAAATAATAATTCACCCAGGTAGAACACACTACATGGATGAGTATGTGTTTCACTACACTAAATTCAGGGTTAGTTACATATGACTGAAGCATGAATTGCACAAAAGATTAATTAAATTCTTTTCACCATTGGTGAGAAGGAGGATAGCACATAATTTTATTCAGGATCCTCTCTATGCACTTATACTATTCAAGCAGAATATTTAATTCTTGCGTGGTTAAGAAAGTCCGAGACACAGAAATTAAGCAGCTAGACAGAAACAGTAAGATATCAAAGGTACACTCACATTAAATCACAGTCTTCTATAGGTCTTTATATTCTATACAATACATAATAAGAAAAATCTCTCTACTAGGTCAACATTTTAACTGACTTCAGTGGCATAGCATTTCATCCTGAAAAATTAGTATTAGAGGAATACACAGTTCCCTGGTTAAGTAGCCTAAGTTCTACTCACAGATCAATTTCCCCTTGGCTACCATTCCCTGTTAGTCATGCTTCATATCTAAGCCATCAGTAAAAATGTCAGAAACATTTCACTTACTCTGCCAAAATAATTCAAAACTGGATCTCTCTTCCCCAACCTGTCCAATTCTTCACACTCTCCAGCCACACTCTTTCCAGCCCAAACAGGCCTCAGCCTCCAAATCCAGACAAACCACACCAAACCGATTTGCATTTGTATTTAAAAAGCTGATTTCACACAAACCTTAGATCATATGAAAAATGAACCGTATAACCTTTTGGTAGTAGGTATTGGCAGCAAAGTAAGAAAGTTTAATCTGCCTGACATATGCGTACTATGACTTTACCAGAAACCAATTTTCAAGCAAGACTTCAAAAAGCTGTTGCTACGTAGGCATGTATAAGGTAAACCTGCTATCAGTTGGATAGTGTAGTCTTATTCTGTTGGCTCACTAAGACTTTTTTCTGTAGTTACACTGAGCAAGAACCCAACTGATTTTCCAGGAATCTGGATATTCAGAAACTTCATATGAAGACAGATATGAGTTCAGATTACAAAGTTCAATTTTTCTCAAAAAGATATTAAACATACTGAGTATTTCTGCATTAGAGACTACAAAAATGATTCTGATCTAAATGTAGGTATAGAAAATGTAAAAGAGGAATATGTCTAGTCAGAGTGAAATTTGTCTGATTTAAGATACCTGAAAATTATCCATGTAGCCATGAACATCATTGTCCTGGCAAATATAAAATAGGGTGGTTTTTTTTTTTTTGTAATTCATTCCAGATACTCTGCCAATAAGGATCCACAGTTGCTATGTTTTCAACAAACTCCCAGTGAATCAGAGTTTGAAACCAAACATTCTCCTAGTTTTTGCAAACCAATCCTTGCATGATAAGGAAAAAGAACTATAAAATTGAAGCTCCATAGCCAGGAAAAGGAAACTCTAGTATTTTGTTTTAATTTTCCAATCTGAAATAAATATAAATATAAATATAAATATAAATATAAATATTATAAATATATACATAAATAATTAACAAATGAGAAAACATAATATATTTTTGGTTTTTAAAACTATTTTATCTCTGATGTTTAAATTTTGTTCTTAAAACTGAAGAAAACCAAAAATATTTTACTATATTCTTGTGAGATACTATGTACTGTGTCAAGTACTGCAATATACCTGCTGACAGAAAGAAGACTTTAGGGGTCACCAGTAAAGAGAAAATTTGCAGTATGTGCTAGCTATAAAAGTGTAATCAAAGAGAATATTCTATACAGTCAGAAATAACTTCTTAACATTTTGCACTCAAGCAAAATATTCTAAGCCTATATTTTCTAACTTTCTAATGGTTCTTGACCAGTGCAGGTCATTTTATGAAACTATGCTAAAGCTACTGTATTAACTCACTTTATTAGAGGTAGGAAAGACCACAATCAGAGTAACAGTTAAGGGTAGCAAATTAAGCATATTTTTATTAGGCTACCTCTTCTTGTATTCCTTTATAGGGCACTATAATATTAAAATAAAATAGGAAACTGAAAGAGTCTCTGAATGAAATTTTCTCATGATACCTCTCTACTCTTGTCATTCAATATTACCTTCCTGTGACTTACAGAATTAGCAGATGTGAGGGTTTTTTAATACTAGCCCATATAAATGATTAGCATAAATGACATTTTCACTCTTTTCTATACAGTGCTCCAATATGATCCTTGTTATTTTATTTGACTAAGACAAATGTTTGGAAAAAACTGAAAACAGCAGCTGAAAATAAAATATTTTTGTATTTGAGATTCAGCATACTTGGTAAAGTTGCCTATTCCACCCCTGCATCAGTAAAGAGCTGTTCTCTTCTTAAAGACTTTTCTTCTTTTAAATGAGACCTTTAGTCTGAAGTAAACTTAAGAACAAAAGACACAAGTGAAGATCCTTAGAATTAACTACTTCCTCCAAATTGTTTCAAGTCCTTTCATGGTTTCTGTCCTGACTCAGTTATCATGCTATTAATGTTAAAATGTATCTCAATTTCCAATGAGAGAATCTTTGAAGCAACTTTTAAAATAAACCAGAATAGTTTTTGCAAACTGTATACTACCAGATTCCCAAGAGCAGAAAACAGTTGTGAAGTAGCTCCGCACGTTAAGAATAAATATAAGATGAACTTGAGTAGTTCTTTCCTGGTGGATAGGAAGATAAAGCTCAACGCTACATCCTGCCATAGATCAAGATTGTTAGCTTTATAATTAAGTAAAATTAGTGAAGTCAGATAGCAAAAGATGAGGAATCTATGATTTCTTTATTGTGTTTCAAATATATCTTGGGAATCACAGTTGTAACTTCTTTTCTAACCTGACTAGACTAACTGGAGGGCAGATGACAAGACATCTATATGAATATCATTAATATTATTTAATCTAGAGAAAGATGACACCTTAAAACATATTGCTTGAACAGTAGCAGGAATTGACTTGTTAGCAAGGGAAAAAGGACAATAATAAATATTCATTTATGATCATCTCCTCTCTGAATTTTTTTCCCACCAACTGCCATTTTTTAGAAGAAGGAGATTCCAAATATCAAAACACTGTGAAGTAAACATGCTAAATACAGTTACGTCATCCTCATGATTAACTTTTTGTTTTTAAAGATTTTCCTGGAAAAAATATTAAAGAAAAATATTAACATAGTTAAAATGGATAAATTGGAGAAAGGTTTATTCAGACAAAACTAGGCAATTTTTCAATAGATGCTTCACATTTGTAGAAGACAGACTTTAAATAAATAAAACAAACAGTTTAAAGTGTTGGCTCCCCTGGGCTACCATACATGTCTGTTCCTTGCACTGAAGAGTACAGTCTTAGAAAGGAACAGCTTTTGTTTAGAACTCAGCAAACAGGATTTCTCCTTCATGACTGGGATAATAAGCATCATCACAATATTAATATCAGTACAAATACTACAGGCTGATCCATCAGCCTTCCAGTATGTCCTGACTTTGGTGGGTTGGGGAAAGAACATGTAGAAAACACGGGTGCTTTGTAGATTAGCTAATATAAAAAAAACAGATAATTGTGGATTCAGAGTTAATATTTCTTTCTACTTACAGCCTTGATAATTCAATATTCATTTTTTTTTATGTATAATAAATTTTTTAGAAGATAAATTATTTAAACTAAATAATGAAACAAGAATCTCATCTTTAATTAAAAAAAATCCATTCCTCCTCATTAAAAAACAAAGAAACAAAAATAAACAACAAAAAAAGACTTTTTGGGAGAAAAAGGCATCCTGTATCCTTCAGGAAGCTGATTTTATGGTTCTCCAAGAGCATTCTTGTGATTTTTGAATAGTTAGGGCATACAGTAATCTCTCAGTCAGCAGAAAGGCACAAAAGGTTTTGATTTATGGCTTGTTATTACTGATTGTATGGACTCTAACAAATAGAAAATTAAATAATAACCTGCATAAACACTTGAACTGTATAGATATTTAATCTCTCTGTGTTAGAGAGCTGCTAAAGACAAAACACAGTCCAGTAATCTAAAGCATCAAAACTTCCTAAAATCCTTTTTAAAAAGGACAATGGACAATTTCTTATCAAACTCTTTTCTTCTTTTTTTAAATCAAATCAGCATCTGTAGAATTTCCAGCTGTTTTGTGTCAGCTATTTGAATTATCATCCAAATTTGCTACCTAAAGATTGATGAAGAAAGTACACCACTTTAAAGATCCAGATATAGACATCATGTTGTCTGAGAGGGAATGGAGAAGGCTACAAAGTCTCTTCCTGCCTTGTGATGTAAAGGAGATGAGAGCTAGAGCAGAAATAGCACGTAGCAACTTCTCCCTCCCTCTGCACACTAGTAACACTGCCATGCAAATACAGCTGTTTCAAGAAATACAAAGTGGACATTTGGAAAGCTAGGAACTCTGCCAGTGTAATGAGGTAATAAAATAATTTTTGTTTTTCCTTATGTACAGTTAGGCAAATTATTTCAGAGAGTGATTAAAAAAAAAAAAAAAAAGCCATGATAGCAACGATGAACCACCTTTTCAAAAGCAAATCTGAAAAAAGCTTATTGTCTTCCTGTCTTTATCTCCAAAGTAATGGTCTCTTCCATCCATTAGGACTTAAATACATCTGTAGCCTCTCATTACGGAAATTCAGGAAAAAGGAACATATGAGTCAGTAAAAAAACTTGATACCATCAAGAAAACAGAACGAAAAAAAAAAAAAAAAAAAAAAAAAACAACTATGGAAAAAAAGTAAACCAATATAAAGATTTCATGTTTACATCTGACCAGAGTTATATTTAGCTATCATCAAAGAAGGCCACTAGTTTGGCTGTCTGGCTAGTAAAGGCAACAAAATACGGCAGGGGGAGAGCAGATCTGAAGCATCACCCTCCCTAAGGAGGGCATGGTGCTGACAGTAATTAAACTAGCTGGCAGTTTATGGGGCACGTGCTTGTGTAGTTGCTTTCCTCTAGTCCTTACACAGCCCATGGAGATTGATGCTGAGCAGGCAGTGAGTTGCCTGGTGGTCGCAGGAACAGAGTGAAGCACCTCTGATGTCCTCTTCTAATCGATGTCCCTACATCATTCAAAGGCATGGGGTAGAAACATCAGACATTTGCAGAGGCTGGGACACAGGCAAGCACAGCTGGCTTGCTGCTGGGGCAACGAGTTCACTTAAAAGAGGCCATCATGACAATGTGTAGGGGAGGGATGACAGAGAACAGCAGCTGTTCTGCTTCAGCAAAATTTTACTATTCATTAGCTGAAGGCAAAATAAAGCATTTTATCTTTGCTCTCAAGGGGGCAAAATTCAATTTTTCCAACACTGCTGAGTAGTGCTAAGATGTGGCGCACCTAAACTAATGAAGACAAGAAAACTGTTGCATTTTTAAGACACACTTTATCTACACTTGGCCAATATCCTATTCAGTGATATTTGTATCACTGTATAATTACAAACCTATAAAATCTCCATTAAATTCACACCAGTAAACATTTATTTGAACTGAGTGAAATAAAGCATTTTGATGTATGCTATTCTCAGCATTTATCATAGATATTAGAAATCTATTCAGTAGACTAGATTACAAAAAAAGTCATAATTCCACAAGAATCAAAGTAACAGGGCGCTTAATTGCCTCAGACCAATAAAGGAAAAATGATGGCAGAATCAATTAAAAATATATTAAACAAATGTATTCTAGATAGCAGCACCCCACCTTCATTTTAGTGCATATTTCCTTGGGTTTTATGAGCTTGCTAGTTTTACATAAGAAACTGTGGGATATAAAGAGATAAACTACAGTCATTGCCTTATGGATTCCAATATTGGCTAGAAGGTAAAACCAGCAAAAAAATCCCCATAAAATATATCATATACTTTTTGGAGGGGATTCAAATTTTTCTTTAGAATTACTTTCCACTTTTTCTCTACGCACAAAAATTTTTATTTTAAAAAAGTCTTTTCTGCATGAGAAGCACCAAAATGGCTGTTTTCTAAAGCAATGAATATTTAAAATATTCCTGGAAAGTCCTGATAAATGACAGGGATCATTTGTGAGTGTTATATCTTTCTCAGTTTCTTCTGATATAGAGACCTTGGAATCTTATCTTTTAATCATTGTATGCCAAAAAAAGGCCTTATGACGAGCATAATGATCCACCCAGACTGCCGCTACCTGTGAATTAGTAATAACAAGGAGGAGTGGAGGACTTACTTAGGAAATCTGTCTGAGTCTTTTTGTGATTGGGGCACAGAAAACCTTTCGGTTTGTACTTTTCTTGAACAGATGCAGACAGATGTTCTAATTTCCCAGAGGATGTCGAGTCCACAGACTCATCTTCATTGTATCAGTCACAAGCTAAAAAATTTCAAAGTTCTAGCAGATGTTTCTCTGATATGCTCACTCCATTAAAAAATTCAAGACATACAAGATGGAACATTAAGAGTTTGTGCAAAGGGAATACCTGGAATCAAAAGGTTCCTCGCATACATCTTCATGGTATCAACAACAGATAACAACTGCTAGCTTCTAAACTCTCACTTACATTAAAATTGAGGAATTTTTTTAAGCCAAATAGTATGATATTTAAAAATCAGAGCAAAAATCATATGTGAGAATATTATGTGTAAATGTATAAACATACATAATTATTTACAGAAATACACTTACATTCAATCAATAAAGGACCTGTAACTATTTGGTAACAGTTTATCTGCAAATTCATGATATAGTAGCTCAGATCAAACATTGACCACTGAATACTCAACCTTCACAAGGTTCCCAAAATATTCCCAAATAATTTAATTATGCTATTATATTGAATATATGTAGGGAAAATAATCAATTAAACAATTGATATATCTCACAAGCAGGAAAAGAGGCCATGTTTGAGAATGACACAAGTATTTCTGAACTATTCATGCAGACATCATTGGAATTTAAAGAAGAAAATACAAACATGAAAACAAAAAAAGCATGAATGAGCCCCAAAAGTGCAGGGAATCAAACTCATCTATCTTTTTAAGATCTTAGATTTAAGCTAAAGGCAGTCAATGCCAGACTTTCCAGATTTCTGGAGAAAAAATATGACCACCTCCATTGTAGTCTGCTCCCTTCCTTCTCTCCCTTCTCTTGCAAAAAAACCCAAAACAAACCAAACCAAACCAAACCAAAAAAACCTTACCCAAGAAGTCCAAATATATTTTAGTAGCAAATCTTTCTAAATGATAAGGTTATGTCTGCAATCAGTGTATGTTATACTGCAGAGGTTTCCAGCAACCTATGTAAAAAGTTTTGGCTGGTGTAGTGGCATGACAGCTACAGGCTCAGCTACCAGCTACAACTTCCTACTTCATGAACAGATACATTGGGTGTCAATCTCAAAGACTACTGTCCTCGGACAATGTTTGTCCTCGGGCAATACTGCTGTACTGCTGCTGCCTATTTTATAGGGCAACAACAGTATCACAGCTAAACATCGAGGAATGCAATTGCAAGACAGAAAGGGGCAGACATTATATAGTATGTAACGGTCCAAAGCATTATGATATGTAATGAAGAATATGGTCTCCTTGCCCTTTACTATATACATACTGACTCACAGAACTTCAGGCTACCTCCTGCTTCTTAGTGGTAGGAGAAGGAAGGAACTCCTTTTTTCAAGTGTAAAAATATTTTTCCTTCTTCTTTTAAAGAAATAATTTTTAATTAAATTAACATACTTTTAATTTACAAAATTAACCTCAAATTTCAACAAGAAGCAGTAGCATTAGATTTGGATGACACCTTCAATAAAAACATACATAATTCATGCTGTAGCTGAAAAAATAACTGATATAAAATATATGCATTGTACATATATAAATCAGTTTTCCAAGTGTGAATATTGCAACAAGATGTTTTATCACTGATTGCTATTCTAATAATGTACCAAATGACAGCTTTGAAATTAAACATTAACAAGAATACAATTAAAATTACACCCCCACTCATAAAATAAAAAAAAAAAAAGTGATAAATAAATGAAAAGAAGTATTCCTGCTGCCTTTGTCCAGTTCTTTTTTCCCATATGGTATCTTATTTGTCATACGGAGGCTGCAAAAATACCTTTTTAGAGAATAAATTAGAAAAATGAAGCATAAACAATAAAGCCTGCTCAGCAGTCATGTTTTCTAGGGCTCCATAGGGTAGCTGCAGGAATTTTCCATGCTGTGAGTGTTAATGAGACCCTCCATAGGCACCATTAATATATAAAAGCAATCACCTATAACTCACCTTTTCAAATCTGTACTTCTTGAATTTAGTAACTGGAAGCAAAACAGGAAGCATCCTGCAAATACCACCCTCATTTACCGATATACAATCATTAGCCAAAAAGGGGCTGACAACAGAAAAGTTACCACAATATATAAATGCTTCAATAATCAAGTACAGAGTCCAGAAGCACTTAGAGAACACGTACAGTTTTGAAGACTACAAAACTGTCCCTAAACATATGGTTTTCCTGATGGAAGAAAACATACTTACAGGAATTACTAATTAGCTAACACTGTCTGGATTCAAGACACTTAGGTACTTAGAATGGGTATCTGACCAAACGCTATAATGACAGTAATCTGGCAGGAAGAAAACTTGTACAAATTTTATACAGTTTATTTCCAAGTTGCATTTTATCTTTTATAACATTTATTTAACTGAAAGGGGGGAAAATGCAAATTTTCCACATGGATGCCATGACAGTTCTGGCTGACAGTTCTGGCTAACATTTGCCAACATGAGGCAGTTGTCACTAACCAGTACCTCACATGAGCAAGTTTCCAAACCAGTGCTGGACTTCAGCCAAAGACAGCTCCATCAACCTGTGAAGGACCTGAAGCTTTTGGTAGGAAGTCCCTCACTCTATTCCATTTTTGAACTACCAACGCCCTGGGCAAAGACATGTGTGGGGTCTGTCAGTCCCTAATATTTAACAGATTTTAAAGTGAAAGTATATTAGCTCATTCTGCCAAAAATGCACAGGTTAGGATATTACTTGTTATATTTAGTGACAGAAATATGAAACAATAACATGCATGATAGCTACCTTGCACTCTGGTCTGGGTTCAAAGTGATTTCTCTCTTCTAGTTACAGGCATGTTTCTACATAATTTGAACAGATACTCAGAAATTAGATGCATTTTTTTTTTAAACAAGACTCACCTATTCCACAAAATTAACACTGACTTGTGGTAAAAGCTTGCCTTAGGCCACCCCTTCTCAGCTGCACTTGTTTCTAATGGTGTAAGTTAACCCTTGGGTTTCCCACAGTTCTCATTACCTATAACTGATTCAGGCAGGACATCCTGTATCAATGAAGTATTTTTTGGTACAGTACTATCCATTGCCAAGTAGAAATACTGTTTTGAATACTGCTACCTGCTGGATGAGCCCAAGAATGTAATCTGGGCTGCAGTTCTAAACTGAATATACCAAATACATACCGAAGATATCCCTCAAAGCCAGCTTTGCTAGAGGTTAGTTCTGTCCCTTCCCTACCCTTTTTCTGTCTTTAATGCCCATCAGGCCCATCACTGAGTAATTTCAGCATGCTAACTTATCAAAGGCACTTTTATTTTGGTGGCCAAGTTGGCTTCCTGATGCCTTAGTGTGCTGCAAGAGCTCTGTCAGCATCTGATGTGAACTGAAGCATTTGAAAGAGAGTAGTAAGTGAATAGGGTGAAGGAAGACAGCAGCCAGCAGTTAAAGGGGCTTGGCTGCTACCACACTTATTTACACAGTGAAAGGCATTTCCTGAGTGTACTTCACTTTCATAGAAGTGAAAAATCACTGTGGCTGTACATGAGATTTTCATCCTTAAATTTAAATAAAATATGACTTCATAAATGAGTGGATTGAGAGCAGCCCTGCAAAGGAGGACTTGGAGGTGTTAGCTGACGAGCTCAACATGACATGGCAACATGCACTTGCAGCCCAGAATGCTAAACCTATCCTGGGCTGCATCAAAAAAAGTGTGACCAGCAGGTTGAAGGAAATGATTCTCCCCCTCTACTCTGTCTTGTGAGACTCCGCCTGCAATACTGTGTTCAGTTCTGGGGCCTCCAACATAATGACACAGAACTGTTTGAGAGAGTCCAGAGAAGGACCATGAAGATTATCAAGGGGTCTGGAGAACCTCTCCTGTGAGAACAGGCTGAGAGAGGTGGGGTTGTTCAGCCTAGAGAAGAGAAGGCTCCAGGGGGACCTTATAGCAGCCTTCCAGTACTTAAAGGGGGCTACAGGAAAGGTGGGGAGGGACTCATGTAGTGATAGGACAAGGAGCAGTGGCTTTAAACAGAAGGAGGGTAGATTTATATTAGATGTAAGGAAGAAGTTCTTCCACAGTAAGGGTGGTGAGGCACTGGCACAGGTTGCCCAGAGAAGCTGTGGCTGCCCCCTCCCTGGAAGTGCTCAAGGCCAGGGTGGATGGGGCTTTGAGCAACCTGGTCTGGTGGAAGGTGTCCCTGCCCATGGCAGGGGGCCTGGAATTAAATGATCTTTAAGGTCCCTTCCAATCCAAACCATTCTATGGAATATTCATTATGCAAACACATAACTGAAAATAGGAAATGTACCTCATCAATAGCTCTTCATAGAATCAAAACATATTGATGGACAAACTTGAGAATGGTAATTTATTTGAGATAAATGATCTCTAAATGTGACTTGCTAGAATGGGGGGGCACCATGAAAGCAGCCATTTTTATCGAAGACTAAAATTTCTTTTACTTCCAGTTTTAGACTGGAATATCACCAGCAAGGAGTCACATACTGATATTTGGTAGTTTCAGTGAGTGGTTCATATAACTGAAATATCATTTCCTCTCATCTGGATTCCATCAAATAACTTAGAAAAATTAAATTCCATCACTGTTCATGTTCCCAAACATCAGTAGCTGAACTGCAGTTTTCAAAGGCAGAAGGCTTTATACACTATCCCAATGGCATGTGAAATGACTGTGTCAATTACTATTGTAATCTACATCATCTACTATATCTCTCTCGCTTTTTTTTTTTTCTCTCTCTCCCTCTCTAATTTTAATGAAAAAGTGAAATACTGCTAGTGCCTGCCAGACAGGAAATTAGCTCAACATTAAGGACAAGTAAAATTGCACTAACACTCACTAAAAAGAGCATAGCTATTTTCTGAGTTTTTCTTATTGCTTTTCTACTCTGCTGCATAGATATTTGACTAAACCAATAAATAAGCAAAGTTCAAAATGGCCCGATTCAGAGCACAGCAAAGTCAAGAGAAAATGTCTCAACACACTTAAATTTAGACATGTCTGCCACAAACTCCCATTTTAAAGCAACTTTGAATTACTGTCAACATCAGTGGTACAACTCTTATTACCATGAGAAGTTTATTGCCACAGGATGTTTTACAGACCAAAAGTCTGAAGAGGTACAAAAGAGGTCACCAGAATGAATGGAGGGTGGATATTAAATTAGAGCAGAAGTATTAAACAAAACAATACAAATACAACATTTGGCTTAGACAGTCCTGAAATCCTATCTGTTGGAAGTGGGATTCACCAGGGAAAGAAACATATGATTCTTCTTCCATATATTATAGTTGAGGCAGATTTATGGGAGTTTGTTTTGGTTTTAAATACTGTTTACATCTTCATTCTGTCAAGAAAATTCCATATTTCTTAAAATGCACTTACTGCAGGGAAAAAATAAGAGTAACTGATATTGACAAATATAAACATGAACCCCATAAAATGCAACATTTGTGATGCTTTCTTTTTTAGTTATGTTGGTTTTTCATTGACTGTTAGTGATATGGCACAAATAAATGGGGCATTCTGCTAGTAGTAGACTTTTTTCCCCTTGTAACAGATTCAGTAAATAATGTTCCACATATTGTGACATCAAAAGTGCTGATGCTCTTCATCTGTTCTAACACTGTTTCAAAGAATTATATTCAAACATCAAAGGTTGTTTTTCTCAACCCAGATTTTGCACAGATATAAACTGCTATGGTAGATTAACCTCAACATGTCAAGTTATATACATGAATCATTAGGTTTTATATAGTGGACATTTCTAAATATCAGCTTTCAGTGAGGTCTGTGCTGATAATTTTTTTCCCTGTAATTACCCACTGAATTTATTTGAACTCATTTGTTGCTAATTTGTCAAAATGAAGAATGACACTAGAGTCAGCAACTTTATGCTAAATTGTACATCCATTTAATGCCTACAAACGCTGACCATGGAACTCTATTTCTTGTGTTCCAAGAAACCATATTGGGATGAATTTCTCAGTACTTCAGTCTTAAAAGGATCATCAGTAGCAATATATACTTAATCTCCCACCATTCACAGGTAAATAATATAAAGTTTATAGATCAGAAATTACTTATCACTTAAATTATGGCTTCTGTGATGGGCATGACCTACTTTATTGTGTGTTATCAATTGCCTATTTTGTCTCTTCGAGTGAGTCAGGTAAAACCATCTGGAGTCAGGAGAAAATTAAAATTGAACCTTTGTAGTGACCAACTGAGTGCCAAGCGACAGAAGGTCCCAAAGGCAGCAAGGGATGGCAGAGCTGGGAGTGTCAAGGGGGGCAAGGCACACGTAACCAGGCATCAGAGGAGAAAAAAAAAAATAGTAAGGCTCGGAGGGGATGATTCAGAATTTTCTTCAACCCAGAAATCCATGTAGTAGTTCAAACCAAGCATGGGATGAAAGAAAGACCTACTTGCAAGGACTCACTGTACACAGAAAGAGTAATATTGAAACACTGTTTATTCTGTTTTGCCTAAGCTAGCCATGTGGGTTGGTATTTTCCCTCTATTTATAAATAGTCATCCAGTATAAACTGGTTTTATGAGTTTAAAAACCTTTTGGTCTTTTTCAGGAGCTCCCTATAAGAACAAGGTCAAGGCGGATTCTCTTCAAAGCTCTGGCCTTCTCAGGAAACCATAAGAGCTTGCTAGAAATATGCTATCAAATCTCATTTTATTAACATTTAAAGATCATAATTTTATACATTTTGTAGATTTATAATTTTAAGATTTACACAATTTATGGATATGTGCTTTATACAGAGATTTAGAAAATATATAAAGATAATTTCATAGATCTATAAAGTTTACAGACAAATCTTCTTGAGGTAAATGAGAAAAGACTTTTTTTATTTATTTGATACCTCACACTTACTCCAGCTACACTTACCAGGGAGAATGAATTTCAGTTTATATTAAATTTTCACTTTGTGCAGAATTTGCCCAGTAGGGATTATGTTTATATCTGATTTAATGGATCGACACTGAATGACAAGAAAATAAAATATATAGCCATCTAAATTTCTATTACATTCAAATAATATATTATTAAAAAGTTATTATTATGATTAAGATGATGATTACTCCTCCTAGACAAGACATCACTCACATGGGGAAGAACTAACATGAATGCTACCTGAAATCTAAACAGAGGGGCAACAATAGTCTACACATACTGCTCAAAAATACACAGCAAACATACGGCCTCTAAAAATAACAAACATATATAGAGTCAGCTATATCTGCTGTTCACTGAATAACTAGAACAAAGTATGAGTGCAGGTCAAATTTCTAGCTCTGGAGGAAGAGTTTAGATACTCAAGTAATCTTCAAAGACATAATGTGGGAAAATAGGTTAAGAACAGGGAGTATTACTATTTTTAAGCACAAAGGAAATCTAAGAATATGCGTAAGTGTGAATCCCAACAGAGAGAGAGAGCAATGTCAAAAAAATAAAATAAAGAGACTAAGCACGCAGATAGAATAAATGTTTTTGCTAGTATGTGAAATGACTGAGAACTACAATAATCAAAAAAAGCTCTTAAAAATAAAAATGTTTCTCATAACAGAAAAAAACTGCCCCACAAGTTAGGATGAATAATCTAATAGTTATTTTCCATAATTTTCATTACTGATAGAAAGTGCTGAAAAAGCAAATAATTTACCTTTCACATGGAGTTTTGAGAACTGTGCTTATTGTTCACAAAGTGCTCCAAAGTCAAAGACAGCTGCTCAGACACTCATACTGTTATTAAAATGCTTCTAATAGACTGAAATAAACAAAACGGTTGTGAAGGCTCTCAAGTCAGATGACCAGACCTCCTAGTTTTGGGGTCAGTCTCCAAGTTCAGTCATGTATTTATTTGTAGGTTTTGGTACTAGTTTATGTACAATTTATTCAGCCTGCTCTGTTTCTGTCCCTCTTTTCCTTGTATTTCCCTAACAGTTCTTTAATTCTGCTGATTTTGGGCCCAGATCTAACAGACTAAGTTACCACAGAATTACATCATTTTTCCTATCTGTCCACCAGACTCCTCTCCAATTTGTAACAAAAAAAAAAATCTAAAACTCTGACTTATCAATCTCATTGTAGTTTCGTTTAAGAAAGTACGGACAGTGCACTTAAACCAGTATCCTGTCTGACAACAGCCAAAAATGGATGTTTTGGTAAAAGCCTAATAGCAAAGCAGCTGTGTGTTCAAACTACCTTAGAAAATTTTTCTACCTTTGAGCAACTGTCAGTCAGGAGAATCCTGAGCCAAAAGTGATTTATTTATATCTTGTATTTTCTTCATGAAATAAAAAAGGAATTGACTCTGATATGATTACATTGCCTATCTCCACAGATCCATCTCTTTGAAAATTTTATTTTAATTTGTTGAACAACTTTCACCTAATTTAGCAGAGGAGTATGAAGTGCCAATGTATTAGGCTTCATGCTATTAAGTTTTCGCAAATGTAAGGAAAATCAGAAGCAGGGGAAGGGAGACAAATTAATGACCCTCATGGGAAAAGCCTATAATCACTCTCTGTTCCACATGGCTTGTGCTGTGGCCAGAGGAGCCATGCCATAGTTCCTCCCCTTCCACAAGCCTAGACAGGAATTCAGAACACAGTGGTGGGTGTTATGCAATGAGTTAGATGGAAACTAGAAGTACTGTGGGGTGACAAAGCAGTGGCAATCTGGGGAAGACATGGATTTATTGCTGTGGGAGACAGCAAAGAACCAAGCATACCACAGTGGGAAGGATAATGTGGAGAAATGGGGAGGAAGCGGAGACATCTATAGGGATATATTGTGACTGTGCAGGAAACACGGATTCTAGCTCCTTGTGGCACCTGAGTGCAACAAAGACAAAAGTCTTCCACTCAGTCTGAAGTGGAAAAAGACATCATTGTTGAAAGGAGAAGGGAAGGAAAGCAAAATAAAATGTAGTAGCGGCATAATTGAGAACACAAGCAGTTGGTACAGTAAGACACTTCCAGAGATACGTTTTCCTACTATTTAAACAAAAAGCCTGCAAATTTAAGTGGATGTAAAGTATTTAAAAGCCAAATTCTTCATTATAGGATTTTCTGTCTGTTGCAAGGCTTTAGCGCTGCTTTGTGACAATTTTTAGAATAACAACAACAAAAAAAAAAAAAAAATGAAATACCAGTTAAAATAACAATCCTTCCTCACATTTTTTTGTTCAACAGCTGCCTGCATAAGTGGCTGCCCCAGCACAGAACATAACTATAGATCCATAGTACAGATGACGATAAAAACTAAAATATCTCTCAGAATCAACTACCAAATTGATATCAGAATTTTTTAGAAAAAAATAATTTCTATTGAGAAGACACTTCTAACACCTCATAACTTGCTTTCATTCAAATAGGAAAGAATAAAAATTCTCACAGACAAGAAATTCCAAAAATATTTCAGTTAGAAATATAAAAACAACCACTTTGAAGTATTCCAATAAAGAAGCAAAATTAGCCCAAATTGAGATAAAATCAGCAAACGGATTCTAATCTGACATTGCTATATTTTCATATAAATTATATTTTTCATTTTTTTAAACCTTCTTTGAGTTTTAGAAAATAATCTCAGATCTCTATGTCATGAGAGCTGCACAGGCAATGCTAAGAGCCACCAGATACTCTATGTCAAAAGTTTTTTGATGAACAAATAGTTCTTTCAGTGCATAGAGGTGTTAACTCTTTTCATTAAAGAGCACATTACAAACCCTTACATTTCTACAATTACGGACAATTACTTACTCTCAAAATGCTAGCCTTGTTGGCTTTTAGATATATGCTGCTGAAGGCAGAAAATTAGCATAATTTAAAGAGATGCACAGTATTATGTGTTAAAAAGAACAGTGCACTGACTTGTGGCTCAGTATTTGATTTATTCTCTTGAGGACCTAAAGGTTAAAACAGGTTGGTGTGCATCACAGGATAGAAGGAACCTTAAAGATCACCTAGTTCCAACCCCCCTGCCATGGGCAGGGACAACTTCCACCAGACCAGGTTTCTCAAACCCCCGTCCAACCTGGCCTTGAACCCTTCCAGGGAGGGGGCAGCCACAGACTCTCTGGGCAACCTGTGCCAGTGTCTCACCACCCTCACAGGAAAGAACTTCTTCCTTGTAGCTAATCTAAATCTACCCTCTTTCAGATTAAAACTGTTACCCCTTGTCCTATCACTATAGTCCCTGATAAACAATCCCTCTCCGGCTTTTTTGTAGGCCCCCTTTAAATACTGGAAGGCGACTACAAGGTCCCCCTGGATCCTTCTCTTCTCTAGGCTGAACAACCCCACCCCTCTCAGCCTGTCCTCACAGGAGAGGTGCTCCAGCCCCTGAACATCTTTGTGGCCCCCTCTAGACTTGCTCCAGCAGGTCCATGTCCTTCTTGTGTTGGGGGCCCCAGAGTTGGACACAGTACTACAGGTGGGGTCTCATGAGAGCAGAGTAGAGGGGGAGAATCACCTCCCTCAAAATTCTGGCCATGCTTCTCTTGATGCAGCCCAGGACACGGTTGGCTTTCTGGGCTGTGAGCGCACATTGCTGGCTCATAGTCAGTTTTCCATCCACTACTACCTCCGAGTCCTTCTCCTCAGGGCTGCTCTCAA
The DNA here is from genome assembly GCF_018691265.1 of Tyto alba. NCBI lineage: Eukaryota > Metazoa > Chordata > Aves > Strigiformes > Tytonidae > Tyto > Tyto alba. Next base: position 60,275,344 of record NW_024881282.1, read on the forward strand.
TCACCCAGCCTGTATTTGTGCTTGCAATTGCCTCAACCCATGTGCAGGACCTTGCACTTGGCCTTGTTGATCTACATGAGGTTTGCACAGGCCCACTTACCAAGCCTGTCAAGGTCCCTCTCAATGGCATCCCTTCCCTCCAGCATATTGATAAATCCATGTCACTCCAATTTAGACACGAGGATGTTGTGTGGGACAGTGTCAAATTCTTTGCACAAGTCCAGGTAGATGACGTCATTTCCTTTTCCCTTGTTCACCAGCACTGTAACTCTGCTGTAGAAGGACACCAAATTCGCCAGGCACGATTTGCTCTAGTGAAACCATGTTGGCTGTCAGCAATCACCACCTTATTTTCCATGCACCCTAGCATAGTTTCCAGGAGGATCTGCTTCATGATCTTGCCGGTCACAGAAGTGAGACTGACTGCCCTGTATTGCCTGGGACTTCCTTTTTTTTCCTTTTAAAAACTGGGAGTTGTTTCCCCTTTTCCAGTCAGAGGGAACTTAACTGGACTGCCACAACTTCTCAGATGTGGTGGATCTTAAAAATAAAAGGCTCGTGGGCCTAGATATGAACAGGGGAAGCTCACACACCAATTACTGTCACAGGCAAAACAGACTTAGCTTGGAGAAATAAGTTAAAATTATTATCAATCAAATCAGAGTAGGATAATGAGATATAAAACCAAATCTTAAAATCAACTTCCCCCCACCCCCCTCTCCTTCCCAGGCTTAACTTCACTCCCAGCTTTCTCTACCTCCTCCCCCTGAGCAGCACAAGGGGACAGGGAAAGGGGGGATGTGGTCAATTCATCACACCTTGTCTCTGTCACTCCTTCCTTTTCAGGGGGAGGACTCCTCACGCTCTTCCCTTGCTCCAGTATGGGGTCCCTCCCACAGGAGACAGTCCTCCATGAACTTCTCTAACGTGAGTCCTTCCCATGGGCTGCAGTTCTTCAAAAAACTGCTCCAGTGTGGGTCCCTTCCACAGGGTGCATCCTTCAGGAACAGGCTGCTCCAGGGTGGGTCCCCCATGGGGTCACGAGTCCTGCCAGCAAACCTGCTCCAGCCTGGGCTCCTCTCTTCACGGGGCCACAGGTCCTGCCAGGAGCCTGCTCCAGCGTGGGCTTCCCACGGGGTCACAGCCTCCTTTGGGCACATCCACCTGCTCCGGCGTGGGGTCCTCCCCGGGCTGCAGGTGGAGATCTGCTCCAGCATGGACCTCCATGGGCTGCAGGGGCACAGCCTGCCTCGCCGTGGTCTTCACCACGGGCTGCAGGGGAATCTCTGCTTGGGTGCTTGGAGTACCTCCTCCCTCTCCTTCGTCACTGACCTTGGTGGCTGTCTGCCGAGTTGTTTCTCTCTGTCTTGGTTTTGGCTGGAATAGAGTTAATTTTCTTCCCAGTAGCCGTAACAGTGTTGTGTTTTGAAGCTAGTATGAGAATAATGTTGATAACACACTGCTGTTTTAGTTGTTGCTAGGTAGTGCTTATCCTAAATCAAGGATTTTTCAGTTTCCCATGCTCTGCCAGTGAGGAGGTGCAAATGAAGCTGGGAGGAAGCATGGCCAGGACAGTTGACCCGAATTATCCAAAGGGATATTCTATACCATATTACATCATGTTCAGGGACTGGCTGGGCATCAGTCAGCACATGTGGAAAGATTGTATTGTGCATCACATTTCTTGGGTTTTATTTCTCTTTTTGTTATCTTATTTTTCATTATTATTATTTCAATTATTGAACTGTTTTTATCTCAACCCACAAGTTTACTTTTTTTCTGATTCTCTTCCCCATCCCACTGGGGCTGGGGGAGGAGTGAGCAAGCAGCTGTGTGGTGCTTAGTTGCCAGCTGGGGTTAAACCATGACAGTCTCACATTCTCACTCCTCTCTTCAGCTCCAATCGCGCAGTTTGTTTTTGCCCTTCTTAAATACGTTATCCCAGAGGCACTACCACCGTCACTGATGGGCTCGGCCTTGGCCAGCGGTGGGACCACCTTGGAGCTGGCTGCATTGGCTCTGTCTGACATGGGGGAAGCTTCTAGCAGCTTCTCACATAAGCCACCCCTGTAGACCCCCCTGCTACCAAAGCCTTGCCATGCAAATCCTATACAGCAGTAGATGTCTGATCACTGACATGGAAAAGAACTTTTATTAGTGTTGGCTGATACATACTTAATTTTCTGCACTTCTCTCTCTTTCAAACAGAAAAAGGTTTGTTTTCTGGACCTTATTTTTCTGACTTTCATACCAATATAGGGCAGTTTGTACACAGCGGTTGACTCTTTCATTATCTGTTCCATCTAAATCAGTCTCCTCCTGCCCATCATTATGCTCTGGTTTTCTTTCTTTCCTTGTCTGTCATTATAACTTCATTACAGCTCAGACAAGGTATATGGATACTCAAAGTGTTAAAAATATTCAATGGATTAGTTCAGCTAGATATATTAATAACTAGAGACATCACTGCTGTACTTACCTATTACTGTGATGATATAATGCCCTTCATTAAACATGGACAAAAAAATACTGGTGAGGATTTGATATATACAAAATATTTTCATGTTTGCAACACTTCACCTTTTTTAATTTGACCTAACATTTAACTGTTCTACAGATATAAAAATTGTTTCAGTAAAAATTTATTTCATAACTACAATTTTTATTAATATTAAAATCCCTTACATTAAACTCGAACTAGCCTTGGTGGTAATTTTTGAAAGACTAATACATTATAACCAAGAAAATATCTAACATGGATTACAAAGCAACATGAATATCACATATGAACTGCATTATATGTGACTCAGGAATTCAGTAAACAAAGTGCTAATATATTACTTCCAAAAAGCTACTGCTTTCTCATTCATTAATCAAGAGTAAAAAATAATCCTGTGCCAATACAAACAGAGGAAGAATGATGTTATGAAAAGAAGGTGCTCATGTTAAACTGGGACTCAAGATCTTGCGACATAGAAACCCATCCATTAGGATTCACATTAAAACCACTGATCTAATTTCAGGAGGCCTCACCTTAGACATAAACCCCATTGAAAGACATAAAATGTCACAGGTTTATCCTCTAAGTAATCCAGCTCCATCAGGAAACTGGATAGTAGTTTTAATAAAATGGGACTCGTAAGTTTTTATTACTTTTATAATGAATGCTTTTCAGTTTTAGTGGCTCTTGGAAGGAGTAATTTAGCTTCTCTATTTAAACATGACTTTTTATCCTTCACAACTTGCAGGTTTCAATGTTAGGTTTCTAGCATTATAAATATAAATGCAGATACTAAGTTTTTAATAAAGGTATGAATTTTTTTTTCACTGATATATACAATATATGATTTTGAAAATCACAGGAAAAGGAAAAAAGATTTAATCACAGAAAAAGGAAAAAAGATTTAATCACTTTTCTAAGCTGATACAGCTAACACCATTTTTGAAAATATAAGCTTTACAAAGTGGTTATCAGTGATCACGCTGAGTTAGGTAATATATACTGTTATACATCAATTTCAGTGCTTCTCTTGCTCTCAACATTTTCCTGGAAAAAAGCATTCTAATATATTTCCCACATATTAATATCATGGCCCTTACTGACATTAATAAGAGTTTTACCATCAATTTCTTAGATCACAAAATGGAAAGATGGGATATCAACATTTTTCTATAAAGTGAACCAGGAAACTGATACTGATTTCAAGGGGAAGAATAAAAAGAATTTCTGTTTTGTTCTTTTTTTCTTTTACCATGATTTAAATAGTTAAGCATCTGAAATTTTAAAATACTGCTCCTAAAGTGCTAACTTTTTTTCTGGAGTTTTGGACTAGACAGGGAAGACATGCTCTGGTATCATAAAAGTATGTTTTGTTTCTCTCTGATTTTATTTTTTACAGAGGCAATTGGAAAAGAACAATATATTTGTACAGTCTGTTTTTTAAATTGTGAGACATCTTTAATAAGCAGTGAAATTCTGGCATCACCAGACATGTTCTAGTAAACAACTGACTGAAGTCCATTGGCAACCTGAAATTCTACTAATTAATTTATAGAAGGCAAAGCTGTCAAAGCTGTCAGGTATTGTCTCCTGGTATAAAAAACATGAAAACTTATTTTTGCCCTTGCTCTTTCCTGTATACCTGAGTGACATGATGTCAGTAAAGTGTTTATAATAAGCTGAAAAATGTTTACAAGCAGCTTAAGCTTTAGTTTTAAAAAACTAAACAAAAATTTATTTCTTTCATTTTGTTGTAACTAAAGGGGGCATGACACAAAGAAGCAGCAATTTGTAACAACTGCATGCATTCCACTATTTTTGCAACACTGAGGTGGCAATAGACTGGCTAGTTAAAGACGTATATATGAGTGGCATTCACAACTACACAAGTTGTAACAGGAGCTGGCAATGGAAGCTGATGCATCGATGTCTGTCACCTCTGAAACAAACATGAGCAGCTGCATGTGCAGCCTCCATGCAACATATCAGAATACTCTGGCATTCAAGTATGACATGAGAGCAGAGGTCCATTTATAAAGCACTCATTAGCTAGTTATGAAATTCTTAAGATTATAGAGTGAAAAAGTACATAAGAAAGAAAATAATTAAAAGCAAAATTTATTAAAGCTTCACCCTGCTGGACTTCATGAGGAAATCCCAAACTTCATACTTTTTTTTTTTTTTATTGGAGCTGGCTGTAACTGAAATTTGGAGGTTGCTAATATGTTATCATTACTCAAATAATTAAGCTTGGGAGCAATAGATTTTTTTTTAATTAGCTATCTCAAAGCAAGTACCATTATAATCATCTAATTATCCTTTGAGGCAGCTTTATGCGTAAATGCTTTAAACATTCATTGCCTTACTACTGGGGGCTATGCCTCAGTTTATACACTCTACAAGAAAATAAAATTAGCGTTATGCACTGAATAACAGACAAGAACAGAAAATGTCAGAATGCCAAATGTTGCAATTTTAAGTCTATGTTTTTCTTTCAAGACTTTCTAGGGCTTGAACCAACTTGTTCATTTAAATAAAATATTTTTTAAAAACATTTTAAAAATCTTTGTTTTTCTGGTTGATTTATGTCATTTACTCTGTCTGTCTACACCTGCTTCTTTCCCATAAGCCTGGAATAATGTCACTTCTCAAATGCTTGAGCTATACAACTGTTAATGAGTAGCCTTTAAGATTTTCATATATTTGTCATATTTAATAAACCAGTCTTTCAGCAAAACTATAGAAAAAGACTTTTAGCTATTTCTAAGAATAGTTGGTTTATCACCTCAGCAAAAAGAATGTTGGACTGTGGGAGGGGAAAGCACAACATAGCTAGAGGGGGTATCAACACTGAACATGCAGCATCACACATTAAGAGCACGCTTGCTGTGGACCTGGTAGATGTTGGGGATGCTGGTCAATAATAAGGCATGTGCCAGCATGTTTTTATTAATACTGCTACTTTCAGTAGATTCAGGAAAATCTGAATGGAATCTATTCATTGGTGCAGCAATCAGACCTTCACGTTACTATGTACATGCCCCCATTTGTATTTTTTTCTCATTTCTTTACTTTTCACCAAGATCCTGCTAATGAGTATTCCTTCCCCACTCCTAGAATTTTGACAGAATTCATTCAGACTTCTGAAATTCACATTCTTTTCCAACCAAACTGCCTCATCTACATTTTCTATAACTACCATTCTTGTGTCTTAATGCTAACAGCATGTTTTAAGAACTATATACGGTACCAGATACACCTCAACTCCAACTTGCTGGTCAGAGGAGTTAGATAACTACTTTTTCTTACTGACTGTTTTATCTATTAGAAGGCCCTCCCCAGAAAAAGTCTCGTCTAAAAGATAAATTATTAAAATCTCAGCACTATCAGGTTTGGAAGACAATAAGCAAAAATTAATATCTATTAATGTCTTATCTGCTATCCTCCTGAAATTTAATTCTGAGGACAGAAAAATAATCCTAGTTTTATTGGCTGACATATAACAGCTCTACAAATAAAAGAGAGAATTGTGATTTGTGAATAGACATCTTATAATACAGCATAACACAAAAATAAATATGAAAATACATATGGAGTCCATCAAGTAATAGAGTTTTCTGGTTTGTTCCTTTTATAGAGAAAAATATTTTTTTACTTAATAGAGACCTATCTTCTGTCATTATTATTTATATTAAGTCTTTATAATATTGATAAGCAGGCATACTGAAATTGCATTCGAGAGGCAAGTAAAGCAAGTCAAAACTACAAAAGATACTTTTTCAATGTGATTCTTGCATGATAATTATGTAACTTCTGTATTGAGTTAGAGTAATAAGATGGACAAACCTGCACATTTCAAATTATTAGACTGATGTAAACATTTCCTCACCAATTTACCACAGCACCAGAAAAACTGATCTGGATAAACATACAAGTCTTCTCTTGATTCAATTTGATAATATCTTAAAAAGTAGTTTGGATGTAACAGGAACATGCTGTTGGCACATTCTATCTCTAGATTTTCAAATCGAATAACTAAATAAAATCAACAAGAACTGCATTTTGTTGAAGAGCTCATGTTGTAGGCAATATTGCTAGGAAAAAAAGATGACACAAATAATTCCTATCCAATTCAATTTTATTCTAAAAGATCTGTAAACCCAAAATAATTATAAAATTCATATACCAGCATTAGCAGCTGATTTTTTTTTTTTTTTACTTTAACTATATTCAGATGATATTTACTCCAGATATGTAAGTAAACCAAGTATTCTTAAAGTTTTGGTTTCCATATTTTCACCTCTTAATGAAATAAATGTCCAAAAGCAAACATTTGTCAGTGTTCTGTCACTTCTCTATTTTAATAAAGAATTTTTATAAATCCAATATTCGGTCTTATGCTTTAATTACCTAGCAGAGATAGAAAAGCTTACATGCACATCAAAGCTTACATGCACATCCATTTACATTCAATCCATATGCCTGTCAAAGTACTTCATGAAAATAAATGTATTCCTCATGAGAGAAACACGTATCTGTTAAGGATGTAACTGTAAGGCTTATATGCTTTACTGTATTACCTCAATTCTGAGAAACAATAGAGGGGTGATTCTTCCATCAACACATGTATAAATATCAGAACTTGAAAAGTAACTCCCTTTTGAAAACAAAATAGAAATGTTTTTCCTCAACATTTTGCAACAATTTTGCAAAACACTATATCTCTACTCAGCTAGACTTCTTACACACATCTCAACCCATGAAAGAGGACAAATATGTAATTAAATAACTTCATTTGTGAGTTAAAATCTGATACACACAAATGCCTGAAAAACTGTCAAGCTTGGCTGGCCAAGGTGCATGGAACAGGAAATAAAATTCCTTTTTTGGCTGTATGAGATGTGGATGCAAGATTAGATGTGTCTATTTTCAGTTTGTTTTCTAGCTAGCTAGTCATATCTATAGAAACAGAATGTATATTGAAGATTAAGAAATATATTTTTACATTCTTACTTTTAAAAAAGTATTTAAAATATATGTGAATATAGAAAAAGAATTTCCTGAATTATTTATTTTTTTAAACTAATTGTACAATGTCCATGCGATGCATACTTAAGAGATTATTTTGTTGCTAAAGGTCAAATACAGGTAACTGAAACAGCTGTAGAGAACGCAAATGCTGTAGTTTATCATGGTTTGCCTGGACTGAAAAGCTTCTTGTGACTGAAAGCTAGCTCTTTTTATAGCTAGGTGTGGCTTTCTTTTTGATTAATTGAACTTGGAAAGACAGTACATTGGAGGTGGTTTAAAACCACCTGCCTTAGATATCTATTCCAGGATGGGACAAATTGCCCTTTGCCTGAGTCCTTCCCCTTTATAAAGCAAACCTGGGTGATTTTCTTAGACAACTTTACTCACAAATACATATTGAACTGGGAAAGGAATAGATATGGCAGAAAAATTTGGCTGCTAATTAAAAACACTATTTTTGTTAAAATGCAAAAACAGGCATCAGGGTCCAGAGCGGACCCACAGGCTCTGCTACCTCTTTCCCTCGTATGTGGGTTTGGCTGCCCAGAGCAAGTCCATGGACATGGTGAGCTCTGATGGAGTGGAGCTGTGTCACTGTGGGTCCCACAGCTGTGGGAAGCCTTGTGGGGTCCCCCTTCATCTGCTCTTACACTGGATACCACATTCAAGCAAGGTTTGAGGTTGCAATATAACCTACAACTCATTAAACTGAAAAACAAACGGTTAATTTGTTGTCGGGTTTTTTTTATATATATTTTTATCAATTTTCTTCCTTTAATCATTTTCACTGTTAAAATTTTCATTAAAACCTGTCACTGTATTTCAGTGATTTGTTCCATTTTCATTAAATCCATATGAATCATCCAATTACCCTACTCCCTACTAATATACCTATTTTTCAGGCTGTATGTGCTTCTGGGAGCTTTACATTGCATGAAGTGGAGACTGTCCTTATCTGCCTCACTGAGATTATCTACAAACTGTGAGCTATTTGTGTCACCAGCGCACCACAGGTTAACAATGATAACCTCAACTAACACTCTCCTGATGGATTGTCCCAATGGATCATTTGGGACCTCCTTGAAAGAGCCAAGGGCAACCTGACAGATAAAAATCAGTAGCAATTGATTTCCAGCAGAATCTTGAAAATCAGAGAGACATCTCACTTGTCTTTTCAGATACACGGACTAAATTTCTCCTAGTGTGCACTGCAAAAGAAAATAGCCATGAAGGACTGGTGGATTCACTCAATACTTAAAAAAACATGAACTGCTATATTTTATCTTTGAAAACAACAGCAGGCTGTGTTACCAGCTGTTTCGACCCACAGGTATGTACCTGAACTACTTTTATGGTAATATATTAGTTTGACCTTCGGAAACCAACTTGGGGATTATTCAAGCCAACCACTTTATATGCTTCACTTGCATATGTATCCCAGGCTTCCTATACAGCCACCAAAGCACGGTTGCTTCTGTCTTCAAGCAGTACATTCACATTTATTATCAAGCCAAATGTATTTGACTCTTACATGGATGTTGAAGAAGAACAGAAAGAACTTTAAAAGTGAACACAATGGCCAAATGGTATTGCCTTGAAGACAGTAAAATTACAGCAGAAGATGGCAAACTTGCAGCAGCAACTCCTCACACAGTGACAAGTAGCATGGCAAGACAGAAGACATATACTTTATAAAGGAGTACTCAGCAAAAATTAATTTTTAGAAACTGAAGTGCTAGAGAATGTTCCCAACAAGATGTTGCCTTGTACTACATTACTATCACATGCTTCATTGGTATAATTTAGACATTAAAAATCAGACTTGATTCTATCAAAAATAGAAAGACTGGAGGCAAAGAAATGTTAAACCTTGCCTATGCATTTGTAATTTTTCTAAGTAATCCAGACTGTTTTACAGCTTGTTTCATAGTAACTGTAGGAGTCTTACAAGTAATCACTGTTCTATGGCATTAAAACATCTCTAGTAATTGTGGAGGCTGTTAAAAATACTAATAACACCCACTCAGCAGAGAAGACTCAACCTACTTGTAAAGCCTAGAAAGGAGTTCACTCCTGATCTTCAGAACTAAAAGTGATAATAATACAGACAAGGAAGAAGTTTCTTGCAATTTTTCTACTTTGAAATGTATATTCTAAATTCATGTTATGTTTCCAAACATACAAAAATGAAACTAAGTTATTAAAAAGGGAAAATGGTCTGTGAAAACTCAAGATAAAAATCTGGAATTGGAACTCTTAAAGATATTTCTACATAAAAGTTATATTCTTCCAAAATAATAATTTATAAAGAGAAAAAATCCTTCAAGATGTAGATATTTTGTTATCTTTGTATCCAAGTATGAATTACTTCTGCAATAGCTATTCCAGTATGTGACATCATTCTCTTATTTCAGTTTAAATCCTAAAGTTTATAAAAATTAAATCAATAAAAATAAATTCAGAAATCCATGTGAATACAGGCATAAACATAAAATATATTTTCTTCTGTTGTTTTGTTTTATAATGACTTCAATAATGTCATCAAAAGACTGAAATTCAACTAACTGTGCATGCATGACATTCACATGACATAATAGTTTCTGTTAGAAACAGAAACCACATTTGAACAACTGTAAGAGCTCTAGATGAAAACAAAAGCAAGCCAAACTGGCACCCATGGAGGGCAGAAATAAGCACTAAATGAAGTTACACAAGATGAGGAGCGGTATGTGGAGGCTCATCCAGAAAGCTCAATAGAGAGGTTCCTAACATAACTATATTATTAGTGCAATCTTTAAGCTTTATAATTATAAGTTCCAGGAGATTACTTTAGCTAAATACACAGTATCATGGGATTTGATGAAGATAAGAAATAGTCAACAAGCTATTAAGAGGCCTCATAGATCAATTTCTACTGTGCTTGTAGAAGTCTAATAATTATGACCTTGCATAAAGTTTCGCAGTAACTAAGGGAATTATGCAAAAGAATCTTAATAATATTCAGCACATTTGAATAATGTAACCAGGTTAGGTACCTAATTCAGAATTAGACATAAAAGGCTTTAAATGGCCATGTGAAAGCATAAGCTTTAATTCAAAGACATACCCAAAGTGAAATCCCTATACAAATACAGATTTCCAGAAACTGTTGCTTGTCATGCCCAGTAACAGATGCCATGATTGTTGTGACAGGTCTTTGTTACATACCATGGCAGCCTCCAAAAGGCTGAACAGCTGAAGCACTTTCAGTGCCGATGTAGAGTTCAGCTGATGAGAAACAGTCAGTTTGATTACTAGGGCAGTGAGAAGCCTTCATAATGGTGATTTCTCAGTAGAAACCAACCAGGACTGACTGGTTTTGTAACTGGGTTTAGGAAATTAGATGGATGATGAGCTTTCCATAATTGTGGCCCTACAGTGGATAATAAACTATTTCAAAAATGTGAGTTTAAATTTGTTCTAAAGCAAAGAATGCAGATCACTATGTAAAGAATATTGTTTATACAACTTAAACATGCCTAAAATATGATATAATATACTACATTACAGTTCAAGAATGTATTTATGCAAATAAATATATATGGGAATGCTATTAATGTCAACAAAAGCCTATTCACTAACACATATTCAGTGTGAGATATCAACAAAATTATTGCTACTATTTCCATATTTCTTAACCAGCTGCACTGAGAAGAAAAATCCTACCATTAAAATAGCATTATTTCTTAAAGGATCACAGGTCTCTACCCTTCATATTCTTATAAAATTATTAGAATACTAAATCTCCATTAAAAAATATACACAGTATGAAGCTTTTATCTATCAAGTTAGTATTTATTTCAACATCTTATTGGAGCCTAGAAAATAATAGAAAAACTAAAATGATGGGAAAAGCACAGAGGATTTTGAAAAGATGTTTAAACTTCCTTAAGATAAAGTAGTGAGAGAACTATATAGCAAAAATTTACAGTGACCAGCCAACATGCAAGTTATACTCCACAGTATAAAGAAAATATAATCCTAAAGGAAATCACTCTAAAACTCTTCATAATTAAATTTTGGATTTATTAATTTTGCTTGATATTTGAACTCTACATCTTACCTGTACAGTTAGAAGTTTACATTTGAAGAACGTTCCAATAAATTTAAACTTCCATCAACCCAACATTACATGGCTAGAAAACAACAGAAGAAAAACTCAACCAGAAATAAATCTTCTTATAACGTGTTGCTCCTTTTGGGGTAGCTTGTCATTTATCTTTTAAAGATCTTTGCGTTCAAGGATTTTATAGCAAAAAGTAAAATTGATAAAATTTTTATAGAGAATAGGATTAAAATGTTATTTACAATTTACACAGACACTCTCTAAAGCACAGAAGGAGATATAGGTATGAATTGCATTCTAAAATAGTGTCAGGAAAAGATGAACAGATATCACAAAGAAACACAAAAATAATGGCATTAGATCAGAAGAGCCTGGTCCTTAACAGGGCAGCCTTTACATTATAGTAGTTTCATGTGACGGGGTAAAGAAATGCAGGCAGAGGCAGAGTAATCTTAGTCTACTATGGAGAAAGAAATATTGTTAGAATAAGTAAAGCATAATTGCTGAATCTACTTGTTCTTCTCTAAAAGTCTGAGAACTTGCAGCAAATTCTTGAAAGACATCTGAGCAATTTGAGGGAAAAATATTACATTCTCACACTGATGGCATGATGAGCACCTACAAAGGAATTTTCAGAGTTTTGCTGTGAATAAATAACATATTTTATAGTTTGACTCATAAGGCAATCTTCTCACTCATTAAATAGGTGAAACTGAAAGAAGTGATTCCAGTTATTTTTTTTCTGAAAATAAAGTAGTTTCCAGCTACTTTCCAAAAGAGACACACATGATAACAGAGAGCAATAACCACACCAGAGCCCCATATCACAGTAGGATAAATTAGTATGCCACTGTCCTTTCTTTAATATCTTGAAATCTGAATAAAATATAATAACATGAACCTATCTGAGAAAGAAACAGTAAGCTTTTCACACCAATTGACTCAAAGGCCTAATAAAATTAGTCAGTTGCCACTATCCTTATTGTACAGGTGAAGAAACTGAAGCAGAATATTAGTTGTTCATGGAGCTTCACAATGACATTAAGGAAGAAAGGAAAACCAACACTCAAAACTTGCTGACCTCAACTCATGCTGCTCCAGAGCATTCTGCCAATCTCATCTGACCACACAGAATCATCAAAGACCTTTACTCTATATTAAAATACATTTTTAAATTATGCACCTAGGAAAAGAAGTCTGATAACTGAATATCATGGATATTTAGTATCTACAATATTCAGTACAAAGAAATTGTTGTTACCTTCAGTGAACACTGTAAGAATCACAGGCTGTGTGAAGAAAATAGGAGTATATAATGTTCAGAACAAATTTCTAGTTTCTTGTTAATATACAGAATGATTAGTCATAACCACATATAACAACTTTGCAAGGTAATAATACTAATAAAACCAAAATAATGTCTGCAATGTATAACTGAAATAGGAAAAAACCTCTTTTTGTACCACATGAATAACACAGCAATCCCTTTTCAAAAGTTCACAGTGTATTTTTTAAAATCATCCTGTTTCTTTTTTTCACAGTACTAGAAAGTTTTTTCTCTGTGTAATGTATTTACCTAATTAATAATATGTACTGTGGAGCATTTTGTGAGCCCATGAAAAATCCACTACACAATTCCTCTGAAATCCTCTGCCTTGCATTCTACATTTTCTATTTAAATTTAACATCACACTGTGACCAAAACGATGGCTGCTTGCCAATTACACTAAAGCACCCTGACTGGAACCCATCATTACTTTACGTCCACTTTTCAGGGAGGAATAATTCAATCATTTTATATATTGTAGAGCTCTGGATCAATTCAAATGTAATAAGAATAGTTTTAAAAGGCATTCTTCCTTCAATTAGGAAGAAAGAAACCTTACAAGCTTTCTTACACTACTACTGAAGAGAGAGAACTGTGCATGAACTTCAGTTAGATAAAAAGAAATTCCCACCTGTTTCCTCTCATGATTCAAACTACAAGACACAAGCTTTAGTAAGGGAGCCATAAATACAGAAAAGTTATTGGTATTCTGCTACAAAAAATATTTTTTCTTCTGATAGGATGATGATGATGATAATGCAGAGCTTGGTCCTCAACCCCTGTTCTCACTTTGCAGTGACTGTGAACACTTTCCTCCATTCAGGCAGCTTATAAAGCTATCTACTGATTACTCAGAAACCTACCTGTCGCACCAACTTATCTCCTATGCTTGGTTAATATCTCTTCATAGGCATGCCATTGTCACTTTAGACAGATGCTTCCCCCATCTTCACTTTCAAACTCTTCCTGCCCCTTTTTCCATCACTACTACATTTATTATTCTCTTATTCTTTCAAGACCACGGGCTATATTTTTTTCCTTATTCCTTCTTCTCTATCCTTTCATCAGTTATCTAAAATATCTCTCTAGTACCTATCATTTTATTTCCATACACATTTCAGCAAGCCCTGCCATTCAGCAACTCATTGCTTCTATTAATAGGGCCTTGTTCTGGCCCTGAGCTATTCTGTCACCAATCCTTTCTGTCTCAGTGACAATTTTTGTGCAACGACATTGTTGTCAAACCACATGGCTTTGAATCTGTCTAGCGAGACCTCTTCTGCCATTTCAAAAATTAAATTTGTAACACTGTCCTAAAATTTTGGAAAACACCACATTTAGCCTACTTTGTTGTGCCTAATTCCTCCCCATCTAATCCACCACAGATTGGCCACGTATCCTTCAAATCCTTTTTGATAAACTCCTCCCTCAAAGGCCTCTCTTTCTTTGTCTTCAAGTTGCTCTTTTGTTAATACATTACTTCAGCCTACACACAAAATGGCCAGCTGGTTCATTCTGAGAAGTATATGTACTTATATCCAACTCTACTTTCACACCCATGCGCAACCTGACACAGCTGGTGAGGCAACTTATATCAGAAATGCAACCTGAGCTATATAAATCGCAACACAGCAGAAGAAAGAAGAATTATTCTATATAGTGTTTTTTTTAGCTCACTTACAGTACATTCATACTGTTTGTAGTGACGAGAGTATTTGTCCACTCTTGCACCTGTGTTCACATGTTCATATATGATGCATGACAAGTTCACTACTTCTGAACTACTAAAATAGTGTATTATAAACTAGGTGCAGCTGATATGTAATGTCTGTGATCACTGGGTAATGTGGGAAAAGTACTATTTCATCTGTCTAGCTGCTACCTGCCTGTTACATCCAGTACTCATCCTCAGGCTATTAATTGGATTTGTATTAATGGCTTTCTTGGTTATTTTTTCCTAAATGCTATTCTGCAGTGAAGATTCTTGATATTGTAAATTGAAAGCCCACGGTGGCACCTCTTCAACAACACAGCACACACCTGATCAGATCTGAGACAAAGAGAAACTGTGTCTCATTAGTTTTCTAAATGAGCCCTATATACATTGTATGCATCAAACGTTAGCTCATTCATCAATAAATGGTTCTGCTACTTTAACATTTTACTTATGAATTAGACAGTATACTATTCTTCTCTACTCTTCCATATATTGTCTGTCTGTTTTCAGATGAGAAATAGATGAAATGCAAAGATACTCAAAATATGAACATGCCATCTATCAAACATGCACAATCCCCTATTTATATGTAAAGATTTAAAGTTTGATGCATTGTGGGAATCACGTAGTTCCTCTCTTATCATTAGGATAGTTATGTAATCCCATCTAAATGAAGTATAATTCAGACTGCTCAACATGATTGGCTGTGTGTAGAAATGGCTAGGTCAAAACTATCATACTTTTGCAGACGTTGTTCAACCCATTACACAAGCTGCAGAAAGTAGCCTGGGAAAAAGCAGAGATTACATTATCATGCTGCCAGCACCCCAGCCATCTCAGCCACAGAGTTAAGGAGTTTCAGTTTGCTTTTGAGAAAGGAAGGGAAAAGGGTACAATGAAAGGGAGAGCAAACTTCTATAATAAAGCAAAAGAAATAACTGTAAAATTTATAAATGAAAATGTAAAGGACTTTTCCTGCAGCTGATAAAGACATGATGGTAAATTTCAAAGTGGCCTACTGCTGAATGTGAAATATGAGTATTAGATGACCAGACCATGGAAAATGACCTTAACCAATCTATGAAATTGCTTTTCTCTCCAGATCATGAAGAAATATGTGCCAAAAGAACTGTGTATCTTGTAGTTATATAAGGAAAAATTGGGACAAAGAATGAAAAAAAAATCCTAGAAAATAGACTACTAGTTTCTGTTACCATAAACTTCTCTGAATATGCTTTAGGGAAATAAAGATGGCTACAACACAGGAGAACAAGGACAGGTGGATGCTGCTCAGTGATCATTCAGCTGAGCAATAACTCAGTGCCTTTAAGAATCTATGAGCTTAACATACAGCTGAAGTACATCATCAAGGAGAGAAATCCAATCTCCTCAGAGATTATTTATGACAAAGTGCACCTAACTGAGGCCCAATTTGTTTGTGGAATTGCAGTCATTCCATTTCAACTAAACAACAAATGAATCTGCCTTGCAGAGGATTGGTTCAGGGTATAAAAGAAAACAAAGGAGAGAACAGATACAACACTTCATTTATACACCAATTTACAGGCTCACTTACAGAAATGATTGATAAAGCAGCTTTTTGGAAGCAGAGAACTATCTGAAACAGGCCTCTGAATCACATCTAAAATTTTTCCTCTGTACAGTGAGCACTTCTTATTTCAGATTTATTAAAGTATACTCATTGGTTTAAAGTTCATACTTCGTCTCATTATTTTACTGTTTCCCCATGTGCTTTACATGGTTAAATTGCAAGTTCTGTCAAACTTAGAAAACTAACATAATTCTTATTTTATATAAAAGTAAAACACACTCTAAGATTAAATTTTAAAAAGGGAAAAAAAAAGCCAGGGTGTAGTGTGTGTAGGCAGCTCCCCATGAGCAGATGCACTGGGAACAGTGGGCCCCCCCCCAGGCACAGCCTCATAGCCAGGGCTCTTCCCACTGCCCCCAGCAAGGGAGCAGGGCAGCCAGGGAGCAGCTGGGGGCAGCCCCAGGCACCAGGCATCTCCATGGGTAGGTGGTTTTCTAATTAATGATATTTAAATTTTATTATATATGCTATGTGAAAGCACACTATTTGAAAAAAACTCATATTTTACATTGGATTTGCTGTGAAAACATTGAAATCATGTTAGCATCAACTCACATATCAATCAATACTTCACCACTTGGCTTGATTTTATTCAAAATTAACTTTAAGTATGTTCACTGAAAATTAAAAACCGAAAAGGAGTATTTGTTGCCAATTATAATTTTGGATCAATTCCTGATCCTTTTCTCATCCTTATCATCCACAGTAAGACTCTTCATTTCTTCACACCAAATCTCATACCAGCATTTCCCCAATCACTGAATACAATTACACATCAAATAGTAAAGGAAAATATTCAGGGACAGACTGGGCAACATGACCAGAGGCGTGTTGCTGCAGTCTTCAAATAAGAGTAGGAAAAACCTTAAATTGGTCAGAAATGGTAATTAGTAGGTCCAGAAAAACCCCACAGGTCCACAGAAGATGGGTAGAGAAAATAGTCAGTGTTCACCAATTAAAAGCAAAACTATCATTTTACACATACCTAAAATGAATTCTCAAATCCCACGTCTTAAAAACCACCAAAAATGGCAAAACAGCAGCACACATGAGAGCTTCAAAAGAAGTACTGAAAAAAATACTTAAATAAAAAAATGTACTAAAAATACAATGAAATACATATTTCCAAGCAAAAGAGTTAACAGTTATGGCAAACATTCAAACAGAAGAAAGGCAAAAGGTCAAAAACAGAGAAAGAGATAATTTAGAGAATCTGTATTTAAAATGGCATAAAATTGCACCTACTGAAGAGTAGTGCAAAATGATTTACAAAAAATTATTTTAAAAACCCAATAATCAGGCTCTGCTTGTCCAAAAGCTGAACGTGAAAAGAAGAACATCTATCAAGCATAAAAAATGGTTTTATTTTCCTGCTGAATGAAACTAAACATACAAAGGAGGGAGAGTTTTCTCTCAACTCCTCAAATGTGTTATATAAGAGAAGTAGAAGACGTATAAGGTATTTTTTATTAAGAACTTCCAAATGTTAAAAGACATATGATATTAAATGAACTTTGACAAAAGAAAAGGGAATCTTCCGTGCTAATGATAAAACAATGAAAGTGAAAAGCTGTATGTAAAGAATGCAAAGATTTAAATGAAGCCACAGTAGAGATGGGACTACCAAGACTGACTTGAATATGAGAAATGTACATCTATGTTTGTACCAATCACCCCAATATCTTAATTTTAGATGTTATCAAACATCTTGTGATGCTTATCAAACTATCTGCCTTATATGCAATGCAAATAAAATTAATATTACTAACACCACAAAAATTAAACCAGTGCAAAAGTAGGTGACAGTGGAGGAGCTTATGTCAGAAAACGTGTGCTGGGTTGAACCTGGCTGGATATCAGATGCCCACTAAAGGTGCCCTATCGCTCCCTTCCTCAGATGAAGAGGGACGAAAAAATAAAAGGCTCATGGGCCTAGATATGAACAGGGGAAGCTCACACACCAATTACTGTCACAGGCAAAACAGACTTAGCTTGGAGAAATAAGTTAAAATTATTATCAATCAAATCAGAGTAGGATAATGAGATATAAAACCAAATCTTAAAATCAACTTCCCCCCACCCCCCTCTCCTTCCCAGGCTTAACTTCACTCCCAGCTTTACCTCCTCCCCCTGAGCAGCACAAGGGGACAGGGAAAGGGGGGATGTGGTCAGTTCATCACACCTTGTCTCTGTCACTCCTTCCTTTTCAGGGGGAGGACTCCTCACGCTCTTCCCTTGCTCCAGTATGGGGTCCCTCCCACAGGAGACAGTCCTCCATGAACTTCTCTAACGTGAGTCCTTCCCATGGGCTGCAGTTCTTCAGGAACAAGCCCCAGCGTGGGTCCCTTCCACAGGGTGCATCCTTCAGGAGCAGACTACTCCAGCATGGGTCCCCCATGGGGTCACGAGTCCTGCCAGCAAACCTGCTCCAGCCTGGGCTCCTCTCTCCATGGAGCCACAGGTCCTGCCAGGAGCCTGCTCCAGCGTGGGCTTCCCACGGGGTCACAGCCTCCTTTGGGCACATCCACCTGCTCCGGCGTGGGGTCCTCCCCGGGCTGCAGGTGGAGATCTGCTCCACCATGGACCTCCATGGGCTGCAGGGGCACAGCCTGCCTCGCCGTGGGCTTCACCACGGGCTGCAGGGGAATCTCTGCTTGGGTGCTTGGAGTACCTCCCCCCGCTCCTTCTTCACTGACCTTGGTGGCTGCACAGCTGTTTCTCTCACATATTCTCAATCTTCTCTCCAGCTGCAGTTATTGTTCACAGGTTCTTCTTTTTTTCCCCCTTCTTAAATATGTCATCCCAGGGGCGCCTCCACCATCACTGATGGGCTCGGCCTCAGCCAGCAGTGGGTCTGTCTTGGAGCCGGCTGGCATTGGCTGTGTTGAAATTAGGGGGAAGCTTCTAGCAGCTTCTCACAGAAGCCACCCTTGTAGCCCCCCGCGCTACCAAAACCTTGCCACGCAAACCCAATAAAAAATGTAAAGGAGCAAACAATCTGACCATCAATTTAAGAAACACTATGAAAGATGGTTTAACTTAATACTTCCTTGTTTCACCAATTATGCAAAATCTTTTGACTATGTGATTATGAAATATTGTGAGAAGTGATGTGTGAAATGGGATTTCTTAGACATACCATAGACTGATAAGCAATATATGTTAGCTGTAGGGAAAATATCAATAGATGTGACAGGACAGTTTAAACTGAAGAATGTATTTGCCAAAGATGTATAGAATTGCCTTTGGTTTAAATAGATATGTCTACTTAATAATGTGATACTTACTCACTGGAGGATTTTGGTCAAAGAATGAAACTTAGAGTTGTCATATAATCAAATTACATTCTATAAATTACATGAACACAGAAGAAATTAAACTACTAAATAAAAACTAGCAATCAAATAAAAACTTTAGCAATTAACAACAAACATAACCCCTATATAATGCAGTTACTAAGCCACTATGGGAAGAGCATTAACAACAGGTGATAAATTTGGAATATTTTTGATATATCATAAATACTAAGGGAAGGTGTATGTTTGAATGCTGCATACTGTCCTGAGCAGGAGGTTGGATGATTCTGTATATATTCTTCAAAAGTTTCTGTAGAAAGCTCTGTGAAGCTCACCATCTGTGAGCACAAACTGGAAAACTATTAAAGTATTTTCAAGCTGACAGTGTTCTTCTAAGTAACTTCTAATTTGAAGATGGGTTTGAAAAGCTCATTGATGGGCTGGAGGCTTTCAGGATTTCATGCTGTCACATATTACTATAGATATCTTAGCAAATAAAGAGAATATCTTTATGTTTATTGTTTATTTCTGAATGTTTCTGAGTATTACTGTAAACCTTACAAAATTTTAAAAAATAATTCATACTTGTTGAGAAATACTAAGAAAAATGGGAGGTTTGGGAGGTTATCTTCTTTGGCTTCAGGAAAAGTAAATAAAAGCATTTTGAGACTTTGTCTACACTGTAAATATGACATCTACCTCAATAGTATAAAATGAAGAGCCATTTTGAGTGGCATTAGTTATCATCCTACTATATCTGTAACTATCTGACTCAAAAAGTCACATACAAATGTCACGATCTCCACTAAGCAGCAATATACTCCTTTAGAAGCAAGTAAGAATTTATAAGTCAAGAAAATAATGTGTACTATCAGAAACTCAGAAATATTGCCTTAATAATGTGAGGAAAAAAGTAAAGCCCTTGGTAAAACCTATGATTTAATATTTCACTTCCAATAATGCAAGGTAATCACTTTACCTGACTTTATATATTTTTGTCCTGATATCTCCCCACCTATACTCTAAGCAAATTCATTAACTTTTAACTTCACCATGAAAATATTACACACTTGATTTTTTTTTTTTTTTTTACATATCTATCATTAATGCATGTATTTCAAAGGGATCAGAACTTCTGTCTCTCCTGGTGAATGCTGAAAACATACGTACTTAAGAGACTCCTATCAGAACTGCCAGTTCTTTGAAGATCTGCTACAAACAGACTTTCTACATGTCCTCTTATATTCTTCTTTTCGTATTCCTTCCTCTTTAAGGCTTCTTTTCATCTTACACTGCCTCTAAATTAAGGATGGATTTTATTATTTTTTACACTAAACATTACAGTTAAATTGTTTATGAAACCAACTTCCTTTGGAAAATACATGACACATAAATATGCTTCCATCACTAATGCACCCATATTTTTTATCAGACAGCATAAGTTTGCCCACTAATAATGCTTTTGAAAGTATGGGAGCAGTGCAGGCATTCTGACAACTGTTTGAAGAACAAACTAGAAAAGAATATGGCTAAACAGTCAATATATTTACTCACTTTAGTGGGTGGTATAGGGTTTATCCACCCTACATGTATACCAGAAAAGGGCTTATTCACTTTTGGTTTTGTCTGTAGGACTCAACTGACATAGGCAATTCTTTGCAGTATAGTGTCTCTGGTAGGAGTTATTTCAGGTTTAATTTTTTGGCTAAACTAGGGCAATTTATTATTCATGTCTCATCCTTCCTGAGGGGAAAAAAAATAAAATTAGATGTAATCTGGGATATGTTTGCCAAAATAGATCAAAATCTAATGGTTACATAGAATAAAATTAGCTGGCATCTTGTTTGTGAAGCTGCACATTTGGCATCTTTGGAAAAGTACATCATATACTCCCAAGGAAATTCAGCTGACCAACCTGGTAAACATATGCATGCTGCTTTGTATTTTTTCTGGCCCTAATGCTGTTAACATCACATTGTTAAATTTCAATGTCATCGTAATTTAAGTTTGCAGTAGCAAGTATCTTCAAAACAGGGTAACTGTACAAGGAATCTATTACTTCTCCATTGCAATTACAAGTAAATCCTAAACCTGCCCACTGAAATCCAGTTTTAAATATAGTTATGACCTGAGATTTCAACAATAATTTAATTTCTGTGCTAGTCCATATAGAGTTTATTGTTATTATATTGATATAGTGTTAGATTATAATAGGAAAATTATGTCTGAGGAAGTGGTGGTGGTGTCCCAACGTATTCCTAGTGTAGGTATGCCTTTTCAGGAACAACTTTGGCTTTACAATTCCCTTAAAAATCTAAACTGTTAATGGAGGAAAACTAAATAGGATCATGCCTATATCAATAACAGACAGTGAATTTAACTATTAATATCCTGGATGTTTTAAAATACAATTTTGCATAGTACTGCATTATCAACACATGTTTACAGGCACATGCATAGAATTCATGAACATACAATCATTTTTTGAAGCAAATAGAAAAATTACATACTGTTTTGCTGTTCCTTAACCCTGTTTACAGATTTATCCATATCAGGACACTGTTTGAAAAAAGTTCTGTTTTGTAACATATAGGACCTTAATGTATATTGTTTTGAAATTTCCTATTACACACATTGATTTCAACATATACTGTCACCAAGACCCTCTCAATGATTCGGTCTTACATGTATGTAGTTTCTTAAAGCTTGCAGGATCTGAGCTCCCTAGTGCTTGATATTGAAAAAGTCTTACAGAGTATGACTGATTTAGCCTATGTATTCCTTCAGTTATTAAGAAGTTACAATATTTACTTCCACCACCATCAATCAAATTTACCTTTTGAGTAATGAACATTCCAAAGAAAGAGGCTTTTGACTTCTGCTAGTAACTTGTCTTTTTGCCTGAGGTCTACATTAGAGAAGTAAAAGCACTTCCCAAATGCCCTTTTGCCAGAACTCTGAATGTATCCTCCCCAAGAGTGTACATTTCGTCCAATTACTTCCTTCCTCTACAGTCACTCTATTGTGCTTTTCATGCATGTTTATCTAACTCAGAACAGCATTTCGCTCCACTTGTCACTTACTCTTCGCCAGGATTCTCTTTGTTGTTTGACTGCATTTATGACACACCTAATTCATTGTCCTTTACACTTGTTTTTCTCTTAGTGTCTCATGTCAGTAGTCAGTCTTTGGACTGCTAATCCCACGATTCTTTTTAGATTTGGTAGCACTCATACAGCTGACATAATATGACAGAAGGATGTGAAGGATAGCACAGACAAAATTTCTGTTAAATTAAAATTTACAGTACACACCATCTTTCAGAGACCATAACTTAAAAAAAAACATGGAAGACCATAGCTTTAATAAAAAAAACACAATTAGCCCCTACAAAGAGCTTTTTTTAGTATTTCTTCATATTCAAAGCACATCAGTAATTAACAGATCTGGAATAATTTACACAAATATGACCAAATATATTTTCCTGACACATTTGATTCTCCTGCCTCTCTCTAACAATGCTGTCTTTTCTTGTAGGATTGTTATTTCAGATGAGTAACAAATAATTTTAACCTGAAATAATATTTAAAAAAGGGTCGGGTTTTTTAAGGGTTAATTCTAACACTTTAGTTCGTATTTGTATTCATTACTGTAGAACCAAATGCATGTACAGATGAAATGTATTGCAGGACAGCATTAAGCAGGATATTGTTGAATAAGTATTTCACTTTACTTTCTGATAGACTGCTTTTAATGTCTTTTCAGGTTACAGAATTTAAAGGGCTCATAACATTCAACTACAGGATATAAAATATTCTTTTTGGAAATCACAACTTAAAAGACTTTCAATCATTTGATTTTCTTCTTGATAAATATTCAGTTTTAACTACTCTTACTAATCATCTCTTCTGTGCAGTTTGAGTAAGGAAATATACAGCAAAAACTACACGAAAAAAGCTATTTCACAGATGACAAAATTCTTTGAAGCAACAGTTATAGAAACAACTTATTGTATGCAAAGTAAAACAAATCTGTCTTCATGGAGGACTGTCAGAATACACAATAAGCTACTGATTAGATAACTGATGAGTCTAACATATTGACATTTTGTAGCAACCACACGAACCTCTTACTGTGCTCATCTAGAAATTGGCTAGTTCTGTATCAATGAAGAGTTCTCATCTCATCTGGTGTTTTCTAAATTGGTTGTGGATTCTTCAATACATCTTCCATTCAGTGAGAAGTAAAAATAATCTAAGCGGCATTTCTTCAACAGTTTTGTAAAAGAAATATGCTCCAATTATCTACAAACATATGAAAGTTTAAAATTATTCAATACATCTGCCTTCCTTAAGACTACCTCTTCCCTACACAGTTCCTCTTGCGTACAAGAATTGAGAAAAGGAGTTATAGTGTAACAAAATGTCTTCATTATGGCTAAAATTGTAGCCCCACATTGTTATAAAATGCTCCTCATAGACAGCTGAGGAGCCAGAAGGCATCAGTGAATGAGACGAGTGCTGAGTGATCTGAGTACTAAAACACCTCTATGGTTATGATGATGACTCTTCTGACAAACTCAGGAATTAACGCAAATATATTCCCTCCAGCACTCCTGGCCAAGAACAACACATAATACACTTCTGCTGCTCTGATGACCAGGATACTATTAAAACCGGTCTGTGAACCCAGGAGGAGATAAAAGTTCTCTAGAATCACAGTCAAAGAATCATAGAATCGTTTAGGTTAGAAAGACCTTTAAGAATATCAGTAAAAAGGAGATGGAGCAGACACAGCCCATCCTGCATCAAGCAAGCCTCTGATTATGTGTATGTTTGACAGCTGTTGCACAACTGTAGGAAGTATCTCTGGCAAGCACGCCTCAATAAGTCTCTGATATTGTGCTACCACCTAAAAGCATAAGTTAGTCAATACTTTTACAGCTTTGCAGAAAAAAAATGCATAATCTTCTTGATTTAAACTTTCCTCTATATCCTCTGAATCATCAGCATTTAGTACTTAAATAGTAATTAATGAAACAAATGCTAACATAACACTAAGCTTCATCTTTCCAGCAAAGCTGTGAGAGAAATTTTTCTTTTTTATTTTCTCAGAAAGCATTAGAATAGCCTATTAGTAGTCAAATGTATAAAGTTTATTCCAAAGGGTAAAATCAGTATGTATTGCTGAAAATTACAGAACAGAATGCATAGACAACAGTAAGACAAAGTTGATTTTAAATATTAAAAAATATGAGTTATTGATATAGATAATACTTTGCATTTTCTTGGAACTTGTCTGCAATTAGCCTATGAACTCTCAAAATAAAAAGCAAAGATTTAAATGATTTAGAATGAAAAATTGCCTAACACATTGAACAAGAGTCTTTTAGGTGGGAAAAATATTATAAGATCAGCAATTATTCCTCCAAGAATTTCAAAGTTCAAATCTTTAAAGAGAAAAAAAAATAATCTTTAAATTATAAAACCTTATACTTTGAACTTACAGTAATTCTCTGTTTTCATCTATCAAAATCTGGGATCCATTTAATTTCTTATTCATTCAAAAATAAGGCTGCATGTAAACATAAAATATTGTCTTTCTTAGTGAATACCCATAATTTATTTTAAAATTCTGAGTCCAAATACAAGAAGAAATGCTTTGATTCAAAATACTTTCTTCTACATAGCATCTTGCCAAAATAATGAAAGGCCGGCACCACAAACGGGATACAGAGGTTACAGATCATTGAAGGGTACCAAGGATAAGAACACAAGATGAAGAATGTAAAGTACTGAAACCTATGACCAGATCAAATAGAGAACTACAGTCAGAAAGGCATAAGTAAACTGACAGTCATGAAATTTAAGTGTTCAATAACATAGGAACAAAACTAAGAGGGAAAAGTAACAGAGTACACTAGAAAAGTGTACCATGTGTCAAGAATATGGCTGAAAGTATCAAACATATCACTGAATCCAACAGAGGAGAATCAAAAGCAAAGTTGGACCACACCAAAAAAGAGCTTCACATCTACAGAATAGAGAGCAGAGTGGTCATGAAAGTCTTCTGAATAAGGTGATTATTGGTTACGCTCTTTGTTTTTAATGTTACAGAAATTTTACCTGTTTGGCAAGTCTACAGAATAATATTTCTTAACCCATTTGGATGCAGTAAATTATTAACTCCACACACCTACCTGCATTTCTTCTTGTGTTTTCAGCATTCCTTCATTATTGTTAACTTCTCTGCTCTAAGTGGTTATACATTTTTTTAGGTAATAGATGCAGAAGTTAATTTAGTGTAAACTTAAACCTATTAATTCTGAAGTTATTAGAAAAGTTTCCAGAGACTAAATAAAGCTTTAAAAACTCTGCTTATGATTACATGAGCATAATCTAATGAATCAAACTAATGCCCACTGAGAGGTGTAGTCTTTTCATGAACAGAAACAAAGTAAATGGAGTTTGTTATAATAACTAATGAATCATTTTTAACTAAAAAATAATAAAAAAAGGCCCGTCGTTCTGCAAAACAGACTGATTTAGGTCATGTATAATATACGCATTGCCAGTTTCACTGCATCTCACTACATACGATAATGCAAATTTAAATAACCCAGAGACTTTACTGGAACAGTCACCCATTTTGTTATTGTTTATAGCAACCCAAATTGATACACAATAGTTCAGGCAGCATAGATTTCAATTTGTACAGAAATGTTCAATTTTAATACAATCACCATCTTTTGTCCAACAGAAGCCTGTTCTTTTGGGATTTTACTGAAGCAATTCTGAAGTTATTCTATGAGGCAAATTCTTTCAAGTTTGGTATCTTTTTTTCATACCACTGATTTACTTCTTCCTAAATTAAAACCTCATTGTGACTTTTTTAATACCAGTTTATATATTTCCATAAAACTCTGAATGAGTACAGTGAGAAAAAAATGCGTGTATACTGACTTTTTAAAGATCATCTTCCTGTTAATGAAACCACAATTTCCCTCCATTTTTCTAACAGTTTAAAAATGCTTCAAATTTTTAAAAGAATGTGGATAAATGGATCGCTTCAGCTGTAAAATGCATTAAACAAACTGAACAGATAGCATCCTTTAGAAATTTGGAACAGAAACTACTACTCAGCTATTTTCACCTCCACTTTGTAGGCAGAATTACATAGATTTTTACTGCAGAAAAAATCAAAGAAGAACACTAGATCTCTAAAACCTCAGTTTCTTAAAAATTCTTCAATTTCTCATAGGGCTCTTTATAAACCTAAAGAAAAACCCCATAAACAAACAAAAAAACAAAACCCCCAAAACAAGAAATGCAAAGCACAACAAATTCAATTGTGTTTCCTAACAATCCACGTGACTTGTTTTCCTTGTTGTATCTTCTGTCAATTTAAAAACTTTAATATTTGCATGGCCTAATTTCACTGCCATTTCAGGCAGGATTCATGTCATGTACTTTGGAGATGTCTGTATCTTGACTAGTCCCCTTATGCTCTACAGTGAATAGAGAGAAAATGGTCACTTTTAGGCCCCAATTTCTGTAACTTGGTTTAGATGTCTATTTCAAAATGAGATGGTTTACTCACCTGGAAGTACCCATTTCTCTATATGGACTTCAAGAGAAGTATAAACAATAAGCTTGGATTTAGACGCCTCTGGTCAGATGAATCCCAGGTTTCCAGCCCTTCCAGACACAATCTCTAATTCACATGCTCCATGGGTTTGGTTTTGTTTTGTTGTTTTTTTTGTTTAATCCTGTATAACATAACCCAGTTTTCTGACAGAGTTCTACTGTGCTACTCGCTGAGCTGGCCACTGTGGAAATTTGCTTCTAAACTCTGTAAAATACAGTATTATTCCAACAGTGGCATGGTTTGCTTTGTCTTGTCTGTTTTAATTTCTGAAAGCAACAGAAGCTATACAGCATCATACAGCTTAACTTTCACCAAAATTCAGACAGACCTAGGTCTAGCACTTTCTCCTCCTTATTTGTTCATTTCCAGAATTTGTATGGAAATTGGTGTACTATAGATTTGGTACCTTTTTTTGACACCCTCTTTAACGGGCGACCCATTTGGTTTTATTGTTTTATCTCCCTTTGATTAGTTCCACCCTCTGAACAATACTGCACTCAGGATAATTCTGATATCTTCAACTGTAGGAATATCATTCCAAATCACATTCTCTTCTGCACATAATAGCTTTCTTACAGCTCCTCAATTTAAAACCTTTCTTGCAAACTTCTTGATGTTAAGTGTCAGCAGCTTGCTTTCATTACAGTTTAGATAATGTCACTCTCCCTTACACAGGTGCCCTTTATTTGGAACAGTCCTTCAATATAATGCTTCATCTACAAAATGTTAAAAACTTTTATATATGAGCTTATGAGTTTAAACACTGGGTTGATGAGCAGAGCCAACAGCCAAAAGCAACAGCTTTATATAATTTTTCCAAAGCTCTAACCCATTTTAGTTTTTAGACAGGCTGCTTTTGGACTCATTTACACTAAAATAATTATTTAATTCCCAGAGTAGTATTTGCTAATCCCTTTGCAGGACACAGAAGGTTATCTACTGTCCCTCAAAGGACTGTCAGACTGTTACTAACAAGCATTTCAACTTAAAATTGCTGTTACTTCGCAATTAACAAACAGAAATAAATCACGGATATAGCTAAATCCCAGAAACTAGACATGAGGGTGTTCAAGTACACAACAGCTCTTGTTTTCTTAACAACTCTTGACAACACTGAACTCAAAAAACAGTCTTAAAGCAAACAAATATTTCTTCCAAGGGCTGAGAACAAAAACAGAATAGCTTTTCTTACTTGATTCACAATAATAAACAATATAGCTATTATTGCTTAAAGAATTAATGCTTCACAGATACTAAAGATACCAACTTCTCCCCATCACTATGTAAAGCACTTGTACTCTACTATTTGCAGCTTTGTCTGCTTGACATCAGAAACACAAAACCAAGGGATGAAATTTTTATTCATTTGTGATACTCCAAATTTGAGGTGCATCAGAATTTGATACTCTAAAATTTGAGATGCATCAGAAATAAACCTGGCATTCTTCCAGTTTATTTCATTCTGATCACTCTAGGGAAAAAGTATTTGATTTTTAGCATCCTCATAATTTTCAGAAGAATCAAAGATATCTCTCCAAATGAATTGTTAGCAACAAAACTCACTATGCAAGGTCAAAAGGTACTAAGGTAATGCTGACTGCATATGAAAACTTTGTAAGGAAACTCATAAACAAAGGCAGTAACCTTGAAATTTTTCACTTGCCTGCTTTGAGAAATCCCTTTTGGAAGATCAGACACTTAGTATTTAAAATTGTATTATCTTCACACTAAAACATATATAGTAAACAAACTGCACTGATTTCAGCTAAACTGTATGGAGCAAATGATCTGGTAGTTTTCTGCTACACTTACACATTGTATTTCAAGCCTAATTTACATTAATTCCAGTGTTACACCTTTCTTGAGTATAAAGTGACAATAAGTGACAAAGAAGGGACTATATTATTTTCTTTCTGAGTTAATTCTTATCATGAGGTTTCCTAGAGAGAACTCTTAAATTCCCTGGAAAGAAAGCTCAGCTTCACTGTAGAGACACTCAACACTACAGACCCAGAACGTACATAATCCTTGAATGCAGAAGTGAGCCTAACAGAATGACTATGATGACCTATTCATGGTAGTATAGTTTCAGCACCTTTAACTCCCATTATTACCCATATCTAATCCTCTAATTTATACACAAAGCTTTTAGGGTTTCTTCCAACCAGAGGTTAGACAGAACAACTTGGCTATTTATACAATGATACTTCCCCTGCCATACAGTATGCCCGTGGCCATACAGTCCTGCTAAGTATCTTCTAATAAGGAAACTTATGTTCCCAGCACTGCCAAGATGGCAGCATTTTGAGAAAGCAGAAAAACCTCACTTTTATGTAAATAATACAACTGTCCAGTGATCAAATTATGTAAAAGGCTGTTTCTGGAAAACAATCTCTCTTCTAATTTAACACTGAAAAGGCCTTCAAGAGGTTCTAAACACTATTCAGTGTCTTATGCTACATTAACTGACGCCTCTTGTTCTTAACAATAGCTCATGACCTGTTGTGATGGCTGATTACAATTTGGTCATGCATTTTAGGTTCATCTTCTTTACCTAATTTAGATTCTATGAGTTAATACATGATGTTCTATTCTCTAGTTCAATTTCTTTACACCCCTTCATAATTTAGTTGCTTCATATGCTGTGGAAAATTCAACAGGATGGAAAAACCATCATGACTATTTCTAGGCTACAGTGCAATGTGTCTAATGAGAAACTTAAATTTCAGTTTCTCAAAAACTAACATATGTAGTACTAAAAGTCCTTGTCAGTGTGTAACTAAAATTGTACTCTGCTCACTTATAAGACTGCCTAATTAGTCATTAGTCACATTGACAGAATGCATCCTCTACCTCCCAGAATCAAATATGACACAGCAAAATACTTCAGGCTTGTGTTGCTAACTATGTATTTTTGACATACTGAACATTACAAGAACACAGCCATCAGAGACGAAGAGATTCTGGTCTAATTTGAAATT